>NC_089219.1:99534820-100749820 GCF_963924675.1 Phocoena phocoena
CTTTCACAATAAACAGCTGTATTTTCCAAGTTAAAAAAAAATCAGTGAAAAGAATGTCATTGATTTACATTTTCACAAAGTGTGTAATGTCTGACTTAATAAAAGACAACTGGATTCTCATATGTGCTTCACACATTAGCCCTCAAAAAGTAATGAAGTCGATTGTAGCTTTATTTACAATAGCCCGGAGATGGAAAGAACCTAAGCGCCCATCATCGGACGAATGGATAAAGAAGATGTGGCACATATACACAATGGAATATTACTCAGACTTAAAAAGAAATGAAATTGAGTTATTTGTAATGAGATGGTTAGACCTAGAGTCTGTCATACAGAGTGAAGTAAGAAAGAAAAAGATAAATACCGTATGCTAACACATATATATGGAATTTAAGGAAAAGAAATGTCATGAAGAACCTAGGGATAAGACAGGAATAGAGGCGCAGACCTACTGGAGAACGGACTTGAGGATATGGGGAGGGGGAAGGGTGAGTTTTGACAGGGCGAGAGAGAGTCATGGACATATACACACTAACAAACGTAGTAAGGTAGATAGCTAGGGGGAAGCAGCCGCAAGGCACAGGGATATTAGCTCGGGGCTTTGGGACAGCCTGGAGGGGTGGGGTGGGGAGAGTGGGAGGGAGGGAGACGCAAGAGGGAAGACACATGGGAGCATATGTATATGTATAGCTGATTCACTTTGTTATAAAGCAGAAACTAACACACCATTGTAAAGCAATTATACCCCAATAAAGATGATAAAAAAAAAAAAAAAGTAATGAAGTCGAGACTTCCCTGGTGGCACAGTGGTTAAGAATCCGCCTGCCAATGCAGGGGACACGGGTTCGAGCCCTGGTCCAGGAAGATCACACATGCCTTGGAGCAACTAAGCCCATGCGCCACAACTACTGAGCCTGCACTCTGGAGCCCGCGAGCCGCAACTACTGAAGCCTAAGTGCCTAGAGCCTAAGCCACCGCAATGAGAAGCCGACGCACCACAACAGAGTACCCCTGCTCACCACAACTAGAGAAAGCCCATGCACAGCAATGAAGACCCAACGCAGCCAAAAATAAACAAATAGATTTATTTAAAAAAAAGAAAAAGAGTAATGAAGTCATCACACATTACATAGCTTCTATGAAACTAGACTGTACATACATAAGAGTGAGAGTGGAAAAGGCAATTAACTATGTCTTAGTATTATTATGAATAGAAAGTAGTTTTGACTCTTTGAAAGGATCTTGGGATGCTGCCCTGGGCATTAAATCTCACCCTCTTTAATTCTGTTTTACTTGTGAAAGAAAGAGAGAGATTCAATTCATTTTGTACCCGAATCATGTAAAGCAAAATGTGATTGATTGGCTTAGAGGAGCCTCTGAGCTTAGAATATATGACTGATATGTCTGAGGGCATCGTTTATATCATCTTAAACCAGAGATATTTTCAAGGCATAAAAATTTCAAGACATCATGATGTCTTTTGGGCATACTGTAGTAGATTGGAAAGAAATGTGGGTTTTTTTGATGAGGACCTGGATTTGGATCCCATCTTTATCATTCAAAGGCTGTATAATTTTGGTCAAGTCACTTAAGAGGATTCTGTTTTCTCATCTGCAAAATGGAGGTGGTAATAATAACATCTATTTCACAGAGTGGTTGTGAGAATCAAAGAAGATAATGTGAATGGGAAAGGTTGAAAAACTAAATTGTTATACAAATGTTAGTTTAGATGGACTTACTTTTTAGTATTTTTTTTATTCACTGCTTACTGAATTATATTCACTGCTTAAGAATTTTTAAAATTCTTATTTCCCCCTTTTCCTCTCTATTAGAATGAAGTCCAAACTGCTAAGGAGTTTATTAAAATTATAGAGCATGCAGAAAATGAGTATCAGGTAAGATGATTTGAAGCTGATTTTTCTAGGTGTAATGCCTTATTTTGCTTTTAACATATTTTGTTACACTTCTCTCTCCTTTGAACATAAATGTACATGTTGCTCAGTGTTAGTAAGTGTGAGGCTTTGCAGACCTTCTTGCATTCTGCTTACAGTCAAGGTTTTGGCATTGGAAGGTTCTACAGATTTCCCCTACTATCCCAAAGTAGAGCGTTCCTGTGAAACCTTTCCTAAGTCCAAATGGCATAAAGCAGAGAAGCAATTACCTTAGAGCACATCTTACTTTCAGGTGCACAAATAATTGAGGTACAGCACAGATGCTCACAGATGCAGTTCACAGCTCCAGCTTGCTTGATGCTGAGCTGCTGAGTGTAATTCCTGAGGAAGGAGCTTGGTGGGGTCACTGTTACTGCTCATGGTGCACCCTGCCCCTATAACAGCCTCACTGCAAAACAAATGCTGAACGCTGTTTTTGCTTTTTGCTTTGGTAAAAGCAAAGTGACATAAAGCAGGAAAAGCGGGGGATACCTGTATAGCCCTTGTTTTAGAAATAATATAGGTGGGCTTCTTAACCTGCTTCAGAGATTGGAGAAATGCTCACTAGAAATCTTACAGCCTGTATGTCCTTAGGGGACTCAAGCATGTCCTTTGACTATATCTGGTTTCTGTTCAAGCAACTTATTTTCTATTATCTATTGCAGACAGCAATTAGTGAAAACTATCAAACAATGTCAGACACCACGTTCAAGGCCTTGCGCCGGCAACTTCCAGTTACCCGCACCAAAATCGACTGGAACAAGATACTCAGCTACAAGATTGGCAAAGAAATGCAGAATGCTTAAAGGCTGAATGTAGGATTCTTCAATACATGGAAAGAAAGGATGCAATGTGTGGTCATATGATAAATAAGTGATTTATAAACAAGAGTGATATTTTGCTAGGGCTTTCAAAGTTAACAGGTTTTCTAGCCTCATGGAATACTGTTGAACCTATAGCATTGTCTTGATTCTTTTGTGTTTTCTGCCTGGTAATTTTCTGTTTTCACTATATCTACTTGTAAATCTTTTTTTTTTTTCAATTCTGCCACATTTAATGATGGAGAGAGATATCTATCCTGGAGTCATTTTACTGTTTAGAAAATTTTCCTAGCCATGAAGCCCTGTCACTGACATAGACAGGTAATATGTTCAGTACTTTTCTACCCAATCCTTCAAAGCACTTCTGGTACTTCAGTGGTTTTTACTGATCAACCAACAGCTAAAGAGGCTATGCTACAAACTACAGCTGAATGGAGGACACATTCATCCTTCTCCCTCCAGTTGCTTTGATCATCATTTATAGCATCTCATAACTATAGTTTCAAACATTAGGATTGGGGTTTTTCAGACCCTTTTTGGAGGCAAAGGAAGTTTTCTGGAAGTTCCATTATAGCCAGCTTCTCTGGGGAAGTTGTTTTTAAATCCAAAGACTTGAACCACATTCCCTACAAATGAACGTGTTTGCTTTCTTCCCTTCCATCACTGTTTCCTTCTCATCTAGTACCATTATAGTTGTAGACATGTGCATTTTTAGAAGAGTTTTACCCACTTATTATTATTTTTTTAATATTCAAAAACTGCTGACATACTAGGGATATAATAGAGTATAAAACTTGAAAAAATGCAGATGTTGAAGGAATAATAGGTATCTTGTGCTTTAATACTTTGTGGCAGAATTGTACTATAAGCGAATGAATCAAACAACTATGTTAATCTCAAACAAAAACTAAAAATGAACCAAAGTGAGAAGGACAACGTTCAGACTATCTTTCTATTGTAACCTGTTATTTAAGGGAATACTAGTGATTTGTTCTAAATAGGATGTAAAACTTTTTCCAAATTACTTCCTCAGTCCTGCCTGCCAACTCAAATATAACTGTGATATAGCAACCCTCCCCAAGTTTATTGGCAGGTAAGGTGTGATCTCAGAATACACAGGTAACATAGATATGATATAACTGGTAATGGTGGATTCATTTACATTGTTTACACTTCTATGACCAGGCCTTAAGGGAAGGTCAGTTTTTTAAAAACCAAGTAGTGTCTTCCTCCAAATACATGTCAAAAGAAGGGTTTGTGTTTCAGCTTTGTTTCTGCTTGGTAATACAGTCAAGCAAGAGTTTATTTCCAAGTGACCCATTGAGCTCTGTAAGCATTTTTGTTTATTTCAAATAAAATATATTTGTATTATTTGTCATTCATACTATCCATCCATACCACACTATCCTCTGTATCAGGTAGTCCAATAGAAATATACCTGTTTTGTTCTTAAATTGTCTGAGTCTCTCCTTTTTGAGCCAGTCTCTTCAGCCTTTGTTCTCAAGGTAAGATATGGAACTGATCTTATTTGATGAGAATGTTCAGGGTTTCTGAAATTGGTTTCTACCTTCAACTACTATAAATTCAGTGACTATCCAAAGACTTGCAAAGAACAGCTTTTTTTTTTTTTTTTTTTTTTTGGTAGCCATGCCATGTGGACCATAGTTCCATGACCAGGGATTGAACCCATGCCCCCTACAGTGGGGAGCGTGGAGTCTTAACCACTGCACCACCAGAGAAGCCCTATCCCCCTTTTTTTCTTTTTTAAAGTTTGAGCAATTTCTCTATGGATCATACTGGTTTACACTCAGTGGCTACTGGTGTTTCAAAGGCTTTGTTTTGGGGTTTCCATTTCTGTCAAAAAGAAATATCTAGTTATCTTCTCTTCCTGTCACTCAGAAAACAAGGCCCAAGTAATTATAGTTACTAGGTAGGAAGCAGAAGTGAAAGAATCCCTGCACTGTGAACTTGGGTAATATTTCACATCAACTTTAAATGCTGCTTCCTTTCCATATGAGTTTAACTTGCTTACAGACATGTGGGAAAGGCTTCTGTCCTGTTTCCCAAAATGGAACCAGAGGCATTTCAGTGCTTCACCTTCCATTCAAGGCCAGTTCAAATTCCCACCCCTTTGAGGGACATTTAGGTGTACTACACTATGTACTTGTAGTACAGGTTCAAGCGTTCTGGCCTTTGCCTTTAACTTACTAACCCCATCAGCCTGCCCCATAGATTTCCTTAGTCCATACAGACCTTTGTAAAGACTCTTAATCTCTTGGCCATGTAAAGCCCTTGGTTTCTTATATAACTGGACGTCAACTCTCCTTGCCAAGTCCTACACAGACCTCCTGATTTCCTTAACCTCCTTCAGCAGAGAATTTGCTTGAATTGTGTCTATTTTACCACACTGCTGAAATCAGCCTATGGTATCCTAGGGCAAAAGTTTCCCAGCCAGAGGGAGGGGAGTTTTCTGTGAGGCCTCACTCCTATATTTGCTGAAATTTTGAAATTACTGCTTCATTTGTGCCTGGATGGTTGTGCTTCTGTTAGTTGCCTAGTTCTAGTGCCTGTTCTTTTTTTTAAAATAAATTTATTTATTTATTTATTTTTGGCTGCGTTGGGTCTTCGTTGCTGCACACGGGCTTTCTCTAGTTGCGGCATGTGGGCCGCTTATCGCGGTGGCCTGTCTCATTTTGGAGCATGGGCTCTGGGTGCATGGCCTTCAGTAGTTGTGGCTCGCGGGCTCTAGAGCGCAGGCTCAGTAGTTGTGGCGCACGGGCTCAGTTGCTCCACGGCATGTGGGATCTTCACGGACCAGGGCTCGAACCTGTATCCCCTGCACTGGCAGGCGGATTCTTAACTACTGTGCCACCAGGGAAGCTGTGCCTGTTCTTTTTTATAATCTAGAACGCATCTAGATTCATGAGATACTTAGCAAACCCTGGCACATTTTCTCCAAACTCACAAAAGACTGATACAATCTGAATGCCAATTTATAAATTCATAATTTAAATAGAACTACCAAACTACTTACTACTTGGGAAATCAAAGAAAGAAAGTAAGACTGGTAAATATAGAACAAAACTGGCTGGTCCCATAAGATAAGCTGAGCTAACTAAAATTCTCGCTTGAACAGAGTATAAAACAGAGTAGGGAATTCCCTGGTGGTCCAGCTGTTAGGACTGCATGCTTCCACTGCAGGGGGCACCCTGTTCCAGGAACTAAGATTCCGCAAGCCGTGCAGTACAGCCAAAAGCAAAACAAAAGAAACGGTACAGATCTAAGCCCTCTGAGGGCAGAAACCAAATGTATCACAAAGTATTCTTACGTATGTTGACTCATTTACTGTGGTTATGTTCTGTAAAGTTGCCAGCAAACACTGAATTAGTCATATTGAAACATTGCTCCTAGAGGAGATACAGAGTTAGGTTCCTGCAAGCATCTGGTCACAACATTTTTGTCAACCGATCAATATGTAATCTTGGTTTATATGTTTTTATTTAAATCACCTTATTTAATATTCATTTTTATTCATTAACAGTGAACTCACGCTGACAGCTAATGCTATCACAGGAACTTAACATGGGAATTTTCTCTCTAAGGGACATCACAGCCTTAGGAATACTAGGCAGCATTTCAGCACTACGTAGGCTTGGGGACCATTTTAAGTAGTGAAATCAACAAAAACAAAAAACGTGACCACAAAATAGACCACGAAAAGGATTTTTATTATATGAGCCTGAAACAAGAAAGCAGGACATGGCCTTGTTCCACTTCAGCTGGGAACATACACATTGGGCAGCTCAAATTTTTTTTGCCACTCTTCACATCCACAGACGACTACAAAAGTGCCGCAAATATTGATTGGGGGATTCCTAATTTTAGTGAGTAGGTGAATTTGCAAATACAAAATCTGCAAATAATGAGGCTCAGCTGTACCTGCCACAGCCATTCCTTTGGTCTGTGGTAGACTGACCAATTTCAGCATCTCAGTTTAAGGGCTGTTTCTAGTTGCCTTAGAGTAGTCTTAGTGGAATACATAAAGTTAGAGACAATTCAAATGCTGAATTGTAGAATCCAAGTAACTATAGAGTAACGTGAATTTTGAAAAAAACAGGGCTTTTAACATTCTTCTCCAAAGTATGGTTATCTTCGGAGGCTCTAGGTTTGTTCCAGTAATGTCATTGGCCAGAGTTAACTTTCAGATTGCCTTCAGTGCTTATTTAGTCCCAAACTAAAATCAACCTTACTACTTTAAAGTCAGATACTTATAAGTACAGATGGATTTGGGGAAGGCTTCAGGAAAGTGAGACTTGAGCTGGTTTGTGAAAGGTGGGAAGGAAGACCATTCTAGCCGTCTAGACAGTCACATGTGAAAATAACGATTACAACTCCAAGGGAAGTGGATTTTTCCAGACGAAACTGGTTTAGAGAGGTTCCCTTGTAACAAGCCACATAACATCACATTTTCACCCATGTTTTTACTATACTACAGCTATTTGTGTATGTTTTGTGAACATCCAGGAGACAGGCATAATTAGAGAAGGGGGAGGTTATGTACTCAGGAATAATGGGGGCTTAGATTTGTGGATCAGAATGGAGCCAGGATATGGGGATATATGTATACATACAGCTGATTCACTGTGTTATACAGCAGAAACTAACACAACATTGTAAAGCAATTATACTCCAATAAAGATGTTAAAAAAAAAACAAAGAATGGAGCCAGACATTCAGTTTGGGTATGGTGGGTGATTGATAGGTTTTTGAAATGGTAAGTAACAATGCAGTTCTGAGGAGTTCACTCTCTTTAATACTCAGGCCTCACCAGATAATTGGGGGAGAAAAAAGATAAAGTCTTTGGCTACATTCCTAGTATTTCCCCCTACTTTGAATAAGCAATTTCTAAGACAAGATTTTCCCCTGTTCTGTTTTCCCCCCTCCCTGTAGCTTTGGTTCCCACTGACACTGAATTTCCTGTTGCTAAAGCCTGTTTTTCTTGGCTTCAGTTGGTTGTTGGCCTGGGAAAAGGTACAGGGGTAGCCCACCTGGAGCATGATCTGGGTTCTGGGCATTCTTCACACTAGGTTAGACAGAGCGTGTGGCTTCCTACAGGGAATTACTTCGGAGAACAGCACCACCTTGGATATATTTGGAACTCTGGTATTTTTGTTTAAAGATTTTTTTACTGTAACTTTTATTATCTTTGCTCCATCCTAGTGTATGTGTTTTTGTTATTCAGAAGATAAATAGATGCTGAGGCTTGTTTTAGGTTTGTTCTTGTAGCCCTACCCCCTTTAGTTTGTCTTAACAGTCCGTCTTCTGAAACTTCTTTTTACTTCTCTTCCTGGTACTGATGCTGTAGCTATTAAGCATTTATTGCCTAACATAACAGTCTCTTGCTCTCAAGAAGCTAATATTTTGACGACTAGGGCAACCCTTAGCTAAATACTAGTAACAATTAAAGAGTAATACAGACTGGAGTGCAATTAAGTGCCCAAATATGTGGCTTAAGCCTCTCCACATAACGAAGCCTACGTGACAGAGAAAAGTAATGACTCTTCGTCCCAGCGGAGCCCCTTGTCCCTCCCTCCCACGCGTACTCACCTTTATCATAGACACTTGGTTCTTTCCCCCCAAACTTCTTGGCTCTTACGCCTTCCTCCAAGCGTCTGAAACCCCGAGAAGGGAAAATGGGGGAGGGAGGGAGGCGTACCGCTCGCTTCCGTACTTGCCTGTGTCCCAGGCTGTCTGGGGGAGGTGTTGGACGAGCCGCCCCAGTCCAGCTGCAGCCGACCCAGGTCCCAGTCCCTGCCCTTTGCTCCCCTGCTTTTCAATAAGTCCCGAAGTCCTGGGAGGTGGGCCTGGGAGGTGGGAGTAGCCCAAGCTGAGGCTAGGAAGTCCTCCCGGACGGCTCAGGGGGCCCCAGGCGATAGCCACGTTCGGATTCTGGCTGGAAGCCAGGGGAGGGAGCTTGGGGTAAGGGGAGGGCCCTGAGGGAGGGGTCAGACTCCTTAGGAAAGAGTTAATGGGAAGAGGGGGAGGGGATAGGACGAAGAGACCGAAGGGAAGGCTCAGGTAGGAAAAAAACGGAGGAGGGAAGCCTGGTGGGGGGAGAAGGGAGCCTGCAGGATCAGGGGTCAGAGTTAGGGGGTTTCTCCCCTGCTGCACCCTCATCCTAGGGCCGCCAACTTCCCGCCGCGGCGGCGACTTTCAGTTTCATTTCTACGAACCCTCCTGCCTGGGCCGCAGTCGCCGCCGCGATGCCCAGTAAGTTCAGCTGCCGGCAGCTTCGGGAGACGGGCCAGAGATTCGAGAATTTCCTGGTCGATCGGGGACTGGACAGGGAGACAGATCGCGAGCGGTTGCGGACCATTTATAACCAGGACTTCAAGACCAGGTACGGGCCGGCCCACTCCCCGGTCCCAAATCGCGGGCCCAGCTTGCCGCCACGACCCCGGCGGCGGGGCCACCCTTCCCGCCCCGGGGCGCGGAGGGACGCAGCTCCCCCAGTGGCTCCGGCCGGTCCCGGGGCCGCGCAGTCCCCCCTCCCGCTCAGTGCCCACGCCCCGCCCGCGCCGCCAGCGCCGCCCGCAGCCCGCCCGCTCTGCCCGGGCCGGGCCCCTGCGTCGAGTCCCTGTGGAGAGTCTCACCGTCATCCCGCTCCCCCGGCGGCGCGGGACCAGTCCTGGGAGCCGGGTGCTGCGCCCACGCGCCGCCCGCGGGAGCGGGTTGGCGGGGGGGGGCATCTCTCGGCGTGGGGGAGGGGAGCTCGGGAGAGGGCCCATGCTTTGCGGAAGCGCGGGGAGCGAGCTGCCTGCTGGTGGCTATCCCCGCTAGCGCAAGCTTTACGGGGACCCCCGCCCCCTCGTCGAGGGGCTGCTTCCTCGGTGGTTCACTATCCCAGAGAGCTGAAGAGACGCCGTGTAGCAGGGAGAGTCTCAGGGAGCTCGGGGAAGAAGAAAAGGGCACAAACTGCATACGTACCAAACCTCCATTAGCACCTGTGGCTTCTCCATGGAGACCCGGGCTGGGGCCAGTCTCCTGGAGGCCCCTTCTCATCCTGTGGCTAAAGGCTGTTTGGTCCCCCTTGCCTGTTCCCATCCAAGTGAAAATCAAAGCGACTTCTCTTTCTCAAACCACAGAATTGTGCTTCAAAATTCCTCTATCAACAGGCTGCAGTCTTGGGCCGAAGACCAAGGAACAATTTTAAAGGGATAAATGTAAAGACTTACAGAAATAAATACTGGGTGATGGGAATTTAGGCTTACTAACAGTCCTCTTGAAAAAGACCATGGGTTTTCTCACACCAAAAGGCGGATATGGCTGTTAAAAGAGCCAAAGAAGTGTTAGACTGTGTTAATAGAAGTGTGGTTTGGTGTGATGGGCAGGAGGTAAGTGATTCTCCAGATTGACCAGATCATTTCTGGAATATCGTTTTCAGTAATGAGTGTCACGTTTTAAGAGGGACATTAACAAGCTTGAGCAACATCTGAAGAAGGAGCAAAGATGATGATCTGTTTTTTGTCCTCACACTGTGCTGGGCACTGTGGGGAATATAAAGAAAAGTACACAATCCCAGGGGAGCAGAAGAGGCTATGATACGCATACAGTCTACTATAATAAATGGTAAAATAGCATGACGATTATAATAGAGATAATAAGAAAAATTCTGGAGGAAAGTAAAGAAAGAACAATTACCATGGAGTCACATCATCAACACTTCACATCCATGAATTCACCTATGTCCAAAAAAATAAGTACAACGTGTCTCTGAACAAAAGTCTATGACTTCTTTTGGCTCTGTTAAAGAGATTATTATTCTGATACTTGTTTAAATGGTGAGGAAGACTAATTGATTCTGTTGCAGTAGGGGTATTGCAATGGGGAGAGAGATCTAGCTCAACTCTCAATACAGCAAAGACAGTTGGGAATTTATAACCAAGAGCAGAGTGAGGGGGTCATGGATGGAAAATCACTAAGAGGAGACAGTAAGGGGCTGGGAGCGGGGCAAAGTTGAGGCCTAGTGCAGAAGAGGGTTCAGAGGGGCCTGACTAAAGTTTAGTCAAGGAGAGAGTCTTTGTCATCTCTAAATCAAAGTTACACAATATCTTCCAATACTGGGGGAAAACAGGCTATGTCAGATAACCGCAAACAGGCATATAGAAAACCACATTTACTGTACATTATGGGTGAATTTAAAGGATTTCAAAAGTCATTTTTTAGTATGTACTTGTTTTTAGGCAAGTAAGATACCACTCCCATGAAATTATTAGGGAATTCGATGGAGAAGGTGGCATTGACCTCGGCCTTGGCCTTGAAGGCTAGATATCTTAGTACTTGGAGGAGGAGGAAAGACTAACATGTTGATTCATTCTTTTGTGAAACCCAGTCAAAGAAAGGGAGAAACGTTTGCCTTGAGAAAAATTGGAGAGGACAAGGTAGTTATCCCTGAATATTTTAAAGACTGTCCTGGGGGAAAGGATTATACTTTGGTGTCACTCCAGAAGGCAGAACTGGGTTCACTCAACATGGCCCCCTGGGGGAGTTTCCTGGTGGCCTAGTGGTTAGGATTCTGGGCTTTCACTGCCCGGTCTTGGTTTAGTCCCTGGTCGGGGAACTGAGATCCCCGCAAACTGAACAAACCGAGTGACGTGGCCAATAAAAAAGGCCGTCTCACCCTCCACCGGGTGGAAGAGATTTCTGTTCTGATTAGAGCGAACTTTCTTATGCTATGACGTCAACCCTCATCCACCCAATGGGAATTCATTGCTTCTTCCTCTGGGCTCTCATAGCTTATACTTCACTCTTGGTTATAGCCAGATGACACCCTGCCTTGTGTTAGAGCTAGTATGTGACTGTCTCCCCACCAGACTGTAGAGCCTCTGAAGGCAGGAACAGGCCTTTCGTCATGTTGGCGCCTTCCCTCAGTCCCCAGCATAGAGCCTTGTATGTGGTAGATGCTCAACAGAAGCTTCCAGAATCTAATTGAGTTAGTAGGTAGAGCTGATCTATACGAGAAAAGGCTGTAGGGGACGTATAGCAAGTCACCTGGTATCAGGAATTCTGGGGCGCTTCCTCCCCTGGGAGGGATAGGTCCCTTCCAACTAGGTTATTTTATGATGTTATGAAGTGCCCTGCTCCCAACTCTTAACTTTTCCCATCTGTCTTTATTCATTTAGCAAATATATTTAATGGGGACTCTACTGTTTGCTTGGACCTTGGTTCCTGCCTCTAGAGTGTAGTCTAGTAGGGAGTGACAGATGTGTAGACAAACATGTCATTCAGTACTACAGGAGCTAGTATCGTGTTTTGATAGCTGGAGTTCAAATCCTGACTCTGCCACTTACTAGTTGCATTTGATTTTGACCAAATTTCCCTAACTGTTAAGTGTTTAAAATACTGCCTTTCTCTCAGGGTTGTGTGAAGCCAAAATATCACAGGTAAAGCATTTCCCCTGGGTAACAGAGTGCATGGGCTTTGGAAGTGGTAGCTATCATTAACACTGCTGGTTAGGAGTCCGTTATGGAATAAGTACTGGCATCGTGAAAAGTTTCTTAGAGATGATTCTTGCCTTGGGCAAGAGACACGTTCTTTTATTCAACAAATATTGGCTGAATGCCTCCTATGAGCAAAGCAAAACTGTGTGAATTGCTGTAGATACACAGAAGGGACCTAACTAAGGAAGATAGAGGCAATTAAAACCAAATACTTTTTAATTTCTGTTGTGATAAGTGCTTGTGAGAAAAAGTCTAGGATGCTTGAGAGCATATAACGTGGAGACCTGACCTAGTCTAGGAACCAGAGGTTTCTGGGAGAAAGTGATGTTTGAGCAGAATCTCGAATGATAAATGGAGTTAACAGATGTAAAGCAAGGGGAGGGCAGTCCAGACTGAGAGAGTAGCACCTTAAAAGGCTGCGGGTGAACTCTCAAGAACAGGGGACAAGGCAGGGGCTGAACTGGGCAGGACCTTGTGGGCCGTGGGGAGGCGTTGTGGGTTTTTCTTTGTTTTGTTTTGTTTTTAATCTTAACAGAAACAGGAAAGCACAAAAATTTTCAAAGTAGGAGACCGACAGAATCAGGGTTTTTAGAAAGATCATTCTGGACCTCTGTCCACAGTAAAAAATACATTTTACTTTGGGGTCTGGTATACACAGCTTTCACACAACAGTTAGTGTCCTTGAAACAGTACTTAGCTTCACTCGCTGCCCTCTGATATTTTTTACTCTATTTTACTCCAGTTTTGCAAGTCCTGGTCTTGGCCCACAAATGAGAGTTGCAACCCACAGTTTGTAAATCCCAGAACTATATGTCCCCTTAAGATCGCTTCCAAATCTTGTTAGGTAGCTAGTCAGACATGAGTGGTCCTGCCCCATCCTGGACAGGGTCATCTTTCCCTCCCCCACCTGGACACTGGTGACGAGAACACACCCAGAGATCCTCCCTTTTTTGGTTAAGGACCGCTAAGTTTCCAGCGAGTTTCATGATCAAGCAAGGTATCAAAAACCCAATGGACTTTGCAAACTGCCATCACCGATTATCGCAGGCGCACCAAGACCTAAGCAATGACTCAGAGTAACCCAGGGTTCGTTATGCTGTATTTATAATAAATCAGCTTTGCGATTTTTGCCCCACCTCCACCCCCCTGTGGGTGGGGCGTGGCAGTTTATGCATAAGGAGAAAAGTTACATAAGCTAAAGCTGTCAATCAACTTGTCAATCAAATGACGCAGGACACAGGGAGGGACTTTTCACCACTCTAAAAACCAACCCTATGCTCACTGCAGGGCTGCTTCTGGCTCCCAGACAGCCCGCTCTCCTCCCTTCTTGAGGGTTCTTTTGCTTCACCTAAAAACTGCTGCTGCTTGAAACTTCTCTGTCTCTCGATTGAATTCTTTCCCTCAAGAGGACAAGAACTGAGGAATGGCCGTTCTACCGGTAACAATCTGATATTCTGAAATACCATTCCTCGGGCTAGTAGGCTTTCCTGAACTGGGTCTAAACGATTAGTCATTTTTCACCCAACAAACAACGGGGGGCAGGGCTTTACAGACCAAGGATGTCCAACGGTGGCAGAAAAGTCTGGAAGGAGTTGCAGCAGTACAATAGCTGGGAATGGCTGAGGTGCCATCTAGAATGGATGTGGGGTGGACCTCTTCTTCGGTTTCTTCTGTAAAATGGGATAATAGTTGCTACCTCAAAGGGTTGTTGTGAGGAGTAAATGAGCTAACGCAAGTAGCTACTTAGAACAGCACAAAGTAAGTGTTCAATAAATGTTTTCTATTGTTGATGATGTTATTGTGTTGATGTGTCATTGTTAATTGTGGTGCACCCAAATGGGCCATATTAAAGGGTTAGACTTAGTCGGGAGACGTTATCTGGTTTGTGTTTGTTGAAAACTCCTGCAGACTCTTAGGGGATGGACCAGGAGAGGAGCTGTGAAGTCAGAAGCAGGAGGAACAGTTCATAGGGCTTGGCAAAATGATAAGATCATCAAGCAGTTCACAGAAGAAATATAAATGACTAATAAATAGAAGGAAAGATACTTGATTATATTAATGATCAGGGAAATGCAGATTTAAGCAAGATACCATTCTTTTCCTTATCAGATTGTCAAAAATTTAAAGGATTGAAGATTTCTGATGTTAGGGTCTGGGAAAGGGTTCTCTCAAATTCTTATTAGTGAGAATGTAAGTTTGTACAACTTGTTTTGGAGGACAGTTTGGCAAAACTTATCAAAGTAAAGGTTCATTATTCTCTTTGACCCAGAAGGATGGTTATTGTAACGTTTGAAATAGCCAAAAATTGTAGGCAGCCTATCACTGAACAAATAGTTAAGCACACCACAATGCATTCATACTGTGCTATCCTTTGCAACCGTTCAAAAGAGGTGGCTTGGTAAAATGTTGTTATGGAAGGCTGTCCATGGTGGTGAAAGAAGTCTGTTGTAGAATAGTATGGGTAGCACACAAAAAATATGTGTAATTAAAAATGTATTTTTTTTAATTCATAGAAAAGGGCCTGGAAAATACATATATCGAACAGTTAAGCAGGTAGTTGGGAGTGAGGGAGTGGGAGCCCTTAATGTTTTATGCTTGGTATTCGTCCTGTTTAAATATTTTTTTAATACTTTTGGTAACCACTCTTTGACATCTCTTTATGCATGCATACTGTCATCCCTTGATATTCAAAAGGGATTGGTTCCAGAACCACGCCCCCTCCACACACACACACACACACACACACACGCACACACGCACGCACGCACGCACCTCCCCCCCCCCCCCCCCCCCCGCCCTGCCGATTCCAAAATTTGAGGGTGCTATATAGTCTCTGACATAAAATAGTCTGGTATTTGCATATAACCTCTGCAGCATATTCTTCCGGGTTACTTTAATCACCTCTAGATTGCTTATAATACCGAATACAATGTAAATGTTAGGTAAATAGCTGTAAATACAATGTAACTGCTATGTAATTAGTTTCTGGTGCACAACAAATTCAATTTTTTTTTTTTTTTCCCGGGTACGCGAGCCTCTCACTATTGTGGCCTCTCCCGCCGCGGAGCACAGGCTCTGGACGCGCAGGTTCAGCGGCCATGGCTCACGGGCCCAGCCGCTCTGTGGCACGTGGGATCTTCCCGGACCGGGTCACGAACCCGTGTCCCCTGCATCGGCAGGCGGACTCTCAAGCACTGCGCCACCAGGGAAGCCCAACAAATTCAATTTTTGCTTTTTCCAACTTTCTGGAAACTTCTTTGTCCGAATATTTTTGGTCTGTGCTTGGTTAAATCCTCAGATACAGAACCCCTGGATAAGGCAGGCCCGACTCTAGTTACATCACACCTATGTAAGTTTACCGACATGGGATCATGATGATGTAATCCTTTTTGTCGTGGACCCCTCTTATATCAGCATCCCACCCCCATTTCCACATTCTGCTCCACACTCAGGTAACTCATATCAATCAGGGTTTGTTTGTTTGTTATTGTTTTATTTTTAAAAAATCATGTTAAACACATTTTCCATATCCTGATTTTCTTATTCATCAATACATCGTGGAAATGACTCCTAATTGTCTGGTATATTCTTCTAATGTATTGTTGGTTTTTTTGGCCAACATTTTGTTGTGAGAAATTTCAAACATAAAGAAAAGTTGAAATAATTTGACAGTGAACAATCATATACCCTTGTTACTGAACACAAGTTGGTGTGCCCCACTCACAGTGAGGCCAAACAAACCGAACCGTCAGAGTCTGGAGCAGGGAAAGGTTTACTACAGGGCCAAGCAAGGAAAACAGGTGGCTTGTGCAGCTCCCCGATGTTTTCAGGGAGAAGTTTTAATAGGCAAAATCTGGGATGAGAGCTTCTCGGTGTGTGACTTTCTTCTGTTTGGTTGGTGGTGAGGTAACAGGGCAGTGCTCCAGGAATCTTGTGCTCAGCGTGAAGTTACGGTCATCCACCTGGGTGGTGGCCTAAGTTCCTACAGAACTCCAAGGTATTGTTATGTATATTCCTTGAGGTGGAGCCAGGACCCTGCCCCAAGGCTGCACTATTGTTTCTTGACTTCAACCCCCTTGTTTCTGCATTCCCTCCTTCCCTGATTAGCAACTGTTTGAATCTGCCTTTTGGAACTCTGGGAAGGTAAAGGAGGCTGAATGAAACTTATTTCTACAAACAAGAAACAAGGGGCACAGAAAGACTTTTGTGCCACAGGATCCTGCTCAGTTTCACCTCACCTGGACTTCTTAATTTGCATTTGACACATGCCTGCCCATCGATCTATCCATCCATATAGATAGATAGGTAGATATATCCCCGGCATACGGGGATCTTAGTTCCTTGACCAGGGATGAACCCGTGCCCCTGCAGTGGAAGTGGGAGCCTTAACCACTGAACCACCAGGGAATTCCCCATCTAGCTATATTAATTTTTTGATGCATTTCAAAGTAAGTTACAGACATCAGTACAATTCACCCCTAAACACGTCACCATGATCATTATTAACTATAACAGTTCAAAATTTGTTTATGATATACATTTTTTTTTCCTTTTTTTTTTTGGCTGTACCTCACAGCTTTTGGAATCTTAGTTCCCCAACCAGGGATTGAACCCACGCCCTTGGCAGTGAAAGCATGGAATCCTAACGACTGGACCACCAGAGAATTCCCATGTTTACGATTTTTTTTTTAAGTAAAATTTACTGACAGTGAAATAGACAAATTTCAAATGTATTGTTGTGAGTTTTAACAAATCCATATACCTGTGTGCAACCCCCTATCAAGATATATGACGTCACCCCAGAAAGTTCCCTCATCTCCTCTCCTATTTAGTCCTCACCCTTACCCACCCAGAGGCAACCACTGCTCTGATCTTTTTTTTTTTTTTTTCTGAGATAGTACCTGTTCTAGAACTTTATGTAATGGAATCAGATAGTATGTAGTATGTACTCTTTTGTGTAAGGCATCTTTCACTCAGCATAATGTGTTTGAGATTCTCCCATGTTGTATCAGTAATTGCTTTTTACCACCGAATATAAATCATAGGGACTTCCCTGGCGTTCCAGTGGTTAAGACTCCATGCTTTCAATGCAGGGGGCCCGGGTTTGATTCCTGGTCGGGGAACTAAGATCCAACATGCTGCACGGTGCAGCCACAAATTGTGTGTGTGTGTGTGTGTGTGTGTGTGTGTGTGTGTGTGTGTGTGTGTAAATCATAGTTTGAAGGACAGTGTTTTCAGTTTGGGGCTATTTTGAATAAAACTGCTATGCACATTCTTGTACAAGTCATTTTGTGGACATATATTTTCATTTCTCCTGGGATATACCTAGGGGTGGAATTGTTGAGTCGTAGGATAGATGATGTTTACTTTTTTTTTTTTTAATCTTGGGCAAGTTGCTTAACCTCTTTTGGTGGTGGCAGCAAAGTCTTCTGGACTGGTCTTCTGGTTTGACCTTGCCTGGGGTTAGGCTGTCCAAGTTTGGACAATATATATAACCTGACACTTAACATTCCAAGCCATTGCACAGCAGTGCTGTGTGGCAGCCAGAGGTTCAATGTTTGCGTTGTTACCTATTTCATCTATAAAATAACAGTCTGGAATTATTTGGTACTTCTTTTACCCATTCTCCCAGCAAGTACTTATTGGATAAATATCAGTGCTAGGTCTACACTAGATGTTATAGTCGCGTTACTTTCTTAATGAATTTTTATTCCATGCATAATATAGTTATATATTCTTTTCATTAAAAATCAGAACATTACGTTATATGTTTGGTTTTACAAGAAACTATCAGACCTTTTTCTAAAGTGATTGTACCATGTTATATTCCAGCCAACAACGCACAAGTGTTCTGGTGTTTTTGTATCCTTGTCAGCATTTGTTGTTGACAGCCTTTTAAATTTTAGTTATTTGAATGGGTGTGCTGCATTCTTTTTAATGGTTGTGTAATATTCTGTAGTGTGGATGTTTACAACTTATTCAGCTATCTCCCTATTTATGGGCATTTGTTTCGTTTTCAATTCTTGGCCACTGAGAATGACTCTACAGTAAGCATCCTTGCACGTATGTTCTTATATGTTGGTACTTTTCTTTTCCATGGGATACATTCTCATGAATTAAAGGATACATGTATATCAGATGTTAGGAGATATTGCCAGATTGTTTTCCAAAAGGTTGTAATACTTCACTTTTCTACCAGCAGTGTCTGTGAGTTTTCTTTTCCACATAGCAACACGTGTTGTGCCTATTTTCCTTTTTTATCAGTCTAATGGAAATAAAATGATACCTCGTTTTTACTGTAGTTTGCATTTCTCTACTTTTAGAGCATCTTTTCATACTTCTGGGTCATTGGAGTTTGCTCTTTAAGTTGAATATTCAGTTTTTCTATTGTTCATCTTTTTTTCCCCTAGAAATCTAGGTGACTAGATGTGTAAAAGAACTGGTGCTTTTCTCAACTAGTATGTACTAAGTTTGTGATTTAAAAAAATATATATTTTTTTAAATTTTTTATGCCTGTCACCTTAGACCAAGTGAATTTGGGTAGTAGTAATAATGTGAGGTATAATTTGAAAGTTACTTAGGTGGTAGCACCTATAGTAGAAGTTGCAAAACTTGTAAAGTTGAGTTCCTCCTGCCCATGTGTCCATGCAGAAGCTTCCAAACATAGGAGATTTCACCTTAAAACTGTGCTTTGGACTTCTCTTAAAAGCCAGATCTGGCCATCTTGGGCCTGCATTCCCTGCTGGCAACGTCTGTCTGGAGATGAGTAGCAGTTCCCCGCTTTAGACAGGACTTGTGCTCCTGGGTTTGTCCAGTCCCCTCAGGGTTCCGTTTCCTCCCCAGCACTAAGCTGAGAGCTCCAGGGCATTTGAGAGCACCTGCATTTTTCTTGTAGTAGATTATAGTATATTAGTGTAAGAAGGACATGTGTAGGACTACACAAAAATGGGACTGTACAGGTGCCTGAGACGGCTGCAGGTATAAGATACCTGTGGAGTCTGGCATCTGTCGGCATTTGAGTGTGTGCCTGATCCGTGGAATTTAGTGACTCACTGACCAGGGGGCCCCGGGGGGAAAGTTTCTGATGACGCCCTGATTTCAGTCCCTTTGCCTGGACCCCTCAGCAGCGTTTGAGCCTGATACCTGATTCTCCTCCCTCTCTTAGTGGTACCTGCTGTTTTCTCTTCCTCCCTGGGTTATGCTGGCCTCAGGTGTTCTCAGACTACTCACACTCTCTGGTTGTAACTACTACCTGACGTCTCCCTAATATTAAGCTCTGCTTTGACTTTGGCCTGAGTTCTCAGCTTCTGATTCATGGAGCTAGCTGCCTCCGGACCACGGGGATCTCAGACTGACCATGTCCACACCCAAATGTTGTGGTCAGCCCTTCCAACCTCCTCCTCCTCTTGTTTTTACCTCCTATCTCAGGAATAGTTCCTGAAGCCAAGCCATTGGTTTGGGTGTTGTCCTCGACTCCTTCCCTCTTCCCAGCCTCCATTCCCTCTCCTGTCCAAAGCCAAATTCTGCTAATTTTATATTCTCAATATCAGATCTGTCCCCTCTTCTATCCTCACCACTGCCTTGTTTGGGCCCTTGTCATCTTTTAATTGGACGATTGCAATGGCCTTCTTCTAACTGGTCTCCCTGCCTACAGTCTTGCCTCCAGCAAATCCATCCTCCAATCCTGATGCCTGAGTGATCTGAAATGCAAATATGATCTTGCCACTCCCCTGCTTAAAACCCACCAACGGGGTGGTTCTGTAACCACAGTGTAGCCTCTGGTGCAGGCTGAAAGTAAGTTGCTACTCTTCCTACTACTGCTACTATTAGTACTACTATTGCTACTAATAGGATACTAATAATAGTAGCTAACATTTCCTGAGCATTTTCTATTGTGTTTTCAAATGATTTATTATCTCTTTAAGGCAAATCAGAGCCGATTCAAAGTTTTCTGAATGGTATCACTCACTTGCTTGGCGGGAGGGAGAGGGGCAGAGTTATAGGCAGGGGCCACCAGGGAAATGTCCGTAACCATAAATGATCTTATATATGCTAGTGAGTGACCATGTTGATTGAGCCTTAATAGTTAAATAGGCATTACCATGGTTCCTATGAGCTAGGATTTCCTTTCATTCCCTACAAAGCATGGAGGGTGGGTGGTCAGCTGTCCAGATCTTGAATGTGTCCATGAAGTGTGTCGCACGTGGGGATGTCCTCTGGCTCTTGGGTGCCAGTAAAGGAGGAGAGCTTCTGGCCTTCAGGGTCAAGTGCAGGCTTCGTGGCTTGGCATGCAAAACTATGCAAGACCTGGTCCCTGCCCGCCTCTGCTGCCTCCAGCCAATCCCTTCCTTGCACTCTTCACTCTAGTACAACCAGACGGGGTGTGATACTAATCAGAGCGCACCTTACTGAGATCTTAATGTGCCAAGCACTGGGCTAAGTGGACACCACAGTGTCCTTCTCTCATGTAATCCTCACAGCCACCCCGGGAGATGAGTCTGCCATTATCCCCATTTTATAGAGGAGCAAAGTGAGGCTCTGCGAGGTAACCGAGATGGCTCAGCTAGTGGCAGAGTGGGCGGTCCCCACAGCCTCTCAGCACGTGTTCTCGGTAGACGCCCGCTCCTGGGCTCACACTCTGTGCTCCCCCTGCACCTGAATGACACCCATTCAGCCTTCAGGACTCAGTTCTGACGCCGTTTCTTGGGGAAGCCCGCCAGGGCTGAGCCCCACCCCGCTGAGCTCCCGGCAGCGGGCTGGAACGAATGTGTTCCGTCTGTGCTCCTCGAGGCCTCTTTGAAGCCCCAGCATCTAGCACAGTGTCTGGCACATAACAGGTCTCCGTAAGTGTTTGTTGAGCTGACTAAACTGAATTCCAGGCGCTGAACCTCGAGGTTGTTGTCCTTCTGACCAGTTTTCCCTGTCTTCACCTTCTCTAGGCCCAAACAAGCTATTTGATCTCTGGAGAAGGATCCTTTCCCTCCTGCTTGGGTTCCACCTGCACCCTATGACTCCAGGGGGAAACTGCTGTCTGATCAGCCACCTTGCCCACACACCCTGGACATCTGTACTCCCTGCCCCTCTCTCACTCCTCACCAGCGGGCTGGACCCCGAATCCACCCCCCTGAATCAGCTTCTTCGGCTTCACCCTCAGCTTTAGCTCTTTCCGCTTCAGTGTTTGTATCTTTTCTGTCCCAAATTCCCCCTGCCCCCCACCACAAATCTTCCTTTCTCTCTCTTTTCCCTTAGTCCTCCAATTCAATAGCCCATCGTTGGGCGGTTCTCCTTAGAAGTGCACCGTCCACCGCCTGCTGTTTAAAACAACCATATTTTGTCTTGAGGGGGTCCCATTGCCTTCCCTGAAAACATTAAAAATTCCTGCCATTCCCAGCCCCGTCCTGTCCCGCACAGAGCGGCCCTCAGATGCCCTCCCCAGCTTGCTGCCCCCGTCCCTCACTCCCCAGTCTCCTCTGCTCCCGGCAGCTTTGGGACCCCCGCCCCTGGCTTCTCCTCCATGCTGTATGGAATGAAGATTGCCAACCTGGCCTACGTCACCAAGACCCGGGTCAGGTTCTTCGGGCTCGACCGTTGGGCCGACGTGTGGTTCCCAGAAAAGAGGAGAATGAAGCCGGGGTCGGAGATCAGCAAACACCACAAGTCGCTGCTGGCCACGATCTTTTATGACAGGTGTGTGACGGGGTGGGGGGCGTGTCTGGCTGGGGAGAGAGGCAGTTGCCTCCGCTTGGGGTAAGGCTCCATCCTACAAGGACTGGAGGAAGGGCAGGAAAGGAGCTAATTGGCCTGGGGGAGGGGATGGGTTTCCTGAGCACAGCTGGCTCTTGGCCAGCCTCCCCAAGCCTGTAACTTTCTCCGAGGGCAACCCCCAGGCTTGGCTGCTCGGGCCCCAGCCGTGCTCTTGACTCCCACTCTCCCCAGGACTGAGTATCTTCACGGGAAACATGGGGTGGACGTGGAGGTCCAGGGGCCCCATGAAGCCCGAGATGGGCAGCTCCTTATCCGCCTGGATTTGAACCGCAAGGAGGTGCTGACCCTGAGGCTTCGGAATGGAGGAACCCAGCCTGTCACCCTCACCCACCTCTTCCCGTTCTGCCGGACCCCCCAGTTTGCCTTCTGCAATGGAGACCGGGAGCTGCCCTGCCCACTGGGCCCTGGTGAGTGGGTTCCGAAAGGAAAGAGTCTCTGGTGGACAGAGTCCTGCCCTAGGAAGGTCTGATGCTTCAGGAACGTGCTGTTGCTGGCCCGTGGTCCCCTACCTTGGGATGGGGCTCTGGGGGGGAATGTCAGTGTTGGGGTGCTGGTGGGAGGGTTCCTTCCCCACCCCGACTCACTCAGCCATCCTCTCCCAGGTGAATGCTATGAGCTCCATGTCCACTGTAAGACCAGCTTTGTGGGCTACTTCCCAGCCACCGTGCTCTGGGAGCTGCTAGGACCTGGGGAGCCAGGCTCAGAAGGAGCTGGTACTTTCTACATTGCCCGCTTCTTGGCCGTCGTGGCCCACAGCCCCCTGGCAGCACAACTGAAGCCCACGACTCCCTTCAAGCGCACCCAGATCACGAGAAACCCTGTGGTGACCAACCGGATAGAGGAAGGAGAGAGACCCGACCGGTAAGTCCTCCCTCCAACCCAGTCCTGGCTGGGGGTGTCCCAACACCACAGTGTGGGCCCTTGGGAAGAACACAGAGCCCCCTTTCCTAACTGTGAGTTCTTAACTCCTGCAGACCTCAGAGACCTTTTCTGTCTAGGAAGAAAAGCAGATGTGAGGACAGTGTGAAAAAATTTCAAGTATTTTTGACTATATGATGGATTATCAGTCAGCCAAGGTGGACATGTGTCTCTCTCTCTCTTTCTCTGTCTCTCTCTCTTTTTTAACAACTTTATTGAAACAGTTCATATACCATACGATTCACCTATTTAAAGTGTACAATTCTGTGCTTTTTTTAGTATATTCACAGATATGTGCAACCATCACCACAATCCATTTTAGAACATTTCATCACCCCCAAAAGGAGCCCGTACCCTTTAGTTATCACCCCTTTTGCTCCCCATCCCCACCCCCGAGCCCTAACCAGCCACTCATCTACTTTGTGTAGATTTCCCTCTTCTGGACATTTTATATGAATGGAATCATATACGTGTAAACAGCTTTTTGACATGTCCAGGTGTTCACAAAATACTGAGCAAACCGTAAGACCATTGTGCTCTTTCTGTTAAAAATATGTGTGCAATGGGGCTTCCCTAGTGGCGCAGTGGTTGGGAGTCCGCCTGCCGATGCAGGGGACACGGGTTCGTGCCCCGGTCCGGGAAGATCCCACATGCCGCGGAGCGGCTGGGCCCGTGAGCCATGGCCGCCGAGCCTGCGTGTCCGGAGCCTGTGCTCCGCAATGGGAGAGGCCACAACAGTGAGAGGCCTGCGTACTACAAAAAAAAAAAAAAAGTGTGTGTAGGGGAATTCCCTGGTAGTCCAGTGGTTAGGGCTTCAAGCTTCCACTGCAGGGGGCGTGGGTTCGATCCCTGGTCAGGGAACTAAGATTCTGCGTGCTGCGCAGCAGGGCCAAAAAGTTAAGTGAGTAAGTAAGTAAGTACATAAGTAAAAATATGTGTGTATGATACAATTTGACAAAGAAAAATGTCTGGAAGGCTGCATACCAAAAGGTTAACATTGGTTATCCCTGGATGGTGAGAATGTTGTTTATTTACTCATTTATTTATTACCTGTTTTCTGATTTTTTTTCTCTGATGAACATGTATTGTTTATATACATATCTATATGCATATATACGTGTGTGTATATACATATATATATATATATTTTTTTTTTTTTTTTTTTGCCACACCACGCAGCTTGTGGGATCCTAGTTCCCTGACCAGGGATTGAACCCAGGCCCCCTGCAGTGGACGCACAGAGTCCTAACCACTGGACCACTAGGAAATTCCCTATATATATATATATATTTTTTTTTTAATGCTTCCAAGTATCATGCCTTCCAAAAATGAGGATGGTCCAACCTTGGCGTGAGCAGCCTCATGAGACAGTGAGTCCTGTCTCCTAGGGCAAAGGCTGCCGACCCCCTTCAGCAATAGTGTTGAAGCAGAGCCCTGTGCTTCCTCCAGGGATGGGCCTTCTCGGAGACTCTGAAGGTGAAGGGTCTCTGTGTTTGTAATAGCTTTTCTTCTCTCCCTCCTGCAGTGCTAAGAGCTATGACCTGGAGTTAAGTATGGCCCTGGGAACATACTACCCACCCCCCCGCCTCCGGCAGCTGCTCCCCATCCTTCTTCAGGGAACAAGTATCTTCACTGCCCCAAAGGAGATTGCTGAGATCAAGTAAGTACCACCCCCCTGCACCCCTTGTGCTGCTTTATATGTTTCTTTTCCACTGGCTTCTTGCCTCTGTCCTCAGCCTCCTGTGCTCAGTTCATTTATCCCCTTACTGAGCACACACCATGTGCCAGGCACCATTCAAGGTGAATCACTCGCATGATGGCCCTGACATCCCAGGTGGGGCAAGTGAGCATCTGTCATCTTATTTCATGTAGTGATGAGTGCTATGAAGAGTTAACTAAAGAGCTAAAGCAGGGTAAGGGGTGGGCTGTGCTATTTTGCAGAGGGCAGCTAGTCCTGGCCTCTTTGAGGAGGTGACATTTGAGCAGAGAATGACATTTGAATGAGGTGACGGTGTGAGTAATAGGAGGATCTTGGAGAAAGGATGTTCCAGGCTCCAGGATCCACAGTGCAAATGCGAGTCAGGTCTGAGCTTGGGGGGCAGGGGCTCCCTTCTTGGAGGCCTCGGATCCCCATCTGCTTCTCTGCCCTTCTAGTCTTCCCTGATTCCTGATGTCTTCATAGTCCCAGAGCTGCAGAGGGAGAGGGTGGATGCTCCCGGACATGGGGGTTGCCTGACCCATCCCGTTCCCGCCCCCTCCCTCCAACCCCCCCACCCATCACTGCCAGGGCCCAGCTGGAGACACCCCTGAAGTGGAGGAACTACGAGGTGAAGCTCCGGCTGCTGCTGCACCTGGAGGAGCTGCAGATGGAGCATGACATCCGGCACTATGACCTGGAGTCGGTGCCTATGACCTGGGACCCCGTAGACCAGAATCCCGGGCTGCTCACGCTGGAGGTCAGGGGTTGGATCAGTAGCAGGGAGGATGGACTCAAGTTAGCCAACCCACAGGCTGTGGGAAGAACAAAAGGAAGATGAAGTTTTCCCTGTCCAGAGGGCTCAGCAAGTTGCCGAGTAGGCATCTGGGCCCCAAAAGAGGTGTCAGAGCAAGGCAATAGGGAGGATTGGGGTTTTAGTCTAGACTTTGCTACCACTGGCTGCATGACCTTGGGCAAGTCTTTTGCTATCTCTGGGCCTTAGTTCCCTCACCTGAAAAGCATGGAGCTGGACTAGATAATTCTTAGAGCCCTCTCCAGCTCTCAGATGTTGAATGTGTACATCTAAGCCCGGAATTGCACACGAGAATGGATTCCTGCACACTTGTGCCGAGAAAGGCACTCAGTGAGAAGGGACGGCAGGTGAGGATGATCAGGGAAAGTTTCCTACAGGAACTGAGTTTTGAACAAGATTTTAAAGGCAGAATAGGAGCAGAGCTGGCCAAGAGGGCAACCGGACTTGCTGGGAAGCTGGCCTCCAAGTCTTGAAATCATGCCCTGGAGGGTTTCCAGGATTCCTGGGCTCAGCATCTCTGAGCACCACGGGCAGACTTGTCCCTTCTTCATCTCCCCTGACTCTTGCCCCGTCTGGCAGAAGAGGAAGGAGGCAAAGCTCCCTGAACCTGGGGTAGAGGGTAGATCCTCAGAACTTGTGTCTCAGTTGGGGTCTGGAGTGGGCCCTCCACTGGCCATCTCCGGGTTAGAAGCTTGCTGCTGTTCGTGCCCCACAGGTTCCCGGGGTGGCCGAGAGCCGCCCCTCAGTGCTGCGGGGTGACCACCTCTTTGCCCTTTTGTCCTCTGAGACACACCAGGAGGACCCCATCACCTACAAGGGCTTTGTGCACAAGGTGGAACTGGACCGGGTCAAGCTGAGTTTTTCCACAGGGTAGGTGTTGGGGGAGCCCTGAGCTGCAGGAAGGTCTGCAGGTGTCCCGGAGGCCAAGGGAGGAGGGTGTTTCTCCTCAGAGTGAGTGGGACCCCAGAGACAGGGCAGGGGGACCCTGAGATGCCTCACCATCTTCCTCTCCTGGAGGATTGCTTGGAGGTCTGGGAAAGGGAGTGGAGTTGGAGTACATGGAGAGAGTCCTGGCCTTTTATTGCCCACCCCCCCAATTGGAATTCTTCCCCCTCTCTCTCCCCCTTCCCAAAGCCTCCTGAGCCGCTTTGTGGATGGGCTGACCTTCAAGGTGAACTTCACCTTCAACCGCCAGCCCCTGCGGGTGCAGCACCGTGCCTTGGAGCTGACGGGGCGCTGGCCGCTGTGGCCCCTGCTTTTCCCTGTGGCCTCTCGTGGGGTCCCGCTGCTGCCCTCAGATGTGAAGCTCAAGTGAGACTGTGGGCAAGGGCTCTGGGGCCACTTGGAGTGTGGGTGTAGGGAACGAGGTCAGGGAGGCCTCCTGGACGCGGACAATATCGTGTTTGTGGCCCCTCCGCTAGGCTGTACGACCGGAGTCTGGAATCCAACCCGGAGCAGCTGCAGGCCATGAAGCACATTGTTATGGGTACCACCCGCCCCGCCCCGTACATCATCTTTGGGCCTCCAGGCACTGGCAAGACTGTCACCTTAGTGGAAGCCATCAAGCAGGTGGGGCTTGAGCGTAGGCCTGTGGCCTACACTCTGACTCCCCCCCACCACCACTTCCGGGACAAAGCAGTTGTCCCCAGGTTCTGGTTCCTTCTGGTTCCTTCCGGCTCTCTGAACGCACGCCCCCGAACTGGCCTCCAGGGCCAGCGTGGCTGTCGAGCACGGCGTGCAGCTTGGGTACTGCACGTCTCAATCACCGTAGCCTTGTATAATTACAGCAGCAGTTTTCTAGCGTTAAAGGGCTGCTGGACTAGCAGGGGGCTGCCGATCTGAACTTGCCCCTTGAGTCACTCCCTCCCTCAGCAATGGGAGGCAGATGCCACACTGCGCCACCCTGAGTCACAGGCATGTTTCTCCCTCTCCCCTCCCCCTGGAGACCAGAAGCTGCTTCCCACACTGTGCTCATCCCCACCCCAGGTGGTGAAGCACTTGCCCAAAGCCCACATCCTGGCCTGTGCTCCGTCCAACTCGGGGGCCGACCTCCTCTGTCAACGCCTCCGGGTCCACCTGCCCAGCTCCATCTACCGCCTCCTGGCTCCCAGCAGGGATATCCGCATGGTGCCTGAGGACATCAAGGTACTTGGGGAAGGCGGGGGACCAAGGGGTGGCGGGTGCTGCTCTGGGTAGACGCTGGGGCCAGGAAACTAGGAGACCTGGATTCTGATACTCGCTGTATGACCTTGGGTGGGTCAGGACTACTCTCTGGGCTTCAGTTTCCTTGTGTGTAAAGTGAGAGAGGTAAATAAAATTGCCTGAGGGGGGGTGCCCAGACCCAGAGCGAGGGTGAGAATGGAGGTGGAGGCAAGCTGACTCCCCTCCCTGCACGACCCTCAGCCCTGCTGTAACTGGGATGCAAAGAAGGGGGATTACGTGTTTCCTTCCAAGAAGAAGCTGCAGGAATATCGCGTGTTAATTACCACGCTCATCACTGCCAGCAGGTGGGAAGTGTGTGTGTGTGCATCTCTTAAATTGTGTGTTAAGAGGTAGTGGGCTGGGGAAATGGGGAAGAATGGTGCCTGGGGAGTTGGGGGGAGGGCCAGCTTGGGGGAGCATTCAGGTTCGGTAGTCACGTGCCTGGATGTGACCCCTGCCTGGCCTGACACCTCCCAGGTTGGTCTCGGCCCAGTTTCCCATCGATCACTTCACACACATCTTCATCGATGAGGCTGGCCACTCCATGGAGCCGGAGAGCCTGGTGGCCATAGCAGGTGAGGGGCTCGGGGACGGGGGGGCTGCGAGTGTGTCACCCCACATGGCATCGGGGAGGTCCCACCACACACCTTTCTCACGCTACCCATCTCCCAGGGCTGATGGAAGTCAAGGAAGCAGACAATCCAGGAGGGCAGCTGGTGCTGGCAGGAGACCCTCGGCAGCTGGGGCCTGTGCTGCGCTGCCCACTGACCCAGAAGCATGGGCTGGGGTACTCTCTGCTGGAGCGGCTGCTCACCTACAATGCCCTGTACAAGAAGGGCCCTGATGGCTATAACCCCCAGTTCATAACCAAGCTGCTACGCAACTACAGGTATCCCGCGCCCTCTGTGTCATCCCCTGCCTTCACACCCTCTGCAAGCGCAGCTGGCGGCTCCATCCCACCGTCCTCAGAGGCTGCGTGATGCAAAAAGACTATCAGCTGGAAGGTGGGAGTTCTTCTCCCCAGTCCCGTCCCTGCTCCTCCAGTTGCTTATCTGTACCTCAGGGGATGGTCAGTGGTTCCTAGACACCGGAATATATCTGACGCTGGTCCCAGGTGAAGTTTCTAGGCGTCCAAGGAGAAATGAGAAAAACAGGGACAATGTATTTTTTCATAAACCTAATGGTTATTCGAGTTAAAGAGCTATGCTTCCTTTAGTCAGTGAGTTCGTATATCTAAAATGCTCAGATGAGTTCCTACATCTTTAGTTCCTTAGATGAGTCCACTAGGAATTCAATAAATGTTAGCTGTTGTGTTAGTACCGCTGATATTTTTGGATTTAGCACATTATCTCATCCAATAATGGCGATAGTAGGTGATTCTTGCTTTTGTATTGTCCTTCCTTGACAAAATTGAAACTTGAGAATGGGCCCCTGATTTCTTGGTGTTTTCATTTAAATTTGACTGGTCTGTGAAATCTGTGGATTGGATGTTCTCAGGAGCCACATTTGGTTCTGCTTTCTGTGGTTAACAGTGCCCAGCAGCAAAAACTGTAGCTGAATGAGTCTGCTATGCAGTGGGCAGGAAGACAGGAGGATAGTGTGTGTGAGCTCCAAGCAGGTGGAGCGGAGGTCCTTGAGGGCGGGGCAGAACTAATCCGCCCCCTGGTCTTGCTCTTCCTTCCTCCTGCCTCCCAGGTCTCACCCCACCATCCTGGACATTCCTAACCAGCTGTATTATGAAGGGGAGCTGCAGGCCTGTGCGGACGTTGTGGACCGAGAGCGCTTCTGCCGCTGGGAAGGTCTGCCTCGACAGGTGAGGCTGAGCGGGGCTGGGGCTCAGGCTCCTACCCCTGTACCCCCGCCTCCCTCTTACTGAGGGTGCTGGGTAGCAGGAGGCTCTGAGTGGAAGCCATGAGCCCCTCCCTTTGTCACCTAGGCCTGGGATCCCCCACTCCCTAGAAGGGTTTGAGGGTGGGAGGGAAGGGAGGCAGGGAGGTCCAGCTGAGGGTTTCCCCTGCTCCGTGTCCAGGACTTTCCCATCATCTTTCACGGCGTAATGGGCAAGGATGAGCGTGAAGGCAACAGCCCATCCTTCTTCAACCCCGAAGAGGCTGCCACGGTGACTTCCTACCTGAAGCAGCTCCTGGCCCCCTCCTCCAAGAAGGGCAAAGCCCGTCTGAGCCCCCGAAGCGTGGGCGTCATCTCTCCATACCGGAAGCAGGTCAGGTCCTCAGTTCCCATCAGGGCTGGGTCCCCCCAGATGGTACCTCCTTAGCCAGACCACTAGGCAGAGGGTCCGGCTCAGGCCTCCGCTGGCCCCATATCTCAAAAGAGCGCAGAGGTCAGCTGCATCTCCCTCTTTGCCCCCCTGCTCCCTGGCCTCCTGCCTGGCACCCTCTTGCACGGGTGTAATGGCATGAGAGAAAGGCACCTGTCCCCATCTTCCAGGTGGAAAAAATTCGTTACTGCATCACCAAACTTGACAAGGAGCTTCGGGGACTGGATGACATCAAGGACTTGAAGGTGACCCTCGCCACTGTCTCACATTCCCTCCCTGACTTCTGTCCCCGTCTCTTCCCCACTTCCAGACACCTCCTCGGGTCCCTGCCCCACTGCTGCAGGCCAGCCCAAGTCCCTGCCGCACCCTCGCTGCCTGAGACAAACTTGGGCTTTCCCCATGCCTCTCACTCCTGGAGATCCCAACTTGTAGGTCTGGGATGGGACCGGGAAGCCCGCATGTTTAGCAAGCACCTCACGTGATTCTTATGATCAGGCTGGTTTAAGGTCTCTGCCCTAAGAAGAAAGTCCAGACTCCCCAGCCTGCCTGACCTGTCATGTGATGATGTCCCCACTCACCTCTCCCACCCTCTGAGTCAGTCGGCAGCTCAGTTCTTTCTCAGATAAGAATCACCTGGAGAGCTTTTAGTGCTGCCAGCGCCAGGGCTCCACCCAACCAATTAACACGGCTATCTGAGGGCAGAGCCAGGGCATCAGGTTTTTTTATGGGCTCCTCAGGTGATCTCTCCCGTGCAGCCAGGGTTGACACCCAGGGCTTTGAGAGTTAGAGGCCTCTCCCATGGAAGTTCTGATTCTGGAGGTCTGGGTTTGGGCCTAAGGTTACTTTTTTTTTTTTTTTTTTTTTTTTTGCGTTACGCGGGCCTCTCACTGCTGTGGCCTCTCCCGTTGCGGAGCACAGGCTCCGGACGCACAGGCTCAGCGGCCATGGCTCACGGGCCCAGCCGCTCCGCGGCATGTGGGATCCTTCCGGACCGGGGCACGAACCCGTGTCCCCTGCATCGGCAGGCGGACTCTCAACCACTGCGCCACCAGGGAAGCCCCTAAGGTTACATATTTTTAACAAGTACTGAGTGATTATCTTCAGGAAAGTTTGAAAATCGCTGCTGAGTTATTGTTCTTTGCAGTCCTGTTTTCTTTGCGTAGAACCCTTTCGAGCCCCCATCCCTTTAACTGGATTCGGCCTTCAGGTTTCAGCTTCCATGGCACTGTCCTGTCCTCTTTCCTGCCCAGCAGGACACTGGCTCACTCCACGGTGACAATTGCCCTCAGTCTCACTGAGGCGAGGCGGGGCTGGTCCCTGGGTCCCCCACTGCCTCCCTCCCCTCTAGGTGGGCTCCGTGGAAGAGTTTCAAGGCCATCCCTCCCCTCTAGGTGGGCTCCGTGGAAGAGTTTCAAGGCCAGGAGCGCAGCGTCATCCTCATCTCCACCGTGCGGAGCAGCCAGAGCTTTGTGCAGCTGGATCTGGACTTTAACCTGGGTTTCCTCAAGAACCCCAAGGTTCGGGGGCTGGGGGGTGGCAGGGACTCCTCCTTCCTGAGGGCTCTTCCCTGCTGTGACCCCAGCACTTCTTCTTATCAGAGGTTCAACGTGGCTGTGACCCGTGCCAAGGCTTTGCTCATCGTGGTGGGCAACCCGCTCCTGCTGGGCCACGACCCCGACTGGAAAGTGTGAGCATCCCACCCGCAATCCCTCCTGGTGGCCACAGCCCCCAGCCTAGGACAGCTGTAGTTTTATGAAGCACCCTTGGGGCTCAGTTAATCTTCCAATCTGTTTATCTTTTTTTTTTTTTTGCGGTATGCAGGCCTCTCCAATCTGTTTATCTTTTTTTTTTTTTTTTTTTTTTTTTTGGCGGTATGCGGGCCTCTCACTGCTGTGGCCTCTCCCGTTGCGGAGCACAGGCTCCGGATGCGCAGGCTCAGCGGCCATGGCTCACGGGCCCAGCCGCTCCGCGGCACGTGGGATCCTCTCGGACCGAGGCACGAACCCGTGTCCCCTGCATCGGCAGGCGGACTCTCAACCACTGCGCCACCAGGGAAGCCCCAATCTGTTTATCTTAACAATATCCCCATTTGCCAAGGTTAAGTAACTTGCCCCAAAGCACAGGCCCTGTGTGCAGGACCAAGGCTGGGCCTCCAGCCTCTGCTGGTACTCAGCAGCCTTGTGAAGCTGTGTGTGTGGATGTCCCTGTACCCCACAGATTCCTAGAGTTCTGTAAAGAAAACGGGGGGTATACCGGGTGCCCCTTCCCTGCCAAACTGGACCTGCAGCAGGGGCAGAACTTACTCCAGGGTCTGAGCAAACTCAGCCCCTCTACCTCAGGTATGGCTGGGCCAGGGTGGGCTTGGTTGGGGGACAGTGCTGAGGGAGGATGTAAGTTACTAACAGAGCTGGCCTTCTCTCTTTGTAGGACCCAAAAGTCACGACTGCCAGGCGCGGGAGGGTGAAGGGGGCCTGCCCCTGCAAGTGGAGCCCGAGTGGAGGAATGAGCTCTGAGGACCGCCCACCCGACCCTTCCCCTGCTGCTAACATCAAGCTGCTAACAATTGGGGGAAGGGGGAGGAAGTAAAACTGAAAAAAAAAAAAAAGCTTATTCTATGCAAAAGCCTCCTTGTCTCTTCAGCCTGGCCCCAGCTTCCTGAACTCCCAAGATGACCTCACAGGGGAGGGTGGGACTGTCACACCAGCCCAGGGCCATACCCCTCCCTCCACCCCCAGAAAGGAACCCAACCCCCATGTCCAGGGGAGGAAATCTAGTGGGAGGTGGCAGGGAAGCCACCCACAGGCTTCTAAGTTTAGCCCAGTGCTCCAGACCACTCCCCTCACCCGCCTCCAAGGCCCAGAGCCAGGCATGACCTCATCCTTTTCTCCAAGACTCCACCCTGCCTGCCCGGGAGTCCTGCCTTTGCAGACAGGGGGCCAGCCTGGCAAGCACCCTGGAGAGATGGGACTCCAGGCTCACAGGGACCAGGAGAGAAAGACAGGAAGCCACACACATGTTGGAGCCTGTGGCCTTTATTCATGCCCTACACCAAGTACAGCCAGATGCAAGGCCCCTGCCCAAAGCAGAAACACCAGGGGCCCGGGACTCTGGGTTACACCCTCCAAGTCCCCTACCCCACATACTCTCCTGTGAGCCAGAAGTGTATAAAGTGCTGGTGTGATGATCCTCTGGGGAAGGCCAAAGGGATCAAGAGCCCCACCCCTGGACGAAGGCAACAGGAGGAGGGACTGTGCTCTGGTTCCCAGAGTGCTGAGACGGGGCCTACAGCCACCACCATCAGGGCTGGGGAAGCGCGATGCAGTCCTGGGCAGGAGGGAATTGGGAAAGGGAGCCTTCAGCAGGGATCCCTAATAGGGTGGGGCTGTTGGGGGCAGGGGGAGTTTCTGCACCCCTGTGAAGGGAGATGGGGAGGCTTGGGGATCTCAGAGAATGGGGCAGCCCCTCCGGCGCTTATTCTTGCGGACCTGGAGGCCAGCCCTAGTGGCCATCTCAAACACCTCCCGCACCCCCTCCTTGGTCTTGGCTGAGCACTCAAGGTAGCCAAAGGCACTGATCCGGTTTGCCATGTCCCGGCCTTCCTCAGATCGAACAGGCTCCTGGGAAGGTAGAAGGAAAGTGGTCAAAGGAAGCTGCTGGTTAGGTGCACCTCACCCATATTTGTAACAAGAACAAATATCTCCTCCAGCCCTGACCCCACAAAGCATCCAAGCCCCGGCCACCGTGGATGGCTTCTAGGCTAGAGACCCAAGACTCCTGTTTACCTTCAAAATTCTCCCCATTAGCCCTATACCCCACGGTACACTCTTCTCTTGCCTGAGTGAGGATCTACCATCTCCTGACTGACCTCCCAGCCTCTGTTCTCACTTTCTTCCAATCCATCCTCTATGGCTGCCAGAATCATTTTTCTAACATGCTGACTCTGACCATATCTGTCCCCAGTTTAAAACTGCCATAATTATGTTCAAAGAATAGTCTAGATTCCTTATCCTGGCAGCTCTCCCTAATCAACTCGTCCTCTGGCTAGAAAGCCACTTACCAGGTCCCCAAATAAGCCAGCTCCCTCACTCTGGGCCTTTTCCCAGCCACTTAGAATACCCTCCATTCCACATCCACAGCAGCCCACACACCTCCCCAGGTATACTCTGATGGCTCCACCTGCATACCTCAAGCAAAATATCTACTCTAAGAACCCGGTTCCCTGAGGGCAAGGATTTTCTCATTCACCTTAATAGCCCCGATGCCAAACAGTGGACAACAGACAAAAGGCCAAATGACCTTGGACAAGTCACCGTCCTCTGACAGTCTCATGGAATATTGGGTCAGACCCTAAGGGCCCCTCTAGTTCTCCCTCACCAGGGTAGGGGTGCCAGGGGGGTAGGAGGTGGACGCTACCATCACTTCTAACACGGGGAGTCAGTAGGAGGGAGGCTCCTTCACCAGCCTGCAAGCCCTCAGAGGGCACCTTCCTCCCCAAGGCCTCCCAGCCTGGCGGCTGCGCCCACCTGCTTCATCTTGGCCAGCTCTCTCCGGGTATGTTCATCTTGCCTCAGGTCCTTCTTATTCCCCACTAGGATGATGGGCACGTTGGGGCAGAAGTGCTTCACCTCCGGGGTCCACTTCTCAGGAATGTTTTCTGCACAGACACGTCCCAACAGGTGTTGGTGCCTCCACTTAGGCTAGAAGGCTTCCCCTGGGTCCCCTTGTCTCTGCAGGGCGGTCTTAGAGGCTATTCAGCACGATAGTCCCTTTCACAGGTCAACCCACCCCCACGCCCCTCACAGTACACACCCTTCCCTGAGCCCTCGGAGGGCCAGAGTCACCACAGGGAAGGAGGCTAACGGGGCTCCCCGGCACCTCTCCCACACAGCTTCTGAAGATGGCTGAAAGGAGCCAAGGCAAGAGCTCCCTCTGGTTGGTTGATTCCAAGGGATTCTCAGCCCCCTCCCTCCAACCCCCTCACCCAGGCTGTCGGGGCTGTCGATGGAGAAGCACATGAGGATGACGTCAGTGTCCGGGTAGGAAAGAGGCCGCAGGCGATCATAGTCTTCCTGCCCTGCTGTGTCCCACAGAGCCAGCTCCACCTGACACACAGGGCCAGTGCTTAGCTAGCCTGAGGGCCCCAGTTACACACCCCACACCCTGCCACCCAGAGGTCCTATCTGAAATCCTGGTCCCTTAGGTTCACTGAACATCTACCTATTGAACACCTACTATGTGCCAGGGATAGTGCTAATCATTGTCACACAACATAAACTAAGGTGAGTTTCTTAAATCCTGAGACAACAGCGTTTGATCTTTGTGCAGTTTGAGCTGCCATCGGGAGCGCCACTATTTTATTTAATACTCATAAAAACCCTTCGAAGGAGGCCTTACCATTATTTCCATTCCACAGCTGGGGGAGCTTAAACCCAGAGGCAAAGGGACTGGGCCCAGATTACACAGCCAGCGTGTAAAAAACCAGGAGGTTATCCAGATTTCCTAAGACTGCAGTTTCACTTCCTAACTTCCACTGGTTCCAGCAGGGAGAGTGAAGCAAGGACATGGGTGGATGGTGAGCACGGACATCCCAGGTCCATAAGTGAAGGGGGCAGGCATGGTTCCAAGGGGCTCTTCGCCCTTACCTGCTTGCCGTCCACCTCTATGTCGGCGATGTAGTTCTCAAAGACAGTAGGGACATAGACTTCTGGGAACTGATCCTTGCTGAAGACGATGAGGAGGCAGGTCTTCCCACAGGCCCCATCCCCCACGATCACCAGCTTCTTTCGAATGGCAGCCATGGCTGGGGCTGGTAGGGAAGAGGCAGTGGGGATGTTGGGAAAAGCCAGTAAGTCCACAAACACTTCTCTAGGGCCCCCAAGCCCTCCCTGGAAACTGAGGCATCCAGTGAAGGGAGAGGAGGGAGGGAAAGGGGCTTGCTCAGGCATGTTCTTGCCAAGAACCAAGTGGTCAGGCAACTGAGCTGGAAATTCCTAATCTCAAGGTCAGGGACAGGTCTCCCCCATGGGTTAGAAATGGGAAGTGGAAGAACCACCCACTTGGGAGCCAGAAAGCATGAGTTCTAATCTAATCCACTCCCCAACTGTGGGCCCCTGGACACCTAGAGGGGTGCTCAGGGACCAGCGACGTGTACAGAAGGGCAAGCTTTTATCTATTCTACATACCAGGGTTTCAAGTCAGATGTATTTGTTACCAGGATTTCGATACTTTTTAAAGTTTAATAATTGTGAAGGTCCAATCTGGAACACACTGTCCCAAAGTCAGCACAAGTCATGCCTGCCCAGCGAAAAATGAAGAGTCCCTACCCATATGGGTGGGTAAGGGAAAGAATATTTATCACACCCCTAGGTGCCAGGCACTATGGTGGGCATTTGGACAAAAATCACCTCCCTCAGTCCCCAGAAGCCTGGAAGGTAGGTAGTGAGCTCCCCATTTGGACAAACTAGGAAAGTGAGATTCATTGAGGTTAAGACACGAATTCAGAGTTGTGGCAGGGATGGCACTCAAAGCAGGGCTGTGTGACTCTAGAGTCTGTTGCTTTTCTACATATCACCCCAGAGGTGGGAAGGAGAGCAGAGGGAGGGAAACCCAGACAGAGGGCAGCGGCAGCAGCCAGCAGGCTTCCCTGGCCCACCCTGTCCCGGTCCCCAGAGCCCCGAGTCACACAAAGGAGGCTCAGTCCAGGCAGTGCCCACAGCCCACATTCGGGCAGCCTGCCTTCCTCCCCCTGCTTCCTACTGGGCCTGGAAGCTACACTGGGTCACTCAGCCCCAGCCAGGGGACAATGACCACACTGTAGGGAGCCACACATCTACCACAGCAGAGCGACTGAGAATAATCCACTAGGGAATCACCTCCACCCACTCCCTGGAACAGCCCCTTCCTCCACTCAGTCCAGCTCACCCTGAGGCCCTGCCCACCCCTCCCTGTGACTCAGGGCAAGCAGTCAGCTTCCTGGGGTTTCCATGTGTCCCCTGCCCCCAACACACACCAAAGAGCATCTGCACAGTTCATCACACCTTCCCAGCTTCCCCACGCCTCAGCTGAGCCTCACTTCCTCCTTCCCTGGGGAGAGGAGCTGACCTCCAGTCGGCTGGAGTTCCCAGGCCTACAGCCGAGGAGGAAGAGAGGGCGGGCTCTGGGCCTGAGATGAAGTCGAAGCTGTTGGGAGAAGCGGAGGCTGGAGCCTGTGCTGGGAGGAGCCCCCAAAAAAGAGACAAATGAGGGCCAGTCCCAGCACCAACCACACAGGGAGTAGTTAAAAAAGAAGGGGACGGTAACCTGATCTCTGCCCCAAACCTGGCTTTTTCTCAGTCCCACATCCTGTCAAACTAGGCTGAACTCCTTTACTCCCCACACACCACCACCACCTCACAGTCCTGCCTTGGTCTGCCTTTTAGGGAGCGAATACTCCAGCCCAAGGCAAGCTCTCTTCAGCAGTGGGGTCCCGGGTGGCCTCCTTCCCCTCCACACACACACGCACAACAGTGGGATGGGGGCAAGTGGATATGAATCAGAGGGAACTTATAGGAGTCGAGTGCACGGCCACACTCTCCCCATCACAACAGGGGCTCTCTGATACCCCCAAAACAGGCAAGAAGGCATTCACCCTGCCAGCAGATCCCCTCCAAAAATGGAAACCACCCTTCAGAAAAGGGGGTCTCGGGCTTCCCTGGTGGCGCAGTGCTTAAGAATCTGCCTGCCAATGCAGGAGACGGGTTCGAGCCGTGGTCCAGGAAGATCCCACGTGCCATGGAGCAACTAAGCCCGTGCGCCACAACTACTGAGCCTGCGCTCTACAGCCCGCGAGCCACAACTACTGAGTCCCTGTGCCCCAACTACTGAAGCCCGCGTGCCACAATTACTGAAGCCCGCGTGCCCTAGAGCCCTGTGCTCTGCAACAGGAGAAGACACTGCAATGAGAAGCCCGCGCGCGCACCGCAACGAAGAGTAGGGCCCGCTCACCGCAACTAGAGAAAGCCCCTGTGCAGCAAGGAAGACCCAACGCGGCCAAAAATAAATAAAATATTAATTTAAAAAAAGAAAACGGGGTCCCCTGGAAATTCCACCCAGGTGACCAGCACCCTCACCTACTCCCACAGGTTCCATTGGTCCAACTGTGGGAAGACAGGCTGGGGTAGCCTCAACCTGGGATGGGCAGTACTGATGGAGGGATGGAGCACATTCACCACTAGGGTGAATACCAATTGCTTAGGCATGAGTATGCCCGCCCCAGGCAAGGCAGTTTAGGTGGCACCAGACGGTGGTGGGCAGAGGCCAGAACTCCAGGGCAAGGGCATGCATTAAATGACCTAGAGCCCCCCCATCTCAATTAGATGTTCCCTTCAGGCTCAGAAGAGTAGTTGGCCCAGGCCAGGCCACCAGGCCCAACGCCAAGATGGCGAAAACAACAGCTCCCTGTGAGAGGCAGCCCCTGAGGAACTGCCCCACTGACCCTAAGAGGGGCAACCAAACCCCACACGGGGCCTGGAATGACCCTGGAATTTCTGGGGCCTTCCCTGGAATAAAACAGCTGCCGTCTCCTCAATCATTCTCTAGATTTCCAGATGAACCAGGTTCTGCTGTACCCTGCCCACCACCCCTGAGGTCTAGGGAAGAAATCAGATACCTCCTCCTCAACTTGAAAACCACACACACACACACACACACACACACACACGCACACACACACATGCACACACACGCACACACGGGCTGGATCCTTCCCAATCTCCTGTACCTCCACTCCAGGCCGGCTCCAGAAACCATCTAGGGCGACATCCAGACCCCCGAGGCAGTGGCAGCCCCCGCGGTCACACCCGCCCCTATTCCCGCCACTCCACCGGCCCGGAGGGGGCGATTCCCACCTCAACCCGGACTCGGGCCCAGACCCACACCCAAGCCCAGGTTCACAGAGGGCCGCCAGGCCTGGGAGCTAGAGCGTCTGCGCTGGGGCTCCCTCGCGGACACCCAAGTTGCCGTCTCTCCCCTCGCCCGGCCGGGCAGGTTCCGGGAAGCCGGGAGAAGGGATCTGACTCCGACTCGGACACCAAGAGGCGAGAGGCCCTGCGGGGCAATTCCCGGGGCCCCTCACTGCAGCCCAGGAGGGCAGGGAGGGGCCGAGCCGGCCCGACCCCCGCACCGCCCAGACGCCGCGTACGAGGGAGGGCAGGCGGCCCGCGCTCGGACCAAAGCCCCTCCCCGGCCGGCGCCCCGAGCTCCTGCCAGGCGGAGAAGGGGGGAGTGCTCTCCTGGGGATGAGTTCCCAGGACGAGCCCGCCGCCCAGAACCCCAACCCGGGATACCTTCCGCTCCGCCGCTTCCAGCTGCGCGGCCGGTGCCGGAGGCAGAGACTGACCCGAGGGCCACCGCCCCGCCCTCCTCCAGCGCCGCGGCGGGGAGGGGCGACTCGCGGGGAGGGGCGGGCCGGGCGGGCCGGGCGGCCCTCGGCTCTGCCCGCCCACGGCCCCCACTCACGGCCCCAGAGGGTCGCCCAGCGAGAGTCCCCGGGATCTGGGGGAGATGCTGGGACTGTGGAGGAGTGGGCAGCGGGGCGAGGCGCGGCGAACGGGACCCCTGAGGACTCTGCCTCTGCCCCACCTTCCAGCTCCTAGTGGCGGACCGGCGTCGGGAAAGTTGAGAGGCGCCCGGGGTGGGGTCAGGAAAGGGCCGCTGCTGCCCTCGCGTGGCCAACCGGCCGCCCGCGCCTACATCACCTGGGGCTTCGCGGGAGGCGGGACTGGAAAAGACGGCTTCGGGGACGCCCGAGGAGGAGGCCGCGGAAGATGCCCACCCTCTGCTCCTAGGATCATTGCGGAGTAAGTACAACCCGCCATCATCCCCCCAGGCCTGGAGACCTTTCAGAACCTTTGAGTTCAGGGCACTTGGTTCCACCTCACAATTCCCTTCCTTCCCCCTACCTGGAATTTCCAACTCCTACCCATCCTTCCACCCTGGAATCTTTCTGGATCCCCAGCTGGGAACTCAGTTGCCACCCCCGTTGTATTATTTCTGTGCCTCTAGGGACACCTAGCCGGGCCTGACTTGTGCGTTGGGTATTTACCAACTGGTGTATCTCCTTCCCTGAAAGGTAACTGAGGAGGTGGATGGAGGATGAGGAAGTCTACTCACATTTTATTAGCTTGTGCAGGGAACACTACATAGCTTCTAATAGTCATCACAGATCTCTAGGTTAAGTGTACCCATCCCCTTTTGCCTGTAAGTAAACTGAGGCTCGGGTGGAGTTAAGTGGCTTAACTTAAGTGGCTTAATTTTGCCATTTGTATGTGGCAGAGCAAGAACTCAGATAGTCAGGCCTGTCTGGCTCCAAAGCTGGTCTCTCTCTCTACTGCCCACTGTGATCCTCCAACCTGTCCCTTCCCACTGTCTGGCACAGTGTGTGGCACATAATAGATTTCCAACAAATACTTGCTGAATGAATGAATGTTGGAAGTCATACAGACTTTAAAGATCTGAAGAGCAACCCACACATTTGCTAAATGATGAAACTGAGGTCCAGTGCAGTTTGGTCCCAGGCCTCTTAACTGGCTCACTAAACTGAGCTATGTGCTCAGGTCAGATCAGTTTCTGCCTTCAAAGAACTTACAATCTAAATTCCAAATGCAGACAACTTAAAGATAAGTAATAGTTATTGAACCCTTATTACATGGACCTGGCTCTACAGACATAAACTACTTTAGTCCTACAACTACCTCCTGAGGTAGTACTGTTATCTCCATTTTTCCAAAAAGCAAATTGAGGCTCAGAGAGATTGCAAACCTAGTGTTGGGTTTGGCACCAGGACCCAAACAGCAGGACTTTCAAGCCCCTGTTCCTTAACTGCTACTCCGTACCAACTCCTCATATAGACAGTTACAGTACAAGAGGTGAGCGCTATAGTGGGGGCATGCCTGGGCTGTGGAAGGACAGGTGAAGCCTTCAGGATGAGGTGATGTGTAGATTTTAAATGAGTTGGAGCTCAACAGAGCTCCACAGCTCAACAGAGTTGTGGAAAACACAAGGCGGGGTGGGGCAGAAGACAGGGCTGGAGAAGGAAGCAGTGGCCAGATATGAAGGTCCTTGTATGCCATGCTCAAGAGTTGAGTGTCAGTTTTGGTCTAGGTGCAGTAAGGAGCCACCAAAGTATTTTCTCAGAGGAATCACCAACTCAGATTCACCCTGTGGAAAGGGCTCCCTGGCTGCTGTGTATATTATACATTGGGGAAAGCAGGGGAGTGGCTTGGAGACAATTAGGAGGCTAATATACTGAAGGACTAAGGTAGTGCCTGTAGAGATGGACAAATAGAAATATATTTAAGGGACTTCCCTGGTGGTCCAGTGCTTAAGACTCCACACTTCCCATGCAGGGGGCACAGGTTCAATCCCTGGTCCCCCGGGGAACTAGAATCCGCATGCAGCACGGCCAAAAACTAAAAAAAAAAATGTTTTTTAAAGAAATATATTTAAAAATATATAATCAACAATACTTAGTGATTGATTAGCTTGATGAGGAAGAAACGGAAGCCAAAGGTGCTCAACTCCAAGAATTCTAACTTGAGTAGCTGAGCTGGTGCCCCCTGAGATGATGAGCGGGGAGAGGACATATTTGTGGGGGAAATAATGAATTCAGTTGGAGGAATGTTGAGTTGAAGTGCCTGTGAGATGTCTAGGAGATGTTCGGGAGACAACTGGGACAGTTTTTAGTCAAAGAAAATAAAGACACACACATTTATCCATCTGGTTTATTTGCCAAGGGCTAAAATTTTGGATCTAACTGGCACCCCTTCTTCAGTTAAATTGCCACTAAAGAAGGTCAAGGAGACAACTTCAGAATTTGGGTTGGGAGAGGGATAAGCATGGAGAGGCTGGGATGGTGGTGGGAGGTTCGGGGCTGAGCCCCTCAGGAGTAGCTGCCTGGCCCTCCCAGGGGGATGACGAAGACCGAGATGTCATCCCCGGAACCCAGCTTGTTGTTGGGGAGACGCCAACCACGGTCCCGGGGGGTGCCCCGGGCCCCTAGGACCAGAGCTTGGGCCAGAGCTGTGTACCTGTCAGAAGCACATGTGCACATTCATGTACCAACATGTACATGGGAAGATGGATACACAGGCCCTCATGTGGGTTCCCAAGCATTTCTTCCCTGTGTCCCTTCCTTCCCCATCGTCATCCCCTTGCCGCCATACAACCCCTACCTGCTGGGGTCATTGGGCTCATAGGCTGACAGCACCCTGTCCACAGTGGCAGCTACCTCACAGTCACTGGTGACATCCCACAGCCCATCTGTTCCCAGGACTAGCACGTCATCTGGGCAGTGCTCATACTGCGTCAGGTCATACACTCGTACCTGGTGGGGAGAGAGGGTGCAGAGGGAGCTTGGGGATAAAGCGACCTTGGGAGAGAGCTAGCCTGAGACCCCCAGAGCAGGGAAAGCTAAGGAGGCTCCCATGTGGCTCACCTCAGGGAAAGAGGAGAGGAAGGGCTTGATGGGCAGGGTAGAACTGCAGACCCTGAGGTTGTGGTCTCCCAAGCCCCGGGTCACCCCAATGGTGGCCATCATTCGAGCCTAAAGGAAATGAGGAGGGGACACTACTATAGCCTTCTCCCAGTCTCTCTGGGACCGGGGACCCTTTCCACCCCTACCCTCAGGTAGAACCTCCACCTCCCTAGACAAGTTGTGGTGGGTCCTCCTGCCCTCTCCCACCTCTACCATGGAGTTTACCTTTTTGCCCTCCCCACAGACCAGAGGAAACCTGAGATCCTCCAGCTCGATCTTTTTGTAGGCCCTGGGGAGGGGGGAGTAGAGGAGGCATCACCCAGGCATCAAAGTCCCTCTCCCCTAGGAGCCACACCCCTTACACAAACCCCTTAGAAGGGCCGCATTCCCCCAGCTCCCAGCCTGGCCCAGCCTCCAGCTTCCACCTTGCTGTTGGCGAGGGACTGGTTGTGTTGCCATGGAAACGGGCCCCAGCTCTGAGGGAAGTGTTACCAGCCAGTCATGTTCTGGTCCCGGTACAGCATCCTCTGCCCCAGCTCCTTAGGCTGAACTCTGCGGGGGAACTCAAGGTGGGTGAATTCACCACCCAGCAGCTCTGGTTTCAGGAAGCCCTGGGGTTGGGAGCGGCCAGACAGAGCAGAGGGCCAGGGGGCATTAGGTTTACAGTACACCCTGGTGTAAAGGTGATGTTAATTATAGCAGACCCTTAAATGGAGTTTACTGTGTACCATGCATTGTTCTAATATTCACATATATTAGCTCATTTAATCCTCACAACAACTTTTAAGGCAGGCACTCTTGATTTATGGAGAAGTTCAGGGAACTGTTGAAGATCACACAAAGTACTCAAACCAGGATTCAATCCCAGGCAGCCCAGGCTCCAGAGCCATTGCTTTAAAGCACTAAGCTATCCTGCCCCTTAGAGGCCTTTGCTGTTTCCTTCCCCCACTCTGACTGCACTTCCTTCCTCAGTTGGGGCCACAGTGGAAGGCACTGGAGCAGCCCACACTCTTTCCTGCCACATCGTCCATACCAGCTCAGCCCTACACTCCATAGTCTGTGGAGTGGCCTTCCCAGTAAGCTCCCAGTAAGGAGCGGTCTGTCTGTGTTGTGAGGGTCGGAGAGTCCTTGGGACACAGGGTACAGAGAGGCACAAGATTAGTAAGGAATGGGAGTAGGGAGTTTAGTTCCTACTTACAAGCATCTGGAGACGCTGGCGCTCAGTCTCCGGGGTGAACTCCCGGGACATTGGAATGATTTCTCCATTCCGGACAATGATGGCTCTGCCCAGAGAAACAAAAGGTTTGGGCTTGGCTCTCTACAACCCCCTCACATAAAGAGTTCCAAAAAGACAAGGCCCTCCCTTAGAGTCCCTCACCCAGACCCCCAGTTTTCCTCCCCTCATAGCTATTTCAGGCCCTTCCTTATGTCTGTGATCCCTCCTGACCCGTTCCAATCTCTGAATGTTAACACCCACCACGTCACTCTCTTCTATTCCCCCATCCCAGAAGCTTGACCCCTCCCCCGCACAGCCTTTTTCAAAGCTCCCACCCCATACCTGCTGTCACCTGCATTGGCTACGTACACCTTGCCTAGCAAGTAGACCACAACCAGTGCACAGCAGCCCCCCTCCACTTGGTGGCCACGCCGCTCCCGGGCCATCTGCTCATCCTGCCATATGAGGAAGGGTCAAAGGGGGTGGATGAAGAAGAGGCTCCAGACACACAGCCACCCGCCCACATCTGCAGAAATAAACTGGCCCAGGCAAGCCACACTGGTGGACAGTAGGGAAGACATCGGTATAACACCCACTTCTCCCTCCCTCTGAACCAAGTTCTGCTCAGGTTCTCAAAGCTGTTATGGGTTCTCAGGGTCACCTCCTCAGGCCACCTGACTCCCATACAGAGTTGACCAAAGTGTCTGCCTGGCAGGCCCTTGGCTCAGGCCACCCACTTACCATGAACTGGAAGGCATTCTCAATGGCACCCACTACCAGGCTCTCATGAGTCACTTCCTTCTGCGAAGACCAGCAGGACTGAGGACCAACCAAGTGAGAGGAATCAGAGGAACCTGGAGCCCCTGGGGTGGACGGGAGGCAGAGGGGAGGTGGCGAGGGGTCCTGGAGTATCTCTACCAGGTCCTTTAGCTGCTCCCGAATGTGGCGATGCAGGAGCCTAGAGGCCATTTCGGCAGCTCTGCCTCCTGCATGCCCATCAAACAGGCCCCAGTAGTAGAAGCAGAGTCCCTGGTGGAGGAAAAGTTGGAGGTGAGTGTGTGCGCGTGTGTGTGTTTGTGTTATGCAGGGAGAAGAGCAAGACTCTGGGCATCCATATAAACATTAGAGAGGAGGTTAGATTTTGGTATTTAAGGCAAATTAGATTTATTCACTCATTCACCAAAGGCATACTATGTGTCTGAAAGCAAAGCATCAAAAAAGTCAAACTCGGGCTTCCCTGGTGGCGCAGTGGTTGAGAGTCCGCCTGCCGATTCAGGGCACACGGGTTCGTGCCCCGGTCCGGGAGGATCCCACATGCCGCAGAGCGGCTGGGCCTGTGAGCCATGGCCGCTGACCCTGCACGTCCGGAGCCTGTGCTCCGCGACGGGAGAGGCCATAGCAGTGAGAGGCCCGCGTACCGCAAAACAAACAAAACAAAACAAAAAAAAATAAGAAAGTCAAACTCAGAGGATAAAAGATGCAAAAATAAGCAATGGTAGTTATTAAATCATCAATGAATACATGAGCATATCTCCATTTTAAGTGGAAAACTAAATATTCACACTGACATGGTAGAATCTACCTAATCAATGCCAGATAAAATTCTGTGCCATTAAAGTAGAAAGCTAGTGAGTTAGGGGGTAGGTCTATCACATGGCTCAGATTAAAACCGAATGCCTAGAATCCCTGGGGATAGGTGTCTCCTGTGGAGGTTAGGAAAGGGGGTGGGGAGCTTACCTGGCCTCGGCTAGGCTCCCTAGGTGCCCCTGAAACACTCCTCCGACCTTCCACATACACCACTTCACAGCAAGCCTGGTCCTCATTGTGCCGGCTCTTGCCAGAGTTGATGACCCTGTCAGGCCAAAGTGACCACATCAGGTTGGACACCAGACAAGGTCCTGGAATAACTCCCACCTGAGACACACATACCCTCTCTGGCCTGCTGGCCAAGCTGAGAAAGGTCACAGCCACCTGGGAACCAGGCCAGAGGGAGGAGAAGGGAGGCAGGGCAAGGCACAAGGAGTACTGCCTAGGTGTTTGTCTCCACCACCTCCTAGAAAGGCCACAGCAGCACTCTCCCACCTCAGATCTCCCATCCCTTCCCTAATGGTATCACTGGGGGAGGACCTGGATGGAGGGAAGGAGGTTTTAATTCCTGGCTTGCCGAGACGCTGCATCCACTCTGACCCCCAAAAACCTCTTCTAGCTTCTTGTCCACAACACCCCACCCCATCCTCATGAGCACACCCACCTTTATCCTAAAATCATCCAGTGAAAGTTTCTGCTGCTTTTTTTTTTTTTTTTCTTTTTTGGTTTCTTGTGGGATCTTAGTTCCCCCCCCCCCCCACGAGGTGTCAAACCCGCGCCCCCTGCATTGGAAGCATGGAGTCTTAACCATCGGACCGCCAGGGAAGTCCCAGTTTCTGCTGTTTGGCAATGAGTAGGTGCTCCGGCACAGATCAGGAAAGAGGAATTGAAATAGGGTAGGAGTGGAAGCCTCCCTGGACTGCGCAGGAGCCACATAACCACAAACTCTTCCCAAATAGGAAGTTAAAGGAGCCGGTAGTGGGGCCGCGGGTCCACCAGCCACGACCCTCAGCCCCTCAGCGCCCCCATCTCCCTCAGTGCGCTGCTCTCCCAGCAGATGCATTAAAAATCCACCGGCCCTGTAGGAATCCCCTAGTGGTCCAGTGGTTAGGACTCCTCGGTCTCACTGCCGGGTCCCCGGGTCAGGGAACTAAGATCCTGCACTGCCAACAACCAACCAAACAAGCAAAAAAAAAAAAAAAAAAAAATTCACGCAGCCTTGGAGCAAGCCGGCTGCTGCCGCCACTCCCACCGCTCTGGCCCGGAGGTCCACTTCCTTGCCTGGCCAGGGCAAGTCCACCCGCCAAGGGGTGTTCAAAGGGGGCCCTCCCGCTTCCCCGGGTGGTCCCCTCCCCCGCCCCTGGGGAAGCCGGCGGCCGCCTGGTGTCGCGGGCTATTTCTGGGTGTGGAGGGGGAGGGGAATGGTAAGAGGGACAGGGAACTGGGGCGCCGGGGTCGGGAAGCCCAAGGAGTTTTTCCAGCCGCCATCTCCTATATTAAAAGGGACCCCCGCTCCTTGAAATCTCTCCTCCCTTAGCCATTAAACTACCGGGCCGCGACTGACAACTGGCCAACTCATCGTTCACGGGCCCCCCACTCTCCGGGCTCTGAGAGAGAACAAGGTCCTGAAGCGGCGCGGGTGAGGATAGTCAGCGAGCTAGAAAGTCCTGAGAAAAGCTGCACCCGACTTGAGAAAGGGCTGGGAGTGGGTGCGGCCCGAAGCCCAGAGGACAGCAAAGGTCCTGGGAAAAAGGAGCTCCTGGCACCGAGAGCGGCGAAGGGGGGATGCGTCCCAGCGCCCGGGATGCCAAGGTGGGGAGGAGGTTGGGAATGGGAGTCCCATCCTGGTTAGGGTACCCCCGGGGGCGCTCACTCGGCGTAGCCCGTGCTCCAAGGCAGGCGACGGCCAGTGTCCGGGGGGCTTTGCACAGCCCGGCCAGCGTGGTCGTCGGCGCGTCGCAGGCCCCCAGGGCTCAGCTGCAGAAAGGTCGGTCGGCAGAAGCTTGCTCGAGCCTCTACTGTCCTCGCGGGTGCCGCACTCCCGCTCCCAGCCCTAGCCGGAGGGCTTCTGGGAGCTTGTGGAGGGGCGGGGGGTGGCGCCGAGGTCGAGTTGGGCAGGTCTGGCGACTTGGGGCGCGGAGGCGGGGCGCCCCCAGAGCTCACCAGGTGCGCCACGGCCGAACGCACCCGGTTTAGCATGCTGCCTCCCTTCCCCGCCCTCGGCCGTGGCCCCGCCCCAGGACAGGCCCCGCCCCCTAGGGCTCTCGAGGGGCGGTGCTCGCTCCGGTCAGTTCGGCCCCACCATTGGCTCGCGGCCCGCAGGGCCGGTACCCGGGGAAACTACCTGCGGCTCTGGGCTACCCCGGGAACAGCCCCGCCGGCTCGCGGCCTCTCCCCCGCCCCGTTCCGACTTCTCCCGCCTCTGTTTTTTGGGGGGGAAGAAGGGTCTGCTGTTGTAGGAACGGGACAGAAATCTTATTTCAGCCTTGCTCTATATTAATCAGCTAGAACTTCCCTATTGTGACGGGAGGGTGGTGTCTCCTCGCCCTGGGTTCGTTGTGGCTAGCCTGCCCAGAGGGTGATGGAGCTGATGATCTCCGTTAGCGACCGCTGGGTGTGAAGCTCCGGTTGTGGTAACACCTCTGGCTGGGGCTGCCGGAGTGAGAGTGAGGGCCAGCGAGCTGGTGCTGGGAGTGGTGTAGAAGTGGTAACAAGGCAGGCTGGAGCCAACCATCCTGAATTAGGGAGCTGGGTAAGTTCCCGGATTCCCGAGGGCGCTGTTCCCCGTGAAAACCACCGCTAGATCCGGCAGAACAGTTACCACTCCGACTCCACTTTTTTTTTTTTTCAGGACCCAATTTCCGCCCATAGTTGGACCTCCCCTGACCACAGCAGAACTGTTGATAAGGATAACAATAACTACATTTATTGAGGACGTACTAATGATAGGCTCTCTACAAAGCACGTTCTATACTTTAGGCCCTTTACACTGCACACTAACCCTGCAAGGTAGGTTTTATTATGTTCGTTTTATGGATGACGCAGGACTGGACGCTCCTGTCATTTTACATGACTTGTTCCAGGAGGTCAACAGCCAGTGGGAAATTCATGCCCATGTCCGTTCCCCAGCCACCCACACCGATTCTTAAAAACCAAGCTGATTTATCTAGATCAGAGAGGAAGGGTTAAGAGGTAGGTGAATAGAAGAGGAGGGTGTTCCTCCTCTCCCACCCTCCTCCTCTTAAGGCAAAGGTGGAGAACAGTCCAGGTGAACAGCTGCTGTGGCTGCCACCTGGGGGAGACAGAGGCCAGGCTAAGTCCCTGCCTGAGAGGGGAGGGTGGTACTGACCTAACGCTGAAACTATGTTCCTAAGCCTGGGAATTGATTGTTAGGCCTCAGAGACGCCTCCTACCCCACACATGGTTCAAATGGGGACAAGGCCCTTATGGTCCTAATGCAAGTCAGGGTAGTCCTCAGGGACTGGCACCCAGTTCATGGTGGGGATTCCACCTCTGGACTCTGTCAGCTGGGTGCTTCCTGATCATGACCCTCTCTGTTCCTGGCTAGACTGTACCCCCAGAAGGGGTGTCTTTTTTGGTACCTTCCAAATAAAAATCTCACAATGGTTGTTCAGGTTTGTAGAATTCTATAATTATGCCTGCACTTTGGGCAGAGAGAAGGAAAAAGAAGAAAAGAAAAAACCAGAAAAAGTCAGACCCAAAGGCACATAGAGTGGCAAGCCAGACAGGGAGATAAAGAACATGCTGCTGCTATGGGTATTTCCCTCCTGTTTGAGAAAAACTGGAACCAGCTCACAGATAAATGGCATAAACAATGGCAGCAAGCCATAGACAGAAGAAAAAATATAACATTCTGGCTATTTTTATTATTCAGTGTTTCTGGGACAGTTTGCTTACCACTTCTCCGTGTCATCCAGCTCCATAATCCCTGCTCTTCACAACACCCATCATGGTGTGACTGCAAGTGGGCCACAGAGCCAGGGCCCAGAGACCCCCTAGTTCCAGCAACAGATGGTCAGCAGGGATGTCAACAGCTCCCTTGGGCTCTAGAACAGCCCTCCGACCGTACCCAAATCCTAAGACTCTCCTCTCCCTGAACCTCTCACCTCCTATTCCTGGCATCATCATACGTCCTGCATCCTCAGACTGCTCCAGAACCTGGTGAGAAGGTCACCATCTCTACTCATCCCTGAGGCAGTACAGAGTGAGAGGCAAAAGGGAGATGGAGTGGGAAGAAGCAGCCGTGTAGGTTATTCTTTGCTGAGAACTGCTCAGAGGCTGGTCCTGCCAGGAGTGTGCGAGACCTCAGCTAGGGGTAGGAAATGGGTATCCTCAAGAGAAATCCCTTTAGGGACTTCCCTGGTGGTCCAGTGGGTAAGACTCCACTCTCCCAATGCAGGGGGCCCGGGTTTGATCCCTGGTGGGGGAACTAGATCCCGCATGCATGCCACAACTAAGAGTCCTTATACTGCAAATAAAAAAGATCCCGCATGCCACAACTAAGACCGGGCACAGCCAAAATAAATACATAAATATATTAATTAGTTAATTTTAAAAAGAGAGAGAGAGAAGTCCCTTTATCCTGGGCCACGTGCAGTGGCTCAGAGCCAGGAACTGGGCTTCTTCCCTTTGCCTCTCCCCTCCCCATTACTCCAATCCCAAAGCCCTCTTAAACTAAGAGGAGTGTCCTTCAATCAAGAGACAAATTCACAGACCACCACTTCCTCTCTCATTTGTCTAATACTTTCACATCCAGAATCTCACCCTGTAAAAAATTACACACTATACAATTGCAATTACATTGCAATCTTTATGCTGAAGAAACTGGGTCTCAGAGTTTCGTTCCCAAGTTGGGGTTCATACCCATCATCCACAGGCCTACCAAAGCCCTCCTGCCTTCCAGGCCCCTACCCACAAGCCTCCCCTGATCGTTCCTGCCCCAGAGGACACCGCTCCTGGGGTAGAGATCATTTGCTATTTCCTCCTGGATTTTAACATTTTAACACTGAAGGGCTACCATAGCAATCTAAAAGAGCATTGTCAAATAGGATTTTGTGCAATGTGGGAATATGCTATATCTTTTCTGCCCAGTACAGTAGTCCCTAGCTGCATGTGGTGATTGAGCACTTGAAATGTTGTGAGTGTAAATGAGAAACTTAAGATGTTATTTACCGTATCGGACAGTGCAGTTCGGGAATCTTCAAGGGTCAAAACCCGTGAGGGTCTGGGCTATCACTCCTCACACTCAGCAACCCACCCCAAGCCCCAAGACCTCCATAGTCTTGAGGGACCACTCTGCCTATACCAGGGACCACATCGCGGGGTCTGGCTGTCCTCTCTTCCCCGGTCTTGCCTCGAGCGCCAGGGGTCGCTGTGCCCACGGGGCCGGCGGAGCGCTGTGCGCGGTGCCCGGCGCTGTCCGGGAGGCGGCGGCGGCTACGCCCGCGCGGGGCTGGGGAAGCGGGGGCGGCCCCGGGCTAGGAGGAGGAGGCGGCGGCGGCGGTGGCAGCCGCGAGCTCCCAGGCCTGCGGGCGGCAGCCTCGGAGGGACCCCGGCTGAGCTCTGCAGAGCTGGCCGAGCGAACCCGGAGCTCCCCGGTGCCCAGGGCGGGCCCCGCATGACCGTGATGCCAGTTTGGTCAGAGCCCCTGCGCCTCGGGGACGCAGCAACTTGGTGAGGGGGACAGGACTCCGGACTAGACAGCACCGGAGCTGACCGCTCCCGCCTGCAGCCCGCCTTTCGGAGTCTCGATCCCGGGCTCAGAGGCGAGGAGAACCTCAGGCCGGCGGGTGGAACCCGTGGGTACTGCCGTGGGGCAGGTAGGTCCCAGGCGTGGGAGCTCAGAATTGGGAGGACTGAGTGGGCGCGGGGCAGGGGCGGGAGAAGGCAGGGAAAGGTTAAAGGATCTTGTGGTTTACATTCTCAACCCCATGCTGGTATACAGGGGTTTGGGAAAAACAGCCTGGGAAACTGAGGCAGGAGTGTGGAAGCCTGAGAACAAACACCAGAAGCTTCTTTCTCAAGCTCTCTCTGAGGGAAGGAATAGAATGCCAGAGAAGGCACCCCAGATGCCCACTCCCGGGTCTTTTGGGTCTTGGGGTTCATAGGAGAGATGGGAAAGTGGGGTTGGAGGTGCGGCAGCTCAGGGTGAAATGGGTTGGGGGACTGCCGGAGAAAAGGCACATCTGCCTTTGTAATGATCAAAACAAAGGTTCCTGAAGGGGGCAGGGAGAGGAGATACCTACTCAGAAAAGAGGTACTTCTAGAAGCTCTCTGCCCGTGGAGCACACCCATCCCAGGGGTTTTGGCATCACTTCCTCCATCTGCCCCCGCAGTCTTTTCTGGGCTCTCACTCTGGGGAGCTAGGACACATGGCTCTTGGTATTTCTTGAGCCCCACCATCCTACCTGCCTCAGTTCCACCTCCCTCTGGAGGTTGAGGGAGGGGAGGTCTTGGGGAAAATGGAGATGCTTTGGGGCTGAGGCCGCTGAGGCTCAGAGACCTGGAGGACTCCCGTTCTAGCCCTCTAGAGTGGGAATGGGGGTGAGGGCAGCAGAGTTGAGCCAGCTCCTGGCCAGTCCAGAAAGCAGGTGTGATGGGGCTAGGAGGAAGAAGAGGCAGAGAGGATTCAGGACCTCAGGGGTTATTATTCTCAGGTGCCTCTTCCCAGCAGTGGCTGTCAGATTCTGCTCAGGAACTCTTCCCTGGCCTTCAGCCCCTTCCCAAGGCCAGAGAGATGACAGGGTTGGTTCTTAGACACCTCCTACCACCAACCCTGCTTCACTCCTGGCACAGAGTAGCTCCCTCCGGAGCTACATGTTCCCAGAGTCTACAAGGACCTCTGCAAATTCCCAGGGCAGAGGAGGGACTCTGCCCCCTGTCCTGGCACCTTGGGGAACAACCTCAGAATTAGGCACTACTTCAGTGCCCAGTCCACCCACTTGCCCTCACCCAGGCCCTCCTCCACCCCCTGCATGGCCACGGGCTCCCTCTGTCCCTTGCAAACCACAAGAATCTCTCCTATTTGTCTAGGAAGAGTGAGTCTGAGGCCAGTGGATGAAGTGACAGAAGATAAAAGATTCCAAAAAAGGTGAGTGAGGAGACAGTTGAAGAGGGGGAGTTGGGGGAGTGGTGCGTAGACAGAGATCAAGCACCCTATCCAAGGGAGCAGCCGGGTCTTGGCATTTGGTTTGGCCTCTAGTGTTCCCAGCACTAAGCTGGCACCTGAGGGAGCCCAGTGATCCCCCAAGGGGTAGCAGTGCCGCAGAGGGGGTGGTTCATGCCCCTTCTGTGCTTGGGTGGCTCCCAGCTGCTCTGTGCCTCTGCTTTACTGGGGTTCCCTCCATTTCTAGTCCACTCTCTGGGATAGATTTTGGAGATTCGAACCATCAAGGATGAAGGAGGAGAAGGAAAGGGGAAGAGAGCAGAAGCAAGGTGGTCCAGTGGGAACAGGGCAGGTTTCTGCGCTCAGGGTCTTCTACCCACATGCTGCCTGGCCTTGGGCAAGTCACTTGACTTCTATTAGCCTCCACTTCATTTCTTCCTTTTTATATTTAAATTTTGTTTAAGCTGAATTGCTAGTACCTTCCCGTGGTTCAAATCCCAAAAGATTAAAGAGCAATAGGGAGAGAGATTTCCCTGGCAGTCCAGTGGTTAAGACTTTGCCTTCTAATGCAGGGGGTGCGGCCAAACAGCCAAAACATAAAATAGAAGCAATATTGTAGCAAATTCAATAAAGACTTTAAAAATGGTCCACATCAAATATTACTCAGCCATAAAAAGAAACAAAATTGAGTTATTTGCAGTGAGGTGGATGGACCTAGAGACTGTCATACAGAGTGAAGTAAGTCAGAGAGAGAAAAACAAATACCATATGCTAACACATATATATGGAATCTAAAAAAAAAAAGGTTCTGAAGAATCTAGGGGCAGGACAGGAATAAAGACGCAGACGTAGAGAATGGACTTGAGGACACGGGGAGGGGGAAGGATAAGCTGGGACGAAGTGAGAGAGTAGCATCGACATATATACACTACCAAATGTAAAATAGCTGGCTAGTGGGAAGCAGCTGCATAGCACAGAGAGATCAGCTAGGTGCTTTGTGTCCCCCTAGAGGGGTGGGTTAGGGAGGGTGGGAGGGAGACACAAGAGGGAGGGGTTATGGGGATATATGTATACCTATAGCTGATTCACTTTGTTATACAGCAGCAACTAACACAACATTGTAAGGCAGTTATACTCCAATAAAGATGTTAAAAAAAATGGTCCACATCAAAAAAAATCTTAAAAAAAAAAAAAAAGCAGTAGCGAGAAAAATATCTCCGTTCTACCTCTGTATCCCAGCCAACCAGTTTCCCTTCTTGGTGGCAAACAATGTTATTAGGGTCTTTTGGTACATTTTCCAGAGCTAGCTTAACCTATATTTGAGCAACATATGTAATTCCTCCCTTTTACACATTGAATACACATCACCAGGCACTTTGCTTTTTTTCCCTAAATGATGGATTATCGTTGGAGATCATTGCATGCCTCAGTACATAAATCATTTCCTCATTCTGTTACAGCTGTCTGGATGGGCATTGCACAGATGGCCCACAGTGTATTTAGCCAGCCCTTTACTGATGGTTTTTAGGTTGTGTCCAGGCTTTTTGAGTATCAGTTTGCTCATTTGTAAAATGGGTACAAATAATCCTACTTTGTAGGACAGTCGTGAAGGATTCAAGAGTATGTTTGCAGGGTCAAGTGCTCAAAACATGGCAGTCAGCATTATTGCTCCTTCCATGTCACAGCCCTCCATGGGACCATGCCCGGTCCATTCTTTAAGACCCCTCCTAAATGTCATCTCCTCCACAAAGCTTTCCATGTTTTTCCCAGCAGAACAGTCTCCCTTCCTGCTCCCCTTTCTGACTGTAGTACTCACCACTTTCTACAGTGAGTTTGTGCCAGGCCAAGAGCTGCCTGGGGACAAGTCGTGCACCCTACCCGCCTCTGTGCCCCCCAGAGCACATGGCACAGTGGTGCTGGCACTGGGCACTGGGAGGGCTCCTGCCTGGAGTCAAGCAGGGTGTGTGCTTCTCTCTGCAGGATGCGTGAGAGGGCCACACAGAACTGGAGCACGGGCGGCTGGCTGCTGGCACTTGGCCTGGTCTGGCTGTGGACCCACCTGGCCTCGGCTTCCTTGCAGCCTCCAACTCCACCAGGTCTAGGGGAGGTGGTGGGGCCCTGGGGCGGGCGGTTTTCCAGGATGCCTGGAGAGCTGGACACCACTGCACCCCGTTCCACAGCAGGCAGATCTCTGAGGCAGAGTAAGACCCACAGATGCGAGGGCAGGCCCATTCTCACCTTCCCTTCCATGCCGGAAGGTGTTCTGCAGGGAGAGGAGCCCCCGGGTCAGGGCTTAAGTCTAGCCTCCTGGCCTAATTCTGTGGTCTTCCTTCTGGGATGGCTAAAGCCGGTGTAAGCGGATGATCCTCGCCACGCATTGTAAGCCCTCGGGGCCCTGGGCCTCCCCCAGGGGAAGCCAGGAGCTGGGGGATGGTGTGGACTCCATCTTTCTCCTGCCCAGGGGCCAGACTCTGCCAGGGTGATGAGTGTGGCCTAAATGGGGAGGAAGGAAGGATAGGAACACAGATGTGGCAGGAAGATGTCATCCGTTTCCTCCTCCCCTGCAACTGGAAATCTCTTACCTACCCCTGCCCTGAGCTGGGAGGAGAGGCTGGAGGACAACTAGGGCAGGTGGGAGGGGGGCAGGGGTGCTGGCCTGGGCCGGGCATCTGATGGTGTGCTGGCCCTTTCAGTCCCCGTGAAGCAGGGCACCTGCGAGGTGATTGCTGCTCACCGCTGCTGTAACCGGAACCGCATCGAGGAGCGCTCCCAGACTGTCAAATGCTCTTGCTTCTCTGGCCAGGTGGCCGGCACCACCCGGGCAAAGCCCTCCTGCGTGGACGGTGAGTGAGAGGCTGGGACCCGGCAGGGAGGGCTTGGTCAGAGAGATAAGAAGGGCTGTCCAGGCTTCGCCATCTGCTGGGGATACAATTTCATGCCCAGCTCAGGGCTTTCACTGTCGGAGTCTCAAATGATGGGGCCACCTCTGGGAGGAGGGGCACAGATGTGACCATCGCCATCCCATAGATGAGGAAAGCTCTGTCATAAGCACACGCCCTCCCTCCTGGCCACACCTACTGCCTGGCACATATGCGGATTCATTTCCTCACACGATCTTCTCAGGCCTCCCGTCAGCCTCGTCACCTCACACCCACTCCTCCAGACGTTGACTTCTTCACCTGAGGCTCCTTCCCAGGCCTCTTACACATCCCCTCCTCTTGTTCTCAAGCCGGCCTTTACCCTCCCCTCACATGGACACACGTGTATCGCTTGGCCATGAATTCCTTCGTATCCACCCCTTTCCCACGGCCCCACCCATGCTTATTTTCTTACTCTCACATGGCAGCGCCATAAATGTGCCCACTTGTGCTCACAGGCACACACCTGCTTGTGCGCACTCCCTCAAATGGCCTGCACGCTTGCTCACGTACACCAAGGGGTATGTTGAAGACTGTGCCTCTCTGCTAATGATGTGGTGGCTCAACTCAAGGGTTGCCTTAGAGACAACTTCCCCCGCCTTCACCCCTCTCTGTCTTTGGTGAGATGTAGGGGTCAGTGGGGTTGAGGTTGGTATGGTTGTGTCCCAAGGCCTCAGCCTGAGTACTGCCCTTCCGGGCAGCCTGGAGTAGGAAGAAGACAAGGGAAATGCAGGGCTCTAAGCCAGGGTGTGTAAAAACATGCCCTTATTCTGCACGAACCACTCCCACGCCCACAACTGCATGCTGTACTTGCAGAGGACTTAGAGCTGCCCTCACTGCTTCCTGCTCCCACAGCCTCCATCGTCCTGCAGAAGTGGTGGTGTCAGATGGAGCCCTGCCTGCTGGGCGAGGAGTGTAAAGTGCTCCCGGACCTGTCGGGATGGAGCTGCAGCACCGGACACAAAGTCAAAACCACCAAGGTATCCAGGGAGAGACACTTCATCGCAGCCCTACTCTTCCCCCTTCGCTGGGGGCAGAAAAGGGGACACAGGAACCCTGGGGTCTAGGATGCCGGTTTCCCAGGCTGAGATCTGCAAGCCATGTGGGCTCATCCCCGGACAGTCTCCCCTGGGTTTGTCTAGACTCTGGGGACTGAAGTCCAAGGTGTCCTTCTGGGCATATTCCTGATGTTCCTGAGGCCTTAGTTTCCTTCTCTGCCAAGAATGAGTTTGCCTTCCAGAACATGTCAGGTCCGTAGAACAAAGTAGAGAATTGAGGGAATTATCTAGATAATTGAGAGGGGAATCTCTGCAATTGCCATTCTGCCCTCCCACCCCTGCTGCAGGCCCACCCCCACATTCCCACGATTCACTCCCTGTAGCTCACACCTGCCTTTCTCTGGTTGAACTGCTGTGCTGACACCAGCCGAGAGGATTATTATTTCCATGGTTTGCTGCCTGCCCCACAGAACAAGGGATGATCAAAATTTTATCGAACTCGTTAGCAGTTCCATGTGTGTCACGGTTAATCCGTTGTATTGCTCTGTCATGGCCGTTTGTACAGATGGGTGACACTGTGGGGCAAGTCAGAACTCTGCCTCCTGCCTTCCCTCCCCACCATCACACCCAGCAAACAAGCAAGCAAAGAAAACAATACAGAAGGAAAGGCGGGCTCCGGACTTCTAAAGAGAACATTTTCATAGGGCACAGAACAGGAGCTACAGCAAGAAAAAGTGTGGCTGGATCTAAAGTAGAGCTTCCTATCTGCAGGCAGGCAAGGGACAGAGCCATTCTGAGTATATTTAAGACTAAAAGAGACCCACCCCAGAGCTTCTGACATTTGTCACTATTGTATGGGTCTGGATTTGTAGGCTGTAGATCACTGTGCTTGCAATTTGGTAGCTACTCTGAAGCAACCAGCGGTGACGCAAGGCTGATTTATGTTTGCATGGGCCACCCAGCCACACTTTCCCAGTCTGGACTGCTTTAGGGGAAAGTGACCTGCATATCCTGGGGAATCTCGGGCACACTGGCACGGGACAGGCATTCCCTTCTCTAACCTTCCCGCATCACTTGCTCTCTAGGTCACACGATAGCTCTTGGGGGTCATGACCTGACAGCTTGATTGAGCCACCCACTGGAGAATGGTGTCCAGTTATCAGCTGGCAAATATGGAGATTCACTTCCCTGGACCCACACCCTGTGCAAAGTGCAGCAGCACTCTTTCCAGAGGTATTGCAGTTAAGCTTCTCAGCAGATACGTCCTCATATCTCCAGGCCAATCTCCAGCCACATACCTGTGGTGCTGGGTTCTCCCTGGGGGACACAGAAGAAGGTCAAGATAGAATCCCTACCCTTAAGGAAAGTTCAGTCAAGTTGAAGAGCTGACAAAAGGCAATCAAGGTAACTTAGATTAAAGTGTGTGGTATCAGACTGGTTTCTGGCCCATATGCAGTGAGCATGTTGGGGACCATTCACCCCACTTCAGTTGAGGAGACTCCCACAGCCCTTCAGCCACCCTCTGGCCACAGGGCACAAAGACATAGGTCATATTCACCACCTACTACTTCGGTGGGACCTCACAACGGTCCGAATCCCCGGCAAGCTGCTGACTTACTGAAGGAAAACACTCTCCCCTGATGCCAGACCGGCTGTATCTCATTTGGATGGGGCTGAATTGACTTGGGGAAGGAAAGCAGAGATGAAGCCAAACAACTTTACAGAAAAGCTTCTGCAGAGGCCTTGCCTGCTTCGGACACACTGGGTATGGGCTGGACAGGACTGTAAAATCACCCCCACCCAAGCACCCCAGGTTTTTGTTTGTTTGCTTCTTTTAACAGATGAGGAAACTGAATCCCAGAGAAATGAGGTGACTTGCCCAAGGTGTCACAGCTTGGGCTCCCAAATCTCTAAGACGGCTGACCTTTCACTGAGCCTGGATGTTGGGATTCCAGCCTGGGCTTTCCATGCTGTTTTTATCTCAAGAACAGGAACCTGCAAAGAACGGGCTGGACAGCTCAATGATTTTGAGCAAGAACTTTTACAAAGTTCACTCCTATCTGAATACCTACCCACAAGGATGCAGGGCCACTGGGTCTCCACTCTGCCCTCAGCCCCAAAACTTCCAAACGGAACCCATGACAGCCCAGAGGTCACTCAGCCCAGTTACAGCTGGGCACTCTGAGCTGGAAGCCTTGTCCACTCTAACCCGTCTTTTCCAGAGTCCTTAGGCTGTGCCTCTCAGTGGCTCTGGCTCCAACAGAGGGTCTGGGTGGCGTCCAGGGCTAGTCAGAGTCCTCTTCCTTCAAAGGCCCTGCTAGGTAGAGCCCCTGCGCTGGATGGAGCCTCTGTCCAGGACTGAAGGTCAGCCAGTCAGGCTGCACCCTAGGTGGTCTGCGGATGACACACAGGCCTCAGGGACTCAGAGACGCGAATTACTTGGATGTCTCATCAATAAGAGAATTACAGCCTCAGTGACTGCTGGCATCAGCTGGGATCAGGTAGGATCAGCTGGGATCGCCAGGACTGCAGGGTGTGATGGGGCCTTGAGGGGAGGGGCGTCAGTAGAGACCAACTGGGAGAATGCTGAATTCTGACCCTCAGAGAAGATAGATCAGATGACGGGTTGAGGCTGAGAGTCTCAGTCCCTCCCTGCTTCTCTCCCTCCCTCCCCATGCAGTAGAATCAAGACCGTTGACCCCACTCCAGGGTTGATCTTTTTTTTTTTTTGAGATGTTCTTTTTTTTTTTTAAACATCTTTATTGGAGTATAATTGCTTTACAATGGTGTGTTAGTTTCTGCTTTATAACAAAGTGAATCAGTTATACATATACATTTATCTTCTTGTTTGCCTTTTTGTTGTTTTTGGTAATGGGGTGAACAATGATGCTGGCCTCCCACTAGGCTGTAGATGTCAGAACTCTGACAACTTCGAATCTCTGCATATAGTGGGGTCACAGGGTGGGGTAGTCAAGGAGTAGGTCAAAGGTTGTCATCACCTCCTTCAAGGTTGGGGAGTGGATTAAGGTATTGGCACTCTTTCTGGAAAGGATAGTAAATATTTGCAGGCCACATACAGTCTCTGGCATATTCTTTGTTTTTGCTGTTGTTTATTTTGTTTCATGTTGTTTTAAAAAACCTTTTAAAATGTAAAAACCATTCTTAGCTCAAGGGCTGTACAAAACCAGGCCCCAGGCACTTTTTGGAAGGTTGCCAACCCCAATAAACCTTTGAAGGCAGGCCATCTCTGCAGCTTGGGTCTGCCTCCCGGCCTGCCTTTGGTGCAGTGGGAACCTGAGCGTGAGGGGTGGGTCGGGTTTTGTTTTTCTTCTAATGTTCCTTGAGAGACTGGTGAGTGAATTATTTAGGCTACAAATGAGACAGCTTTAGCGGAGTCGGACAATAAGAGCCTGCTCTCCTTGAAGCCAGGATGCAGGCTTCTCTACTCCCTCCCCATCCCTCAAGACTGTGTCCAGGAGGGAGGGAGAGGGCTCCAGCCACCTGCACATCTGCTGCATCCATAGCCAGTGGGCTGTGAGCTGGGGGATGGTGCTGTACAAACTCCCCCCAAGCTGCCAACCACCGCCCGCCCCTGCCCCAGCCAGGCTCCTTGATCCCTGACTTCCCTCATCCCTGCTTCAGAGAAGACCTCCTTCCTTTGGCACATGCTGGAATTTGCTAATTCATTTTTTTAACCCCTCAAAGCCTCCATTTCCTCCTGACCTAATCATATATTTATTTGGTGGGCTTTGAGGGGTATTCTTTATATGGCCAGGAGAGCCCCACACAAGAGGATCTGATGGAGAAGGGAAAGCTTCTCACCTCCCAACAGAAGCTCCCTCAGGTCCTGCTTCCAACTAAGTCAACATTTGTACACATTTTGTAGCTGCTTCAATGGCAGTATAAGAATGCAAATTAATTTTCCTGGAGCATAGGGGTCCTGGATCATTTGTGTTCCTTTTCTCCCCTTAGTGGGATGGGCTCTCAGATTTCCTGAGGTTAGCTGGTAACCCTACCCACCCAGCTTCGGAAGGTTGCCAACTACAGAAGATCATGTGGCTACTTTCTGTGGCCTCCTGGCAGTTTCATTAAGGTCTGTGAGTGACATCCTAATTAATGGCTCCAGACAGTTGGCTAGAGTTGAAGCCGCAGCTTCCTAAAATCACAAGCTTAGAGCTAGAAGGGATTTAAGAGACCTTAGCCAATTCCCTCATTTGACAGATGAGAAAAGGAAGGCTCAGAGAGGTTAGGTAATTTGCTCAAAGTCACACAGCAAGCTGGTGGCATGTGCTGCCCAGTGATCCAGACAAGTGCTCTTTACGCTATTGCACATTGCCTCTTACTCTAGTATAGATGACAGCCCTGAAAAGAAGCCAGAATTTCAGCAAGGATGAATGTGAAAGAGGCTCACTCTAAAATCACCCAACCCTGTGAGTTCCAAAGGACAGAATAAAGAAGAATGGGAAGCTTTTAGAGATATATACACAGAAAGAGGGGAGAAGGGACAAAAGGGGGGAATTGAGATCACTCAGAAGAACATCAAAACACCAAAGCACCACACAAAATAATGAGAATAAAACTTGATTTTTATCCTTTTTGGAGGAGACAGAATGGAGCTCCTGTCAATCTTTGGGAGACCTGTGCAGCAGTTTTGATGGTTTCAGAATTCTTTGGAGCCTGATGCAGGGGGCTGCAAACCAAGGCCCATGGGCCAAATTTGGTCCACCACCTGTCTTTGTAAATAAAGTTGTATTGGAATGTAACCATGCTTATTTGTTTATTATTGTCTGTGACTGCTTTCCTACTATGAGATAGCAGAGCTAAGTCGTTGCAGAGAAACCATACGGCCTACAAGGCTTAAAATATTTACTGTTGGACCCCTTGTAGAAAACTTTTGCCAACCCCTGCCCTGCGTTTTTATCAAATCTTTCTCAATACACGCTGACAATTTGGAAAATGATGACTATATGTTGAATTTCTAGGTTTTCGGTTTTTTATTTTTGAGTCTGTGCTTGTGTCCCCTTTAATCCCTTCCAGTGCCACTTGTGAGCTCTAACAACCAAAGAAACGAAGAAACAACGACTAAGACAGAGGCCAAGAAAAAGACTTGGAACAGATGGAAGCTTCCCTGATATGTTGTCACACCCCAGATCAGCTCAGTTCACATTTCCCAAGGTCATGTAAATTCTTTTTTTTTTTTTTTTTTGCAGTACGCGGGCCTCTCACTGCTGTGGCCTCTCCCGTTGCGGAGCACAGGCTCCGGACGCGCAGGCTCAGCGGCCATGGCTCACGGGCCCAGCCGCTCCGCGGCATGTGGGATCCTCCCGGACCAAGGCACGAGCCCACGTCCCCTGCATCGGCAGGCGGACTCTCAACCACTGCGCCACCAGGGAAGCCCAGGTCATGTAACTTCTACTTTTAAACCTCAGGGAAGTAACTGCAAGTGCACCCATGTGTAAAGATGTAATTGTGTACGCATGTATGCTGCTGGTGTTTCTGTGCATCTGTGGATTTGAGCAACTCCATGCTCAAAAGCAAGGCTGATATTCAAAATAGATAAAAACTAGCTCACCACAGAGACTGACTAATCAAGGCAAATGCCAACCTGTACGTCAGACCAGGGCACGCTGACTGCACAAAGCCCAGTGCGTTTCCACTCCACCTGCTGTGGCTGAGATGGGACTTCAGAGTAGGGGAGCAGCTAAGCTGGTTCTTGATTTCCTTGGTCTTGTGATGTGTCACTGAGGGTGGGTCTGGGTCCAGAAGCTACTGGACTCAGATGGCTATAAACATTGTATTTGGAATAGACATATAGACTGGGCATAAGGAAGAGCAGGCAACTGCCTTTCAAGCCTTACATAAGGGTACACACTCCCCTTTAGTCTGGCTTAGAGGGATAGGATTCCAACCATTTTCAAAGGCTGGGTTGACTTCCATGCTGGGTGATTGGCAGTACACAATCGCTTCTACTAGTGAATGTCTACCTTGTGTCAAGCACATTAGGCTCTTTATATAGGTAACAGTATATTAAATGGGACTCTTCCCATCTCAAGATGTGGGCAGAGGCCTCAAAGGTGAGGAAAAGAATAATAGGGATCAGCTATTATCAGCTACCACATTCTAAATCAAGATGCTAGACTAGGGACTTTGCTGGTGGTGCAGTGGTTAAGAATCCGCCTGCCAATGCAGGGGACACGGGTTCGAGCCCTGGTCTGGGAAGATCCCACATGCCGCGGAGCAGCTAAGCCCGTGCGCCACAACTACTGAGCCTGCGCTCTAGAGCCCGTGAACCACAACTACTGAGCCTGTGCTCCGCAACAAGAGAAGCCACCGCAATGAGAAGCTCATGCACCGCAGCAAAGAGTAGCCCCTGCTCGCCACAACTAGAGAAAGCCCGCACACAGCAACAAAAACCCAATGCAGCCAAAAATAAATAAATTAAAAAGATGCTAGACTATATCTCAGATTTGTAAAATGGATGGTCCATAGGGCTTTACTCCCCTCCAGACTGTATAACAGAGGGCTAAGAGCTGAGGCTGAAAGGCAGGTAGTATTGAAGGTCTGTCTGGAGTGAGTTGTCACTTCCTTTCTCTCCCAGCCAAGGGGAAGGTTTAGGTGTCGATTCTGTCTTTCACCCACTTAAGAGGGGAATTGCAGAAAAGAACTCCAAGAGCTATTGGAGTATGAGGGACAGAGGGACTCAGGACTGAAAATAATCTAGCAGTGATTGTGGCTGGCTTGTGGGCCTGGATAGTGAGTCTAAAAAACTGTTTTGGGTGTGAGCCGTACCTCCAGAGCTTAGCAGAGCATGGATGTTTGTATGTTTTCCAAGGGCCAGATGTGGACTGCCCAAGAGGGCTGCCTGGAATGGAGAGGTGCCCCACATAGGGAAAGACTACCAGAAGCCATGAGGCTGAGAGGGAATCACAAGTGGCCAGAGAGAGGAGGTACCGGTACGTGGGGGATCCCCAGCAGCAGGGCATCTTCCAAAAACCCAGGAAAATGTCCTAGATGACAACTTCCAAACCTGAGATTGAAAGAGATTTAGACTCATAGACATTAAATAATTTGCTCAGGATCAAGCAGCTAATAAATGGCAGGTGGTGGTTTTATACTGTGTTGACTTGGGTAAGCTGGAAATACATTTTCCAGAATCCTCCTCCCTGATGGTTTCTGATCACAGTTGGCCAGAAGATTAATTTGTGAATGATTTAGAAGAGATAAGTGCAGTGGTAGTAATTACTTTCTGAAGGTTTTCCTGGTTAGAAGTGCCACCAGGTTCCAGGCTGTACCCATTCTCCCTCGTTCTACAACAAGCTTTCTTAGCAACCCCCAGGCCTTCTGACCAAGAGCAACCCAGGCCAACCACCAGATGCAGAGGCAACAGGCTTCCGTGTAAACTTCTCCACCAACTCTCTAGGATCCTGCTCTAACAACTGGGCATGGCTAACTTCAGAAGGGTTGATGAGTGACTATTCTTTGATCCTCCAACTTCTCCATTCATACTCTGATTTCCCCAGTTATTCCAAAAATGTGTAAGCCTTGTTCCTAAAATAAATCCCTTGTTTCATAATATTCTTAGTGTCTCTCCTTCCCTGACTGAACCCTTTCTAATATCATTAGTATCAATATCAAATCAGTATCAGATACCATTATAGGTACTGGAAATTGTTCCAGAGGAACAGAACTCTAAGGATAGGACTCTTGAAATTGATCTGTTTAAAGGCATTAATGACCCTGTTGCTAATGGTAAAAGAGATACTGGTAGACCGTGGCCGGCAGTGGCAAGACAGATACATTAATTATCACCTGTAGACAACTGTAATCAAATACCTATAGGAGGCAAGGCTTTGGGTAACCAAGTATTTGCTGCCACCGAACAATTTAATGGAAATAAAGAGTGTAACGGGGTTAGTTGGTTTCTTCTAAGTGCACCCAAGAACTTTGAAAGAAAATTATGAGCTCAGGTCTTCAAATTCCAGCTGAAGTAAGGAGTAAAGGAGTAGGATAGTTCTATGATTACCTGAAAAGAAACCCTATTTCCTATAGCTGCAGGGTTGAGATTTTTGAAACCCAAACTCAAAGTAGTCAGGTGGTAGTTTCTACTTTCATTTTAGTAGAATCATTGTTGTGTCCCCTGGTGGAGACATTCTTCCCTTGGGGACTAACACCCTTAAACCAGCCCTGCCCAAAGTTTTAGGAACAGGAAATAACATTTGGCTAGTGAATCATTAGAGTTAGGAATGAGAAGAGCCACTCCCACTTACCCCATGCTGGTTCACCAGCACACGCAATGAGGGCTATGATGTTGGGCAATGTCAAGTGGAAACCTCTAGAATGGCCTACCAAAATGGTAAGCTCAAGGCAATTTCACCCCTGGAGGGATTGCAAAGATTAGTGTCACCTTCAGAACTTGAAGGACGTAGTAGTGGTGATTCTTACCTCTTTCAACTTGCCTATTTGTTCTTTGCAGAAAACAGACAGATCTTGGACAATGACAGTGAGTTATCATAACCAGGCAGACTCCATTTTCAGCTTCTGTTCCAGACATGTTTTCTTTACCAGAGAAGACATCCCTTGGCACCTGGTAGGCAGCTATTGATCTGGCAAATGTTTTTTCTTTATACCTGCCTAGGGGAACAAAATTTGCACCCTAAAATATCTCTTTGGCAGGTGGATTATTTCCAGCTAAAAACAATCTACGCCCAAAAAACTCAGGAAGAATCTTTGACCTTACCCCTAACTACCTGAACAATTTAGATAGAGGGCCTGTCATAGGAATAGAGCTATCACTGAGATGTCTGCAAAGAACATGGGCTGGGTGTGGTGGAGGAAACTCTTAGAGATCAGAGTCCACTCTGTGTCCCATATTCTCTGCATAGTGCAGCAAACTTTTGTTTACCAAACATTTGCTTTTCCATCTCCTTCCTCCCCTTTGAAGTTCCAAACCATTATCCCCAAGACCCTCTTTTGTCTTTAGCTGAAGATGGTATTTAAGGTGAGGGTTTCAGCCATTTTGGTGAGTTACTCAGCTTTCCTGAGTCTCTCCCACGTATACATGTTATTAAACTTTTGTGTGATTTTCTCCTGTTAATCTGTGTCATGTCAATTTAATTCTTAGATGAGCCAGAAGAAGCCAGAAGGGTAGAGGAAAATTCCTTCCTCCCCAACGCCTGTTAATAAAGATCACCCAAAGCAGTTTGCTTTCAACTGGCAGGGCCAGCAATACACTTTTACTCTCCCTCCTCAAGGCTTTATCGACTACACGGATGCTATCATGCTAGATGGATCTGGTGAGTAGAAGGTTGCTAGTACTCTAGACACTGTGGCAAGAGACACGCATGCCAGATGGTGAGAAATAAATCCCACAGAAATTTAGGAGCTTGCCACCCTGGTAAATGTTCTAGGGACCCAGTGATCTGAGGCTATGTCAAGATACCCCTTCTACAGTGAAAGACAAGTTGCTGTCTCTGGCTTCTCCTACCAGAAAAAAAGAGCTTAAATGCTTAGCAAGCCTCTTGAAATTTGAAAATATCCTAAACTTCGTGTGGACATGCTGCTCTCATTTATCAGAAAAGTCAAATGTCTGCAAGTTTTGAGTAGGACCCAGAACAAGAGAAGGCTCTACGGTAGGTATGGGCTGTCGTGCAAACTTATCTGCCCCACAGGCCGTGTGAACTCTCACAGTGTCTGCACTGTATGGAGTTTTTGGCAGCCTCTGAAGACGAATCGCAGAGCAAACCCTTAGGATTTTGGATCAAACTATGCCATTCTCCTCAGATAACTATTTTCCTTTTGACAGATAGCTTCCAATTTTATTGGGCTCTACTACATACTGGATGTTTGACTGTGAATCACCAAGTTACCGGGTGACCTGAGCTGCCCATCATAAACAGGGTGTTATTTGGCTATAAAGGCGTAAAGATGGGCATTCACAGCAGTATTCTGTTATCGGGTGGAAGTGGGCTTCATACGTGATTGGACTTGAGCAAGACCTAAAGGCAAAAGTAAGTTGCAAGAACAAGTGCCTCAGGTTCCCATGGCCCCTCTTCCTGCAAAACTGCCTCCTCTTTCTCACACCTCTGGCCTCATGAGAAGTTCTCTATGACCAGCTGACTGAGGAAAGAAAAAAGTCTGACCTGCTTGACTGCTGGTTCTGCATGGTATGAGTTGGTTCTGCAGGATTTGAATTATTTCTGCCAGAAGGTGGAAAGTTGCAGCACTGCTGCCCCACTCAGAGAGGACCCTAAAGTAGCGGTCCCCAACCTTTCTGGCACCAGGGACCGTTTCGTGGAAAACAATTTTTCCACCGACGGTGGGGGATGGGGGATGGCTCAGGCCGTAATGCGAGCGATGGGGAGTGATGGGGAGCGACAGATGAAGCTTTGCTTGCCCACCGCTCACCTCCTGTTGTGTGGCCCCAGGGGTTGGGGACCCGTGCCCTAAAGAACAATGGTAAAGGAAAATCTTCCAGTGCGTAAACATTTGAGCAGTACACATGGTTGCTCATTTTGCCTGGAAGGAGAGGTGGCCAGAGGTATAGACATACACTAAAAAAAAGCGTGTGAAAAAAAATTAAATTAAATTTAAAAAAAAATGTGTGTGTGGGGGGGGGCGGTGCGTGTGTGTGTGCTGTGGCTAAAAATTTGACTTGATGTTCAGGATATCGGAGAGAATGTGTTTGGAAAATTGGTGATAAGAAAGTGCGGAAGAGGTATGTGGATGAACCACTCTAAACTGACACAAAGTGTGAAGGTACTCATGTCCCACGTGAATGTTCACCAAAGGGCAACCTCATAAGAAGAGGATCTTAATAGTCAGGACACCAAGATGCCACATTCTTTAACCAACCATTTCCTCCAGTCCTCCCTGTCTTGGCCCAATTGCTGGTGATCAAAGTGTACACAGTCTAAGATTTTAAAATTAGAAACTTTTCAATGTCTTAATTTTTTTTGTTTTATGTTTTTTTCTGACTGAGCTGCATGACTTGCTGGATCTGTTTCCCAACCAGGGATTGAACCAGGGCCACAGCAGTGAAAGCGCCAAGTCCTAACCACTGGACCACCAGGGCATTCCCTGTCACAGTTATTTTTATCCTGTTGTATTAAATAAATATTGATCGCCAAGTTTGTCTCAAAAAACAAAGTGTACGTGGTGGCAAGAATAGAAGTTATGCATGGCTCAGCAACATGAGCTTCCATTCATCAAATCTGATATGGTTACAGCCACTGCTGAGTGCCCAGCCCACCATTATCAGAGACCAACACTGAACCGTAAGTGTGGCACCACTTCCCAGGGTGAACAGCCAGCCACAGGCCATCACGGAATGGGCAAAGCTTCTCCTCACTAGTAAATACTTACTCTGGACATGAATTTTCCTTCCCTGCTCACATGCTTCTGCCAAAACTACTATCTATGGACTTCTAGAATATCTTATTCATTCTCACAGTATTCCACCAAACATACCTTCTGACCAAGGAACTCATTTAACAGCAAATGAAGTAATGTGCTCACGCACATAGAATTCACCGGTCTTATAATATGCCTGATCACCTTGAATTAAATGGCATGAAAAAATGGTAGAATGATTTTTTTTGAAATTCAGTTACAACGCTAGCTGAGCACTGGCACTGGGCAGGGCTTGGTTAATGTCCCTAGGATGCTGTATATGTCCTGAATCAGTGACCAATATGTGTAGTAGTGTAGTCCTCCCATAGCCAGGATTCATGAATCTGAAAATCAAGGGGTTGAAATGGAAATGGCTCCTCAATTGTAACTCCTAGTGATCCACTCGGGGAATTTTTGCTTCCCAGACCCACAACTTTGGGCTCTGCTGGTTTAGAAAATAATTTGTCTGCCTAGGTTAGTTATATATAAGTAAAATATTATTAATATATATACTTTTCAGTGACTGTACTAGGTGAGGTATTTGCTGAAAGCAAAGGGAATATGGAATGAATAGCAGAGAAAGAAGTTAAAAATACCAACTTTGGGGCTCCCCTGGTGGCGCAGTGGTTAAGAATACACCTGCTAATGCAGAGGACACAGGTTCGAGCCCTGATCCGGGAAGATCCCACACGATGTGGAGCAATTAAGCCTGTGTGCCACAACTACTGAGCCTGCGCTCTAGAGCTCACGAGCCACAGCTACTGAGCCCACATGCCACAACTACTGAAGCTCGCGCACCTAAAGCCCGTGCTCTGCAACAAGAGAAGCCACCGCAATGAGAAACCTGCGCACTGCAATGAAGAGTAGCCCCCGATCGCCACAACTAGAGAAAGCCCGTGCACAGCAATGAAGACCCAACGCAGCCATAAATAAATAAACTAAATATTAAAAAAAAAAAACAACTTTCACTACATGACCAGTTATAGAAATGAAGACTGTAGTAGTTACAAGTATTTCTGCCTTACAGTAATATGAATGTATTAATTTAAATATTAACCAATTATTGTCTTCCATTTTCCCACTCATGAAAGTGATCAGGACTATTTACTACTTGAAGGCAAACAGGAAACTGTTTAGAAACTGCCCGAGATCTCATCCAGAACCACAAAAATGAATGCATATGTTGATGTTAAAAGTGAAGGTATGATAAAGAATAAAAGTGTTTCCTGCTTGAGCCCTACCACATCATTTTCATTCAATAAACTGGTTTCGCATACCTTGAATCATCTCATCTCCATAAAACCCTGTGAGGTAAATGTTATTAACAGCAGTTTATAGATGAAGATGCTCAGAGAGGAATAAAAAGCCTGAGAGCCTTCAATAGCTGTCTCACTACCTGGGAGGTCAGGACCAGGAAAAAACACATTGTAAGTGAGAATCGAGGAGTGGACATTTTTTATGTGAATTGTCTCATTTAATCCTCACAACAATTCCATAAGGTAGGTATTACTATTCTGATTTTACAGACGAGGAATCTAAGAGAGGTTAAGTAAATTGCTAAAGATTACACAGCAAAAAAGCGGAAGTTTGAACCCGGGGCTGCTTACTTCTAAAGCTCATATCCTTTCACCACACATGAATTGTATTCTGGTCATCTCCTCAGGGACTGAGCTACTCAGAGTCCAAATACTTTACAATTAATGCTTAAGGAAGGTGAGAGGGGCCAGAGGATGGACTGGGTAATAAGCGCCATGATAGAGGTGGTCCTCTGTGCTACAGGAGGAACTATCTAGAAAAGAAACTAAATCCAGCATAGGGAAGGCATTCTGAGGACCAAGTCTTTAAAGTTGAGTGGGAATCAACCACGTGAAAGGGGCGCATGCGCGTGCGTGTGTGTGTGTGTTGGAAGGAAAGGAGGCATAAAGTCTGAGGAAAAGCATTTGCAGAGGAGGAAGGCTTGAGACAAGTTCAAATAAATAGCTAGCTGTGGCTGGAATATAAGGGATAAGGAGAGATGGTGAGAGATGAGGCTGAAGGTCAGTCAAAAGTGAGCTCAGAAAGAAGCTGGACACCGTGTGGTTTGAGTTCTATTTCAAGACAATGGAGGACCTTAAAAGGGCCCAGGGGCAAGGGAAGAGGCAGGTTGCCACTTTAGACAGCTGTAAGACCAGATGACAGTGTGACTATGCAGACAGGGAAACTAGTTACCAGTTTTAGCAATAATCCAGGTAAGAAATAATAAGGCCTTGAACCAAAAGCAGTGGTTGCCTGGGAGTGCAGAGAGGGGAGAGAGGAGGAAGATGAATATATTTTCAAACTCTGAAATCTCTCTCCATTCCCTAATGGTTGCTTACTTTTTCTCTTCCACCATCACAGAGGTCTGAGTGCCAGCACTGACCCCATTCCCAAGACAAGTGACTGCCTATATGCTGCTTGAAAGACACGAAAAGCCCAGCATTCCAACATGCAGCCTTCGCCAGGGCCTGTAACCCCTCCGCTGGAGTCCCTTTTGGGGGCTGTATTCATATATTATAAAACAAACGTTTACTAAGCACTAATTGGTGCTTTTGGTTAATGACATTTTAATGGATCACCATTTGAAGCTTAGCTAATTTCAAGGCAAGGCTGGAAGAGGAATTTGGACATGGACTGTGGCAAGTCCAGGGGACCATGCCCAGGAATTCTAGGGTAAGAAAGGAGGGTACACTGCCCAGGAGGGACGGGCTGCTGGGTCCCGCCCTTTAGCTCTCAGGAAGTTTAGGGCATTGGTCTTCCCTTTAACTCTGGTAAAGGTCAAGTTTCTCTTTAACTTCTCTTTATGCATATGGATTCCCAGACCTAGCTTGGTCTGTATGAACCAGAGCCTAGGCTCAGCCAAGAAGGCACCTGATGGAGCACCTTCTCTGATGTGTTTTTGGAGGACAATTGGGAAGAGGACGCTGAAAAGCTGTTCTTTTTTTTTTTTTTTTTAATTTATGTATTTATTTATTTCTTTTTGACTGCATTGGGTCTTTGTTGTTGCACACGGGCTTTCTCTAGTTGCGGTGAGCGGGGGCTACTCTTTGTCGTGGTGCACAGGCTTCTCATTGCTGTGGCTTCTCTTGTTGTGGAGCACGGGCTCTAGGCATGCAGGCTTCAGTAGTTGTGGCACATGGGATCAGTAGTGGTGGCTCATGGGCTCTAGTGCACAGGCTCAGTAGTTGTGGTGCACGGGCTTAGTTGCTCTGTGGCACCTTCCTGGACCAGGACTTGAACCCGTGTCCCCTGCATTGGCAGGCGGATTCTTAACCACTACGCCACCAAGGAAGTCCCTGAAAAGCTGCTCTTAACAGGCGAAGACTTGCAAGCGCCATCAAGGCAGCCCTGGGCCCCTCAGAGCTCTGGAAGCTGACAGACCAAATTGCAGGAGCAGCGTAGCTGCCCCCAAGTCCCACCTTGCACCATCCCTAAGCGCTAGCCAAGGACTACCCAAAGGCATCGATGGCCGAGGGGATAGGAACGCTGAATTTTTCTCCTTGGGAGTGATACCCAGGACAGTCCTCAAGGCTGGATGGAGGTTGGAGGTTCGTTCTGTTGCTCTGCACAGGGAAGTCGAGTTTACCGTGCTGCCTGCACGAGCTCCCACTGGGTAGCCAGCCACCAGTCAGTGAGACGCACAAACCCTGTTTGCTTTTAGTCGCTGATTTTTAAAAATTAAGCTGCTTGCTAGTAAGCCGAGTGAACATCAACAATCTTTCCAGGAAAATCTTTTAATTAAGCTTACACAGAAACAATTGGTCACAATTGTAGACATTAGTCAATTAGAAGATGTAACTATTTACAATAGCCAGGTCATGGAAGCAACCTAAATGCCCATCGACAGATGAATGGATAAAGAGGATATGGCACATATATACAATGGAATATTGCTCAGTCAAAAAAAGGAACGAAATTGGGTCATTTGTAGAGATGTGGATGGACCTAGAGGCTGTCATAGAAAGTAAATCAGAAGGAGAAAAACAAATATCATATATTAACACCTATATGTGACATCCAGAAAAATGGTACAGATGAACTGGTTTGCAAGGCAGAAATAGAGACACAGATGTAGAGAACAAACGTACTGACACCAAGGGGGGAAGTGGGGGTGGGGGTGGGGGTGGGGGGATGAACTGGGAGATTCGGATTGACATGTATACACTAATATGTATAAAATAGATAACTAATAAGAACCTGCTGTATTAAAATAAAAGAAAATTAAATTTTAAAAAAAAGATGTAAGAGAGGGAGAGGGAGCGAGAGGTAGAGTGGGGTCCCGGGTCGTGTGCGTGTGTGTGTGTGTGTGTGTGTGTGTGTGTGTGTGTGTGTGTGTGTGTGTTGAGTCCAGGAGACTGAAGGTTGTGTGTGCAAGATTTGCGGAGGGAGGTGTGTCTCTGCGGGCAGCGGTGGCGGGATGGGAAGGGTCTGTCGGTGCCCCAGCTGGAGCCCTTGAACCTGGAGGAGGAGTGCTGCAGGCAGCGACTCCGAGAGAGCGAGCCCCCTGCATCGCGAGATGCACCTCAGTGGGCGATCAGTGGGCCCGGAAGGCTGCTGGCCACTCCCAGCAGCGGGTCGGGTCCCGAGTGAAGGCTTTGCCTTCGGGAAGCGGGCCCGCGGAGAGGCGACTTCACCGCGGAAGGCGGAGGGCTGAGCCCCAACGCTGATTAGCGGGACTCGACGGGTCAGAGCAGGTCATCCCCAGGCTGGGCTCTTCCCCCTCAGGTACCCCAAGCAAGGCAGAGGCTTCTCCTTTCTACCCGGCACGGACGACCTCACTCGGACCCTGGTTAAGCGGGGCGCACCCGCCCGCCCCACTCCCGCCTGCTCCCGGAGCCGGGTGGCCCGCGGTAGGTGGCATCCTGCTTGCGCCCCGCCGAGTCAGGTCACCCTAGGTCTCGGGACGCGACGGTGCAATCCCGAGGCCTCGGGGACGCAAGGGTCCCCGCCGAGCGGACGCACGCTCGGAGTCCTCTGGGTTCAGCCCGCGTCCGCTCGCCGTCGCGGGGGCAGGTGCAGGGAGACGTCACTGTTTCGGCTGAGTGGTCTGGGGCTCCGGCTGGACGCGCAACACCCCCTCCGCATTCGCGGCAGGATTGGCCTCCGCACCCCTAGCCCCACATCTGACGAGGCTGCGACAGTGAAGGCCCTCGCGCACCACCTCCCCCGGCCCAGGAGTACCCCAGAGCTGCTGAAGATGTTAACTCTTGAATTCCTGTCAGTGGCCGGCGCTGAGGCACTCGTGGAAAGTCTCCCGGCAGAAGGATCAGGGTCTTGCGGATGCAAATGGAGAGGTACGAAGGGTGCAGATATTGTCTGTGCAAATTGGAGCCCTATTAAATGCTGTGCCTCCTTACCTTTAAGAATCAACTTTACTGGGGCTTCCCTGGTGGTGCAGTGGTTAAGAATCCGCCTGTCAATGCAGGGAAAACGGGTTCTAAGCCCTGGTCCAGGAGGCTCCCACATGCCGTGGAGCAACTAAGCCCGTGCACCACAACTACTGAGCCTGCGCTCTAGAGCCCGCGAGCCACAACTACTGAGCCCACGTGCCACAACTACTGAAGCCCACGTGCCTAGAGCCGGTGCTCTGCAACAGGAGAAGCCACCGTAATGAGAAGCCCGCGCACCGCAAAGAAAAATAGCCCCCGCTCGCCGCAATTAGAGAAAGCCCACGCGCAGCAATGAAGACCCAACGCAGCCAAAAATAAATGGATTTTTTTTTTTAAATCAACTTTACTGAGGTAGTTTATATACAGTAAGATACCCATTTAAAGTGGACATTTTGATGAGGTCTGAGACATTTGTACCCCCCTACCATGATCAAGATACAGAAAATTTCCATCTCCTCCAAAGTTCCTTTGTGCCCTGTTCCAGGCTACCTTCGCCGCCACACCTCATCCCGCCCCCACCCTCGCCCCCATCCCCACACCTGGGCTCCAGGCAACCCCTGGACTGCTTTCTGTCACCACATATTATATTTTCGTATTTTCTAGAATTTCATGTACAGTGTGAACTCTTCTGTGTCTGACTTCTTTCAGACACAAAATGTGTCTTAGCATAATGTTGTTGAGAATCATCCATAATGTTGGAAGGATCAGTAGTTTACTCCTTTTTCTTGCGGAGCAATTTTGCATTATCTGGTTACACTGCAATTTGTTTATCCTTTCTCTTGTCCGTGGACATTTGGACTTTCCCCCAGTTTCTGGCTATTTTGAATTAAGCTGTTACGAACATTTGAACAAGTTTGTGTGGACATATGATTTCACTTCTGTCAGGTAAATATCTAGACATGGAATTGCTGGGGTTTTCCCAACCAAACCCGGGCCCTATTTGGTTCGGTACCAAATACCGAACCATTTTACAGTCTCATCAGTAGTCTGTGAAAGTTCCAGTCACCTCCACATACTCACCAACATTTGATATTGCTAGTGTTTTAAATTTTAGTTATTCTAGTAGAGGTCCAGCTGTATCTCATTGTATTTCTACATTTCACTTCTCTAATAACTTACAATGCTGAACATCTTTTCATGTGTTCATGTTTTTTAAAATTCATATACCTTCTTTAGTGCAATGTCTATTCAAATCTTTTGTTCATTTTTATCAGGTTATTTGCTTTATGTTATTGAGCTTTAAAAGTTCTTTATGTATTTCAGATATAAATCCTTTATCTGATATGTTTTGCATATATTTTCTCACAATCTGTGGCTTGTCTTTACATTTTCTTAACTCTGTGTTTCAAAGAGTGCTCTACATTTGATGAAGCCCAATGATCAATATTTTCTTTTATGGCTTGTGATCTTGGGGTCTTAGCTAAGAAATGTTTGCCTTATGCAAGGCTGCACAGATTTCCCCCTTTGTTTTCCTATCCTAAACATAAGTTTTAGCTCTGTGATCCATTTCAAGTTAAATGTGGTGTGAAGAGTTGAGGTTCATCTTCTTCTATATGGATATCCCATTATTCCAGTATCATTTGTTGCATAGACTATTGTTTTCCTATTAAATTACCTTGGCACTTGTGGGAGCTAGCCTTTGAGATGGCACCTAATGAAAATCTTCCTTATTCAGGCTCCTGCATACTCCTCTTTCACACAGAATATGGCTGATCTGTGCAACCAATATCATGTTTGTCTTAGTTTGGGCTGCTATGACAAAAATACCATAGACTGTGTGGCTTAAACAGCAAAAATTTATTTCTCGCAGTTTTGGAGGCTGGGTAGGCCAAGATAAAGGTACCAGCCAATTAATTTCTGGTGTGGACGCTCTTCCTGGTTTGAAGATGGATGCCTTCTTGCTGTATCCTCATGTGATGGAGAAATGTATCATCTCTCCTGTGTCTCTTCATTTCAGGGCCCTAATCTCTTTCATGAGGGCTCCACCCTCAGGATTGAATTACCTCCCAAAGGCTCCACCTCCAAATACCACCATGTTGAGGATTATGGCTTCAAGATATAAATTTTATGGGGACACAGTTCATAGCAGTATTGCAGAAATCAGGGAGTATACCTTACAATGCAAGGTCATAAAAAAATCAGGGAATATACCTTACAATGCGAGGTCACCTTACTCTCTTGGATCACTCATCTCGGGGAAGCCAGCTGGATACTTAAGCTACTCTGTGGAAAGTTTTAACCTATGAATTTTAGGGGGGTACAATTCAGTCCATATCAGGAGGTCTACAATCTCCTTTCCCCTCTTCTGGCAGAGAAGACAAAGACTTGAGAACTCACTGATTTCCTGACACTATAGAAAAGTCTTTGCACAAACTTGGACATGTTTAACACTTGCAAAACATTTGGCCATTGTCAAAGCATTTCTATATGCTTCATCTTTTAGGTCTTTACAACAATGTGGGGCAGGGAGAGGGGGCAGTGAGCTGAGAACGTGCCTTATACTTGGGTATGAAGGATCACAACCTGACTTCCTCTTAGTTGACAGGCCAGTGGGAATAAGGAAGGCGAGAGGGGGACTGACATGGGGAAGGATGAAAAGGAGGGGACTTGTGATTTTCCAAAATCAGTGTCAGTGCCTATTTTTCTTTGAGGAAAGGGTTATTATAATCCTGGTCTTCAGATAAAGGAATAGGACTTGTTCAAAAACCACATAGCTATTAAGTGGCCGGACCCATAACCTGGTGCTCAGCTCTCAGGGCCTTGGGCATTGCTGCACACCTGAGTCTTGTGAAAACCACAGACCTGAAATTTAAGTCAACATAGACTAAGGAACCCAAGGTATCCCACTTAGCATGTGATTCTCTCTCTGATCCGCAAGTTTCAGGGCCTCGTGGGCTGAGGTCCTACCAAGTCTCTCAGTAGGTTGGTCTGGCTGCAGCTTGTCTCTCCCTCAACCTCCTAGCCTGCCTGGCATCTCAGATCTCAGCCAGCCTCCTCACCTGGAGCAGTCAAAGTGGAGACTGGAGGGTAGGAAGGACAGCTGTCCCATGTTGGCAGAGCTACTGCCTAGGGAGGGGGAGTACCAAGAGGGGCAGAGAGAGCAGTGGGAATGAGACCAAGAGTCAAAGAGGCTCATAGCAGCCTCTCTCGGAGCCACACTGCCTGGAGTCTTCCCTTGTCCCTGTGTTTGGCAGCCTTGGGTAGGTCAGCTGTGGCCTGGACTGGGAGTCCTTGTCTGAGAAGTGAGAGCTAGAGGGAATGGCTCCCAAGGCTCCTCTAGGCTGATGTCCCATGGTCGGTGCCTCACGACTGCCGGTCGTTCGGAGTCCACTTTCTCCAGGTCCCCCTCCACTCTGGTACCTGTCACTCAATGTGCCTCAAACCAAGTACTGGCTTCCCTCAGCCCCCGACAAGGGCTTCTGGAACTGCCAAGGCCCCAGGCTTCCAGAGAGGGCTTTGCTGTGACCTCTATACAGAGGAAGTAGACTGTGGCTTATCCAAGAGGCAGTGATGCACAGTGGTTCGGACTGTGGCCTTGGAAAACGGTCACTAGGGTTTGAACCAGGTCACACCACTTATTAGGTGAGTGCCTTTAGGAAAATTATTTAACCTCAGTGTGTCTGTTTTCTCTTTGCTAAAGTAGAGTTAATAACGGTATGTTCACAATGGTGTTACAAGGAACACATGAGTCCATGAAGAGCAATTGGCATGAAATAAGCATTTGCTGTTCTGATCTCCTGGGATGGGAGAGGGTAGGGATGGGGATGTGGGCTGAAGGGAGCATGCTATCCCACCAAAGAATAAATATCACATCTGGGTTGCTGTTCTGCAGTATTTCCTCCTGTCCCTGGATCAGGGAAAACTAAATTGCTCTGAAATACACAGATGAAGGGTCTAAGAATGAGTTTCCTTTGAGGAGAAATTAGTCTGTGGCAAACGTTTCATTATGGGAGATGCAGAAGCAGCAGGGCTACCCAGCTGATCCTGCCTAAGCCTCCTCCTCGTTCCCCTGGCCCACTTGTGTCCCCGGCTGTCTCCTCTGAAGCAATGCCCCCTCTTTCTTTCTCCTGCCCCCCTACCTGCAGGCTAATGTCCTGGGTTGACGCTGCCCTCCAACACATGCTGGCCCAATATCTACTGTATGCATTCCTGCATGGCCTCTGGGGCATTAGATGTGTGCTTAGAGGTGAGGATTTATCCCCTGTCAGACCAGGAGGACCCTAGGAAGAACAACCTCTTTTTTTCCCTCCCCAAGTTCACTCACATAGCATGGGGGAGGGGTGCCCATGGGAGCATAGGAATCATCTCTCTTACTTCTCAGCTCTCCCACTCCACTCCCTGTTCTGGGCTTCTGTGTGCTCGGCGTTGGGGAGTGCGTGTGTGTGTGTGTGTGTGTGTGTGTGTGTGTGTGTGTGTGTGAGAGAGAGAGAGAGAGAGAGAGAGAGAGAGAGAGCCATCTTATTATTCTGACCCAGGCAGAAGAGAGGAGAGGAGAAAGTGAGCTCTGGTGGGAAGATGTAGAAACCATTAAAACTGAAAGAGGTAGACAGGCAGACTCAGGCCCTGAAATGTCACTGCACCTGTAACGACAGGTAACACAGGACACGCAGAGCTCCAGGTGCCTCTGCTCATAGGGGCTGCACCCAGCCCTGGGCTCAGGGGAAGTACCTGAGGCATACAACCTCTCCAGCTGATGGGAAGTCCCACCCCAGTCCTTCTGCTCCCCCACTGACACAGGCTTTATTAATCTGGGGTAGGGACCGGAGGGGAGGAGGATGGGCTCCATGGTCAACATTCACCAAAGTCAGGAACTCAGTGAATGCTGTAATTTGCGATTAAAATTTTAATCCTTGTCTTAATGTCAGAAAACATCTGAGAATGTCAAACGTTGGATGCAGAGACGTTGACAGAAATGCGGGGGGAGGAGGAGTGGAATGAGCCCAGCTGCTTTAGTGGAGAGGGCAGGTTTGGCAGGCTGCTGGGGGCAGATGGGTGGGGGGGAGCAGAAGAGAAAGAGAAAGTGGGGAGGGCTCCCTGCCTGGGGCTGGGGGCAGGACACGTGCTCTCCCAAGGGGGTTGGGTGGGCTGGACACTCCCAGTTGGTTCTCAGTGTGGGGAGGTAGAAAGAGCTTTTATCATTTTTTTAATTTACTTATTTTTAATTTGTTTTTGGCCGCGTTGGGTCTTCGTTGCTGCACGCGGGCTTTCTCTAGTTGCGGCGAGCAGGCTTCTCATTGCGGTGGCTTCTCTTGTTGCGGAGCACGGGCTCTAGGTGCGAGGGCTTCAGTAGTTGTGGCGCACGGGCTGAGTTGCTCCGCGGCATTTGGGATCTTCCCGGACCAGGGCTCGAACCCGTGTCCCCTGCCTTGGCAGGAGGATGCTTAACCACGGTGCCACCAGGGAAGTCCCAGGTAGAAAGAGTTTTGACTTCAGAGTAAGGCTGACCTGGGCTAGCACCTGGCGGCGTGACCTTGAGGACAACAAACCTGCCTAATACAGAAGGATTACAACACAGTAACATTTCTTTCCACCAAAGTGTAGGGCTGGAATGGATCTAGGCCCCTGTTTGGAAGTCTGCCCGCCCCCCAAAAAAAATCGAAAGGAAAGAAAAAGAAATCTCCATTCCTCCCCTTTTCTTTCCCCTTCCTCACTCCCTCCTCCTCTCCTTCCCCTTCCCCTTGATTCCTAACTCAGAGGGAGGAGGAAGACAGTCAGGGTGGATAGGGCTGGGGCACTGGGCAGAGTGGAAGGGAGGAAAGATGGATTCGCAGCAGATGGGATGAAAGTGAGAAGGTCCGTGAGCCTGTCTCTTGTTTTGGTCCCTCCCAGTGGGTTCCTTGGCTCTCAGAGAGAAACAGTGGTCTCTGCCGTGCCCAGTCCGGGAAAATAAAAGAAGCCAATTAGTAATAATAGTGATGCTTGCAGAGTGCCTACCATCTGTTAGGCGCTCTTCTAGGCACTTTACCTGCAGTGACTGTTTAATCCCCACCACCACCCAACCCCAGGAGGTACGAGGCTTATCCCCACTGCCCAGGAGACGACAGGGTGGCAGCACAGAGAGGTTGAGGGACTTGCCCAAGTTCACACGATAAGAAGCAGCGTTTTGGGAGCAGGCCGACTCCATCTCTCCCCAAAGCAGCCCTCAAAGCTTATGGGAGGGAAGCCTGTGGCTTGATGGGGAGGAGGGAAAGTTCACATGGAGAGGGCCCTGGGGATTACTTTCTTGGCAGCTGGATGTTTTGACCAGAAGCAGCAGGTGAGGAGGAAGGAGCTGGCCAATTCCTGTTGGTCTGAGCAAGGGTTGGTCTACTACCCACCTCGTTTTCAGGGCTCTGAGTGTGTGTGTGTGTGTGAGCAAGTGATGATGTGGACACTGTGAAACCACCCACTTCCTTTTCCCTTCTCTCACCTCTATCTGCTAGGCGAAGTGTGTAGACTCCTTCCCCTGTTTGTGACTGCCCAGAGTTGCTCTCAAGTCATTTGTGAAATACACAGCTTCTCAATTCAAGTGTAGACTGTAGTTGTACCCCTTTACACTTTGCCCGATTCAGAGACACGGCCTCTCAGAGCTGTGAGAAAACCTAGCTGTCATTTAATTACCCCCTGCTCTGAAGCCCAGAGACCACAGCTAGTTGGAGATACAAACAGGACTGAATCCCAGACTGTGGCACGGCTTGCCTATGTCATCTCTCTTCTCTCCATAACCACTCATATTCCACCCCTCAGACACACTTTATGCCAAGACCACAGTGTCTTGATTGCCTTAGCTTTGTAATAAGTATTGAAATCAGGTAGAGTTTGTTTTTCAATTTAGTTCTTCTTTTTAAAGTTGTTTGGCTATTCCAGGTCCTTTACATTTCCATATGAATTTTGTAATTTGGCTTGTCAATTTCTACAAAAAGCCCTGCTGGGATTTTGATTGGGATTGTGTGTGATTTGTAAATCAATTTGGGGACGAGTAAGTGGAATGTAAGCCTGAACGGAGTTGATATTACAGCATTTATCGCAGGGGTTTGAATTTGCCCGGTTACTGTTTTTCTCTCCCAACAGGCTGTAAACACATTGAAGCCAGGGGCTGTGCTTTATTTACCATTTATTGTTTGCTGTTATAGCTCCAGCCCCAAACGCTGTGCCTGGCATGTAATAGTTGCTAAATGCATATCTGTTACAGGAACAAATATTTATTTGATCATTTATTTGTTTATTCAACAAAGAATGGATTTTTGTTTGCTTTCATTCTACTTTTTGTCTTCCTTACAGACAGTCTAATCCTATAAATGCTTGCTGAATCACTACCACGTTTGGAGGAACATACCCAAGGCTCTGCGTGTCTTTCTGAAGTGTGTGTGTCTGTGTGCGTGTGTTGCACACACGCACACAGGTCTGCAGGTGATGAGTGTGTTTAACATCACAGGAGACCTTCTAACAGCCCTCGTTGATAGATGCCTTTCCATTTCTTTCATTCTAGGATTTATGGAGCGGCAGCTGTGGAAGACTAGGTGTTAAAAACATGTTAGGGGACTACCCTGGTGGCACAGTGGTTAAGAATCCGTCTGCCAATGCAGGGGACACGGGTTCAAACCCTGGTCCGGGAAGATCCCACATGCCGTGGAGCAACTAAGCCCCTGCGCCACAACTACTGAGCCCGCAAGCCACAACTACTGAAGCCCACGTGCCACAACTACTGAAGCCCGCATGCCTAGAGCCCGTGCTCCACAACTAGAGAAGCCACCAGAATGAGAAGCCACACACCACAACGAAGAGTAGCCCCCACTCACCGCAACTAGAGAAAGCCAGTGCGCAGCAACAAAGAACCGACGCAGCCAAAAATAAATAAATAAATTTATTTAAAAAAAAAAAGTTAGATGTGCTTCTCCTTTCTCTGCTAGTTTTTTTTTTTTCTCTGCTAGTTTTTAAACTTCATTTTATTAGAAAATGAATCAAATAATTATGTCTATTCCTTCACCTCTGAAACATGGCTTTCCCCAGTCTGGAGCTAGGAGAAACGTTTACTTAGATTTAATGTAGCTGCTGCCAGCTGGTGAAGGCTGTGCCTCCTCTGAGGTCGGGAAGTTCCCTGCTCCATGGATGCTGTAGGAGCTGCTCCTGGGCTGGACAAGGCGCCGAAGGAAGTGGCTCAGCTCCGCATTTCTCTTCAAATATGTTCTCTGCCATTTGACTGAAATGATTTCTACGGTCTAATTAAGTGAACGGTTAAAGCTTCTTTTTCAATCAAAATTCAATTCCAGCAAATAGTAAGAGGAGGAGGGAGACAGAGAAAACACTGATGAAGCTTATTTAAGCACCATGCTTCCTTTCTGCAGAAAATCAAATTGCTTGACAGAAAAATAGCTTCTTCCCATCAAGATCCATCAGCCTGAGTGTTCTTTACACTAACTAATCCATGTTAGGGCTCAACTTTTGTCCCACGGCAGAAGGACCAGACCAACTTGAGATTAGAATCTGGTGCTGCCACTTACCAGCTCTGTGGCTTCAGGCAAGTGACGTCACATTTCTGAGCCAGTTTCCTCACCCATGAAATGGTAGTTAATAACTCCTACTGTATACAATTCATATAATGATCCGAGAGCAATGTGTAGCATGCAACGAATAGCTATTGTGTGTCTCTGGTTTGTGGGCTGAGTGTGAGCACAGACCGACATGTGAGTGTGTGGGGCAGAATATGACCTGTGTGCGGGTGAGGTAAGTGCATCATGCGGGAGGGGGAGCGCGTGGGGTGCAGCTCTGTGTCAATGGACATCTGCGCATCTGTGTGGCCGTGATCTCTCTGTAGGTGATGAGGTCCGCATTCTCCATCCTTCTTGTAGAGGTCTCCAGACAAGCTTGGGTGGAAACCTCAGAGGGGATTGCTTAGGGTTGTCTGAGGCTTGTGGGGCATGACACCCCCTCCCTTGCAGCAGCAACAGCTCTCAGATCCTGTCTCAGTAGTCTAGACATCACTTCTATGCCTTCATCAGTCCCCGGTGACTTGTTAAAAGGCTTCAAAGGAGAAACTTCAGACTAGAAACCTCACTTGCCATTCACATTTTTTAAACATTGAAGACAAAACTATAAAGAACATATCTGTGAATGCTAATTAGCCTCCAGAGAGGGAGAAAGAAGAGGATGGAAGAGAGACATAGACACTGAGCTGTAGAAGGCCAGAAAGTTGCTGCAGGGACAGCAGGGGGAAAGGGAGTAACTCCTTGAATTCTGTAAAATTACGTTAAGGATACACATGCCTTATGAAGGTGAAAAAGGCCAAGTATCAACAACAAAAGGATCTGATCCCAGAGATGAGTAAGTAACACCAGAGATGGAGCTGGAGCAGAATTTCTCTTTTCAAAGAGGCTAATGCAGTGGGCTGGGCTGTCCCCTTCACAAAGACAACAGAGACCGCCCAGAATGGAGTGCAATAGGCACTAGGAGTATGGAGTGTGATCTGAGGGTATCTGTTCAGGCTCTCATCCCCAATCCTTCATTCCTATACCCATTAACCCCCAGTCACTTATATCTGAACTCCTGCTTTAATAGAAAGCACAAAAAAATGAATATTTAGCACCAGGTACATTTATAAATACTATCTTATTTAATTCTAACATAGCCATATGAAGTAGATACTTAGGAAATATTATCTCCACTTTATAGATAAGGAAATTGAATACCAAAAGGTCCCACCTGGGGCTTTCCTGGTGGCGCAGTGGTTGAGAGTCTGCCTGCCGATGCAGGGGACACGGGTTCGTGCCCCGGTCTGGGAGGATCTCGCATGCCGTGGAGCGGCTGGGCCCGTGAGCCATGACCGCTGAGCCTGTGCGTCTGGAGCCTGTGCTCTGGCAACGGGAGAGGCCACAACAGTGAGAGGCCTGCATACTGCGAAAAAAAAAAAAAAAAGATCACACCTGGGTCTGACTCCTGACAGTAGATCAGGCTGCTTCTAGCCTTCGGGTCTTGAAAGTTTGGTTTGTTGCTATCTAATTGTTTCAATCTTCATTTTCCCTCTGATTATGAAGTAAATACATGCTTACTAAAAGCATTTTAAAAATACTGAAACTTACAAAAAAGAAAATAAAAATCATTAGTAATCTATAGTGATCTCTATTTTCTTTTTATTTTCTTTGTGGCTTTGATAATTATTGTCACTAGTAAGATGCTCTGTTAGAAATGCTTTCAGCTGTAAGAAACAGACAACTTGACTACCAGTACAAAGATGTGTTTAAAAAGAGGTTTTTTGTTTGTTTGTTGTATATTAGGAAGTCTGAACAATTGCCACTGTTGATTTAGTGGTTCAGCAGTGGACTGACATTTGAAAATGTTCTTAGCCTTTGCCTCATGATTACAAAATAGCTGCTGCAGCTCCAAAAGTCACAGACAGATTCAAGGCAATAAGAGAAGGCAAGGCACTAGCATCATCTGTTCCTTTATGAGCAAAGAAAAGGCTTTCCCAAAAGTTCCTGGCAGATTTCTTCTGTTTACAATCTATGGGCCGTAACTGGGTCACAAAACTACTCCTACTTTTAAGGGAGGCTAGGGAAAACATTTTGTTCTTCAAGACTCTCTAAGTGGGTTAGGGAGAAGGGGGTTGGGAATGGGAGTTGGGTTTCACCAATCAATGGTGTCTGCCACAGATGCAATGCTCTGATTGGCCAGGCCTGGTTCACATGTCCACCTGTGGAGCTACAACAGACTGTCTTCCCACAATCACACGGACCACAACTGGTGGAAGAAAAATGGGTGCTTGTAAACATAAAAGGAAAATGGATTCTAGGGAGGCAAGAAAGAAAGATGCCCATTATATTTTGTATCAGTTAACTTTTTCCGTACAGCAAATTCATCCTCAAACTTAGCGGCTAAACATAAGCACACGATTCCTCACAATTCTGTGGTCATTTGAGCAGTTCTTCTGTCCTGGGCCTGCTTACATAACTCCTCAGGTCTGTTTCAACTCTCAAAAGTGAAACAATACTAGATCCTATTGACTGGACACCTAAGATGTCTTAGATAGTGACCTTAGTGTTCTTATATACTTCCTCACACTTTCCTCCTTCCCCTACTCCTGGTATCTGTTAGCATATTTTAAAGGCTTTGTGCCCTATTGAGGTATGTTATTACTTATATTTAGATATAAGTAATAATTTTTATTGAAGTATAGTTCATTTACAATGTTATGTTAATTTCTACTGTACAGCAAAGTGATTCAGTTAAACATATATATACATTCTTTTTTATATTCTTTTCCATTATGGTTTATCACAGGATATTGAATATAGTTCCCTGTGCTATATACTATGACTATGTTGTTTACCCATTCTATATATAATAGTTTGCATCTGCTAACCCCAAACTTGGGATTAAGTTATAATTTTTGAGGTTCAGTGTTAGGTGCTCCACATACATACGTTTGTTAAAATCCTCACCGCAACCCTACAAGGTACTGTGACCATTTACAGATGAGGAAACTGAGACTCTAAGAGGACAGGTGTCTTGTTTAGTCTCCCTTAGCCAGTAATTCTGAGCTAAGGGTCTCCTTATTCTGAGTTTATTGCTCTTTTCACCGCACCACAGCTGCCTACTGGCTTCCTTAGGACAGACTGAGCCCACCTATCAATTTAAGCTGCTGTTGGAAATTGTTATATTGATGCTGTTTGAGGGGAAGTCCCCTCTATTCTTCTTCGAGACTTCTGGAATTAAGAGGATTAAAGAGGACCCTAAGATTGCAAGGTTTAAAACACTGCTGCTATTTACAACTATTAATTTTTGTGAATCAGGATTTTTCTTCTATGTATACAAAATAAAGTTGAGAAATAAACAGGATACGTGAGATTGCAACTATCATCCAATATCTCAATTTCAAATCTTTCTATTCATCAAAGCAATCTCTTGATTATTACAGTTATTGCCTTTAGTAAGTTAATGTTTAAATCTTTTTTAGATTTTTAAATTTTTATATAATTTTTAAAGGTTACATTCCATTAACAGTTATTACAAAACATTGGCTATATTCCCCATGTTGTACAATTCATCAATTTTTAAAAATATTTTTTTCTATTTTTGGCTGTGTTGGGTCTTAGTTGAGGCACACGGGCTTCCCTCTAGTTGTGGCATGCAGCTTTCCTCACTCTAATTGTGGCACACAGGCTCCAGAGCGCATGGGCTCTGTGGTTTGCGGTGCGCGGGCTTAGTTGCCCTGTGGCATGTGGAATCTTTGTTCCCCAACCAAGGATCAAACCTGCGTCCCCTGCATTGGAAGGAGGATTCTTTACCACTGGACCACCGGGGAAGTCTCTACAATACATCCTTGAGCCTATTCTTACACCCAATAGTTTGTACCTCTCACTGCCCCATCCTTATGTTGCCCCTCCCCCCAGCATTGGTAACCACTAGTTTGTTCTCTATATCTGTGAGTTTTGCATCTTTTATGATATATTCACTAGTTTGTTGTATTTTTTAGATTCCACATATAGGTGATATCATACAGTATGTGTCTTTCTCTGACTTATTTCACTTAGCATAATGCCCTCTAAGTCCATCCATGTTGCAACAAATGGCAAAATTTTGTTCTTTTTTAAGCTGAGTAGTATTCCATTGTATATATGTACACTATACCTTCTTTATCCATTCAGCTGTTGATGGACACTTAGGTTGTTTCCGTGTCTTGACAATTGTAAATAATGCTGCTAAGAACATTGGGGTGCATGTATCTTTTCGAATTAGTGGTTTTGGGGTTTTTTTGGATATATACCCAGAAATGGAATTGCTGGGTCTATGGCAGTTCTATTTTTAGTTTTTTGAGAAACTTCCATACTGTTTTCCACAGTGGCTGCACCAATTTACATACCCACCAAGAGTGTGTAAGGGTTCCCTTTTTTCCACATCCTTGCCAACATTTTGTTATTTGTAGACTTTTTGATGATAGCCATTCTGGCAAGTGTGAGGTGATATCTCATTGTGGTTTTGATTTGCATTTCCCTGATGATTAGTGATGTTCAGCGTCTTTTCATGTGCCTGTTGGCCATCTGCAGTTCCTCTTTGGAAAAATGCCTATTCAGTTCTTCTTGCCCATTTTAAAATTGGGTTGTTTGGGTTTTTTTAATATTGAGTTGTATGAACTGTTTATATATGTTGGATATTAATCCCTTAAAGGTTATATCATTTGCAAATATTTCATCCCAATCAGTAGGTTGTCTTTTGGTTTTGTCGATGGTTTCCTTTGCTGTGCAAAATCTTGTGAGTTTAATTAGGTTCTATTTGTTTATTTTTGCTTTTACTTCTTTTACTTTAGGAAACGGATCCAAAAAAATATTGCTTCAATTTATGTCAAAGAGTGTTCTTCCTATGCTTTCCTCTAGGAGTTTTATAGTATCCGGTCTTACATTTAGGTCTTTAACCCATTTTGAGGTTTGTTTTTTTTGTTTTTTTGCGGTACGCGGGCCTCTCACTGATGTGGCCTCTCCCGTTGCAGAGCACAGGCTCCAGACGCGCAGGCTCAGCGGCCATGGCTCACGGGCCCAGCCGCTCCGTGGCATGTGGGATCTTCCCGGACTGGGGCACAAACCCGTGTCCCCTGCATCGGCAGGCAGACTCTCAACCACTGCGCCTCCAGGGAAACCCCCATTTTGAGTTTATTTTTATATATGGTGTTAGAGAATGTTCTGATTTCATTCTTTTACAGGTAGCTGTCCAGTTTTCCCAGCACCACTCACTGAAGAGACTGTCTTTTCTTCTTTGTATATTCTTGCTTCCTTTGTTGTAGATTAATTGACCATAAGTGTGTGTTAATATTATAAATCTTAACTTATAAAGCACATGTATTCTTATAAAATATAAAAGTATGAATTCGTATAAATGTTTTATATATTGGGGCTCTGCATGAAATTAAATTTTGAAAAGAGTTCCTCTGCTCTCCCATTATCTCATTTGATCTCACAGCAGCCATGGATAGTCAAGGTTTCATTATTATTACCATTTTACAAATAAGGAAACAGAGGCTCAGAGTGCTTAACTAACTTTCCCAAGGAAAATAAGTAAATAAACAAGTGAATAAATAAGCAATTAGGAGGCAGAGCTGGGACTTGAAACCAGTTCTCCCAACTGCAAAGTCAAACTTCTTGCCATTATACCACACTGTCCTCTCTATTCATTCCCAAGCTCCTGGGAATGTGTGCATCAAGGCTGGTGCTCACCCAGAAGGCACTCAAGTCCAAGACAGACTGAAAGTGGTCAGTTTTGGGTGGAGGGTGGGAGGAAGCCTCAGCAGTTGCCTCCTCCAGCCTGAGAATTCTCTGAAGGGCCCAGCAGGCTGTTTGGGGAGTGTTAGTAAGTTTTCTCCCCAGAACCTAGCAAACCTAGCAAACCCAGGACTCCTTCCAGGAGTCAGGAGGGCTTTCCACCTGCCAAGAGCTCTGAGAGAGGGAGAGGAGACCAGATTACTCTGAAGCCATTTTGCAAAAGCTATTTTCACTCGAGCTAACGGTCTTTAGTCTGCTGGGGAGGAACTAAAACATAAACCTCTTTTTCAGGGTGGGGCATTCATACTTCCTTTGGTTTCAGAGGTTTGAGTTGAGGCAGGAAGATATAAAGTTGGCCTTATAAGCTTTTTGAAATTTGTATTCCACCCATCTTGCAGAATGAATCATTAGAGGATGCATGATGGGCCTCACTTATGGACATTCACAACAACAGTCACCCGCAGGGCCTCATTAATGGGTATATGCTACACCCGATGCTCCCTGTTCCAGCCCCTTGGGTCCCCTGTGGCAGTCAGAGTGAAAGAAATATCAGCAGCTGCTCCCCCACTGCTCTCTCCCTGGTGCTCTCCCAGGGACACTCCAGAAACCTTGGGGCTTTGCTTCACTCTCCCTCCCACAATGCATTTTGTGAGTATGATGCTACCTTTTTTCTGGTGGTGAAATGCACCTCCTCCCCAAATGTTTTGTCTGTCCAGTACTGCACTTTCCTTCTCTTGAGATAACTATTCCCTGAACACTGCTTCCCCTTCATTCAGCCTTTCCAGGGAGAGCTGCCACCTGTTTACTGAGCCACACCCCCAGGCAGATTTTTTTTTTTTTTTTTTTTTTTTTTGCGGTGCGCGGGCCTCTCACTGCTGTGGTCGCTCTCGTTGCGGAGCACAGGCTCCGACGCGCAGGCTCAGCGGCCATGGCTCATGGTCCCAGCCGCTCCGCGGCATGTGGGACCTTCCCGGACCGGGGCACGAACCTGTGTCCCCTGCATCGGCAGGCGGACTCTCAACCACTGCGCCACCAAGGAAGCCCCCCACCCCAGGCAGATTTGATTGGTCCAGAGGTCAGCTTTCCCGGCATGTAGTACATTAGAATTCTCACTTGATGGAGTACTAATAGCTAATATTTACTGAGCACTGTTCTAAACACTTTACTGATATTAACAGCTTAATCCTTATGAATTTCAATCTTATGAAGTAGGCACTGTTATTAGCCTAATTTGCAGGTGAAAAAACAGGCAGACGGTTTACGTAATTTGTTCAACTTTACTCAGCTAGAAAGTAGCAGAGCCAATATTCAAACCCAGGTAGTCTGGCATCCCCCTCCCTCCTCCCTCCTTCTCTCCCTCCTCTTTCCCCTGGTTGACTTAGAAAAAAATGCACAACGTGAGGGTGTCGAGTTAAGTTTTATCTGGGGCAAAATGGGCACTGCAGCCTGGGAGACAGCATTTCAGATAGCTCTGAGAAACTGGTCCGAGGAGGTGAGGGGGGAGCTAGGATATATAGGAGTTTTGCAACAAAAGGCAGGTAGTCGGTAACATCAAAAGATTACTGTTAATTCAAGAAACCAGATACACTAAGTTTAAGGAATTTAGCACTTTTCTATGTATGGGAAGATGCAAGAGTCTGGGCTCACTGAAATCAGTCCTTTGAAATGCACCTCAGCTGTCTGGGGCCGGTATCCTCTGTTTTTACATCCCGAGTTTCCTTCGGGCTCACCATAGGGAGTGGCTGCAGTCTGATGGCTGCTAGATGACAGGTATTCTTTGCCTTCCTGAGTTCCCTCAGGGCTCACCAGCTCACCACTGGCCGTGGCTGTAACTGTGGAAGACTGTGACATCCTTTGTTTACTGATGTGGCAGCAATATTCCATTTATCACCCTTTTCCTCTCTTATAAAGTTCCAAACAGGCAGAAAGGTTGGCAGACTGGTATAATGAATTTCCATACACTTATCACCACCTATTTTTAACCAACTGCTAACATTTTGCCATATTTGCTTCAGCTATTTTTAAAACCTCTAATAGATAAGGACTTAAAAAAATAACATTGCCACAATACCATAATCACACTTGACTAAATTATAACAGTAATGTCTTCGTATTATCTAATACTCAGCCCATGCTCAATTTTTTTCTGATCCTAGCAAAATGTCTTTCTACAGTTCCTTTATGTAAATAAGGATCCAGAGTTTACACATTGCATTTGGTTGATACAAGTCTTAAGTCTCTTTTAACTTATAGCACTCCCCCGTTTTTTAAAGTCATTAATTGTAGAAGAAACACAGTCATTTTTCCCACAGTATTTCCCATATTCTGGGTTTGCTGATCGCGTTCTGGTGGTGTTGTCTAACGTGTTACTGCACTGTAAACCAGAAGTTAGATCTGGCACACAGCTTACTGTAGCACAGCTGTGGATGCTTCTCCACTCCCCTTAGCATCCATTCCTATTGAGGCAGGAGGTAGATGGGCCCCCAGGGCAAATGGTTTGAGTTCCTTCCTGTGGACCCATACTCTGAGACAAGAATAACAGGACAGTTGAGAGTGGATGCTGGGCCCTGCCCAGACAGAAGATAAGAGACTACATATTCCTCATTTTCGAAGTCAGGAGACCTCCCCGACTACACATGCGCAGAAAGACTCCTTGGAGGTCCAAAGGGGAGTGCTGCCAAGTGACTAAATCTACCCATAGGCCTTAGAATCCATCTTGGCTAAGAGATGTGCACGCACACCTGGGAAAATCCCGAGATATACCAAATACAGACTTTGAACCAGGCAAATCAAAATGATTGGCCAAAGGAAACCCAGAAGAAATGCCCCATATAAGTGATTTAAACTGCCACGAGGACACGACTCACTCTCTGAGTCCGCCCATGTGTCTATCCACACATACTGTACTCTCTTTTCTCCTAATAAATACTTGTTTCACTGCTTTCTGTCTTTGCGGAAATTCTTTTTCTGCAAAGCCGTAGGACCAGGGCCTTGTCACTGACCGCTGGTCTAGTGGCTAGAATTCGGTGCTCTCACCGCTACAACCCGACCTCAATCACTGGCCAGGAACTGAAACCCTGCTTCAAGCCACTGCAGGCCGAGGCCACCTGAGATCACTCTGTGCCAAAGGCTGGCATCTTGCTGCCTAAGGACTTTTTGTCTCACTGTGAAGCACACTTACCTATGCTCTAGGCAAGTCAGGAATGCAGGAGAATCAATGTCCGCTGAAGCAACCTTCAACCAATGAACAAAGAGCTGGTGAATGAAGTCCCCAGCTTCCTCATCCCTCAGTTGGGATTACTCTGAAATTTGTTCTACGCTGTCCACGTTCTCCAGTGAGGTTGAGTTGTACCTGTCTCACTTTCTCACTCCCCTACTGGCATTTTCTGGAGACATCTCCCAACTAAACTCCTTCAATTGAATCCTAGTCTCAGGGTCTGCTTCTAGGGCTACACAAATCAAGACAATTAGATTCTGGTTCACCTTTTTTTTTTTTTTCTCTGGCATGATGTGTGGCTTGAGGGATATTAGTTCCCCAACCAGGGATTGAACCTGCGCCCCTGGGCAGTGAAAGCATGGAGTCCTAACCACTGGACAGCCAGGGAATTCCCCTGAATACAATTTTTACAAGAAATGCAGGATAAATGTTTCATTGACTTTTCTTCTTTTTGTAAATATTTATTTATTTATTTATTTGGCTGCGTCAGGTCTTAGTTGCGTCATGCGGAATCTTTAGTCACGGCATGCGAACTCTTCGTTGTGGCATTCTAGTTCCCTGACCAGGGATCGAACCCCGGGCCCCCTGCATTGGGAGCGTGCAGTCTTAGCCACTGGACCACGAGGGAAATCCTGACTTTTTTCTTTTTATCAGTTTCTAGAAAAATGATTTAGTGTCCCAGAAACCTTCAAAGGTGACAAATGATGAGTTTTTTATTTTAAAGTATAATTATGAACTCTTTGATTTTTATAGTTTTGACATGTTATTATCCACTCCTGTCACTATTTTTTTTGATGCTTATATTTTCTCAACTTTGGCTAGTGAGGCCTGATCAAGTTGACTGCTGTGTCATTTTGACATAACCCCTGAAGTCTTCAAGACTTGATTTCAGACAAGACAAGAAGACTTGGGCTTATCTTGTACATTTCCAGCTCCAGACTGCATTAGCCATTTCTCCAATTAATTCTGGTTCCTTTTAGTAGGAAATGGTTTTTGAGAACACAGCATGTAGCAGTGTTCCTTGCTACCGACTTGTCATTGTTTCTAGGTCTTTTTGAACAGAGCTGAGAAATACATATTTCTTAGAAAAGAAAAAATATAATATTTATTAAAAATTAAATTTAAAAATATTTAATATTTATCTGAAAAACATGAATATAAGGACTTCTCTGGTGGTGCAGTGGTTGGGAATCCGTATGCAAATGCAGGGGACACAGGCTCGAGCCCTGGTCCGGGAAGATCCCACATGCCGCGGAGCAACTAAGCCTGTGCGCCACAACTATTGAGGCTGTGCTCTAGAGCCTGGGAGCCACAACTACTGAGCCCACGTGCCACAAATACTGAAGTCCACGCACCTAGAGCTCATGTTCCACAACAAGAGAAGCCACCACAATGAGAAGCCCGCGCACAGCAGTGAAGAGTAGCCCCCACTCGCCACAAGCAGAGAAAGCCCGTGGGCAGCAACGAAGACCCAAGGCACCCAAAAATAAATAAATTAATTAATTTTAAAAAAATGAATATAATAACTCATTTGCTTTATCTATATCTATCTATATGTGCGGTAGGCTGCATTACTGGCTCGAATTTTTCACCCTGTTTCTGCATACACACCGCTTGCCACGTGCCTTTTTCAGTCTTTCCCTAAAGAAGTTCAGTTTGTTTTACCACTCTTTGAATCTGGGCTAGTCTTTTGCCTATCTTTGACCAATAGAATGAAGTGGAAGCGATGATATGCCAGTTCCAAGCCCAGGCATTAAGGCTCCTTAGTTATTTCTGCTTAATTATTTGTGCCTGGGAACATGCCTGGTCAAGCCTGCTAGAGACACGTGGAGCAGAGCCAACGCCCCCAGTCATTCCAAGAAGTCATTCCTAGATCAGCCAACAGCTATTTGGTTGTTCCATTATTTTGTTTTGAAAACATAAGCAATTATATATATATATATGTATTCATATCTCTGTATTACTTTCCTAGGTTTGCTGTGACAAAGTGTACTGCAAACTGGGTGGCTTAGAAATTTGTTTATTCTTTCACAATTCTGGAGACTAGAAGTCTGAAATCTAAGTGTCGGCAGGGCCGTGCTTCCTCTGACTTCTCCAAGGAAGAGCCCTTCCTTGACTGTTCCTAGCTTCTGGTGGTAGAATCCTTGGCATTCTTTGGCTTGGAGCTGCATTACTCCAATCTCTGCCTCTGTCATCACATGGTCTGGCCTTCTCTGTCTCTGTGTCTACATTTCCCGCTTCTTATAAGAACACTGGTCATTGGATTAAGGTCCACCTTAATCCAGTATGACTTCATTTTAACTTGATTATATTTGCAAAGACTCTATTGTTTGTTGGTGTGGGGAGATCCATCCCCTCCTCCCAACACACACACACACACAGAGTAGAATTGGGTTCAGAGCCCCTTAGCAGGTTATTGAGTTTCTCTAGCCAAGGACTTTGGCTGTCTGGACAGAGGGTACCCAAGGTCATTCCCCTGACCCTGGCCTGAGATATTCCCTTTGTACCTGGAAACTTGTGCCTCCCACTCCTAGAAAAGAGATTGCTAATCTATCATTTCTGCTCCTCACCAGCCCCCCTCCACCAACTCCAACATCTGGCTCTGCCTGATGAAACACCAGATTATTCATGACTCCCATTCAGCATTTCTGGTTAAAGCCACATCCCACAGCTGTTTGTGTTTTCATCAGAGGCTTTGCCAACCTTTCTCCACTGCCCCCAAAGCCATGTTTAGAGGGAAGATTTCAATATGGGACTTTCAGATCAGTGGCAGCCTATCTGCAGGTTTGTTTTTATCCCCTTCAGTCTTCTTATTTCTAGGCATGAAGGAAGCAGATGGGAGCCATGGAGGGAGGCAGGATCACAAAGGGGGTCCAAGGATGGGTTATTTCCTCTCAGAACAAATTAATTAGTGTCTGAAGAAGTCTGAGTCAAGCCTTACTGGAAGAGCTGGAGACAGTGGAAGGGACTTAATGTGAAAAATGAAGACTCTTCTGAATTTGGCCTAGAGAGTTCCAGGCTCAGTTGTTTACTGGCTCCACCTCTGCTGCTTGGGGGGCATTGCTGGGGCATTCAGGGCCACCTCTCCCATCTACCTCACACCTTCTGAGGCCCAGCTGGCTTCCTTTATTCTAACTCTGACCAGCCTAGAGATGGTGTAACATTTGTCTCTGTGGAAAGACGATGGCTTGGAGTCAGGGTGGAACCTTCGTGTGGGTCCTGGTTCCACTATGATCTAACTATGACTTTGGGCAAGTCATCACTCTTCTCCGGAACTCAGTTTCCTAAATTATAAATCGGGAACAGAATCTCAGCCTTGTCTACTTCACGTGGGTGTTGTGAGGGTGAGTTGTGATTGTGGAAATTTCCTGTTTACTTGTCTGACCTACGCACTCCAAGCTCCACAGGACAGAAGTATGTCTTACCTGTTAATTATTGTGTTCCCAGCACCTGGAAGAGTGCCTAGCACAGGAGCTCAATAAACACATGCTGAATAAATCATTGTAAATGTCTCATCAGCTGTCATATACCATTACACAGGATTATGTTTAATGCTGCTCCGTCTGATTTATGGGAAGACCCTCCACGCACTCCTCACAGCACCTTGAGTTTACAGATCCAGTAAACTCATAGCACAGACCCAGTGTGGGTCTGCCCCTCCAGACTAGAAGCTCCCAGAGGGCAGGGACATCTCTGCATCTTGTGCACCTAGCACTGTACCTGGCACACAGCTTTAGAAATGTCTGAGGAATTAATGGATGGATGAACGATGCAGAGTGGTTAAGTAGTTTGCCTGAGGTCATTCAGCTAAGGATTATCAACTGAAAAACAAAACTTTTTTTTTTTTTTTTTTTTTGTGGTACATGAGCCTCTCGCTGCTGTGGCCTCTCACGTTGCGGAGCACAGGCTCCGGACGCGCAGGCTCAGCGGCCATGGCTCACGGGCCTAGCCGCTCTGCGGCACGTGGGATCTTCCCGGACTGGGGCACGAACCCGTGTCCCCTGCATCGGCAGGCAGACTCTCAACCCCTGCGCCACCAGGGAAGCCCCAAATCATTTTTTAAAATTTGAATAAATATACTATGAATCCAGGTTTTTGCTAAGTATTTTCCACTATCTTATACCGGTTGTCCTGACTTCCAGGGCTATGTTCTCTCTGTTGCCCTCTCATGAGTGCACCTCACCCATCCCATGCTGCCCAGTAGTGGGATTTGAACCTCCTGGTGAGGGCAGGTCATGCTACCTGGAACCACCATGTAAACCCTAGCTGGATGCTCCAGGGAAGCCCATCAACTACTGCTATTATTGCTACCACTGCAGGGCTAGAAGTTAGAGCAACAAAAATTGAAGTGACTTGTCTTATCTTGGGTTTTCCTGAAGCAAGGCCCTGAGACATAGATGTGAATGCAGAGTGTTTTGGGAGGTGATCCCAGGAAACATTCATGGGGGTAGGAAAGTGAGATAGGGAAAAAAAGAAAGCCAATAAAGAGATGTTATCAAGCCAGCTACCACTGTGGACAACTGGAGCCCTGTCCTGCTGGGGAGCCTTAAGAGGTGGTGTGAGACATGCCTAGAGTCATCTCAACTGAGGGCAAGGAAGCTAGGTGCTTATGTCCTACCCTGTTGTCATTCGTGGAGGGGTGCTCCTTCAACTCTCTGGTACTTCTGGTTTGCCAGGCATGCAGATGTTCTAAGTGGCAGCCTTGGAGTATGGAGGTGAATGCTAAGGGTATGTGGGCAGAGCCCACTGAGGTCTCATCAGGGTCCCAGCCTGGCTTGGTGTCCTTTGAGCCTCATCCTAATCTTCTGTAAAATAGAGGTAACAACCCACCTCCCCAGCTGGGCTGTGGTGAAGTTAGAGGAGATGAAGTTATGTGACATCACTTACAAGGTGATGATCAACAGTTATGACTAATGACAAGTCCTGCTCTTCTAGTACATTAAAGAAAGATTTAGAAATCAAATGCCAAAGCGAAAGCTGGGCAGGTCACTCCAAGGGGGAATGGCTTTAGATTTAGATCTTGATTAAATGTCTGAGTCGTGTAATGACAGAGGCAGGACCACCCAGGCTGTGTCCAATTACTGGTCAATTCACACCCAACCCATACCCAGACATCTGGGAGGAAAAAATCACTTTCATCTCAGCTCCAATTCTTTTTTTTTTTAAATTTTATTTATTTTTGGCTGCTTTGGGTCTTCGTTGCTGCACGCGGGCTTTCTCTAGTTCTCTGCTCTTCATTGCAGTGCGCGGGCTTCTCATTGCGGTGGCTTCTCTTGTTGCGGAGCACAGGCTCTAGGTGTGCGGGCTTCAGTAGTTGCAGCACGCGGGCTCAGTAGTTGTGGCTCATGGACTCTAGAGTACAGGCTCAGTAGTTGTGGCACACGGGTTTAGTTGCTCCGCGGCATGTGGGATCTTCCCAGACCAGGGATCGAACCTGTGTCCCCTGCATTGGCAGGTGGATTCTTAACCACTGCACCACCAGGGAAGTCCTCAGCTCCAATTCTTGGCTCAGTTATTACTCCCCAGCAGGCAGGAAATGCCAGAGAAGAGAGACAAAGCTACTGAGATAAAGAGGGGCTGTTTACTGTTTGGCAGGAAGGAAGGACAGGGCAGGATGTGGTCAGAAACAGATGAAACTGTCCCAATGGTTGCAGATCATTGAATGAATGGCATGTATGATTTACATGCTCTTACCCTTGAAGATCTAGATGTTTCAGAGAGTGGGGAAAGGAAAGGAGAATGAAGGAAAGGACTAAAAAAAGAAACAGAGGTCTCTGTTTATTCCGCTCTTTCTCCATTACTTGCCAAGGCTGCTGGCAATAAACTCAGCAAATCTATTTGATGCTAATCTTGTTGGAAGAATTTACTGTAATTTGGTTCACTGGGGGGATAATCAGATTTGTGTAAACTTTCATAATAGTCTGCAAAAGCTTCATATCTCTTGACAGATATGGTCTTTAAAAATGCCTGTGCTATCATCTTAGGATTGGAGAGGAGAGACTGTAGGCTGTTGGGGACCTTGGTTTTAGCTACCAAAGAGGTGCACAGACCTGCTTTTTTCTCTGGACCCCCACTCTCAGGCCTTTACTCTACCCCTTTCTCATCGCCTGGCTCCAAAGCTGTTAGGGTCCCGTTGGTGAGTGGGACTGATAGTGGCCTGGAGCAGGGGTATCTTAAAGATGAGAGGGTAGTTACTCCCCCTGTCCCCAGGTCTAATTGTCCAGTGATTCCTAATCTAATCAGCCAAGAGTATTACCTTTAAAAATCTTTTTTTTGCAGTCCCTGTAGCAGCAAACTTGATTCTTACCAGTAGTTTTATAATTTTCCAATTACTAATAAAATTATTTCTGTTTTATTTTAAAGACATAAAAATGCTTATTCTATGCACTTTTTCATGCCTAGAAAACTTGCCATGAGTAGCAACTATAATAAGTAGAATAAGTGTAATTAACATGAGCTATCCCTCTTAGAAATAGTTGGTATTTTTTTTTGTTTGCTTATAACAATGGGAACTGGATTCTTGGAGCAAATAGTGGAAAGTTAGAGGTGAAAGGGGAAAACTAGGATCTGGGAGGACAACTGGGGCAACTTGTGCTCCTTGTAGCCTGACAAGGTCTGGAGGGCATGAATTCATATTTTATTTATGATGACATGAAACTACCAATCTCCTTTCCTCAAACAAAAACACAGACCTCCAACTCCAATCAAAACCAAGCCTAAATATTTTACTATAAAATGCAATTCTCTGTGACTCATTAAAGCTGAATCTGGCCTCTCTGTACCCCGACACAAAATTAAATCTCAGAGACAGAGTTTTGGGTGAAGTAGAAGAGAATAGCTTTATTGCTTTGCCAGGCAAAAGGGGCCACACCTGACTAATGCCCTCAAAACTGTGTGTCCTGACTTGGAGGGGGTAGTTAGGAGTTTTATAGTAATGGTTCAAAGAAGGTGTTATCAACTCATGGACGTTCTTCTGATTGGTTGGTGGTGAGGTAAGTGGGAGTCTGTGTCAACAACCTTCTGGTTCCAACCGGTCTGGGGTCTATGTGCTTGTGGGCAGCACACAGTTAACTTCTCCCACCTGGTGGGGGTTTTAGTATCTGCAAAACAGGTCAAAGATATTGTAATGTATATCCCTTGAGGTGGAACCAGGACCCTGCCCCAAGGCTGCACTATTGTTTCTTGACTCTTCCTCCCATGTTTCTGCACCCCCTCCCTTCCCTAATCAGCAACTGTTTGAACTTGCCCATTGGAATTCAGGGAAGGTCATGGAGGCTGAATGAAGCCTACTTCCTGCTAAAAAGAAAATGGGGGACACAAAGACCTTTGTGCCCAAGAGCCCCCAACCCCCCCTGCCCAGGGTCCTGCTCAGTTTCACCATCATCATCACTTGGGAATGTGTGCATGTGTGCAGTTAGGATCTGAGAAGCCAGGGGGAAAAGTATCCTCAGGGGCAGGGCTCTGAGACAGGGGGCTGTATTGGTCATCAGCCCGGGTGAGGAGAGCTAAGGCCAGAGTGCTTTCAGAGAGGTGAAGATTTGCTGCAAAGAGAAAAATAATCAAAGTTGATATCAGATCTGGTATGGGGCTGGGGGTATTGAGGAATGATATGTCTAAAATGACTGTAGGGTTGTTACCTTGGGGAAGGGAAAATGGTGGTATTATGAGAAATGGAACCATTGGGAAGGAGGAACATTTAGGTGAGAATATGATTAACTCAGGGTTGGGTACACTGAGAAGTGGCTTTGGGGCAACTAACTGAAACATCCCGCACTAAAGGTTGGCATAAGACTAAGCATTTAGGGCAGAAGATAGAAAATTGAGAATTATTCACATAAGGAACCTTTAGTGAGCCAAGAGTTCAGGTAAGTGCCAAGTGCAGAGGTGCCTGGGAGCACAGTCAGAAAGTGGGGTGATTAAGTGCTCAGACTTTAGATCATACAGATCCACGTCCCAATTCCCACTTTGCCACTTACTAGCTGTGGAACCTTGGGCAAATCATTTAATGTTTTTAAGCCACAGTTTTCTCATCTTACAAAAAAGTAGAAGAGTGTGTCTGGCACACAATCATCAATACTAAAGGCAGTTCTCATGAGGATCAGTGAAGATAATGCATATAAAGTACATAGCATTGTGTCTAGCATACAGCAAATGCTAAAAAAAAATGTTACCTGTTATCAACAGGAAAAAAAATACTTTTGAGCTTAAGGTACCCTAGTCTAATGGTTATGAAAACAGCAAGGGTGTTAGGAGCTCAGCTGAGCTGGAGTAGATAGAGACAGAGACAGAGCAGTAGCTGAGCGGTCAGTTATCTACGTAGCAACAGTTGCAGGAAGGGGGACCCCTTCCAGGGCCTGAGAGTGGGCTCTTGTCTAACACTCAGAAATGCATTGTCTGAGGAGATACACGTGCTGACAAAGCAAGAGACTTTATTGGGAAGGGGTGCCCAGGTGGAGAGCAGGAGGGTACGGGAACCCAGGAGGACTGCTCTGTCACGTGGTTCACAGTCTCAGGTTTTATGGTGATGGAGTTAGTTTCTGGGTTGTCTCTGGTCAATCATTCTGACTCAGGATCCTTCCTGGTGTCATGTGCATCACTCAGCCAAGATGGATTCCAGCTAGGAGGATTCTGGGAGGTTGGTAGGACACGTGGACTGGCGTCTCCTCTCTCCTTTTGACCTTTCCCAAATTCTTCCAGCTGGTGGTGGCTTGTTAGTTCCGTGTTCCTAACCAGGATCTCCTGTTGTTAAGATAACTCATGCAAGTGGTTACTATTGGGCCTGGCCCAGGTGGGTGGTTTCAGTCAGTGGTTCCCCTAACACAACTGTCAGGAAAGAAGAAAATTTCCTCTACCCTTCTAGGTTCTTCTGGCTGGTCTAAGAAGATTAACAGATTAACAGGAGAAAATCACTCAAAAGTTTGATAGCATGTATGCATGGGAGAGACCCAGAAAAACTGAGTAACTGGCCCAAATGGCCCAAACTCTCACTTTAAATACCATCTTCAGCTAAAGACAAAAGAGAATGTTGGGGGTAGGGGTTTGGGACTTTGAAGGCGAGCAAGGCAATTGACATGGAGTTAGAAAAGCAAAAGTTTGGTAAACAATTGTTTGCTGAACCATGCAGAGGCAATGGGACACAGAATGTTAACAGGTTTCTCTAGGTTTCTCCCAGTCTACACACCTAGATCATACTACAGTTATCTGTGGTGATGGCTGCCTTCCTGGAAAGGTCCTCTATCTATATTCTTTGGGCAGTTAGGGAGAGGCTCAAAGTTTCTTCCTGAGGCTTTTGGGCCTTGGTTGTTTCAGCTCAAAATAATCTGCATGCTGAAGAGACATTTTGGGGTGGCAAGTTTTGCCCTCCTACATAACCAGCCAAAAATGAAAACCTCAAGCCTCTAGCCGCTTACTATGATGGCAGAAGAGGCTAAAACTGTAACTGAGCAGGACCCTATGGGGCCTTCCTGGGACAGACCCCTCCCCCATATCCTCTGCTGTAGCTCCTCTCTGAAGTACCTAGACAATGGTATCTGATGCATATTTCCTGAGTTTTCAGGTGCTAAAACCACCACCAAAAGGAAGCAATTAACTACTTGATGATCATGAGCACTAGTCCCCAGACCTTCTGGCGCCTAAGGATTGATCACCACCAACCAGTCAGAGAACTGTGCACTGAGCTGATCACATACCCTGGGATGCCCCTCCCTCACGTTGCCTTTGAAAATGCTTTGCTGAAACCTTTCTGGGGTGCTCAGGGATTTTGAGCACAAGCCACCCATTCTGCTTGTTTGGCTCTGCAATAAACCTTTCTGTGCATCGGGTTCAGTAACAAAACTGTGGAGGGGCAGGTGGCTCAGCACAGGTGTGGAGTCATCTCACTGTTGAGGGGGAGGGGGAGGGGAGCGAGGAGGACGTATGAAGGGTGTAAAAGTCCTGAGCACTGAGACAGGGTAGGGGAAAGTGTCTTAAGGTTTCCCCTCCTCCTCTGCAAGGAGGCCTGGGTAGAAGAGCCTGAAGAGGACCTGGCCCAAGGCCTCAGGTCAAGAGATCTGGGAATGAAGTCACTGGACGAGGAATGTGAATGTGTGAAAGAGCGTGACTGGCCAGGGGCTGGAGTCCTTGACTGAAACTCCCCTTAGACACTGTAACAGACTGACTGGGCCAAGTCTGCTGTGAGGAGGGCAGCCTCTCCCGTAGACCTGCCAGGTAAAGCCTTTGTAACTGCCCAAGGTCAGGCCTGAAAAATCACACGTGGGTCTTTAACTAGGAGTCCGACTCCTCAGAAGGTACATGATAAAGGAATGTCAGACCAGCAATGTTTCTGTGACTATAAAGCCTGGCCAGTGAACGTAAGGTTAGAAACAGGAGGCCTGAGCTGTGAATGAGTTAGCCTGGGCTCTGAATTTGGAGTTCTAATCAGCTTTGCTAGGACAGTTTAGTTCATCAACACCCTTCACTGATTCTTCTTGGTCCCTTTCCTTTCAGAGCTACAGAGAGGAAAATATAACTGAAACAAGGTGACTATGTTTACATTCTGACTATCAGATCTGTCCCCCAGGCTGGTAGTTACCTGCAAGGCCACTGGTTGTGAGAGTAACACATTCACTTTAGTGTGAAGAGAACTCTAGGGTTTCACTCTGTTTAGTAGGAGTAGAAGACAGCCCTGGGGAATGGCAGAGGTTTCTCTGTTACAACAGTGTTGGCAAATGAGTTTTCAAGTAATTTTCTCCCCTTTGTCCTTCAACCCCAGGAGATTATCGAGATAGTTACTGACAGTGCTTGTAATTTGCATTTCAAAGTAATGTATGCAAAAATAATAGTTTCGGCACACGCTTCAATAACATATTAAAACAAATTGGCTTTGGGTCGTCGCCATTTATATCTTTGTCATTCTAACTCCAAGTCCTTTAATGCATTTAGGAAAAAAGGAGGAGGAGCATTTGGGAGGAGGTGAGGAAGAGAGAAAAGTGGAGCAGGGACCTATAGAGCCCGCTGTGTGTGTGGCTAGAGGGGGTGGGCATCTTACTCATCTCGTGTGCCCAGGCTCAGGCCTGTGGGATTCAGAGATTCCAGAGTGAAATGGTTGCTGTGAGATAAATGCGGGAAGACATCCTATCCCCTGGGAAAATGAGAGGAGCCCTCCTTAGGAACCACCCCACCACTACTCTCTCCCTGCTTGTATTTAGATGATGTGGTTATCTATGGGGGAGTCTTAGAGGGGATAGAAACTGTAGGTCAGGAGAAGTTCCCCTTGTCAAAATATAATTTTCAAAAAGTAAGACATGGGGCTTCCCTGGTGGCGCCACGGTTGAGAGTCCACCTGCCAATGCAGCGGACGCGGGTTCGTGCCCCGGTCCGGGAAGATCCCACATGCCGCGGAGCGGCTGGGCCCGTGAGCCATGGCCGCTGAGCCTGCGCTTCCGGAGCCTGTGTTCCACAACGGGAGAGGCCACAACAGTGAGAGGCCCGCATACCACAAAAAAAAAAAAAAAAAAAAAGTAAGACATGACTCTCACATAAATATAGTGAGCATTGAGTTAATTCATTAATGAGGGAAGGAGCAGAATGGTAAAGCCATTTCAAAGAAAAGTATGCAAGGCAGTAAATATAGCAAGAGAAAGAAAGATTGCTAAGTTAACTACAAAACTTGGTTAATTTCCTCAGGGCAAGAATACTGTAATGTTTGGACCTATCTTTTCTACTGGATAGAATATATTTGAGCTTCTACTGGACCAAAAAAAAAAAAAATCATTTACAACTTATCAATCATCTAAAAGTTAACATCTAACTTTACAGAGTGTGGGTCCCTATCAACATCAGACAAAGGTATAGTCCCTCGGGAGTCAGGAGATGCATAGGCAGGCTCGTCGGGAAATGCTCTAGTATAAATTTGAAAGTGTATGCAGCAATATATATATATATATTTTAATAAATTTATTTATTTATTTTATTTTTTAGCTTTGGCTGTGTTGGGTCTTTGTTGCTGCTCGTGGGCTTTCTCTAGTTGCGGTGAGCCAGGGCTACTCTTTGTTGTGGTGCACGGGCTTCTCATTGTCGTGGCTTCTCTTGTTGCGACCATGGGCTCTAGGCATGCAGGCTTCAGTAGTTGTGGCATGTGGGCCCAGTAGTTGTGGCTTGCGGGCTCAGTAGTTGTGGCTTGCGGGCTCTAGGGCTCAGTAGCTGTGGCGCACGGCCTTAGTTGCTCCACGGCATGTGGGATCTTCCCTGGCCGAGGCTCGAACCCATGTCCCTTGCACGGGCAGGCAGATTCTTAACCACTGCATGCAGGAACATTTTTGCCTTATTTACAAGTTTTGGATAATTTTTCTTAACACCCTGAAGCACACTCCAACCCCACCATAGTTTTATAGTTCAGTTATTTGGCTGATATATCTCTGAGTGAGCAGGTTGGGAGTGTGGGCTACAAAAGGCTCAGGCATGAGGTTCACCTAGACCCTCTCTCTGTCCGAGTCCTCCCAGCTCTTGCATCCCACACCTACACTCAGTCACTGGAAATGAGACTGTAGGACATTGAGATATTGAGGCCAGGATGGGAACCCTGTAGCTTTTGCTGGCTTCACACTGGGGCACAAATAAGCCCCCTGCTTCAGTAGAGTGAGGGTTTCTGCCACCTGTCCCAAGGCAGAAGAAATTCTTACAGTTGAAGGTTAACAGCCTAGAGCCAGATCCCCAGCCCTGGGGCCTGTGTGTTTGTGAATTACCCCTCCTCCTGCCACCCAAACACATCCCTCCCTGTACCCAAAGAAATTCTTACAGCCGCAGCAATAAACAGATGTGCACAGTGCTGAGAACTGACAAAGGCTCTCTCCTTGACCAAACTTTAGTCAGGCTCCTCTAAGCCTTTTCTCAACTAGGCCTTGACCTTGGCCCCCATCTTGTGTCCGGCCCTGTGGCCCTGCCTAGCCCAGTCTTAGCAAAGAGCCCTGCTAAGTCAGTGTGGTGACAATTCCCCCACCTTTGACATCAGATGTTCCTCATCCCCACCTTTGACGTGTAAGTTTTTGACCTTGCCTTTAGCAAGGATCCCGTTAAGTCAGTTTAGCAAGATTCCTTCTACCCTTGATGTCTTCTCTTAAAAATTTTCCATTCACGGGCTTCCCTGGTGGCGCAGTGGTTGAGAGTCTGCCTGCCGATGCAGGGGACACGGGTTCGTGACCCGGTCTGGGAAGATCCCACATGCCGCGGAGCGGCTGGGCCCGTGAGCCATGGCCGCTGAGCCTGCACGTCCGGAGCCTGTGCTCCGCAATGGGAGAGACCACAACAGTGAGAGGCCCGCGTACCGCAAAAAAAAAAAAAAAATTTTCCATCCACTGACCCCCTCACTCTGCTCACTGGCCATAAATCCCCAGCTGCCTTTGCTGTACTGGGAGTGGAGCCCAACCTCTCTTCCCTATTGCAATAGTCCTGCATAAAGTCTTCCCTACTAATTTAATGAGTGTCAGAATAATTGTTTCTTTAATGGAACTAAGAATAAAGTAATGTGTATCCAGTCCAAGTCCAGTCCTTCATGCTGCTCTCAGATCCCCACAGTCAGAATGAGTCTCCCTCCACCCACATCTCCCACTGGATTTTGTTGCTGCCTCCATTAGGGCATCAACAAGGATGGGGCCCCCTTGTTCAGAAAGCAGGGAAAAGTACCATTAAAGTTACTAAAATAGAAAGCCCTTATCTTTCTTTCTTTCCTTTCTCTCTTGTTACAATGTTTATTTGCTATTTAATGTCATTTTCTTTCTTCTTTGACTTTCTTGAATTAGCCAGCCTCTAATACTGAAAATGATGACATAGAAGGAAAGGGAAAAACAGGACCACTCATAGTGCCTTTCACTTTTTGTCCTTCTTTAGTCATGGACAAGCTGTAAGGAGGAAGTGTTGGTAGGATGTGCACATATCAGGAAGTCAAATGAAAACAGCTGAGTTAGTTTTATGCCTTTCTACACTTTAGGTAAGAGCAAAATATGTGTAGATGTACAAACTATGAAATGTGAATTATGTAACTTTGGTGATTCTGCATATGAACTAAATGACCTAACATTTGCATTTCAAACTGGAATTGTGCAAAATAAAGATGAACAGTAAAATTTATGTTAATAATTCAAAATTTTTTTAAGTTTTTTTTTTTACTTAGAATGACATTAAATAGCAAATAAACACCATAACAAATCAAGAGAGAAAGGAAGGGAAGAAAGAAAAGGGCTTCATATTTTAGTAACTTTAATGGCACTTTTTTTCCCTGCTTTTTGAACATGGGGCCCCATCCTTGTTGATGTTAACAGGCTGGATCTGATGGGGAGGCTGAATGCTGAGGGAAGGAGCACAGGGACGTGATCAGAGCAAGGCCAGGTAAACAGGCTGGGTGCAATGTACAAGTGAAATTGTCCTGTGAGTACAAGATCCCATAAAATGCTCCTAGGAAATTGTTTCTAATTGGCTCCCCCCACCCCCAATAGGCTTGAAGAGCCATATACTTATGACAAAAAAATTTTAAATAAACTAAAATGTTCTACATTACTTTAGAAATGAAATATATTTTCTTTATAGTTTATTTCTTTAACAGTAAATTAACATCAGCGTGACCATAAAATAAGGAAAAGATAAGGCAAGATGATAATTCTGGTGGGTCGGTTGGGTGAAGTTCCATGAGTTACCCGTGAAGGCTTAGTCTAGAGCCCACTCTTCCGAACCTTCCAGCAGGTGTATAAGCACCTCATTCTCTGTATTAAATTTCTTGCTGCTTAAAATAGCTAGAGTGGTTTGTTTCTTGGGCAGACCCTGACTGATAAATGGGTTTGAGAGCACAGGTCAAAGGGAGCAGTGTCAGAGACACAACGTGATGAAAACTGCGTCCTGCATGAGAGAACAGAGCTGCCCTTTGCTGTGAGCTTCTCTCTCAGATCAACTAAATCCCTCTCTAATCAATTAAGCCCATTTACTCCTTTATCATCCTCTGCAGAAAACCTGAATTGCTAGACGTTGGGCTCCATTTCAGACGTTGGGAAATTAATATCTGCTGGGGAAAGCAGAGGCTCAGCCCAGCCTGGTTTTGTCTGGGATATGATGGTGGGACTCCTACTCACGTGGTGGTTTAAAAGCCCTCTTCGTGAGCCTTGCAGATGTTTTGTTAGAAGCCAGAGTGAGGTTGGATAACACCACTAGGCCACACCTTCCATCCATGCAAGATTTATTTTTTTATTTCCTGATGCAAAAGTACCTCCTACCAAAAGCCTCCTACCTTATTTCCTGAAGCTAATTTCCCTTTGGCTGACACTGTGAAGCAAAACGTATTAATACCCATGATGGGTGACCAGCATTCAATAAATAATGCTGGTTGTTCTAATGTACCTGGTATGAAATATTCAGAGCTATTAATGCATTTCAGTTTAAATCATCACCAGGGCTTTGGTCCAAATCAGTGGTGAGCTTAGGTTCTATCATCTTTTTTCTGCAGAGATCAGATGTAGAGTGTAGGCTGAGGGTTCCAGGAAAAGGCACCAAGGAGCCAGACCTCTGCAGGAGGTAGGGGGCTATGCGGTGCAAGAAGATGTGATGGGGGAATGGTCAGAGTCCTTGCTTGGGGTTCAGGACTCCTGTCCTAGCCTGGCTGCACTGAAGGACTTGCTAACCAAAATTTCAGAAGCAGGGACCCGGTTGAAATAAAGAGGCATTTATTTTGGATTTGTTAGGACCACAGCCCAATTCAAGCAGCACTTGAAATGGAGAACGTTTATAAGGGCAAAAGCCTCAAGGTCACAGTTAGTTACATGAGTTGTTTATCAAGAAGTATAGTTGGAGGTGGCAAGAAGTAAGGGTGCTTTTTAGCAAGGATGGTTAGGGTCTGAAATGGTTGCATAGTGACAAGGGGGAACAACCTTGGGACACAAGGTTGCAGCTAACAGATGTTTTGAAATGGCTGGTGTTCTTTGGTTTGGTACAGTTCACGGGAAGTTCAAGTTCTTAGTGGTGCAGGGACATGTCAGACCAGATCCTCCATGGCCACCCAACTCCATTTTTGATGCCTGAACTATGATTACTCGATCAGGATTTCAGTGTCATCATACGTGAGGTTCACGGGGTCATGGGAAGCCAGATTGGAGCATTATAGGATGTCTTCCCCAGTCCTTGATTGTAAGCACTTAAAATGCCTTCTGTCTCCTGAGGCAGTAGAGGGAACATGGGAGAGAGGGGGAGTCTATATAACCACATAGATTGGGGGTGGGACTCAAATCACCAAGCATTAGGACCTCCACAGGAAACTTTGGATAGCTAGAGATTTCAGAAGGTTAAGCTCAGATGTCCTGTCAATATGGACATGGTTGACGGGTCTATAAATCATGTTTGCTCCGGAGCTGTGGTGCTACTTAGCAGGTGGTGAGCATGGGAGGAATCTGACAGGTGAGCTGACAGAAGTGAGTCAGTCAGGACCTAGTGGGGCAGCAGTACTTCCTGCCTTTCTTGTTAATTTTTAGGACATTAAATGAGAGGTAAAGAATTGTTGGCATGGGAGAGCTCTCCAGACAGAAAACTGAATTGCCTAGGTGCCCCCAACACCAATATCCCCACACCCTTCACAGATCTCTGGTTTCCCACCCTGCCCCACCCCTGGTGAAGTCCATTAAGAACCTAATCCAGGGGGATTCCCTGGTGGCGCAGTGGTTGAGAGTCCGCCTGCCGATGCAGGGCACACGGGTTCGTGCCCCGGCTGGGCCCATGAACCATGGCCGCTGAGCCTGCGCGTCCAGAGCCTGTGCTCCGCAACGCGAAAGGCCGCGACAGGCCGCGACAGTGAGAAGCCCGCGTACTGCAAAAAAAAAAAAAAAAGAAAGAAAAAGAATGCCTCACCACTGGATCTGGTCTTAGAGGTCCCCTGCTGTGCCACGTTGTTCCCTTTAGTTGCTGAGCAGTGGGGAAATGGGGAAGGGGCAACTGTTACAATTCGTCAGTGTGGAAGTATTTCAATGTTTTAAAAACCAGTATGGCGGGACTTCTCTGGTGGCGCAGTGGTTAAGAATCCGCCTGCCAATGCAAGGCACACGGGCTCGTGCCCCAGTCCGGGAAGATCCCACTTCCCGCGGAGCGGCTGGGCCCGTGAGCCATAGCCGCTGAGCCTGCGCGTCCGGAGCCTGTGCTTCGCAACGGGAGAGGCCACAACAGTGAGAGGCCCGCGTACCGCAAAAAAAAAAAAAAAACCTAATGCAAAGGGATCTGAAAGGAAGGACGGGGTTATTTAGTTCCACTAAGTGTTCCCTGCTCCTGCCTGCCCAGACGGAGGTGGGGAAAGGAGGCTTCAGAGGTAGAATTAGCTCTCCCAGCTCTACTCTCTGAATCCCAGCTGAAAGTCTGTTTTCTCATCCTTATTCCTAGGGAATACTGACCTCCCCTCACTCTTGCCTCTCCTCCCATCCTTCCGACAGCTTAGGTCCCTCAAGTGCTCTGGGTTTCCGACACTGCCAGTCCCCAGCAGCTCCATTCTGATCTCGATGCTAATAGGCTGATCTACTTTCCCCAGTATGGCAGCTCTCTCAGCTGATGCTGGCTCCCCTGATCTTTGCTTTACTCAGCCACCTCTTATCTCTCAGAGACCATGAGGTGAATATGAGAGAAAGCAGTAGTGGGACTGGCCTTAGACAGCAGGCAAGAACCATAACGTGTGCCAGTTATTCAGCTCTTGTCTCTCAGCTTCAATCCTATCCTTGGCAAGAACTTTGAAAACTACTTTTCTGCTCAACTATCTAGCACCGTGTTAGGTTCTGCCAGGAGGGCTCGCCAGAGGTAGACCGGAAGGCAGAAGGGATATAATTTTCCTCTGCTTCCTGTTTCTGTCAACATCATCTAGTCTTGCTTTTTCACAGCAGCTGAGGCAGTTCTTTCAGCAGCAGCCGTTGGTTCCGATTTGCAATTGCTTCTCCTCTGTTCAACTTCTAAATGTTGGGTGTTCCAGGGCCAGAGTCCAGTCCTGCATGCCCATCATTTTCTGTGAACACATTCTCCGTGAATGATTTCAGCCGGTTTATGGATTTATGTGCCAGATATTCTGATGACTCTCAAATCTGTATCTCTAGCACTGAGCCTTCCCTATACTCCATATTTGAAATGTTTTAGATGTGTAATCTGCATCTTCAATTTAAATGTCCAAAAGCATAATTTTAAATTTCTTCTCTTCCAAACAAGCTTCTCCTTTTGTCCACCTCATCTCAACTGACCACATGTCACCGCCTTCACTACGTCACCCCAGTATAAGCAAGCACAGCTCAGAGTGAGCTGGGTAAAGCTTCTAGAGTGCACAGTTATAGAGTCTCAGGGCACAGTGACTTACTCCCTGAATGAAAAGAAACGGGATAACAAATCTGCTGGGAGTGAAACCAGAACTATGAAATGAAGGATCCGGGAGGGGACACTCATAAGAAGTGGGATGGAAGGAAACTAAAAAGGGAAAGTTGCCCTTTTGGATGACCTCAGCCTCCCTGCCTGTCAGGGGCCTCGTGCTCCCGCTCATTACTTGTACCAACTAGGACTGTGTGCTGTGCTGGGATGATAGCCCATAATTACTCATAATGACTTCCCAGGGCTCAGCCCAGGTAGGCGCCCAGGCATTTCAAGATAATGGCTTTTCTTCTCTTTTTATTCTGAGTGTGCTAGCTCCCTACATGGAGTGAAAGGTGCTTATTGAAAGTGCCTTGGATAATTAGGTTGGTCCTGGCTTCATTAAACACTGATAAGCTTCCCGTTTCTGGATCCAGCCAACAAAAGGAGTCAAAAAACTGGATTCTCCTTTAAATGAGTCCCTGGGATGCAGAGGGGCTGGAGGTGCTTCCCTCGCCTGTTTCTGGGTTGATCTGAGAGGAGAGGAAAGGCAGGTCCCCGTGGGACAACAGGACACCAACCACATACTAAGCCTCGATTTTCTTATCCGTTATATGGAGCTTAGAACCTAGAGAATGTCAGAGCTAGAAGGGACCCTCAGGTGTATCGATGCCTACACCTTTACCCTACAGAGGAAAACATACAGCTATGGAGGCCCAGAGAAGGGATGGAACTTTCCCATCCCTTTGGCTGTGCCAAAGCCGTGCTCAGAACCTAGGTCTTTTTTGGTTGATCAAGACTCAGTGATCCCTGATGTACCTCGAAGGATTATCATGGAAACTTAGAAAGTGAAAGAGAGAAGATAAAGTGGTGTGAAAAGTGAGACACTCCACGCAGAGGTGAGGGGTTCCTGTCTGGGGGATGAGGATGGGGGATGCAGAGAGGAGGTCCAGGAGTCTCCTGGGTTACAGCCTCACCTACCAGGCACGTGAGCATGGCCAGCTCATTCGGCCCCCTTGAGTCTCATTACCTGCCCTGCTTACCTCACAGGGCCCTGGGGAAGAGGGCGTGAGGTGAGAAAGGAGACTTGTGGAAGTGCCTTAAGAAAAAAAGCCCATCAAACTGTTGCAGGAAGGGGGACCCCTTCCAGGGCCCAAGAGTGGGCTCTCGTCTAACACTCGGAAATGAATTGTCCGAGGAGACACACGTGCTGACAAAGCAGGAGACTTTATTGGGAAGGGGCGCCCGGGCGGAGGGCCGGAGGGTAAGGGAACCCAGGAGGACTGCTCTGCCACATGGCTCGCCATCTTGGGTTTTATGGTGATGGGGTTAGTTTCCGGGTTGTCTCTGGCCAATCATTCTGACTCAGGGTCCTTCCTGGTGGCATGCACGTCGCTCAGCCAAGATGGATTCCAGAGAGAAGGATTCTGGGAGGTTGGTAGGACATACGGCCTGGAGTCTTCCCTCTCCTTTTGACCTTTCCTGAATTCTTCCGGTTGGTGGTGGCTTGTTAGTTCCGCGTTCCTTACCAGGACCTCCTGTCACAAGAAAACTCATGCAAACGGTTACTGTGGTGCCTGGCCCGGGTGGGCAGGTTCAGTCAGTGGTTCCCCTAACAAAACTGCATGAAAGGCTGGCTTTGTGCTCACTCCCTCCTCTGCCTGCCCCAAAGTCACCACCCAGGAGGCCAAGGGTGGTGCTTAGAGTCCAGCCAGGTGCAGACCTCCATCGGCATCAGCAAGTCACTTCTCCACTTGCTCTCTGATTTATTGAGCTCTCCTGCCAACCCAGCCCCAGACCTTTGACAACATTAAGCCTTTAAATAGGCCTGGGCCTTGGCTTAGGAGACAGCATTTCCTTATTGTCCCTGACACCCTCCCCACTCTTCAGAGAGCAGAACACCATGGAGAAGGCTCATCTCCACGTTCCCCTTGGCTGTGGATCAAGGTGATGGACTCCACCTGAGTCCTAATTCGGGAACAGGCCCGGCTCTCAGCCCAGCCCTGAACTGGTCCCTTGTCCTGAGCTCTTCCATCTCTCCCTGCCTGCCGAACACTCGCTGAATATCTAGTACCCTTCTCCCAGCCAGCCCATGGCAGTCCTGGGGCTAGAAGGCTCCCCAGGAGGCCATTCTGTCCCTTCTGCTCTCAGGCTGGTGCAGACAGATGTGTAGACAGTTGTTAACTGCAGCTCTGTCTTGCCGCGACTCCCACCTCTATCTCCTGCCCAGGGAATTAAGACCCAGAGGGTTAATTCTTGGGTGTCCGCATCAGTCCTGGAGAAACTTTTGTGTGGACTCTCTGGAAGGTGCTGGTTGTTCAGAGGCCCCGGGGGAAGAGCCTAGGGAGAGGGTGGGAGAACCAGTGTGGGGTGGGGTCAGGAAGGGAAAGCCCTCTGGTACCGGGACCCAGAGGATGAAGGGCTATGCTGTGTGGGCTCAGGAGAGTCCAGCTGAGCTGAACGGAATCCTGCCTGCTTCTGGGCATCTCATTGGCACGCGTTTGTTAGTGGGTCCTGCCTAGACTAGCCAAGAGTCCAGCCCTCCTCTCCACCCCATCTTGCCGGGGCCAAGCCTGCAGAAGGCTTTGGTCTGCCCACTCCACACCCCTCCTCCCTCCCCAAAACCTCTTCTGTGTGTCTCCCACCCCCCACCCCTCGCCCCTCAACCAATACTTGTTGAATGAACAATTATTGCTCTGAGCCCTGGAGGAAGGAGTGGGCAGTGTCTCCAATGGGCTGTGACCATGGCCTCCATAAAGGCCTAGGGCTGGGGTCCAGGAACGGTGTGGACCCCTCTGCATCCATGCAGTCATGTGGATGTGTGCTGGGTGAGCTTGCTGGTCAGGCCAGGGCAGGTGCCACCATGAAGGGACAGCGCCATCTAGCTGCACCTGGGACAGCGCCATCTAAATGCATCTGGGGCCAGAGCAGCAACAGGCTCCCAGAGTTGGCTCAGTCAAGTGACGTCATCCGGGGAATCCCTGGGCACCGGCCAATTCCTTAGCTGACCAGTGGTCTTTCCTGCCATATAGGGGGTGACACAACCTCAGCTGAACGACCTGTGCTGCTGAAAGGGGGACCCAGGTCAGACTGAGGATACCCTTGGAGGAGCCCCAGGTGGGAACTAGGCTTATCAAAAGCACCTGGAAAGGGACTTCCCTGGTGGAAGTCCGCGCACCTAGAGCCCGTGCTCCGCAACAGGAGAAGCCACCGCAATGAGAAGCCCGCGCACCGCAAACGAAGAGTAGCCCCCGCTCACCGCAACTAGAGAAAGCCCGCGCGCAGTGACAAAGACCAAACGCAGCAAGAAAGAAAGAAAGAGAGAGAGAGAGACAGACAGAGAGAGACAGAAAGAAAGGAAGGAAGGAAGGAAGGAAGGGAGGGAGGGAGGGAGGGAGGGAGGGAAGGAGGAAGGAAGGAAGGAAGGAAGGAAGGAAGGAAGGAAGGAAGGAAGAAAGAAAGAAAGAAAGAAAGAAAGAAAGAACCTGGAAATGTCTGAGTTGAGCCAGCTGGGAACCAGGCTGCTTACAGAAGCGGAGTGTCCAGGCCATCGGGTGGCTGTCTTACTGTGTGTCTGTGCTCCGCTGTCCGGAGGGCAGTGCAGCACTTCAGCTGTGGGACAAGTGCACGTCATCAGGACTGCTGAGGTGCTGGGGCAGGGTCTGTACCATCCTGTCTTCCCCACAGCCTGGCACGATCCTGGCACCACATAGACCCTTGCTCTGTGGCTCTGCCTGGAAGGAGCTGACCAGTATGAGAAGAGCCTTCTAGCAGTCCAGGCGGTCCGGGCACCGAAAGGACCACTCTCTGAGATGACAAGTCCCTGTCGCGGTCAGTGTTCCACCAAGGCCCCGTCAGCCGGGTGAGATGCTAACCGTACCACCATGCTGGGAGGGAGCCTGGGCTAGATGCCTTCTGAGGTTCCTTTAGTTTATGATTCTATAGAATGTAAAATTTTACATTCTTAATTTGTAAAATGACATTCAGATTTAAATTTGTTTAATTTAAATCTCTGTCACAAGTCGGGATGCCCGAGAAGCAAACTCTGAGATGGAGATAAGTGCGCAGGACATTCCTTAGGGAGTTCTCTTGGGATTGTCACCTGTGGAAGAGGGTTTGGCAGCAGGGTTGACCAGAGGGAGGTGAGCTGCACTGCAGTCTGAACACCTGCCCAGGCAACCCTCCCAGGAGCACAGGAGCTGACAAAACTTTCAGAGGTGACCCAAATTGAGGTGAGAATGCTGGGCCTTAGGACATCATGTTAATTGTCACTGGGCGTAGGCTGGCTGGTCACACCTGCCAAGGTGTGACCTTGGGCAATCCAGAAGGGCGGCAACTGAGGCTGTCTGCTGGCAGCCATCCCAGCAGCTGGGGAGTGTCCTGCATGCCTGGAGAGGAATCTGGGCCACAGGGCGTCACAGCGTCTACCACTATTTCTGTGGTGACATTTTAGGCAGCAGTGAACCAAGCATGAATGGTGGATTTGGGGCAATGGACTTTGCCCAGTGTTTCTAATCCCTGCTCGGGAGCATCTCCCTGAGGGCGATGGCCAGAGTCCTGGAGGCAGTGGTCTTTCCCTCCACGCTCCTCCTCTCTGCCTCTTCTGAGAGGAGGTGTGGCTGGAGGTCTGTGGGGGAGACAGTGGGAGCAAGAGGCTGCCCAGGGCTCAGAGGCCTTCACTTTAATTGCCAGCAATTAGATCCAAGGGAAGTCAGCTCATTTCCATTCTCACCATGCAGGGGCCCTAATTAAGATTTAAACTCATGTTTCCTTTTTTCTTTTTAAAATTTCCTTGGTAGGTAATTAACTTTTCCTTGCTGTGGGTAAGCAATTAATCAATGCTGTGTTAGTGACCGTGGAGGTCAGAGCACTGTGATTTGCTTGGGAGTTTGTTTCTTTCACTTACTTCTACTTTGCAAAAGAAGTAGCTGCAGCAGGGGAGGGAGAAGGGGGAAGAAGGAAAGATGCTTTAGTGAGCCTCTGCTGTGCAACGGGTTCTTTTTTAGGATTCTCATGAAGTCCTTACAACAAGGAGGGTATAAATGGTTTTCCCTGGAGCAGCTGAGTGCAAAGGTGTCCCTATCTAAGTGAGCTTTCCCTCAAGAGGGGCCAGCCAAATGCTTCCCGGGGGCCTAAATTGGTTCCTGGACCCAATTGCAACATGTGGGGGACTGTGAGTGCATGAGGTGCGTGTGGGGGGTGTCTCCCAACCCACAAGCAATTCTCCGAAGCCACGTGGGTGTCCTACATACAATTGAACTCGATTCTGATGCTATCTACCCAGAGACAGCATCAGATTCCACAGCTTAAGGGCTCCTACAAGACTTCCCCCCACGTCACCCCACTCTCCTGCCCTTCAGACACCAGTTGCTAGTCCAAGTTGTTAACTGGACTTCTGACAACAAGCTATAGATTGGAGGTTCCAAAGACATCCTCCTTGTGTTGGATTAATTTGCTAGGTAGGCTCACAGAACTCAGAGAAACATTTTACTCACTAGATTACCAGTTTATTATGAAAGGATATGACTCAGGAACAGCCAGATAGAAGAGATGCGTAGGGCAAGGAAGGTATGGCAGAAGGGCACGAAGCTTCCACGCCCTCTCCAAGTGCCACTCTCCTCAGCTCTCTATGTGTTCACCAACTCAGGAGCTCCGTAAACCCTCTCCTTTGTTTTGTTATCTGTTTTTTTGGCTGCACTGCATAGCATATGGGGATCCTAGTTCCCCGACCAGGGGTCGAACCCACATCCCCTGCATTGGAAGCCAGTATTTTTAACCACTGGACTGCCAGGGAAGTCCCTCCTTTTGGGTTTTTATAGAGCTTCATTGCACATTCATGACTGATCAAATCGTTGGCTAATTGATTGGTAATTGGTGGTAATTGGTTGGTACTTGATTCAACTTCCAATCCTTCTTCCCTCCCTGGAGGTCGGTGGGTGGGACTGAAAGTTCCAACCCTTATTCACATGGCAGGCTCCTCTGGAAACCAGCAGCCAACCTTAGGTGCTGTCCAAAAGTCATCTCATTAACATAACAAAAGACACCTTTGTCTGCCCTCCTTAATTAGGAAATTCCAAGGGTTTAGGAGGTCTGTGCCAGAAACGGGATGGGTATGAAGACCAAATATATATTTCTTATCATAAATCACAATATCACAGGGCCTGAAAGCTCCTCTGGCTGAGTTGGGCTGGGGTCTATGGGCATGTGGGTTCTCCCACTGCCAGTCTCAGTGCCTAGGAGCCTCTCTTCTCTCCCAAGGCCCTGGGTCCACCTCCCCACAGCACATACCTGAGGGAGAACATGTGGATCAATAGGATTTTGTGTAACTTGCAAGTGAGAGTGTAAATTGGTGCAACCATCTTGGAAAATAATTTGACATTGTCTTGTTTGCATATCCTAGGACCCAGCATCCTATGCTTAGGTATAAATGTGGAGAAACTTGCACACATGTACCAGAAGACATGGACCCAACAGACAGCATCATTTTTCAAATAGGAGTGGAAACAACCCAAATGTCCACCCACAGGAGAATGGATAAATAAAGAATGCTGAGGTAACCCAGAAATAAGAATGCCAGGAAGCAGCTACCCCTCCAGAGGAGGGGAACAAAAGGGAAAAGAAGAGCTTTATGGAAACTTGAATCTTTTTTTTTTTTTTTTTTTTTTGCGGTACGCGGGCCTCTCACTGTTGTGGCCTCTCCCGTTGCGGAGCACAGGCTCCGGACACGCAGGCTCAGCGGCCATGGCTCACAGGCCCAGCCGCTCCGTGGCATGTGGAATCCTCCCGGACCAGGGCACGAACCCGTGTCCCCTGCATCGGCAGGCGGACTCTCAACCACTGAGCCACCAGGGAAGCCCAGAAGCTTGAATCTTGGAGGAGGGAGCACCACTTACTACTTACAGCCAATCATTTCTATAAAGATCAAAAAAGCAAATGAAACAAACATATTATTTAGACATCTGTGCCTATGTGGCAAAACTTTTTGAAAAGCGAAGGTATGGTAGACACAAAATTCAAAATGGGGTTAGCCTCTCACACAGGGAGGCAGAGGGTAGATGACAGGAGACGTGATGTTCTGGTTCTTGTGTGAGTGGTGGGTTCATGGGTGTTGATCATATTTTGTTGTTTTTTAAAATTTTGTTTTTAACATTAAAAAAATTTTTGGGGAAGGGGATTTCCCTGGCGGTCCACTGGTTAGGACACGGTGCTTTCACTGCCATGGCCCCGGGTTCAATCCCTGGTCGGGGAACTCAGATCCCGAAAACTGCATGGCCAAAAAAAAGAGAAAAAAAGAAAATGTTTTGTGATAGCTAGCCTGTAAGAAGGACCCCAGCCATCCCCACTTCCTGGAATTCCTATTCCCTCCCACTTTGTTCTAGTGCCACATGGCTTTCAGGATCTTAGCTCCAGGCCCCAGCAGTGAAAGAGGCAAGTCCTAACCACTGGACTGCCAGGGAACTCCTGGTAGGTCACTTCTGAGGTTGGATTTTAACATTTTGGTTTCTCTTGCTCTCCTTCCCTGGGAACATTTGCTCTGGGGGAAGCCAGCTGACATGTCGCCAGCAGCTTTATGGGGAGGCCCAAAGGCAAGCAACTAAGGGCTTTCAAGGAAGACAGTGTGAGTGAACTTGGAAGTGGAGCCACCCCAGGTTTCAGATGACCACAGTCTCAGCCAGTGTCTTGACAGCACCTGCATGAGAGACCCTGAGTCAGCGCCACCCGGCTAAGCTGCTCCTGGATTTCTGACCATCGGAAACTGTGTGAGCTAATAAATGTTTGCTATTTTAAGCTGCTACGTTTTAGGGTAATTGGTTACATAGGGTTAGTTAACTAATACATACTCTTTGATATGTATAGAACATTGAATTTTAAAATATAAGTGAGAAAGCATTCAGAAGTAAAAGAAGGAGGGAATGTAGCTTGGAGGCGGGCCAGTTGGAGTAGTGGGCGTGGGCGGTGGCACAGCCATGACGTCCGTGGGACAGCGGGGCCCGGGGCTCCGGCAGGAGGGCAGCACGGGTGGAGGAGGAGGAGGAGGAGGAGGAGGTGGAGGAGGAGGAGGAGGAGGAGGAGGAGGAGGGCAGCCTGGGATCCTGGCGGCGGGGCTGCAGGGCCGCTCTCGACCACACGAGGGCGCCCCACACCGCCACATCCAGCCTGGGGGGCGGCAGGAAAGGAGGGAAGTGGGGGTGGGGGAGAGGCCTTTTGGGGAGGTTGGGGTGGGGGGAAAGCATCCTGTGATGCAACGCTGAGACCCTCACATGGGATTTGGAAGGTGGAAGGGAACCGAAGGCCACCTTCCTACTGCTTTGGCTGCTCCCTTCTGGCAAACGGGGTCATACAGATGTGCATCTTCTACTGCAGTGATGTCCAGTGTGTGGTCCCTACCCCTGGCAGCAGCAGTGGAGGCCCTGCCTGCTCCTTGGATCCCCAGGATACACTTGTATCCTGAATTCAGGAGTGCCAGGGCAACCTCCAGATGCTCACCTTCCTCTCCTGCCCACAGCGAGGGAGCAGATCCTCTGGAGACTCAGCCTTACCTCCTCCCTTCCGCCGTCCAGCCATCTAACCATCCCATTAGCACCTAACCCCCTCATATCAAGTCACTCTCTGCTCAAAATACCTTGAGTGGTTCCTGTTTCCTGTGCTAAACTCTGGCTGATATGACTGTTGTTATCCTTATTTTACAGATGGGGAAACCGAGGCACAGAAGCAAAGTGATCTTCCCAGAGCCACACAGCCAGTGGGTGGTAGGGCCAGGCTCCAAACCCAGGTCTTTCTGATCCCCGAGCCCACTGCACTATCTTGCCTGGTGAATATGTGTTGGTGTTGCCAGATGTGGGAGGAGGCCCGGTGAGCTTTTAGGCGGTGGGCTGGGCTGACACCCATGGCAGGTCCTGAGCAGGTCCCCAAGGTGTCTGTTCCTTCCTGAGAAGCACAAGCGGCTCAGGTTCCTGGGAACTGACCCCAAGGCTGGGGCTGTGGGATGTGTGGGGCAGGGAGGCTGCTGAGAGCCTCGCCGTCTGGGCACCACGTCAGTCAGTTCCCAGGGTTGGAGCCCATCAGCAGTGTCTGGAGAAACACTTAAGCGACCAGTGCAAAATCAGATTAGGGGGATGGCGAGGTGGAGGCGTCACCGGGCCCGGAGGCCGTCTTGGGCGGCACCACCTTGGTGAACTTGTAGTGGTTTGTTCTTGTCAGTCCCCCAGGGTTGAATGGAGCCTGAGAGCCTGACGGACACATGATCATTCACTCGCCTGAGGCCACACGCCAGGTTGCCTAGTGGGGAGCTCTTGCAGGAGGGTATCTGTCATCTGGACTGGAATGTCCTTCCTGCGTGCTGAGCAGTTTTGCTCCCTTTGGCTGATAGAACTATGGGTGGGGAAGGTGAGGCACGTGCTGCGGGTGGGGAGAAAAGTAAACCCAAAGGAGTTGGTTGATGCTTCAAGTGTTTAAAAGAACACAGGTCTTTGGCTACATCCAAGAGCACTGAGCAGGGCAGCTTTTGTGCCAGTCTCCACCCGGGGGGGATCCATCTCTTGAGTCTTCATTCACTCATTCATTTATTCATTATTTTATACTTTCAGTACATACTTGAATGCTACCACAGATCACATCTTTGACTGCATACCAGAGATGGAATCTTCAGATACTCAAAGTCCCTGCCTCATGGAGCTTACATTCCAGGTGGAACACATTTTACTGTGCTCTCTTGTGCTCTCTTTTGACAAGTTTCTTTAGGCAGATAATACATTTTCCTCTCAATAATTTTAGATGTACTACCCCAGCCTATGGTTGCCTCTTCTGTAATCAAGCCTAGAGAACTGGGCTCAAGGAATAGGGACATTCACTTCCCACTCAATACTAACCCACGTTCACCCAGAAGGGAGAGAGGGAGGGAGAAGGTTGGGGGGTGGAGTGGGTGTAGAGCACAGATGTCTCTTCATTCATTTCTCCAAGGCAGCCCATAGGCCCACAGGGATGTCCTCTGCCCTCTGCCCGCATCAGACCTGGGCTTGGGAAACACTCTGCCCTTGATTTACTTTTGCGTCCTTGGAGTTCAGCTGCTGGATTTTGGGGGTTCTCATCACATTGTGTTATAAGTACTGATATCCTTTTATTGCCCCCAACAGACAGAAAGCTTCTTTTTTTTTTTTTTAAGTAGGCAGGAGTCTTCTTCCTTTTTTAAAAAAAATATTTATTTATTTAGGCCGTATTGGATCTTCATTGCTGCACGGGGGCTTTTTCCAGTTGCGGCGAGCGGGGGCTACTCTTTGTTGCAGTGCGCGGGCTTCTCATTGTGGTGGCTTCTCTGGTTGCAGAGCATGGGCTCTGGGTGCACGGGCTTCAGTAGTTGTGGCACACAGGTGCGGGCTCAGTAGCTGTAGATGGTAGGCTGTAGCGCTCAGACTCAGTAGTTGTAGCACACAAGCTTAGTTGCTCCGCGGCATGTGGGATCTTCCAGGACCAGGGATCGAACCCATGTCCTCTGCATTGGCAGGCAAATTCTTAACCACTGTGCCACCAGGGAAGTCCAGACAGAAAGCTTCTTATTCAACGTTCTATCTTCCTAGCCCAGCCCAGGGCCTGATGCATAGTCTATTAACACATAATTGCTCAATTAAGATAATTTGTACAATTTCAAAGCCTCGTTGGTTCTACTGCTGGTCTCTACACACCTATCTCTGGTTTTTCCTTTCTAAGAGAGATGCCATCCTTCCCCTATCTATCCACACCCATCCAACTATTCAGGGCCCATCTGACATGGAAGCTTCCTCAGCCCTCCAATCAAAAGGGATGTCTCTTTGCTCACTGTCTCAAGAAGTTCACACTCTGATGTGTGTGATGATGGTGGTTCAGAAAAGCAAGTCACAGTGATAAGTGTTATTTATGATAGAGGTAATGATCATAGTGAATATTGAGTGTTTACACTAGGTCAGGAAGGATTTTACTGCCATTGCCTTGTTTAATCCTCATAGCAACCTTCTAATGGAGTTCTGCTGTTATTCCCATTTTACAGATGTAGAAACTGAGGCTTAGAGAAGTTAAATGCTGTGCCTGGGGAGTCAGAGCTGGGGAGGGTCTGAGCTGGAATTTAACATCAAGGTTTATTCTCTTAATAACTATTGCACTCTAGCCATGAAGAGACATCAGAACCCAAAAAGGGCCACTGAGAAAATTTGGGGAGTGTATCAGTCAGGATTGTGCAGAGAACAGAATCACTAAGAATGATATGAAATAAGCAATTTATGATAAGAATTACACCCTACGTAATTGTGGGAACCGGTGAAGGATTCCGTGGAAGCCTGTGGTCCCTGCATCTGGCCTGGGCCTGGAATTGCTGTATACCTGCAGGAACAGGATTTGGGAAGAAAAACTGGAGGTGAGGTTGGGGAGAACAAGGTCAACAAGCCCCATAAGAACAAACTAGAACCCTTGTCTCTCCCTTACTGCCTCCAGCCTTGACAAGCCAGGTGACCTGCAGTGGAAGCTGCTGGTGCCATTTGGCCTGGAGCTGCACAGGTAGGTGGCCCAGGACTTGGAGGGAGCTGGAGCAGCTGTGAGCTTGGCTACTGTCCGGGCAGTGCCAACAGGCTGAACCAGCAGTTAAGTGTCAAGGTTGCAACGGTACCTCATTTGGCAGTGTTACACAAAATCATCTAAAACTTAGAAATAGGACAAAGGATGATTATGTGTCCTTTCAAAGTCCTCCTTGGATGGATCCTTGCCTAATGCACCTACCTACAGATTATTTAATTCTCTAGGTTCTAGAATCCAGGAGAATAAACCTTTTTTAAAAAAACTTTTTTTTAAGGAAGTATAGTTGATTTACAACACTGTGTTAATTTCTGCTGTACAGCAAAGTGATTCAGTTACACATACATCTTTCTCATACTCTTTTCCATTATGGTTTATCACAGGATAATGAATATAGTTCCCTGTGCTGTACAGTAGGACCTTGTTGTTTGTCCATTCTGTATATAGTAGTTTGCATCTCCTAATCCCAAACTCCTAATCCATCCCTTCCCCAGGCCCCTTGCCCTTTGGCAACCACAAGTCTGTCTCTATGTCTGTGAATCTGTTTCTGTTTTGTAGATAAGTTCATTTGTGTCATATTTTAGATTCCACATATAAGTGATATCATATGGTATTTGTCTTTCTCTTTTTGACTTACTTCACTTAGTATGACAATGTCTAGGTCCAACCATGTTGCTGCAAATAGCATCATTTCACTCTTTTTTATGGCTGAGTAGTATCAGGAGAGTAAACCTTTGCTATCTATTTACTATCGTTTAGGGCCCAGGCTCTGGGATGCTCTGTGTTCACTCATAGTTTTTGCCTTGCAGAGATGCAAATGATCCCTCATCCAGTAAAAATATATAACCCTGGTAGGAGCTCAGCTGAGACAGGAGCAACAGAGCTGTCAGGTGTCAGAGTAGCCAGTTAAAGCAACCAGCCCTAAATGGAAGAGGTAAGCCTGTAACCACTTGCTGTGATGGTGTAAACAAGAAGCTAAAACTGAGGAAGCAGTGGCTCTCCCTGTTCCATTTTCCTGAGGCCCAGGTGGACCAGCACAGATGTGGGGTCATCTCACTATTGAGGGAGCACCCAACAAAAGACTCCAGCAGTTTGATGGACTCTGGGGTTGGGGAAGGGTGAGCTGGGGAAAGACCTGGGCACTGAGCACTGGTTTTCCCCTCCCCCCTCCCCTGCCTGCAAGGAGGTCTGGGCAGAAGTGCCTGAAGAGGACCTCAGAGGCCTCAGATAAAGAGACCTGGGAATGAAGGCAGTGGCTGAGGAATGTAAATGTGTGAAAGAGCGAAGGTTAGTTAGTTTTATTGTATCTCTAAGCTTGCAATCATTCCGGCATTCCTTTTTTCATCGACTATATTGTTTCTTGAATTTTCCTTTGAACTGGATTTACTATTCTGCTAGTTCCTTCGTTAAGAAGTTCAACCAATCTTTGCGACATGCTCCTTATATACGTGTATGACGGGCATGTTTTAACCTCGTCATGCTTATACTTTGACAGTAGCAGTGTTGAGGGTGGATTGGAAGTGAGGAGTGAGACCCCAGCCTGTGGGGGTCCTTTGGAGGCTATTTCAGGAATTCTGATGAGTGTGTGAGGGCCTGACCCAAGGCTGTAGCAGGGAAAACAGGTGAGGAGGGGGTGGACAGGGGAGACGCTGAAGCACAGCAACTTTTGGGTGTTGGTAAGTGATGAGAAGTAAGCAGGAGGGATTCCTTCCATGTGGGAGGAGGCTAAGAGCACTCCAGAGCTTCCAGCTCAGAAAACTAGCCCAGCAGGTCCAAGTCTTCCTTGGCTTGCGCTTATCCTCAGCATCTGAGAAAGTGGATAATGCTTAGAATTTAGCTGGTTCTAGGACTGAGGCAGTGGTTGACTCTACAGCCTCAGGGGATTAATAGGTACAAACCACTATGTAAAAAATAGATAAGCTACAAGGATTTATTGTACAGCACGGGGAATATAGCCAATATTTTTAAATAACTATAAATGTAGTATAACCTTTTAAAATTGTGAATCACTATGTTGTACACCTGAAACTAATATGTTGTAAATTAACAGTACATCAATTAAAAAAAAAAATCATTGACGCTTGGTTCCCCCCTAATCTGACTTATCTGGTCTTGGGTGTGTCCAAGTGATCGGAATTTTTATCTCTTTCTGTTTCTTCCCCATCCCCCCATCCCCCCATCCCCCCATCCCCCCCACCCCCCAACCCCCCCCACCCCCCCACCCCCACCCGGTACGCTGGCCTCTCACTGTTGTGGCCTCTCCCGTCGTGGAGCACAGGCTCAGTGGCACGTGGGGTCTTCCTGGACCAGGGCACAAACCCGTGTCCCCTGCATCAGCAGGTGGACTCTCAACCACTGTGCCACCAGGGAAGCCCTCTTTTTCTTTTTTTTAATTGAAGTACAGTTGATTTACAATATTGTGTGAGTTTCAAGTATACAGTAAAATGATTTGGGTATATTCTTTTTTTGATTCTTTTCCATTATATGTTATAAGATATTGAATATAGTTCCCTGTGCTATACAGTAAATCCTTGGTTTTTATCCACTTTATATATAGTAGTCTCTGTCTGTTAATCTTATACTCGTAATTTATCCCTCCCCCCTTCCCCTTTGGTAACCATAAATATGTTTTCTATGTCTGTGAGTCTATTTCTGTTTTGTAAATAAGTTCATTTGTATCATTATTTTAGATTCCACATATAAGTGATATCATGTATTATTTGTTTTTCTCTCTGTGACTTCACTTAGTATGATAATCTCTAGCTCCATCCACGTTGCTGAAAATGGCATTATTTCATTCTTTTTTTACAGCTGAGTAATATTCCTTTTTATTATATATATATATATATATATATATATATATGCCACATTTTCTTTATCCATTCATCTGTTGATGGACACCTAGGTTGCTTCCATGTCTTGGCTATTGTAAATACTGCTGCTAAGAACATTGGGGTGCATGTATCTTTTTGAATTAGAGTTTTCATCTTTTCCAGATATATACCCAGGAGTGGGATTGCTGGATCATGTGGCAGCTCTATTTTTAGTTTTTTAAAGAACCTCCATACTATTTTCCATAGTGGCTGCACCAATTTACACTCCCACCAACAGTGTAGGAGTGTTCCCTTTTCTCCATACCTTCTCCAACACATTATTTGTAGACTTTTTGATGACGGCCATTCCAAGAGCTGTGAGGTGATACCTCATAGTAGTTTTTATTTGCATTTCCCTGATGATTAGAAATGTTGAGCATTTTTTCATGTGCCTATTGGCCATCTGTATATTTTCTTTGGAGAAAGGTGTGTTCAGGGGCTTCCCTGGTGGCACAGTGGTTAAGAATCTACCTGCCAATGCAGGAGACGTGGGTTCGAGCCCTGGTCTGGGAAGATCCCACATGCCGCGGAGCGACTAAGCCCGTGCACCACAACTACTCAGCCTGCGCTCTAAAGCCTGCGAGCCACAATTACTGAAGCCTCTGTATCTAGAGCCCATGCTCCGCAACAAGAAAAGCCACTGCTATGAGAAGCCAGCGCACCGCAACGAAGAGTAGCCCCCGCTCACCGCAACTAAAGAAAGCCCGCACGTAGCAATGAAGACCCAAGGCAGCCGAAAAAGAAAAAGAAATGTCTATTCAGGTCTTCTGCCCATTTTTTAAAAATTAATTTATTATTTATTTTTGGCTGCCTTGGGTTTTCGTTGCTGCGCGCAGGCTTTCTCTGGTTGCAATGAGCAGGGGCTACTCTACGTTGTGGTGTTTGGGCTTCTCATTGCAGTGGCTTCTCTTGTTGCGAAGCCCGGGCTCTAGGAGCATGGCCTTCAGTAGTTGTGGCATGTGGCTCAGTAGTTGTGGCTTACAGGCTCTAGAGCACAGGCTCAGTAGTTGTGGTGCACGGGCTTAGTTGCTCTGCAGCAGGTGGGATCTTCCCGGACCAGGGCTTGAACCTGTGTCCCCTGAATTGGCAGGCGGATTCTTAACCACTGCGCCACCAGGGAAGTCCTTCTGCCCATTTTTTGATTGGGTTGTTTGTTTTTTTGTTATTGAGTTGTATGAGCTGTTTGTATGTTTTGGAAATTAAGGCCTTGTTGGTTGCATTGTTTGCAAATATTTTCTCCCAGTCCATAGAGTGTCTTTTTGTTTTGTTTATGGGCAATCAGGATTTTTGAAAGCTACTTTAGGTAAAAACTGTTTTGATAGACTGAAAAGTATTAGAATTTACTGACTTTATCCAGGTGTTTCGCAAAGTGACATAGTAACATCAAATATAGTCATCAGGTGGCAAGAAGCAGCAGTGTCTAACCCTGGTCTTTCCTTAAATCTAATTACAGATTATGTACTCTGTTTAATGTCTTTCTCACCCTCTAGACTATAAGCTCTCTGAGGGAACATCCCCATGTTAGTCACTATTGTATATTCCCAAGGCTCTATACAGTGTTGGGCATGTGGTTGGCCTTCAGATATTACATATAAGATGAATAAAGAAATACTTATAAAATTTTTTAAAATGTCTCTATGGCCTCAGATTTGCAAAGTATTCAGAATTATAGTCAGAAAAGCAGTCAGGTGCTTTTCTTCCTTTTTTTTTTTTTTTTTTTTTAAGTGGGGTGGGAGGATACAGAGAATGAAGCACAGCAAGAAGAGGAAAACACCCCAGGGTGAACATCTCTTGATTACACATTTATAGATTGTCAGCCTACCAAGGGACTTAGTCCCAGCCCACTTCCCCTTCTGGCTTCTTAATGGTTGCTGGCCACCTCCTCCTGCAACCCAGCGGGCAAGAGCTCAGCAATGCAGGCTTTTAATACCTTCTTTCTTTTTTTTTTTTTTGTGGTACGCGGGCCTCTCACTGTCGTGGCCTCTCCCGTTGCGGAGCACAGGCTCCGGACGCGCAGGCTCAGCGGCCATGGCTCACGGGCCCAGCCGCTCCGCGGCACGTGGGATCTTCCCGGACCGGGCCACGAACCCGTGTCCCCTGCATCGGCAGGCGGACTCTCAACACTGAGCCACCAGGGAAGCCCTCTTTTAATTCTTGAAATGGTAAAGCATGGTAGGAAAGGAAATCCACAAGTGAAGAAATCACATTATGAATTCCAGTGCCAAAGAAAAGGATTGTAAATCAGATTGCGAATTCATTGGGGACCAGGAATCATCTTGCTCTTTTTGGTGCAGGACCTGAGTGATTGCTTCGGCCATTATTTACCCTCCGGGATTATGCAGGACTCGCCTCTTTCATTCTAGTGTTTGTTTCCAGAGTTTCCATCCAGCCCCACCTTCAGCTCTAGCCGCTGAGCTGCCATGCTCTTCTGACAGTAGATGACCTGATAGGATGGAGGGGTTGTGTTGTGAATTTTTTGGTTTTTTTCACTTTTCATTGAAATTTTAAATTTACAGAAAAGTTGGTGCAGAGAGTTTCTATATGCTCTTCACCTAGCTTCCTCTGATGTTTTTTTAATTTATTTTTTTTTAAAATGTTTTATTTTAGGGCTTCCCTGGTGGCGCAGTGGTTGGGAGTCCGCCTGCCGATGCAGGGGACGCGGGTTCGTGCCCCGGTCCGGGAGGATCCCACATGCCGTGGAGCGGCTGGGCCTGTGAACCATGGCCGCCGAGCCTGCGCGTCCGGAGCCTCTGCTCCGCAACGGGAGAGGCCACAGCAGTGAGAGGCCCGCGTACCACAAAAAAAAAAAAAAAAAAAAAAAAAAAAAAAAAAAAAAAATGTTTTATTTTATATTGGAGTATAGTTGATTCACAACGTTGTGTTAGTTTCAGGTACACAGCAAAGTGATTTAGTTATACATATTTTGCTTCCTCTGATGTTAATTTCTTTCATAATCGTGGAACATTGGTCATAACTAAGAAGTTAACACTGCACAGTCCTATTAACTACAGATCAGTTTTTCCATTAGTGTCCTTTCGTGGTTCCAGGACCCAATCCAGGGTATCACATGCATTGTTTTTAACTATAGCTACCTCCCTGGGGTTTTGTGTGGATTGAATGATCAACTGCACGTAGAAGGGCTACGTAAACCATGAACTATGTAAGTGTTATCAGCAGTTCTTTTTCATTGTTGTTCTGGTTAATGATGAAACATACTGACGCTTCCCTCACTGCACCGCTCGGTGTGAGTAGATTCCAATTTCATTATTAAAATGACTAAAACCATATGCTGGGCACTTTAATCCTCACAACAATTATATTATGCTTCTGTTATGAGACTCAGAGTGGATATACCTTTAGGCTTTCTAGGCCCTCCCAAGGTAGAGTTAGGTACCCTTTCATGTGCTGTCCCATCACAGCACTTACTGTGCAGTCTTCCCCACTAGACTAGAAGCTGTGGGTTCCAGGAACTGGATTTTGTTCACTGTTATCCCCTCTATCCAGCAAATAGTCAGGCACATAGATGATACGCAAAAAAAACACTACTTAGATGAATGAATACATTAAGGCTGATTTTTTTTTTGCAGTTTTGAGTGTTTTATTTATGTCAAATTGGATAAAATGTGTGTATTTCTCAGACAGAAAAGACATGTCGAGGTAGAAATGTACCTTTCAACTATTCATGGGTACACAAGTACACTGGGGAGATTGTGATTCAGTAGGTCCGGTAGGCCTGAGTTCTATTTTTATTTTTGGGGGGGGGGTTTGAGTAATTTTTATTTAAAATTTTTATTTCCTTGTATCTTTTTTTTTACTTCTTTATTAGAGTATAATTGCTTTACAATGGTGTGTTAGTTTCTGCTTTATAACAAAGTGAATCAGTTATACATATACATATGTTCCCATATCTCTTCCCTCTTGCGTCTCCCTCCCTCCCACCCTCCCTATCCCACCCCTTCAGGCGGTCACAAAAAACCGAGCTGATCTCCCTGTGCTATGCGGCTGCTTCCCACTAGCTATCTACCTTACGTTTGGTAGTGTATATATGTCCATGCCTCTCTCTCGCTTTGTCACAGCTTACCCTTCCCCCTCCCCATATCCTCAAGTCCATTCTCTAGTAGGTCTGTGTCTTTATTCCTGTCTTACCCCTAGGTTCTTCATGACATTTTTTTCCTTAAATTCCATATATATGTGTTAGCATACGGTATTTGTCTTTCTCTTTCTGACTTACTTCACTCTGTATGACAGACTCTAGGTCTATCCACCTCATTACAAATAGCTCAATTTCATTTCTTTTTATGGCTGAGTAATATTCCATTGTATACATGTGCCACATCTTCTTTATCCATTCATCCGATGGTGGGCACTTAGGTTGTTTCCATCTCCGGGCTATTGTAAATAGAGCTGCAATGAACATTTTGGTACATGACTCTTTTTGAATTATGGTTTTCTCAGGGTATATGCCCAGTAGTGGGATTGCTGGGTCGTATGGTAGTTCTATTTGTAGTTTTTTAAGGAATCTCCATACTGTTCTCCATAGTGGCTGTACCAATTCACATTCCCACCAGCAGTGCAAGAGTGTTCCCTTTTCTCCACACCCTCTCCAGCATTTATTGTTTCTAGATTATTATTATTTTTTTGCTGTAGGCGGGCTTCTCACTGTTGTGGCCTCTCCTGTTGCAGAGCACAGGCTCTGGACACACAGGCTCAGCGGCCATGGCTCACGGGCCCAGCTGCTCCGCGGCATGTGGGATCTTCCCGGACCGGGGCACGAACCCGCGTCCCCTGCATCAGCAGGCGGACTCTCAACCACTGCACCACCAGGGAAGCCCTGTTTCTAGATTTTTTGGTGATGGCCATTCTGACTGGTGTGAGATGATATCTCATCGTAGTTTTGATGTGCAGTTCTCTAATGATTAATGACGTTGAGCATTCTTTCATGAGGGCTGATCTTTTAACAATTGCTCTATTCTGAAACTGCTGTTTTCCTTACAACTTACTGTTAACTGTCTGCCTTCCCCTACCAGAAAGTGAGATCTGTGGAGCACAGAATGAATCTTCAATGCCTAGAACCCTGCTTAGAACTGACACTTAGGGTAAATGTCAATAATATCTGTTGAGTGGATGTATGGAAAGGTAGACTTCCTCCTTTGGTCCACATCACCCTGTCTTTTTGTGACATCATTGTACCCTTTTCTTTAAAAAAAAAAAAAAAAAAATTTATTTAGGCTGTGCCGGGTCTTATTTGCGGCATGCGGGATCTTCACTGTGGTGTGCGGACTCAGTTGTGGCATGCATGCGGGATCTAGTTCCCCAACCAGGGATCGAACCCGGGCCCCCTGCATTGGGAGCACAGAGTCTTACCCACTGGACCACCAGGGAAGTCCCTCACTGTACTTTTTTCTGATGCTGCTCTCAGTAAGATAATGTTCAAAAGCATAACGCTGTGATGTGGGTAAGTGCAGAATGCTCTGGCTTCCTGAGTTAGACATGCATTTGCAGCTGAATGATGACTGGAAGGGGAACCACAGGAATGCTGTCCCCAAGAGCACTGTCTCCAGGAGGGAAGCAATGATGGTTGACACAGGCAGCCTGTGGACTCTACCCTCCACAGCTTTATCCAGGACAAGCAAAATCATGCCTTGAGGCTATTCATGCTCTGTGCTCTCAACTTCCATGTCACACTCGCCTCCCTTTCACCAGAATGCAACTCTTAAAGATAAACAAATAGATAATGGTTTATAATAATCATTAGCTTTATTTTCTTAGGAGATAAGTGCCTCTTGTCAGAACTCTTCTATTTCAAATCTATTCATTTTTCCTCTGTTATTAGTGAAAATATAACAATCACATTCACGTTAAGGAAAATGAATATAGGGAAAAAGTCACCATTCCAACACAAGTATGGTTGGAATTTTGTGTTTATCTCTTTCCTCTTTTTTTTCCCTGAGAGTATATTATATATACTTATATAGTTTGTGTTCTGCTTTTTTAACGTAACATTGTATCATGCTTATAACAGAAGGATCGTTCCATGCTATTAGACTTCATAACCATCTATTTAAATACACTGCCACACATTTAAGGGTGTTCAAATATATTGTTCATTTCACTGTCAGATATGCCAGGAAAAGTCACCTAAAGAGTTTGAAGGACAAAACCTCAAGGCACCTAAATATTTTTAAGACTTAAATGTCGGGATTAAAAAATAAACCTTCTCAGGAATTCCCTGGCAGTCCAGTGGTTAGGACTCCACACTTCTACTGCACGGGACACAGGTTCAGTCCCTGGTCAGGGAACTGAGATCCCACATGCCACGCAACACAGCCCAAAAAAAAAACAAACAAAAAACACCTTCTCTAAGAATATATGGAGGACAGCACATGGAAAAATGGTCAACATCTTTAATGTTCAGGGAAATGTCACACACTACATACCAACTAGAACGGGAAAGTTTAAAAGATCGGCAATGCCTAGTGCTGACAAGGATGTAGAACAGCTAGAATTTTCATACATCGCTAGTGGGATTACCAAATGGTATAGCTACAGAGAAAAAAGTTTGATAGTTTCTTACAAAGTTAAACATGCACTTGCCCTATGACCCAGCAACTCCAATCCTAGGCATTTACCCCAGAGAAATGAAAGCATATGTCTGCACAGATCTCTATGTGAACGTTTATAGCATCTTGACTTAGAACAAAGCTCAAATGTCCAACTGGTGGATGGATATACAAATTATGGTACATCTATACAAAGAAATACTGCTCGGCAATAAAAAGCAATGAACTACTGAAAAATACAACCACATGGATGAACCATAAAACATTATGCTATTGTGAAAGAAGCCAGACACAAAAGGCTACTCCCAACTGCTTTTACTCACAACGCTTCTGACACCAAATGTGTGGGTTATTTCCATACCAACAACCATTGCGCCAACTCTCCAGACACCGACTGGGTGTCCTACAGTTCAATTCAATTCTGACATAAAGTACTCCGAGTTAGTGTCAGATTCCACAGATTTAAAGGCTTAGTCTCACAAGACTGCCCTCACTTCAGATTCCAGTCTCAAGTCCCGGGTTGCCACCTGTACTTGTGACCAATCAGCTGTAAATTGGGAGTTCCCATGACTCCTTCATCAAGTTTGATAATTTACTAGAATGGATCACAGAACTCAAGAAACACTTTGCTTACGTTCACTGATTTATTATAAAGGATACAATTCAGAACAGCCAGATGGAAGAGATGCATAGGGTAAAATATGGTGGGGAGGGGAGGTAGGGAGCTTCCATGCCCTCTCTGGGCACATTACTCTCCCAGTACCTCAAAGTATTCACCAGCCAGGAAGCTCTCTGTAGTTTAGGGGGTTTTATTACATAGGCATGATTGATTATATCACTGGACATTAATAATTGAACCCAACTTCCAGCCCCTCTCCCCTTCTCAGAGGTCAGAGGATGGGGCTGAAAGTTCCAACCCTCCAATCATGCTTTGGCCTTTTTGGAGACTAGCCCCTATCCTGAAGTTAAGAAAGGGGTCTCCAGCCACCAGTCACCTAATTAGCATGCAAAAGATACTCTTATCACTGCAGAGATTCCAAGGCTTCTAGGAGCTGTATACCAGGAACTGAGGATAAAGACCATATATATATACACTATTGTGCCAATAGTTACATACTATGTGATTCCATTTGTTCCATTCTGGAAAAGACAAAACTATAGGGGACAGAAATCAGAGCAGTGGCTGCCAGGGGCTATAGTTAAGGGGAGGGGATTAACTGCAAAGGAGCAGAAGGGAATTATTTTGGCTGTTTGAAATATTCTATATTAGTGTGGTAGTTATTTGACAAAATACCTGTGTCAAAATTCATTAAACTTTACTCTTATAAAAGGGATTTGTACAGTATTTAAGGTATACCTTAATAAATATGACTTCAAATAGAAGCTTTTTCCTTCTGTCACCTTTTGCAAATCCCCTGCCCCTAAAGGACGTGACATATTTATTATGACTGTTGTAAAGGAAGGAAATAAAAGTTCTATCAAGGAACACCTGGTATGACTTCCACACAAATGTCCACTATCCACTGTTAGCACCAAGAGTAGAACATGATTCAGTAGAATTTTTCAAGTATCTTTGCTCCAAAGCTTCTGTTTATCTCTGACTTCAGCCTGAAAGTTTCTCCTCTTTCGGTCCTGCTTCTGTGCCTTTCAGTTCTGGAGATTCTGCAGCTTTAATAACTTCTTTTGGTTCCATCTCTTTACTTTCCTTATTCTGCTTCGCCTCTGCCTTCTGTTCTTTTGCCTCAAGTTGATAATGGATGCCCATGCCAATGCAGAGATAGATGCCTGAGACAATAAGGATTATGCCGCATGTCCAGTATGTATATTTGTAGTCTCCGTATATGTCACTGAGACGACCTAAGGATGTCCAAAAAAAAAAAAAGTTATGTGGGTAAACAATTATACCCTTTCCCAAATAAAGCTTAAGGATCCACTCAAAGAGCTTGTAAATGACAAATCAGTCTAAATAGAAACTGCTCAAAATTATTTGATCTTTTGTTTATGATGTCAACTGATTTTGGATGGCCCTGTGTATTCTGTTATCTTTAGCAACTTGAAAATAATTAAATCTTGGCAAATCTGAATTGGGAAAGTCCTAGAGACCACCTAGAGTCAATCCTCTCAATGTTCAATGGAAAAATTTGTTGCTCAAAAGAGGTTTAGGGGCTTCCCTGGTGGCGCAGTGGTTGAGAGTCCGCCTGCCGATGCAGGGGACACGGGTTCGTGCCCCGGTCCGGGAAGATCCCCCATGCCGCGGAGCGGCTGGGCCCGTGAGCAATGGCCGCTGAGCCTGCGCATCCGGAGCCTGTGCTCTGCAACGGGAGAGGCCACAACAGTGAGAGGCGCGCATACCAAAAAAAAAGAGGTTTAGTAGTCTTGCCCAAGGCCATAGAGCTAATTCCAGTCTCCCAGGCCAATGCACTTTCTCTGACATCAGCATTTCCCAAAGGGCGTTCCCGTGAACACTCATCCTCTGCTAACATTAACTAACGGCAACACCTTTCCACCATTCTAAGTGCTTAATCCTCACAACAGGAAGGTTCTATCATCATCCCCACTGTATAACAGAAAAACCGGAAGTACAGAAGCCTTAAGTAGCTCATCCAAGGTCACAAAGCTTGTAAATGAAACAGGTTGGCTTTCAACCCAGCAAGTCTGACTCTGAGGCCTGCACCATAACTTCTGTGCTACAGGGTTACTCCCTAGTGTTTGCAAAGTCAAGTAAATTTGGAAATGACACATAGTCTTTTCTATTAAAGGCTTTATGAGGCAAAGAAACTTATTTACTTATTTATGAGGTAAAGAAACTTATTTACTTTGGTGTTTCCAATCTTTTTTTGGCCATGAAATCTTTGTAATAGTAAAATTTATTAGTATCTCAAACTAGTATTAAGAAATAAACTTTGGAGGGACTTCCCTGGTGGTCCAGTGGTTAAGAATCCACCTTCCAATGCAGGAGATATGGGTTCGATCCCTGGTGAGGGAACTAAGATCCCACATGCTGCAGGGCGACTAAGTCTGCGCGCCACAACTACTGAGCCTGCACGCTCTAGAGCCCGCGAGCCGCCACTAGACGGCCCGTGTGCTGCAACCACTGAGCCCACGTGCTCTGGAGCCCATGCCCCACAACCAGGATGCCCAAGCGCCACAATGAAGATCCCGTGTGCCGCAACTAAGACCCAACACGGCCAAATAAATAAATAAAAGAAATAAACTTTGGAAAATACTACCCATATAAAGGACATAATAACCAATTCAAATATGACTCTATATGGTTTTCCAATGCAGGGCATCACTCGCTCAGCAATACTTATTGATTCTCTAAATATACACACGGCCCTGGGTCTGCTAGGCCCTGAGTTAAGGGTGAGCAAAGGAGGTAACATCCACAGCTCAGTGGAGCAGAGAAATGTTAATCCAATAACTATACAGACTGTGACAAGTGCTACAAGGAAGGTCTGAAGGCAGAAAATAGGGGTTTTAAGACCAGCAAGTAGGGTCAGAAAGGCTTTTCTTTTTTTTTAATTAAAAAAAAATTTTTATTTTTGGCTGCGTTGGGTCTTTGTTGCTGTGCGCGGACTTTCTCTAGTTGCGGCGAGCGGGGGCTACTCTTGGCTGTAGTGCTTGGGCTTCTCATTGCAGTGGCTTCTCTTGTTGCGGAGCACGAGCTCTAGGCGTGTGGGCTTCATTAGTTGTGGCACGCGGGCTCAGTAGTTGTGGCTCGTGGGCTCTAGAGCACAGGATCAGTAGTTGTGGAGCACGGGCTTAGTTTCTCCATGGCACGTGGGATCTTCACGGACCAGGGCCCGAACCTGTGTCCCCTGCATTGGAAGGCGGATTCTTAACCACTGCGCCACCAGGGAAGCCCAGGAAGGCTTTTCTTAAAGTGTAAACTTAGCCAAGACTTACAGGAGGATAGGAGTTATCAAGGAGAAGGGAGATGGGAAAAGGCTCAGGGCAGAGAACAGCGAGTGCAAAGGCAGGTGGTAGGAGGAAGCACAGGGTGTGAGAGGAAAAGCAGAGAGAGCAAACTGAGTGGTGGGAAATGAGGCTGGAGACACAGGTGGGCCAGGCCACGCAGGACCTAGTAGGCCACAGCAGGGAATTTGATCTTCACCCTGAGAACGTGGGAAGCAACTGGAGTGTTCTAAGAGACGAAGAACAGCTAGGGTGGATATGGGTAAAGTTAGAAGGCTACTGATAGGAGATTTGGATAAGAGTGGTAGTTGTGATGGAGAGCAAACGGGCAGATTAGAAAGAGATTTAGGAAGCAAAAACGGACAGGATTTGGAGTCTCCTTGGGTATATATAGGGAGGAGAGAGGGTGGACAGGTCAGTAGTGGATCTTCAGTTATGTATCCTTCCTTACTTTATAGTGCATAATCTCAAAACCATGAGTCACATCCAGAAGTCCAAATTATTGTTGTATTTTATATTAATAATACTTTTAAAATGTAAACCATTTAGCATTCTTTTTTTTTTAACATCTTTATTGGAGTATAGTTGCTTTACAATGGTGTGTTAGTTTCTGCTGTATAACAAAGTGAATCAGCCATATGCATACGTATAGCCCCATATCCCCTCCCTCTTGCATCTCCCTCCCACAGTCCCTATCCCACCCCTCTAGGTGGTCGCAAAGCACCCCTCTAGGTGGTCGCAAAGTCCCTGTGCTATGCGGCTGCTTCCCACTAGCTATCTTACATTTGATAGTGTATATATGTCAGTGCTACTCTCTCACTTCGTCCCAGCTTACCCTTACCCCTCCCTGTGTCCTCAAGTCCATTCTCTACATCTGTGTCTTTATTCCTGTTCTGCCCTTAGGTTCTTCAGAACCATTTTTTTTTTTAGATTCCATAAATATGCATTAGCATACAGTATTTGTTTTTCTTTTTCTGACTTACTTCACTCTGTATGACAGACTCTAGGTCCATCCACCTCACTACAAATAACTCAATTTCATTTCTTTTTATGGCTGAGTAATAGTCCATTGTATATATGTGCCACATCTTCTTTATCCATTCACCATTTAGCATTCTTAAGAGAATAATACATCAGGTTTTATTGTCACTTACTAGCTGTGTGATCTTGCACAAGTTATTTCACTTTTAGAAGCCTCTATTTCTTTATTTATAAAGTGGGAACAATAATAGTCCGACATCACACACTTGTAATATATGACAGAATATAGAAAACGACTAGGATAGTCCCTGGTATACTGTGAGCCCTCACCTGGTACCTATTGTTATTATTTTAAATATTACTGCTGAGATAAACTCCACAATTAAAAAGAAATCACCAACAGTATTTTAAAGGTGGTTATACATTTTTCTACAATAAACAGGTTAGTTTTTTTATCAGGAAAAATTATTATACATACTTAAGTGTGTAATAGTTTTTTATTCCTCTTTCAGCTTGATGATTCACTTTAATTCAGTTCTATTATTTGAGCAATTACGCTGTACCAAGCATTGTGCCAGCACTGAGGGTACAGAAGCGAAGATCGACTGTCAAGCAGCTCACTGATTCCTGCTTTCTGTCACCTTCCTAATCGTCTGTTTTATGTTATTAGAACCATAGAAATAGGGAGACATACTATACCTAAAATCGGTGGCCCCAGGAGAATAGGACAGCATTCCACAATGGTCACCAATCCCACGGCACTGGAGAACCTCTGGGATCCAACCAGGTCCATCAGCGTTTCAAACAATACGGCGCCAAACCACCCAAAAGCAAATCCAAGGAATCCCGCATAAAGACAGAACCCTATATAGCTAGAGGATAAGGGTACTAGCATATGACACACTCCATTTGCAATAATAGAAGCAGCTAAAAAATACTGAATTCGAGGTCTTATCCACTTTGTGTTGGCTACAAATCCCATAGAAGGTCTGGCTACCATGTCAACAAAAGCCAGAATGGAAAGAAGGAAGGCAGACTTCTCACTAGTGTGATGTTGACTCTTGGCATAATTACTAAGAAAGACTAAAGGTGTAGCCAGCGCAAAAGACATTATCACATTCCCAGAGAGGTACAGTATAAAGCCTCTGTGCTTGAATAGGGATAAGTCCAGAAGTTTGTTAACTGTTTGGAAAACGGATTGTTTCTCCTTTGGGGGGTTTCTGCCATTAACTTCTGTATTTGCATCACCTGCCCCCTTGTTTGCATCACATTTTCCAGCTTCCTGAAGGGATTCTTTAGACTTCTCTTTCCCTGCAGTTGTTGGCTTGGGCCCTATTGGTCTCATCAGGGCTCCAGCCACACAGCAGTTTAGTAGGATGCCTCCAAGAATTAGGAAGCTTCCTCTCCAGCCAAAGACAGCAAAAAGAGCCTGGTTGAGGGGGGCCAGGGCGGAGAGGAACACAGGGCTGCCTGCCATGGCCAGTCCATTTGCTAATGGTCGCCTCTTGTAGAAATACCTGCCAATCATGGTCAGAGATGGATTCAAGTTGAAGGCAAGCCCAAGACCTGGCGAGAGGGGAAGAAAGAATCATATACTCCAATAAATGTCAGAAACATATTTGGAATTAATTAACTAGGCAAAGAAATGAAATGGAAAGAGGTCAAAATCATGAGAGGCTGTTATAACTAGTAGGTCATTAAGTGGACTGTTATCAAATAAATACAGACATAAAGTCTCATTATGCAGCAAATACTAGATTTATAAAATTTAAAAATGTATATATATTTATATATGTGTGTGTGTATATATATATATATATATATATTTTTTTTTTTTTTTTGGCCGCACCATGTGGTATGCAGGATCTTAGTTCCCCGACCAGGGATCGAACCCAGGCCCCTTGCAGTGGAAGTACAGAGTCTTAACCCTGGACCACCAGAGAGTCCCTAAAAAATGTATATTTTAAAAAATAATTCTTTATCCTTTAGCAACAAAAAGAACAGTAAATGTAAGATCCTTTGTCTTATTTCATAATTTTAGCTTTCCAGAGGAATAGCTTTCCAGAGGAATTGAAAGCAAAAAGGAGAGAAGATGAATCTTATAAATTCAGAAAGCAAGATAGGAGAAGGGGCAGAAGGAAGGGAAGCAAGAGAGAGGGAGGGGGAGGGAGAGAGAGAAAATGTTTTTGAATAGTAAAACAAAACATTGTCAAGATGCTAACACTACCTTAGTAAATCTATTAATTTAATGAAATTTCTATGAAAATTTCAATGTGTTTTATTTTTCAAATGAGGTAAAATGACTCTAAAATACACCCGAAAAACAAATGCATTAGAACTATTGGAAAAGGATAAATAATTGGTGGGCCTACTCTAACAGATATATAAATATATTGTACAGCTACGGTAATTAGAGTAGTGTGGCACTTATTCAAAATTAGAAAAACTGATTACTAAAAGTGGGCAGAAAGTCCAGAAACAGAACCAAAGGATACATTTAAATTAATAGGGAAACAATGGATTTTTCAGCTAATGGGGCTGGGACAGTAACTATCCCAATAACCTGTTAAATGGTCTCCCAATCTTGCTTCCCTACTAGGTAAACCAGGTTAGGATGCTTGCACATTTCGATCTCTCTAATGACTGCCCGTCCATAACTTTTCACTCTGGATTAAGAGGTCCCATGATTTGGCCCTAACCTACCTCCCTGCCCTCATCTGAGTCTATTCTTACTTGTGCTAAGTGTAACTGTTCTTCTAGATTTTCTCAAAGCCTTCTCCTAGCTTTCATTCAGATCTCAACTTAAAATCACCACCTCTGAGAAGCCCTCCCTTTAGGGACCATTCAATTCTTCTCTATCAAAATTCTGTTTTAAGTCTTTGCAAAGCAGTTATTACTACCCAATATTTTTCTTATTTATTCATTTATTTGTTGGTCTGCTTATTGTCTGCTTCCCTCCACTAAACAGCGGGAATCTTGCCTGTCATGTTAGCTTTCCCCACAGAGCTTGGACCAGTGCTGGCATATAGTTAGGGACTCAATAAGTATTTGTTGAGTGAATTAATAAATGAAATAATGAACAGGCTGAATAATCACATGGGAACAAATAAAGTTTTATTTCTTCCTTATGTTATTCAAATAATCCAATGAGTTAAAATAGCTAAATGTTTAAAATTTTAATTAATGTAGTAAAAGTATAGATCCAAAAAGATAATACCCATTACTGGCATTATCTCAGGTCCTGCAGGTGGGACTGTAAATTATTATAACCTTTCCAAAAGAGTATTTGGCCAATGATATCAAAATGCTTTTTTCCCAGTAATTGCTCTTCTAAAAATTTATCCAAAGGAAATTATCATTTTCACAAAGATGCATACAGAAGCACTATCATGCAAATACTGTTTATTAAGAGTGAAAATATAAACAATCTAAATGTCCTGCAATTAGAGAATGGTGAAATAAATTATGGTATATCCATTTATCCCATGAAAAAATAATCGCTGCTAAAGTATATTTACTGAGATGGAGAAACTATGTATAATACATGATGTATCATTAAGTGAAAAAATTGGTTACAAACATTATACATACATAATCTCATCTCTTTAAAAAATTTTTTAACTGTATTGGAGTATAGTTGATTTACAGTGCTGGGTTAGTTTCAGGTATAGAGCAAAGTGATTCAGTTATACATATACATACATTCATTCTCCTTTAGATTCTTTTCTCTTATAGGTTATCACAGAATATTGAGCATAGAGTTCCCTGTGCTATAAGTAGGTGCTCGTTGGTTATCTATCTTACATATAGTAGTGTGTGTATGTTCATCCCAAGCTCCTGATTTATACCACCCCCACTTTTCTCCTTTGGTAACCATAAGTTTGTTTTCGATATCTATAAGTCTGTTTCTGTTTAGTAAATAAGTTCATTTGTATCATTTAAAAAAATTAGATTCCACATATGAGTGATATCATATGATATTTGTCTTTCTCTGTTTGACTTCACTAATGTCATCCCTCTTTGTTCTAAAAATTCTATGTATGCATATAAAAATGAGTTGATATGGCATCAAAATATTAATGGTAGTTTTCTCTGAACTGTAGAGCTATGGGTGTCGATTGTATTTATATTCAGCAATTTTATTTTCTTAATTTAGCTATTAGAAAGGGGGGTTTCCTCATGAATGCCCTTTATCCCTTGAAAATATATCTGTCTTTTCTATCAGAAACTGCTTTGTATCTGACATCCTCTCTTTCTCTAATTTGAGCCAATTCCTTCTTGGGTAGAATGGGAAATGAGTGGGAATAGCTAATGACCTCCCTTTCAACAACTTTTTACCTATCACCACTATCTTCTTTCTTAAGACAAAAAAAGAAAGAAAAGAAAAGAAAGAAAGAAAGAGAGGGAGGAAGGGAAGAAAGAAAGGAAAGAATCTCTTTCAATTTATTCAGTCAATAAAAATAATCACCGATTAAGTGCCAGAACTTTCTTTAAAGACTTGCTTTTTTTAAATTAACGTATCAACAGCTCTAAAAAATAGTGACCTAGTAATTTTTCTAACAAAGAACTTTCATTTTTCAAAAGAATTGGCAAATTAATGCTATAAATAGTCCACACAAAAATTAATGCTTGAAAATACATCAGTAGCAACTCACCTGCAATGACTCCGACACACAAGTAAAGTTCCTGCACAGTGGTACAGAAAGAAGCCGCAATCAAGCCACAGCCGGACAAGCAGCCGCCAACAATCATAACTGGACGACTGCCATATTTATTCACCAGGATACTGCTGATAGGACCTAGGAGAGAACAAACAGCTTAGTCATACAGAGGAGAAGCCTAGCCTCACATCCACACCTGCATATGACATTACCAACATGACAGGATGCCACCCCAGAAAGTAAACAGATGAAACAGAAGACAGTGGTAAGGAGTATTACTTTCTATCTTTATTTCAGAGTCACAGGTCTGCGTAATGGAATACATATAGTATTGATTGTACGTTTTCTATATATCTGGGACATACTAGATGGGTTTTAACTAAAGTATGCAAGACAATAATCTAATTATTTTAAGGCAGAAGAGGCTGCAAATACCCTGATTATAAGTGTTTATAGGATTCTTCATGTATCTAGGATATTATCCACATATATGTAGCAAGTTTGCTTGTTTTAAATTTTTAGATGGTCATCTAGAGCAAACACATGAACGATGAGATTTATGAGCAAGTCTGATCAAACTGCTGACTTAAGGGCATGTTTACAAACTAGCTAAAATGTATTATTTCTCACAGAAAACAACAACACAACCAAAACAGAACTACAAAACAAGAATGCCTACCATCACCACTTTTCTTCAACATTATACTGGAGGTCCGAGCCAGCAGGAAGACAGGGGGGAAAAGGTGTAAGGAAATGAAGAAACCGAACTATCAGTATTTGCAGAAGATTTGTCTATCAAAAATTTTTGAAAAAAAATCTACCAATAAACTATTGGAAACAACAAGAGTTTAGCAAGCTTACAGGGTATATGATTAAAATACAAACATCAATTACCTTTCTATACCCAGCAGTCAACACAAAACACATTTTTAAAGGAAGTTATCCTTTATAATGACACCATTTTATAACTGACCTAACAGAGCACACAGCTTCTATGTAGCTTTTATTGTTAAAGACAATGAAAAACACAACTCTAATCACGTAACTCCAAGAACTAACATTTCAAATATCTCACTGATAAGGGCATCAAGAACAAAAAGCACTTACTACAGAGCTTTTGTCTACCCATTGAAAGTTAAAAGAGCAGGTCATGAGTACTTACCTCCACCATACATGACAGCAAACGCGATGGAAGATAACCATGACACTTCGCTGGTGCTGGCTTTAAATATTTCCTCAATTTCTTTGTAAAATACAGTAATAGATTTGCCAAAAGCACAAGAGAAGCCAATGGAAATGAAAGCTCCAACAACAACTGCCCACCCCCAGCCTCCATCTGGGGGCGTGTATCCAACTGGACCTCCGTTTGATGATGGCATTGTAAGTAAAGATGTATTCTAAAATGCAGTTCAAATCCAAATATCTAAAGGGTATGAAATTAAAATAGTACATAACAAGTAGGTCAATAACAAAGCACTCCCATAAAATCCCTTACATTTATTAAATAAAGGCATATAGCAATTTTCTAAATAAAAGGTCATTTCAAACATTAGATTCTCATTTAACGGGCTGGAAAGTTAGCTCAGTAAAGTTGGGTTTTCATCTAGCTGCTTAGATTTAAGGTATTCTTTTACTAATATGTGACTAGAAAGATTCCCAAACAATGGCTGACCAATACTGTTTAAACCTGCAAAATGAACACTGAGGGACTTCCCTGGTGGTGCAGTGGTTAAGACTCCATGCTCCCAATGCAGGGGGCCTGGGTTCAATCCCTGGTCAGGGAGCTAGATCCCACATGCATGCCACAACTAAGGAGCCCGTCTGCCGCAACTGACAGGGCGCAACCAAATAAATAAATAAATAAAATATTTTTTAAAAAATGAACCCTGATATCAGAGACTAGTAGTTTTAAACCAAAGATTTCCCCTTTTCTTCTTAAGCCCCAGCATTAGTGAAAAACATAGTTAGAAAAAGAAATACAATGTGATTATGAATTACTAGCAGGTAGGAGAAGTTGAGAGCTAAAAGGTTTACCAGTCTACTTTAGAGAAATTAAGTTCTCCTTTGATTTACTTAAACCAGCTTCTATTTTATGTCAAAATAAACCTTCCAACAATATGTTATCATACTCATTCTGGCCACCCTAACATTACCTGGAATGATGTAGTACAGTATTAATACTGTACAGGTCAACAATGACAATATCATATTTTACTATTCCTTACTCTTTAATACAAATCCTACCTTCCTATCCATAGAAATCAACTTTTAAATAGCTCACCTTCTAACTAATCTAAACACTTCAAATCTAATTTAGAAAGTGATCCTGTAGTGATTTAAAAAGAACAACTCTTAGGAAGAGTTCTGCTTAAGAAGCTAAAAGACTAGGTTTTTTAAATAAAACTTTTATAGAAGTAAAGTTTCTAAAAGCTTTATTAAATTATAAAATTCCCGGGGTTTGCACAACTTTTAAAAATATTTTTTTAATTATTTATTTATTTTTATTTATTTATTTACTTTTATGCACAACTTTTGTTAGACTTATTCCAAGGTAGCTTTTATTACTCTTGTAGATGGTAATTTTAAAAAAATCATTTTCTGTTAGTTGCTGGTTTATAAAGACACAATTGATTTGCTTAAATAATAGCTTTACTGAGATATAATTCACATATCATAAAATTCACCCTTTTAAAGTTTGTATTTCAGTGGTTTTCAGTATATTCACAAAACTGTACAACTATCATCACTAATATCAGAATATTTTCATCACCCCAGAAAGAAGCCCTGTACCCATTAGCAATTAATTTTATTCCTGAATATTATTTTTGATGATATGGTAATTTGAACTGTTTTCTTAATTTTATTTTTGGATTTTTCATTGCTCGTGTCTAGAAATACAATTGATTTTTGTATGTTAATTTTGCAGCCTGCAAATTTGCTGAACTCATTTATCAGTTCTAACAGACTTATGTATATATATGTATATATGTGTGTAGATTCCTTAGGATCTTCTGTTTACAAAATCATGTCATCTGTGATAGTTTTACATCTTCCTTTCATTGCCTAATTTCCTTGGATAAAACCTCCAGTGCATGTGGTGAAAGTGGACATCCTTGTCTTATTTCTGACCTTACAGGGAAGTTTTCAGTATTTTACCATTAAGTATGATGTTACCTGTGGGTTTTTATAGATGCCCTTTATTAAGTTTGAGAAGCTTCCTTCTATTCCTAGTTGTTGAGTATTTTTATCGTGAAGGATATTGGATTGTAGCAAATTGTTATGTGTCTATGAAGATGATCTTGTGGTTTGGGGCCTTTATTCTATTAATATGGTATGGTTTGACTGATTTTTATATGTTGAACCATTTATGAATTCCTTCACTCCTGAGGTAAGTCCCAATTTGTCATGATATATAACCCATTTTATGTTGTTGGACTCTGCTCATATTCTGTTGAGGATTTTTACGTCCATATTTACCAGGGGTAATGGTTTGCAGTTTTCTTCTCTTGTGATGTCTGTCTGGTTTTGGTAACAGGGAAATACTGGCTTCAAAGAACAAGCTGGGAAGTGTTCCTTCCTCTTGCTTTTTGGAAGAGCTTGTAAAAGAGTGGTGTTAGTTCTTTAAATATTTCATAGAATTCACCAGTGAAGCCATCTGGGCTTCAGGTTTTCTTTGTGGGTAGTTTTTTGATGATTATGTCAATCTTTTTACTTGCTATAGGTATATTCAGCTTGTCTATATCTTCTTGAGTCATTTGATAGTTTGTGCTTTTCTAGAAATGTGTTCATTTCATTTAGGTTATCTAATTTGTTGGTCTGCAATTGTTCATAGTATTCCTTAGTAATCCCTTTTTATTTCTATAAGGTTAGTAGTGATACATGAAGAGTTTAACCAACAGTACTATTAGAGGGAACAGGCCCCACAAAATTGACTTCACTTCTAACACCAATTGCAAATTTAGGCAGTGGGGGTCAGGGGGTGCGGAGGGGGGTGGTTTCCAAAACAGTTTTGGCAATTCAACAGGACTCACAGAATTCACTGAAAGCTATTATATTCACGATTTATTACAGGGAAAGGACACAGGTTGAAATCAGCCACAGGAAGAGATGCACAGGGCAGAGTTTGGGAGAGGTTCAAGTGTAGAGCTTTTGATCATACTCTTTCCGTGGAGTCATGGATAGCATTACCTTCTCCCACTTACAATGTGTGAAAATATAGAGTACCACCAACCGGGGAAACTCACCTAAGCTTTTGGTGTCTAGAATTTAGTAGGGCTTGATCACATACTGCTCATGTGAGTGCTGACCTTTAGTCTCCAGCCCTTACTAGAGCCCTTACCAGGGGATAATACTTTAGTCTCCAGTTCTTTCAGAGATTGGAAATAAGACAATATAGCTAAAGGGCCCAGCAAACAAAGACACACCTATCAGGCAGAACTCTTCAGAGACCTAGAGATCATATTCCAGTAGCCAAGGACAAAGGCCAAACCTCTCTATTGGTAAGGTTAATTCTTCACTATACATAATGTATCCTCTTCCAGTTCTGATTTTAGTAATTTGAGTTCTCTATCTCTTTTCCTGGTTAGTCTAAAGTTTGTCAATTTTACTGATTTTTTCAAAGAACCAAACTTTTGGTTTCATTGATTTCTTTATTTTTTTGTACTTTCTAGTTCATTTATTTCTGTTCTAATCTTATTTCCTTCCCTCTATTAACTTTGCATTTAATTTACCCCTTTTTTCTTGTTTCTTATGGTAAAAGTTTCAGTTATTTATTTTTTTAGAGACTTCTTCCCAACAGGATGGAAATTAAATTAAATTAAATTTTATTTTAAGTTATTTACTTTTGGTTGTGCTGGGTCTTCGTTGCTGCGCGTGGGCCTTCTATAGTTGCATCAAGCAGGGGCTACTGTTCATTGTGGTGCATGGGCTTCTCATTGTGGTGGCTTCTCTTGTTGCAGAGCATGGGCTGTAGGCATGCAGGCTTCAGTAGTTGTGGCACGTGTGCTCAGTAGTTGTGGCACACGGGCTCTAGAGAGCAGGCTCAGTAGTTGTAGCACACAGGCTTAGCTGCTCCGCAGCATGTGGGATCTTCCTGGACCAGGGATCAAACCTGTGTCCCTTGCATTGGCAGGTGGATTCTTAACTACTGTGCTGCCAGAGAAGTCCCAAAAGTTTCAGTTATTGATTTGAGATTTTTTTCTTTTTAAATATAGATGTATACAGCTATAAATTTCCTGCTAGTCACTGTTTTAGCTGTATTACAGAAATTTTGGTATTTTGTAATTTGTTTTCATTCATCTCAATGTGTTTTCTAATTTCCTTTATAATTTATTCTTTGAACCATTGGTTATTTAGGAATGTGTTGTTAATTTCCACATATTTGCTCATTTGCCAAATTTTCTTTTGTTGTTCATTTCTGATTTTATTTCATTATGATCAGAGAACATACTCAGTCCTTTCAAATGTACTGAGACTTGTTTTATGGCCTAATGGTCTATCCTGGAAAATGTTCCATGTGTACTTGCGAAGAATGTGTATTCTTTTGTTGTTGGGTAAAATGTTCTACAGATGTTTGTTAGATTTATTTGGTTTATACTTGGTACATACTTGGTTGTTCAAGTCTTCTATTTCCTGGTTGATTTTCTGCCTAATTATTTTATTGAAGTTCTGTTGAAATCTTCAAGTATTGTTATTGAATTGTCTATTTCTCTATTTCCATCAGTTTTGGCTTCATCTATTTTGGGGCTCTGTGGTTAGGTGTATATATGTTTATAATTGTTATGTCTTCATAATGGATTGAACTTTTATCATTATAAAATGTCTTTGTGTCTAAAAACAATTTCATCTTAAAGTCTATTTTGCCTAGGTTTCTTTGGTTACTGTCTGCATGGCATATTATTTTTTCATCTGTATACTCTAAAGCAATTTGTGTCTTTGAATCTATAATGTGCCTCTTGTAGACAGCATAGGGTTGGATCCAATTTGCCAATCACTGCTTTTTGATTGAAGTGCTTAATCTATATAGATTTAATTTAATTACTGATAAGGTAGGACTTAGGTCTGCTGTTTTACTATTTGTTTTCTCTGTCTTATGTCTTTTTTGTTATTCTATTCCTCCATCACTGCCTTCTTTTATGTTAAATAGATATTTTTGGTGTGCCCCTTTAATTACCTTGCTGTTTCTTTTACTATGTTTTTTGTTATTTTCTTAGCGGTTGTCCTATGGTTTACAATTAACATCTTAACTTAAAACAGTCTAGTATAGTTTAATACCAATTTAATTGCAATAGTATACAAAAACTTTGCTCCTGTACAGTTTCCTCCTTCACACTATTGTCTTACAAATTACATCTTTATACACTATAAGCCCATTAAAAATTGTATAATTATTGCTTTTAAATCGGGTAGAAGGGAAAAAAAGTGTTTACAAAGAAAAAAATACATTCATACTGTCTTATTGTATATTTACCTATGTAGTTACCTTTACTGGTGTTCTTTATTTTTTTCCATGTGGATTCAAGTTACTGTGTAGTGTCCTTTCAATTCAGCCTGAAGGACACTCTTTGGTATTTCTTGTAGGGAATGCCTGCTGGCAACAAATTCTCTCAGTTTTTATCTGGGAATGTCTTAATCTCCCTTTCATTTTGAAGGATAATTTTGCTGGATATAGAATTCTGGGTTGACAGTCTTTCTTTCAGCACTTTGGGTATTTTGTCCCATTGCTTTCTGGCTTCTATGGTCTCTAAAGAAAAATCGGCTGTTACTCTTATTGAGTACACTTGGTTTGTGATGAGTTGCTTCTCTCTTGCTGCTTTCAAGATTCTCTCTTTGTCTTTGTCTCTGAAGTTCTATTTATTTTTCATTCATTTTTCTTTTTTTCCCTTAGATTTGATAACCTCAATTGACCTATATTCAGGTTTACTGATTCTTCTGCCAGCTCAAGTCTGCTTTTCAGCCCCTCTTACAAATTTTTCATTCAGTTATTGTACTTTTCAGCTCCAGAATTTCTATTTGGCTCCTTTTTTTTTGTAATAACTATCTCTTATAAATATTCTCTATTTGGTGAGATATTGTTCTCATAATTTCTTTTAGTTCTTTAGACATAGTTTTAATTCTTTGAAAAAATTTATAATACCTAAATTAAAGCCTCTGTTTAGTAAGTCCAATGTCTAGGCTTCCTTGGGGATAGTTTCTATTAAATGACTTTTCTGTGTATAGATCATACTTTCCAGTTTCTTTGTGTGTCACGTTTTGTTGTTTTTGGTTTTTTTGTTGTTGAAAACTGGACATTTAAAATAAAATGATGTGGCTGCACCCCAATGTTCATTGCAGCACTATTTACAATAGCCAGGACACAGAAGCAACCTAAATGTCCATCAACAGAAGAATGGATAAAGAAGATGTGGTACATATATGCAATGGAATATTGCTCAGCCATAAGAAGGAACGAAATTGGGTCATTTGTAGAGACGGGGATGGACCTAGAGACTGTCATACAGAGTAAGTCAGAAGAGAAAAACAAATATCATATATTAACACGTATATGTGGAATATAGAAAAATGGTATAGATGATCTTATTTGCAAAACAGAAATAGAGACACAGAAGTAGAGAACAAATGTATGGACACCAAGGGAGGAAGCAGGGGTGGGATGAATTGGGAGATTGGGATTGACATATGTACACTATTGAAACTATGTATAAAATAGGTAACTCATGAGAACCTACTGTATAGCTCAGGGAACTCTACTCAGTGCTCCGTGGTGACCTGAAAGGGAAAGAAATCCAAAAAGGAGCGGATATATGTATACGTATAGCTGATTCATTTTGCTGTACAGTAGAAACTAACACAACATTGTAAAGCAACTATACTCCAATAAAAATTAATTTAAAAATATAAAATAATACCATGTGGCAACTGTGGAAATCACATTCCCTCCCCAGGGTTAGTTGTTATTCCTATTGGGTGTTCATGTTGATACTACTCCTATTGCCTTTTGTTTGTTTAATGAATTTCCTAAATAAATTCTGTGAAGTTTGTATTTTTTGTCATATATGGCTATTGAAATCTTGCTTGGTTAGCTTAGTGATCAGCCAATGATTAGACAAAAATTTCCTTAAAATGCCTTGAATCAGTATATCTCCCAGGCTTCACCAAAGGGTATTATGTGTATGTTTAGGCATGCTTTCAATTCTCCAGGCAGCTTACGCTTCTGCCTTAGCTTTCAATTCCTGCTTGTATAGAGCTTCAAGTTCAGTCAGAGGGAGATTCAGGCCTTCTCAGGTATTTCCTGAGCATGGGCACAGTGTGCACATGTGCATGACCTTCTAGCATCCTGGGAATATGTCAGAGCTTTTCAAAGCCCTCTATGGACATCTCACTTCCCAGTTTTTGCTTTGAAGTGTTTGGTCAGCTTTTTGTTTGCCCCAATTGTTTTTCCAACTCAGGCAGCTGAGATTTTAAATAATTGCCCCTGATTGTTTTCAACAAATGTCCTGGGGAAAAAGCTGTTTGCACTGAGCAAGCTGTGAATCAGGTCAAAGAAAGACAAGCCCTGTGAGTGGGGGTTTCGAGGAAACTGTCAGACATGTTGAATAATGATAATTCTCTAAGAATGAGGTTTCTTGAAGATTCCAAACAATTCTGCCCCCACCAGTGGTTACTACACTGCTGATTTTCATGGCTACTATTATTGTAAGGTTTTTTGTTTCAATTCTACTAGAGTTGGGGAGATGAGAACTGGAATAGATCATGTTGAAACACCACAAATCAGACTTCCCTGGTGACACAGTGGTTAAGAATCCACCTGCCAATGCAGGGGACACAGGTTCAAGCCCTGGTCCAGGAAGATCCCACATGCTATGGGGCAACTAAGCCCATGCACCACAACTACTAAGCCTGTGCTCTATAGAGTCCTTGAGCCACAACTACTGAGCCCACATGCCTAGAGCCCATGCTCTGCAACAAAAAGTAGCCCCCACTCACCACAACTAGAGAAAGCCCGTGTGCAGCAACAAAGACCCAATGCAGCCAAAAATAAAATATAAATTAATTAATTAAAAAAAAACACCACAAATCTTGCTGTTCTGAGATTCAGTTGTTTCTTGAATATATTCTCTTTGGATTATTGCAAGCCTCTGGTTAATTCTGAGTTTTGAAAAGTTGATTTTTTTTTTGGCCAATGTTCTTATTGCTCTTATGAAAGAGCAGAATTTCAGAGGACCGTACCCTACCATTCCAGAAGTACCACTACAAATGATTTTTGTATACAGTAGTCCCCCTTTATCTGCAGTTTTGCTTTCTGCAGTTTCAGTTACCCATGGTCAACTGTGGTCTGAAAATATTAAGTGGAAAATTCCAGAAATAAACAATTGATAAGTTTTAAATTGCATGCTGTGCTGAGAAGCATGATAAATCTCACACCATCCCACTCCTGCCTGCCTGGGACGTGCATCATTCCTGTGCCAGCGTATCCACGTTGTATATGCTACCAGCTCATTAGTCACTTAGTAGTTGTCTCAGTTTTCAGATAGATTTTCATGGTATCGCAGTGCTTGTGCTGAAATAACCCTCATCTTACTTAATAAGTAAAATAATGTATATAGTGTTTCATCATCAAGAAAAGTATTTACTCCAGAGTTTGGCAGATACATTATCAGATTTAGAAAGTTTTATTCCTAGTTCATTAAGAATTTATTTTAAATCCATTGACCATTGAATTCAGGTTTTGTGTTTTGTTTTTTTTCCATAATACCTTCACAAGGCATTTCTTCTTTCATCTATATAAGTAGTGAGTAACATTTATAGATCTTTTAAATATTAAACCACCCTTGAATTCCTATGAATTCAAGGATGAATCCATCCTTGAAGAATATGCCCAACTTGGTCACAATATACATCTTTTTAATACATTTCTAAGTTAAATTTGTTAATATTTTGTTTGGATTTTTTGAAATGTGTCCATAAACGATTTGGAAATATAATTTTCCCTTCTCATATTGTCCAATATCAGTTTTTTATTATTAATTAATTAATTAATTTAATTTTTTTGGCTGTGTTGGGTCTTTGTTGCTGCATGCAGGCTTTCTTTAGATGCGGTGAGTGAGGGCTACTCTTCGCTGCAGTGCACGGGTTTCTCACACGGTGGCTTCTCTTGTTGCGGAGCATGTGCTCTAGGCGCACGGGCTTCAACAGCTGTGGCACACAGGCTCAGTAGTTGTGGCTCGAGAACTCTAGAGTGCAGGCTCAGTAGTTGTGGCACATGGACTTAGCTGCTACGCGGCATGTGGGATCTTCCCAGACTAGGGCTTGAACCCATGTCCCCTGCATTGGCAGGCAGATTCTTAACCACTGCGCCACCAGGGAAGTCCCTCAATATCAGTTTTACATTAGAGTCATAAAGTGAGTTAGGAGATGTTCTCTTTTTTCCTCCTCTCAGGGAGAGATTATATAAGACTAGAATGATCTAGTCTTTGTAAGTTTGGTAGAATTTACTGGTAATACTATTTGGGCACTTTATTTTCTTTTTGGAAGATTTCATATCATCTCCTTCAATTTTCGTAACAATTATAAGTTTATTCATTCCTTCTATTGCATTTTGAGTCTGTCTTTTTAGGGTATTTTTCTATAGCTTTTTCCATTTTGTCAAAGTTTTCAAATTACTGGCATAGAATTTTTATATTTTAATCTCTTTATGAGTAGAGGTATATCCTCTTTATCGTTGATATTTGTGCCTTCTTTTTCCCCCTTTAATCTCAGGAATTTATCTATCTTATAAGTTTTCTTCAAAGAACATTTTCACAAGAACCTCTCTGTCCTGAACAGATTTTTCCTCCAATTGCAGGGCTTGGCCCTAAACTTGTGCTAGTATTTTTAGTTATATCACCCCCTAGATGTTCCTTAATTGTTGAATATATTGTTCAGTGTTTAATATATTGGACCCTTAAAGCTGTCCATTTATCTTTATTTCAAAAATCTGAACATATGGCCAGCATATACTTGATTGATGGTAAAATTTAAATGTTAATAGCATACCCATAAAAAAGAACATTCTCAGTTTTATCTATATTTTATTATACTTTCCCCTTATTTCATTGATTTGTTACTATTTTTTATCATCATTTGTATTCCTACATATTTGAAATTTATTCTATTCCTTTTCAAACATAAGATGGCTACTTAGCTGATTAATTTTTAGCCCTAATTTTTTTCTAATATGAGCATTTAAGACTACAAATTTCCCTCTATTTATCACCTTTACTGCATTCTATGTAGTTTTATATACAGTATTTTTACTATTGTTTGTTCCAAGTGTTTTAAAAATTTCCACTGTACCTTCTTCTTTGACCCAGAGTTATTCAGGGGTTTTTAACTCTCCAAAGGAAATCTTTTGTTTAACTTTAGTGACTTATACTTAACAACACTGTGGTAAGATGACAAGGTTGGTACAATTCAATTTTTTGATATTTTATAAGACTGGCATTTATGGGCTGGTATATTAATTTTTGAAAATATTTCATGTATGCTTGCAAAGAATATACATTTTCTAGTTGTTGGGTTGAATTATTTATTTGTTGAATCAAACTTTTGTTTTTTCAAATCTTCTAAATCTTTACTAGTTTTCTATTTTCTCCTTCATCTATCAATAATTGAAGAGAAGTATGTTGAAATCTCCTAATGATGATGTGTTTCTCAATTTTTCCATGTCGTTCTTTTGGTAATGCTTATGAACTTAGGTGGTTGATCTTAATCTCTGAGAAACTTGAAGGCCTAAACTGAGGGCACTTTCTTCCAGAAAAAAAAAAATGCATCTCCCAGAAGCTAGGAATGCTATGGACCTGGATGATTTTAGCCAGGATTCCTGGCTTAGTGTGGGAGCTAAGGTTAGTTTTCCTTTGCTGCTGATCCCAGGCTTACCTCCCAATTACTAGCCCAAGTATGCAAGGCACAGCACAAAGTAAATTCAATTCAAATATCTGAGTGACAACTTTAGTTTACTAAAAGCAATAAAAACTGAAATATGTTTCCTGCTCCCAAAGAATTTATAATTTAGTGGCAGATAATGGAAGCTATTACCATTATAGATACTATTTTTTAATTATCTATTTTGTGCTAGATACTTTCACCAGGCTTATATGACAAGCTTCTTGTGTCCTTGCCTGGACATTAATTTCTTCATTCATTGTTCAAATTGTTGAAAGTGCACTCTCAAGTGATTTCTTTTGTATCTTCTCTCTGGATTGTCTTCCTTTCTTGCAGGCCATTCACTCCTTTTCAGTTTGATTCAGTTACTCCATTTCTTCTGCCTATTTTATGTTAATCAGGTTGGCAAGTGACCAAAAACTTAACTCAATCTGACTTGACCAAAAAGAAAATGTTTTTGGCTCATGTAACCAAGAAATCTAAGGCAGTGTTTCTGGCTTTAGGCACAGCCTGATCCAAGGACCAAATGATCTGGTCAGGGATATTTCCCTATTTATGGTTCTACTTTCTTCTGTGTTGATTTCACTTTCAAGCAGGTCCTCAACTCATTGAGGCAAGAAGACTGCCAGTAACTCCAAGTCTACATACTTTCCATAAAATTCCAGCTTCGTTCCAGGCAACAGAATTCCTAGAATGTTCACTTTGGCAACATAATTAGCTTTAAGTAAATACTTGGTTTGGTCAGGTCTAATCACTGTGTGAGTCTTGACTGGCTGGATCTATTTCATATGCCTAATTCTGAAGCCTGGGGTCCAGTCACAGAACAGATAGAATGGAAAGCCAGAGTTTTTAAATGCTACAAAGGCCTATATAATTTATCCTAACTTCATCTCCTACCTTTGTCCCTCCTGGCTTATACCACTCCAGCTATACTGGCCTTCTTACTATCTTTAAGGATGTCAATCACACTTGCCCTTCAGGGTTTCTGAATTTACGGTTATCACTGCCTAGAATTTTGTTAACCCAGATATTACTTCAATGAAATTTTTGTTCAAATGTTCCCATATCAGGGAGCCTTTTCTGGACCATCCTAGATTAATCCTAGATCAACCTCCCACTTCCCACTCCTTACCTTACTTTGTTTTTCTCCATGGTACCTATCTAAAAGAATATATAAAATAACAGCAAATACTCATATAGTGCTTTCTATGCAGCAGGCATTAGATTAAGCACTTTACTTGATTAATTTCATGCTCTAACAACCCTATGAAGTAAGTACTATTACTATTCCCAATTTAGAGTTGAGCAAACTGAGAACGGAAAGGTTAAGTAACTTATTCAGGACATGGCAGAGCTGGGATTCAAACGTAATCAGAATGGCTCCCAAGTTTGTGCTTTTAACTACTAGACCACATTAACTCTTATTGTTGTCATTCTCTCCACCCAAAAAATAAGCTGCATGAAAACAGGGACTTTTTTTTTTTTTTTTTTTTTTTTTTTTTTGCGGTACACAGGCCTCTCACCGCTGTGGCTTCGCCCGTTGCGGAGCACAGGCTCCGGACGCGCAGGCTCAGCGGCCATGGCTCACGGGCCCAGCCACTCCGCGGCACGTGGGATCTTCCCGTACCGGGGCACGAACCCGTGTCCCCTGCATCGGCAGGCGGACTCTCAACCACTGCGCCACCAGGGAAGCCCCAGGGACTTTTTATAGTGATATATCTCTAGCCCTTTGGCATGTAATAATAGATACTCAACAAATATTTGATGAACAAATAAAAGAGGATGCCGATATAGCCAGAAGGGAAAATGGATCCTTAAATATGTACTGCACACAAGCTGCCCTAAATTAACACTGCAAACTGAGAGCTTATCAGTTCCAGTGCTTTCCTTATCATCTATGTGATGACTCAATCGCATAGTTCCAGCTAGCCAGTCCAGAATCTGGGGATCAACCTTCTCTCATTTGCCCTCATGTCCCATATCTAATCAATCTGAATAGCTCTGTATTTGTCCTCCTCTCCACCCTCACCGCCACTGTACCTCAGATCAGGTCACCAATCTCCCATGGGTTAATGCAATAGCCTCCTAACTGGTTTCCCTACTTTCCACCTTTTGGTCTCCCTTTTTCATTCTCCACACTGCAGTCCAAGTGATCTTCTGAAAGTAAAGCCTGGTCATTTTGCTCTTTTTCTTAAAATTCTTCTATGGCTCCAGATATATCACCCTCAGAATAATTTATCAAAGCATTCAAAACCTGTTCTAACCATTGTTTGCCTCTTCAACTTTATCTCTTCCTGATTTCCATCATACACTACGCCCCAGGCTTAACGGAGTACTTGAACTTCTTCAAAGTGCCATCCTCTCTCATCCTCTGCCTTTTGCACATTTCTGTTCCTTGTGCCTAGGTCTGGCTCTATCACTTGGCTAACTGCTATTTGTCTTTCAGGTCTCATTCCTCCTGAACTGCCAGGGGCAGTCTTGTCATCTCTGCTATGTGGACCCATAGGACCCCAGTCTTACTTTTATCATAACACGTACATTGTAGTATAATTTGTTTGCCCGGCTCTCCCATTAAACTGTGTAAGCTCTTGTGAACAGACACCATATCTATTGTGTTCAATGATATACTTCCATTATCTAGAATAGGTTCTGGCAGATACCAGGCAAATATATTATTTGGAAAATTAAATGAAGCCCCATTTAATTGGTGAAGATGTTTCTAAAGTTGTTAAACAGTACAGCCCATATCCAAATTCAAGTGAGTCTGGTTCCAAAACACATGTACTTTAATGTACAGACCCTCTTTAAAAGAGGAAAGATAAAAATTCTTCTGGATCGCTGGGTTGCTAAAATTATTTTATTTGTAATGTTACTTACATATGTACATATTAGATATAGTAATACTAAACAAAAGCACTACAAACATTAATTTATAATTATATAATTGTAATTTATAATTAATTATAAATTAATGCTGTGATCAGATTAGTGCTGTCATAGTGAATGTGCTTTTCCTATTATATACTTTTTCTCTATTTAAACTAATATTGAATTTGTTTTTACACAGTTTAGAGTATGCCATAAAATCATCTGGTCTACATTTGTATAAACCTATCATTTAAATATTAAGTATTCATCCATATTCTTCACTAGCCTGCATCATTAAATCCATACTATTTGGTACCTGTATTAATTTTAATCAAATACAAATGCAAAGTACTTTCCTTTTAAAACAATGGTCATCCACAATATCCAGAAAATACTTTATCTATTTTAGAATGTCATTTAAAAACAAATACAAGATATAAAAAATTCTCCTACAGAACTAGTTATCCCTAATAATATATGCACATGAACACAAATATCTAAGACATATTTTGTAATCTCATTTAAACAAATACATACACACACACACACACACACACACACACACACACCCCAAGGCAATGCCACCACAAAAAGCAGGAGCCTGGGCAAACTTTTCAGACTCCTCCTTTTCCTCCAGAAGGATCTGAGACTTCTTCAACAATGTTCCTTAAGAGACTCTGGCCTTGTTCCAAACTTCCCCAGGGTCTCCTGGTCAGATAAACAGGACTGGGATATGACCAGGGCCAGCAAGTTCCACTAGGATAGTTCTGTTTACAGGAGCTCAGACACAATCAGATTGTTTCAAGTCCTTTAAAGTGATTTGGCATAAATAGCCCAGATATCTCCTCCTAACATTTACAACTTTCTAAGTAGCTGCTCAAGCCCAGAAATTGATAGAATCAAATCAGAACATAAAAGCACCATTATTCTATGGCCTGGTAGCAATTACAGATTCATCTCCTTCAGAGATTTCCATTTATTTTGACTATTCATCAGAATGGGTACGATTATACCATGAAATTATTAGAAATACAATTTTCCACCCATTCCCATTCACTGACGGAGACAAACAAGGATAAGTGAAAGTCCTCAAGTGAGTATAGGACATATAGTACATTTCACCTGCAGAAGAGATATGATTGATGTAAGAGCCATTTCAAAGTTTCCCCAATGCCACTGGGCCCTCATCTCCCAAAGCATGATTCATCCTTGGTAAAGGTCTCTGTTGGTCCTGGTTGGTTCTGACGCAGGAATTTGGTCCCTAGCGTAGTTTCTGTTTTTGCTCTGGAAAATACTGTCACATCCCATAGTGTCCTTTGCCTGGGGTCTTTTAGATAGAGCTACCAAATTAATTCTCTTCCACAACTACAGGCTTTTTATAAGAATCACATTTGGTGTAAGAAAGAAAAAAAAATCAAGCAAAATTCTTTGCTGATATAATGTCCTGAATTATACCATTATACCCTCTTAATCTCTTAGATTTACTTTGAAAGGAACTAAGTGTGTGTACAAGTGACTCCCAAGCCTGTGGTCTTCAACCATTTTGCCCCAAAATGAACTCTGGAAACTGTACTTCCTTACACATTGACTATTAAACTGTAGAAGTTTGATAGTTGCAAATATGTGATTTCTGGCATATTGTATATTGTGTTATATGTGCATTAAATATATCGTTGTCAAAACCTTGGCACTTCGGCTTATTCAGTTTATGGAAAATGGCCACTATATAACTGGCCAGTCCTCACTATCAGAAAAGGTGTGACCTCACTTGAATTTGAAAGGGAATAGAATATGCCACCCCAAAATATGCCATTTGGCATATTGTTTATTTTGAATTAAAGTAACTTAAGAAACAGCCGGTACAAGATGGACACTCTGACCTCCTTTGTCCCCGATAGCAGGAAATAAATCTCCCATTCGAAAGTTACTCTCCCAGTATCAGGAGAATAGCAGGCATCCTTATTATCAGAGATAGTGAGTTTAGGGCTGAGAAGGCTATATAAACAAACCTTGTTACTTCTTCACTAATATGCCACCCAAGCCCAAATGCTTTGTCTTGTCAATTCTTCACAAATGTATTGTTTCCTTGTATAAAAGCTGCCTGCTTAGGTTACTTCTTTGAGTGTCATATTTTTTTTCAATAAATTTATTTATCGGGCTTCCCTGGTGGCGCAGTGGTTGAGAGTCCGCCTGCCGATGCAGGGGACGTGGGTTTGTGCCCCGGTCCGGGAGGATCCCGCATGCCGCGGAGCAGCTGGGCCCGTGAGCCATGGCCACTGAGCCTGCGCGTCCGGAGCCTGTGTTCCGCAACGGGAGAGGCCACAACGGTGAGAGGCCCGCGTACCACCAAAAAAAAAAAAAAAAAAAAAAAAAAAAAATTTATTTATCTTTTTTAGTTTTGACTGCATTGGGTCTTCCTTGCTGCACACAGGCTTTCTCTAGTTGCTCCAAGTGGGAGCTACTCTTCGTTGCGGTGGCTTCTCTTGTTGCGGAGCACAGGCTCTAGGCACGCAGGCTTCATTAGTTGTGGCACGTGGGCTCAGTAGCTGTGGCTCGCAGGCTCTAGAGCACAGGCTCAGTAGTTGTGGTGCACGGGCTTAGCTGCTCCACGGCATGTGGGATCTTCCTGGACCAGGGGTCGAACCCATGTCCCCTGCATTGGGAGGCAGATTCTTAACCACTGCGCCACCAGGGAAGTCTCAAGTGTTATATTTTTATGGGCTTGCATATGTATGAAATTAAAAGTTTTTCTGCTGTTAATCTGCCTTATGTCAATTTAATTACTATTTAATTATTAGACTAACCACAGAGCTTAGAAGGTAAGAAGGGAAAAGTTTTTCTTCCCTACAAATTCAAAGCAGTGAGTTGAAAAATATTCCTGTTACAACCTATTCCTGTCTCCTTCAAAATTCTCTCTCTGGAGCTATGCATTCTGGGTTTTTCCCTTTGTTTGGATTGTTCCCCAAAGATTTTTATAGCATGGAACAGCACATAAGAACAGGGATGAGTGAGGTAGTCTTTCTTTTGTAAAGAAGGAGAAGGGAATACATAAACAAGGACTTACTGTATAGCATAGGGAACTATATTCAGTATCTTGTAATAAGCTATAATGGAAAAGAATCTGAAAAAGTATATATATATATATATATATATATATATATATATATATATACACACACACACACACACACACACACACATACACAGAGTATATGAATCACTTTGCTATAGACCTGAAACACAATATTGAAAATCAACTATACTTCAATAAGAAATTTTTTTAAAATGATGGAGAAGGGGATTTGCATGAAATGAGTCAGTTAAAGAAGTCCTGAGGCATCCAGTCTCATCTTAGGAGAGCTCATTCTAAATTCAGGGTACATATGAAACTGAGGATTTGCAAAATAATTCCATACCACCATTTGAAAATGAAGATTACCTGTCCCAGAGCATTTCACCTACGTATGCTGAAGGTAGGATAATAAAAATATCTCCAAGATTTCTGAAATTTCCATTTGAGTTAATAAAAGCTGCAACATCTCAGTTCAAAGGAAACAATCTGGGTTCTGAGGTTAAATAGAAATGCTCCATGGCATGAATTTCACAAATTTTTTTCTGAATTAAGAGTAAAAAAAAATTAAAGGTTAATTAATCTCAGAATATTTACACTTAAATTTACATACATACTCTGTGATAGAAGAGCTGTTTGATGCAGTAAGGTTCAGTTGGAACAGCTAATATAATACTTATTGAATGTGATTAAACTTTGAGCTTAGTTGCCGGTTATGGTTTCTCACAATTTCTTTTATTTATTTATTTGTTTGTTTATTTATATATTTTTGGACATGCCTCTTGGCTTATGGGATCTCAGTTCCCCAACCAGGGATTGAACCCGGGCCACAGCAGTGAAAGCACCGAGTCCTAACCACTAGACCACCAGGGAACTCCCACAATTTGCTTTTTATGGTCACAATTTTTGGTCACCAAGAACTGTTTCATCAGTTTTAATAATAACACTGTCTTATATTAAAAACTTTATTCCACAGTGTCAAAATTAAATTTAAAACTGCAAGTGCCTTCAGGAAGAAAAAGATTCAGAGAGAAGAAGAAAGGAAATAAAATACGAGCATTCAAAAGAAAAATTATGGATAAAAAAATTCAAAACCCAGAGGTGGACTCAATACAATTCTGCCAAATTACCAAATTCCTGTCTTTGTTATTTGAAATTTTTTATTCTGGCATGATTTCTAAATACCAATTTTCTTCACATTTTAGAAAGGACATAAAAATCTGAGGTAATAGTGAAGAAAGGGAAGTTAGAGACTGTGTCCTTTGAAGTCCTTTACACTATACAGGAGAGTTTTGCTCAGCAGAATTCCAGATTATAATCTAGACTATAATCTATAAACATTGTTTTCTGCAATCCAAAGTAGACTCTCCAAAACCTAAATACACTATTTTTATTTATTAATATATGATTTTGTCCCAGGGTTTGAAGCACAAATGTACTGACTACTTTAAAATAATAAATAAACAGGTATGGAGTTAGGGTTATGGTCATCTACATTACTCCTTTTGAATAGAAATGCTAGTATACCACTGCTGGTATCTACTTCACACCTAGTTCTTTGAGACCAAGTTGGGAAAATAAGTAGTCACAAGGAGGAAGACAGCAGAGAAAGTTGTTCTTCCTTTTCTTGAAAAAAAAAAAAAAGTATGACTTGAACTGCTCACTGAAATATTTAACACTATAATCAGCTTCATAATTTTTAATAGTTTTATAGTTGGTTTTATGTAAAAGTATCTCTAGGTTTTTATGAATAAAGACTAGAATTTTACCTCTATGCTTTACTCATCATTCTTAAAGTTTTCATCCCAATGCTTGCTTCAGCAGCATATATACTAAAATTGGAATGATACAGAGAAGATTAGCACGGCCCCAGCGCAAGGATGACACACAAATTCATGAAGCGTTCCATATTTTTGTGGGATAGGAGGGTGGGAGGGAGAAGCAAGAGGGAGGCGATATGGGGGTATACGTATACGTATAGCTGATTCATTCACTTTGTTATAAAGCAGAAACTAACACACCATTGTAAAGTAATTATACTCCAATAAAGATGTTAAAAAAACTTTTTTTCATCCCAAATTCAAGACAATTACATTTGTCTCCTTTTAGTTCTTTCCTGTATACATAATTGTGTAATGTCCATCATGAGTCTGAACATCATTATTACTACTACATCTGAGCCCACTACTTCAAAGAAGTAACAAAGTTGTTTTTGTAAAGTACCTGATAATCCACAAAAGACTAATAAATTAAGTATTGTTTGTCTAACATAAGCATTACTTACACTAAGCACAGATAAATAGTTATTTGCAAAGTTGTTTTTGTTTTGCGGTATGCGGGCCTCTCACTGTTGTGGCCTCTCCCGTTGCGGAGCACAGGCTCCGGATGCGCAGGCCTAGCGGCCATGGCTCACGGGCCTATCTGCTCCGCGGCATGTGGGATCTTCCTGGGCCAGGGCACGAACCCGTGTCCCCTGCATCGGCAGGTGTACTCTCAACCACTGTGCCACCAGGGAAGCCCTGCAAAGTTGTTTTAAAGGGCATTTCTGGACACTAAAAAAGTATCAAAAATGAAATTTTGTTATCTCAAAATACGATTATAGGTTAAACTTAAGTCTTTAAATGCTGACGATGTAAGTCCTAGAATATACTGTCAGTAAAACAAAAATCACTTTATAATACACTTAAAATAATTTCAACAATCTATTTCACTTTCCTAAAAAATACAGTAAATTGTTAATCTGCTCCCCTTAAGGGGCTGTTTTCTATATGAAAAATGACAAACATCAGCAAGGTGCAATCACAACAGAGTGAGGTAAAATTGTGCATTTCTAATTTGCATCCTAAATCTGAATCATCACCCTCTAGAGGGGTTACTGGCAATTGGCATGACAAAGGCCTACACCTTAGAGGGAATTACTGAAGACAAGGTTTGGGGCTAATTTAAATAATGTAACTGATATTACTGGATCCACAAGAAGAGAGAATTCCATGGGTCACAGTAATTAGCCAAAAAGTTGCTCAAGACACACTGTTCCATTTAACTATGCATATGGGAACTTCAAAGACAGCTACTACCTTAGAAACTTACAATAGAGGAGAGAAAGTAAGCAAAAATAATACAAGTGTAAAGATTCACATAATACAAAAATTACAGTGGAGAGCTTCCCTGGTGGCGCAGTGGTTGACAGTCTGCCTGCCGATGCAGGGGACACGGGTTCGTGCCCCGATCCGGGAAGATCCCACATGCTGCGGAGCGGCTAGGCCCGTGAGCCATGGCCGCTGAGCCTGCGCATCTGGAGCCTGTGCTCCACAACGGGAGAGGCCACAATAGTGAGAGGCCCGCGTACCGCAAAAAAAAAAACATACAGTGGAGGGACTTCCCTGGTGGTCCAGTGGGTAAGACTCCATGCTCCCAATGCAGGGGCCCTGGGTTTGATCCCTGGCTAGGGAACTAGATCCCACATCCATGCGGAAAGTAAGAAGCCTGCAAGCCACAACTAAGAGTCCACATGCTGCAACTAAAAGATCCCATGTGCCACAACTAAGACCTGGCACAGCCTAAATAAATAAATGTTTTTAAAAAATACAATGGAGACAAGGGATAGGTAGGATTTGAGGAGAAAATTGAATTTCTATGGACAAAGTCACAGAGAATCAAGAATGGGGTAGAACTCAGGATGAGTCAAAGGAAGAGGGAAAAAAGTTTAAAAGAGTTTAAAGATTAGAAGGTTACAGGTGGCCCTGTGCCCAACTTTTCATAGGCTGGGAAGCAAAGCTTGAGAAACTTGATGTTGTCTTGGGCGGAGTGCGTATAGCAACAGATCAAAGAAAAAGAGGAAGAAAACGTGCTCTCAGCTGCCGGGGGATCTCGCTGAGTTGCTTTTGTCTTGTGGGCTTCTGTTGGGATTGGTGTTTCCTCCCGGGAGACAGCTGCGTGTGCTTTGAGGAGGCTCACTCCCTGCCAGATGGGTGATGGAAGTCTAAACATGAGGAAGGATCTTGGTGCTCTGGTCGGTGTCAGGCCTGAACCTCTGAGGTGGGAGAGCCAAGTTCAGGACATTGGACCACCAGAGACCTCCCGGCCCCACATAATATCAACGGGCGAGAGCTCTCAGAGATCTCCGTCTCAACACTAAGACCCAGCTCCACTCAACAACCAGCAACCTCCAGTGCTGGACACCCCATGACAAACAAATAGCAAGACAGGAACACAACCCTACCCATTAGCAGAGAGGCGGCCTAAAATCATAATAAGGTCACAGACACCCCAAAACACACCACCAGACGCAGCCCTGCCCAACTGAAAGAAAAGATTCTGCCTCATCCACCAGAACACAGGCACCAGTCCCCTCCACCAGGAAGCCTACACAACCCACTGAACCAACCTTACCCACTGGGAGCAGACACCAAAAACAACGGGGAACTGTGAACCTGCAGCCTGCAAAAAGAAGACCCCAAACACAGTAAGTTAAGCAAAATGAGAAGACAGAAAAACACACAGCAGATGAAGGAGCAAGGTAAAACCCACCAGACCAAACAAATGAAGAGGAAATACACAGTCTATCTGAAAAAGAATTCAGTTATGATAGTAGAGACCCAAAATTTTGGAAACAGATGGAGAAAATACAAGAAACGTTTAACAAGAACCTAGAAGAACTAAAGAGCAAACAAACAATGAAAAATAACACAATAAATGAAATTTAAAATTCTCTAGAAGGAATCAATAGCAGAATAACTGAGGCAGAAGAACAGATAAGTGGCCTGCAAGATAAAATAGTAGAAATAATTACTGCAGAGCAGAAAAAAGAAAAAAGAATGAAAAGAATTGAGGACAGTCTCAGAGACCTCTGGGACAACATTAAATGCACCAACATTTGAATTATAGGGGTCCCAGAAGAAGAGAAAAAGAAAGGGACTGAGAAAATATTTGAAGAGGTTATAGTTGAAAACTTCCCTAATATGGGAAAGGAAATAATCAAGTCCAGGAAGCACAGAGAGTCCCATACAGGATAAAACCAAGGAGAAATATGCTAAGACACATATTAATCAAACTCTCAAAAACTAAATACAAAGAAAAAATATTAAAAGCAGCAAGGGAAAAGCAACAAATAACATACAAGGGAATCCCCATAATGTTAACAGCTGATCTTTCAGCAGAAACTCTGCAAGCCAGAAGGGAGTGGCAGGACATATTTAAAGTGCTGAAAGGGTAAAACCTACAACCAAGATTACTCTACCCAGCAAGGGTCTCATTAAGAGTCGATGGAGAAATTAAAACCTTTACAGACAAGCAAAAACTAAGAGAATTCAGCACCACCAAACCAGATTTACAACGAATGCTAAAGGTACTTCTCTAAGTGAGAAACACAAGAGAAGGAAAAGACCTGCAATAACAAACCCAAAACAATTAAGAAAATGGTAATAGGAACATATATATATCGATAACTACCTTGAATGTAAATGGATTAAATGCTCCAACCAAAAGACATAGATTGGCTGAATGGATACAAAAACAGGATCCATATATATGCTGTCCACAAGAGACCCACTTCAGACCTAGGGACACATACAGACTGAAAGTGAGGGGATGGAAAAAGATATTTCATGCAAATGGAAATCAAAAGAAAGCTGGAGTAGCAATTCTTATATCAGATAAAACAGACTTTAAAATAAAGACTATTACAAGAGACAAAGAAGGACACTACATAATGATCAAGGGATCAATCCAAGAAGAAAATACAACAATTGTAAATATTTATGCACCCAACATAGGAGCACCTCAATACATAAAGCAAATGCTAACAGCCATAAAAGGGGAAATTGACAGTAACACAGTAATAGTAGGGGACTTTAACACCCCACTTTCACCAATGGACAGATCATCCAAAATGAAAATAAATAAGAAAACACAAGCTTTAAATGACACATTAAACAATATGGACTTAATTGATATTTATAGGACATTTCATCCAAAAACAACAGAACTCAAGTGCTCATGGAACATTCTCCAAGATAGATCATATCTTGGGTCACAAATCAAGCCTTGGTAAACTTAAGAAAACTGAAATCGTATCAAGTATCTTTTCCGACTACTACTACTAGCTATAAGACTAGATATCAATTACAGGAATAAAAACTGTAAGATATACAAACACAAGGAGGCTAAACAATACACTACTAAATAACCAAGAGATCACTGAAGAAATCAAAGAGGCAATCAAAAAATACCTAGAAACAAATGACAATGAAAACACGATGACCCAAAACCTATGGGATGCAGCAAAAGCAGTTCTAAGAGGGAAGTTTATAGCAATACAGTCCTACCTCAAAAAACCAGAAAAATCTTAAATAAACAACCTAAACTTATACCTAAAGCAATTAGAGAAAGAAGAACAAAAAAAATCCAAAGTTAGCAGAAGGAAAGAAATCATAAAGATCAGATCAGAAATAAATGAAAAAGAAATGAAGGAAACGACAGCAAAGATCAGTAAAGCTAAAAGTTGGTTCTTTGAAAAGATAAACAAAATTGATAAACCATTAGCCAGACTCATCAAGAAAAAAAGGGAGAAGACTGAAATCAACAGAAGTAGAAATGAAAAAGGAGAAGTAACAACTGACACTGCAGAAATACAAGGGATGATGAGAGATTACTGCAAGCAACTATATGCCAGTAAAATGGACAACCTGGAGGAAATGGACAAATTCTTAGAAAAGCACAACCTTCCAAGACTGAACCAGGAAGAAATATAAAATATAAACAGACCAATCACAAGCACTAAAACTGAAACTGTGATTAAAAATCTTTCAACAAACAAAGCCCAGGACCAGGTGGCTTCACAGGCAAATTCTATCAAACACTTAGAGAAGAGCTAACACCGATCCTTCTCAAACTCTTCCAAAATATAGCAGAGGGAGGAACACTCCCAAACTCATTCTACAAGGCCACCATCACCCTGACACCAAAACCAGACAAGGATGTCACAAAAAAGAAAACTATAGGGCCAATATCACTGATGAACATAGATGCAAAACTCTTCAACAAAATACTAGCAAACAGGGATTCCCTGGTGGCGCAGTGGTTGGGAGTCCGCCTGCCGATGCAGGGGACGCGGGTTTGTGCCCCAGTCTGGGAGGATTCTGCATGCCACGGAGCGGCTGGGTCCGTGGGCCATGGCCGCTGGACCTGCATGTCCAGAGCCTGTGCTCTGCGACAGGAGGGGCCACAGTGGTGAGAGACCCGTGTACCGCAAAAAAAAAAAAAAAAAAAAAAAATACTAGCAAACAGAATCCAGCAGCACATTAAAAGGATCATACATCATGATGAAGTGGGTTTTGCCCCAGGAATGCAAGGATTCTTCAATATATGTAAATCAATCAATGTGATATACCATATTAACAAATTGAAGGAGAAAAACCATATAAGCATCTCAATAGATGCAGAAAAAGCTTTTGACAAAATTCAACACCGACTTATGATAAAAAAAAACCTCCAGAAAGTAGGCATAAAGGGAACTTGCCTCAACATAATAAAGGCCATATATGACAAACACACAGCCAACATCATTCTCAATGGTGAAAAACTGAAACCATTTCCACTAAGATCAGGAACAAGACAAGGTTGCCCACTCTCATCAATATTATTCAACACAGTTTTGGAAGTTTTAGCCACAGCAATCAGAGATGAAAAAAAAAAATAGGAATCCAAATCAGAAAAGAAGAAGTATAACTGTCACCATTTGCAGATGATAGGATACTGTACACAGAGAATCCTAAAGATGCTACCAGAAAAACAGTAGAGCTAATCAATGAATTTGGTAAAGTAGCAGGATACAAAATTAATGCACAGAAATCTCTTGCATTCTTATACACTAATGATGAAAAATCTGAAAGAGAAATTAAGGAAACACTCCCATTTACCACTGCAACAAAAAGGATAAAATACCTAGGGATAAACCTACCTAAGGAGACAAAAGACCTGTAGGCAGAAGACTATAAGACAGTGATCAATTAAAGACGATACAAACAGATGGAGAGATATACTATGTTCTTGGATTGGAAGAATCAACATTGTGAAAATGACTATATTACCCAAAGCAATCTACAGATTCAGTGCAATCCCTATCAAACTACCAATAGCATTTTTCACAGAACTAGGACAAAAAATTTCACAATTTGTGTGGAAACACAAAAGACAAAATAGCCAAAGCAATCTTGAGAAAGAAAAACAGAGCTGAAGGAATCAGGCTCCCTGACTTCAGACTATACTACAAAGCTACAGTAATCAAGACAGTATGGTACTGGCACAAAAACAGAAATATAGACCAATGGAACAGGATAGAAAGCCCAGAGATAAACCCACACACATATGGTCACCTTATCTTTGATAAAGGAGGCAAGGATATACAATGGAGAAAAGACAGCCTCTTCAATAAGTGGTGCTGGGAAAACTGGACAGCTACATATAAAAGAATGAAATTAGAATACTCTCTAACACCATACACAAAAATAAACTCAAAATGGATTAAAGACCTAAATGGAAGGCCAGACACTATGAAACTCTTAGAGGAAAACATAGGCAGAACACTCTATGACATAAATCACAGCAAGATCCTTTTTGACCCACCTCCTAGAGAAATGGAAATAAAAACAAAAATAAACAAATGGGACCTAATGAAACTTCAAAGCTTTTGCACAACAAAGGAAACCATAAACAAGACGAAAGGACAACCCTCAGAATGGGAGAAAATATTTGCGAACGAATCAATGGACAAAGGAATAATCTCCAAAATTTACAAGCAGCTCATGCAGCTCAATATCAAAAAAAACAAACAACCCAATCCAAAAATAAGCAGAAGACCCAAATACACATTTCTCCAAAGAAGATATACAGATGGCCAACAAACACATGAAAGGATGCTCAACATCACTAATTATTAGAGAAATGCAAATCAAAACTACAATGAGGTATCACCTCACACAGGTCAGAATGGCCATCATCAAAAAAATCTACAAACAATAAATGCTGGAGAGGGTGTGGAGAAAAGGGAACCCTCTTGCACTGTTGGTAGGAATGTAAATTGATACAGCCACTCTGGAAAACACCTTAAAGAACTAAAAGTAGAATGACCATATGACCCAGCAATCCCAATACTGGGCATATACCCTGAGAAAACCATAATTCAAAAAGGTTCATGTAGGGCTTCCCTGGTGGCGCAGTGGTTGAGAGTCCGCCTGCCAATGCAGGGGACACGGGTTCGTGCCCCGGTTCGGGAAGATCCCACATGCCGCAGAGCGGCTGGGCCCGTGAGCCGTGGCCACTGAGCCTGTGCGTCCGGAGCCTGTGCTCTGCAACGGGAGAGGCCCCAACAGTGAGAGGCCCGCGTACCGCAAAAAAAAAAAAAAAAAAGACTCATGTACCACAATGTTCACTGCAGCACTATTTACAATAGCCAGGACATGGAAGCAACCTAAGTGTCCACTGACAGATGACTGGATAAAGAAGATGTGACACATATATACAATGGAATATTACCCAGCCATAAAAGAAACAAAACTGAGTTATTTGTAGTGAGGTGGATGGACCTAGAGTCTATCATACAGAGTGAAGTAAGTCAGAAAGAGAAAAACAAATACCATATGCTAACATATATATACCGAATCTAAAAAAAAAAAAAATTCTTAAGAACCTAGGGTGAGAACAGGAATAAAGACGCAGATGCAGAGAATGGACTTGAAAACACCGGGAGGAGGAAGGGTAAGCTGGGACGATGCAAGAGTGGCATGGACATATATACACTACCAAATGTAAAATAGATAGCTAGTGGGAAGCAGCCGCATGGCACAGGGAGATCAGCTTGGTGCTTTGTGCCCACCTAGAGGGGTGGGATAGGGAGGGTGGGAGGGAGATGCAAGAGGGAGGGGATATGGGGATATATGTATATGTATAGCTGATTCACTTTGTTATTCAGCAGAAACTGACACAACAATGTAAAGCAATTATACTCCAATAAAGATGTTTAAAAAAAAGGTTACAGGTGGCATGCCACAACGCCAAAACAACCTCCCACCCCATATCACCCCCCCACCCCACCCCTCGCTCAGGCACAACCTGGCCAAGAGATCCTGGAGGGAAGAGGTTAATCAACGCTATCAGATTTTATAGCCTCAGGTCATTACTCTTCCAGATGGAAAGCATCCCCAGTATGGATGAAGAGATTTCCCCCAGGCCACCACGATCTCACTCATCTCCCCGCGCTGGTGCCCGGAACACTTGGCCGGGACACCTGTCCTCGCCTCCTTCACCAACCGCTCCCTGCTCCGCGGCGCTGCAGCCACGAAGCCCTCGAGGGCCACCCCCAGTCCCCAGGAAACCAAGCTCTCCGTTACCCGAGGCTCCCTCCTACCCCGCCCAAGCAGCCAGGGCTCCCAGCGCGCCACCCGCCATTACCCAGCTAACCTTTGTGCGCGGGTCGCGGCGCCGCGTGAGCGTGATGTGACGGGGCGGCTCGGGACGTAGCTCCTCTCCGCGCCTGGCGACCCCCACGCCCCGGGAGTTCGCCAGACACTGTGGGGAGGGGTGGGCGCCGCCGCCTTATACCACGCCGCGGGGGCCGGAGCATGCACGCAGGGGGCGGAGTTGGCCCTACGGACCCCGCCCCCTCCGCCCGCCCTCGCAGCGCTGACTTCGGTGTGGTTCCCTCGGCCGCCGTCGTCGGCTCCCGGTCCCGCTGGGTGTTCCCCCGCAACGTCGCGGCCACCACCACGCGTGCGGGACGCCAATGTCGGCCTCACCCTCAGTCTCTGGCGGAGAAAAGGGGAAACCGCTAAGGACGATGGGGCGTGCCCCCCGGGGCCTGACTCAGGTGTGGGGGGAGATGGGCGCGCGGAAGAGCGGGAAAGTGACTGGAAGTGGGAGACTGGGCGGGGTTTGAGTGGACGCGGGCACACCTCCGACCGGGAAGAGGCCGAGGGCTAGAGGTTAAGAGCGTGGGCTGTGGGCTCGCTGCTTGAGTTCTGTGACCTCGGGGAAGTCACTGAAACCCTCAGGACCTGTTTCCTGCTCCCTAAAATGGCAACAGTAGTAGAAGCGACCTCATTTAGGAGATTTCCATGGTCTTTGAGGTACACAGAAGTCGGGAAAGAAGAGCGGGTAAGAGGTTGGAAAGATTGGTCCAAGAGGGGGAGGGTGTGTGTGCGTGTGTGTGTGCGTGTGCGTGTGTGTGTGCGTGTGCGTGTGTGTGTGTGTGAGTGTGTGAAAGATGGAGAAATGAAGATTGCAGATAGGCCAAATTTTTGTGGACACTGAATGGTTGGGACAGGATGTAATTATGGCTGGCAGTTTTGGGGCGATTGATTATATACTAAACACTTCACCTGAATCCTCATGAGCCTGTGGAGCAGGTACTCTTGACAGTTTACAAATAAAGGACCTGAGGTTCAGAGGGGTTGGGTAACTTTACAGAGGCCACTGACCTAGTAGTGGCCAACATTTGAAGTCAGACTTCAGAGCCTGGTTTTTGTCATAAGAGCCATGGTTCTTGAGCAAGTCCAGATACCAAAGTGTATCTGTTAAAGTGATTAAATAATCTTGATTTGAGAAATACCAAAAAAGTATGTCAAGGCCCTTGCCTTCAAAGAATTTACAAGTTCTTTGGGGGCAACTGAGATACAAATCAGCCCACATTTCTTGAGCATTTGCCATGCCAGGACCTGTCCTACCACTCCACCTTTTGTCTCACACACACACTTAATTCCCACAACACTTAAGAGTAGGCCTTATAGTTTCTGTTTTGCAAATGAATAACCTGAGGTTGAGGAGGAGTGGGGTTTGCGGGGTCAGGCCTTGCGCCCTCCTCTCAACCACTCTGCTTGTTTCACAGCAAAGTTTTCAGTAGCAGTTCAATATGTTAGTAGAAGACATTGCAGAATCTATGTTCAAGTACTGCTGGTGAGCAGTAATTGTTTTTTACCTTTGTAAATGCAGAGAAGAAAGGCACTTAAGGTCACTGGAGTGGCCAGGACTTAGATCAGCAGTGCTTCAGGATTGTTAGTGGCAGCAGCATTCAGAGTAGGTGGTAGATAGTTGAGTTAGGGAGACAGTGGGACACTGTGGCTCGGGTGTAAATTTATAAGGGCCTGTACTATGGAATGGCAGTGCGAAGAGGTAGATAAGAGATTCCCAGGAAACTTCTCAAAGAAGGCATGTAAAGCAGCAGTATAGTGGGTCTGCCCAGTTTCCAACAAAGTACCTAATTAAGGTTGCTAGGGGAATGAAATTAGTGTTTGTGAAGCACTTGGAACAGAGCCTAGCATATAGCAAGTGCTCAATAAGTATTTTTAAAAATGAATAAATAGGAAATTAAGGAAATAATTTCATTTACAATAGCATCCAAAAGAATAAAAACAGGGGCTTCCCTGGTGGCGCAGTGGTTGAGAGTCTGCCTGCCGATGCAGGGGACGCGGGTTCGTGCCCCGGTCTGGGAAGATCCCACATGCCGCGGAGAGGCTGGGCCCGTGAGCCATGGCCGCTGAGCCTGTGTGTCCGGAGCCTGTGCTCCACAACGGGAGAGACCACAACAGTGAGAGGCCCACGAACCCCCCCCAAAAAATAAAATTGCAATAGCCCTTTTGGCAAAAGTGGTAAACTCATATGGAATTGTGCAGGATGCTGAATACTTAAAACAATATTGAAGAAGAACAAAGTTGGAGGACTCACATTTCCTTATTACAAAACTTATTACAAAGCTACAGTGATCAAAACAGTGTGGTACTAGCATAGGGATAGCTGTATAGACCAAGAGAATAGAAAGTCCAGAAACAAACTTACAAATCTAGGGCCAATTGATTTTTGAAAAGAATGCCAAGACCATTCAATGGGAAAAGAAATGTCTCTTCAACAAGTGGTGCTGGGACACGTGAATATCCATATGTAAAAGAATGAAGTTGCACCCCTACCTTATGCCATATACAAACATAAACTCAAAATGGATTAACCAATAACCTAAATGTAAGAACTAAACTATAAAACTCTTAGAAGAAAAGATGAGGGGTAAATCTTAATGACCTTGGATTTGGCAATGGATTTTTAGATACAATACCAAAAGAAGAGCAACAAAAGGAAAAGATAAATTGGGTTTCATCAAAATGAGAAGCTTTTGTGCATCAAAGGATGTTATCAAGAAAGTGAAAAGACAACCTACACAATGGGAGAAAATATTTGCAAATCAGGGTCTAATGTCCAGAATATGTAAAGAACTCTTACAACTCAACAACAAAAAGACAACCCAATTAAAAAATGAGCAAAGGATTTGAATAGGTGTTTTCCAAAAACGATGTGTAAGTGACCAACAAGCACATGACAAGGTACTCAACGTTATTAGTCATTAGAGAAATGCAAATCAGAAATACGAGATGCCACTCTATACCCACTAGGATGGCTATAATAATAATTTTTTAAGGAAAGTATGTATTGGCAAGAATGTGGAGAAATTTGAAAACTTGCACATTGTTCATGGGGGTATAAAATGATATAGCCACTGTGGAACAGTTTGGCAGTTCCTCAAAAGTTAAACATAATATTACAACAAGACCCAGCAATTCTAAGTATATACCCCCAAAATTGAAAACAGGTATTCAAACAAATAGTTGTATAGGAGTTTCATAGCACTATTCACAATAGCCAAAAGTTGGAAACAACCCGATGTGCATCATTAAATGTATGGATAAACAAATGTGATATAGCCGTACAATGGAATATTATTTGGTCACAGAAGGATTGGAGTACTGGTACATGCTACAACATGGATGAGCCTCGAAAAGATGTTAAGTGAGAGTAGCCAGTCACAAAGGGTCTCAAATTGTGAATATCCAGACACAAAAGGTCAGAAATTGTATGATTCCATTTTATTAAATATCCAGAATTGGTAAATCTAGAGAGACAGAAAGCAGATTAATGTTGCCAGGGGCTGGGAGAATGACTTTTTAATGGATACGGAGTTTTCTTTTAGGGTAATGAAAATGATTTGGAACTTGATATAGGTGTTGGTTAGTGGTTGTACAACATTGTGAATGTACTAAATACCACTGAAATGTATACTTTAAAATGGTTAACTTTATGTTATATGAATTTACCGCAATAAATAAAGCAAATAAATAAATGGAGAAAAAGATTTTCCATGAATTAAATGAAGTTTCTTCTTTGTGTTAAGAGAATCATGTCTAAGTTTATAATTTAAACTTTATATATCTTAAAGAGGGCCAATGTGATAGTCAGAAGCCACCCTCCTCCCCCAAGATGTCCATGTCCTAATCCTTGGAATCTGTGAGTACGTTATTTACATGACAAAGGGGAATTAGGGTTGCAGATGGAATTAAATTTGCTAGTCAGCTGACCTTAAAATAGGGAGATCATCCTGGATTGTCTGGGCCCAATATAATTAAGAGTCCTTAAAAGTGGGAGAGAGTAGGCAGACAGGTCAGAGTGATGCAGTGTGAGGACTTGACCTGCTGTTGCTGGCTTTTAAGATGGAGGAAGGGGGGCACCAGCCAAGGAATGCAGGTGGCCTCTAGAGTCTGGGAAGGGCCAAGAAACAGAATCTCCTCTAGAGCCTCCAGAAGGCTTGACACCTTGATTTTAGCCCAGTGAGGCCTGTGTTGGACTTCTGACCTGTAAAACTGTAAGATAATAAATCTAGGTTGCTGTTGTTGTTTCTAAAATATTTATTTATTTGGTTGCATTGGGTCTTAGTTGCAGCAGGTGGGCTCCTTAGTTGTGGCATGTGAACTCCTAGTTGCAGCATGCATGTGGGATCTAGTTCCCCGATGAGGGATTGAACCAAGACCCCTGCATTGGGAGTGTGGAGTCTTAACCACTGCACCTCCAGGGAAGTCCCCTAAATCTATGTTGTTTTAAACCACTAACTTTGTGATAATTTGTTACAGCCATGATGGAAAACTAATACAGACAGCATAAATGTGTATACTTCAGACCTCACAAAACTTGTATCTTCCTACTGACAGTGAATATTTTTATGAAGAGTACAGGCTTTGGAGTTGGAAGGCCAGGTGCTATAACTTGCTAGCTATGTTTCTGTGGGCAATTCACTGAACTCTTCTAGGCTTCAGTTTCCTCACCGGGAACATTGGAGATAATACCTACAAACCCGATGTGTCATGAGAATCAAAAGAGAAAATTATTGGTGAAACTGGGAAAGTGCTCTGAGAGTGGTTTTTTGTTTTGTTTTTTTTTAATATAAATTATCAGTAAAGGGTGCTTAAGGGGGAAAGGTCCAGAGTTACTCTAATATTTTAGCTGGAAATAGAGAAATAGAGAAGGTGGGAAGAGGAAACAGTTTGAGTGAACTGGAGGAAATGATAAAGCAGGTACAATTCTTACTATTTTTCCAGATGTCATCCTTGTTTTAAGCCAGTATAAGAGGAATTTTAGAGTTGGCAGAAGCCTGGAAATCATGTAACCAACGCCCAACCTTGTGCAGATATGGAAGCTGAAATCCAGAAGCTAGAAGACTTTCTTCAAACCACTCAGCTAATGAATGGTTTCACCAGGTGAATAGACAAGTTTTCTGGACTTTACTGTCTAAAGCATAACCTTTAAGATAAAAAGTGTTTCTTTACTGCAAACCAGAGGGGATACAGTGCCCTCTAGTGGCTTTTTATTTTATTATACAAATCCCCATTACTTCACATTTCTGTTTTAAAGGTTGAGAAGGAGATGATGCAAGCTAGGCTGCCTTAGAGAAGGACCTTACAGTTATTTGCAAACTCAGATTTCAAGGTTTCAAGCAAGTTCTAACTTGAGAAATTAGGGGCTAGGATGAGAAACACCATTAAAGGAAAAGGGGTGGGGAATTTGTAAATGCAAATTTGGACATTTGTGCTGAATACACTGCTCAAATATTTTATCTGGAAAATGAGAAAAATACGTTTTGGTTGTGTTTCCACTGACAAACTCAGTGAAATCAAAAAGGTTCACTTTTCGTTTTATTGAGATACAGTCCTCATAACATAAAATCCACCATTTAAAAGTGTAAGCTTAAGTAGTTTTCAGTATATTCACCATGTTGTGCAACCATCACCACTATCTAATTGCAGAATATTTCCATCTCCCCCCACACCCCAAAAAAACCCAAACAATTAGAAGTTGATTCCAATTCCCCCCGCCCCATCCCCTGACAATTGCTAATGTACTTTCTGTCTCTATATATTTGTCTATTCTGGATATTTTATATAAATGGAATGTGAACTTTCATCTCTGGCTTCTTTCATTTAGCATAGTGTTTTCAAGGTTCACCCATATTGTAGCATGTATCAGTACTTAGTTCCTTTTTATGGCTGAATAATATTCTGTTGTACGGATATATCACATTGTAGTCATTTGTTCATCAATTGATGGGTATTGAGTTGTTTACACTTTTTTAAAAAATTTGTTTAATTATTTTTGGCTGTGTTAGGTCTTCGTTGCTGTGCGCGGGCTTTCTCTAGTTGTGGCGAGTGCGGGCTACTCTTGTGGTGCGCGGTCTTCTCATTGCAGTGGCTTTTCTTGTTGCGGAGCATGAGCTCTAGGCACACTGGCTTCAGTAGTTGTGGCACTCGGGCTCTAGAGCGCAGGCTTAGTAGTTGTGGCGCATGGGCTTAGTTGCTCCGTGGCATGTGGGATCTTCCTGGACCAGGGATTGAACCCGTGTCCCCCTGTGTTGGCAGGCAGATTCTTAACCACTGCGCCACCAGGGTAGTCCCTCTATGTTTAACTTTTTGAAGAACTATCAAACAATGTATGTTCCAACTGTCTCATGTTTTCCAACACTTGTTTTTTCCATTTTATTATTAATATTAATATTGCCATTCTAATGGGTATAAAGTAGTATCTCATGTGGTTTGTTTTAAATTTTGAAATCAATTTTTTCTCTTTTTTTATTTTTGTTTTTATTTGTGGTAAAATATACAAAACATAGAATTTACCTTCATAACTATTTTAGGTATATAGTTCATTAATGTTAAGTATATTCACATTGTGGTGCAACCAATTTCCAAAACTCCACCTTGTAAAACTGAAACTATGCCCGTTAAGCAACTCCCCATTCTCCTCTCCCCTCAACCACCATTCCACTTTCTGTCTCTATGAATTTGATGACTCTAGGGTATCTCATATTAATGGAATAGTATTTGTCTTTTTGGGACTGGCTTATTTCACTTAGCATAATGTCCTCAAAAGTTCATCCATGTTGTAGCATGTGTCAGAATTTCCTTTCTTTTTTTTTTTGTGGTACACGGGCCTCTCACTGCTGTGGCCTCTCCCGTTGCGGAGCACAGGCTCCGGACACGCAGCCTCAGTGGCCATGGCTCACGGGCCCAGCCTCTCCGCCGCATGTGGGATCTTCCCGGACCGGGGCACGAACCCGTGTCCCCTGCATCGGCAGGCGGACTCTCAACCACTGCGCCACCAGGGAAGCCCTCCTTTCTTTTTAAAGTTGAATAATATTCCACTGTAGGACTTCCCCGGCACTCCAGTGGCTAAGACTGTGCTTCCACTGCAGGGGGCACAGGCTTGATCCCTGGTTGATCCTGCATACCGTGCGATGCAGCCAAATAATAATAATAATATTCCATTGTATATATACACCACATTTTATTTATCCATTCACTTGTCGATGGACCCTTGGGTTGCCTCTACCATTTGGCTTTATGAATAACACTGCTATGAACATGGGTGTACAAATATTTCTTCGAGACCCTCTTTTCAATTCTTTTGGTGTATGCCTAGAAATGGAGTTGCTGCCTCATATATAAATCTGTTTTTAATTTCTTGAGAAACTGCCATACTGTTTTCCATAGTGGCTGTGCTATTTTATATTCCTATCAACAGTGGCCAAGGGCTCCAATTTTTCCATATCCTCCAACACTTGTTATTTTCTGTTTTTTTTGATAATAGCCGTTCAGTTGGTGTGAGGTAGCATCTCTGTGGTTTTGACTTCCATTTCTCTAATGACTAATGATGGTGAGCATCTTTTTATGTGTTTGTTGGCTATTTGTATATCCTTGGAGAAATGTATTACAAATCCTTTACCCATTTTTTAATTGGATTGTCTTTTTATTGTTGAGTTGGATGAGTTCTTCATATATTCTGGATACAAATCCTTTTTATCAAGATACATGATTTGCAAAAGGATTTATTTTAAACTGTCCTCTATTGAGGTATACTTTACATAGAGTAAAATATACAGATCTTAAGTGTAGAGCTGAATGAAGTTTGATAAATTTATACATACCTGTAACTTTCATCCAGGGCAAGTTAAAGAATATTTTTGTCACCCCAGATAATTCCCTTGGGACCCTTTCCGTGCAGTCGCCCATTCCTCTCTGCCCAATGCAATGGTTATTTTTATTTGTCAATAGAAATTAGTTTTCCATGTTTCTGAAATTCATAAAACAAATTGTGTAATATGTACCACTTGTGTCTGGCTTCTTTTACTCAACATTGTATCTGTGAGATTCATCTGTGTTATTGCATATATTCAGTTGATACTTTTTTATTGCTGAATTTTAAATTTTGATGAAGTCCAATTTATCCACTGTTTTTTTTGGGGGGGGGCTGTTGTTGTTTTTTACAGTTAGTGCTTTTTGTGTTCTATATGAAAAATGTTTTCTGACGTCCCGTTCCTCTACGACCAGGTTGCAAAGATATGTTCCTATATTTTCTTCTGAAAGATTTAGAGTTTTAGCTTTCACATTTAGACCTATGATGCACATCAAATACATTTTTGTTTAATATGTGGTGAAGTTGAAAGGTGGTTGGTGTTTTTTTTTTTTCTCCCACAGATATCCAGTTGTTCCAGCACTGTTTATTGGGAAACTTTTTCATCCTTCATAAATTGCTTTGGTTATTTTTTAAAAATTAATATATGGGGGCTTCCTTGGTGGCGCAGTGGTTGAGAGTCAGCCTGCCGATGCAGGGGACATGGGTTTGTGCCCCGGTCCGGGAAGATCCCACATGCCACGGAGCGGCTGGGCCCGTGAGCCATGGCCGCTGAGCCTGCGCGTCCGGAGCCTGTGCTCCGCAACGGGAGAGGCCACAACAGTGAGAGGCCCGCGTATGGCAATATGGTATGTATGTGTAGGTCTATTTTTGGACTCTCTGTTCTGTATTGCTGATCTATTTGTCCATTCTAATGCCATTACTACCTTATCTTTCATTAATATAGCTTTTTATTTTAATAAGTCTTGAAATTAGGTAGTTTGCCCTAGAGCTTTGCCCTTCTTTTTTAATATTGTTTTAGTTATTCTAAGTCCTATCCACTTCTGTATAAATTTTAAAATAAGTTGTCAATTTCAACCAAAAAAGCCCATTTGGGGTTTTTATTGGGATTGCATTGACTCTATAGAACATATGGTGAGAATTGTCGTCTTAACAATATTAAGTCTTCTAATCCGTGAACATGGTATTATATCTCTTCATCTGATTAGGTCTCCTTTAGGCTCTCTCAGCAATGTCTTGTTTTAATGTAGAAGTTTTGCACAGTTTCATTAAAATTATTCTAGGTATTTTTGGTTATTTTAAAATAGCATTGTTTTATTTTAACTTTTGAATTGCTCATTGCTAGTAGAAATGAAATTTATTTTTCATATTGAATTTGTATCTGTAACCTTGCCAAATTCACTTATTATTTCTAGTAATTTGTAGATTTCCTTGGATTTTCTACATACACAATCATGTCATCTGCAAAAAAGAAAGTTTTACTTTTTTCTTACAATCTTAATCCCTTTTCCTTTTCCTTGCCTTACTGTACTAGCTAAGCCCACCAGTACAATGGTAAATAGTAGACATAAGAATGGACATCTTTATTTTAATTTTAGAGGGAAGTGTTAAATATTTCACCTTTAAGTTTGATGTCAGCTATAAGATTTTATATACAGCCTTATCAGATTAATGAATTTCCTTTCAATTTTTAGTTTTTTAAGAGTTTTTTAAATATTTATTTATCTGTTTATTTATTTATTTTGGCTGCGCTGGATCTTCATTGTGGCACACGGGATCTTCATTGTGGCACGCGGGATATTTACTTGCGGCACGCAGGCTCCTTAGTTGTGGCATGAGAACTCTTAGTTGAAGCATACATGCAGGATCTAGTTCCCCAACCAGGGATCGAACCTGGGTCCTCTGCATTGGGAGTGCGGAGTCTTACCCACTGGACCCCAGGGAAGTCCCTGCTAAGAGTTTTTATCATGAACAGGTGTTAAATTTTATGAAATGCATTCTGTATATTTACTGAGATAATTACATGCTTTTTCTCCTTAATTCTGTTACTATGGTAAATTATACTATTTGATTTCTTTTTTAAAAATACCTTTTATTATGGAAAGTTTCAAACACATAAAAAGTAAATAGAATAGTATAATAAACTCCCAGGTTACCCATCACCTAACTTCTTTTTTTTTTTTTTCTTGTGGTATGCGGGCCTCTCACTGTGTGGCCTCTCCCGTTGTGGAGCACAGGCTCCGGACGCGCAGGCTCAGCGGCCATGGCTCACGGGCCCAACCGCTCCACGGCATGTGGGATCCTCCCGGACCGGGGCATGAACCCGCATCGGCAGGCAGACTCTCAACCACTGCGCCACCAGGGAAGCCCGTCACCTAACTTCTTAAAACATTTGCACCCTCATCAAATCCCCACACTTAAAAGTTCGTTCAGGTTTTTTGTTTTGGATCTTTTCTATTTGTCACTTTCTCTCTAATTCTTTTTTCTCCCTCTTCTACTTTCCCTTTCTCCTCATACCTTGTCCTTCTCCTCCTTCTGCCTCTTTCCTTCCTTATTACTCCCCCTTGCTTCTTTCTCTTCCTCTTTTCCTCCTCTTCTCCCCTCTTCCCCTCATCCTCCTCATCTTCCTCTTTTTCTAGTAAAGTTGAAAAATTCCTTATTATTATTTAATAAAGATAAATGAATTCAATGAAATTCTTTTCTTGCACGCCCTTTCATACAATTCAAATTAACAAAGTTTTCTGTATACAATTTAATCTATTAGAATACTACCAGAATTTTTGTCAAGCACTGAAATGTTACACATTAGTCATGATTATAAATTCCATCAATGTAGTCTAAAATACGTAAGTGTATTAACTGGAACTTAGTTAATTACAGAGACTTCTTACCTTTCCTTTCTTTTTTTTTTTTGGCAGATACATTGCTCATTTATTTGCTCCATGTTTGAAAAGAATTTCAAAATAAAATAACTTTATACACCATACAATTCAGAGCAGAGTTGGGCTCAGGGGACCACTTCATGGTTCACAGGGTGGGCAGAACCCTCTGTCTCCAAACATTTTTTGCACTAGTTTGACTTTCTGCTGTGAGTCCTGGTCCCAGTCTTGCTTGAAACCCCATGAAGTTAAGTTCACCACCCAAGGGGGCTGGAATTTCCCCAGCCATAGGGATGAGCTGCTAGTTCAGAGGTGAAAGAGGGCTTCCTGGAAGGGACCAATAAAGCCTCTGCAGCAGAAACAGGAGGAGACAAGGGCAGAAGGCATGGTGCTGAACCAGTGAGCCTCTGGGAGATGGTGGAGCTCTCAGGATCCAGCATTTCCCTGTGCTCAACCGTGGGTTTCCATTCGGTAGAACAGTGTCTACCTTAGAATGCAGCAGAAACTTTCTTCTAGTAGCTTCCAAAACCTGAAGACAGGGCCCAGCAGGAATTTCGACTGGACCCAGGAGATCCCAGGATGCCAGGGAGCTACAAGCCCTTGATTATTGAGGTGGCCCAGCCAATGGGCCCAGCTCCTGGAAGGCACAGTAAGGTAGTTTTGCAAGGACAGCCCACGACTAGGACAGACAGACCCATGCAAACACACTGGAGTTGGTAAAAGGGACTCCATATTGCTCATTCCCTAACTCCAGGTTCGACACCCATTGTTCAAAAGACACAAAGTGAACACCGTTCTTGAGGTTGGAGGACACATGGCTGGCCTCAAAGGGGACTCTCCTCCACCGCCGGATGCGAAAAGGATTCGAAGAGAAATGACGCAGGACAGCCTGGTTGACGTCTAGAGTTTGGACAATTAGCCAATATATACATATACGGTTAGTGCCTCTTCGTTCCATCCAGCAGTCAGAGACACAAATGTCAGTCTTTCCACTATCCAGGAGTTCTGGCCAGAAACCCTCCTTCTCCAGGTCCAAAACTTCCTTTCTTCGAAACCACCTGTAACCAGGTAGGTAGTAGGCAGGTAGAAAGTGGACATCACAAGGAGCTGCAGGCATGCCCTTAACATTTTCCCTCCTTTGTCCAGCCGTCCCCACCACTCAGCATAGGCTGTTCTGGGAAGCCATCTAGGCCCCTGGGGTTCAGGAGGAGGTTGCGCCCTATGGGTCTGCGCTCGCAGAAGCGGCCCAGGACGCAGGGCCTGAGGTCGGCGGCGGCGGCAGGCAGGTGCTGACGATGGGCCACAGGACGGCGTGTTTCCGGGGCAGGATGCTCAGCCACAGGGCCTGGCAGTCCACTAGGTCGCGCCAGCACCTGCACACCTGGTGGTGGTGCCTGAGCAGCATGTGTTGGGGCACATGGCTCAACACCATTAGGAGCAGGTCGGCTGGCAGTTGGTTCGGGCCCAGCGCCTCCTCGGATTCCTGCTCCAGCAAGGGGATCCCGACAGGCTGGCCCTTGGAGGAGGGCTTCTCACCAGGCTCAGCTGCAACCTGCATCTCAGCCAGCGCCCCTCCTGGGTGGGCCATCACCTTGCTTCACGTCTCTTTCCTTTCTAAGACAAGTTAGAGCACTTTATCATTTTGCTGTTTTGGGTAAATAATCTGAAAATGCACTGCTTATGGCTATGCTTAACAAGTTGTGATATATGGTGGAAAATAGGAATAATACAGGGCCAAAAAGATAACCTTTAAGTATTTTATACTTTTTTGACTTAGGGCGCATGCAAGTTAAATGAAAATTTTGAGGTTTATATGGTTGTTTTTCATTGTTGTTGTTGCAGGTTTTACCATCTGAAGAGGATAGAATGAAAAAAGAAATGAGAAATCAGCTTCTTGTGAAGCTTGTGAGAAAAAAAATAAGGTAATTTGGATGTTATATGAAAGAATATCTTCAAACCTATGCTTACTTTGGCAAAATTTTAAAAATTTTAATGGCGAAATATAGCTGGAAGCAACAGGATAATGAATCTAACTTACATTCCCATCTTACTTTAAAAGAGGAAAATATTTTACTAATAGTAGTCATGTAGAATAGCTAATGAAGTGAAATGTGTGAAATGAAACGAAATGAAACTTAATATTATCATTATTTGGGTGCTCTTGAGAAGCAGTGATTATTTCATCACAAGAAAAAGTGTTGATTTGAAGATACTGTCACATTGTATAAGAAATTAGAAAATCACATTTATCATGTAGCTACATTTTTCATATTAAAACTCTAAGGATAGTTCTAAACATTCTTATGCTATTCCAACTCTGAAAATTGCTTGGAAAAACTTTTAGATAATTAAAATTTGTTTTTCTGGGACAAGATTGCATTAGCCCTACCCTTACAACCAAATTCCTCCAAACACTCATTTGCAGGTGTCAGTAGTACACACCGTCTTAAACAATACTTCCACAGAAATTATCAGTGACATAAACATGTACTGCTCCCATAGCCAGACTCCACATCCAATAAAAACACGTGCATTTGTTCTTCTTCCCCCTCTACCCCCAAATAAAAAATAAACAAACAAATCCCCTAACTAGGGAGCTACCAGAGAGAAGGTGGAGGTGAGGCTGAAGGTAGGAGCTGCTAGAGCACAGTAATCACATTTCCTCTCCTCCAGCCCCCCTCCCCTCTCCATTTTAAATTGAGGTAATAAAGGTAAAATTACACGTGTAGATCTTAAGCAATCAATTTAATGAGTTTTGACAATCTTATATTCCTCTCTAACCACCAGCTGAAAAAAAAGATATAGAACATTCTGTCACCCCAGGAGGTTTCTTCATGCCCTTTCCAGTCTGTTCCCCCTCTTTCCAAGGAAACACACATCCGATTTCTGTCCCCATAGCCTTGTTTAGCATTGTCCTGGACTTCATATATGGACTCATACAGTAATGTACTATTTTATACCTGGACACTTTCACTCAGCATATTTCTAAGATTATCCATGTTGTTGCTAATTTCAGTAGCATGTTCCTTTTAGTTTCTGAGTAGTATTTCATTATATGAATATACCACATTTTTTAAGACTTTATTTTTTAGAACAGTTTTAGGTTTACAATAAAATTGAGAGGAAGATGAAAAGATTTTCCATATACCTGCTGCCGCCATACATGCACAGCCTTCCCCATTATCAACATCACTCACCAAAATGGTACAATTTCCTACCAAGGATGACCCAACATTGATATATCATAATCCCCAAAGTTCATAGTTTACCTAAGGGTTTATTCCTGGTGTTGTACATTCTATGGTTTTGGACAAATGTATAGTGACATGTATCTATCTTTATATAATATCATACACAATATTTTCACTGCCCTAAAAATTCGTTGTCCTCTGTCTATTCATCTTCTCCACCCCCCAACTCCCCCTTCAAATCCCTGGCAACCATTGATCTTTTCACTGTCTCTATAGTTTTACCTTTTCCAATGATTCATATAGTTGGAATCACATAGTATGTAGCCTTTTCAGATTGGCTTCTTTCACTTAGGAATATGCATTTAAAATTCCTCCATGTCTTTGCATGGCTTGATAGTTCATTTCTTTTTAGTGCTAAATAATATTTCATTTTCTGGGTTATGTTAATGTATCTATTCATCTACTGTAGGACATCTTGGTTGCTTCCAAGTTTTAGCAATTATGAATAAAGCTGCTCTGAACCTCCTTCTGCAGGTTTTTAGGTGGATATAAGTTTTCAATTCTATTGGGTAAATACCAAAGAACACGATTGCTTGATTGTTTGGTACAAGTATATTTTGTCTTGTAAAGAACCACCAAACTGTCTTCCAAAGTGGCTGTACCATTTTGCATTCCCACCAGCAATGAATAAAGGTTCCGAGACTTCCTGGTGGCCCAGTGGTTAAGAATCCACCTGCCAATGCAGGGGATACAGGTTTGAGCCCTGGTCTGGGAAGATCCCACATGCCACGGAGCAACTAAGCCGTGTGCCACAACTACTGAGCCTACGTTCAAGAGCCCGCGAGCCACGACTACTGAGCCCGCATGCCACAACTACTGAAACCCACGTGCCTAGAGCCCGTGCCCTGCAACAAGAGAAGCCACCACAATGGGAAGCAGGCGCACCACAACATAGAGTAGCCCCCGCTCGCCACAACTAGAGAAAGCCCGCGCACAGCAACAAAAACCCAATGCAGCCAAAAATAAATAAATAAATTATTTTTTAAAGTTCCTGTTGCTTCACCTCCTCACCAGTGTTTGGGGTTGTCAGTGTTCTGGATTTTGGCCAGTCTAATAGGTGTGCAGTAGTATCTTATTGTTTTAATTTGCATTTCCCTGGTGATATATGATGTGGAGCATCTTTTCATATGATTATTTGCCATTTGTATATCTTCTTTGGTGTTAAGGTTTTTGGCCCATTTTAAAATCTGGTTTTCTTATTGTTCAGTTTTCAGAGTTCTTTGTGTATTTTGATTAATAGTCCTTTGTCAGATGTGTCTTTTGCAAATATTTTCTCCCAGTCTGTGGCTTCTCTTCTAATTCTCTTGGTAACTGTGTTTCTCAGAGCCAAGTTTTTTAATTTGAATGAAGTAAAGCTTATCAATTATTTCCTTCATGGATTACACCAGAATTTTTTAAACCCATTCTTCTGTTTATATACTTATAGTTTATTTCCAATTTGGGAACTTTATAACAAACACTGCTATGACTATTTGTATAGACATGCTTTTCTCTCTCTTTGGTAGATACCTAAACGTAGAATTATTAGGTCATAGGATAAAGGTATGTTTAAGTTCATTAGAGGGGACTTCCCTGGCAGTCCAGTGATTAGGACTCCGTGCTTCCACTGCAGGGGGCGTGGGTTCCATCCCTGGTCAGGGAACTAGAACGCCACGTGCCGTGCAGCATGGACAAAAAAAAAGTTCATTAGAAACTACTAAGTCCTCCAAACTGTTTGTACTATTTTACCAGCAATGTATTACAGGTCAAGTTGCTCCATATTCTTGTTAACATTTAACATTGTTCGAGTTTTTTTTACTGTGGCCATTCTGATGCATAGGAAATGGTACCGTATTGTGGTTTTAATTTGCATTTTCTTGATGACTGGTGATGTTTAGTACCTTTTCATGTGCTTATTTGACATCATATGCATTCTTTTTTGTTTGTTTTTTTTGCGGTACGCGAGCCTCTCACTGCTGTGGCCTCTCCCGTTGCAGAGCACAGGCCCCAGACGCGCAGGCCCAGCGGCCATGGCTCACGGGCCCAGCCGCTCCGTGGCATGTGGGATCCTCCTGGACCAGGGCACGAACCTGCTTCCCCCGCATCGGCAGGCGGACTCTCAACCACTGCGCCACCAGGGAAGCCCTGTATTCTTTTTTAAAGTTGAAATATAGCTGAGGTACAATAGTACTTTAGTTTCAGGTATATAATACTGTGATTCAATATTTTTATAGATTATACTCCATTTAAGGTTATTATAAAATATTGGCTATATTCCCTGTGCTGTACAATATATCCTTGTAGATTATTCACTTTATACATAGTAGTTTGTACCTCTTAATCCCGTACCCCTATAACTCCCCACCCCCTTCACTCTCCCCAGTGGCAACAACTAGTTTGATCTCTATACCTGTGAGTCTGTTTCTCTTTTGTTATATTCATTCACTTGTTTTAATTTTTAGATTTCACATATAAGTGACAACATACAGTATTTGTCTTTGTCTGTCTGTCTGACTTATTTCACATAGTGTAATACCCTCTGTATCCATCCATGTTGTTGCAAGTGGCAAGATTTATTTATTTTTTTCTGGCTGAGTAATGTGTGTGTGTGTGTGTGTGTGTGTGTGTGTGTGTGTTTTCTTGTTAATTCATCTGTTGATGGACATTTTGGTTGCTTCCATATCTCGGCTATTGTAAATAGTGCTGCAGTGAATATCAGTGTGCATGTGTCTTTCAAAGGAAATTGCAAACATTAATAAACTTCCCTCTCAATAGTTCAGCATACATAGCACTAACTAGAGTTCAGTATTTGTTGACAGTATTTTTTCCTTTCAGGAAAGTTTGAATGACTATATTTTATGGTTGTAATTTGTAATATTAACTTATTAAGGTCATTGACTTTACCAGAGCAAATTTTTGATCATTATAAATAGAAAATTTTGAAACTGGAATATTACATAATAATTTATTTCTCCATTTTATTTTGCTTGCACAGTACTGAAATGATTGATGATTGATCAAAATAAGTAGTCACAAATGGTAGCAGATTTTTAAAATAGCTCATGGAATTTTAGGAAATTAGGTCTAAATTTTATAATGTAGGTCACACTTCAATGACATTAATTCTAAAGCTGGAAGGAAGTATATTAGACATTTTTCTTTTTAAATTGTAATCAGAATAGTATCTAATAAGAGTTCAGGTATTTTTTTCATATATGTAATAGTTGGGCATAACTTACCCCAACTAACAATAAATGCTAGAAGTGTCTATAAGTGTTCACTGGTTATCGTACAACTTATCATTGCAATGTGAAGAAAATTTGTTCCAGAAAGATGAACCTTATACATTTATTGAGTGTGCTATGTTATCTACTCATGTGTATGATTTTACAACCTGGATTTTTAAAAAGGAGCTACAATCTACCTAGTCAACCACACATTAAGAAAAAGTTCATATTAAGTGCACAGCAATGGGAGATGAATCTCTATTCAAAGAGCTAAGTTTCTGCCAAGGGAGGAATTAGGAAAATGCACTCGTACCCCCACCCTAGAATGCCACACTTAGGAATCAAAGGAGGTCTCTGGCAGCCAGGCCCAGCAGGCTTGACAGGTTAGTCTTTCTAATCCCTCCCTGGGAACATGCTGCTCAATACTGTATGCAGTGGTGGCAGGAAGCTAATTCTGCTTCTCTGAATAATGGAGGGTACCACCACCCTGAGGATTGTCAGAAGCCAGGGGAGCCAGTGCTTGGGTAGACTTTTTTTGCTTCAGGGCACTAGGCTGGTTGGAACCCCTTGAAGAATCCAGCTGGAAAAAGTCACAAAACCCATGCAAGGCATCCTAAATAACCATGCTTAAATTAAGGTAGAGGATTGCCTCTTGAAGAGGCTCAGGACCTTCAGTCCAGGAGTGATTGGCACTTCATTCACTTCTACACGGAGGAAAAAAAAGTTTCTGGAATATTCAAAAACTGCCCCGGTGAGCTGATTTCATTGGCATGGACCCAGTCTGTTCTGAGAAGTTGTGCTGCAATTGTGGTATGGCAAGAAGAATACTATTTTTGGAGTAAGGAAACACTTAGCTTGGAACGTATGGATCACAAGACGTTGAACACGTCAACTAACCTCAGTTTTCCTCATCAGTAAATGGATTGTTGTGGTAAGAACTTCATAAAATAATCCACGTGGAAGCACCTGACACTAATGCTCAGAATACCTTACTTAATCTGAATACAGTCTCCTAAGTAAAACAGATATTCCTTAACATACCAACAGATGCTCTGAGTGAGGGAGGGAAGAAAGAAGGAGGAAGTTTTTAATTGAACTGTTATTAAATAAGTTGGAGGTGCTCATGTAATTGTAGCTATTATTACTTCACCTTTTAGAATCTAAAGGAAAGTGATACATCACCTAAGATAATGCTGAGGTAAATACATGTAACTTTTGCTTTCTTATGTCTGGTGATAGATACTGTGCACTTCTGAGGAGTCCAGGTCACAAGCTGGCCTTAAACATATGTAATGGACAGCTTTTATTCTTGCCTGACTAGCATCCATTCCTCCTTTTATGTTATAGCACCTAGTTTTCCTCTATCATGCTCAGTGCATTGTTCCTGGGGGGAGAAGAGTCCACACCAGCTCCAGAAGTGGACTTCTAAGCCAGGCCTTTCCAATCAGAGCATTACATTTATGGCAGATCCCATTGATTGGCTAACCTAATCCCCATTCTCAACCCCCTTCTTCCCAGCCTAACTCAACTGGAGAGTCTGGAAGAGCAAAATACTTGGCTCTCCTGCCTTGCTTGAGGGTAAGGGTAGCCTTGTGACCCAGTTATGATCAGTGAGTCATGAGCAGAAGTCTGCTGGGTGATTTTGGGAAAACTTTCGCTTTCTTCAACGAGGGACGTTTGCTGCCCGTAGCATCCTTTTTCCTGCCTAGAACCTGGATGTGAATTTTTGGAGCTGCAGCTGCCATCTTGCAATAATGAAGAAAAAGCCAAAGAACTAAAAAGCCAAAGAACTTGCAGACCACGGGCTCTAGGCAAGCGGGCTCAGTAGTTGTGGCACACGGGCTTAGTTGCTCCGCGGCATGTGGGATCTTCCCGGACCAGGGCTTGAACCCGTGTCCCCTGCATTGGCAGACGGATTCTTAACCACTGTGCCACCAGGGAAGTCCCACATCTTTTAATATAAGGAACATGAACTTCATTTTGTTTTATCAAGTACTCTGTTGTCTGCAACTGAAGGCATCTCTAACTGATAAAATATCTCCTTGGCTGTAATGATTGATTCAAGGTTGGCCATGTGCTCAAGTTAGACCAATCAGAACCAATGAGACAGTTTTAGGACTTTCAATAGACTATTAGAATAAGAAGTTCTCTATCTGTAGACCTGAAAGTAAAAAGATATAAGCCTAGAACTGCTGGCAGCCAACTTGCTCCAACTTGGGATCAGCCAGTATGAGAATGAAGCCAGTACAGAGAAGACACAGATGAGATAGGGAGAGAGAGTGAGTTATGATGATATCCTTTGAGTCCCTGATCCAGGTTTGCCTAAAGGGAGGGTGCCTTTGGACTTTTTAAATACAGGAACCAATAAATCCCTTTTTGGCTCAAGCTTGTCTGAGATATGAGGATTCTGTCACGTATCAAAACCTGACTAATACTTGGCAACGTATTACCGGTGCTGCTCCTAGTCCATATGTTCTCCTGCCTGCACTGCCTCAAGTACCTAAGAGCAGGGCTTCATATTTATCCGTTTTTAGTGAGTCCCTTCCTCCCTCAGCTTCTCTGTTGATACTTTTGTGGGTCCACCCACAAGGAGAGGCCTCTGCTCTGGGTGAGAGGAGATGAAAGATCCCACACATTTTAGAAGAGACTTTCCAGCACAGGGAAGCACAGTACACGTGTTTCCTCTCTGACTGAAATTCATGAAGAGGCTCTTCAGTGAGGTAGGAAAGGGGAGACTAGAGGGAGTTGCTGGGTGGAAGGATAATTTGGTTTATTACAATTAAATTGTTTCAACTTTTTTTCCCCTTACTATCAAAGTCATACAGTAAATATAAAAAGAGGGAATTCCCTGGTGGTCCAGTGGTTAAGACTCTACACTTCCATTGCAGGGGGCCCGGGTTGCCATGTGGCGTGGCCAAAAAAAGTAGAGATCACTGTGTTTCTCCAGCGATTTTTCTTTTCTTCTCATAGTCTTCCGTATTATGTCTGCTGGAAAGCATTGTCTTTGATAATCAAAATAAAATGATGGTTGAATCCATTTGATAGCAACAAACCAGTTTTCAAGGCCAAGGGATAGCAATAGTCTGGTCCATTGTCAGGGGAGTCCTAACCACTGGACCACCAGGGAACTCCCAATAAGTACTGTGTTTGGATTTACTCTCTTCAGGCTTTCACTCCCATATTCCACCAAAACTGCCTTTGCTGATAAGTTCACATTGCCAAATTTGATGGTTAATTCTTGGTCTTTTTACTTCACCTGTTGGCAGCATTTTACACAGTTCCTTGGAGTCCAGGTAGTGAGGCAGTCAGGAGTGTAGACTCTTGAGCCAGCAAAAGTTCAAAATTAGAGTTTCACCACCACGAGCTGTGTAACCTTGAGAGAGACCTTTAAACTCTGTGCCTCAAGTTTGTCACCTGTAACATGGGAATGATAATAATATCATCTAATTCATAGTGTTGCGAAGATTAAGTTGGACTAAGAATAGTAGTGGTAGTAGTTGTTGGTAGTAGTAGTAATATGCTTTCTTGAGTTGGCTTCCAGGATCCCACACTCACTCATGTTTTTTCTTATTTCACTAGCTACTCCTAATCTCTTAGTCCCCTGCTTCCTTCTTAGTCCCCTGATCCCTAAAGCTGCCCCAGATCCCTGTCACTGTACCGCTTTAACTACATCACTCTCTTAGTGAGCTCATCCAGTCTTACGATTTTAAATACTATCAGCAGTGGACACTATTACGTACCATCCACATACCCCTTCAAGGAAGGATTTGTGCCCCAGCTGCTAAGGCTACCATCGGTGGACAGCCTTCATCTGTCAGCTCTTTCAGGGATAACCTCAGCTGCGCAGAGCCTCCCTGCCTGAGGCCATGTCTTTCTGGAGGTGGTCGACATTCGATAACTGGTTGAGGCAAGAGTATAAAGGCTTACTAGTTCAGCCTCACATAGGACAACTCTGCCAGGCCATTTCAGCTCCAGAGCTTCTCAGGGAATCAACTTGGGTTGTCAGGCCTGCATCATAGCTCAACTCCCTCTGCCCAATCCTGCTTCTTCCGCCTGCCTTCCGGAGATGTTGATTCCAAGGACATTCTCTGGGAAACATCCTAAACACTGAAGTCTGCCTCAGAATCTGCTTCCCAAAAAACCCAAATTGTGAGGCTATTTATGTGTTGATGACTCTCAAATTTTATATCAACAGTGTAATCTTCTCTGAACTCCAAATTGTATAGTCAACTGCCCGCTTGGAAATTTAACAGACATCACAAATCTAATGTACCTAAAACTGGGCTCTTGTTTTTTCTTTTTTCTTTTTGTTGAAGCGTAGTTGATTCACAATGTTTCAGGTGTACAACAAAGTGATTCTGTTTTACTCATATATATAAGTACATGTATTTATATATATATAAAAATATACATGTTCTTTTTCAGATTTTTTTCCATTATAGGTTATTACAAGATATTGAATATAGTTCCCTGTGTTATACAGAAGGTCCTTAGTATTTTATAGATAGTAGTGTGTATGCGTTAATCCCAAATTCCTAATTTATCCCTCCCCCCTCTTCCCCTTTGATAACCACAAGTTTGTTTACTATGTCTGTGAGTCTATTTCTGTTTTGTAAATAAGTTCATTTGTATCATTGTTTTTAGATTCCACAGATAAGTGATATCATACTTGTCTTTCTCTGTCTGACTTACTTCACTTAGTGTGATAATCTCTAGGTCCACCCATGTTGCTGCAAATGGAATTATTTTGCTCCCTTTTATGGCTGAGTAATATTCCATTGTGTATATATATATATATATATATATATATACATACCACATCTTCTTTATCCATTTTTCTGTTGATGGACATTTAGGTTGTTTCCATGTCTTGGCTGTTGTAAATAGTGCTGCTGTGAATATTGGGGTGCATGTATCTTTTCGAATTAGAGTTTTCATCTTTTCTGGATATATGCCCAGGAGTGGGATTGCTGGATCATATAGCAACTCTATTTTCAGTTTTTTAAGGAACCTCCATACCATTCTCTATAGTGGCTGGACCAGTTTACATTCCCACCAACAATGTAGGAAAGTTCCCTTTTCTCCACACCCTCTCCAGCATTTATTATTTGTAGACTTTTAAAAAATTTAGTTAATTAATTAATTTAGTTTTGGCTGTGTTGGGTCTTTGTTGCTGCGCATTGGCTTTCTCTAGTTGCAGTGAGCGGGGGCTACTCTTCGTTGCGGTGCACGGGCTTCTCATTGCAGTGGCTTATTTTATTGCAGAGCACAGGCTCTAGGTGTGCGGGCTTCCGTAGTTCTGGCACACAGGCTCAGTAGTTGTGGCTCACGGGCTCTAGAGAGCAGGCTCAATAGTTGTGGCACTTGGGTTTAGTTGCTCCACGGCATGTGGGATCTTCCTGGACCAGGGCTTGAACCCATGTCCCCTGCATTGGCAGGCAGATTCTTAACCACTGAGCCACCAGGGAAGTCCCTGTAGACTTTCTGATGGTGGCCATTCTGACTGGTGTCAGGTTTTGATTTGCATTTCTCTAATAATTAGCAACGTTGAACATCTTTTCATGTGCCTGTTGGCCCTCTGTGTGTCTTCTTCGGAGAAATGTCTGTTTAGGTCTTCTGCCCATTTTTTTTTGATTGAATTGTAAAACTGTGCTCTTAACCTTTCCATTTCCAAAATCTTTCTTCTTCTCCTCTCAGTAAACGACAATTCTTTCAGTTGTTCAGGCCAAAAACCTGGAGCAATACTTGATTCTTCTCTTTACTTCATACCTTAATTCCCACTATCAGCAAATCCTATCTATCCTAGTATCAAAATATATCAAAAACCATTTATCCAGACTTCCCTGGTGGCACAGAGGTTAAGAATCTGCCTGCCAATGCAGGGGACATGGGTTCGAGCCCTGGTCCACAGAGCAGCTAAGCCTGTGCACCACAACTATTGAACCTGTGCTCTAGAGCCCACGAGCCACAACTACTGAGCCCACTTGCCTAGAGCCCGTGGTCCACAAGAGAAGCCACTGCAATGAGAAGCCCACGCACTGCAACAAAGAGTAGCCCCTGCTCACCACAGCTAGAGAAAGCCCGTGTGCAGCAACAGAGACCCAACACAGCCAAAAATAAATAAATAAATAAATAAATAAATAAAAAACCCCACTTATCATTTCCACTACTAACAGCCTGACCTACACCACCATTATCTCTTCTTTGGATTATTTTAATGCCTTTCTAATTGAACTCCCTGCTTTTCTCTTCCTCTTTTACATTCTATTTAATTTATTTTTTATTGTTTGTATGTCAAAATACAGATTATTTTTTCTTGAAGAATAGTTGATTTACAATATTGTATTAGTTTCAGGTGTACAGCATAGTAATTCAGTATTTTTGCAGATTATATTCCATTTTAGGTTATTGTAAGATAATGGGTATAATTCCCTGTGCTATACAGTAAATTCTTGTTGCTTATCTATTTTATATATAGTAGCTTGTATCTGTTAATCCCATACCCCTAATTTGCCCCTTCCCACTTCCCTCTCCCCTTTGATAACCACAAGTTTGTTTTCTATGTCTGTGAGTCTGTTTCTGTTTTGTGTATACGTTAATTTGTATTATTTTTTAGATTCCATATATAAGTGATATCATATAGCATTTGTTTTTCTGTATGACTTATTTCACTAAGCATAATACTCTTTAAGTCCATCCACATTGCTGCAAATGGCAGTATTTCATTCTTTTTATGGCTGAGTAATATTCCATTGTATATATATATACCACATCTTCTTAATTCAACTGTTTATTGATGGGCACTTGGGTTGATTCCATGTCTTGGCTATTGTAAATAGTGTAAACATTGGAGTGTGTGTATCTTTTCAAATTAGTATTTTCATTCTTTCTGGATATATACCCAGGAGTGGAATTGCTGGATCATATGGTAGTTCTATCTTTAGCTTTTTGAGGAACCTCTATACTGTTTTCCATAGTGGCTGCACCAATTTACATTCCCACCAACAGTGTACAAAGGTTCCCTTTCCTCCAAATCTTCTCCAGCATTTGTTATTTGTAGACTTTTTGGTGACAGTCATTCTGACAAGTATTAGGCGATACCCCATTGTGGTTTTGATTTGCATTTCTCTAATAATTAGCAATATTGAGCATATTTTCATGTGTCTGTTAGCCATCTGTATGTCTTCTTTGGAAAAATGTCTATTCAATTCTTCTGCCCAATTTTTAAAAAATAAATTTATTTATTTTATTTTTGACTGCGTTGTGTGTTCGTTGCTGCATGCGGGCTTTCTCTAGTTGCGGCAAGCGGGGGCAACTCTTCATTGAGGTGTGCGGGCTTCTCTTTGCAGTGGCTTCTCTTGTTGTGGAGCACGGGGTCTAGCCACGTGGGCTTCAGTAGTTGTGGCGTGTGGGCTAAGTAGTTGTGGTTCACGGGCTCTAGAGCACAGGCTCAGTAGTTGTGGCGCACGAGCTTATTTGCTCCGTGGCACGTGGGATCTTCCCAAACCAGGGCTCAAACCCGTGTCCCCTGCGTTGGCAGGCAGATTCTTAACCACTGTGCCAAAAGGGAAGCCTTTCTGCCCATTTTTTGATTGTATTGTTTATCTCTTTGGTATTGAGTTGTATGAGCTGTTTGTATAGTTTGGATATTAACGTCTTGTTGGTCGCATCATTTGCAAATATTTTCTCCCACTCAGTAAGTTGTCTTTTCATTTTGTTGATGGTTTCCTTTGCTGTGCAAAAGCTTTTAAGTTTAATTAGGTCCCATTTCTTTACTTTTGCTTTTATTTCTTTTGCCTTGGGAGACTAATCCAAGAAAATATTGCTGTGATTTATGTCAAAGAGTGTTATGCCTATGTTCTCTTCTAGGAGTTTTATGGCCTCATGTCTTACATTTAAGTCTTTAAAGCACTTTGAGTTTATTTTTTCATGTGGTGTGAGGGAAGGTTCTAATTTCATTGTTTTACATGTGGCTATCCAGTTTTTCCAGCACACTGCTGAGGAGACTTTTTCTCCATTTTATGTTCTTGCCTCCTTTGTCATAGATTAATTGACAATAGGTACGTGGGCTTATTTCTGGGCTCTCTGTTCTGTTCCACTGATCTGTGTGTCTGTTTCTGTGCCTATACCGTGCTGTTTTTCTGCATTCTATTTTAGATCAAGTAGTACTAAATGTAAATCATATCATGTCACTCCTCTTCTCAACACCCTGCAATGTGAGAAGATAAATAAAATTGGTAAATCTCTCTCCAGACTGATCAGATAAAAAGAGATGTCATAAATTACCAATATCAGGAATGAGAGAGGACATCATTACAGATCCTATACATATAAAAAGGATAATAAGAGAATATTATGAATAATTTTATGCCAATGCATTTGACAACTTAGATAAAATAGATATATCTCTTGAATAACAGAAGTATCAAAGCTTGTGTGACTGGAAATGATGATCAAATGTTGAATATATGTGATAACAGCAAAAATCTAGTCAGAAGAAAAGCGTGATTTCAGAGGAAAATCCTTCAGCTCATGATGTTTGTTGTAGTATTTGTTTTGCTCCTGTCACTATTGTTACTTATACTTTATTACATTAAGGAAGTTCTCACCTATTCCTGCTTTGCTAATTTTTTATTATAAAAACTGCCAACTTCTATTAATTTATGTTCCTGCATCTATAAGATAGTCCTATGATTTTTTGCTATTATTTGTTAAGTGGTAAATTATCTTGACCACTGTCTAATATAAAAGCAATTTTACATTCTTTTAAAAAAATAAAGTATCAAAGCTCACTGAAAAATAAATAGGTAGTAGGGCTTCCCTCGTGGCGCAGTGGTTGAGAGTCCGCCTGCCAATGCAGGGGACACAGGTTCGTGCCCCGGTCCGGGAGGATCCCGCATGCCGCGGAGCGGCTGGGCCCGTGAGCCATGGCCGCTGAGCCTGCGCGTCCGGAGCCTGTGCTCTGCAACGGGAGAGGCCACAACAGTGAGAGGCCCGCGTACCGCAAAATAAATAAATAAATAAATAAGTAGACCTTCAAGATGGCAGAGGAGTAAGATGTGGAGATCACCTTCCTCCCCACAAATACATCAGGAATACTTCTACAAGTGGAACTCCTACAGAACACCTACTGAATGCTGGCAGAAGACCTCAGACTTCCTCAAAGGCAAGAAAATCCCCACATACCTGGGTAGGGCAAAAGATAAAAGGAAAAACAGAGACAAAAGAATAGGGATGGGACCTGCACCTCTGGGAGGGAGCTGTGAAGGAGGAAAAGTTTCCACACACTAGGAAGCCCCTTCACTGGTGCGCAGCAACAGGGGTGCAGAAGGCAAAGTGGAGAGATTCCTGCACAGAGGATTGGTGCTGACCGGCACTCACCAGCCTGAGAGGCTTGTCTGCTCACCCGCCGGGGGCAGGTGGTGGCTGCAAGCTGAGGCTAGGATTTGGAGGTCAGACGCCAGCGAGAGGATTGGAGTTGGCTGCGTGAACACAGCCTGAGGGGACTATTGCACCACAGCCAGGCGGGAGAGACTCCAGGAAAAAGTCTGGACCTGCCGAAGAGGCAAGAGACAATTATTTCGGGGTGCGTGAGGAGACAGGATTCAGAGCACCGCCTAAACGAGCTCCAGAGATGGGCGTGAGCTGCGGCTATCAGCTTGGACCCCAGAGACGGGCATGAAATGCTAAGGCTGCTGCCGCTGCCACCAAGAATCCTGTGCTCAAGCACAGGTCACTATCCACACGCCGCCCCCTGCAGGAGCCTGTATAGCCCGCCACTGCCAGGGTCCCGTGATCCAGGGATAACTTCTCCAGGAGAACAAACAGCGAGCCTCAGACTGTTGCAATGTCATGCCGGCCTCTGCTGCTACAGGCTCCCACCGCATTCCAGTTATGACTACCGTACCCCTCCCTCCCCACCGGCATGAGTGAGCCAAGCCCCTTAAACAGACGCTGCTTTAAACCCCTCCTGTTTGGGCAGGGAACAGATGCCTGCGGGCGACCTACACGCAGAGGTGGGGCCAAAATCAAAGCTGAACCCCAGGAGCTGTGCGAACAAAGAAGAGAAAGGGAAATTTCTCGGTGCAGCCTCAGGAGCAGCAGATTAAATCCCCACAATCAACTTGATGTACCGGGCATTTGTGGAATACCTCAGTAGACAACGAATTGTCCCAAAATTGAGGCGGTGGACTTTAGGAGCAACTATAAACTTGGGGTTTGCTGTCTGCGATTGATTTCTTCCTGATATTTATGATAATCTTAGTTTAGTTTTTACCACTTGTTATCATTGGTGGATTTGTTTTTTGGTTTCGTTGCTCTCTTCTTTTTTTAATTATTATTTTTTATGTTAATAATTTTATTTTTAATTTTCTTTCTTTTTATCTCCCTTTTCTTCTGAGCCAGGTGGCTGACAGAGTCTTGGTGCTCCTGCCTGGTGTCAGGCCTGAGCCTCTGAGGTGGGAGAGCCAAGTTCAGGACATTGGATCACCAGACACCTCCCGGCCTCACATAATATCAATCGGTGAGAGGTCTCCCAGAGATCTCCATCTCAACACTAAGACCCAGGTCCACCCAATGGCCAGAAAACTCAAGTGCTGGATGCCCCATGCCAAACAACTAGTAAGACAAGAATACAACCCCACCCATTAGCAGAGAGGCTGCCTAAAATCATACTGAGTTCACAGACACCCCAAAACACACAACCAGACACGGCCCTGCCCACCAGAAAGACAAGATCCAGCCTCATCCGCCAGAACACAGGCACCAGCCCCCTCCACCAAGAAGGCTACACAAGCCACTGAACCATCCTCACCCACTGAGGGCAGACACCAAAAACAATAGGAATTACCAACCTGCAGCCAGTGAAAAAGGAGACCCCAAACACAGTAAGTTAAGCAAACTGAGAAGATAGAAAAATATGCAGCAAGGTAATATTGAGGGAGCAAGGTAAAAACCCATGGGACTAAACAAATGAAGAGGAAATAAGCAGTCTACCTGAAAAAGAATTCAGAGTAATGATAGTAAAGATGATCCAAAATCTTGGACATAGAATGGAGAAAATACAAGAAACGTTTAACAAAAACCTAGAAGAACTAAAGAGCAAACAAACAATGATGAGCAACACAATAAATGAAATTAAAAATTCTCTAGAAGGAATCAATACCAGAATAACTGAGGCAGAAGAACAGATAAGTGCCCTGGAAGATAAAATACTGGAAATAATTACTGCAGAGCAGAACGAAGAAGAAAGAATGAAAAGAATTGAGGACTATCTCAGAGACCCCTGGGACAATATTAAACACACCAACATTCGAATTATAGGGGTCCCAGAAGAAGACGAGAAAAAGAAAGGGTCTGAGAAAATATTTGAAGAGATTATAGTTGAAAACTTCCCTAATATGGGAAAGGAAATAGGTGATCAACTCCAGGAAGTGCAGAGAGTCCCATACAGGATAAATCCAAGGAGAAACACGCCAAGACACATATTAATCAAACTATCAAAAATTAAATACTAGAAAGAAATATTAAAAGCAGCAAGGGAAAAGCAACAAATAATGTACAAGGAAATCCCCATAAGGTTAACAGCTGATCTTTCAGCAGAAACTCTGCAAGCCAGAAGGCAGTGGCAGGACATATTTAAAGGGACGAAAAGGAAAAACCTACAACCAAGATTACTCTCCCCAGAAAGGATCTCATTCAGAGTCAATGGAGAAATTAAAACCTTTACAGACAAACAAAAGTTAAGAGAATTCAGCACCACCAAACCAGCTTTACAACAAATGCTAAAGGGACTTCTCTAGGCAGGAAACACAAGAGAAGGAAAAGACCTACAAAAGAAAACCCAAAACAATTAAGAAAATGATAATAAGAACATACATATCAATAATTACCATAAATGTAAATGGATTAAATGCTCTAACCAAAAGACATAGACTGGGCTTCCCTGGTGGCGCAGTGGTTGAGAGTCCGCCTGCCAATGAAGGGGACACGGGTTCGTGCCCCAGTCTGGGAAGATCCCACATGCTGCGGAGCTGCTAGGCCCATATGGCCGCTGAGCCTGCGCGTCTGGAGCCTGTGCTCTGCAACGGGAGAGGCCACAGCAGTGAGAGGCCCGCGTACCACACACACACACAAAAAAAGACATAGACTGGCTGAATGGATACAAAACAAGACCCATATATATGCTGTCCACAAGAGACCCACTTCAGACCTAGGGACACATACAGACTGAAAATGAGGGTATAGAAAAAGATATTCCATGCAAATGGAAATCAAAAGAAAGCTAGAATAGCAATTCTAATATCACATAAATTCGACTTTAAAATAAAGACTATTACAAGAGACAACTAGGGACACTACATAATGAGCAAAGAATTAATCCAAGAAGAAAATATAACAATTGTAAATATTTATGCACCCAACACAGGAGCACCTCAATACATAAGGCAAACGCTAACAGCCATAAAAGGGGAAATTGACAGCAACACAATAATAGTAAGGGACTTTAACACCCCACTTTCACCAATGGACAGATCAACCAAAATGAAAATAAGTAAGAAAACACAAGCTTTAAATGACACATTAGACAAGACAGACTTGATATTTATAGGACATTCCATCCAAAAACAACAGAATACATTTTCTTCTCAAGTGCTCATGGAATATTCTCCAGGATAGATCATATCTTGGGTCAAAAATCAAGCCTTGGAAAATTTAAGAAAATTGAAATCGATCAAGTATCTTTTCCGACCACAATGCTATGAGCCTAGATATCAATTACAGGAAAAAAACCTAAAAAATACAAACACATGGAGGCAAAACAGTATGCTACTAAACAACCAAGAGATCACTGAAGAAATCAAAGAGGAAATCAAAAAATACCTAGAAACAAATGACAATGAAAACACGACGACCCAAAACCTATGGGATGCAGCAAAAGCAGTTCTAAGAGGGAAGTTTACAGCAATTCAATCCTATCTCAAAAAACAACAAAAATCTCAAACAACCTAACCTTACACCTAAAGCAATTAGAGAAAGAAGAACAAAAAACATCGAAGGTTAGCAGAAGGAAAGAAATCATAAAGATCAGATCAGAAATAAATGAAAAAGAAATGAAAGAAACAATAGCAAAGATCAATAAAACTAAAAGCTGGTTCTTTAAGAAGATAAACAGAATTGATAAGCCATTAGCTAGACTCATCAAGAAAAAAAGGGAGAAGACTCAAATCAACAGAAGTAGAAATGAAAAAGGAGAAGTAACAACTGACACCGCAGAAATACAAAGGATCATGAGACATTACTGCAAGCAACTATATGCCAGTAAAATGGACAACCTGGAAGAAATGGACAAATTCTTAGAAAGGCACAACCTTCCAAGACTGAACCAGGAAGAAATAGAAAATATAAACAGACCAATCACAAGCACTGAAATTGAGACTGTGATTAAAAATCTTCTAACAAACAAAAGCCCAGGAGCTGACGGCTTCACAGGCAAATTCTATCAAACATTTAGAGAAGAGCTAACACCCACCCTTCTTAACTCCTCCAAAATACAGCAGAGGGAGGAACACTCCCAACCTCATTCTACGAGGCCACCATCACCCTGATACCAAAACCAGACAAAAATGTCACAAAAAAAACTACAGGGCCAATATCACCAATGAACATAGATGCAAAAGTCCTCAACAAAATACTAGCAAACAGAATTCAGCAGCATATTAAAAGGATCATATACCATGATCAAGTGGGATTTATCCCAAGAATGCAAGGATTCTATAATATATGCAAATTGATCAATGTAATACACCATATTAACAAATTGAAGACTAAAAACCATATGATCATCTCAATAGATGCAGAAAAAGCTTTCGACAAAATTCAACACCCATTTATGATAAAAGCTCTCCAGAAAGTCAGCACAGAGGGAACTTACCTCAACATAATAAAGGCCATATATGACAAACACACAGCCCACATTGTTCTCAATGGTGAAAAACTGAAACCATTTCCTCTAAGATCAGGAACAAGACAAGGCTGTGCACTCTAACAGCTATTATTCAATGTAGTTTTGGAAGTTTTAGCCACAGCAATCAGAGACGAAAAATAAATAAAAGGAATCCAAATTGGAAAAGAAGAAGTAAAACTGTCACTGTTTGCAGATGACATGATACTATACATAGAGAATCATAAAGATGCTACCAGAAAAATAGTAGAGCTAATCAATGAATTTGGTAAAGTATTAGGATACAAAATTAATGCACAGAAATCTCTTGCATTCCTATACACTAATGATGAAAAATCTGAAAGAGAAATTAAGGAAACACTCCCATTTACCACTGCAAGAAAAAGAATAAAATACCTAGGGATAAACCTACCTAAGGAGACAAAAGACCTGTAGGCAGAAAACTATAAGACAGTGATGAAATAAATTAAAGATGATAAAAACAGATGGAGAGATATACCATGTTCTTGGATTGGAAGAATCAACATTGTGAAAATGACTATACTATCCAAAGCAATCTACAGATTCAATGCAATCCCTATCAAACTACCAATGTCATTTTTCACAGAACTAGAACAAAAAATTTCACAATTTGTATATAAACACAAAAGACCCCAAATAGCCAAAGCAATCTTGAGAAAGAAAAACAGAGCTGGAGGAATCAGGCTCCCTGACTTCAGACTATACTACAAAGCTACAGTAATCAAGACAGTATGGTACTGGCACAAAAACAGAAATATAGACCAATGGAACAGGATAGAAAGCCCAGAGATAAACCCACCCACATATGGTCACCTTATTTTTCATAAAGGAGGCAAGAATATACAATGGAGAAAAGACAGCCTGTTCAATAAGTGGTGCTGGGAAAACTGGACAGCTACATGTAAAAGAATGAAATTAGAATACTCCCTAACACTATACACAAAAAATAAACTCAAAGTGGATTAAAAACCTAAATATAAGGCCAGACACTATGAAACTCTTAGAGGAAAACATAGGCAGAACACTCTATGACATAAATCACAGCAAGATCCTTTTTGACCCACCTCCTAGAGAAATGGAAATAAAAACAAAAATAAACAAATGGGACCTAATGAAACTTAAAAGCTCTTGCACAGCAAAGGAAACAATAAACAAGATGAAAAGACAACCTCAGAATGGGAGAAAATATTTGCAAATGAAACAACTGACAAAGGATTAATCTCCAAAATATACAAGCAGTACAGCTCAATATCAAAAAAACAAACAGGGCTTCCCTGGTGGCGCAGTGGTTGAGAGTCCACCTGCCGATGCAGGGGACACGGGTTCGTGCCCCGGTCCGGGAAGATCCCACATGCCGCGGAGCGGCTGGGCCCGTGAGCCATGGCTGCTGAGCCTGCGCGTCTGGAGCCTGTGCTCCGCAACGGGAGAGGCCACAACAGTGAGAGGCCCGTGTACTGCAAAAAAAAAAAAACAAACAAACAACTGAATCCAAAAATAGTCAGAAGACCTAAATAGACATTTCTCCAAAGAAGATATACAGATTGCCAACAAACACATGAAAGGATGCTCAATATCACGAATCATTAGAGAAATGCAAATCAAAACTACAATAAGGGGGACTTCTCTGGTGGTGCAGTGGTTAAGAATCCACCTGCCACTGCAGGGGACACAGGTTCGAGCCCTGGTCCAGGAAGATCCCACATGCCATGTAGCAACTAAGCCCATGTGCCACAACTGCTGAGCCTGTGTGCCACAACTACTGAAGCCCACATGCCTAGAGCCTGTGCTCCGCAACAAGAAGCCACCACAATGAGAAGCCTGGGCACCACAACAAAAGAGTAGCCCCCACTCGCCGCAACTAGAGAAAGCCCACGCACAGCAACAAAGACCCAACACAACCAAAAATAAAAATAAATAAATGTATATAAAAAAAAAAGATGTGTGTAGGATCCCTCCTAGTTATAAGAGGCTGTGTCATTGGATACCACCTATCCCAGAACCGTGCTAAGTGCTGTTATGGTGATGGGGTGGGGAGCGGGTGGGGAGGGGGCAAGCGGAGATCAAAACCGTGGTCTATATGCCAGCTGAAAAGTCAGGACAGGCACAAACAGAACTACGTGACAACAACAGAGACAGTCCCCAAAAGGGGGCAGCTATCTGAAGACTTCAACTTGCAAATAGAGTTTAGAGAAGGCAAAAGTGAGTAGGAATTCTCTCCCATGGAATTGGAAAAGATATTCACAAATCATATATGTGAAAAAGGATTACTATAAAGTACTCCTACAACTCAACAACAAAAAACAAACGACCCAATTCAAAAATGAGCAAAAGGTACAGCAATTATACTCTAATAAAAGTGTTTAAAAAAAAATGAGCAAAAGGGAATTCCCTGGAGGTCCAGTGGTTAGGACTCTGCACTTCCACTGCAGTGGGCCCCGGTTCAATACCTGGTCAGGGAACTAAGGTCCCACAAGCCACACATGTGGCCACAAACAAAACAAAGAAAACAGAACAAGACAAAAATGAGCAAAAGACTTCACAGTTCTCCAAAGAAGATATACAAATGGCCAATAAGCTCATGAAAAGATGCTCAGTGTCACTATGTCACTAGCCACTAGAGAAAATGCAAATCAAAACCACAGTGAGATACCATTTCACATGGCCCATCCATTAGGATGTCTATATCACACAAAGAAAAATAAAAGAAAGAAAAAAAGAACAAGCTGTGACAAGGATGTAGAAGAATTGGAACCTGGTGCATTGCTGGTGGGAATTAAAAATAGTTTGGCATTTGAAACATGTGATCCAGCAATTCCACTGCTGGTTATATACACAAAATAACTGAAAGCAGGGACTCAGATATTTGTATACTCATGTTCATAGCAGCATTATTTACAATACCCAAAAGGTGGAAACAACCCAAATGTTCATCAACAGATGAATAAGCAAAATGTGATATATACATACAATGGAATATTATTCAGCCTTAAAAAATAATGAAATTCTGATACATGCCACAACATGGGTGAACTTTGAAAGCATTTTGCTAAGTGAAATAAGCCAGTCACAAAAGGAAAAATTATGTATGATTCCACCTATATGAGATACCTAGAGCAGTCAAATTTAGAAAGACGCAAAGTAGAATGGTGGCTGCCAGGGACTGGGAGAGGAGGGAGTAGGAAGTTGTTGTTTAATAGGTATAGTGTTTCAGTTTTGCAAGATGAAAAGAGTCTCGCAGATTGGTTGCACAATGTGAATGAACTGTACACTTAAAAATGATTAAGATGGTAAATTTAATGTTATGTGCATTTTACTGCAATATAAAAATTTAAAAAGAGAAAAAGAAGTAGTGGAGCTAGGATTCAAATCCAGGACATCTGATGACAATATGTGCTCTTAACACTAGGCTGCACTAGTCCTGCAGGTAATCACTAGTCCATGAGCATTAGAAGGTAGTTTATCTGTCACCCTGTCTTGCCAGAGCATGTCCCTTGGGTTCCACTTATATGAGGTATCCAGTATAGGCAAATTCATAGAGAGAATAGAATAGAGGTTACCAGGGGCTGGAAGGAGGAAGGAATGGGGAGTTATTTTTTAATGGATACAGATTTTTTCTGTTCGGGATAATAAAAAAGTAGACCTCACACCATAAAACATTCTTTTCTCTTGTGACATGATCCACTAACTTAATAGTGCAAGTGGCATTGCCAGAATAAACACTCTTCTGATCACTACTTCCTTGAAATTCATGAGGATTCTTCAGTTCATAATGACGTTATAGTTCATTTGGACCCAGACTTACCTATATTCTTGTGTCCTAATAAAGCCCAAACTGAAGATCTCCACAGAGGTCCCTCAGGGGTTTACTTAAGCACCCACCTACTTTTCACGAATTCTTACTAGGACTTTAAAGACCTTAGATTACCTTGTTATTTTATGTCCATCCAATACATAGTTAACATTTTGCTTCATTCTAAAGATGAAGTGAGCTCTAGGACTGGTATCAATCCATTTAATTTTTTAACTAGAATATCGTAAGTTTCCAAAGAAAAGTTTTTGTCAAACCAAAGTTCATTGCCTAGGGCATGATTTATACCAAGAAGGCAAAGCTCTCACTTGCAGACTATCTGCAAACCATTCATTTTCCAGGCTCACTATCAAACAAGAGGATTCTTGGCTAGGACTCCTAGTTATTGCCAGCAATGGATTCCCAACTTTTCTGAAATTGCTATTTAATGAAGTTCTCAGTAACTCACCCTCTTCTATGAAAACCTAAACATAACCAGGCATTGTGTGATATAAATTTAGATCTCCAACCACCTCCTTCAATCTGGAACTAACTAATTATTATAAACCTTTTTTTTTGTTCGTACATGAGCAACCTGGACAGGCCCTTGGTGTTCTGACTCAATTTTATAGGAATCTGATTCAGTTCTGACTCAAAAGCATGGAGACCAATTGCTTACCACAGCCTCCTCTAATTATAGCTTTATAATAACTTTTTTAATGTTGATTTTTTAAATTGGCTGCCATTCAAACCCTGGTGGATTGCAAAATGCCCCTTCTTGTCCTCCCATTCACCCTGGCCGGGCCTCCCTTTCACTGGGGACCTGTCTTAGTTCTTTCAAGCTGCTATAACAAAATACACAGACTGGATAGCTTATAAACAACAGAAATTTATTTCTCACAGTACTAGAAGTTTGATGTCCAAGATCAGGATGCTAGCACGGTCGGGTGAGGGCTTTTTTCTGGGTCAGAGATGTCTCATTGTGTCCTCACATGGCTAGGGATCTCCTGGATCCTCTTTTATAAGGCACTAATACCATTTATGAGGATCCCCACCAGAGTTGAAGCACCTCCCAAAGCCACCACCTACTAATACCACCACCTTTGGGGTTAAGATTTCAACATGAATGTGTGGGGTTCACAGACATTCAGACCATGGCAGAGCCTGTTCTCATTGGCTATCGGCTAATTCTCTCTTAAATGAGTCAGCCAGTCTCTCTCTAGTTACCCGACCAGTCTTCAGGTGGTGCTGCCACAAGAAGCCTGAGAAGTCAACCTGGAAGTTTAATTTGGACCTTACTCATCCGGTAGAAGATAGAATTTTTATTTATTTATTTATATTTATTTATCTATCCATTCATTCATTTATTTATTCATTCATTCATTCATTATTTATTTATTTATTTATTTATTTATTTTGCGGTACGTGGGCCTCTCACTGTTGTGGCCTCTCCCGCTGCGGAGCAGAGGCTCCGGACGCGCAGGCTCAGCGGCCATGGCTCACGGGCCCAGCCGCTCCACGGCATGTGGGATCCTCCTGGACTGGGGCACGAACCCGTGTCCCCTGCATCGGCAGGCGGACTCTCAACCACTGCGCCACAAGGGAAGCCCATGGCAGGCGGATTCTTAACCGCTGCGCCACCAGGGAAGCCCATGAGTGCTTTTTGAATTCACAGCAAACAGTACTTCTGTCTCCCAAGCAACTCGTCTGTAAAATGTTTCACGTCAGCTACATTTGGGTATGACAAGCATGGAAACAATAAAAAGCACACAAATCAAAATTATACTGTTTCCTAAGCATGCTATAGTATCAATTTTATATTTAATTACGTTGAGTTTTGACGTGTACAGAATTCCATCAAAATGTCTCTGTGTAATTTCATGGGAAGTACATTTAACCTAAGCTCTATTTGGCTTATCTTGAAGGAACCGTTCTCATAGCTTGTTTGCCCAGCTGCTGCCTGGAATGTAGTGTGGGGCTGGGATGAAATCAGTGATGGGGTTGGTGGGTGATCAGCCAGCCTTGGACAGAATATTTCAAATAACCACCTGTATATTACTTTATAAGCTTCTGCAGTTTTGACTTTTATAGATTTTTAATATTTTAACACGTTTAAAGTTCATATGCTTTTAGTTTTTGCACAAAGACCCAGACTGACTGGATCCAAGTATTTTTTTGTCCTGCTATTGCAATGAGAAACTATAGGATTTGTTTGTAGTTCCATCGTCATCACTGAACAGTGGTGCCTGTGGCCAGTCTTCCTGGGCCCTGCTAAGATGGACACTGCAGCACGACTCAGAGGTTGGCCACATCTGGTTATTTGACTGTGTCAGCTCTACATACTCCACTGACATGGCTAATTTCAGAGCCATCCCCAGAGACCTGGCTCCTTGCTTCTCCTAGGCAGCTGTGAAGACTGGACATCATAAAGGAGCTAGTCAAGGCCACGTTAGTACCTCTAGAATTCAAATTCCGAGCTCTTTTCTATTAATAGACAAACAGCACTGACACTTGAAACATGCCACTAATTAAGTGCCCAGATGTATAGAAAAAATAAGTAAATAAAGTTATGCTTAAAATAGGTCCTTGGGCTTCCCTGGTGGCACAGTGGTTAAGACTCCACCTGCCAATGCAGGGGACACGGGTTCGAGCTCTGGTCCGGGAAGATCCCACATGCCATGGAGCAACTAAGCCTGTGAGCCACAACTACTGAGGCTACGCTCTAGAGCCCGCAAGCCACAACTACTGAGCCCACGTGCTGCAACTACTGAAGCCCGCACGCCTAAAGCCCGTGCTCTGCAACAAGAGAAGCCACTGCAATGAGAAGCCCGCGCACTGCAACAGAGAGTAACCCTGCTGGCCGCAACCAGAGAAAGCCCACGTGCAGCAACGAAGACCCAACACAGCCAAAAATAAATAAATAAATAATAATAGTAGGCCCTCAGTAGATAGGCAATGAATAAGAAGAGATAACTCACAAACAGAAAATAAAAAGAGTAGACTACTACACACAAGTGGAAAGGAAAATGTTAATCTTTAAGAAATTTTTTCAAGTGTGACAGCATTTAATTAATGAAAAAAAATTACATTTCCCACCTCGGTCTGTGCTCCTCAGACCCACCATTCTGTTGGGATTTTCTTGGGCAGGGTGTCATCTAAGATGATCTAAGAATAATTTTTTATATAAAAATGTCTCAATTATTAAAAACTTAGAAAAACGTTTAATGAAAATGCCCAATTCTGATGAAGCTGGGGTGAAATACGCATACTCATCTAGGGCTGCAGCAGCTCAAGTTGATACAAAATAGGCTTGAAAAGCCAGAATTTCATGAAAAAAATAATGCAGAACAGAGTAGGTTTTGTATTATATTACTTTCAGAATATATTGGATTGGTCAAAAAGTTTATTCGGGGTTTTTCCGTAAGATGTATGGAAAGACCCAAACAAAGTTTTTGGCCAATCCAATATGTTTAATAGTTTAATTTCCTTAATAGTAAATTAATATGTACATGATAACAAACTACAGAAAGGTCCAGGTTGGGCTTACAGTCTTTTTGAGGTAGTCAGTTCTGTGGAATCCAGGGAGTTATCTTACTGCTCCAGCTTTTGCAACCAATTTGAGTGTCCTGTAATAAATCCCTTTCTACTTAAAGCACCTTGAACACCCAGAGGGGTTTCAGTTCCTCGTGCAGAACACTAAGCACTGAATGGGTTTGACAACATTGCCCAAAGGAGCAGTGTTAAGAGACTCCACGGGATGAAAACAGCATTCCAACATGAGAGACTAGAACAGCTTATTACTGTGAGCTTCTCTCATGGCAACCTAAATCCCTCCTAATGCTAAAAAGCCTATTTACTTCTTGTCAATCCCTTGTTGAATAGCTACAATGTTGAGCTCCAATTCAGGTGTCAGAAATTAACATTTCTGCTAGAGAAAGGTACATCTGAGCCCAGACTGACCGTGCCTGGGACATGACCATGGCCCTCCCCACCCCACGGAATGGTGATTGACAGGCCCTCATGATGAGTCCCTGGGATAAGTTTTCTGCAGCTGGATAATACCCTTGGCCACATTAGACTTGTCCCTTGATGCTAATGACCATCTAGTTGACACTGTGCTGCAAAATATACTGATACACACGATGGGTGATCGGCCACCAATAAATCATGCTGTTGTTCTACTCTGATCACCTGTCATAAAATATTCAGAGCTAAAAATGCCTTTCAGTTTAAATGGGCTTTAGTCCAGTTCAATGGTAAGTTCAGGTTTTATTATATTTTTGCACAGGCTAGATGTGGAGCACAAACTGAAGAGTTCCAGGAGAAGCACCAAATGGCCCCACACGGAAGGTGGGGACCTATGCGGTGCAGGAACATATGATGGGAGGAAAGGCCAGAGCCCTCCATTTGGCTATTCCTATCCCTAGCCTGACACTGGCTCTGCTGAGAGGCTCATCTGGTCATGGGAAGCCAGCCAGATGGGGGCATTTTAGGATGTGTTCCCTAGTTTTTTACTGTAAGCATTCACAATGTTTCCAGTCTTTTGTGTTCATATAAGGAGACGATAGAGTGGAGGAAATCTATATGAACATAGCTGGGATTGGAGCTCAAATTACCAAGCATGCCATCCTGCGTAGGAAACTCTGGATGACTGGAGGTTTGGGAAGGCTCAGTTCAGATATCCTGTCACTAATAGAGATGGTTAGCATGTTCGTAAGTCATGTCTGAGGAGCTGTGGTCCTGACTGGCTGGTGGTGAATGTGGGAAGTATGAAGGGTGAATTGACAGGAAGGAGTGACTCTGGGACTCTGTGTCTGGAATGTGGAGAGTGGTTTGTGTCCTGCACAGAGCCCAATGATGAATGGGTTTGAGAGTACAAACCAAAGAGAGCCGTGTCAGAGAGTCAACATGATGAAAACAGCAGTCCAGCAAGAGAAATCAGACCTTTCAGGTTTTCTCTAACTTTTGTTCATTTTTAGGACATGGTTAGAGCCAAAGAAGAGTTGGTAAAGGGATCGGGGTTGGGACTAGGGTGATGCAAATGAGGCCCCTAGGGCACAAAACTTAAGGAGGTACTCACCCTCTGGGACCAGCTCTACATCTGTATGACCTTGAGAGTGAGTATCTCCTTAAATTTATGCCTCCTTGCCTCGAGGTTATCCTGGCCCTGGTAGGGAAATCTTCAGACAACTAAATAGCCTAGGCTCCCCCGTCACTCGTGTCCCCTCGTCCTTTTCTCCTATTTCCCAGGTCTCTGAATTTTCCCTCACTGCCCACCCCAGAGACAGTACCATAAGAATCTAATCTTAAATGAGATTTGAAATGAAGGGCAGTGCCAGTTAGGTCCATTAAAGCCTCCCTGTATTCTCCCCTGCCTGGACCAAAGATGGATATGGGGAAAGTGATTTCCGAGATGGAGATATCTTCCTCATCTCCACTCCCTGAATCCAAGCCCAGCTGAACACCGAAATGGTTTCTCATTCTAACTTTTTTTGGGCTGCAGCACACAGCTTGCAGGATCTTAGTTCCAGGGGACCAGGGATCGAAACTTCACCCTAGACAGTGAAAGCCCGGAATCCCAACCACTGGACAGCCAGGGAATTCCCTCTCATTCTAATTCTGACCTCCCCTCACTCTTGCGTCTCGTCCCATCCTTGCATCAGTTTAGGCCACTCAAGTGCTTTCACTAAGGGTTCCCTTCACCGTCAGTAGGCTGCTCCATTCTGGTCTCAGAGCTAATAAATTGATCTGCTTTCTCCAATATGGCAGCTACCTTCTTCCCTTAATCTTTGCTTTACTCAGCCACCTCTTGGCTCTAGGACAACTCTCAGGTGCCTCCCAGGGTGAGAGAAAAACTTTACCACTCAGAGTGATCTTAGGCAGTTGGCAAACAACCAAGTGTGGGATCTCAAGAAATCTTCCCACCTCCTATCAAATAATTCCTATTTTACTTCTCAGATGTATATCTCTTGATAAGAATGCAAATACCCCTGGGAAGGCAAATACTTTAATCTGTCATCAAGCAAGCCTTATATGAATAAAGGAGATGAGAATAGATTTTGGTAGAGAGTTTGAGGCCTTGGGTACCTTGAGTTAAAGAGGCTTCTAAAGGATAACCTGGGTGTTCCAAATGTGACAGTCACAATTTTGCAGAGAGCCCTCCTCAAAGTTCCCCGCTCATCACTCCCCTACTTTCCACCTACTTCCCTTATCTTGTCACCTCCTCTCCTGGCAAGTCAGTGCGGGTTGTTGACAGGAAACCCCTGCCCCTTGCTATAAGACCTCTCCAGAGTGCTGCTTGAATGTACTCATGATGTGGCAGCTGACTTCTGTGGAGAAAAGGATGCCAGAGAGAGAGCAAGAAGGAGCCCCCTTTTCTTTTGATGTCCTAATCTCTCACACACCATCATTTCTGCCACATTCTGTTCAACGGAAGTGAGTTGTGTGATTTAGCCCACAACCTAAAGGGAGACGAATTAGGCTCCACCTTTGAAGAAAAGCAGATCAAAAAATTTGTGGACATATTGTACTGAAGTCGTGAGATGAGTCACTGTTATTGCCCATCATAGTTCAAACCATCAGCAGGTCCTGTTGCTCTACATTCAAAATATATCTCAAATCTGACTGTTACCGAGTCCAAGCTCGCTCTGCTTGCCGCACCACAGGCCAGTGAATTGGAGACGAGGTGCTGAGGCAAGGAATACGACTTCACTGGGAAAGCCGGCAGACCGAGAAGATGGCAGACTCGTGTCTCCGATAAACCATCTTATCTGGGTCTGGATGCCAATTTCTTTTATAGAATTAGAGAGGGAGAAACGGTGAGAAGCCAAGTAAAAGGGCCATCAGTCTTGCAAAACATCTCCCGGAATGACCAGCCTGGGTGAGGGGATGCATTAGTTTCTTTTTTCTTGCATCCATTCAGAGGTGGACAGGGTTCCCTGAGGCAGGCCATTTTGTATGATTATAATAACAAAAGCAACAAAAAGCAAAGGTTAAAGTCAGAGAAACAGATCCAACGTGGAGTCCGATTTAGCTCTTCCCTGTTACATGACCGTATTTTTCCATTTTCTTTATTAAGTTATGATTCATACACAGGAAAATTTACCCTTTTGTGGGTATAGTACTGCAAGTTATGGCAAACATATAAAGTCATGTAACTAACATCACAGTAAAGATAAGAGAACAGTGCTATTAATCCAAAAACTTCCCCCATGACCCTCAATGGGAAAGTAGGGAAAGTTCTACTGGGCTTTCTGATGCTAATGGAAATAGGCAGTGGTAGCTGAATTTGCAGGAAACTCCCTGGGAAGAGGGGATATTGGTATTTTCAGGAGGCTCTCCTTTACTCAGATAAGTGAAGTTCAGATAAGATTTCTTTCTGTAACTTCTGTAGCTTAATATTTTAACTTTATCAATTCTGGGAGTTCCAGTGGGTCGCCACACCTCTCACCCTCCAGGAGGCTAGACCGGCTTTCTTATTTGGCACTCCGCAGGCTGTGTTCTGAAAGAAAGGAGAAGCTGCAAATGTCTTGAGACCTAGGCTCTGGAACACATGCTGAGACAGGAGGGAAGGGGGCGGGGCACAACCCTTAGAGAATGACACAGCTGTTGAGAAAAACTGGATATGACAAAAGCTGGTTAGAACGGATTAGTCCCAAGACGGCAGAAGATTCGACTTCCAGTGGTCACTAAGCCTTATTATACGCTCACTGTAATACATTAGCACATGCTACATGACACACCCGCTCGTGCCATGACAGTTCCGAGGCCCACCATAAAAGGCCAAAAAGTGGGCGGTGGCCCAATTCCTAGAAATCCCTGCCCCTTCCCACCCAAATAATTGGAATAATCCTCTCACTCTTTAGCCTATGAAATTACCCAGCCCATAAAAACTACCCACCCCACATTTCAGGGCCGCTCTCTCCTTCTGAGATGGACCGCATTCTGCCTATGGAATGTGCATCTCTCTCAGTAAACCTGCTTTCGCTTTGCTGAGGCTTGCTCTTGATTCTCTCCTCTGCGAAGCCAAGGACTCTCACTAGGTGGCCCATCCCAGCAACTCGCTCGAGACATAGGACATGACCATCCAACTGCGCCCCATTTTCCTGTAACATCTTTACAAAGGAAGAGGAAGAAGGTGGTCATCTCCCCTCCTCACATTTCCTTTGACTATAAAAATGTAGCCAACTTAGTTCGCGGGGCAGAGCCCTTTTGCCCGCCGGCTTCTATCCTTCACAAGCGTCCTATAGTAATAAATCTACTTCTTACCTATCACTTTGCCTCTCACCAAATTCCTTCTGCACCGAGACATAAAGAACCTGAGCTTCATTCAGTCCTGAGACATGTTGTGCGGTTTCAATACAGTATCCATTCCACTACATTCTACTGGTCAAAGCAAGACACAAAGAACAGGCCAGACTCAAAGATTGCAGAAATAGATTCTACCTCTGAGGGAGGAAGAGCAAAGAATCTGTGGCCATACTTAATCTTCCACAAAGCGTTTGACTGGAATATGGGGTAGGTGAAGGCAAATCACCCTGTGTCTTACCGAGCTGGAGTCTCGAAGGAGCCATAAACCTCCCTCCCTCCCTACCACTCTGCCCCCTTTAGCAGGAGATCTGCAAAAGCCTCAGATTTTCACACTAAGCTCCCAGCATCTCTCTGCTCTCCACCTTCTTGCAAACTCTCTGTGCTCTGTAGCTGAGCTATAGCCAAGCTCTGTGATCTTGGGCATATCACTTTTCCTCTCTGCCCCCCCCCAACTCAGATACCCATTCTTCTCCCCACCTCTATGCCCTATAGGCCTCCTCACCTTCCTCTCACAGAGAAGTCAGCTCAGAGTGAGTTGAGTGGAGAATTAGGAAAGCTCTTTGAGGCTTCTTGGAATTCCCAGTCACAAAAGAAAATTTGGGCTAACAAAACTGTTGGGGTGAAATTTGAACAATAGAATGGAGGGGTTTGGTAGGGTCACTCACAAGAAGCGGCACGGAAGGGAACTAAAACCAGAAAGTTACCTTTAACTTCTCTGCCTCAGAGGAGTCACATGCTGCCCTAGGCCTTAACATTTGGCACTAGTCGTCTTGCTAGGATGATAGCAGCTAATAGCCCATAATTACCCATAATGACTTCACAGGGCTCAGCTCAGGTAGGAGCCCAGGCATTTCCAGGTAATGGTTTTTCTTCCTTTTAAATTTTGAGTGTGTTAGCTCCCTGTATGGATCGAAAGGCATTTATTAACACGAGTACCTTCGATAATTAGGTTGGTTTTGACTCGTGTGCTATTTATTAACTACTTCAGTCAGTATGGGTAAGAGCCCTGCTTCTGGGTCAAGACAAGAGAAGGAGACAGAAAACTCAAGTTTTCTCAAAAGGAGTCCTTGGTGTCCAGAGAAGACAGAGGGAGCTTTGTCGTTGTGCTCCTGGGGGAAGGGAGAAAGCAGGAGGCAGACCCTTGAGGGGACAACTGGAATGGACAACACCCACGGGCTGAGCCTCAGTTTTCTTATCTGCTAATGAGGCTTACAACCAGGGAATGCATCAGGGACTAATGCCCACACTTTTATCCATGTAAGGAAAAATAGTAAGACTTTGAAATTAAGTGGGAGTCCTGACCTGGATGGCTCATAGATCCAGGTAATCTCTGCCTGGTTTGTCTTTTTTTAATTAATTTATTTTTTATACAGCTGGTTCTTATTAGTTATCTATTTTACACATATTAGTATATACATGTCAATCCCAATCTCCCAGTTCATCCCACAACCACCGCCCCTGCTTTCCCTCCTTGGTGTCCATACGTTTGTTCTCTACATCTGTGTCTATTTCTGCCTTGCAAACCGGTTCATCTGTTGCCTGGTTTGTCTTTGACTAGGCTATTCTACAACTTGTAGAGGTAAAAGTCTAAATACTCATAGTAGGGCAATTAATTCCTTCCTAAGAAATGCAACCTGTGGCCATTTCACAATGGATGCAACTGATTCCTATGGGTATTGACCAATTTTGCCAGTTCTTCCAGTTTGCAACTGTTCATTAATTCATTTCGGCATTCCTGATCTGGCTATAAACCTGTGGTTCTTTGAGATTTTTTAGACTTGGTCGTAATATCCCAGGGTTTCCTCATTAATTAATGAGTTAAGTTTTTGGCACAGGTGCATTTTATATCTGAGTAAGTTGTCGCACATTAATCCTTTAACATCTTACAGAGAAGGATAAGGAGGTCCAGAGAGGGGATGGGACTTTCCTAAGATCACACAGGCCAAAGCCATGACCAGAACCCAGGTTCTTTTTTTTTTTTTTTTTCACGGGCCTCTCACTGTCGTGGCCTCTCCCATCGCGGAGCACAGGCTCCAGACGCGCAGGCTCAGCAGCCATGGCTCACGGGCCCAGCCGCTCCGCGGCGTGTGGGATCTTCCCAGACCGGGGCACGAACGCGCATCCCCTGCATCGGCAGGCGGACTCTCAACCACTGCGCCACCAGGGAAACCCCCAGGTTCTTTTGACTGTTGTATGTTTAGTAATCCCTGACGTGCATCACAGGGTTGTCACGAGGACCAGAAGGTAGAAGAGAGAAGAGAAAATGGTGTAAAAAGTGAGAGGTGAGGAGTTCTTTTGTCGGGGGTGGGGGTGGGGAGAGGAGGCTCACTGGATCCTGGGTTCCAGCCCCACATACTAGGCGTGTGAGCACAGTCAGGTCACTTGGCTTCCCTCGGTCTCATGACCTGCCCTGCTTACCTCACAGGGCCCTGGGGAAGGGGAAGTGAGGTGAGGGAGGAGACTTGAGAAAGAGCTCTGTGATTTTTAAAATGTACTTTCATATTCTTTGATACTCCTCTCTTCAAGAGGTGGAGCCTCACTCCCCTTGCTTGCTTATGGGCTGGATTTTGTTAGACGTGACTCACTTCTAACAGAAAAAAGCAGAAGTAAGGGTGTGTTTCGTGTGTGACTAAGGTCATGAAACAGCATGGTGGCTTCCACTTGGCTACACTCTCTCTCTCAGACTTCTCTGGCGGAAAGCCAGCCGCCCTGTCTTGAGAATACTCAGACAGCCCTGTGGAGAGGCCCTCGTGAGGAACGGAGCCCTCCAGCCAAGAGCCACCTGTAGTGAGTTTGAGAGATTTCAGGGCTGATCAAGGAAAAAGATGACCAGCAAGTTGGCAATAGCAAACAGGGAGCTTTATTTGGGCTTTCACAGGCGTGCATGCAGGGGAAGCCCTTTACAGCATGAGACCTTCCACAGGCGATCGCTTGGGGCCACCACCCAGAAGAGGAGGAGGGCAAGGAGAGGCAGATGGAGAGGGTCCTTCATACCTAGATGATGTTGTCCAGCAACGTGATGGGGAGTCTTGAGGTGAGAGAGCTCCAAGGGGCAGTGGTGGCTTGGGATATTCAGTAGCACCAGAGTTGATTGTACTAATGGCTAGCAGATTTGGCACGCAGTATCCTGGGGAATGCAAAACAGGCAGGGTCCAAATGGCTAAAGATGTATTTAAAACAACTGGATGTGTAAAATAAATTTTTTAATATTTATTTTTATGTTATTTATTTATTTGGCTGCGTTGGGTCCCAGCTGTGGCACGCAGGATCTTCGTTGCGGCATGTGGGATGCTCCACCGCGGCTTGCGGGCTCTTTGTCGCGGCATGCAGGCTTCTCTCTAGTTGTGGCACATGGGCTCAGTAGCTGCAGCACGTGGGCTCCAGAGCACACGGGCTCAGTAATTGCAGCACGTGGACTTAGTTGCCCCCACCCCCCACCCCCGCTCCACCTGGCCTGTGGGATCTCAGTTCCCTGACCAGGGATCGATCCCGCGTCCCCTGCATTGGAAGGCAGATTCCTAACCACTGGACCACCAGGGAAGTCCCTGGGTGTCTAAAAATTTGAGTTTGCACCAGCATGCTTTTGAGCCAACGGTCCCAGCTGGCTGTGAGTGGCCATCTTTGCCTCATTATGTAACTATGTCAGTCTTAGAAGCAGATTCTTTAATCCCAATCAAGCCTCAGGCGACTGTAGTCCCAAAAGAACTTTGAAACTTCATGAGAGACTCTGAGCCACAACAACGCAGAGACTTGGCTCCCAAATTTCCGACCCTCAGACACTATGTGAAATATAAGTGCTTGTCGTTTTAAGCTGCTAAGCTTTAGGATCTTTGCTCTGCAGCAGTAGATAGCTAATATAAATGCCTTGAGAAGCAAAGCCCATTGAGTTGCAGTAAAGGCTGGCTTTGTGCTTACTCCCTCTTTCTCTCAGGAGGCCAAGGGTGCTGCTTTGAAACAGACAAGGCACAAATCCATCAGAATCAGCCACTTTTCACTTGCTTCTAGATTATTTAGGCCTCCTTTGCCTTCATCCCAACGCCAGACCTTTTAAAATGTTAAGCCTTTAAATAGGCCTGGGCTTCAGCTTGGGAAACTACATTTCTCTTTCATCCCTGCCACACTCTCTTCTGCCCAAAGCCAGAAAGGTCTTGAAGGAAGCTCATCTCTGCCCTGGTTGATTTTTCCCCTCAGCTGTGGCTCCATATCATTGGCTCTGACTGGGTCCTAATCAGGGAATTGGCTTCACCATTTCTTGTCCTGGGAGCTGGAGATGGCACCGCCAAGTGGGGGGACACCTCCGTGCCCTTCCATTCTCACCCCCCTCAGCCAGGATGTTCTTTCAGGAGTCTGGCCTGAATCTCTCCTGGTGCAACTTAAATCTGCACCCTTCTCTCTTTCTCCACAAAGGAGTTTCTTCCCAGCAAATGCAGCCTCCTATTTGCTTTGTCACAGCTGGTGATCTGAGCCGAGCCTCCTCTCACTCCCAGCACAGCCTGCTGACCCCGTCCCAGAAGAGGACTGAGCCCATGCTGTGTGAGGCATGTCCTGCTCTCCCAGATGCCTCATCATCATCCATCTCTTGTTTCCCTTGCTGCCCCAGGGAAGCCGGTGAAGCCTCTGGGGATCCCTGTGCCCTATGGGGCTGAGACCAGGAGAGGAGTCCTGAGCTCAGTTCTCAGCTCTGTCCTCTGCTCTCCTGGAGTGGCTCCCCTGGACCTCCGTGTGCTCACTTGCAAGTCCGTCTCTCAGGGCTGCAGAAGCTTGAGTCTCCATCTGACCCTTAGGAAAGCCAAGACATGCAGGTTATGGTCTAGCTCAGCCAGGTCCCCAGGACTGGAGTTCCTCCTGCTCAGGGCTCAATCCCCAAGACAGCTGGGCCTGCCAGAGTCCTGGTGGGATTGGTCTGTTTCCTCTACCCCTTCTTCTCTGCCCTCCTCTGAGAGGCCTGTAGAAGGGGTGAGTAAGGGAGGGGAATCCGGAGTCAGATACTCTATCTTCTATTATCATCCAAAAGTTCCAGGAGAAACCAGCTCATTCCAATTCTCACCATGCACAGGCCTTAAGTAAAACTTAAAATCCTATTTCCTTTTTTTTTGTGGGTAAGCAATTAGTGAATGGTCTGTTAATAATGATGGAGATCAGAATTGTGATTTGTTTGGGAGTTTGTTTTTTTAATTTTTTTCCACTTTCTCTGAGAAGTGGCTTCAGTGCAGGAGAGGAACAAGAAAAAAGGAAACTAATGTTTAGTGAGTATCTGTTAAATGCAGCAGGATTCCTTGTCAAGGGTTCTCATGAAGTTGTTACCAGTTGAACAGTGCCTGTTGCCCCATCTTACATATAGGGAGAACATATGATTTGCTTTTGACCAACACAAGACCTCAGTGCAAAGGTAGGTATCTCCATTCAGAGCACCAGTAAGCCTTCCTCAGGTGAGGCTGGCCTCATGCTTCCCCAGGGACACAAAAATTTATCTGGCTGGGCTGGGATCCATGGACATGTGGGTTTTCCCACTGCCTATCTCTGTGCCCTAAGCCTCTTTCACCTCCCAGGCCCTGGGCCCCTCCACACACATGCCTCAGGGAGGCATATGTGGAATTCGGAGATGTGAATGAACAGGATATTGTGTACAATGCAGGTAAGAAGATAAACTGGAAACAATCTGACAGTCTCTTGTTAAATGGAACATTTGTGTACCCTAATACCTAGTATCTTATTTCTTACACATACATAGAGAAATTTTAGAACTGTATACCAGGACACATGTACAAAACGTATTCAATGCTTGGTATCATTGTTCAAATGGCAAAGGAGTAGAAACAGTCTCAGTATCTATCAAAAGGAGAATGGGTAAATAAATTATGGCATATTCACACTGTATCAGTTGAGATCCAGTCTGGAAAGCAGAGGCCACACTTTCTCTTTTTTTTTTTTAATTTTTATTTATTTATTTTTGGCTGCGTTGTGTCCTCGTTGCTGCACGTGGCATTTCTCTAGTTGTGGCAAGCGGGGGCTACTCTTCATTGCGGTGTGCGGGCTTCTCTTGTTGCAGAGCACGGGCTCTAGGCGTGCGGGCTTCAGTAGTTGTGACATGTGGGCTTAGTTGTGGCTCGCGGGCTCTAGAGCGCAGGCTCAGTAGTTGTGGCGCAGGGGCTTCGTTGCTCCGTGGCATGTGGGATCTTCCCGGACCAGGGCTCAAACCTGTGTCCCCTGCATTGGCGGGCAGATTCTTAACCACTGTACCACCAGGGAAACCCAGAAGCCATACTTTCAATCAGAAAGGATTTAATACAGGATGTTGTTAGCAGAGGCACTGGAGGGCTGAAAGAAGACAGAGGGAGTGCTGAGCTAATCCCTGAATAAAAAGTCAGGAAGGAGCTACCCACTACAGGGTGGAGAAACAAAAAGGAAGGGAGGGTTTTACAGACCTCCCAGAAGCTTGGAGGAGGGGCTTTAAGGAATCTGGGCTCTGACCTCTGAGGACGGGACAAAACCCACCACTGCCTCTGAGAGGAAGCAAGAGGTTTTGGGGGAGTGAAGAAAGGGCTGAAGCCTGGGGCTAAGTGCCACCACTAGAGGATCACTGGAAGGAACCAGGGATATACAGAGATAAAAAGAAGGTAGTCCCTTCTCCCCTCCTCCACCCTCCAATTTCTCTTCAGCGCCCCCTATTAGCAGAACCTAACAGGATGCCAGCTGAAAATGGATCGAGGACCTAAATGCAAGAACTAAAACAATGAATCATGTCGAAGAAGACGTAGGACAAAATCTTCACAATGTTGGATTTGGCAATAATTTCTTGCATATGACACCAAAAGCACAGGTAACAAAAGAAAAAATAGACAAACTGGACTTCAAGAAAATTTAAAAATTTTGTGCACCAAAAGACTATCAATAGAGAAAAAGGCAACCCACAGAATGGGAGAAAATACTTGCAAATCATATTTGCAAAGGGATTACTATCCAGAATATATAGAAAACTAAAACTCAACATCAACAACAAAAAAACAACCTGAATAAAAAGTGGGCAAAGGACTTGAGTAGTCATTTTTCTAAAGAAGATATACAAATATTCAATAAGCACATGAAAAGATGCTCAATATCACTAATCACTGGGGAAATGTAAATCAAAACTGCAATGAAAAAAAAAAAAAAACTGCAATGAAATACCACCTCACATCAATTAGGATGGCTATTATCAAAAAAAAAAAAGGGGGTGGCTTCCCTGGTGGCGCAGTGGTTGAGAGTCCGCCTGCCGATGCAGGGGACACGGGTTCATGCCCTGGTCCCGGAAGATCCCACATGCCGCGGAGCGGCTGGGTCCGTGAGCCATGGCCGCTGAGCCTGCGCGTCTGGAGCCTGTGCTCCGCAACGGGAGAGGCCACAACAGTGAGAGGCCCGCGCACCACACACACACACACACAAAAAAACAGAAAACAAGTGTTGGCAAGGAGAAAAATTGGAATCTTTGTGCACTATTGGTAGGATTGTAAAATGGTACAGCCACTGTGGAAAACAGTACGGCGGTGCTTCAAAAACTTAAAAATAGAACGATCATATGATCCAGCAATTCCACTTCTTGGTACCTACCCAAAAGAATTGGTAACAGGGTCTCAAAGAGATACTTGTACACCCATGTTGATAGCAGCATTATTCACAGTAGCCTAAAACGCTGAAGCAACCCAAGTGTCCATTGATGGATGAATGGCTAAGCAAATGTGGTGTATACACACAAGGGAATGTTACTCGACCTTAAAAAGGAAGTAAATCCTGACACATGCTACAACATGGATGAACCTTGTGGGCATTATGCTAAGTGAAATAAGGCAGTCCCAAAAGGATAAAAACTGCATGATTCTGCTTATGTAAGATACTTAGTAATTTAAGACAAAAAGTAGAATGGCAGTTGCCTGGGGCTAGGGGAAGTGTGGAATGGAGAGTTATTGTTAATGGGTACAGAGTTTCAGTTTTACAAGATGAAAGAGTTGTGGAGACGGCTGGTGGTGATGGTTGTACAACATTATGAATGTATTTAATACCACCGAACTGTACACTTTAAAATGGCTAACCTGGTAAGTTTTATGTGTATTTTACCACAGTAAGAAAAATTGGGGGAAAAAAAGACGAGAAAACATGAACTTTAGGACAGTTTACTTCTTGTTGGGGGAGACAGGAAGGAGCGGGGTGAAGAGCAACACAAAGGAAGATGCAAGTTATTACTCATGTTTCAGCTCTCTTGTCGGGTGGCAGGCTCATGGGTGTTAACCATATTATGTTTTATAGATAATATTTAGTTAAATATGCCTTTTAAAATGCACAGAACATTGAATTTTAAAATATAAGTGAGAAAGCATTCAGAGGTAAAAGGAGGGAATGTAGCTTGGAGGCGGGCCAGTTGGAGTAGTGGGCGTGGGCGGTGGCACAGCCATGACGTCCGTGGGACAGCGGGGCCCGGGGCTCCGGCAGGAGGGCAGCACGGGTGCAGGAGGAGGAGGAGGAGGAGGGCAGCCTGGGATCCTGGCGTCGGGGATGCAGTGCCCTCTGGACCACACGAGGGCGCCCCACACCGCCACATCCAGGCGGCGGCGGGGGAACGGGGCGGGGGGGGCGGCCGGAAAGGAGGGAAGCCGGGGAGAGCTCTTTTGGGGAGGGTGGGGTGGAGGGAGAGCCTCCTGTCCGCCCAGACTGGTCCCTGTGTTCAGGTTCACCGTGTGGTCAAGCCTTGAAGAAGGTCAGCGTGAGGTTCAACTGGAAACAGAGCCGGCTTTCAGGCCCTGAGGAATCCACGCGAGGGTCCATCAGGGCTGCCAGCGGGGTTGGGGTGGGTATTTGTTATTTACTGAGGCGTGGGTGGTGTGCCTGTGCTGTGTCGGGAGTGACTCTGTAGGTTAGCGGGTGTGTGTGTGTGTGTTTCTCCAGGAATATAGTGGAGAGTGGGAGCAGGGCGAGGACAGGGGCAGTTGCTGCTTCCCCCCGGCCTGGGGCTGGTACTGGTACTAACAAGAAGGAGAGCCTGCAGCAAGATCCAGCCCGTGAGGACTCAGAACTTCCGCCTCAGAGGAGCCCCAGGTCTGAAAGAGGAGGGGATGAGCCTGGCTGCCGGCGGTGGAGGGCACCGCCCTCAGTCTGGCCCAGCAGGACTGTATATCGGGGGCTTCCTCTGGGGCCTGCAGACAGCGCGCCCCCCGCCCCAAGCCTTCTAGTGGTGGTTCGGCACCCAGCAAAGTCTCGGATGCCACAGCGGCTGCCAGGCCCTGGATCCTGCTAGGGGCTGCTGCTCAGGGACCTGGTGTTGCTACCTGGTGCCCAAGGGCATAGCCCAGCAGAGGTCTGTGACCTGAAAAACACCGATGATCTCACTTTAGACCAGAACTTTTTTTTTTTTCTCCTAAAAGCAGTGGCAGGGAGCCCAGGTTTGAGGAGAGTATGAAGGGTGGGAGAATATGCCACCTCAAAATACGCCTCTAGAGCAGAACGATTATTCTGAGCCGATTTATTTTGAGAAACTACAGACAAAGGAGGAGTTCTGAAAAACAGAGTAGAAATTACTTTTTTGAAAGAGAAATTTACATTTATAAAGAAAATCTCCGTTTGTAAGGGTATCTCCCTCACTGGGTGGAGAAGTTGACTTTGGATCCCAGAGAATCTTAAAAATCCCTGAAGGCAGTAACTTAAATCTGCATAACAAACCCTACCCTTGTTTACTCTGCTTTTCCTGGTAACCCTTCAGAACTGACTTCCTCCCCACACTCACCTTTGTTTCTTCTGTTTTTGGCTGAAGGTGGTATTTAAACCTCTGGTTTAGGCCACCTGGGAGAGTTAACTCCTTTTCCCTAGGTATGTCCCTGGTGTACAAGTATATGAGAATAAACTTCTGTTTTCTTCTTGTTAATCTGTCTTCTGTTTACAGAGGTCTCAGTCGAGACTCAGAAGGGTAGGGGAGAGTTACTTTTCCTCTCCTACAGCTGGGACAGCTTCGAGGACCTAGAGGCTTCTCCCCTTCCCACCAGTCTCTGGCCGGCTATCGCACGTGAATGCACTTTGCGGGCTATATCCTGGTCTGGCGTCTCAGCCCAGAATCTGAGAGCATTAGGGTTGGTAGAAATCAAACCCAGGGTGGGAGCCTCTGGCCAGTAGGCTGAGGCCCTGTACAGTGTCCCAGAGCAGGGGGAAGAGAAAGTCCTGCAGCTTCTCAGGGGAAGAGGAGGAGTAGCAAGCCACAGGCGTCCTGGGGATGAGAGCAGGACATTGCAGTGCCCAGGACATGCCCTGCGGGGGAGGGAGAACAAGAGCAAGCCTCAGAGCGCTCTGGCTGATCACTCTGTCCTTGTCCAGACTTCTCCCCAGTGGCCTGGCCTTGGCTCTGTACACCCCATCTTTCCAGGAGCTTCATTCCTAGGTCTAGCCAAACAACCACGAGGAAGATGTGAGAGAACAACTTCCTTCTGGGATGGGACCACTCTGGGGAGTAGCAGGACCTGGTGGGGAGCGGGGGTCCAAGGAGCAAGGCTTAATGACCATGTAGTCTTTAAGAAGAAGGCATCAGCACCAGTCCTGAGTTGGTTAAATTTCCAGTTCCGCCACCTGGTAGCCATGTGAACTTAAATGAGCAAATTACTTAACTGAACTTCAGTTTCATCATCTGCAAAATATGGGAACGATAATTACCTTGCAAAATTATGAAGATTTAGAAATTAGGAATGTAGAATGCTCAATCGTAAATGCTGTTACTATTGAAACCGACCTCACCTAAAACCTCTGCTGAGTTTATGATTAACCTCTCTATGCAACATTTTATTGCCTTTCTTGTTGTATATCTGTTCCCCACAGGATTGAGGATTATCAAAGAAAAAGGGGGATTGAAACCTAGCAGGACCCTGCAGAGATCTCCCAGGTACAAAAAGCCTTTCCATTTCCCCGTTTTTCGTTTGTAGGAAAAGGCTTTAGTCTCCTAGGCCTGAGTTCCAAAGAGCAGATTCAAGCAGTTACTAATTAGGGAAGTGAGGAAATGCAGAAATAAAGGGAAAGCAGCCAAGAAACAATAGTTCAGTGATAAAACAGAGTCCTAAGGATATACATAACAATCTGACAGGTATCTTTTTTTTTGACAGGTATCTTTGAATTGTTGTGCAGGAAGTAAGACCCTTATCCAGGTGGAGGGCAAGCTGAGCACAAGCAGGTACATCCCAGACTGGTTGGAACCAGAAGGTTGGTGATTAAGATTCCTGAAATATCACCCTGTTACCTCACCACCAACCAATCAGAAGAAAGTCATGCCCCCTGCAGCCCTCACCCCAAATGTTGCCTTTAAAAACCCTTCCCTGGGGGCTTCCCTGGTGGTGCAGTGGTTGAGAGTCCGCCTGCCGATGAAGGGGACATGGGTTCATGCCCCGGTCCGGGAGGATCCCACATGTCGCGGAGCGGCTGGGCCCGTGAGCCATGGCCGCTGAGCCTGCGCGTCCGGAGCCTGTGCTCCGCAACGGGAGAGGCCACAACAGGGAGAGGCCCGCGTACCGCAAAACCCCCCCCCCAAAAAAAACCCTAAAACCCTTCCCTGGGGACTTCCCTTGTGGCACAGTGGTTAAGAATCCACGTGCCAATGCAAGGGACACGGGTTCGAGCCTGGTCCCAGAAGATCCCACATGCCATAGAGCGACTAAAGCTGTTCACTGCAACTACTGAGCCTGTGCTCTAGAGCCCATGAGCCACAGCTACTGAGCCCATACACTGCAACTGCTGAAGCCCATGTGCTTAGAGCCCGTGCTCCAAAAAAGAGAAGCCACTGCAATGAGAAGCCTGCGCACCACAATGAATAGCCGCAGCTAGAGAAAGCCCGCGTGCAGCAACAAAGACCCAATGCGGCCAAAAATAAATACATTTATTAAAAAAACAAAAACCCTTCCTTGAAAGCCATCTGGGAGTTTGGGTCCTTTGAGCACAAGCCACCTGTACTCCTTGCTGGGCCCTGCAGCAGATGCTGTACGTGCCTTCACCACAACCTGGTGTCAGTAAGTTGGCTTTGCTGTGCCATGAGCAAGCAGACCCAAGTTTGGTTTGGTAACTCTATTGTTATTTTGCAGTGCCCAGACCCATGTAAGATGGCTCCAGGCCTCTCTTCCAGGCTCTGACAAAGCAATCGTATAATTTGCCTATACTACTGTACTGTGATAGTGAATCACTAAGAAGTTATGTTACCCAGACAGGAATGGGTTACTGTCTCTCTGTTGACGGGAGCCTCTGGGAAAATGCCTTGATTCCAAAGACTTTGTTGGTTGGTGGGCCTCTCCTTTCATCAGGGATCTCACAGCAGAAGTCATACAGAACTTTCAGAGCAGAAAGAGACCAGGGGTGGTGCCTGTCTCTATTGCCTACCCTGATAGAAGCTGGGGCCCAGGAGCTCAGTGTAAGGCTGTGCTGATGTCCCTTGTAACTTTCGTATCATGGGGGTGAGAGCTCAGGGGTCAAGTTCCTCCAGCATTGGGGGAAGAGAAAGGGCCTGAACTTAAACTATGTGTGTACAGCTTTTCCCTTCTCCTTGCTCTGGAGCCTCTCAGGCAACTAGTTAAAACTCCCTTAGGTGAGGCAGGGAGAAGCCTCCCTGGTTCATGGCACATAATAGCTGCTTAATAAATGTTGCTGGAATTGAATTACATGCAGACAAGAAGGTTTTTGGGAGCGAAGGGACTTTATGTGAATTCAGTCCAGAGGCAGGAGCCTGTAGGTGGGCACCACCCAGGATCAAGTGCCAGGAGTTGATAGGGGCCGCACCCTTTTGGGTGTGCCTGATGTTGAAACCTGGCAGCCACCCTAGGTTTCTCCCTGCTCCCACTCCCACCCTGCTCAGTTCACTCTGCCTCTTCCTAAACTCACTTGAATCTGCTCTGCTGTTTCCCTTGTCCTCCTCTCAGCAACCATATTTCCAGCCCAGACCACTGCCGTATCATACCTGGAATCCTCGCTTCCAACCTATTGTACAAACCGCATCAAAGTGATATTACTGAGACCAGAATGGTGATCCCTCTCCCTGTTTAAACACTGCTATGAGTCCCCATCGCCTACAGGATAAAGCTCAAATTCTTCAAAAAATGACATGTAAAGCCCCATGCGCCTGCTTTCCTCTCCAGTTTCCCTTCTTACCCACTATCCCCACTGCCACTCTGGGCACGGGTCAGACTGAACTGTCCACTCGTGGAGAATGCCAAGCACCCTTTATCTTCCAGGGTTTTGTGTATGTACATGCTTCCTCGAGGTGGAGATTAGCATTGTCTCACACACACACACCCCCCTCGTTTCCTCCCGCTTAGTCTGATTAATTTCTAGTTCTCCTTCAAGCCCCATATTAGACTCTGCTACGACTGGGAAGCTGTCACCCCCTTCCCTCCGCACCCTGTCAGTGCTGGCCTGGGTGCCCCTCTCTGCTCTCCCAGCTCCCGGTGCCCCCCACGCCTTTACTTTTGCATTTACCTTTGTGATCCCAGTTTTTGCTCCCCCTGAGGAGGAGTGAGTCTCCTGCCTTCTTCAGGGTGTGCCCCTGCCTGGTTCACTGCTTTATCTCCAGGGCCCGGCCCAGTGCTGACACTTGGCAGGCGTGTAGCCGTGGCCACTGTAACTTCGCCAGAGCCCACCTTCATTCAGCACACCGCTGCGTGCCAGGCCCCGGGAGGGTGCCTTCAGGCATAAATGTGGTTAATCCTCACATGGCTGAATAGCACACAGGGTGCATTCCCACCCGTTTCCTGTCCTTTAGAGGTGGAAAGCTAAAGCCTCATCATCTCCCAGACCTACTCCTTTGGGAGTGGTGGGTGCACATTGTGATCCAATGCTGAGATCCCTCATGTGGGATTTGGAAGGTGGAAGGGAACCGAAGGCCGCCTTCCTACTGCTTTGGCTGCTCCCTTCTGGCAAACAGGATCATACAGATGTGCGTCTTTTCCTGCAGTGGTGTCCAGTGTGTGGTCCCCACCCCCGGCAGCAGCAGTGGAGGCCCTGCCTGCTCCCTGGGTCACAGCCACGACAGTGTATCTTGAACTCAGGTTGCCAGTGATAAAGTCCAGATGCTCACCTTCTCCTCCTGCCGAGGACGAGGGAGCAGATCCTCTGGAGACTCAGCCTTACCTCCTCCCTTCCCCCGTCCAGCCATCCAACCATCCCACCATCCCATCAGCACCTAACCCCCCCGTATCAAGTCACTCTCTGCTCAAAATACCTTGAGTGGTTCCTGTTTCCTGTGCTAAACTCTGGCTGATACGACTGTTGTTATCCTTATTTTACAGATGGGGAAACCGAGGCGCAGAGAAGCAAAGTGATCTTCCCAGAGCCACACAGCCAGTGGGTGGTAGGGCCAGGCTCCAAACCCAGGTCTTTCTGATCCCCGAGCCCACTGCACTATCTTGCCTGGTGAATATGTGTTGGTGTTGCCAGATGTGGGAGGAGGCCCGGTGAGCTTTTAGGCGGTGGGCTGGGCTGACACCCATGGCAGGTCCTGAGCAGGTCCCCAAGGTGTCTGTTCCTTCCTGAGAAGCACAAGCAGCTCAGGTTCCTGGGAACTGACCGCAAGGCTGGGGCTGTGGGATGTGTGGGGCAGGGAGGCTGCTGAGAGCCACGCCGTCTGGGCACCACGTCAGTCAGTTCCCAGGGTTGGAGCCCATCAGCAGTGTCTGGAGAAACACTTAAGCGACCAGTGCAAAATCAGATTAGGGGGATGGCGAGGTGGAGGCGTCACCGGGCCCGGAGGCCGTCTTGGGCGGCACCACCTTGGTGAACTTGTAGTGGTTTGTTCTTGTCATTCCTCCAGGGTTGAATGGAGCCTGAGAGTCTGACAGACATTTGAGGCTCATGTATGTACCAGAATTCAGAGGGAGAACATGGTGGGCACTCAGACTGAATGTTCCTGCCAGCATGCTCTCTCCTATTAGACAGCTAAAAGTATAGGGGAGGCCAAAAGGTTGTCCAGTGAGGAGAAAAGTAAATCAAAGGAGCTGGTTGATGCTTCAGGTATTTAGAGGACACCAGTCTTTGGCTGACTACATCTGAAGGCAGGGAGCAAGGCAGCCAGTGGGCCAGACCCTCTCCCTGGACAGATCTTCCTCTGGTGTCTTCACTCATGTATACGTTCTTTCTTTCTTAAACAGACTCAGTGAGTGCTATCACGTAACAAGCATCAACAGATCCTCCTGGCCTCACAGAGACGTTCCAAGGGAAAACATGTCTTCTGAGTTTCCTTGTTGATTAGTGCCTTTCAACATCCTGCCTTTGCACAGGTGCAAACCATTTTCTTGTCAATGACTCTAAATGCGCTAGTTGCCTGTGAGACGTGCAGGGTTGCCCGGCCCTGTAATGAGGACTTAACATTCCTAGACATCTGAGGTACCCGGGACATTAATTCTCCACCACCACACGTCTGCGGGCAGAAGTTCAGCCAAAAGGTAGGAAGGGAGGGGAGGGAGTCTGACAAAGGGTATAGAACGCAGACACATTTTCATTCATTTCTCCGAGGCTGCCCATAGGTTCACAGGGATCTCCTGTGTTTGTTCCTTTATCAGACCTGGGCTTGGGAAACACTGCTGCTAATTCACTCGAGTTCCTGAAGTTCACCTTCTGGATTTTAGTGTCCTTATCACAGTGTATGGTAAGCACTGATTTTCTTATGTTGCCCCCACCGGACAGAGCTTCTTGCAAACAGAGACTGGCCCTCATTCACTTTGCTATCTTCCCAGCCTAAGCCAGGGCCTGGCACATGGTCTGTGTTTAACACATGCTTGCTGGTCAGCTCTACCATGCCTCCACACAGCTCTCTCCGGATGCTCTTCTCTGGGAGAAATGTAGCCTTCCCTTTCTCTACCCAGCTCAGATGTCACCTCCTGCAGAAGCTTCCCCAAGTCTCTCAAATCAAAAGGGCTCAACAACTTTGCATGTGGTTCCCTCTCCTCTCAAGAAGCTCAGTCTGATAGGGGTTTAGAAAAGCAAGCTAATGTGTACAGTGTACTGTGATGCTTGACAGACTTTAAATGGGCAAAGGATCACTGGGTGTTCATTCAGTGGAGTGCTCTGAGTTGTCTAGGATTCCCAGCTGTCTGATTCTCTAGGGAACTAACTGCACATTTGATTATCTTTCGCTGGGCTGTTTTATAACTTTGCTGTGATGGACGTTAACTTGCACAGGGCTGATGATGGCGCAGATGTTTCCTGCCATCATGATGTGTGATGCAAACTGTTCCTGTTCGTGGCAATGCAAATGAGTTTTGTCCAGTAGAGAATAAGTCTCCATAAGTCCAATTCTCATTTGAAAGTTGTAAAATCTTACTGGTTCTTTCCTTTTTTTTTTTCCAATTCAATTACTTATTTTAGTTAAGAGTAAGAAATAGAAAATTCTAAATATAGATATTTGTGTCTTTTTACATTTTATTTTATTTTATTTTAATTTTTATTGGAGTATAGTTGCTTTCCAATGTTGTCTTAGTTTCTACTGTACAGCAAAATGAATCAGCCACACACATACATCCATCCCCTCCTTTTTGGATTTCCCTCCCATTTAGGTCACCACAGTGCATTGAGTTCCCTGTGCTATACAGTATGTTCTCATTAGTTGTCTATACTGGTTCTTTCCTTAATTAATGAGTTATATAAACATGTTAATTTTATTTCTGTATGAGTCATGATTTTACCATTTTGCAAATTATGTTTCAGTGGTAAAAACTATGACAGAGGTAGTGATAATATGTACTGAGCATTTATTCTGTGTCAGGAAGTGTGCTAAAGATTTTACAGTTGTCATATTTAACCCTCACAGCAACCCTATAAGGTAAGTTCTATTTATTCGTCCCATTTTACAGATATAGGAACTGAGGCCTAGAGGTTAAGTAACTTGCTTAAGGACCCAGAGTTAATAAGTGGTCTGTCTGGACTTTGTACCCAGAGACCTGGGATTTGACACTAAGATTCATATTCTAACTGCACTGTCGCCATAAAGGCACTCAGAAATAAATTGGGGCAGCCACTGTGGAAAACAGTATGGAGATTTCTCAAAAAACTAAAAATACAACTACCATATGACCCAGCAATTCCACTCCTGGGTAAATATCCAAAAAACAAAACAAAACAAAACACAACACGAATTTGAAAAGATACATGCACCTCAGTGTTCATAGCAGCATTATTTACAATTGTCATGATATGGGGACTTCCCTGGCAGTCCAGTGGTTGAGACTCTGTGCTTCCACTGCAGGGGACTTGGGTTTGATCCCTGGTCAGGGAACTAAGATCCCCCATGCTGTGTGGTGTGGCCAATAAATACATAAAATATGGAAGCAACCGAAGTGTCCATCAACAGATGAATGAGTAAAGAAGTGGGTGTATATATATGCGATGGAATACTACCCAGCCATTAAAAAGAATGAAATTTTGCTATTTGCAGCAACATGGATGGAATTGGAGGGCATTATACTAAGTGAAATGTCAGACAAAGACATACTATATGTTATCACTTGTATGTGGAATGTAAAAATTACAACAAACTGGTGAATAAAACAAAAAGAAGCAGACTCACAATATAGAGAACCTAGTGGCTACCAGTGGGGAGAGGGGCAATATAGGTGTAGGAGGAAGAAAAAGGGTTGCTATGGGATTATATGAGATCATGTGTGTGAAACTTTTGAAAATTGTAAAGCACTATAGAATTTAAAGAATCATTCATTCAATTAAAAGAACAAAACAGATCAGTGGAAAAAAAAACAAATTGGGGAATCAGAGAAGTCCTCCTGGTAAAAGGAGACATGAAGCAAGTTTCAAACGGTGGATAGGAGTTGGTACAGAGGAGAAAGGAGGGAGGGGTTTCCCGGCAGAAGTCAGCATGTAGGAAGGCAGGGAAGTCTGAAATAAGGTCCTGCACTTAAGGAACTAAGAAATTCACCTGGGGCTTCCCTGGTGGTGCAGTGGTTGAGAATCCGCCCGCCAATTTGGGGGGCACGGGTTCGAGCCCTGGTCCGGGAGGATCCCACGTGCTGCGGAGCAACTAAGCCCGTGCGCCACAACTACTGAGCCTGCATGCTACAACTACTGAAGCCTGCGTACCTAGAGCCCGTGCTCCGCAACAAGAAGCCACTGCAATGAGAAGCCCGTGCACCACAACAAAGAGTAGCTCCTGCTTGCCGCAACCAGAGAAAGCCCACGCGCAGCAACAAAGACCGAACACAGCCAAAAATAAATAAATAAAATAAATTAATTAAGAAGAAAAAGAAACTCACCTGGGCTGGAGAGCGGGGTGTGGGCTGAGTATTGGCAGAAGAAGACTGCAGAGTTATGTGGGAGCTCATCAAGAAGGGCCCTATGGGTCAGGCTAAGGAGTTTGGACTTTATCCTCAAACTACAGGATTTAAAGCAGAGTGAGTGATTAGATGAGTTTTATTATTTTTATCTTTATTGCCTTTATTTGAAGTTATAAAAGCAGCTGAAAATCTGGCCTTTTTAGAAAAATCATTTTATTTATTTATTTTTTTGCGGTACGTGGGCCTCTCACTGTTGTGGCCTCTCCCGTTGCGGAGCACAGGCTCCGGACGCGCAGGCTCAGCGGCCATGGCTCACAGGCCCAGCCGCTCCGCGGCATGTGGGATCCTCCCGGACCGGGGCACGAACCCGTACTGCGCCACCAGGGAAGCCCCTAGGAAAATCATTTTAGAAGCAGTGTTGAGGCTGCATTGGAGGTGGTGAGAAGAGACAGGGAGGATGTTAAAAACCAAGTCTATGGCAGGGAAAAAGGAAAAGCATTTGCAAGGAGAAACAGTATGTACAGCAGTTCAATCTATACATTCGGGCAACCGATGAGGTACGTGGAGGTGGGAATGGGGAGAGGCTGGGACGCAGGTAGTTTAGAGCCCTCCAAAGCTCAGAACTCCATCTACTGCAGGCCTGTTTATGCTCATTCTTAGCATTTGAGAAACAAGATAGTACTTGGGATTTAAAAGGAAAAGGGTTCTTCGCATTCTGAAAAGCATATGGAAATAGGGCCTGACACAAAAGTACCCAGGCACTTTTCTTTTAGGCTCAAGGGGAAAAAAATGAGTTAGGAAAATAAAGATAAAACACAATGACAAGAATTATTATAAACCTTCTCTTAATAATTACAGACATACAGATTGTCAGCACACCAGGTGATTTTTAATCCCAGCCCAGTTCCCCTCCTGGCTTCTTAATGGCTGCTGGCCACTTCCTCTTGGGACCTGGCCAGAGTAAGCTCAGGAAATGCAAACTTTTAATTCTGGAATCAGTAAAGCATATTAGGAAAGGAAATCCCACAACTGAAGAAATCACATTATGAATTCCAAAGCCAAGGAAAAGGATTGTAAATCAGATTGTGAATTCATTGGAGACAGGACCATTTTACTTATTTTGGTGCAGGATCCAAGTGATTGGTTTGGTCTCTATTCACCCTTCAAGATTATCCAGGATTCAACCTCGTTCATTCTCGTGTTTCCAAACTTCCACCCAGTACAACATTTAGCTCTAGCAGCTGAGCTGTCTGCAGTCTTGCTTTGCACCCTTCTGACAGCAGGGGTGGGGGAGGGGTGGTGCCAGCTGAAGGGTCAGTGTTTTTCATTTATACCCTCGTCCCTAGGATTGTGCGTGAATGAGAACGTACTTGAAAGGCCTTTGTACACTCTGATGAGCTATACAAATATCACCGCATGTTCTTTATTGTTCTGGTTGATGACAACTGACACTATTTAATTTTTAAAACTACTATGAGCTCAGTCCTACTATGCACTCAGCTGTATGCAGTGTACATTCGCAATCCGCACAATAATTCCGTTATGTTTCACTTACCAAAGAGGCTCAGAGAAATTAACTTGCTCGAGTATATACTCTTTGTCCTTTTTAGGCCCTCCTGAGATTGGGTTAGAGACTTCTCCATGTGCTGTCCCATCACAGCACTTACTACGCAGTCTCCCCCACTAGACTAGGAGCTGGGGGTGCCAGGAACTGCATTCTGATCACTGTTATCCCTTCTATCTAGGAAATAGGCACATAGATGATGCTCAAAAAAATACTACTTAGGTGAATTAATGAAGGCTGATCTTATGTCCACTGCTCTTTTCTGAATATTGCTGTTTTCCTTATAACTTACTGTTCACTGTCTGCTTTCCCCTACTAGAAGGTAAGATGCATAGAAAGACATTTTGTTCATGACTGGATTCTCAAAGCCTAGAGCAATGCTTGGGGAACTAGTAAGGGTCCAGTAAATACCTGTTAGTAAAGAAACTAAAATAGCTGCTCGGGCAAGCAAATTCTACTTTTTGTGACATCATAGTATTGTTTTCTGATGCTGATCTCAGTAAGATAATGTTCGACAACCGTTAACACTGTAACGTGGGTTAAGTGCGGAATGCTCTGGCTTCCTGAGTTAAACATTCACTTGCAGCTGAATGATGACTGCAAGGGGAACTGCAGGAATGCTGTCCCCAAGAGCACTGTCTCAGGAAGGAGACACTGGTGGTGGTTGACACAGGCAGCCCATGGACTCTACACTCTACAGCTTTGGTCCAGCACCAGCGAAATCACGGCTAGAGACCACTGTGCTCTTGACTTCCATCTCATTCACCTTCCTTTCACCAGATGCAATTCTTGAAGCAGAAAAATAAAACCTGTTTGTAATAATTATCAGCTTCATTTTCTTAGGAGTCATGTGTCTCTTGCCAGAACTCTTCTAGATCAAAGGTACTGTTTTTTCCTCTCTGTAAACCAGTATTATGTGCTCCATTAAATATTTTCTTTTAGTATAAAAGGAACCATGACATCAAGAAACTTTAGAATGTGGAAAAAATATAGAAAAACGTTACCTCTAAATTTACCAGGCTCACAAAATTAGTATATTTGTGTATGTCCTTTATCCCCTGTGCATATGTGCATATGTATATATTATGCTCACACACACACTCACCATGGTAGTTTGTGTTCTGCTTTTTTCATTTAACATTGTGCTGTGAATATATCATAAGGACTTCATAACCATAGTTATGTATCAATAGATCAATAGTATCAATAGTTATTGATACAAGAAATTGATGATTTCAAAGGAACAATTTTCTTATATAAATTCCAAGTCTGGAATTCTTAGGGAAAAGATTCTTAGGGAAAATTCTTAGGGAAAAAAATTCACGGTATTTGACACATATTATGAAATTGCCTTGCCAATATTGTTGTACCAATTTACTGAGCCACCAACTGATGATAATTTATAATTTAAGTCATGTTATTGATAGAGAAAAATAAAAATCTCATCCATCTTTCAGTTTACCTTTAAGAACATTGCTAGGGACAAAGGACTCATGATTGGTTCCTAGTTACATTTCTGCTCTTTAAGAATCATCACAAATATTGAGGGGAAAAGATTATCAGTTACTAATCAGGTGTCTTCCTTGTGGAGGCAGTGTACAAAGAGCAAGGCCTTTGGGATTCAAATCCACCTTACTTAAAGAGCCGGGACATACATGCAACAACCTCATGAGGTGTTAGTTTCCATTCATTTCCAAACAAAGACCACTACATTTGTAAGACTAAACGGAGGATCTGATCCAACAGGACAGTTTTTGATCATTTAGCTAATAGTCTTATCTTTAAGAGTCACTCCCTTAGAGCTATCCTCTGCAGGTAAGGCTCCACCCACCTTGGAAATTAGAAGAGCTCAATTTTTTCCCAGGTACCACTTTTCTTTGATTTTTTTTTTAATAGTCAGGTGCCTACCCTTATTAAGCCCTTACTTAACACAAGCTGTCACATATCAACTAACCTTCATGACAACCCTAGTGGGGGATGGTACTAATTATTAATACCTTACAAAAGAAAACATCTGATGCTTAACCCTAGCAGTCTATATTGTTAAGCAACCGGTAGGCTGTGATTCCTTTGCTAGCTATTCCAGTCTCCTCTAGCAAGTCAAGGTAAAAGCCAGCAAAAAGTAAGTAAATCAGTGCTGTTCAGCTGAGGAGAAAGATACTCTGCCACTCACTCTCAATTGAATGATTGTCACTATGGCCCCGACTAAATGGGGGAAAGGATACAAAGCTAGAACACGTTTCAGGAACGATGTACTGGAAACCTCCTTAGATGCTTCGGATTAGAAGCATCTAAGGAGGTTTGGCTTAATTTCTCACATTTGGGCAAGCCAGGCAAGTTTAGGCCATCACTTCCTTATCAAGTTTTCACAGTGACAGAAGTCTATCACTAACCTCTTTCTTCAAGTGCCTGAGCTGATTAAAACAAGCCATGTTGTTGCAAAGGTGGAAATTTACTGTTAACCTTTCCTCATCTTTCCAACCATAAGGAGGGGGCAGGGGGCACACGCCTGATAATTAAGTTTATTACACTGTGAACCATTTGCTAGGGAAGGTGTAAAACCCAGACACTGAGGTTTTTCATATAAACCAATACCCAATTTATCAATCTGAAATTCAATATAATAAAACATTGCCTCATATATTAAATGGCTTTTAACAACTTTTTTCCTTTTTAAAATACAGGATTAATATTGACATATATAATCTATGGCACAAACTACTAAATTCACACAACCCAAGAATAAGAGGATTATTCATCAATGTGATTAAATCGGGGATAAAAATACCTCCCTGAATTTTCCATAATTTGTTTTAGCATCATCCTTTCCTGAATATTTTTGTAGAAATTATTTATTTTGAATAGTTTAAGATAATTTCAGTTCTCAATAGAGGACTATAATGTGATAATATGGCCTTGTTATCATGATCATCTACAACTGTCCAACCTATCAGTTTCTTAAATAATTTTCCAGATATGAATTGGGAGGCTATTTCAGAGTATACTCTTGAACAGTCCCAAGCCTCTTTGGGCACAACTACTTAGAGAGCTGTATGTTTTCCGTGACTTACAGAGTATGGAACAACGCAAAGACAGGCAGGTACTCTATTCTCCCAAAGCAGCCACTGAAGCTGTGTCAACTGAAATAAAATTAAGAAGTCTAGTCAGTCCTCATATGGAGCAAGGGACAACAGACTGTCCAGTCAGAGAGCCCAGATGCATCCAGTGTTGAACACAACACTGCAACACAGAGAGGATTAGTTGATTGTTAACAAGGAATAGATGGCAGAGTAGGCCTATATCGGGTTTTAGTGTTGGCTCTGTTACCAAACTTGATCTTGAATAAATCCCTTAAGCTTGTATCTTCGGTGGGAAAAAGTCAGAGTTGGACTGGGTAATAAAAGGTTTGTTTAGTCCAGCTTTGAGCCAGTTTTTAAACTTTGCTTCAGAATACAGCAACTTCAGAACACTTCCTTCTAATAAATGGTCAGTCTGCACCAAAACCCCTCACTTCACTAACAAGATTCAACTAATGGAAAAAGACTAAGTAGGGTCTTATGTGTGGATGTAGCTTAACAACTGGGATGGGGAAAAATCATCTCGTACACCAGGTTTACTCCCCCCACCTCACATTTTTTACTTGTATTACTTTACTCAAGGGTGATCCTCATTTTTATAGAAGGGGAAACAGGTACACAGAGGTTAAGTCCATGGAAAATGGCAGAGTCCAAACTGGAGCCAAGCCTGCCAACAATCACAGTAGGCTTCTCCACTAAAATTCCTCCTCCATCTGTCATGATACTTGGGCACAGAAGGGGAGCTTTCATTGTATCCTTAAGATTAACTGCTCTGGTTTCAAAATGCTTTCAGAGAGGTCGTTTCAAAAAATTCCCCTCCTGGTTGCCTTAAAGAAGAGGTAAGGAGAAAAATCAAAATAAGCCATATACACAAATCCCAACACACAGAAGCTGAATAATTTACATTAGGAAGGGCCAAATTGAATCTTGATAATAAAAATGAAGACACAAAATATTTTCCTCAAGAAAATAAGCACATGGAAGAAGAAACGTTTCTTAAAAAAAAAAAAAGTTTATTTTAAAAAGCCAGCCTCTGAAGGTTTTATATCTATACTTTCACACTGTCAATTACAATGATATTTTAAAATGCACTGAATATAATTTATTGACTGTCTATCATTATCCTCCTGCCACCATTTAAAAGATATTAGGTGAAAAAATATTTACAGTTTTCATTCTGGTCCATCCTCCTTCCTATCCTTACACTAAACCCATTTCTCTACTTTTCAGATAAGTGAAAAGGGTCACAAAATCTTTAGGTTTATGTAAAGAATAAGAATGTGTCTAATAATTCTAAGCAAAACATTAATTTTCTTTAAGGCCTTATAAGAAAAAGAAAACAAGTTACTTATTAAAGCAAACATAGCAACTTCTCTCCCAATCTTATCCTTATTGGTTTGTGTGGGCCAAATCTCTATGGGTCTCTTTAATTAGCAAATATTTTTTTAAAAAACCCAAAAAACTGAACACACAAAGACTATCTCACACACAGTGCTAAGCTAGATGTGGATATAAATGGAACCACTATGAATCAAAGGGGGAAAATTCCAGGAAAAACAACAACAAAAGATCCCAAGTCTCACAGTTTAACTGAAGTTTTGGAAAAACCTAAGCTGAATTCAGCTGCTGTTTGAAATGCCTGTCTATGTTTAATTTACTGAGGAGGCACAAATACACAGTTTTGTGTATTTTAATACTAATTTTTCCAGTGGGGGGGGAATACTATGTGATCTCAAAAGGGGCGGTGATCTATGACCACTCAAAATTTATCTTTGGAAAAGGGAGCAAAAATAGTAATTTAATGAAGTCAACTCTCAAGCACGTGGCTTCTAATAAGCAAACCAAGAAAAGATACTGGAGGAGGTGTACTGATGAGCACACTGCATCTAGAACAGCCAAGATGTTTGCAAAGTCTTATGCCTTAAATTTCCTAAATATATATCTAGCAGGCACATATGCCAAGCAACTATTGATGCTAGGAAAATATTTTAGTCAGGATTTTATAAAAACCCCAACTTTCAAATCTTCTAGTGACAATGTCTGACACTATTATTACAAATAACAATGAAGCAAGATTAATTTTAAATTTTAGATTTGCCTCAAACTAGTTATTTTTCCTTGTAACAGAACACTTAAAATGGATGAATTAAGCAGAATGGTTTTAAAAGTTAAGGCTCCCTAAAGACTAAAACTTAAGGCACATATTATTATCACATTATCACAGCACATTATCATGACACTGTTAAAAGCAAAGATTTAATCAAACAAAAACACAAACCGACTTCCTTCTCTCATTCTTTTCCAACCACTTCCTTCCCAAAGGCTATGACATTTTTAGCCCAGGCTACTGGTAAGGAGTGAAACAAAAATTCCATCAATGAACCCCTGGTATGATTCCCACAGAAATGTCCAGTATTTGCATTGAGCACCACTGGTAGATCACAGGCCAATAGAACATTTGGGGTCATGAGCTGCTCCATTTACCCATCAGCCCCACAGGTTCAAACTGGACTCTCCTCCTCCTTGGGGCCTCCTTCTATGCCTTTAGGCTCCAGAGATTCTGCTGCATCGGTAACTTCTTTTGGCTTCTCAGCAACATCTATACTGGTCTCCTCCTCTTTACTTTCCTTTTTCTGCTGCTGCTCAGCTTTCTGTTCTTTTGCAAGAAATCGGTAATTGATGCCCATGCCGATGAAAAGATAGATGCCTGCGACAATAAGGATTATACCACATGCCCAGTATGTGTATTTGTAGTCTCCATATATGTCATTGAGACGACCTAAAGATGTCAAAAAGAAAAAAAGAAAAAATTATGTGGGTAGACAGTTACGCCCTTTCCCAAATAAAGCTTAAGAATACATTCAATGAGCCCATAAATGACTAATTAGTCTAAAAAGAAACTGCTCATAATTATCTGATCTTTTACTTAAAATGTCACACTGATTTTGGATGGCCCTGCGCAGTCTGTTAACTTTAGGAACTTGAAAGTAATTACATCTTGGCAAATTTGAATTGGGAAAATCCTAGAGACCACCTAGAGTCAATCCTCTCAATATTCAATGGAAAAATCTGTTGCTCAAAAGAGGTTTAGTAGTCTTGCCCAAGGCCATAGAGCTAATTCCAGTCTCCCAGGCCAATGCACTTTCTCTGACATCAGCATTTCCCAAAGGGCGTTCCCGTGAACACTCATCCTCTGCTAACATTAACTAACGGCAACACCTTTCCACCATTCTAAGTGCTTAATCCTCACAACAGGAAGGTTCTATCATCATCCCCACTGTATAACAGAAAAACCGGGAAGTACAGAAGCCTTAAGTAGCTCATCCAAGGTCACAAAGCTTGTAAATGAAACAGGTTGGCTGATTCAACCCAGCAAGTCTGACTCTGAGGCCTGCACCATAACTTCTGTGCTACAGGGTTACTCCCTAGTGTTTGCAAAGTCAAGTAAATTTGGAAATGACACAGTCTTTTCTATTAAAGGCTTTATTAGACCCGATAGTAAAGAAACTTATTTACTTTGGCGTTTCCAAACTTTTCTCGGCCATGAATTCCTTGTTATAGTAAAATTTATCAGCATCTCAAAATAGTATTTATTAAACTATGGAAAACCCTACACATATAAAGGACATAATAACCAATTCAAATATAATTCCATACGGTTTTCCAACATAGGGCATCATGCACTCAGCAATACTTATTGATTCTCTAAATATACACACGGCCCTGGGTCTGCTAGGCCCTGAGTTAAGGGTGAGCAAAGGAGGTAACATCCACAGCTCAGTGGAGAAGAGAAGTGTTAATCCAATAACTACACAGACTGTGACAAGTGCTACAAGGAGGGTCTGAAGGCAGAAAATAGGGGTTTTAGACCAGCAATTAGGGTCAGGAAGCCTTTTCTTAAAGTGTAACCTTAGCCAAGACTTATAGGATAGGAGTTATCAAGGAGAAGGGAGATGGGAAAAGGCTCAGGGCAGAGAACAGCGAGTGCAAAGGCAGGTGATAGCAGGAAGCACAGGGTGTGAGAGGAGAAGCAGAGAGCAAACTGAGTGGTGGGAAATGAGGCTGGAGACACAGGTGGGCCAGGCCACGCAGGACCTAGTAGGCCACAGCAGGGAATCTGATCTTCACCCTAAGAACGTGGGAAGCAACTGGAGTGTTCTAAGAGACGAAGAACACCTAGAGTGGATATGGGTAAAGTCAGAAGGCTACTGATAGAAGATAGGAGATTTGGATAAGAGTGGTAGTTGTGATGGAGAGAAAACGGGCAGATTAGAAAGAGATTTAGGAAGCAAAAACCGACAGGATTTGGAATCTCCTTGGGTATATATAGGGAAGAGAAAGGGTGGACAGGTCAGTAGTGGATCTTCTGTTATGTATCCTTCCTTACTTTATAGTGCATAATCTCAAAAGCATGACTCACATCCAGAAGTCCAAATTATGGTTGCATTCTGTATTAATAATAATTTTAAAATGTAAACCATTAGCATTCTTAAGAGAATAATACATCAGGTTTTATTGTCACTTACTAGCTGTGTGATCTTGGACAAGTTATTTCACTTTTAGAAGCCTCTATTTCTTTATTTATAAAGCAGGAACAATAATAGTCTGACATCACACACTTGTAATATATGACAAAATACAGAAAAAGATTAGGAGAGTCCCTGGTATACTGTGAGCCCTCACCTGGTACCTATTGTTATTATTTTAAATATTACTGCTGAATAAATTCCACAATTAAAAAGAAATCACCAACAGTATTTTAAAGGTGGTTATACATACATTTTTCTACAATAAACAGGTTAGTTTTTTTATCAGGAAAAATTATTATACATACTTAAGTGTGTAATAGTTTTTTATCCCTCTTTCAGCTTGATGATTCACTTTAATTCAGTTCTATTATTTGAGCAATTACGCTGTACCAAGCATTGTGCCAGCACTGGGGGTACAGAAGCGAAGATCGACTGTCAAGCAGCTCACTGATTCCTGCTTTCTGTCACCTTCCTAATCGTCTGTTTTATGTTATTAGAACCATAGAAATAGGGAGACATACTATACCTAAAAGTGGTGGCCCCAGCAGGACAGGACAGCATTCCACAATGGTCACCAATCCCACAGCACTGGAGAACCTCTGGGGTCCAACAAGGTCCATCAGCGTTTCAAACAATACTGAGCTGAGCCACCCAAATGCAAATCCGAAGAATCCCGCATAGACACAGAATCCTATATAGCTAGAGGACAAAGGTGCTGCCAGATGACAAACTCCATTTGCAATAATAGAAGCAGCAAAAAAATACTGAACTCGAGGTCTTATCCACTTTGTGTTGGCTACAAGTCCCATAGAAGGTCTGGCTACCATGTCAACAAAAGCCAGAATGGAAAGAAGGAAGGCAGACTTCTCACTAGAGTAATGCTGACTCTTGCCATAATTACTAAGAAAGACCAAAGGTGTAAATAGTCCAAAAAACATGAGCACATTTCCAGACAGGTAGAGCAAAAAGCCTCTGTGCTTGAACAGGGATAAGTCCAGGAATTTATTAAGTGTTTGGAAGACTGATCTTTTCTCTTTTTTCGGATTTCCTCCAATGAGATCTGTATTTGCATCACTTGCCCCCTTTTTTGCGTCGGATTTTCCAGCTTCCTGAAGGGATTCTTTAGACTTATATCTCCCTACAGTGGTTGGCTTAGGCCCGATTGGTCTCATCAGAGCTCCAGCCACACAGCAGTTTAATAGCAAGCCCCCAAGAATTAGGAAGCTTCCTCTCCAGCCATAGATACCAAAGAAAGCCTGATTAAGGGGGGCCAGGGTAGAGAGGAACACAGGACTGCCTGCCATGGCCAGTCCATTTGCCAACGGTCGCCTCTTGTAGAAATACTTGCCAATCATGGTTAAAGCTGGATTCAAGTTGAAGGCAAGCCCAAGACCTGGGGAGAGGGGGTGAAAAAAGAATCACATACTCCAATAAATGTCAGAAACATATTTGGCATTACTTAACCAGACAAAGAAATTAAGAGGTATATAATTCAAAAAGATATAAATAAATGGAAAGATATTCTGTGCTCATGGATTTGAAGAATTAACATTGTCAAAATGTCCTTATTACCTAAAGCAACCTACATGTTCAGTGCAATCCCTATCAAAATCCCAAGGACATTTTTCACAGAAATAGAACAAAAAATTCTAAAATTTACATGGAACTACAAAAGACCCAATGTTCATGACAGCATTATTTACAGTTGCCAAGATATGGAAGCAACCTAAGTATCCACCAACAGAAGAATGAATAAAGAAGATGTGGAGATATATATTATATATATATATATAAAAAATTCCCCCCAATGGAATACTACTCAGCCATAAAAAAGGAATAAAATATGCCATTTGGAACAACATGGATGGACTTGGAGGGTATTATGCTAAGTGAAATAAGATAAGTTAGAGAGAGAGTAATGCAAATACTGTATGTTACCAATTATATGTGGAATCTAAAAAATAAAACAAACTAGCAAATATAATAGAAAACAGACTCAGAGAGAACAAATTGGTGGTTAACAGTGGAGAGGGGGAAGGGGGTGAGGGGTAAGATTGTGGTAGGGAATTAGGAGGTACAAAGTATTATATATAAAATAAGCTACAAGGATCTACTGTACCACACAGAGAATATAGCCAATATTTTATAATAACTATAAATGGAATATAACCTTTAAAAATTGTGAATCACTGTGCTACACACCTGAAACTTAATACTGTAAACCAACTATACCTCAATAAACAATAAAATGAAAAATAAACTTAAAAAAAAAGATATAAGTAATGGAAAGTACAACACAATATTGTATAGCGGTTTAAAGTGTGAGCTCTAAAGCCAGGCTATGTGGACTAGCCAGAGTAATTCGGCAAGAAAAAGAAAGAAAAGGCATCCAAATTGGAAAGGAAGTAAAACTGTCACTGTTTGTAGACTGTCATGATTTTATGTATAGAAAACCCTGAAGACTCCACCAAGAAATTATTAGAAATAATAAACAAATACAATAAAATTGCAGCATACAAAAGCAGTATAAGTCAAAATCTGTTGCATTTCTATATGCTAACAATGAGCTATCAGAAATTAACAATCCCATTTATCCTAAGAAAAAGAATAAGATATCTAGGAATAAATTTAACCACGGAGGTTAAAGACTTGCACCCTGAAAACCATAAAACACTGTTCAAAGAAATTGAAGACACAAATCAATGGAAAGATATCTTGTGCTCATAGATTGGAAGGATCAACATTGTCAAAATGTCCTTATTACCTAAAGCAATCTACAAGTTCAACATAATCCCTATCAAAATCCCAAGGACATTATTCACAGAAATAGAACAAAAAATTCTAAAATTTATATGGAACCACAAAAGACCCCGAATAGCCAAAGCAATCCTGAGAAAAACGAACAAAGCTGGAGGTAGCACACTCCCTGCTTTCAAACTATACTACAAAGCCATAATAATCAAAACAGCATTGTAGTGGCAGAGAAATAGATACATAGATCTATGGAACAGAATTGAGAGCCCAGAAATAAACCCATGCATACATGCACAATTAATTTACAGCAGAGGAACAAAGAACATATAGTAAGAAAGGATAGTCTCCTCAGTAAATGGTGTTGGGAAAACCAGAGAGCCAATGCCAAAAAAAAACAAAAAACAAAAAACCTAGACCACTATCTCACACCAAACACAAAAATTTATTCAAAATGGATTAAAGACTTGAATATAAGATCTGAAACCATAAAATTCCTAGAAGAAAATGCAGGCGGTATGGTCTTAGCAATATATTTCTAGATATGTCTCCTCCTCAGGCAAAGAAAACCAAAGCAAAAATAAACAAATGGGATTACATCAAATTGCTTCTGCATAGCAAAGGAAGTGGATCAATAAAATGAAAAGAGAACCTACTGAATGGGAGAAGTCATTTGCAAATGCTGTATCTGATAAGGAGTAATGTCCAAAATATATAAAGAACTCATACAGGGGCTTCCCTGGTGGCGCAGTGGTTGAGAGTCCGCCTGCCGATGCAGAGGACACGGGTTCGTGCCCCAGTCTGGGAAGACCCCACATGCCACGGAGCTGCTGGGCCCGTGAGCCATGGCTGCTGGGCCTGCACGTCCGGAGCCTGTGCTCCGTGACGGGAGAGGCCGCGGCAGTGAGAGGCCTGCGTACCGCAAAAAAAGAACTCATACAATTCAACAACAACAACAAAAAAACCAATTATAAAATGGGCAGAGTTGGGACTTCCCTGTCAGTCCAGTGGTTAAGACTCAAAGCTTCCACTGCAGGAGGCATGGGTTCGATCCCTGGTTAGGGATCTAAGATCCCGCATGCTGTGAGGAGTAGCCAAAACAACAAAAAAAAGGCAGAGCAGTTGAACAGACATTTTTCCAAAGAAGACATACATATGGCCAACAGGCACATGCAAAGATATTCAACATCACTAATTATTAGGGAAATGCAAATCAAAACCACAATGAGATCACCTCATACCTGTCAGAATGGCTATTACCAAAAAGAAGAAATGACAACTGTTGGCGAGGATGTGGAGAAAAGGGAACACTCATACGCTGTTGGTGGGAATAAACTGGTACAGCCACTGTGGAACACAGTATGGAGATTCCTAAAAAAATTAAGACTTGTACAACCGTATGATCCAGGTATCCCGCTTCTGTGTATTTACCCAAAGAATACAAAAGAACACTTAATTTGAAAAGATAACGGCACCCACCCATGTTCATCACAGCATTATCTACAATAGCCAAGATATGGAAACAACTTAAGTGCCCATCAACGATCGAATGGATAAAGATCATTGATGTGTATATATATATATATATATATATGTATATATATATATACACACACACATACCCCCCTCACACACACACACACATAATGAAATACTACTCAGTCATAAAAGATGAAATGTTGCTATTTCTGACAACGTGGATGGAGCTTGAGGGCATTATGCCAAGTAAAATAAGTCAGATGAAGAAAGACAAATACCATAATGATTTCATTCATATGTGGAATACAAAACCAACAAACAAAAACAAAATAAATGAACAAACCAAACCAAACAATTACGTAGATATAGAGAACAGAGAAGTGGTCACTAGAGAAAAAGGGGCAGAGGACAAAATGAGTAAGGGGATCAACTGTGTGGTGAAAAAATAAATAAATAAATAAAACCAGACTATGTAGGTTCAAATCTCATCGTCATCACTTATTGGCTGTGTAATGTCAGACACGTTGCCCTCCTGTGACTGTTTCATGGTATGTAAAACAGGCGCACAGCACTGCTGTGACTAAAGAACTTAGTGTCTGGCATGTAGTAAGCACTCAATAAATGTTAGTAGTTATTTTTATAATTGTTATTTATATTATTTGAAGGTGATTAACTGTCAAATCTGGCAAGTCACGTGAAGGATCATTATAAGCAAAGAATGTAATTAAGGAGACTGTTATCAAATAGAGTTTTAAAAACAGTTTTTAAAATAGAATATGCAAGACAAAATTATTCCTTTTACAACAGCACCAAAAACTTTAGTGTGCAATTTATAATGGCTAAATTGTATAACTTTCCTGAAGGGCCAGAGAATTAAAACCAACACACAAAGTTTTTGTATAATTAAACACAACATTGCCAAGATGTCAATACTCCCCAAATGTAAGTGCTAACTTGACGTGATTCCAATGACAATATCAGTGCATTTCATTTTGGAGATGAGGTAAAATGATTCTAAAACATACTAGAGAACACATGGGAGTCAACCAGAAAATTTTGGGTGATGCAGGATGGGACTAAACAGAACAGATATTTAAAATGGACTTTTAAAAAGCTACAATCAATAGAATAGTGTGACTCTGACTCAGGAATAGGTAAACACTGAACGAAGAAAGTGGACAGAAAGTCCAGCAATATACCTAAAATATATATAAACATTTAATGTACGATAAAAGTAATATTTTAAATTACTGCAACAAGAATTACTCAATAAATGGTGCTAGTATAAGTAAATATTCAAATAACTTGGAGATGCTCTTCCCTGGCCCCTGCTTGCTCCCTACCATTTATGTCTAAGCTATTCACAGAGACTTAAACCAGTAAACCAGACTAGGTCACTCCCCTATTGCAAACCTGCTGTTGGCTTTCTGTCCATAACCTTTACCCTGACCTTACCTCCCAGATCTCATACCAGACCATTCTCACCTGTGCTAACAAGCATGCTGCTGATTTAGGGCCTATGTTCCCCTAGATTTTCACAAAGCTAGTTCCCTGCTGTTACTCTATTAAGGTCATCTCTTCAGCAAGGTCTTTGTATAGAATTTATCACTCCCTGATTTTTCTTATTTATTTCTGAGTAGCAGTGTCTGCCTCTTCCCATGAAACAGCACGACTTTGCTGGACTTGTTGCCCTATGCCCACAGCATGTAGACAGTGCCCGACATACATATGGTTGTTGTTCATGATATGCTCTTAAGTGACAAAAACTGGTTACAAAATACTTTATGTAACCGTATCCCTTTTTGTTCTGAAAAAAGTTATGTTTGTGTATAGAAAAAAGTTGGGAAGGATATATATACATAAAAATGTTAGTAGTCAAAGTCTCTGGACTGTGAAGTCATACATAATCTTTATCATACTCATCAGCAGTTCATTATCTTAATTTGGCTATTAAAATAAGGGGGAAAGGACTTCCCTGGTGGCACAGGGGTTAAGAATCTGCCTGCCAACAGAGGGAACGTGGGTTCGAGCCCTTCCTGGTCTGGGAAGATCCCACATGCCACTGAGCAACTAAGCCCGTGCACCACAACTACTGAGCCTGCGCTCTTAGAGCCCGCGAGCCACAACTACTGAAGCCCGTGCACCTAGAGCCCGTGCTCTGCAACAAGAGAAGCCACCGCAACGAGAAACCCGCGCTCCGCAATGAAGAGTAGCCCGCGCTCTGCAACAAGAGAAGCCACCACAATGAGAAGCCCGCGCACCGCAACAAAGAATAGCTGCCGCTCGCCACAACTACAGAAAGGCTATGTGCAGCAATAAAGACCTAACACAGCCATAAACAAACAAATAAATAAATTTTTTTTTTTTTTTTTAAAAAGAGAGTGAGACAGAGATAGTAACCAATGACCGCCCTTGCAATGACTGCCAGACACATTTTATCTACAAATCACTGACTATTCTTAGGACAAGGGATACAATCATTTCTTTCAATTCATTTATTCAACAATGTACACCTACTGTATGACAGCAATTTCTTTTTAAAACTTGATTTTCTATTGCTCTTAAGTTAACAGGTTGTCAAAATGATAATTTCTATAAGGAGGGACTTTCACTCAAAAGATCTGAAAGACCAATGCAGGTGAATACCAAATAGCCAGCAATATATTAATGCTTGAAAATGAATCAACTCACCTCCAATGACTCCGACACACAAGTAAAGTTCCTGCACAGTGTTACAGAAGGAAGCTGCGATCAAGCCACAGCCTGACAAGCAGCCGCCAACAATCATGATTGGACGACTGCCATATTTATTCACCAGGATACTGCTGATAGGACCTAAGAGATAATCAAAAATTTAGTGGTACACAAGGCATTGATGGCACTAAACGACAAGTCCTTCCAAATAAGCAGATACAACAAAAGGCAATGGTAAGAATATTGTTATCTATAATTATTTCATAATCATAGGTATGTGTGCTGGAAAATAAAGATGCTAGAAGAATCATTAATTGTGTATCTTCTCTATCTTGAAATCTTGGATGGAATTTTACTAAAATATAAAAGACTCTAGTCTTTCCTTAATCTTTCTCTTATAAGGCATAATAGGCTGAAAGCCTTGGTAACAGACATTCATAGGCTTCTTGATTTATCTAGGATATGATCAACACATATTTAGTGAGTTTGCTCTATATTAATTTTTGGGATAGGCAGACTGATGAGAGATTTTAAGAGTATTCTTTACACATCATCATAAGTGTAGTTTGTGTCATATTTTTTAAAAAGAAGAAAAAACAAAGGCAAAATACATAATTTTTTCCCCAAGTTCAGTAGTTTTGCAATTAGGACATCTAAATTTAAAACAAAACAAAACAAAACTGTTCCCATTTACACCTAGATATCTCAGGTATTGAATTGAATGGAATGTCTTCTAGGGTTAACCAGGTTCTGTGCCTATACTACTGTTTTGTGACAGCAAAACTATAAAAAAATGTTTGTAGAAGATTGTCAGATAATGATCAAAACATTCTCAGGTTTAACAACATAAACCAGATTAAATCTCCTCAGCTAAAGAGATGCATACCAAAAAATCAGTTTTTCTTTAATGTGAGAGAAGAAACCAAACAAAAGTGTAGTGTTAAAAGGATCACAAATAAAAAGATTTTATGCATCAGTTTTCAAATACAAAAAAATCAAATGGCCTCTCCTTACTTGCTACAAATAGGTATAAACTGTAATTCCCCTTTTCCAAAATTTTAAGTCTTAATTATGAGTCTTATCTAAAGCAAACAATGTTTTAAGAGCTGTAACACAACTCTTAGACTAACAATATTTGCTGATTACAAACGAATGACATTTGACATTCTCTGAATTTCATTTATTTATAATACTTATGTCCCTACTTCATGGCTCTGGACTCTGGAGATGACAACTTTGTTTACATGACACCATAACATGTCTGCCTTGTTAAGGCAGATGACTGCAAATAAGAAAGGGTCACTGCAATGCATCAGTAGGGAAGGGGACACAAGAAGAACTAATATTTGAACTTGCAGCTAGTGAGAACCAAGTTTTGAATCCAGCCCATTTTCTCCCCATTACATATGTATTTTTGGAACTACAGTTCCAAAGTTATAAAGCAGAAGACACACAAATCAAGTTTCTCTTCTATTAGCACAGTAAATTCTGACTTTATTCTATTTATTCTATACTTAGCTCCCTAGAAGACAGTAAGTCTATTTTTAAAAACAGACACAGAATGCACATATTCAGAATATACTACTGATCATATGTTGACATATTTTATTTCTATAAACACTATGAAAAATTCTGCATTACTCATATTCTAGTGCTACTATATTCAGAGTTGCAGTATGGTACACTATGATCAAAAGGACAGGCTCTGGCCCCAAGGAACCCAATTTCAAATTATGGTACGTATATTCAAACTGTGGTATGTACACATACATATAATAAACATGCAAGAAGGAATGAAAGCTTTTGATATCCTAGTATTTTGGAGGACCAATTCTCTCTAAGGGGCTGGTCAAGAAATGGCTGCGGGGCTTCCCTGGTGGCGCAGTGGTTGGGAGTCCGCCTGCTGATGCAGGGGACGCGGGTTCGTGCCCCGGTCCGGGAAGATCTCACATGCCGCCGAGCGGCTGGGCCCGTGAGCCATGGCCGCTGCGCCTGTGCGTCCGGAGCCTGTGCTCCGCAATGGGAGAGGCCACAGCAGTGAGAGGCCCGTGTACCGCAAAAAAAAAAAAAAAAAAAAAAGAAATGGCTGCGGGAGAGACTTCAGGCTCAACCAAGGATGTGTATAAACAAGTTCTCATTGAACTTCTAAGTCACTTCATGAAAATATTAGGCCACAGCTGCTTTAGAAATAATTTGAATTTACAGCTTGTGTATGATGAAAGAATTAAATACTGAAAGAATATTCATGAAATATGTCCATATAAATTAGGCATTAAACAGATTTTTGTATAGTCAGAATTACAAAGATAAAAAAATACCGCCACACTGTTGACTCTGTGAAGTAGAAGTTAATGCTGTAAAGTCTACAGTATTTTAAGTTCTAAACTAGGAACGTTACAATGACATTACTGTGGAACTGAAAATATGTGACTTTATACTTTCATTTTTTAAAATTAATTTTTATTGGAGTATAGTTGCTTTACAGTACTGTACAGCAAAGTGAATCAGCTCTACGTATACATATATCCCCTCTTTTTTGGATTTCCTCCCCATTTAGGTCATCACAGAGCACCGAGTAGAGTGAGTTCCCTGTGCCATACAGTAGGTTCTCATTAGTTATCTATTTTATACATAGTTTCAATAGTGTATATATGTCAATCCCAATCTCCCAATTCCTCCGCCCCCCTCCTACTTTTCTTTGGTTGAGAGTCCACCTGCCGATGCAGGGGACAAGGGTTTGGTCCGGGAAAATCCCACATGCTGCGGAGCGGCTAAGGTCCGTGAGCCATGGCCGCTGAGCCTGTGCATCCAGAGACTGTGCTCCACAACAAGAGAGGCCACAACAGTGAGAGGCCCGCGTACCGCAAAAAAAAAAAAAAAAAAAAAAAAAAAAAAAAAAAAAACGAAAACCAAGAGTAAGTAACTAAGATCTTCTCCTTTAAAAATATACTTTAACAAGTATCAGTATGTATCTGTGAATCAAAGCACATGGAGGGAGGGAGGGAGGGAGGAAGGAAAACTTAACCCTAAACCACTCACAACTCAAAACATATTATTGGTGAGGGTGTGGCCGAAATGTACAAGTTAAAGAATTAAGGCAGTTTTAAATATAATTCTTATGGGGTCATACCACCTAAGAGCCAAACAAAACAAAATAACCCATTTAGTAAAAATTATGCCACAAGGCTCTTGATATGCAATTTATCTTTCAGAGTTATTTCAGGAAGAATGGCCCCAATTAGCTATCATTAAAAATAGAGAGGGGTACAGTTTGTAGGCCTATTATAACACAAATTCAGAGAAATGTGCTAGTTATCTCTGGGTGAGGACAAAGAAGGAACTGTTTTCCCAAAAGAAAGTGTCATGTGCAATTAGCACAACTGACATCACTTACTTCTGATGCAAAATGCAAGCGGCTCTCAAGCTCTTGCTCTGAATTGCAGCATGTGAACTTCTTGTTTGTAATCAGCTTAAAGGTACACTGAGCACCTGGAGTACCTCTGGATAATATTTACGCCAATTTCTTCAAGCCATCAGTCAAAACCTGATTAGAAATCCTGGCAGATCAAGTTCAGAGCCTCCAAAATTATTGGTTCTCAGAAGCTAGAAAATGTCCAAAATCCCTTTTGATTTCTCTGGGCTCATGAAAAAAAAGTAAGTACTATAATTTACCACTTACGTTCTTTTAAAAAGCACTTAATTTTACAATAGACAAAACAGGCATACGTTCAAAATTTTAAAGGCACAAAAAACTTACCCATTTTTCTGTGCAATGAGATTAAGCACTGAACTAATTTACAGACTTCAAATACTTATTCCTGTTTCATGAGATTACATTATTGTCTCAAGAGGATTACAAGCTTCCCAAGGGCAGGGATCAAGATCAGTGTTCTCTATCACTCACACCTAGCCTAGTGAGGACTATGTGCATACGGCTTAATAAACATTGGTTGAATCTGCCACCAGATTAGAAGCCTAAACTAAGGTTTTACAGTTGAATTGCAGAATCTTTATACTAGGCTTTTAAAGAGCTCATGTGAAAATAATCTGAGGCACTAAATTATGATTAAAAAAGTGAAAGCTTGGCTAAATAAGCAACATGAAACCCTGTCAATCCCAAACAATAAATACACTTAACTTTCGAATCTCTGCTAACTAAGCAACTACATATTTTATTATTATGGGAGGTTTTGACTTTTACATGTTAAATTGTGTTTTGATGTTCCAAGGCAAACAAACAAACAAACCCACAGTATTTTAAATGATATTAAGGTAAGCAACGTACTCTCCACATTTCCTTCACCACATGTCAAAGAAAACAGAAAGGGGAAAAATGATAAAACTTAAGTTTAAGATGAAGCTGAAATGCTTTAGGACTAATTACATCACAAGGAACAAAACAAGGAGGATTTTATCCAGTTCTTTAATTCTAACACTATGAAAAGATTTTACCTGAGACTTTGAACTGTGCTATTCAGGTTAGCCCGATTTACTTTAATTCTCCCAACATCAATTTTTTAAAATCTTTATTTACATTTATACCTCAAGAGTCTAGCAGAGAGCAATAAGAAAAATAAGCTGTGCACGTCATTTTTCTGAGAGTTTAAAAATTTTTTTTTCCCCCTCAGAGCTTTTTTAAGTTCAGTGATACGGAATTGGAACAAATCCTCACAATTTCTTATTTCTGTTTCGGAATACTATAGTGCAACAAACAAAGCAAGAGTTGTCATTGTTAACAAGAATAAAAAATGTGACTCTAAACATAAAGCTCTGAGAAATACCATTTCAAAACACCTCACCGAATAAAACATTTTTTTTTAAAGTTACCTAAAACAGAGCATCTGGTTGCTTAATGAAAATTAAAACAGCAGGCCTTAGTGGGTACTTACCTCCACCATACATGACAGCCAACATGATGGAAGATATCCATGACACTTCACTGGTGGTGGCATTGAATATACCTTCAATTTCTTTGAAGAACACAGTAATAGATTTGGGAAAAGCATAGGAGAAGCCGATGGAAATGAAAGCTCCAACTACCACTGCCCATCCCCAGCCTCCATCTGGGGGGGTGTATCCAACTGGACCTCCAACTGCCGGTGGCATTTTAAGTGTAGATAAATCCCAAAATGCAGTTCAAATCCAAATATCTAAATGATACAAAATTTAAATAAAATGTCAGCAATAAAACACTCCCACCTAGCATTCCCAACAACAAAGCACCCTTTACAACTAGCCCTCAAGTAACTGAACTATTTTTCAATGTTACTTGGCCAATATACATTATCTTCTAAGGACATTATCAGAAAAAGAGACTTCAGAGACATGATATTGTCCACATTTTTTAGTAGCTTAAAGGAAAACAGCTCCTCACCATTTAAGAAACCATAACTGAAACAAATCCGTTTCAATAAATGTAGCCTTTGTATTTCAAATAAGCCTTCTTGTCTTAGCAGTTAATATAATTCCTCAAATTACTAATAACTAAATAAGTAAATAAATGTCTTATTTGACTATCTGCTTGCAAAATTCACATAACACATACCCTACAAAAGTTTCAGGTTTTAATACAGGCTTTATAAGTTTTTCCCTTTTCCCATGTATTCTACAATACTGACTTATTAATATGCTGACTTAAAAGTAATAGGAAGGAGGTACCTGACTCACTAGATATGCAGCAATTTGCAAAATAAAAGATCATTCTGAACACATAAGAATTTCATTTAATGACCTGGAAAATTATTTCAGAAAAGTTTCCTTTTATCTAACTTCCTTGGTTAAACTCCTAAACAACGCAACTAAATCAATACAGTTGAACTCACAAGTTGAACTATAATGTCAAAAGATGGTAGTTTCAAATCAAAGATTATCTATCCCGTTTTCTTGAAGCCACCTAGTACTAATGAATAGCAAGGTTAGAAAATGAAACTTCCTGTTAGATTATGAACAGGGAGAAGACGGGAATGTTTGTTTGATAGTAGCCTTACCTATTTTCTCATGACAGTGTCCTTTAATTTATTCAAAGCCAACTTCCACCCTATACTATAACTCATCCTACAACAGTATGTTAGCATGTCCATTTCAAATTATCTCCACTCAGACTGTATTATACAATAAAATACAGGTCACAGATGACAAACTCACTCTTGGCTACAGCATTCTTCAGTCTAAAACACAAATCCTAATTTCATAGTGTAGGAGTCATCTCCTAAATACTGTTCCTTCCAATCCATCTGAACACTTCAAATATGATTTAAGACACTGGACATTGTAGGGGTGGGAAGAAGACAGTCCCAAAGGGAAGTTTCCCTAAAGGCAAGGATATAGGTTTCATCACTTCTACTCAACATTGTACTAAAGTTTCCAGTCAGTTTGTGCAGGCAAGAAAAAGAAATAAAAGGCATAAAGACTAGAAAGGAAGACGTAAAGCTGTCTTCATTCACAGAAGACATAATTGTCTATGTAGGTAATTCTAAAGAATATACAAAAAAAGGTACTAGAACTAAAAATGAACTAGATCTCAGGACACAAGACCAATAAATAGAAATCAACTCTATAAGCCAGCAAAGAACAATCAGAATTTGAAATTAAAAAAAAAACTGAACAAAACATTTACAACAGGCCCAAAAAACTGAACAGGGATAAATCTGATGTGTAAGATGTGTACACTGAAAACTACAAAATATTACTGAGAAATTAAACAACTAAATAGATAACCCACCCCTATGATTTGAAAAAATCAAAATTTAGGCAAAGATTTCTGAAGGCACATGGCACCATGTTAATTAAAAAGTTTCTAAATTGGGGTTTCCCTGGTGGCGCAATGGTTAAGAACCCACCTGCCAAGGTAGGAAACACGGGCTCGAGCCCTGGTCCTGGAAGATCCCGCATGCTGCAGAGCGACTAAGCCCGTGCACCACAACTACTGAGCCTGTGCTCTAGAGCGTGTGCGCCACAACTACTGAAGCCCACGTGCCTAGAGCCCTGCTCTGCAACAAGAGAAGCCACCGCAATGAGAAGCCCACGCACTGCAATGAAGAGTAGCCCCCGCTCGCCGCAACTAGAGAAAGCCTGCGTGCAACAACAAAGACCCAACACAGCCACACACACACACAAAAAGTTTATAAATTGAATTTCAAGCTACAGATTGGGAGAAAGTATATACAAATCATATATCCAAGAAAAGATATGTCCAGAATATGAAAAGAACTTTTATGGCTTAATAGCAAAAAGACAAACAACACAATTAAAAAATGTGCAAAAGATTTGAAAAGATACTTTACCTAAGAAGTACATGAAAAAATGCTAAAAATTGTTATTCGTTTGTGAAATATAAATTAAAATCCTAATAGAGATACTAATATATCTCTATTAGAATGACCAAATTTCAGACTGATAATAGCAACACTTGGTAAGGACATGAAGCAAATGGAGCTCCTGTATTGCTGGTGGTAAATCAAAATGATACAGCCAAGTTGGAAAACATTTTGGCAGCTCCTTATGAAGTTAAATATATATTTAACACGTGACCCGGTCATTTCTAGGTATTATCCAAGAGAAATGAAAATACAGATCTTCACAAAGACGTATATAAGAATTCTCTAGTAGCTTTATTCATAATGGCCCAAACTGAAAACCCAAATGTCCATAAACAAATGAATGGATAAACAAATCATGGTATAGCCATACAATGGAACATTACTCAGCAATAAAAAGGATCCAACTACCAACACATGCAAGAACATGGATAAATCACAAATGCATTATGTTAAGTGAAAAAAAGCTAGACATGAGCCTACATTAAGTTCTAGGAAAGGCAAAATTATAGTACTAGAAAACAGACTGGAGGTTGGGGAGAGGAGGTTGACTGCAAAGGGGTTTCAAGAGAACTTGATTTTGGTCATGGAAATGCTCTATTATTATGGTTGTGGCAGTAATTATTCATCGAATTGCACATCTTAAATTGGCACATTTTATTGTATGTGAATCATACCTCAATACAGCTGATCAAAACAAAAAATATAATCAAGGACAGTGTCAAGGAGGATAAACTCTGGTGGCACAGGGAGATAATACAGAAGGAAAAGAAGATGGCAGGCAAATTCCTCTGTCTTGCCTATCTGGATGGTTAAAAGAAAGAATAGGAAAAGGAAGAGGACAAAGAAGAGGAGAGAAGACTCTCTTCTGAGAATTCACAACTACAGGCCTGTGTGAGCTTATGCTTGGCACGGGAACATCTGTGGGAAACCTCCATTGTTCTTCCAGAGATATATATGTTTGATTTTGCAAGCAAAGATTTCCCACAGACAAAGCTCTGCCAAGTATAAGCTGACAATCTAAATTTTCAAAACACACCAAGAATCAATTAATCATGAGTGAAGTAAAACTAATCCAACGCAGCCAGAACTATAGACATTGGATATGGATACTTAAAATGATTAAAAGCATGAAACAAGGCATTAAATGAAAACACACACACACACAAAATACTATAAAAAGACTAGTTAATTTGAAACAGAACTTCTAGAAATGAAAAGTATATTCAACAAAATTAATAGGTTAACCAGCAGACGGAACATAGCTGGGAAGAAACACAATGAACTGGAGGATGGGTTTGAAGAAAATAAAATTCAGGGAGACCTTTATTCTGAAGCTAGGAGAAAGGTTTAGAAACATGGAGTTTAGAATGGGAGGATATGGCAAACATCTAATGGGACTTTGGAAGAAGAGAACAGAGAAAGTAGGGAAGAGAATTTTCAAGAGTTAATGGCTAAGTATATTTCAGACTTGATGAATAATATGAACTACAGTTTAAGGAAATCTAACAAGCCAGAGAAAAATCTTAAAAAAACACTATTGAGAAAACACAGATTATAAAACTAACAGATAATCACACCAACAAAACAGAATTCTCATCAATTTTGAAAAACTCTCAGCCACCATATATTCAAATATTGATACTTCACCATTCCCTCTTTCCACTCCTCTGAGACTCCAACTGAATGTGGGCTGTCCAGATGGAATAAGGTCCTGCCTTTTCCAATATTTCTGCTTAACTCCTGTCACGAGACTCTTTCTCTCTGGGACTATGTATTCTGGAATGTTCCCTCCTTTGGGGGCCTCAGAGATTTTTACAGCCTGTGGCAGTGAACCACAGTAAGAACTGGGATAAATGAGAGGTATACTTTCCTGTGTAGTGGATCTAAGGGCTTTTGGATAAAGCAAATTAGAAAAGGAGAAGCAGAAGACCTCAGGCCTCTATTCTCAGGAGAGATGATGTTTAGTTAAGGGTATCTGAATCTGAGAATCTGGAGAATAATTCCATTAAAAATATAACCCAGTTGAAAGAGTAAAGACCTCATCCTAGGGCATTTCACTTACCTATGATACAGGTGGGACAAAAATATTTACATGTTGAAGCTTCCTTAAATTTCTACTGGAATGAATATAAATAAAAGCTATTTAACAGCTCAGTTCTGCTGAAGGAAACAATCTGGATGCTAAAATTATGTTAAACAGAATGGCTCCGGGCATTAATTTTGAGTTTTTCCTTCATCTAATTATGAAAAAAGAGAAAAGCACTTGAAAATTTTCAACCAAAGAACCACTAAAAAGATTACTTTGCCTCAGAATGTTTGTACACGGAGAGAAACACCCACACACAGACGGTAGAGCTGCATAACACATCAAGCTCTGACTCCAACGGCTAATACGTGCTGGACGTGATTAAACTTTGAGCTTCGCTGCCAGCTATGATTTGTCCCAGTTAGTTACAGCAGTTACAAGTTTTAGTCTCTAAGACTTGCCTCATCAAGTTAATAATACCTTATTCCATAGTATAAAACTTAAGATTTAAAACTTCAAGAAGCTTTAAAAAGATTCATTAGGAAATAAAAAGTATAAGAAACAAGAGTATCCAAATTTCAAAAGAACACTTCAAAAAACCAGACGTGGATTCAACACAGTTCTGCCACCATCCAACAAATGGCTGTCCTTCCTAACTTAAAAATTCTGATGGTACCTAACAGAAAGTATGTAATATCATTATCTAAACACACTATTTTCTTTTAAACTGACCAAATCTCAGCTATAAACAAAAGGGTTCATTCAGAAAGTAAATTATGTGAGCAGGCCCCCTGGCAGAGTATTCAGAGCCCCACTGAGAAGAAGGAATACTCAAGTCCAGAGGCTAAAAGAGATTAAAGTTTAATATTTTAAACCTTACAATGTGCACAGTAGCCTTCCTATTAGCTTAGCTATTATTTTATGACTCTCTAGTATTTGCCTGAAAGCGACAGGAAGATTTTTTTTAAAAGTGATAGGGTATATACGTCAATGCTACTCTCTTAGTCCCAGCTTCCCCTTCCCACCCCGTGTCCTCAAATCCGTTCTCTCTCTGCGTCTTTATTCCTGTCCTCCCACTAGGTTCATCAGTACCGTTTTTTTAGATTCCATATATGTGCGTTAGCATATGGTATTTGTTTTTCTCTTTCTGACTTACTTCACTCTGTATAACAGACTCTAAGTCCATCCACCTTATTACAGATAAGTCAATTTCGTTCCTTTTTATGGCTGAGTAATATTCCATTGTATATATGTGCCACATCTTTATCCATTCATCTGTCAATGGACACTTAGGTTGCTTCCACGTCCTGTCTATTGTAAATAGTGCTGCAATGAACATTGTGGTACATGTATCTTTTTGAATTACGGTTTTCTCAGGGTATATGCCCAGTAGTGGGGTTGCTGGGTCATATGGTGATTCTACTTTTCGTTTTTTTTTTTTTTTTTAGTTAATTAATTTATTTTTTGCAGTACGTGGGCCTCTCACTGCTGTGGCCTCTCCCGCCGCGGAGCACAGGCTCCAGATGCGCAGGCCCAGCAGCCATTGCCCACGGGGCCCAGCCGCTCCGCGGCACACAGGATCCTCCCGGGCCGAGGCACGAACCCACGTTCCCTGCATCGGCAGGCAGACTCCCAACCACCGCGCCACCAGGGAAGCCCTAGTTTTTTAAGGAAGCTCCATACTGTTCTCCATAGTGGCTGTATCAATTTGCATTCCCACCAACAGTGCAGGAGGGTTCCCTTTTCTCCACACCCTCTCCAGCATTTATTGTTTCTAGATTTTTTGATGATGGCCATTCTGACCAGTGTGAGATGATACCTCATTGTAGTTTTAATTTGCATTTCTCTAATGATTAGTGATGTTGAGCATCTTTTCATGTGTTTGTTGGCAATCTGTATGTCTACTTTGAAGAAATGTCTGTTTAGGTCTTCCGCCAATTTTTGGATTGGGTTGTTTGGTTTTTTGATATTGGGCTGCATGAGCTGCTTGTATATTTTGGAGATTAATCCTTTGTCAGTTGCTTTGTTTGCAAATATTTTCTCCCATTCTGAGGGTTGTCTTTTGGTCTTGTTTATGGTTTCCTTTGCTGTGCAAAAGCTTTTAAGTTTCATTAGTTCCCATTTGTTTATTTTTTATTTCCATTACTCTAGGAGGTGGGTCAAAAAGGATCTTGTGGTGATTTATGTCATAGTGTTGTGCCTATGTTTTCCTCTAAGAGTTTGATAATGTCTGGCCTTACATGTAGGTCTTTAATCCATTTTGAGTTTATTTCTGTGTATGGTGTTAGGGAGTGTTCTAATTTCATTCTTTTACATGTAGCTGTCCAGTTTTCCCAGCACCACTTGTTGAAGAGGCTATCTTTTCTCCATTGTATATTCTTGCCTTCTTTGTCACTACCAAATGTAAAATAGATAGCTAGTGAGAAGCTGCTGCATAGCACAGGGAGATCAGCTTGGTGCTTTGTGACCTAGAGGGCTGGGACAGGGAGGGTGGGAGGGAGGCTCAAGAGGGAGGGGATATGGGGATATACTGTATACATATAGCTAATTCACTTTGTTGTACAGCAGAAACTAACACAACACTGTAAAGCAATTATACTCCAATAAAGGTATTTTTTTTTAAAGGTATTTTTTTAAAAAAGAATTAAAGGAGGTACAGTGCCTGTCAAAAAAAAAAAGTGATAAAGAACAATGGGAAACAATAAATAACCCTAACTTTTCTTAACAATGATGGTGGTGACAAGAACCACCTTCTAGATTTTCTGATTTCTCTCCTTTTCTCATAAGTATCGGAATTGTGCAAGTAAACATCTGGAAAACCAAAGTTGAGCTCCCTACCCCACATGCTCTGCCCCTACTCCAGAATAGTTGGAAATAGTATTCATCATGTTCTCTATACTTTTCTCCATCAACATTTAAAACAAAGCCACTGTCATTTCCTAAAATGACAATGGCCAGTATGTGAACTTAAAAGAAGCAGAAAGCATCTAAAATCAATTATCTGAAAAGAATTTGTTACTAAGTGTAGACCAGTTTTAGGTTTCAAATTCACATGGAGGAAATTCCCTGGTGGCGCAGTGGTTAGGAATCCACCTGCCAATGCAGGGGACACAGGTTCGAGCCTTGTTCCGGGAATATCCCACATGCCCCGGAGCAACTAAACCCGTGCGCCACAACTACTGAGCCTGCGCTCTAGAGCTCACGTGCCACAACTACTGAGCCCGTGAGCCAAAATTACTGAAGCCCACGCACCTAGAGCCCATGCTCTGTAACAGAGAAGCCACCTGCAATAAGCCTGCGCACCACAACGAAGAGTAGTCCCCGGTCGCCGCAACTAGAGAATGCCCGAGCACAGCAATGAAGACCCAATGCAGCCAAAAATAAATAAATAAATTTTAAAAAACCTCACATGGACACATTCAAATCCAGAAAGGCTGATTTACTGAAGCTATTGGTGCTGAAGCAGCTAATTTACTGCTCTTTATAACTGGCCTTAGTCCAGCTTCATGGCTTTCAGAACCACTTACCCCAAGGTAAATCACATGATTCAAGGTCTAGGAAAATTCCTTCTTTTGCCTTCTTTTCCATTTTGAAATTGAATAAAATGAAGAAAACAAAAAACAAATTAAAAAATCCACAAACAAGCAGAAGGTACTAATGAAAATGAGACAGGAGGGAAGGTGGCAGGGCACAACCTTTTTTTTTTTGCTGTAAGATCTAAGTTTCCTGACCAAGGATCAAACCTGGGTACTGGCAGTGAAAGCCCTGAGTCCTAACCACTAGACCACCAGGGAATTCCCAGGGCACAACTTTTAAAAGAATGTCATAGCCATTCAGGACAAAAACTGATTAGGCCCAAGATGGCAGAAGATTCAACTTCCAGTGGGCCTGGAGCATCATTATACCTCACTGTAACACATTAGCACATGCTACATGACACACCCACAGGCACCATGACAGTTCCAAGGCCGACCATAAAAGGCCAAAAAATGGGCAGTGGCTCAATTCCTGGGAATCCCTGCCCCTTCCCACCCAAATAATTGGAATAATCAATCCTCCCACTGGTTAGCCTATGACATTACCCAGTCCATAAAAACTAACAACCCCATAACCCAGGGCTGCTCTCACCTTCTGAGATGGCCCACGTTCTGTGGAATGTGTTGTAGAGTGCATATCTCCCAGGGCTGCTCTTGCCTTTTGAGATGGACCACATTCTGTCTATGGAATGTGTGTCTCCCAGGGCTTCTCACCTTCTGAGATGGCCCACACTCTGTCTACGGAGTGTGTATCTCCTTAAATAAATCTGCTTTCCTACTTAGTTCTGGAGCAGAGCCTCTTGCCTGCCTGCTTGTGTCCTTCCAAGCATTCTATATTTAATAAATCTACTTCTTGCCTATCGCTTTGCCTCTCGCTGAATTCCTTCTGCACTGAAACATAAAAAACCTCAGCTTCATTAAGTCCTGGGACCAGGTGCGTGGTTTCAGTTGAGAGACTGTGGATTTGAGTACCCTCCTGAGCCAGAGCTTGTGGGTTCAAGTTCCAGCTGAGAGGTACGATCGGGTTCGAGTCCCAATCTGAGGTGTGCAGTTTCCGAAGGAGAAATATAACTACTCTAACTGGTTAGGCAAACACTCGGCAGTTTTGAAATGCATGATTCTGATCAAATGGCATACGAAGAACTTAAAGAAATGTAAACTTGGAGTAAAAAAAAAAAACAAAAAAAATCACCTATTGTTGCACATATGGGTTATTATTATTATTATTTTGCGGTACGCGGGCCTCTCACTGTTGTGGCCTCTCCCGTTGCAGAGCACAGGCTCCAGACGCGCAGGCTCAGCAGCCATGGCTCACGGGCCCAGCCGCTCCGCAGCATGTGGGATCTTCCCGGACCGGGGCACGAACCCGTGTCACCTGCATCGGCAGGCGGACTCTCAAGCACTGCGCCACCAGGGAAGCCCTACTTTTTTTTTCTTCTATAAAAACTACCATGGTGGGGATTCCCTGGTGGCGCAGCGGTTGGGAGTCCGCCTGCCGATGCAGGGGTATGCGGGTTCGTGACCCGGTCTGGGAAGATCCCATATGCCGCGGAGCAGATGGGCCCGTGAGCCATGGCCGCTGGGCCGGCACGTTCGGAGCCTGTGCTCCGCAGGAGGCCCACATACTGCAAAAAAAAAAAAACTACCATGGTGGGACTTCCTGGGCAGTCCAGTGGTTAAGATATTGCCTACCAATGTGGGGGTGTGTGGGTTCAATCCCTGGTCAGCGAGCAAAAATCCCACATGCCTCATGGTCAGAAAACAAAACATAAAACGGAAGCAATATTGTAACAAATTCAATAAAGACTTTAAAAATGGTCCACATCAAAAAAAACAAAAAAAAGCTACTGCGGTGAACTAGAAATTTAGGACAGATTTTTAGATATGGAATTTCTGCAAAATTCAAAGGCTTTTGATTCATACTGTAAAAAATAAAAAGAGCCTATTTTTCCTCTTTCATTGTATTTTGTGGCAAAAACACTTTAAACTAAGAATCATACCGATATTCAGAACTCTGAGAACAGTGTATGTCAACAATGGTAAGGTTTATTTTAATACAGACAATAACATTACATTTTTTTCTACATTAAAAAGCAGCTAATAGGGCTTCCCTGGTGGCGCAGTGGTTGAGAGTCCGCCTGCTGATACAGGGGACACGGGTTTGTGCCCCGGTCCGGGAAGATCCCACATGCCGCAGAGCGGCTGGGCCCGTGAGCCACGGCCGCTGGGCCTGCGCGTCCGGAGCCTGTGCTCCGTAATGGGAGAGGCCACAACAGTGAGAGGCCAGCATACCGCAAAAAAAAAAAAAAAAAAAGCAGCTAATACTCCAATATAACAAGTCTGTGGATTATTTAGGTCTAAGCATTAATTAAAATCCTTGGGTAAAAGGTGGACACCTAGTCAAAGAAGTGGTAAATTCATTTTTACTTTTCACTGCAAATCCCTAACTTCCAGGGCACTATCCCACCTCAGTGTGTGTGGTTAGGCACTTAGGCTACCCTCAAAGTCACACAACAGAGAAGCTAAAGTACTGTACATCTGTAATAGATTTTAGGAAATAGTAGCATAATTAACTAAAACAAAAACCATGAGATCAGGTTAGTTTAAGTGCTCTTTAACACTGGGGCTTACATATGGGGATAAGGAGGCAAATGAAGATGTCCAAAGATTAGAAAATAACTTCTATGGGGGAATTCCCTGGTGGTCCAGTGGTTAGGACTAGGTGCTTTCACTGTTATGGCCCAGGTTCAATCCCCGGTCGGGGAACTAAGATCCCACAAGCCATGCTGTGCGGCCTAAACAGACAAACAAACAAAGTTGTTTGCTCATTAAAAAAAAGTAACTTCTATGGATATTTCAAAGCTTTTTTTAAAAATTGGAGTATAGTTGCTTTATCAAAGCTTTAAGAAGTTAGTAGAACCAATTCTTTATTACATCAGACACAACTAAAATGTATACTTACAAGAGGCACCAATGCTTTAGGATACCTTAGTGTTAAAGATCAATTCAGAAACTAACAAAAGCAAAACAGTATAATTTTCTTCCAAATCCACATACTGATGTGACACAAGCATTTAGTAATTTGCAAAAATGAAATTATTTTTTCATTAACTGACAATACCATAATTATAAATTTATCTAATGCTAAGATTCTGTTCCAGCCCCCAATATCACTATTGTTTTTCTGAATATACCTTGCCACATGGAATTAATCCCCTCCATGACATTTTAACTCAATGCTTCTTGGGTAGGATTCTGAAAACTCTAAGATAATAAGTTGCATATTTGTTTCTTCCTTTGTAAGTAACTATTCCCTAATTAGCTTAGGTGTGTGCTTTTAGATCATGAATTAAGGACAGAGGCTATTGTTTCAACAACAATAACAACAAGCTAGGGAATTCCCTGACAGTCCATTGGCTAGGACCCCATGCTTTCACTGCAGTGGGCCGGGGTTCAATCCCTGGTCAGGAACTATGATCCCACAAGCTGTGCGGGGAGGCCAAAAAAAAGTAACAACCAACTAACCCCTCCCCCATGACCAAATGTTAGGATTCAAAGAATCTGACTCTCCCAGTTTTTGAGAAGTGTGGAAAAATATGAAACCAGAAAAAAACCTCCAGTGATGTTAAGCTTTCTGGAACTCTAAGAAACACAGGCAGAAAGGTATTTTGTTTTGTTTTGCTTAAATAAAAGAAAAAAATTATGGAATACAACTTTCGGCACAGAACTTATCTGATCAGTATCACTTTCTGAGTTATTACTACACCAGCAGATTTTGCCTTCTTTAATGCTTTCATTTTTGCCTGAATCTAGCAGATTAAAAAACTAGCTATTGTCCATGTTGAGACCAAGTCCTGTTCCCTTTCACATGTTAATTTATTTCTTGCTTGGGAAAGAGTTTCCAAATGTAAAACCATTTCAAATTTATATAAAACATAAGAATGTGAGCAGTAGTGAAGAAAGGGAAGTTGGAGGCTATGTCCTCCAAAAGCAGGTTTTCCTTGGCAGAATTCCAGGCTGTATTTTGGAATACCTGTATATGTTGTTTTCTACAGCAATGCAAATATATATTCAACAAATCAAGAGCTAAGTGGGCCATTTCAATTTATTAATATATGACCTACCATTTCAATTCATTAATATATGACCTATCCTCTTCCAAAATCTAAAGAAGAAATATAATAGGCTGAATTAAAATTACAAATAGATGTGATATCAAAACTGTGTCACTTATGTTACTCTGAATATAAATCAATACTTGAATATAACTGGTGGTATTTCAGTTAGAATCTACTTCACTACCTATTCTGAAGCTTAATGGAGAGATTTACAATTCATTAAAAGGCAAACAACAAAGAAAGCTTTTCCTTTTCTTGCAAAAGGCTAAGTTGAACTCAGAAAAAATTAACACTATACTTAGTTTCACATGAAAAACTTTTAAGTTTTGAAGACTAGAGGCAACATAGTAATATGCTGACATTTCATTTCAAAGCTTAATTCTCCTCCTAAAAGTTTCAAACCATATTTTTAAATATATATTTTTTCATCCCTTTCTAGTAATTTCTTATACACATAATTGTTTAATAAATATCCTTTGAATGAGCCTGAACTTCATTATTATGCTACCTTTGACCCTCATTATCTCAAAGCACTAAGTTGTTTTGTTTTCTTGTTTGTTTTATTAGTAACAGACAAACCACAAAAGAGTAAGTATTAAAACTGAGTACTGTTTGTCTGGCATTAAAGCATTATCCACCATTCTCAAATGTTTACTTGCAAAGCTTTTTAAGAATAGAGACTAAAGATATACCAAAAAGAAGTCGGCATTATTACCTCAAAATATACTGTAATTAAACTTAAATAGCCTTTTTAATTGCTGACTATATAAATCTGTGTTCACGTTAAGATAATAATCAGTTCCTTTATTAGAAATACATAAGTTTCAGGGGCTTCCCTGGTGGCGCAGTGCTTGAGAATCCGCCTGCCAATGCAGGTGACACGGGTTCGAGCCCTGGTCCGGGAAGATCCCACATACCGTGGAGCAAATAAGCCCCTGCGCCACTACTGAGCCTGTGCGCTCTAGAGCCCATAAGCCACAACTACCAAGCTCACACTCCTAGAGCCCTTGCTCTGCAACAAGAGAAGCCACCGCAATGAGAAGCTCGCACTCGGCAACGAAGAGTAGCCCCCGCTCGCCCCAACTAGAGAAAAAGCCCGCGCGCAGCATCCAATAAATAAATAAATAAACAAATAAATTTATATATCTATATAAAAAATATGTAAGTTTCAAATGAATGTTTTACTTTCCTGGAAACAGGTAATTTGTTAAACCACTCCTCTTCCCTCTACTACATCAAGTAGTTCTCTAGCTAATACAGTAAATACAAATAACATCATTACACAATCACAATAGATAATAAGTGTAATAATAATAGTAAGTGTATTTCTAACCTACAGAGTAGGTATTTCAAACCTGAGATTCATCAACATCTTTAGGGGTTCCTCCAGTTGAGCAAAATAAAGGCCTGAATCTAATATAGTGAGCTGCTGAAGACAAGATTTGAAGCAATTTTAAGCACATTTGCTGAAGCACCCAAAAGAGGGCAAGAAAATCCAAGTCAATGACGACATGCTTTATCCTATTTAAGTTACGGCCCTTAAAATAGAACTCCTTTGGAAACAGTAATTTTAAACATATACTTCCTAAATACAAGGGAAAATTATTCTGCCTTAATTTGTGAAAATCATTTTACTCTCCCTTAGCATATACACAAGCATTTTGTTCCCTCTCATTTGTGAGGTCAGAATTTATGATTTAGTACATAAAAGTCAAGGGCCAAAAAATTTACATAACTGTGACATCATGAGTTGTGTGCTGTGTTGCATCACAGGTTCTAGCTAACTTTACTCTCACAGAGGAACAGAACTACAGGAGTTAGGAGCAGCAGTTCTTAGCTTTTTTGGTGCCACAGATTCCTTTAGCAGTGTGATAAAACCTATGAAGCCTTTATCAGAATGTTTTTAAATGTATACAAAGGTATTATTGTCAAAACATTTAAAATTGGATATAATGTGATTTTTAAAGTACGAAATTAGATAAGATCTAGCAGTGGGTCTAATAACCACAGTAATTTCAAAGTAGTGATGAATTTGAACAATTTCAAGATAGCTGCAGCCGCTGTATCATGACACGAAAATATGTGATTTCCATTGGTGACAAAGTCACAGGTACTGCCAATACTACTATGGTTTGTTGCCTGCATTCATAGTTGAAAAATTCTAAATTTTACTTAGAGGTTAATGAAAAGATGTAATTTTTTCCCCAACCAAGTTCACAGACTCCCTGAATTCCATCCAACATGGAGCATCAATCTGCAGATCCCAGGTTAAAATCTCTGATTGGGGAACAGAAGAGAAAGTTAATAAAGTAAAAACTTAGCTTTCATTCTCAAAAGCTCAATAAGGCAATTTACAAAAGCTCTGTTAAGCTCTATTATTATCCAAGATAGTTTAACACACCAGAACTGTACCATCAGGCCTTCACTCAATAGTCTTCCGAAGATTTATATAAGAGCAAAATCACAGGGAAGAAATATTTTTCAACAAATAATCAAATATGCAGCTTACAATGCCTGTATATTTTGAGGAATTTCTCCTTTATATGAAGGCTAAGTCATTGTAATCAAATCGGATTCAACATTATGAGTAGTTGTGATCAGCAATAGGGGAGTGTGGACAACCAAAGGAGCTGGATCCTACTGTTTCTGCATAAAAGGTCAGTAGCAGTCTTCAATGGCTTAGCCCATGCAGCCAGTCACACTGTCCTGGATGTGAACTCATGTAGCTATTGTGTATACTGGGGTCCCAGGAGAGAAATCACCATTTCTATAAGATCATTATTGCTCTTTTAATCACTTGTCTGCAAGACACTATGGCTCAAACAGGTCACCTACACTAGTCTTCCTGCCATAAATCCATTATAAAATGGATCCTACAACCAAAAACAGAGAGGGAGAAAGAGGTGGGGGGAAGGAGAAGGGGAAGGGAAAGGGGAAGAGGAGGAAGAGGAGGGAGAAGAGGGAGAGGTAAAAGAAAAAAATTAGAGGAAAAAAGCATGGAGAAAAATTTGTCAGGGCAAATTAAAGGATGAGTCACATACAACTTAAAAGGCCACTGTACCAATCTAATAATGACAGCAGCCTAAATTAGGTAGCAGTAATAAGAATGAAAAAGGGGAGTAAATGGGGTGGGAAGGAGTGGACACGAGACACCAAAGGGGAGAAGGGGCTGGCACTTAATTGCATTTGGTAGAGTGGGGGCCCACTGGAGAACTATTAAAATGACTCAGATTTTAAGTTTGGCTACCTGGAGTAGTCAATCCCTGTCCTCAAGGAATTTAAAATCTGTAATCTGGTTACAGCTAGAGATTTAGATTTGGTTAGGGAGTGATTCTACCAGAAATTCCCCCAAAGCTATGGGAACAGATAAGCTCTTCAAGAAAGAACAAAGACCAAAAGAATCCCTACCAATTTAAGAACAGAAATTCTAAATATCCCAAATACTAAAAGCTATTCGAAACATTAACATCAAGTGCTAAAAAACAACCTAACAAAATATGTACCGGCTTTTTAAAGAGGATGTACCTTGTTACATTGAAATACATTTCTCCACAAAGAAAGTGTTGTGATCATATATGATATTGTATTAAAGCACACAAACTTTTAACTTGTCCTTCCTATTCCAACTACCTCTCTTTTATAGAGGTATTCTAGCTCATCAATTACGAAGGAATGTTAGAATTAAAGGCACAATTAAATTATTGCCACTTGCAAACCACTAATGAAATAACGGAACTAGGCCATCAATATAGCAGACTGAGGGACAACCAAACATCATATGCCTCCTGATGGAAAAATACACACCACCACCTATGAATTATATTTGCCCTCTCCACCACACCATGCCTCCTCTCAGAAATCCAACCTCAATCTATCTACAAATTTACAGAAAATACGAGGGATAGGAGAACATGTTAAACCTATATACCAGAGGGACATTCAACAAAATCCAGAATGAGGGAAACTGCAGAAAAAATAACCCGGTTCCATCAACAAATAACTTATGAGGAAAATAAGAGAGAAAAGGGGAACCTGTAGTTTAAAAGACATACCAACCAAATGTAATTTGGATCCCAATCAAACAGACCACTTACTTTGAAACAATTTAGGAAAATTTGAATACTGCCTGGTTATTTGGTGATGTTAATGCTTAAAGGTGGGATAATGGTATTGTGGTTATGGTTTTTTAAGTCATATCTTCTAGAGATACACTGAAATATTTACAGATGAAATGCATATCTATGTTTTGCTTCACAATAATCCAGTAGGGGGCAGCAGGGAGTAAGTAGGAGTATAGATGAAACAGTAATGGCTGTTTGAAACTTCAATTGGGTTTGAAACTTTCCATAATCAATTATTTAGAAGGGAAAAAAATTACTATCAATAACAGCAAAAACACAGAAAGGACAAAGATGGATTTCAGTCTTGTTTCCAACCCTTACAAGTTGAACAGCCCTGGGCTAGTCACACAACCTCTTAATGTCCACATTGGTTAAATGGAGAAAAATAATAAACTCATTTGCTCAAGCTAGAAACCTGGGAGATATTTTTAACTTCTCTGGCTTCCCCTATCTCCCACATCTGGTCTATCACTGAATCCTATCTGTTCCCCTCTCTCTTCCATCTTCCCACTACTGTCCATCTTGTCCATCACTGTGGTCTCACAAAACTCCAACAGCCTCCCTCCAACCTGTTCTCCACTTTGAATCCAGAGTGATATTCCTAAAATTCAAAATCTGATCATGCTATTCCCAGCCCCATTTAAAACCATTAAACTGCTTCATTTAGCTTCAAGACCGAAGCACTTCCTTAAGTTTTTTTTTACCTAGTCCCTTCCCTATTTCCTTAAGATGACTAATAAGGCCTTTCATTATCTGATATTGTCTACTTCCATCTTTCTCCATTCTCTCTGCTCCCTCTTCATGCTTTAGCTTTGGTGAAATTCTATACGTTTTTCTAATGTACCCTGTACTGATTGTAGCTTTAGTACTCATGTCTGTAATGCTCTTTCCACTATCACTCCCTGGCCTAGCTAGCTCCTATTCATCCTTCAATTCTCGGGTTAAATAGCATTTCCTCAGAGAGGCCTACCTTTGCTTCTATACTAAATTGGGAGTTTTCTCACACCTACATAATACAGTATTTGTTCCCAAAGGAACCTGTACTTCCTCGATCATATACTCAATACTTGTTTGTAAAGAGTACTTGTTCTGGTAATTATACATTTGTTTTCCAGTTACACCATAAACTCTGGGAGTGACAGGGCTAGAACTTGTTCATTGCTGAATCCTAGCTCTCTCTGAATCCTAGTGCCTGGCACCCAATAATAAATCAAATCAAACCTTGTCCTCTAACAAAATGAGATTGGCCATGTAGGCATTTACAGGGACCTAAATCCTGCATAGGCATGCATATTATGAAGTGGATGTAAAATATAGTGGGAATGAAGGACGTAAGAAGTTAGGAAGTTATTATTTAAAATAACTGTTTTTTGGCATGAGATAATTCATATCTACATTTATAATTTTAGAGAACGCACAGGAGCGCCGAACTCACTAAATGGGAGTCAAAAGACACATCATCTCCACCCAACCATTAAAAAGTTTTCAGAACTAAGATGAGAAGTCACTTACCCTCTCCAACCTTAGCTTCCTAATCTATAAAATAAGGGAAACTGACTAGCTGGTCATTAACATCTTTTCCAGAGTTATATGCATTAATATTTAAAAGGCTAAAAATATGTAAACTATTGAAACACTGATCAGTTGGTTCATCCTATGGTGGCATGATCCTTTTTCCTTTTTAATCTGCTTAGGTATGCTATAGCCTATTATGTTAACCTTACAACTAAACCTTTGAACCTATTCAGCTATAAAGAACTCAGGTAATGCTCCCCAGACCATTAACTTGCATTTTTAACAAGGATCACTGCAATCCAATGAAAGAACAGCATCTATCTAATCCCTGAATTACTGAAGTGCAACTTTTGTTTAATACTTACCCAATACTTGTTTTAAGGGCTAGATTTCTTAAATTCTTTATTATATCTATGGCAATTTGAAGGCAAAATTATACCCTACGGTATAAAAGTCGGATTTATAGGTATACTTAGTGCCTAACTAAAAAACTACACTAAAATACATACTCTCTGCATCACCTCACTGGTCTGGTAGCTGACATCAAAACTGCTTATTAATGGCTAATTCCTACTTACACTCTTTCAAACTCTCACACAATTCAGAGTTCACCCTATCACTACATTCCTCTAGTAACTATACCCACATTTGTTTTATCAGGGCACTGAAGTGTACACATTTTATTTCGAAACCAGAATAATTTTTGAAAAAAAAATTCAAAACTAGTTCTGACAAATAAAGTAGCTTGTCAACATTTTACTGTTATCAGTAGATGCCTAGTTTATAAGCAAACTGGAAACTCGACTAAAGTAGTAACGTTTGTTTTGGGGGGAGTAATGTTTTTTTTTTGATTAAGATTAATTACAAACTAGTTTTGGCAACTAACTGCTTGTCGCACCAAATAAGTCATGACAAATAAATGAAATGTTAAAACGCACGTGGAAAAAGAGGATGTATTTGGAACAAAAAGCGTGGATCAGACCAAGCGTAACGCTATGCTTCAGATTCCTCCCGACAGGGCCGCCTTAAAGCCCCAGAGCGAGGGCGCTGCGGCGGACGTTCTGTAGCTACAGGTTGAATGACAAAGAGTTCCCGTCAGCACCACTCCGGGCGTCTGCCAGTTGCAACGTCCTCTCCTCAAAGTCCTCTCAGACACTGCAGTCACGCCTAGGCTGCGGGGACTGCAGCTCCCTCAGGCCACTACCGCCAAGTCGCCAGGTGGGACAAGGATTGGCTGGCCGAGGAGGTTGGGGCGGGCGTGCCACGAGTCCAAAATAACTCCCGCCCCGAGTACCGGGAGAAAGCCGCCAGCAGTCTGGAGGCACCACGTGAATCGGCCTCACGTCGATCCTTTCCCAGATCAAAAGCATCTCCGGAGCAACCTACTTAACACTAGAGGAGAAGCGACTTCCCCAAGGTCACCGTTACCTCGACCCCACTCCTCGACCAGGCCGGTGGCCCGCACCTGACAACTGGGCTGCAGCTCTGCTGGGAAAAGCGCTGTCCCCAGTGCCTCAGGGTCTCCTTCACCAACGCTGCGCTCCGAGGCCACGTGGCTGCTGCGGCCAAGATGCCCCCGCCCGGCCGCCCCCCCTCCCCCGGAGACCAAGCCCTCCACTCCCCCGAGGCTCCCTCCGACCCAGCCGAGGAAGCAAGGGCACCGCGGGGTCCCGGCCGAACGTGCGGCCGCCAGTTACCAACTAACCGTTATGCGCGGCTCGCGGCGCCGAGCGTGAACGTGACGCCGCGGCGCGGCTGGAGTCCCGCAGGGCCCAGGGTCCAGGTAGCGTCTTTCACCGGCTGCCTAGTCTGCTCGCCCGGGAACCCACGCGACCGAGTAGTCACGTCGCAGCTCGCCAGCACTTTGTCGGGCCGGGCCAGCGAGGCTGCTTTATAACTGGCCGGGGCCGGAGCATGCGCACAGGGGGCGGAGTCGGCCCTCCCGGCCACCGCCCCCTCCCCCCTACACTCACGCCCGAACCGCAACTCGGGCCTCCACAGCTCTCAGGCGCGCGCCTGCTCACTCTCGCGCGCGCGCTGGCGCCCCCTCCCCGCCACGTGACCGGCGGCCAGACAGGACCCGAAAGCTGCGCCCCGCTATGCAACGCCGACCGCGTTGCAGCACTGCTGTGGGGGACTCGCCTTTTCGGCCAGCCGTCGGAGGACCTCGGGGTGACCTACTCGCATCTGGGACACCAACGTCGATCTCGCCCTCAGTCTCTGCCAGAGAAAAGGGGAAAACCGATAAGGACGGATGGGGCGTGTCCCCCGGCTCCTGACTCAGGTGTGGGGGGGAGATGGGCGCGCGGAAGAGCGGGGAAGTGACTGGAAGTGGGAGACTGGGCGGGGTTTGAGTGGACGCGGGTGCACCTCGACCCGGGAAGAGGCCGAGGGCTAGAGGTTAAGAGCGTGGGCTGTGGGCTCGCAGCTTGAGTTCTGTGACCTCGGGGAAGTCACTCAAACCCTCAGGGCCTGTTTCCTGCTCCCTAAAATGGCAACAGTAGTAGAAGCGACCTCAGAAGGGCTTTTGGTGGTTTTGAGAGAATTTATGGAACCTTCTTCCTCCAGAGCCTGGTCTGTAGCATTTGGTGAATGGTGGGTATAAAGGCAGAAGTTGGGAGAGAAGAGCACGTCTGACGGTGGCGACACTGGTCCCAAGGGAGGATCTGTGTGTCGGAAATATGAAGAAATGAGACTGCAGAGAGGCCAACTTTTTATGGACGCTGAGGATTTGGGACAAAATATAATTATAGCTCACAATTCTGAAGGGCCGATTGTATTCTTAGCAGTTCACCTGAACTGTCCTCACAACCCTATGGTGGTGTTGAAGTGATCAAATTAAATAATCCTGGAGTGCTTCTGATGTCTCCGAGGAATTTCTTTTGAGAAATGCCAAGAATGTACGAATCAAGGCCCCTGCCTTACAAATTTTGGGGGAGGGTGAGTCAGGTAGAAATCCACCAACATTGACAAGTACTTGAAGCCTGCCCTAACCCTGCCCTCCTCTCCTCCCCTCCCCCTCTCCTTACTTAATTCCCTCCACAACCCTGTGAGGTTGGCCTTCAGCTTTTTGTTTTGCAAGTGAGGGACCTAGACTGTGATGGAGTGGGGACTGAAGGATAAAATTCTGAATGCTTCTGTGTGCTTTCTTCCTCTCTCCCACTCTGACTCTGTTTCACACAACAAAAAACTTTCAGTAACAGTTCAGCACATTAGAAGACACGTATGGAATCTATAGCCAAGTACTGCTTATAAGCAGTAATCGATTTTTACCTTTGATAAATGCAGAGAAAATAATAAATGCAGAGAAGGAAGGCTCTTCAGGTGTTTCGGGTGGTCGGGATTTAGAACAGCAGTGCTTCAGGACTGTTAGGGTAGTAGCAGCATTCAGGGTAGATGGTAGGAGAGTTGAATTAGGGAGACAAACTAGGACTGGTTCAGAGGTGAACTATCAGGACCTGAACAATGGAATGTAGTGGTAAGTAGTAGAATAAGATGATTCCCAGGAAACCTCAAAAGAAGGCTTATAGAGGAGCATAGTGTGGTAGATTAACGATATGGACCCAGGATCAGATCTGAATTCCAACTTTGATACTTGGCACTTAACTAGCTCCTTGTCCCTAGGCAAATCATTTTACCTCTCTGACCCTCCCTCATTTTCTGCTCTGTAAAACAAGGACACTACCTTCCCCGTAGAGTTGTTATGATAATAAAGTCAGTATTTACTTTAGTGTCTGGCATATAGTAAGCACTAAATAAATGTATAACCATGGAAAACCATGAAATTGAATCTTAAAGATTAACTCTAAAGTTCCCTCACTTGGTCCTAACAGTGTAGTCACAGGATCATACTTAGTGTTGTATTGTAGTTTTGTATTCCTTTTCCTGAAGCTATCCACCAAAATTATATATACCTCAAGCCCCATAAAATCTGGATCTGCTCCTAGTAGGATCTGTAGTGTTGTGAAGAGAACATAGGCTTTGGAATCAGACTTGTTCCCATAACTTATTATCCCTGTTACTTTAGGCAGTTAATTCACTGACCTATTCTGGCCTCAGTTTTCTTACCAGATAAGTTGAAGGTAATATCTACCAGCCTGAGCTGTTGTGAGTCAAATAAGATAGTATTCGCAAAAGCAGTGAAACTTGGAAAGTGCTCTACAAATGTTTATGAATTAATATTGGTATAATTTGTCCATAAAGTATATGAGGCAAAGATCAGAAGCATCCCCAAGGTGGGACTTCCCTGGCTGTCCAGTGGTTAAGACTCCGCACTTCCAATGCAGGGGACGCAGGTTCGATCCCTGGTTGGGGAGCAAAGGTCCCACATGCTGCGCGGCCAAAAAATAAATAAAGGAAACAAAGTAAAAGATTAAAAAAAAGCAACTCCAGGGTTCTTAGCTGAAAAAGTAGAAACGGCGTGGGTGAGCTGGCAAAAATAATGAAATGACACAGGTAAAATTTTTGCTTTTCTGCTAGGTTTTCTTCCTGATTAATCCATGAGACACTGAAGAGGTAAACTAGTAAGCATAAGATCAGAAATTTAGAGCTGAGAGGAGGTTGAAGATCATCTAGCATAACCCCCTACATTTTACAGAAAGCGAAATTAAGGTCTGGGGAAGCTAAAAGGCTTTTCTAAGGCCACCCATCTAATAAGTGGCATGATCGGAAGAACCAGATCTCTAGGCTCCAGGTTCTTAGAGTTCCAAGCAGTCTTTAAGATAAAAGTGTTTCATCATGGGGTCTTTCAAAATCAGAGAAGGTATGGTGCTCTCTAGTGGCTTTTGCCTTCATCACAACATTTTCTAGGTACACTTTTCTATTTTAAAGGTTGATAGGCTGTTTGCAAGCTTGTTAGTAAGTGAGCAAAACTTCTGAAGATTTCAAGGTAAGAGTTATAACTTCAGAAATTAGTAATGAGATGAGACATGCAAATGCAAAATTTGAAAGTTCATAACAACTAGTTACTATTCAAGTTGAGAAAGTTACTCAATTGCTTTATCTGGAAAAGGAGAATAATAAAATTACCGTGTATTTTCTCTGGAATTCAACTGTGTACTTCATTTACATTCCCCCAGTTATTCCATCATTTCTGTGACGTAGGCAATAACAGGAAAGGATTCTTTTAAAACACAATAATACTTAATAGATTAAGAACATTCCCCCCATTTAACATTTATAGCAATTTAATTGGGAATGTGGAAAATGAAAATTTCAGAACAGTCCATATGGGGAATAGGTAACAAGAATATTCCTTTTTGACCTATTTATCCTCTAATTCAGTTTGTTTTCAGCCAAACTGCATAAGGCTCTCCTTATGGCAGTCCAGTTCCCATACCCTTATTCCATTCAGTGGTTTGATATGGCTTTTGTCTCCTGCTTCTTGTCTCTGCCAGCACAGGCTAGTTTTGGCCTATGCTGTTTGTAACCTACATCACTGTTTAGGACCTTCGCTAGCAAGCATTCCTTTTAGGCATGGTCCTACATATTTGCCAGCCTGTCTACTTCCTTGACCCCGGCTAACCCTGAGCTTGCCCCTTCCTTCTTTTTTTCCTCTCTCTTCCTTTCTTCCTTCCTTCTTCCCTCCCTCCCTCCCTCCCTTGCTGTCTTTAGTATTCTAGGCAGGTGGGCTGAGGGTGGGGGAATAACAGTAACAATAAATTGATGATGGCTAAGATTTAGGGAATATTTAGTATATGCCAGGCATCGATCTAAGCTTTTTACACATATTAACTCATTGACTCCTCATAAAAATGCTATGGACTAGGTACTATTTTTTTAAATTATTTTTTAAAATATTTATTTGAAAAAATATATATATATTTATTTGACTGTGCCAGGTCTTAGTTGTGGCACGTGGGATATTTTAGTTGCGGCATGTGGGGTCTTTAGTTGCGGCATGGGGGATCTGGTTCCCTGACCAGGGATCAAACCCGGGCTGCCTGCATTGGGAGTGCAGAGTCTTAGCCACTGGGCCACCAGGGAAGTCTCTGGGCTAGGTACTAATATAATCCCTATTTTACAGACAGATACAATTACAGAGGTAACACACAGAGATCTTAAGTAACTGCCCCAAAGTCACATAATCAGCATTGTCTGGAATTAACAGGAAGTAGTCATTATTTAGTTTTCAGTATAAATATGAGTAGAAATTGTCATTTGTAACTGATAATACCATAGGAGACTAATCAATAGACTTTGAAGGCCATCCTAGGAAGACCATGTTCTAGGTTGCATCTACCCCTGGTAAAGCTAAACAGTCATTACAAAAACTGTTGGCCAGGGCTTTCCTGGTGATGCATTGGTTAAGAATCCATCTGCCAATGCAGGGGACGTGGGTTCGAGCCCTGGTTCGGGAAGATCCCACATGCCACGGAGCAACTAAGCCCATGTGCCACAACTACTGCGCCTGTGCTTTAGAGCCCACAAGCCACAACTACTGAGCCCGCGTGCCTAGAGCCCGTGCTCCGCAACAAGAGAAGCCACCACAATGAGAAGCCCACGCATCACAACAAAGAGCAGCCCCTGCTCGCCGCAGCTAGAGAAAGCCCGCGCGCAGCAACGAAGACCCAATGCAGCCAAAAATAAATAAATAAAACTGTTGGCCGCGGAAGCTGCCTTTGAAACTAGAGAGTTCAAAAGGAACTACCCCCTGCTTATCTGAATCAGGGTAGTTGTGAACCTCTGGGCAGGTAAGTTGGGGTGGAGATGTTGGGATATCTTTTTCAACAGCTAAATTTTAAGATCACCTATATTCCAGGAATTTCTGGGTGTCCTACCACCCACATTCCACGCTGTGAGATCTTTCAACGTGAGAAATTGGACCCTATGGCCCTCACCCAACAGCAGCAGCAGGCAGTTGGAGCTCCTCGAACAGCTGTACCTCAAACCTGGTGTGACACGGAAGAGGGGTGCATGCAGCGAAGGAAGCCTCTTAGATCATAATGACTAACTTTATGTATCCACTTGCTTGGGGAGTCAGGCCTGGGCGTTCTAACTGGACCTTGATACTGCCGCACTGGTGTACAAGATGAGGCTTGGATAAAGCACAGAAATCAATCTGTGGTGACCTCTGAGAACCCTGAATCTGCCACAGTGCCCTGCACCATACAGCACGTGTGACACCTGTGCCCAGGTGAGGTCCAGGGCTGTCAGCCTCACTTCTGAGCTGTGTATTAATAGAGTGAAGCCTCTCTCCACCCGCTTTCCTTTTGCACAAATCATGAGTTCAGATGTCATGCCTATTGTTTTTTACCCTGACAGCCTTATTTTTTGTGGTCATAGAATAAGGCCATACCCCTCTGGGCAGGGTGTAAAGAGTTCCCTAAATAAGGTAAATGTTCTCATCATCGATCATTCAAAGAAGAAGAGAATTCTCACACAGGAATACTTGCAGCATGGAACAGGCAAGATGGCACTTCTGGATTTACTTTCTTAGGGTTTGGACTTAGAGGAGGTAAGAAATGTTGAGGGCCCTCCTCACTGATTCTGGGGAAATGGGCTCTGCCACAGAGCTGCCTAGTAGGACCCAGGCAAAGAGGTTTTCCTGGAGACCCAAAAATGAAGGTAAATATTCATGTTTTGTTAGTCTGCTTATTGATGCATCACTCTACTTATCCTTGAACTTCAGTCAAGTTTAATCTATCCATCTAGGCATCCAAGTTCACGTGTTTCAAATGAAGCACTTTCCCGTGTAGCACTAACGGTACACGTTTGCTCGACATTTCTGCATAATACATTATTGGATAATTCAAAAGAAAATAGAATTCTTTAAATTACTAACACTTTATATTTAATCAATATAAAGGGGAAAACAACGACAGGAAATTGTGTGGGGGTTAGAAAGTGAGGAACGGGTAGGCAGATGGGGAGTAGGGCGAACAAATATTGCAGCAGGCTAGTCTGTTCCAGATTGGTCTCTGCTGAAGGATTTAAGAGCAGGCAAAAAGGGGAGTGCTCCTTCCTGGCCCCCAAGTCCTCCCCATGGTGTCAGTGGTGATTTATGAAAGATCTTCAAGGAAAAGCTTAGTCTCAAAACAAAGGTCTTAGTTACAAGATTTGGCAGTCCCCTCCCTATGAGGAGATTCTCCTTCCATTATGACCTTTGGCAGATCAGGATTCAAGTTTGAGACCCTGTGGATTGTCTTACAGTTTCACCCACAGTTTTCTCCCATTCCAGGCCCATGGTTCCATTTTGGTCACCATGGCCACAGTAACTGAAATGGCCTGCTTCATCATTTGCAATGGACAGCCTCCAGCCCCAGACTCCAGACCAATTGCCTAAAGACAAGTTATTTTCTCCCTAGTGTCTCAAACTCATGGTCTCAGACTGAGGGCTTTAATTTTATCCTGCTTTGGGAGAGCCCTCTTTAAGTCTTCTAGATCTACATAATGCCTCTTACTGTTTATCATTTCTAATCTAGTAGCAAAAAAGAAACTGAAATATCTTGTAGCAGAATATCCTTTATTCTATGATACCTACCTCCGGGATACCTGGTCTCTTCAGGTGCCCCCAAACCAGAAGCATAGTAACTCTTACCAAGCTCAGAATATACCGTTCTACTGCAGCTGTGTTTTTTAAATTTTTCACCACTCCCTCATTGATTTGTCTCATGTATGCTTGCCATAGCCACATCACCAGGAACCAGAATCTGGAGAAGTTACATGCCAGCAACAACAGGAAGCACAAAGCCATAAACTGCAAACAGGCAACAAACATCAGGGCAACCATCCACGTAGAAGATTAGGTATGCCTTTCATGTTGCATCAGGCCAAAACAATACTAATGAAATAATGGGTTTTTTGCTCCTGTTTCCAATGAAAAGATAAGTTAATCTTGGCGCCTTCCAACTTCACATGTATCCCCTCTGGTTTGCTAGTCATTGCATTTACCAACCCAGGTGAGACCACATCATGCATGAAACACAGCCCAAATATGCTTCAACCACATCATGCATGAAACACAGCCCAAATATGCTTCAACCATAACATGGGCATATATAATGCAGGCTATGTTGATTACCAAGCCCACTTACAGAATCCAATGGGATGAGTGAGGTATGGACTTACCAGAGGAGTTCCTTGTTGCTGCAACCATGCTTCTTAACAAAGACCTTCCACCAAGAATCTAGGAAAATCCCATCCCATTCCCCCAAACTTATAGGTATGTTATTAAGCTATTCTTATGCTTAGTCATAAAGTGGGTATTTTTTAGCTTATAATTACTAAAAGGCTGAGGTTTAAACCTAGGTCTCATAGCTTGTGCTCCTAAATGCTGGACGATTTTCATTTATCTAAAACTCTGAGGTCATAGGGAGGGATGGGGATGAGGAGGGTAAGAGGCAGGAAATAGATGGCTGTTTTATAGTCCCAACCCTGAGCCTTAGCTTTACATGCTGTTTCTTCAGAGAAAGCACTTCCTCCGTGTACCAGGTGAGCTGTATACAGAATAACATGGAGATGAAAGAGAAGCAGACAGACTAACAAGGGAGTAGTTTTAGTAATTCTATTATATAATTCAAACCTCTTTGTAATCCAGTTTAGCTGCCCCACTAATTAATGTGAATTAATAAGTTTCATAATTATCATATTTACTCACCAGCTTCTTTCTACATAATTACTGTTTACACTTTAATAAATTGCTTAGGAAGGCCACCTCCTAATCCAAATTAAATGTAGTGTGTTTCATTTCCTATTTCATTCCTGTGGGCACATGATTATTTTGGAAAAAGCTTTGGCTTGATAATTAAATTCCATATCTCGCTCTCTCTAAAACATTACATATTCATAAGCCTTGCCAATCCAAGGGAAGGGCTCTTCTAGGCTGTTAGTGGATCTTCTGAAGTTTTAAGGACTTCAAGCAAAAATGGATGCAGTCTTTGTACTTTAAAATTCAGGCATTCCAAAATTCTAATGTGTTGTCAGCTAACAAGAATGCAGAAGTCATAGAATTCAGAAAATATCTTAAGAGTATTAGATAGCCATATAAACATTTTATGATCTAATTTATACATTTTTCATATAGAAAACTTTTCCTCAGGTCAGCAAAGCAAATTAAGTTTCTCCTTTATTTTCACATGAGGGGAGAAAGCTGGGGAGAGAGAAGGAAAGGTAATGTTTTTAAGGTAGATTAAAAAGGCCTAACGCCCCAAGAATTTTCTATCTGTGTATTGGAGGGACATTTAAATTGTCTGTTAGCATTTGGTATGACTTTCTGTCAACTTGGAAAGTTAACCTTTCTAGGACAGTCTCTACTAGAAATTGGGACTTCCTCTTCAGAAAGATTTTTGCTTACTTCTTTTCAAAGAGATTGCAAGATAATTTTAGCTCACTGAAGAACATTTTCCACCTCTTGATTATCCAATACAGCTATAGTACAGTTCCTTTAATCCCTCCTCCCTTTGTCTTTTAGACTGGAAGGTATCAAAAGGTAAAAGGTGTTCAGAAATGGAGGCAAACATAGATGAAGCCTAAAGACATTCCTACGTATCCAGGTCTCTAGCAGCCTTCCTCCTGGCTTCTTCCTCTTTTTTTTTTTTTTTGTTTGTATTTTTTGCCGTACACGGGCCTCTCACTGTTGTGGCCTCTCCCGTTGCGGAGCACAGGCTCCGGACGCACAGGCTCAGCGGCCGTGGCTCACGGGCCCAGCCGCTCCGCGGCATGTAGGATCTTCCCGGACCAGGGCACGAACCCGTGTCCCCTGCATTGGCAGGTGGACTCTCAACCACTGCGCCACCAGGGAAGCCCCTGGCCTCTTCCTCTTGGCATTCTATCCTTACCAGGAAAAAAAAAAAATTACTCTGTAGGCCCCCACTCAAGGACCTGACTTCCCTGGGAATTTTTATTCTTATATTCAAAATACATATAGAACTTCATTCAGTTAAGTTTTATGACACGGGGACTTCCCTGGTGGCACAGAATCTGCCTGCCCATGCAGGGGACATGGGTTTGAGCCCTGGTTCAGGAAGATCCTACATGCCACCAAGCAACTAAGCCCATGTGCCACAACTACTGAGTCCGCACACCATAACTACTGAAGCCCGTGTGCCTGGAGCCCATGCTCCACGACAAGAGAAGCCACCACAATGAGAAGCCCATGCACCGCAATGAAGAGTAGCCCCCACTAGCCACAGCTAGAGAAAGCCTGTGCGGAGCAACAAAGACCCAATGCAGCCAAAAGTTTAAAAATTAATAAATAAATTTATATTTAAAAAAAGACCAGATAGATGCTAGTTTAAAAAAAAAAGTTTTACGACATGAAAATTGTTGAAAAGCAATAAGTTATTACTGTGTAATTTCTGTTTATATCAGTGATCTCTGTTTTAAAAAGAATAGGCTATGCAGGACATGGAAGCAACCTAAGTGTCCATCAACAGATGAATGGATAAAGAAGATGTGGCACATATTTACAATGGAATATTACCCAGCCATAAAAAGAAACGAAATTGAGTTATTTGTAGTGAGGTGGATGGACCTAGAGTCTGTCGTACAGAGTGAAGTAATTCAGAAAGAGAAAAACAAATACCGTATGCTAACACATATATATGGAATCTAAAAAAAGAAAAAAATGGTTTTGAAGAACCTAGGGGCAAGACGGGAATAAAGACGCAGACCTACTAGAGAATGGACTTGAGGACACGGGGAGGGGGAAGGGTAAGCTGGGACAAAGTGAAAGAGTGGTAGTGTATATATGGACATACACTACCAAACGTAAAATAGATAGCTGGTGGGAAGCAGTCGCATAGCACAGGGAGATCAGCTCGGTGCTTTGTGACCAGCTAGAAGGGTGGGATAGGGAGGGTGGGATAGGGAGGGTGGGAGGGAAAGAGACACAAGAGGGAAGAGATATGGGGATATATGTATATGTATAACTGATTCCCTTTGTTATAAAGCAGAAACTAACACACCATTGTAAAGCAATTATACTCCGATAAAAACGTTAAAAAAAAAAAGAATAGGCTATGAACTTCTCTCAACCTTTGATGCAGGACTCCAGCTGAACTAGCAAAGGACATTACCTCAAAGAAACTTAAATATTATTTTCTTTAACAATTTCACTTTCTGTCTTTTCTCCTTCCCAATGTATCGCTATAAACTTCTTACAAACAGGGACTGTTTCTGCTGGTATCATACAGATTGCTTTATATAAACTTACATATATGCTAGTACAACTTGGTTGATTATTTCAAAGTGGTGTCAGCATAATAATGATGGTAAATAACAACTAACATTTATATAGCACAGCCTCTGTGACAGGCACTGTTGTAAGCATTTTATGTAGAGTTGCTTAATGTAAAGCCACTTTTATCTGATTGTCTTTTATTTTTCTGGCAAAACGCTTTAAAAATCTGTGCTGCAGTAAATTCCACAATTCAGCCTTCACCTCCGCAACAAGAATAACTAGAATTCCAGTGTCGTCTCTTTATTATTTTGACTCCAATAAACTATCACTTTTTAGGTCCATGCTTGCCCTCGAGACTTGACCTGAGGACACAGCTGGTAGTTGGTTTGCTTATCTTAGCATAGGAAGCAGCAAACAAAGCCTCAAGTAACTTTGCTCTTGGTATAAATCCTTGATTAGCTTCACTGAAGTAAAAGATGCAGTAAAAATGTTGATTTGAAGTTTGCTTGCTCTATCTTTCATAATTTTTCATAAAAATATTGGCCAGGTCAGCAAATATATGCCATATATATATATATATATATATATATATATATATATATATATATGTGAAAGTTCCTTATCCCTTGTAATGTAATAAAGAGTAATGGATTGGTTCAATTTAGAATCTCACAAAATGACTAGTTTTTTCTTCCAATTCAGACTTTGTTTCTCTTCTTAAGACATTTAGTTTCATGCAATTATGAAATTTCACTGTTTAGCAGTGAGAAGAAGTTTGATAAAACTGCTATTAGACAAGCTTGGACCTTTTTAAAAAAAATTATTTATTTTGGCTGTGCTAAGTCTTAGTTGTGGCACGCGGGAACTTCGTTGCAGCATGCGGGATCTTTAGTTGCAGCATGTGAACTCTTAGTTGTGGCATGCATGCAGGATCTAGTTCCCTGACCAGGGATTGAACCCAGGCCCTTTGCATTGGGAGTGCTGAGTCTTACCCACCAGACCACCAGGGAAGTCCCGGGACCTGACACCTGACAAAAACAAGAGGTGTTTTTGCCAATTAGTAATTCTTCCATAGATTTAGGGGATGGAAGATAATCTGGCTTTGTTTACTTAGGAATTATTTATTTATTTTTGGCTGTGTTGGGTCTTTGTTGCTGCTCACGGACTTTCTCTGGCTGTGGTGAGCGGGAGCTACTCTTCGTTGTGGTGCGCGGGCCCCTCATTGCAGTGCCTTCTCTTGTTGTGGAGCACGGGCTCTAGCACATGTGGACTTCAGTAGCTGTGGCACGTGGACTCACCAGTTTTGGCTCGTGGGCTCTAGAGTGCAGGCTCAGTAGTTGTAGTACACGGGCTTAGTTGCTCCTTGGCTTGTGGGATCTTCCTGGACCAGGACTCGAACCCGTGTCCCTTTGCATTGGCAGGCGGATTCTTAACCACTGCACCACCAGGGAAGTCCCAACTTAGGAATTTTTAAAGCACTAGCCTAGGACCAATTATAAAAGTGTTGTTCTATTAACCAAAGCACTTTTCCTGGCTGCACCACACTTCAGCCATTTCTGAAGGTGTTTACAGAAAGTTTGCTACCATTTTGGCACATCCAATTTAGCAATACCACTGCTATACTTAAGGATTCCACAAGGCTTTAGTAATTCAAGTGCATGTTTAAGACATTCATTCATTGTACTTAATTCATCCATTTATTCATTCACTCCATGTTTATTGAATACTTACTATGTGTAATAAGATTTTTATAATTAAATTATTTGTAAAAATTTGTTAATTCCTGTACATGGGACAAAATTTTAATAATACAAAGGAATATACAGTGAAAAAGAAATCTTACATCCCAGTTCCTCAGCCATTCACCTCACCTCCCCACAGTCAACTAATATTATCAGTACCATTTTTATTAATATGTTACTTTTATATGCTTCTAGAGATATTCTATGTATATATAAGTATATACATAGATTTTTATATATATATATATATATATATATAAAATGGTAGCATACTGTATATACTATTCTGTACCTCTCCTTTTTTCACTTAACAGTTTCTAATGGATAAGATTTATTGCTCTTTGGGTACAGTAGATTAATTTCAATATCATGACCAGCACATTTCAATATTAAAGTTTTAGTAAAAAGATGCTCCAGAAAAGACCGTGAAATGATTTCCTTAAGTCAATAGGACAGTGTTTGTTACAGAATCAAAAAGTTATCACAAACTTCTACCTTTTCTAAAAAATAAATTGTAAATATAGTTATACACATGAAACAACCAAAAAAAAACAAAAATAAAAAAAGAGGAAAGAGAATAATAATAAATACATGCTCAGAAAAGAATCTGTATAGGCTCAGAAAAAGGTAAAGGGGCAATAAGCTATGTGAAGATGTGCTTTGTGATTCTGTACATGATGCTACAAGTTGTTCTTTTGAATGATCAACTATCAACAATAACCTGCTCAGCCAGTAAGTCAGAGTCCAGCAAGGGGGTTCTGTGGGTTTCCATTGTTTCTAGCTTAGTGTTTTTCCTAAGGGGTCTAAAGAGCATCGCATCTGTCAGGATCACTGAAAGCTTTTTGTTTTGTTTTGTTTTGTTTTTTAGAAAGTTCTAACGAAGGTAGCCACTTCCAAGGTTTTTGCCTTTTTATTTACCTAGCCAATCCACCCACATAATCTGATGAGTCAAATTTTCAAATATCTGAATGTAAATTTTTCTGCCATCATAATTTTGATACAGTCTAGGAAGTTGTACATTTAAAAATTGAATACCTGCAATGTGTGCTCCTCCAGTTTATCCAGTATTGGCTTACTGATGTTTAAGATTTATTAGTGTTCAATGCAAAAAATTAATGAAGGCTTAATATCTTTCTAAAAGTATTTCAGGGACTTCCCTGGTGGCGCAGTGGATAAGAATCTGCCTGCCAATCCAAGGGACACAGTTTCGATCCCTGGTCCAGGAAGATCCCACATGCCGTGGAGCCACTAAACCCATGCGCCACAACTACTGAGCCTGCGAGCCATGGCTACTGAAGCCCATGCGCCCAGAGTCCATGCTCCGCAACAGGAGAAGCCACCACAAGGAGAGCCTGCGCACCACAACAAAGAGTAGCCCCCGCTCGCCACAATTAGAGAAAGCCCATGAGCAGCAATGAAGACCCAACACAGCCAAAAACAAAAACATAAATAAAATTTAAAATATTTCATTATTGGGACTTCCCTTGTGGTCCAGTAGTTAAGAATCTGCCTTCCAATACAGGGGACATGGATTCAATCCCTGGTCGGGGAACTAAGATCCCACGTGCCACAGGGCAACTAAGCCTGTGCACCACAACTAGAGGGAAGCTTGCGCACCGCAATGAAAAATGCTGTATAGCTTAGTAAACTGTATTCAGTATCTTGTAATAACCTATAATGGAAAAGAATCTGAAAAACTGTACATACAGTAAGTCCCATACGTACGAACCTTCAAGTTGCGAACTTTCAAAGATGCGAACATACGTTCCCATGTCCAATCACATAAGTTGGTTCATGTGTCTGGCGTACATTGTCACATGTTCATCCTCTACAAGTAGTTGTGCTTTTGTGTACTTTACTGTACAGTACCATATAGAGTACAGGAGTACACTATCTTTATTTCAAGCCCAGGATGTTTGGAAGCAAGCTTAAAAGCAGCAGTGATGTAGCTGGTACTACTGTACTTTTCAAGATACTGTACTGTAAGATTAAAAACGTTTTCTTTATTTTTTGTGTTTGTTTTTTATGTATTATTTGTGCTAAAAGTAATGTAAACCTATTGCAGTACAGTACTATATAGCCGATTGTGTTAGTTGGGTACCTAGGTTAACTTTGTTGGACTTATGAACAAATTAGACTTATACGCGTGCTCTCAGAATGGAACTCATTCATATGTAGGGGACTTACTTGTGTATATAACTGAATCACTTTGCTGTATACCTGAAACTAACACAACATTGTAAATCAACTATACTTTAATAAAAAATGAATAAAATTTAAAAACCTGAATCTCCCTGAATCTGCAGGGCACCTTCTAAACTCTACCCCATCGAAAAAAGTGAGGCATTTGAGGATATCTCAAAAAGAAAAGTGGTGAGCAAGTGGGGAAATGGGCAAAAGAATGGGAATAGACATTTAACCAAAGAAAGAAATGCAAATGACCAAAGCAAAATACAGAAAAGTATTCAATAATAATCAGATATGGATCTCGACAGGGATTTCTCTGAATTATCAAGTCCAGACCAAGGGGGGAAGCTGGGGTGGGGCTGAGATGAACTGGGAGATTGGGATTGACATATATACACTAATATGTATAAAACAGATAACTGCTGTATTAAAAAGTTAATTATGTAAGAGTTTTTCACAAGACATATTGGCAAAGATGTGTTTAAATTATAAAACCAGTTTTATAACTCTCAAGAGTATCTGGAAACCAGCACTCTCATACATGGCTAGTAGGAGTAATTCTAGTTATGAGAATTTATCCTTAGGAAATAATCATATATTCTTGTACAGGTTTTTTCAGTGCAGTGTTATTTATAATAAAGACTATACATAACCTAGATGTTTAACGATAATAGGTGAGTTAAACTGTGGTTTTTCTCGGGACTTCTCTGGTGGTCCAGTGGTTAAGACTCCATGCTCCCAATGCAGGAGCCCTGGGTTCAATGCCTGGTCAAGGAACTAGATTTCGCACGCCACAACTAGGAGCCCGCGTGCCACAACTAAGACCTGGCACAGCCAAAATAAAGAAATATTTTTCTAAAAAACTGGTTTTTCTAAATGTTGGATTACAAATGTAGCCGTGAAAAACAATCATGCTTTAGAAAAATATGGGGAATATTTATGATGTATTATTAAAGAATGAAGGTTTCAAAACACTAAGTACAAATCCATCACGATTTTATTTTTTAAGTAAAGTATGAGCACAAAAGTAACAGCAGATTATAACTCAAAATGTTAAGAATGTTACTCAGTGGTGGGATTATAGGGTGGTATTTATTTTCTTTATATCTTTATTTGGATTTTTTTTATAATTTTTAAGTTGTGCCATGACTACCTGGAAAAAAAAAGGAATACACTTTATATAAGAGAGCTATTTTGTTTTAAGCACCTGTGGTAAGTGATTTTTTTTTTTTTATATACTGGAAAAGACTGAGCATTCCATATACCACAACAAGGATGACAAAGGGGGAGAGTTTGCCTGTCAGATGAAACCATAGACTATTCAAACTGGGGATTGAGTTAGAAATAGTTAATCCAACTCCCTTTATTTTATAGATGAAAAAATACAGTCTAAACTTACCCAAGGGCACGGAGATAGTGTTTAGAATCCAAACAATAATTGGATTTTCTAATTCCTAGAATCTTTATCTCATCTTTCTACTTATTGTATAATGTAATAGTTGGCAACTGTGTTCTTTGAAGTCTGAGAAAAGAGATGGAAAAATTTTAGGATTTTACTATATCTTAAATAACATAGTAACATAGCTTTTCTTCCTGTTTTTGAATTGGCACTTGCCTCCCCCACCCAAAAAAATACCCACACACTGTAGTTATCTTCAGAGTAGCCCATTTGAAACAGCACCTACAAATACAACTTCATCATGCTGATTTAAATATCTCTCACATCCTCCCTTTTCACCCAGCTACCTTCCTCAAGGCCAAAGACTGATTATTAAGAGGTAATAACGTGGACTAAGAAGCCCTGATATCACCTCACTACTCACTTTAACACCCTCCTTTCAAAGCAAATCCATCTTTCAAGTCACCTCAAATTGGGTCTAATATCTGGTTATGAAAAGATTTCTGACACAAAACTCATTTAAATGTGGCTTCCTAACGATAAAGCAAGCAGCCTTGGTGCTCAAAGACTGCTGTCATTTAGATCAGAACAGATTATTGTCATCATTATGTAATTTTCGTTCCTTATAAAGAAAACCCTTTTGGCGTTTACTTTACAATGGTTTTCATAGTCGCATGAGATAATTTGGGGAAGTAATCCGAGTGATTATCTGACCCAGCATTTTTGGAAGCAAGTAACAGTTTTCAACACCAATACTTAATGGAAATCTCTAAATTAATATATTTTTAAACTATCAGAATATCAGGAACTTTAAAATTTTTGGAGATTCTTAGGTGGTATGCAAACTTATCATTTCATTTGCTGACATCTCAGTCAAATCAGGATCTGTGCTCTTGAATCAAAGATGCAAAAGCCTGTAAGGGCTTTCCTCTGTCATCTCCCCTGTAAATAATAGATTTTTTTCTACTTTATTTACCTGGAGAGGTGTACACAATATGAAAAGGCAAAGACTTGCCCTCCATAGGTATGGTCTACCTAACAGATATAGTGGGGCTTACCTGGGACCTCCATGAGTTAGTCTCTACTGTGTCATCCAAAGGAAACAGAATACACTGTCCTTTGGTTGATACAAACAGAAGACAGCAGCTGTATGTGACCTTGTGTCTGACATGGTTCTGGCATCTGGACAGAATCTTTTTGGTAGCCTGTGCTTTGTCCCCTTCTAGCAAGTACAGCAACTAGGCACCTGGGCCTAAGACTTAACCACTCCACAAGATCCCAGACCTCCTTGAAGGTAGGAGAAAGGGGTTCCAGTATTCTCAGCATTTAGTTATCAGTCTCAGATGGGCTTAGTGTTCAGTTAATGAACAGGAACCATGCCAGGGAGAGACACATGAGCTTAGATCTCAAAGGGTATGTCCTCTGAAGCTGAAATCATAAACCAGAACATCTGATGTGTACCTCATACACAATGAAGGAGGGAGGACTGCTGACGGAAATGTCACAAGCAGCTGCTTTTAGCACTTGGCTCTCACCTATGAAGCTTCCCTCTCGGCCACTACACTCTACCCTCTTCCTGCATGAAAGCCATTTAGGGCTCTTTAGTTCTCATCCTGCACACTGTGAAACAGGCTATAAATTTATATCTATTAAATCAGTCTAGTTCATGGCTGGTTGATGTGCCTGGTGGGTTATAAGAATGAATGACTGGCTCGGGCTTCCCTGGTGGCGCAGAGGTTAAGAATCCGCCTGCCAATGCAGGGCACACGGGTTCGAGCCCTCATCAGGGAAGATCCCACATGCCGCGGAGCAACTAAGCCCGTGCGCCACAACTACTGAGCCTGCGCTCTAGAGCCTGCAAGCCACAACTACTGAAGCCCATGCGCCTAGAGCCCATGCTCCGCAACAAGAGAAGCCATCACAATGAAAAGCCTGCGCACTGCAACGAAGAGTAGCCCCCGCTTGCCGCAACTAGAGAAAAGCCCGTGTGCAGCAGCAAAGACCCAATGCAGCCAAAAAAGTAATTAATTAATTAATTAATTAAAAAAAAAAGTGACTGGCTCAGCTACTGTTTTGAGTCAGGAAAGAGACAATTGTGTGCTCTGCACTGAAAGGTAAGGAATATGGCCTATGGTCCTAATTAAGTTGTTAAACAATGTTCTCTGAACATTGTTTAAATCACTTTGTTCTTCTACCACTTCTCCAGCTATACGATAAAGCATGTAACCTGAGTGACTTCATAGCGGCGTTGTGTAGACAGGGTATTCCCTCCATCTGGAATTCTCCTTCCCTCACTTGTCCAATGCCAAATCCTCTTTATCCTTTGGGTTTAAGTTGAAATCTTAATTTCTTGAGGAGAGTTTTCCTAATCCTACTTTCTGACTTCTCAAAACCAAGAATTCCCCCAGTTCATCACTGCATAGCATCTGGTACTTCCCTTTTTGCAACCTGTGTCATGCTTATGATAATAGTTGTTCAGTGTCTATCTTCCCTATTAGATTTTAAGTTCCATTAGGGTAGGAATCATATCTGTCTTTTGCACCTGAATATCCACGAAGCATTGTGCTTTGCACACATTTGGTGCTTTAATAAACATTTGTTGAATGAATGATGAATTACATCTTATAATTACTTTGAGATTCCTTTGTGAAAATTGGTGTTGAACTCTGTGCATTCCTGATCATGCAGGTGATATTAATAACAGGTGTTGAATTAGAGCCAAAACGACTGCTACTTATTGCTCAATTCCCCATACCTGACTACTGTTTGCCTTTTTGTATCACAATCTGAATTCTTATCATCATGGCAAATTATTTCCAACTCCCTAAGCAATCATTTTTAGGAAGATTGCAGTCGTGTTCATTTTTAAGTAAAACTTAGAATCCAAACTGGCTTTAGAGTTGAGTACTGTGTTTCCTAATATTTTCGTAAATTTAAAGAATCATTAAGCTCCCATAGAAAAGATTTCATGTGATCTAATTACTTTGAGAAAGAGTTTGCCAACTTCAAATACATTCTTACCCAAATGCCTTCTCGTTGACTCTAGGTGTTTCTGAAATATTAACCTGAACTTGAGTATCTAATTCTATCTAGAAACTTTTCAGGGTAGATTCGTAGTTGAAACAAGGAAAACCAGCTTCATATGCCATTTATTAATTCACTGATTTATTAATTCAATAGTTATTAGTGAACACTATAAGCCAGACACTATTCTAGATATTTGGGAATATCGGTAAAACATTCTTGTCCTCAAGGAAATAATGATAGGACTATTGTAGTATAAACAGTAGTCACCAAACATTCCTTTGCTCCTCTGCTTTTCCCAGCCTTCCTTCAATTAGTTTGGGGTCAAGTGATTACTTCTGCCTAACGGCCTGAAGGAAATCTTGTATCACTTTCAGGCTGAGGGAGTTATAAGCTGATGTGCCTCCCCTAACCCTTTTTCCCCCTCAGGGTGACCTCAGAATTTACATGTTCCACGTGTACAGCTGCAAGATGGTAGATCCTGAGCCATCTTGGTTACTTGAGTGAAGATGTGGAGTAGAACAACACAACCTTCACTGCCTGCAAACCTTCACTGCCTGCCAACCTAGGACATGTGTGAGATACATATTTTTGTTGGTTAAGTCATTAAGAATTCAGGGTTTGACTGCTGGGACAGCCAGCATTAATTACCTTGAGTGATACAACTTCTATTATTTATTTAACACCTTTTATGTGCTAGTACACAGTACTAGGCTGTAACAGTGATTTATTGTTGTTACAGCCCTGTCAATCACTTTCCTTGCCAAAAGGGAGGCTTTTTTTTAAGTTCTTTTTTTAATGTATAAATATATTTACTTATTTATTTTATTTTTGGCTGCGTTGGGTCTTCATTGCTACGCACAGGGTTTCTCTAGTTGTGGCAAGCAGGGGCTACTCTTCGTTGTGGTGCGTGGGTTTCTCATTGTGGTGGCTTCTCTTGTTGCAGAGCACAGGCTCCAGGCACGCGGGCTTCAGTAGTTGCAGCACGCAGGCTCAGTAGTTGTGGCTCACGGGCTCTAGAGCACAGGCTCAGCAGTTGTGGCGCATGGGCTTAGTTGCTCCACAGCATGTGGGATCTTCCCAGACCAGGGCTCGAACCCGTGTCCCCTGCACTGGCAGGCGGATTCCTAACCACTGCACCACCAGGGGAGCCCCAGAGTCTGTCTTCTGAATCACTTTTCAACTCTGAGCCACTGATGTCTGTATTTTCAATACAGTATCACCCTCTGTGCCATCAAGAGCACTGGCGATGCAGCATCCCTTAAGCAGGGCTCCACTATTTTTTTCTGAGACTTTCTTCCAAGCTTCTGACATCCATTCTACATGTTTTGATGCTGGTGCTTTCTTTTTTCTTTTTTTTTAAATTTTATTTATTTATTTATTTATTTTTGCTGTGTTGGGTCTTCGTTTCTGTGCGAGGGCTTTCTCTAGTTGCGGCGAGTGGGGGCCACTCTTCATCGCGGTGCGCGGGACTCTCACTATCACGGCCTCTCTTGTTGCAGAGCACAGGCTCCAGACGCGCAGGCTCAGTAGTTGTGGCTCACAGGCGCAGCTGCTCCGCGGCATATAGGATCCTCCCAGACCAGGGCTCGAATCCGTGTCCCCTGCATTGGCAGGCGGACTCTCAACCACTGCGCCACCAGGGAAGCCCAATGCTGGTGCTTTCTTGATCTTACTGGAAGTTGTCAAGGGAAGGTTTTCAGGCAACAACTAGGATTTGTATTTCTTGTGTTAATGGTGTTTAAATGGTTTTTTGACTAAAACATCCATGGGTTTCAGTTATCCAGTCACACCATCAGGAATAACGACAAAGTTTGTGGATGAGCAGACAATAGCAACTACATTGAAACTGCTGAGCAGTGAAAACAACTGAAAAAGACCAATTGTCTCAATTTCAGAGATGTTAAAATGTGAAAATAGATGTATCTTGGAAGAGATAAAGTATTGTTTTTTTTTTTACAAATAAGGATATATAATAATAAGCCCCCAAAAAGCTCAGCTACTCAGGAGCTCACATCATTCTCTGAACTCCATCCCATTGTTAGCATTCCAGTCCAAGCCTTCACAAACCTAGGGCAATGCATTAAGAAGGGTCTGGGGTTAAGAGGAAAGAGAACTGGCTTTAGTGTCTGAAGACCTGAGTCTGACTCTCAGCCCTGTGGTTTTTCAGATGAGCTGCTCCAGGGGTCAAGTCACTATTCTTTGGGGAAATACCTAATTCCGAGGGTTTTAGGAGGGGGTTTAATGTATGCAAAAGCACTTTAACTGTAAAATTTATATGCAGAGGACAAAGAACTAATGTTTGTTGAGGGCCAGGAACTGTGCTGGGTACTTTGCTTGCATTATCTCGTTTGATCTGATGTAAATGCTGAGGCATGTAGTATCTTGATCATCTTGCTATCTAATCCACTTAATTCTGTATTAAGTTTTTTTTCCTAAAATACCTCTTTCCTTGTCTCATGCCTTAAAGCAGAAATCATCTGTGCTACTGTTTGGATCACAAACAGGTTGATGACTGTGAGCCTGTCACAGAACTGCAGCCTCTTACTTGCTTTTCTTGCCTTGTAGCCAGAAACAATTGAAATAAGAGACACTTGGGCTACCAGTGTACTGACTTCTCTGTGACTCTGATGCCAAAACTAGCCCCCGAGGACCATACAGAAAGTCTTTACTTATGGTAAAAGTCCAAAATGGATCCAAGATTCAGGGTGTTAATCTAAGTGAGCATTAGACAATGTGAACCGATTCAGATGTGCATAAAGTTGGCATCCAAAAAACCATAGAAAACAGAGCCCCCAGGGACAAGAATATAGTTTGGGGGGCTGTAACTCTATTCATGGGAGGAGAAGTTACCAACAAGAAATCTAGTTCTGGGGAATAGAAGTATAAGACAAGAATCCCCTTAAAGCTCGATTACCTTTGAGACTGAATCATTGAACTAGTGACCTAGTCTCCTCATGTTCTTCTAGCAGGAAGAATTTGAGTCCTTGAATTGAGTGAAGCTGAAATTACAAGTTAGGGTTATAGATTCAAGCTCAAAGGCTAGAGCATTACAAAGTTAAGAGCTAAGCACATTGTTACGCCAGGCACATGAAATGCTATCTTGAAATACAAATAAGCGGGAGTGAGGTGGAGTGGGGTGGGGTCTAAAGCAATAAACTTTATTGTATTTCAAATGTCCACAGGATAACTTTTAAAGCCTCAAAGGGGCAAAGATCCACAAAAATTGGGGGGTCTTGAAGACCCATATCAAGGCCACCATCTTAGGACACCTCCAACAGCAGTGCTGTAATGTTTAATTTATAACTCAGTGTAACACTCATATTGTTCTCTGATTAGTTTATATTTACATTGACTCTACATTAAGATTTTAAGCTTGAAGGTAGTAATAGCATCTTACTTTTTTAAATGTTCTGCAGGGCTTCCCTGGTGGCACAGTGGTTGAGAATCCACCTGCCAATGCAGGGGACATGGGTTCGAGCCCTGGTCGGGGAAGATCCCACATGCCGCGGAGCAGCTAAGCCCGTGCAACACAACTACAGAGCCTGCGCTCTAGAGCCTGTGAGCCACAACTACTGAAGCCTGTGCACCTAGAGCTCGTCCTCCGCAACAAGAAAAGCCCGTGCACCACAACAAAGAGTAGCCCCCGCTCGTTCTCGCAACTAGAGAAAGGCCACGCGCAGCAACAAAGACCCAACGCAATCAAAAATAAATAAAATAAAATAAAATGTTCTACAGTGCAGTACCTAGCATAATGCTATATAGAGCTAAAAAAACTTATTAATGTCACCCTTTCCTATTTGAATCTGGTGCAGTTTATATATGATCTCTATAAAGGTGAGAACCTAGATTACTTTTTGCCATTCAGCACATAATTTTCCAAGAAACCAGCCACTCCAGAAAATCTATCTTATTTGCAGAACTATTGCAAAATCTGACACTCCTCTTCACTTCACTGGAATGCCCTTGTAATTGCCAAATGTTGCCTTGCCTCATGGAAATTCTTGGCCAGACCTATGGATTGTTGGCCCTTGCAGCTGTTGACCCTTGAAGTCCAATTCTCCTATAAAATTAAATCAAACAACGTCTCTTAGTGATCTAATATGAACAGGCACTGAGCTAGTTACCATCAAAGGTACAAATGTATGATCACTGCCCTCAAGTAGTTTATAGTTTATATAAAAACAAACATCAATATTTAAATAGTGTAAAGACAACTGACAGATGATACAGAAAAAAATGAATTTACTGGAGGATAAGACATCATTTTTACCCCTTTATCTAGAAAGCCAGATCCCAGTGTCAGAGCTCCCCATGCCCTGTTTTCCTTCATGTTACTATTTTGAGGTGCACTTATGGAAGAGGTATGATGTCCTTGTCCTATATAAGTCTTCCATGTACCTTGGGCCATCTCCTGGATGTTTGGTTCTCATCTCTTGACCTAAGGTTACTCAATGGCACTCATTGAGATTCCTGCCTTGGGAAATGTCCGCCTCCTCTCTTTACTACTAATTCTGTATATTAGGGCCTATACTCTTGTTGATTTTGTTTTTCAGTTTTCTAGACCTGTGGACCTTGGGCTGGTACAAGGCCACAAAGATACATTTATTCATGTTGTCACAAGACTTACTTTCTTCCCCTAGGATGTTGGGCCAGAATATATATGATTTCTATTCATCCTCATTACTCTGCCTGGAATATAATTTTCCCTGGGACAGCCTTTTCTTCTGAGATGAAGAGATTGTCAAAAGCAGTGCAGCGACCACTGCCTCCTGTTCCTTCACCTCATTTTCCCTGTTCCCTCCTTACCCTCTCTTCCTTGGCGACTTCATCTGTTTCCCTATGAGAATGAATGTTATCCCATTCCAAGTCTTCAATCAATGTGTTCTAAAAGGAGAGAAAGCCTAAGAGTATGAGTCAACTTTATTCCTGGTACTGAACCCTTTTTGTTCTCTTGTTAGTTGCCCTGAGGAACAGGGAAGGGAAGCGCATCTTCTACTTCTCCTTTCTATTTTTCTAATTCTCTTTCCCTTTCATAAAAAGGAAGTGAATTGCAGTCAACCTATTTCATTAATTTAAAAGAGATCCATTTAAAAGAAAGCGATAACACACTGAGCTCCTGTTATATGCACGTAGGGCATTATGAAGTACTTAACTTTATGGTACTTAACATGTTACAATTGACTTTATTAACCTTAGTGTTGGCTTCTTAGGCAAAAACAGAATCAGACTACCCCAGGAGATGAGCAGGCATCTGCCTGATGGCCTGACAGTTGAAAATGCTCTCCTTCAACTTGTTCAGGTGTGGAGAGGGTAACTGTGACCTGCCTTTCTGTCCTCACCTTATGTTTCAGTGATTTATACGTGCAGCTAAGCCTCCAGTATAATGCAACCTCCTGGAGGAGAGAATCTTGTTTTCTCACGCATCTTTGTTTCCCTCCACGTCATCAAGTTGCACATCCACACTGCACATGTCAATACTCAACAAATGTTTTTGATAAGTCAATCAGTCAAGCAAGCCTTGCCAAAGTGGTCACCTGTCGTTACTGCCTGGCTTTGTGGAAATCTTTCAACCCTGCCTGTCGGTTCTCTTGAGTGTTAAAAATAACAACAACAACAATAATAGGTGTTACCTGTGCAGCCATGAGGAACAACTCCCGTGAGAGCCAACGACAATGAGAGAAAGGGCAAGGAGTCATGTTGGGAGCACAGTCATTCGACCCTGCCTCAAACAGACCAGGAAACAGCTCTGAGGAATTACATCCAGAAGGGAGCCGCTGGAGAACACCCACATTCAACACCAGTACCTATGACTCTCCGCACTCAGGAGACAGCCCCTGAGAGACCTCGCTCCATGTCTCACACTGGGAGTGAAGAAGGGGAGCCTCTCTCTCTGGCCCCAGCCTGGAAACTTGAGCGGTTCCCTGACACAAGGATTGCTGAGAGACTGAGCAGATGCAATAGGAATGCCTGTGCCCTTCCCTGACTGCCTATTTTGGCCATATCCCTGCTTTTAGTCTCCACAGTGGAGGGATCAGGGGATTGAGCCAAGCCAAAGATACAGGAGAAAGATCTGGAATATACCTCAGTGGGTAGGGAGGGGAGCATACAGAGAGGAATGTTCAGAAAACAAACTCCATGAAAGAATCTGGAGTCATAAAGGGGCCAAGTCTTCTACTCAGTTAACCCCCAGTCACTGGTAGGAGAGTCATTTTAATGTATGATTGTTGGGGAAAGGTGGGATATGGTAAATCATGATACTTCGAGGGACCTGAGTGGACCTGACAGTCTAGTCCCCCGGTTGGCCTTCAGTGAAGAGAATCAGTACCAGTGGCTTGACTTCCCTGATTCACCCTACCCCTCTCCCAGCACCATCTAGTGATCTCTCCAGGGAGAGGCTGTGGCTATTATCGAGTCTATCCAGTGTCCTGTGTTTATGCACCAGGAGCTTTGGGTCTACCTGAAATTCTTTCCATCTGGCAGAACGGAGCTGGGAATGGTAGGCCTCGAAAGGGCTTCAGTTCTTGACCTTTCCAATGTGGCAGTCCAGTAGTGCTGGAAAAGTATTGCTCTGGCAGGACCCTCTTCCTTTTCCTTGTATCCTGAAGATGTGTAAAATCCTCACCTGCAGAAGGAGAAGAGAGAGGAGTTTGTCCACACCATTCGTTCCCTGTCATCACCTGCTGTTCATAGCTGCTTCACAGCACATGTAGGCAGTGAGGCATCCATTACTTGACTTTAAACTCTGCAGTTACCCTGGGCCCAAAGGTTCTGGGAGCAGCTTCCTTCCTTTAAGTCCTTCTTTTGTTTTTTTAAAGATTTTGTGTGTGTGGTTTTTTTTGTGTGTGTGTGGTACGCGGGCCTCTCACTGTTGTGGCCTCTCCCGTTGCGGAGCACAGGCTCCAGATGCGCAGGCTCAGCGGCCATGGCTCACGGGCCCAGCCGCTCCGCGACATGTGGTATCTTCCCGGACTGGGCCACGAACCCGTGTCACCTGCATCGGCAGGCGGACTCTCAACCACTGCGCCACCAGGGAAGCCCAATTTTGTGTTTTTTTTTGATGTGACCATTTTTAAAGTCTTTATTGAATTTGTTACAATATTTCTTCTGTTTTATGTTTTGCTTTTTTGGCCAGGAGGCATGTGGGATCTTAGCTCCCCGACAGGGATTGAACCCGCACCCCCTGCATTGGAAGGCAAAGTCTTAACCACTGGACCGCCAGGGAAGTCGCTCCCTCCTTTAAGTCTTGACTGCTCTAGCCAGCAGGGCTTCCAGCCTTCTCTTCACTAGTTGCAAGAAATTCATAAATTCCGTGTTGTTATCAGCAGGAGACTCCCCGGCATTCTGGAAGCTCTATATGAGAGTAGGAATGGCTGCTGCTGCTGTAGCTGCCTGGACCTACAGCAAAGAGCCAAGGAAAAAAGTCACTTAACACCGTGTGCCCCCGACTCCCCCAGAGCTGGCACAGCCGAAGGAGTCTGCAGAGCCACGTAAATTTCCTCCAAGCAGTCTATCTCTACAGTAGCTGCAGAACAGTGTTTTGGGTACCTTTTAGTTTTCAGTAGATGGGCGGAAATGGATAGCAACAGTCTCTGTTTCTGAAGCTAGAGAGCCAACCAGCAAAACCTTCAGGAAGGAGAAGGCAGCTTCCGCCAGAGGGGTCTTGTCTCTTATTGTCGCTGTCAGTACTTTTGGGCCTCAGTGAGAGGACTTTCCCCTAAGAACCTGGAACTAAAGTTGCCCTTTTAGATTTAAACCTTCAAATCAATGCATAATGGATCAAAGTATAGTTGTTCAAAATCTGGGGATTCCCTGGTGGTCCAGTGGTTAGGACTCCGGCGCTTTCACCACCAAGGGCTTAGCTTCAATCCCTGGTTAGAGAGCCACGCGGCAATCAATCAATCCAATCAATCAACCAAAATCTTAGTAAAAGAGGAGTTATGCTGTAACCTAAAAAAAAATAACCTAAATTCAGGAAAGAATTGGTCATTCCTCAAAACAGGAAGAAAAGGTCTAAGAAGCAAATGCTGGGGCTTCCCTGGTGGCACAGTTGTTAAGAATCTGCCTGCCAATGCAGGGGACACAGGTTCGAGCCTTGGTCTGGGAAGATCCCACATGCCACGGAGCAACTAAGCCCGTGCGCCACAACTACTGCTGAGCCTGGGCTTTAGAGCCCACGAGCCACAACTACTGAGCCCCCGTGCCACAACTACTGAAGCCTGCATGCCTGGAGCCTGTGCTCTGCAGGGAGGAGAGGCCACCGCAATGAGAAGCCAGTGCACTACAATGAAGAGTAGCCCCCGCTCGCTGCAACTGGAGAAAGCCCACGTGCAGCAAGGACACAATGCAGCCAAAAATAAATAAATAAAATTAAAAAAAAAAAAAAAAGAAGCAAATGCTGGCAGTGTTTATCCAAGTGTTTTTAGGTGAGAGGTTACACTGGCCTGTTCAATTCTACAGGCAAGTAAATTGCTGCTTTGGAGTTGGATGAGTTTGGTTCTGTCAAACATTCATACATAAAACAGACACCCTTGTTTCTGATTCCATGCTCTGCAAGCAGCCTACTCTTAAAATCTGATTCTCAGGTGCCGGTCACAGGACATGAATGTTTTAGCCCTTGGCTATTCTATTTCTATTTCTATTCATAATTTTCATTATGAATAAACTGGTGCTCTGATTTTGTTTGTTTGTTTGTTTTTGTGGTACATGGGCCTCTCACTGTTGTGGCCCCTCCCGTTGCAGAGCACAGGCTCCGGACGCGCAGGCTCAGTGGCCATGGCTCACGGGCCCAGCCGCTCCGCGGCATGTGGGATCTTCTCGGACCGGGGCACAAACCCGTGTCCCCTGCATCGGCAGGCGGACTCTCAACCACTGTGCCACCAGGGAAGCCCGTGCTCTGATTTTGAATACCAGCTTCTGGAAGCTTGAGTCTGCTCTGGGAGATGAATCCACAATCTATGTGTTAATTGATTGAATTTCTAAGCCTATAGGACTGAGGACCAGAACTATACTCTGGTGAGTCATCAAAGTAAAACTATGCTGTGGAGGACCTTTTGGGGTCCCTGGAAGCTCCCTGATTGGTTGGTGGTCAGTATCCTTCCTACTCATACTCCTACAGTTATAAGACCTAGTGAGCATTTTATCTATATTCAGGGACTGGCAGGATAAAATTGTGTTTGGGATCCTGGTCTGGAGTCAGAGAGACTTGGAATATATCCTTTCTTCCATTATTAAATTAAGCAAATTTCGTAATCTTTCTGTTTCAATTTTTCTCACTTGTGATTTGGGGATAACAAAAGTATCCTCAACACAGAATTGTTTGGAAACAAATGAGACAGCGTATTAAGCACTTCATGCAGGACCTAACATAAAGTGATGCTTAATAAATAGTAGTTACTTATATTTTAATAGCTCTCACTGGATGCCAGGCACTATGCTAAGCGTTGATATATTTGCCCAAAGTCAAACAGCTGGCAAGTGGTAGAACTGGGCATTGAACCAGGCCAAAGCTAATGTATTTGACTACTAGGTTAAACTGTCTTTGATGGCTTAACAAACACAGCAAAACTTACCCTTCCGAAAAGTGTCCTCTCCTTTAGAGGAATACATTTGGAAGACTGTATATGTTTTCTTAAGCCTATTCGGAACTCCTCTTGTGGACTTACCTGAGAAATCTGTGATATATTTTTGGAACACCCTTAACAAGGGTAAATCTTTGTTCTTTAAGAGAAGATTTGGTCTTCCTGGACTTCCCTGGTGGTGCAGTTAAGAATCCGCCTGCCTATTCAGGGGACATGGGTTCAAGCCCTGGTCCGGGAAGACTCCACATGCCGCGGAGCAACTAAGCCCATGTGCCACAACTACTGAGCCTGCGCGCTACAGCCCACGAGCCACAACTACTGAAGCTCACGCGCCTACAGCCCGTGCTCCACAACAAGAGAAGACACCACAATGAGAAGCCCGTGCACTGCAATGAAGAGTAGCCCCTGCTCACCACAACTAGAGAAAGCGCGCACGCAGCAACAAAGACCCAACGCAGCCAAAAATAAATAAATAAATAAATGTGTTTAAAAACAAAAAGACAAGATTTGGTCTTCCTTAATAACAAAACTTACTCAGTGCCAAGCCCAGTAAATAAAGCAGAGAATTACAATGAGAAATGCCTTCTTTGGTGGAAAAACACGTGGTCTAGAAAGCAATTGCACAGTTTTGTCAGAAGCAGCAAATACTTCATCATCACAGAGCGTTTTCTATTGTTGCTGACTTCACTCTCCTGCCACATTGGTTTTGTATGGGGTGAAGTTAGTAAAGATGTATTGTTATTAACAAATTCGATTAATTTCAAATGGTTGAATTATTATAACTGAAGACTAATTGGTAGATTAATATAAAATAAGGAAGGATCCCCAGTGAAGGCTTTGTCCCTTTAACAGTTCTATTATTGACATGAAAGTATGCTCATCAAACCTGTAAATCAAAGCTGGGAATGCGTGATTTTAGAAAAACGGGGAGGGGACTGAAAATTTAACAGAGTAAAATGTAAGGCGCTTTACTTCGAGCTAGAAAAAATTAACTGCGTGTACGGGATAAAAAATATAGCATAGCAGAAGCACATAAGAAAAATGCTTGGAAGTTTTAGTAGACAGGAACTCACCTAAGTTAATGACTGCCAAGAAAAATACTCAGATATTAAGCTGAATTAAAAGAAGCATAGATTCTAGACAAAGGAGGTGACATACTCTGCTGATTAGCTTTCTGGAAAAGACAATATAAGAGGGTTTAGGGTCAAACTGAACTGTATTCAGGGACTTCCCTGGAGGTCCAGTGGTTGAGACTCCACCCTTCCAGTGTAGGGGGCACGGGTTCAATCCCTGGTCAGGGAACTAAGATCCCGCATGCCGCTTGGCGCGGTCAAAAAACACAAAACCAAAATGAAACGAACAAACAAAAAACTGAACTATATTCAGAATAGAATAATCATTATGGTAAAAGAATATGAGAAATGTTGAATTATTAGGAGACAATTGTTGTTTGAAGGTGAAAGATTGGAGGGCATGATTGATTTCTTTAAATATTTAACGTGTAATCACATGGGGATGTGAGTGGAAGCTTCACTGAGATAGATTTTTAGTTCAGGATGCAAAAGAAATGTATACAAGTGACAAAAAACTAAAAATGAAATGAGGTTTCAGGAAAAAGTTTCCCCATCACTTGAGGTGCTCCAGAGAAAAAGAAACTCAACAACTTATGTCTTTCTCCCCAAGAGAGGACTCAAACCTATCAGATCCTGTTTATAATCATCACCATCAGCCAAAAGCAACGTTAAAGCACCCACATATATTGTGAAGGTAAAGTGACCAACTATCCTGATTTTCCCAGGACTGAGGGAAAGGTTTCCTGGTGTGCAGGACGTAAGGGTGCTAAAGTAGGAAAAGTCTCATGCAAACCTCAATGAGTTAATCACCCCAGAGGTGAAGGAATCTTAAATTAAGTGGGTCCTTTAAGGAATGGTTAAGACAAGCATAAAAGATATGCAATCAAACCTTCCTTGAACCGACACAAGAACAAGTGAAGGCATTGTCCTTTCTCTTCCATATAACTGAAATTTCTAGATATATGAAGCTTACTTTTAAGATACCAACAAGTTTATATATATTAGATTTATAATGTCCTAAAACATATTACATAGTTCTTTATGCTCTTTATCAGACAATGTGGAATACAGATTTGTCTTTTTTTGAAAATATATTAAGAAAAAATTAGAATTAGAATATACAGTAGCCATAAAACAAAACAGGTAAGACTTAGGTTTTAAAGTCTGACAGATGTGGGTTTGAACTTGCTTCTGTCAATTACAACGTGTCAAGTTACTTAATCTGTGTCTCAGTTTTCTCAACTATAAATTGGGAATAACATTTGTACCTGCTATGTAGAATAGTGCCCAGTAGACCATAATAAGCACTCAATAAGCGGTAGGAACTTTACCATTATTGTTAATAACCACCAGAGTTATTGTCTGAGCTAAATAGCTCCAGCTGATTGCACTGCCTTCTAGATCATCTGAACAGACTCTGCTATCAGTATCTCTGGTCTGTATACTTGATCCCTATATTTTATACACAATTGAATTGAAGTATGAGTGCACTTAAAACTCCTAAGGAGCGAAGTGCATGTGCTTTTTGATGGCTATCTACTCATTTATATCTAATCCCTGGACTGTGTTCCAAATACGTGGGAGTTCTAGAAACATTGCCTTCCTATAAGTGTGACATTATAAAAATCAATCAATTAATCTACCAATTTTACCAGCAGTTTGAAGTCAAAATGATCATTTTCAAACATAATTTTCCAAAGGTTCCTCTCTGTTCTACCACCCATTTTGTACCCAAAAACTCTCTCTTTTTTATTTTTTTGGCCATGCCATGTGGCTTGCAGGATCTTAGTTCCCCCACCAGGGATTGAACCCCGGTCACGGCAGTGAAAGTGCCTAGTCCTAACCACTGGACCACCAGGGAACTACCCCCACCAAAATCTTTTTTCTTATCTAATGGTTTCTCAAATGCTAAAGAACTACTTGGACAAAATGTGCATCTGAACTTTATTAGTTTTCTCAGGGGAGCCCAGGAAAGGAATATTTCTAAAGCACAAGAATGAGCCTTTTAAGACAGTAACTGTTTTTCCTTTATAACCTTACCCTTGACTCTATACTGAAACAGCAGTATATAAACATACATGTGAGAATCACAAGAAGGCTCTATATGTATAAAGGAACATGGAGGCACCCAACATGGCTGCACTGACGTTCCCTTCCCTCCTCTCCCCTCCTCCCACCTAGAATGCAGTCCTAAGCATTCCAACCGAAATCTGTGGGTCACAACTTAATCAACTGCACTCCTCATTTCAGTACTGGACAAAGATTACCCATTCACGTTTTTCTCTTAAACCCACAGTCCTGCCCCGAGGTGTACCTTGGGAGAGAAGAAATACTTCAGGAGAGCAGGTGAAGTCATGTATACTGGCATCATTTGAAAGTCACAGAGTTTTCTAAAAAAAATCTCTTCAGGGCTTCCCTGGTGGCTCAGTGGTTAAGAATCCACCTGCCAATGCAGGGGACATGGGTTCGAGCCCTGGTCTGGGAAGGTCCCACATGCCACGGAGCAACTAAGCCCATGAGCCACAACTACTGAAGCCCGTGAGCCTAGAGCCCATGCTCTGCAACAAGAGAAGCCACTGCAATGAGAAGCCCATGCACAGCAACGAAGAGTAGCCCCCGCTCACCGCAACTAGAGAAAGCTCGCACACAGCAACGAAGACCCAACGCAGCCAAAAATTAATTAATTAATATTTTAAAAACCTCTTCAGTCCAAAGTTAACCTATTTGAAACTGACCACTGGGAGCTGGCCTCCTGTCTAAAGGTTTAACTGTAAGTAAACAATCTAAAAAAAATTTTAAAGACCTTGTTTTTGATCAGAGTGTTCAAAGAAAGACTTTTGTGGGTAAAAGTTCACTAGGCTGAAACAATAGAAACATTGGAGAGTGGAATATGGCCTTCACTCTTAAAGCAGAGGGTCCTAGTTCACCTTTGCTGGCCTCCATCATAGGAGAGAATGGATACAGCTTAGTTCACCTCTCAGAATATTTTGCAACTTGATCTTTAATAATAGGAGAGTCAATTAGAAATTACTGTGTTCAGCAGTTGAGCATTTATCTAGCTCTAGGAAAAGTTGGGAACGAATTTCAGCAAGGGTGATCTTCACTAAGCAAATAACCTCCTGAATCTTTTTTTTTTTTTTTTTTTTTGCGGTACGCGGGCCTCTCACTGCTGTGGCCTCTCCCGTTGCGGAGCACAGGCTCCGGACGCGCAGGCTCAGCGGCCATGGCTCACGGGCCCAGCCGCTCCGCGGCATGTGGGATCTTCCCGGACCGGGGCTCGAACCCGTGTCCCCTGCATCGGCAGGCGGACTCTCAACCACTGCGCCACCAGGGAAGCCCCTGAATCATTTTTAATTATTAAAAAGTGAAAGGAAAAAAGTAGCAGGAATTTTCCCACTCCCTTGTGCCTGTATGGATCCCACTATAGATTCTCAAATTGCCTACAAAGACCACTCAGAACTGAAAAGCGATAGTCAGTCTAACCCATCCCCTGATTTAAACCTTACTTTTTAACCTTTAAGAGAGAGAAAAATGAACCTAATCCTTCATTAATGAGCCTCTAAGCTAGGAGAGGCCAAAAGTAATTACTATTTCAAGAGTATGAAAGTAATTACAGGTCCATGAGTTTGCCTACGTGCTCTAGTTGTGGCAACCACGTGTCAAATTATCTCAGATAGTCCAGATTTTACACATTTTATCTCAGAAGTTCTTTACTCCTCAGATCACGAAGATCAGAGATTTTTCAGTTTGTAAAATATGATTATTTTAGCTAAAGCCTCATATGCTCTGTTAACAATAATGATGTGCAAAAGTCTTTTAGGCTGAGGGAAGGCTGTTGAAGAACAAATAATCATCTTCCACCCCCTAATGACATCTTACCAAAGTAATAGCTAGTCATATTGCCTATATGATTTAAACGCCCAGCAAAAGAACAGCGGTTATCGCAATTATTGTTAGAATTATCCCGTCCCTCTCCTTACTCTAGTGTAAGTGGAGAAAGAAGGAGAAGGGTACTGGTTAATGACATTCTGAGTTGTCCTCCTCCTAATTGGAAGTAACGTGCTCTTCCCAGGTCCCCACGGCATCCTAGGCTCTTCACCAGCCATTTGCTCCATCATGGGTCACCACTCAATGCAGACCACTGCCCCAACTCCTGGACACAGTTCTCTTTGTAGGACGTTGTTCCCTGTGATGGACGCAGCATATGAGTAAAAGTGAGGCAGGGCGCACTTCTCTTTACAGTTTCATCCCTTTATTCTCCACACCTCCACTAGCCTAGGTAGTATAGGTCTATTAGACTTAGTGATTGGTTGGAGTAACTTAAAGAAACCGCAGTGTAGGAAGAAAAAATGTTTCTAACTGAACTCGAAATCTGTGATAGTTAGGAGTTCTATTTAAGCTGTCTTCATGGAGGTCCCATCAAGACTTCCATTTAATCTCATTAATTAGAAACTTAGGCTCATCGCCACAGAGACTTGCTGCTTCCAGAGTGAAGTCCATATTTCTCTCTCAAATCTCTCATGTCACAATGGTTTCAGCCTAGTGAACCCACAAAAAACTGTAGAAGGGAGGCCAGCGTAATTAAGTGCCCTGACCCCACCACCACCATAGAGAAAGTCAGGGGTTAGAGAATGAAATGGGATTAGTGATATTAATTGATTGTTATATATTTTTTGTACATCCTAGTTTTAGGGTATCAATAGTAATGCTGCTAAATGACCTTTCTGATAGTCCCAGGAAAGCTAACGAGACATTATATCTATCCTAGATGATTGACATGTTGATAACCAGTCTAATCTTTCTCTAATCTTTCTCTTTTTTTGGCTGCGTTGGGTCTTCCTTGCTGCATGTGGGCTTTCTCTGTTTGCAGCGAGCGGGGTCTACTCTTCGTTGCGGTGCACGGGCTTCTCATTGCGGTGGCTTCTCTTGGTGCAGAGCACAGGCTCTAGGCACGCAGCCTTCAGTTGTTGTGGCACACGGGCTCAGTAGTTGTGGCGCACGGGCTTAGTCGTTCCGCGCCATGTAGGATTTTCCTGGACTAGGGATCGAATCTGTGTCCCTGGCATTGGCAGGCAGATGCTTAACCACTGCGCCACCAGGGAAGTCCTATAATCTTTCTACCATACCCTCAGGTCTGAGAACCTTGCCGTTTCCTAACCTCTGCTGTGTGGCTGTCCGCCTACTTTGGGAAGCTCTAGCCAGTACCCAGGAATCGGTCTCATCCCAGGAGCTTTCTCTTGCTGCTCCCAGTAGCTCATTCTTTGAGTCTGAGTTATTCAGTCCAAAAAACCCAAATGCTTCAGATAGCTCTCACAGAATAGTCCAGGTGGGCACATGGGCCCTCTAAGTGTGATCCCTATTTAAGTCTCCTCACCACTGTGAGTAGCAAATATGCCTCTTTCTTCTTAAAATTGTCCAGCCAATAACTGCTGGAACACAGATGCACACACATATACAAACCTTTCAAGAGCAAATGTTAAAATCACAGAAACAACGTAAAATCTAAACTAAAGCTCTTAAACTGTTTATAAAGGGAATTCATCCCACAGACATGTCTCATCAGCATGGTGTTTTGCTGTTGTTGTTGCTGTCTTTAAATGATTTCTAATGTCTTTAAAGGGGGCATGTAATTCCCATTTCCCCCAGTCAGGTTTAGTTTAATAATTTAAAACTTTCTTCTATTATGCCACCAAACATTTTTATTTGTTCAGCAAATATTTACTGAGCTCCAACTATAAGTCAGGCATACTCATACTCAGAATAGGGCAATGAGCAAAACAAAGCTCCCTGCCCTCATGAAGCTTACATTCTAGTAAAGAAAATAATTTCATTATTCATGGTAAAGAGCCTATTGTTAATGTCTACAATACTGAAGATTTAATATATTCTGGCTTTAATTCAGAATTATCTACCTTGCATGTACATTTTTCATGTAACCAGGAGATTTTATCTCAACTCAAAGTAACCGCATGTTATTAAATACCCATTTAGCAATGAAATGTTCAAATGTAACCTGTCTGTGACCAGTTTACTCAATAGGGAATATTAATTACATTGAGGTCATTACACTTGGGCTTACTCTATGCACAAATTAGTTAATACCCTTCAGTCTCATAGCCACAGACTCTGCTAACCTGGCCAGTCCTCCTTCAGAGGCCTGCAGCTAGAAACAAGAGCAATGAAGTAATGATAGATTAGGTGTCCATTAGCGCCTTTGGAAAAACAACTTAACATCCACTTCCTGATGATGGTGTTCCAAGAGGCATGCCGGACAATAGTGTCGTTGTGATTAAACGTGGCTCAGGGCAGTGTTCTTCACACTTTAAGCTCTCCAGGTTCCCCTCTGTCTCCACCAGCCAGGAGAATCACGAAGGAGTTCTTTTCCTTGGATGAAATCCTTGGGATAGGATTGCAGCCCTTTCATTTCCGTGCTGCTTCTGTGGTATAGTCTTCTGCCTTCAAGAGAGTTTCTGAACTATTGATGCAAATAATTTAAGAGAATAACAAATGTGATAAGGTGTTTTGAGAATTTAAGCTGACACATTCTGGTACTCAGACATGTTTGGAGGAACTGGCTGCTAAGGTTCCATGTATGTGAAGGATTAAGAACGAGTTCATCCTAAGGGAAGAGAGGACCAAAAGGCAGGGTTGGGCGAGAGGAGTGATTCTGGGCACAGACCAGATTCACGTTTGAATCTTAGGGAAAGGGAGCTAAGATAAAGTGCATGTAAAACCCTTTATTTTAAAAAAGAGTCATTTCCATAAAATCTCTGTGAGCCATCAGGACCTTAAAGTAGCCCCTTCAGATCGGCTGTGTCACTGTATGGAAGAAATTGGAGGTGAAGAGTGCTTTTGCCAGTTGGAATTTCTATTGTAACAGACTGAAATGGCCAGGATCAGGGCCCCAAAAGAAGGAGGGGCAGTATCCCACCTCAATGAGCATTGGCTACAAAGCACAGACATCAGTGGTTTCAGGTGCTGTGGGGCCTGTCATCAGTGTGTACTTACACGTTGGTTTTAGGATGGCAGGAGATTGGACCAAAGTGAATCAGAGTCAGGAAAGTGCATGTAGGTGTGTCTAAGTGCCATAGTCAAGACTGGTTCCACAGATTTCTCACTGCCAGAGAAGTGAGCTGTAATATGGAAAGGGGGAATGCTAAAATGAGCCCTGCAATGCTGGACTGGAACTGGAAATATCAATATGAGTACAATGCTTTATAAGTGTGTGTGTGTGTGTGTGTGTGTGTGAGAGAGAGAGAGAGAGAGCAAGGAAGCGAGCCTGAGCCTGTCCTCTGAGAGAGCCTACAAGCAATGAAACACCAGTACAAATTAGCACACCTAGAACCTGAACTTTTCTAAATACTATTCTCCGCTAAAGAAACCAGGGCTTCTTAGGTAAGTGGCTTATTTCAGGACTCATGCCAGGAAAATACAAGAAAAGCCTGGAATATCTTGTGTCATAAAGTCAGGAAGCTTAAAGAATTTTGGAGACATGTCAAAAGGACAGTTTGAAGGGGCTCCACTATCCAAATCAGGGACAATTTTAGCATCAAAATAGTGTAAATAACAGATTATAACCCACTGAATAAAATAAGAATCTATGCGTCATAATGGTGTAAATAAATTGCCAAACAAATCATGTAGAAGAGAACATTTTTCCTTACTATAGAATGCCAACTAAAAAATATACAAAGGATGATAAATTTATAAAAAATCACCATTTGGCAATCATCATAGTAATAATTGACTCAGGCAAGACTCATCAGTGGATGCTAAAACGAGTGGGTAAGCTTTGATGAGAAACAAGATATTTAAGTAACCTCAAAGTATCTCCCTACAAGATACTTAACTATAAAGGGAAAAATAGTAATTTTAAAATAGAGAAATCTAGCAGTTTCTACCTTAACAAGTCATTAAAGGTAACTTCAATAGAAATGGAACAATTTAACTCCTAATATTATGTACTGTGATCGCATCACTTCTGAGGTATTCCTGCTTAGAATGCATAACCTGAAGCTAATCACGGGGAAACATCAGACAACCCAAATTGAGGAACACTCTACAAAACAACTGGCATGTAACTCTTCAAGTATGTCAAGGTCATGAAAAACAGTGTGGAAAATTTCTTCCAGATTGAGGGAGATTAAAGATACAACTGAATGCAATGTATGATCTGGATTTTTCTTTTACTGTAATGGGTATTATTGGAACAATTGAACAAAATTTGAATGAGGTCTGTAGATTACAACATATTATTGAATCAGTATTGACTTCTTAATTTTCATAATTGCACTGTAGTTATAAAAGAGATTGTCCTTGTTTTTAGGAAATACACACTGCATTACTTAGGGGAAAATGGTATCATGTCTACAACTTATTCGCAAACAGAAAAAAGTTCAGAAAAAAAAATGATAAATAAGTAAATACATACACACATACAGAGGGAGAGAGTGTGCAAGCCCACACTAGGTATTGACCTAGGTTGCTAGGAGAAAGAGTTGAAATTAACAGGCAATTTACACAGGACTACTTTCAGAAATTCCGAGAACATGCCCCTAAGCCCTTTTATTGGGTGCCTGCCCAGTGCCAATTTATGTTGTAAGATAAGGGAGAGCTCACACAGCAGAGTCTTGAATACCAGTGAGTCATTCTCTCTGTTTGAGGCACCTATGTAACATTCTTCTAACAGAAAGTCAGTTTGACTCATCTCAACTTCTATTTCACAAATGTCTCTACCAAAAATTGTTTCTTTAACTTTCATCTTCACATTGAGTCATTAGAGTCAAAATTCCACACAACTCTCCTGCTTGAACAATAGAATAATCTTTTTTTTTTTTTTTTTTTTTGGCCGTTCTGTGCGGCATGCAGGCTCTTATTTCCCAACCAGGAATCGAACCCGTGCCCCCCTGCAGTGAGAGCGTGGAGTCTTAACCACTAAACCACCAGGGAATTCCCAGAATAACCCATTTTCTGATGAACAGATTTAATTCAGATAAATTAAAAATACTTATCTAGGGACTTCCCTGGTGGTCCAGTGGGTAGGACCCCATGCCCCCAATGCAGGGTGCCTGGGGTTCGATACCTGGTCAGGGAACTAGATCCCCCATGCATGCTGCAACTAAGACCCAGCACAGCCAAAATAAATAAATATTAAATAAATAAATATTTTTTAAAAAATAAAAATACTTATATAATATACGGATAAAATATTTTGGACCCAAAAGTCAAAGCTGATTAAAAACCAGGACAGATCACAGATTGAACCACCACCATCCTCTCTTTGCTGTATTATTTGTTTGCTCTCTTTGCTCTATTATTTCTATATCACTTGTGGACAGGAAGCAGCCATATTGAAATACAAATTTTACTTGTTTCTTTAAAAAAAGAAAAACAAATAGATGGTTTATTCTAAGAATGTACAGGAACTTATATTCTAAACGTCCATAAATACATATTCTAGGGACTCTTATCACCTTAGAACCCTACTACAGTTTCTCTTTAATCTTTTTAAACATCCTGTTACATAAATTGCAGCTGTATCTATAGCAGGAAGAATAATAAGATAATAATTGGTCAGACATCAAAAGCACTTGGGTGGGTCATATAGAGACATTTAGTCTTCTCTCCTACCAGCACCACATTCTTAGATTTTTTTTTTTCCAACTACATTAATGTAGTTTTTGTTTGTTTCTTCTTTTTCCTTTCCCCTAAGTAATTACTATGAATTTTTGCCAGGTCAGAATTTTTTCCCAGGAAGAGATCCCAAGTATTAAGAAAGCAGAAAAACGGTACCTGAAGATAAGATGTAAACTCTTACCAGGCCCGCCCCTCCCTTTGAATTCTTTTTGCATATTGAATGGGATTAATTGGTGGAGTTGTATGTCCTCAATTTTGTATGAGGGAGAGGTCCTACCTGGCCTGTGCTAGGAATTTCCGATTAACTTTCACGGGATAAATTTGGAACTGCTCTTACCACCCAGTATTACAGTAAGAACCACACAAATTATCTTCTGTGGGCTGTGAATCATATGTATATATCCAGCAAGTATTTCTAGGTCATAAAGTGTTAGAGTTAGGAAGAGTTTTAGAAGCCTTTTAGCTTGATCTCTCTTCCAACGTAGACATTTCATCCATCGCTTTTCTGACAAATGATCACCAGTTAAGATTCCAATTTTTGTTGTAGCAAGGAGCTGCCTATGGTGTTGGGCAGCCCGTTCCGTTGCTGGACAGCTCTCATTGTAACCCTTGCCTCTTGCTGTGGTTATTTGGAGCCTCACAGAATACGTCTACCCCTCTTCCATACAACAGCCCTTTACACATTTGGTGGCTGCTAATTTGTCCTAAGCTATCACCAGGTCTCAGGATGATTTTTCAGATAATGTTGAGTAAATGCATAAACTACCCAAAGTTTACAATAGTAAACTATTTACAATAGTAAACTATTTACAATAGTAAATTATGGTTATATTTTTATTTTCTTACTTATGTATAAATTCTAATTTTCAAAGAAAATATTTACTTTAATAATGACATTAATTACTTTTATTGAGTTTTATCTAGATGCCAGGTCCTGGCATGCATATATAATTATCCTAAATAACCCTGAGAGACGGGAACTATAATTATCCCCATTGTACAGATGAAGAAACTAGGGCACAGAGGAACTAAATAATTTGCCCAAGGTCACATAGCTAAGCAAGTGGCTGAAAAGAAATTGGAACCTAGGTTTGCCTGATTCTTTTTTTTTTTTTTTTTGGTTTGCCTGATTCTTAACCAATCATCTTATAACAAGAAAAACTATTTCTTGGGGCTTCCCCAGTGGTGCAGTGGTTAAGAATCCGCCTGCCAATGCAGAGGACATGGGTTCAAGCCCTGGTCCGGGAAGATCCCACATGCTGTGGACCAGCTAAGCCCATGTGCCACAACTACTGAGCCCACGTGCTGCAACTACTGAAGCCTGCACGCCTAGAGCCCATGCTCCACAACAAGAGAAGCCACCGCAATAAGAAGCCTGCGTACCGCAATGAAGAGTAGCCCCCGCTCGGCGCAACTAGAGAAAGCCTGCGCACAGCAACACAGCCAAAAATAAATAAATTAAATAAATAAATTAAATTAATTAATTTTAAAAATCCACAACTGTTTCTTTTGTGGGGGAGGGGAATATTTGTTTTATTTTTAGTGTTGTGTCAGAAACAGATATGCTGGACAGCATAAAGTACACTGTGATTATTATGTCCTTTGATTTGGACACAATGCAATCTGTTAATGTCCCTATGACTGCATTTGATTTTTCACCTGTGATATGAGACTACTGGCTCATATAGAGCTTTGCAAAAAATCCTTTGGTTCTTATTTTATTTTTCTTTTTTCCCTTGACTCCCTCTTGCCCCCTCCTCTATCACCCCATCAGTTCCTGCCCCTCCAGTAACCATTTTATCAACCTAGTTGTTAACATTTTCCTCCATTTTCATATGGTCATATATAGACAAATACAAATGTACACATATTCAATATAGATTTTTTTTGTCACGTAAAAAAAGTGACTACTTTTTCCCTCCTACTTTTACTTAAAACAATTTCTCATCTAAAACTCCTCTAAATCAACTGGCAGAGTACAAACTTATTCCTTTTAATGGATGTTTCAAAATGTGGGTATACTATATCTTTTGAAACCATTCCTCTATTGATGGTATGCGTAGTATTTATAATGTGTGTGTGTGTGTGTTGCCACTTAAAACACTGCTCCAATAAATATCCTTGTACATATATATAGGATACATATGTATTGTTTTATACGTATGTATTGTTTTATTTCAATAGTTTTATTGAAACTAGTGGTTTTATTTGAGTAGGATAGATCCCCAGAACTGAGATTGCTGGATCACATTTTTTAAATAATAGCTGTTACCAGCAGTTGCTTTTGAAAAAGGCTGTAATACTTTTTATTTCAATAGCAGCTACATGAAAATACCCTTCACCCCACATCCCTGCAGCAGTAAGTATTACAGCCTATTCAACAGCTGTTCTAATAAAACCTCTGTGAAACAAGAGGTCAAAGGAAACTACTTAAACATAGTAAAGATAATTTACTGAAAATCAATAGCAATTATAATTCTAAGTGGCAAAAGATTAAAATTCTTTCATTCAAAATCAGGAACTACACATTGAGCTTTTAATTAAATACATCTCTCAGGTCTCTTTTATGCTTAACTTTAAAATTGATGTATATGACACATATAGAAATGTACAAATCATAAGTGCACAGATCAATGAATTATTGCAAAATAGGGGAATTCCCTGGTGGTCCAGTGGTTAGGACTCTGCACTTTCACGGCGGTGGCCCCGGGGTTCAATCCCTGGCTGGGGAACTAAAATCCTGCAAGCTGCGTGGCATGGCCAAAAAAAAAAAAAAAAAAATTATTGCAAAATAAACACATTCATATAACCACCACCCAGGTCAAGAAACAGACACTAGCAGCAGCTCAAAAGCCTTCTTCATGTCCCCTCCCAAACATTGCCCCCTTCCTCCTTCCTCAAGAGAACCACAGTCCTAACTTTTAACACCACAGAATAGTTTTCCCTGGTTTTGAAATATATAGAAATAAAATAACGCAGTATATACTCTTCTTTACATGTCTGGTTTATTTCTCTCAATATTATCTTTGTGAAGTTTTCCATATTACAGATAGCAGTAGTTCACTCATTTTCATTGTGGTACAGTAGTTCATTGTATGAATACTATACACAATTATCTATTCTATCTTTGATGGACTTTCAGGTGCTTTTGAATCTGAATCCTGTCCTCCAATATATCAGCCACCAATACTCCCAGCTTTGTGTCATCAGAAATTTGGATGGTTACATCATCTCTGTCTACATAAATCATTGACTTTTAACTGTTTGACAATACCAGACAGATTTGTGTCAGCCATCTAGAGATCTCCCTTCAGGTTAACCTTAATACACTAATAAATATTATTTGGGCAAAGTTGTTCAATGAGCTAAAACTATAGCTATGTGTAGTATCATTGAGCATACATTTCTACACCTCGTCTGATTCAAATAAACAAAGATTTCTTGAAGGTCTACTGTGTTCTGGGTACTGACTGGGGATAGAGCAGTGAACAAAACAGATCAGATCCATAGCCTCGCTGAATTTATGTTCTAGTTGATGAGACAGATATAAACAAACAATTTAGATAATTTTATTTAAGTGCATGAGGAAAGCGAAACAGGGCAACAGGATAGGAAGTAATAAGGAAGGAGGCAGACAGCGTTAGAAGGCAGTAACCACAGGAAGACTGAAGTGTAACATTTCAGGCAAGAGGAACAGCTAACGCAAAGGCCCTGAGGAGCGGATAAGCTACAAGAAACAAGAAGGTTAAATAACTGTAAATGGAAAGTACATTTCCATTTACAACTAGGGAAGCCCCATCCCAAGCGTTTTGATCAGCTGTCTTGCTGAAAACTAATTTAGCATGTCGTTGGGGCTTCCTTGGTGGCGCAGTGGTTGACTATCCTCCTGACAATGCTGGGGACACGGATTCGAGCCCTGGTCCGGGAGGATCCCACATGCCGCAGAGCAACTAAGCCCATGTGCCACAACTACTGAGCCTGCACTCTAGAGCCCGTGAGCCACAACTACTGAGCCTGCGTGCTGCAACTACTGAAGCCCGTGCGCCTAGAGCCTGTACTCTGCAAGAAGAGAAGCCACTGCAATGAGAAGCCCACGCACTGCAAAGAAGAGTAGCCCCTGCTCACCGCAACTAGAGAAAGCCGCGTGCAGCAACGAAGACCCAACTCAGCCAAAAATAAATAAAAAGTAAATAAATTTATTTTTAAAAATTTAGCATGCCCTTGGATTTCTTTAATCTGCCTGTCTAGTAATCACGTCATAAAAGGAAACAGCATTACTTAGGTGCCTGCGTGATATGGCCCCTGGTTACCTGGGTAGTCTCATTCTTGCACTCTGCCTCCTGTTTACCATTCCAGCCACCTCAGCTTTTTCTCTGTTCCTCTAGCCTGCCAAGTTTATTGCTGACTCATGCCTTTTTCACACGTGGTTTTCAGATTGTCTCTGTAGCAATACTTCCTACATTCTATTCATCTCCAGGGCTCAGATTACATGCTGCTTGTTCACAGAGGATTTCTCTAGCACTGACCCCTTCTGCAATGAGGCTAGTTCCTCTACTTATGTTCTCACATGAATCCCAGTGTTTTCTTTCATAGCACTTACCACAAGTTGCAATTATGCTGTAATTTTTGATATTATTTGTTTTCCTCGCTAGAGTTCCACAAGAGGCAGAAATGTGCCTGTTTTGTTTTCTGCTTCATTCCTAGTGCCTTGAACAGTGACTGCAATCCAGTAGGTACACAATAAATATTTGTTGAATGAACGAACTTGCCCTTAGTGGACCCAAGTTGATACTTAGCATCAATTCCTTTAAGTGATCATAAAACATTTTTTAATAATCCACCCAAAATCTTCCAGGGATCATTGAAGATTTTAAGACCGTAATTTTTTTTTTTTTTGGCGGTACGCGGGCCTTTCACTGTTGTGGCCTCTGCCTTTGCGGAGCACAGGTTCCGGATGCGCAGGCTCAGCGGCCATGGCTCACGGGCCCAGCCGCTCCGCGGCATGCGGGATCCTCCCGGACCGGGGCACAAACCCATGTCCCGTGCATCGGCAGGCGGACTCTCAACCACTGCGCCACCAGGGAAGCCCAAGACCATAATTTTTAAGGTCTCATTTTTTTCCACATGAAATACATTTTTGGAGAGTAAAATTTATGTATTATATAGATGTAATTTAAAAGTTGTGCTCGGCCCTGGGCGTCCCCGGGAGTCCCGACCAGCAGGACAAATCCTTGTGAGTCCGAGGAGGAACCTGTAGGGGTTGAAAAGAGAAGAAGGGGCAGGAGACGCGAAAGAATGGAGGCAGGACAAAATCCTGATCAAGCCTCAAACTTTCATTGCTGCAGTAGCTGTATTTATACAGTACAGAGAAAGGGGGGCGGGATCCAGAATAAGGGAAGTACTTGGCAAATTATCATTGGTGCTGCGTGCGCGGGCTTTCGTTTTTAGGCGCGGGCTTTTATCTCATTAAGCAGGAAGAGAAGCAGGATGTCGGCCATCTTCTAATGGCGAAAACTTCTTGGCTCCCAACAAAAAGTAGTACCGAATATTTATAATGAAATAACAAAACCTGCTCTACTCCCCAGTCTTACTCTCTAGATAGGCAGCTATTTTAAACTAAGCAGGTTTGGTCAATCCTCCATCTTCAAAAGAAGCCCTTTTTCACATTTGAAAATCAGTACATGTCACCTTCCGACACGTTTCCTGCTTTCAATAATTTTTATAGTATTTCTATTTGTCGTTTGCAATCAATCATATTAGCTATTTCTTTCACTATCTTTCAGTACTAGGATTAGAAATCTTGATTTGTTCAAAGCAGTGGTATATCTCATATAAGCTCTCCTCAGTAGTATTTCAAATTTCTTACCTATGTTTGTTCTTCCTGTTGCAGCATGAAAATTATCCTCCTTTTCTTTTTTTACTGAGGTAGAACTCACCATAAATTTCACCTTTTGAAAAAAGTATCTTTCTTGTTGAGGAAGGTGGAAAGAAAAGTAAACCTTACATGGCTCACCAGCAGACATACTGCTGTTTTCTAGAAGCAATGGTCTCTTGCCCAGGATGGCCTGGGTTCCAAAGCCAAGGTAAGGAGGGAGGACGATAGTGAGGAGTAGATAGGTAGAGGCAGGAAAGTGAAAGCATAGACTGTCTATTCAAAAAGTAGTGAATTCCTTTCAACAATTTTCTCTCATAACAAGTTTGTCATTCCTTATTTCACATCAAATGGTCCTCTATCAAATATTACAGGCAAATTTAGATCTAAATTTATATTATATACATATATATATATATATATATATATATATATATATATAACATCACTGGTGAGGGAATCCAAACAGAAATTGGGTGATTTAAAAAATAATAATTAATTTATTTATTTTTGGCTGTGTTGGGTCTTCGTTACTGCGTGCAGGCTTTCTCTAGTTGCGGCTACTCTTCGTTGCAGTGTGCGGGTTTCTCATTGCGGTGGCTTCTCTTGTCACACGGGCTTCTGTAGTTGTGGCATGCAGGCTCCGTAGTTGTGGTGCATGGGCTTAGTTGCTCCGTGGCATGTGGGATTTTCCTGGACCAGGGCTCGAACCTGTGTCCCCTGCATTGGCAGGTGGATTCTTAACTACTGCGTCACCAAGGAAGTCCTATATATATTTTTTTATATATAGTTTGGAGTTGATGCTACCCAAGTCATCTTAAGAGCCTCTTGTGCTCTAGGCATTGTTACCTTTGGAGATCCTTTGTATTATCATATAAACATATTAAAATGTCACATCCCAAATCAAATATTAAATCTTGCTATAAAATTTTGACACAATGTTATATAACTTTTCTTTTGAAATTATTATTTAAACCAGAAGTAATGTTTAATTTGTTTGCTTATCATTTCTCAAAAATCATTATGAAATCTTATGAATTTATGTAGAATGAAACAAAATCTAGCCTTCAAATGTAAAAAATTTATTTTGAATATTAATTTTATAATTGATAAACTTCACATGATACATGTGTGGACATTTGTTTTACTCGTTTCAAAAAATTGTGCACAGGGCTTCCCTGGTGGCGCAGTGGTTGAGAGTCCGCCTGCCGATGCAGGGGACACGGGTTTGTGCCCTGGTCCGGGAAGATCCCACATGCCGCTGAGTGGCTAGGCTCGTGAGCCATGGCCACTGAACCTGCGCATCCAGAGCCTGTACTCCGCAATGGGAAAGGCCACAGCGGTGAGAGGCCTGCGTACAGGAAAAAAAAAAAAAAAAAGATTGTGCACAAATATAACTTTTGTTTTAAATGTTAGTATTTTAAAATACATTAAATACTCTATAAATACTTTTTTTAAAAGATTTATTTTTATGTGTTTATTTATTTTGGCTGTGCCGGGTCTTAGTTGCCCCATGTGGGATCTTTGTTCTGGCATGCGGGATGTTTAGTTGTGGCACTCAGACTTCTTAGTTGCGGTATAAATACAATTTTAAATACATTACATACATTCACAGAAGATCAGTCAATCAACCCAGAAAAGTATAAAAGGAAAGTAAAATCCTTTTTCCTATCTAGCATTCCCATTTTCTAGAGTCTAGAAGCAATCACTGTTGATAATGTCGTGTGTACTTCCAGAAATTTTGCATACATATCCCAGCATGACAATGAAAAAAATTAGTAGTCAATCTAAGAAAGAAATGGAAAACTTTATTCAAGCCAACCTGAGGATTATTACCCAGGAGACAGTGTTTTGAAAGCTCTGAGGACTATTCTGCCCCTTAGAGGTCAAAGCATAGTTACATAAGTTTTCAAGACAAAGGGTTATACATCAAAGTAATATACTGACAGTTTACATAGCCCAAATACTGACAGTTTACATAGCCCAACAAGGTGAGTAGTGGGTTATTGTGACCCCTTACAGGACTGAGAAAGGAATGTTATCTCCTAAGGTGTTACCTTGCTCGTGCCAGGAGGAAATTGCTTTTTTTGGTGAGTAGACATTCCTGTGTCTTCTAAGGGGGATCTAGTTAATGCATAACACAGGTGCACAATGCACACTAAAGGGGAAGGGGTAGTGGCTCAAACAGGCAGGGAGTGAATTTTATGTTTAAAAATTTCCTTGTCCTGACTTAAAAATAATTTTATTTCATCAATCCCCCTTTTGATCGTTAATCAAAATGTGATCAAATATCTGGTCCCTCGATGCTAGGATGGTTGCTTACCTCCCCTGGTCCATCATGTCCCTCAATGCTGGTTTCTAATAGCCCAGTTCTTTGTTTTCTCTTATGGGGGGGTTGTACTGGTAGGGTGTCTGGCAAGGACTGACAGTCATTTTTTTTTTTAATAAATTTATTTATTTTTGGCTGCATTGGGTCTTCATTGCTGCACTCGGGCTTTCTCTACTTGCGGTGAGCGGGGGCTACTCTTCTTTGCAGTGCGTGGGCTTCTCATTGCAGTGGTTTCTCATTGTGGAGCACAGGCTCTAGGCTCATGGGCTTCTGTAGTTGTGGCATGCGGGCTCAGTAGTTGTGGCGCATGGGCTTAGCTGGTCCACAGCATGTGGGATCTTCCTGGACCAGGGTTTAAACCCGTGTCCCCTGCATTGGCAGGTGGATTCTTAATCACTGCGCCATCAGGGAAGCCCCGACAGTCAATTTCAAGTTGTCCAGTAGGATTTATGCCAATTTTACCTTGCATGTACCTTGTGCATGTCCATTATTTTATAGAGAACTATAGATGTGATCAATAGTTTCAGGTTGTTTGGATATCATCTTAGTAGAAGCAGGTGATACACAGCATAAAGGCAAGAATATTACTTTCTTTTTTCTTTTTTGGCTGCGTTGGGTCTTCACTGCTGCACGCAGGGCTACTCTTTATCGCAGTGTGTGGGCTTCTCATTGTGGTGGCTTCTCTTGTTGTGGAGCACGGGCTCTAGGTGTGCAGGCTTCAGTAGTTGCAGCACACAGGCTCAGTGGTTGCAGGTCATAGGCTCTAGAGCACAGGCTCAGTAGTTGTGGTACACAGGTTTAGTTGCTCTGTGGCTTAGATGCTTCGAAGACCAGGGATTGAACCCGTGTCCCCTGCATTGGCAGGCATATTCTTAACCAGTGGGCCACAAGGAAAGTCCCAAGAAACTGTTACTTTTAAAGTTACACAAACTGTAATAAAAATTGCCAATAGGAGTAACTATCATTAGTTAAGATTTAACCCAGCATCCTCCTTAACCAAACCATCTTCCTAGTATTTACCTTAAACTGGGAAGAGGATCATTCAGAATCGTAATTTGATTTTTCATATGTATTATAAGGCGGGTTACATTAGAAGATTCATCAGTATAAAAGCACAACATTCACTGTGTATGAGCACAAGTTCCCCCTTTGGAAGCTGTTAGAATACTGAGGGCCATGCAATTCTGTAGGACTGCTTTTCTCATCATGGAACCTTCTTAACTGAGCAAACTAATGACTTGGTTACTACGATTTAAAGCTTGCTGGGTGAATTTTGTTGAAGGCTCTATATGAGTAATGACATATTCTGCTTCAAGTGAAGGAACAAATATCATGGCCAAATAATCATACCACTGGAAAACTGATTGAACCCAGCATGCCCAGTTAAAGGCAGATTGGCAGGGACTAGTTTCAATGCTACCCGTAGGTGACCATGAGCACAAGGGAAACCAATTGTTCATCTTCCTAACCTACCTGGGGATAGCCAATGCTGTAAATTTGTTCCATAAATCGATTGGGTCTTGTTAGCGGCTACCCAATATATTTAACTTCTGGTGAAAAGGAGCCTTTATGGACAGGTTCAGAACAGGTATCATTAATTGGCCAGGTAAGAGTGTCCCACTTCACAAGAGTGATATCGGCAGTCACTTCCATGGTACTAGAATTTCTTTCTTCTAAGATAAAATCTCTAAGGCCTTGGAGAGGAAAAATCCACGAAGATAACCCAGGAGCACTGGACATAGGTAACTGACCACTAAGTCCATGCGCCACAGCTACTGAGCCTGCACTCTAGAGCCCATGAGTCACAACTACTGAAGCCCACACACCTAGAGCCTGTGCTCCGCAAGAAGAGAAGCCACGGTGATGAGAAGCCTGTGCACCGCAATGAAGAGTAGCCGCTGCTCCTAAAGAAAGCCTGCACACATGAACAAAGACCCAACACAGCCAAAAATAAATAAACAAACAAACAAATCAATTAATTAATTAAATTGGCTGTGCTGAAACTTTTCATAAGGAATTTCAGACTGAAGTTTTAAAAGGCCTCTGAAAGCCGGAAAGCCAGGCCAAGGACTTGTCATAGATTTTGCCTATGCTATCTACAGATTTGGGTGAATTCCACTCTTCTCAAGGTCTCCCAAATATTTTGAGATTCCTACACCTGTTAGGAGGTGGCCTTTCTTATTTACCTGGAAAGGCTGCTGTGAACCCTCTAAGTAAGGTACCAGGTTGGGGACTTCCCTGGTGGTCCAGTGGTAAAGAATACTCCTTACAATGCAGGGGACGAGGGTTCGATACGTGGTCAGGGAACTAAGATCCCACATGCCGTGGGGCAGCTAAGCCCACGCACCTCAACTAGAGCCCGCCTGCCGCAAACTACCGAGCCCACACACCCTGGAGCCTGAGAGCCCCAACTAGAGAAGAGAAGAAACCTGCACGTCCCAACTAGAGAAAAGCCCATGAGCCAGAACAAAAGATCCCGCATGCCTCAACAAAGTTCCCATGTGCCACAACTAAGACCCAATGCAACAACAACAACAAAAAAAAAATGACAAAAAAAAAGAGAGAAAAAGTTATCAGGTTGTTTGTCCAGTGGGCTTTATGGTTCCGTAAAGTCCACCTTCTTTAAAGCTGTCTGGTCATATCTGATTTTATGTATTGTCTAAACATGACATTTCAGTCAAAGTTATGGTAATATAACCAATGTTTCCAATTATGTCTTTTTATAAGGAGAACAGATTCTTATTAAACTTATGTACATAACTATATCACCATAAAAATAAGAATGCTCACTGAGAGTTTTCAAATTCTGGAGGGATCAAGAAGACAGAAAAAAATAAATGTTTCAATTCTACTTACAAAGGAATAATTTACCAAGTTGCCTAAGCCGCATTAGCTTTAAGGGAAAGATTTCCTTATGTCTGGAAAACACATATTAAAAGCCAGTAATAGGACTTCCCTGGTGGCGCAGTGGTTAAGAATCCGCCTGCCAATGCAGGGAACACGGGTTAGAGCCCTGGTCTGGGAAGATCCCACATGCCGTGGAGCAACAAAGCCAGTGCGCCACAACTACTGAGCCTGTGCTCTAGAGCCCGCGAGCCACAACTACTGGGCCCACGAGCCACGACTACTGGGCCCGCGTGCCACAACTACTGAAGCCCACACACTTAGAGCCCGTGCTCTGCAACAAGAAGCCACTGCAATGAGATGCCCACGCACTGCAATGAAGAGTAGCCCCAGCTCGCTGCAACTAGAGAAAGCCCGCGTACAGCAACAAAGACCCAGTGCAGCCAAAAATAAATAAATAAAAAAAGTAATAAATAAAAATAAATAAATAAAATTTTAAAAAGTAATATTTCAGACAAAATCCATAAAATTATAACCATATTCACCAGTTCACTAAGTCCTATGTAACTAATCCTTTTTGTTAACAGTTTTATGAAGCCATACGGTTTTTCACAAGGATTCTTTAATTTCTTACCCAGTTCAGCAGTATGATCAGAAAGTTATCAGAAACCTGTACTTCTCAAAAAAGCTCTATGAATCTTCTTGAAGATGTGGCATTTTTGCAAAGATAACAGTAAAACAATGACTGTGAATGACAAGAGACTTTAAAAGGCATAGTTAAAAATTTGATTACAATGCAATTGACAAAGAAACTTAGTTATTGCTGTGATATACAACATTTTAAGATACTAATTAGAATTATGATTGATAGCATTATACCAGGACATATCCAATTTTTAGAAATTTTATATAATTTCTAGAATATTTATATTAGTGACTTTTTATCCATACAATGCAAGCTAAGAAGTTTTATCTCCACTCAGTCGGCAATGCTTCCCATGTAACCCAACATACCGAATAATGCTAATTAGTTTAATCTGTCTCTGTCTCTGTCTCTGTCTCTGTCTCTGTCTCTCTCTGGGATGCTTCAGGGACCCTCTGAAGCATTCCACAATTAGCTGAAGGCAGGAGAGAATTTTATGTTTAAAAATGTTCTTGTCCTCCTGTAACAGGGAAGAGCCAAATCATGTTGGATCTGTTTCTTTTAAGCTTTTCTTCCCATTGCTTTTGTTCACTAAAAGGACGTAGTCTAAACACAATGGCCTGCCTCAGGGAACCCTGCCCCTCTGCCTGAATGTTAAACCAGAGTGTCTTTGTTTGGGGAAACATCCTGACCCTGTCCACCTGTGGATGGCTGCAAGAAAGAAGAAATGAACACATCATCTCCCTGAGGCTGGCCATTCCAGGGGATATTTGCAAATCTTATGGTCTTTTTACTTACTTCCTTATCTCCTCCCCATCTCTGTTCTATAAAAGAAACTGGCATCCAAACCCCACCTATAAGATGATTTTTGGAGGCACTAGTTTGCTGTCTTCTCCGTCTGCCGGCTTTCTGAATAAAGTCGTATTCGCTGCCTCAACATCTCATCTCCAATTTATTGGCCTGTCGTGCGGCGAGCAGAGCGAGCTTGGACTTGGTAACACTCCCTTAAAATAAAGATAATTCTATTCCATCTATATATGTATAAAAATACACAAATGGTATTGCATGATGGGTACTGTTGTGCATCATGATGTCTTTCACTTTCACGTAATTACTATGGAAGTTTTTTTCATACCTATAGATTTATCTCATTGTTTTCAAATGTTGCATAACATTTTACAGGATGAACTATAATGTATTCAGCTAGGGCCCTGTAAACATCTTCTTAAAAATGTTTATCTTTGGGGTGTAGTGGCATCGCGGGTGACTTTTTCTGTCCTATATTTCGAACAGTATTAGTGTTGCTATACCATTTCTATAATTTTTTTAATTAAAAAAAAAGAACCATCTTTTAGGGTGTGGTTTGTAGTAACAAAATTCAATAGGGGACTCTGGGAGTCAGTAAACACTGAGAATGGGCCTTCAAATCCACCCACTCAGGAGTAGATAATGGTCCCTAACTACATTTTCAATAGAGGTCAAAACCAAATTATTGGAAGTTAAGAGGTGAAGATAATTGCCAGGGCAGGTAATTTGTGAGAGGAGTTTGCCAAAGACTGGTGGAAAAGGGACAGAATCTATAAAGAGCAGCAAAGTTGGGCAAAGCCTTTGTTCCGATGTGGAAAGGCACAGGCGAAACAGGTGTAAGCTCTGCCTCCTTAGCTATTTTGATTATAAGCCTAAAGAAGACTTGATTAACAGTGGAGAGTTGGTAGCAGCCTGAGACAGCTTTCTTACCTTTTTCTTTTTGTTGTTTTACTTGGTAAAAAGTGAGTGAAGGTAAAGTGTCCTTATAAATTATGCTCTTGCGAGGTCAGTGACAGGGCATTGGGAAGGGGAGGAAGCCACTTGATTGTAAATCCCTCACGTTTCACCCATAAGCAAAATCTAGTTTGTGTCAATCTTGCTCTTTTGAAAAGGTGGGCCGTGGCAAAATGTATGATATTTAAAATCTTGAAATCAGATTTGCCTCGGTGAGGGTCTTTTTGTTTTTGTTTTTTGGGGTTTTTTTTTGTGGGGGGGGTTTGGATGCGCCAGGCGGCATGCCGGATCTTAGTTCCCCCACCAGGGATCAGACCGAACCCCCTGCAGTGGGGCTGTGGAGTCCTAACCACTGGACTGCCAGGGAATTGCCCTTGGTGATAGTCTTTTGAAGACAACGAGAGAGAACAAAATAACCAGAGAATAATGATTAGGTTGATAAACAGAAATGCCTTAGGTAAAATTACTGAGTTTGACAGTTACCCTTTTCCTGTGTGGTTCTGGAAGTAATGTCCTCATCTTTACTTAGCATTAGGGTTAGCCCTCATGAGGGGGGTGGGGGGGGATTTCCTGCTAGGTCAAAGGGGAAGGTGGTACCAGGCCAGTGGAGATATATTTTGGACAAAGCATTGGATCTTAACACACTTCTCAAATCACACCATTGTGGACAGGGAGTGTTGCCTGCTATCCCAGTTCTATCCACTGCAGCACTGACAGTATGCCCTGAGGGGAATTCAGGATGGAGAAAAACAGGAAGCATTCTGTGCTTTGGTTATTGGCCCTGATAGTTAAGATGCATATCTAAGGAGTAATTTCAATGAACCCAGATTTTTGCATCTTCATAAAATAGAAAAGCGCTAAAATCATCAAACTTGAGATCCCTGTTTTTTGTGATTAGCAGTAATCTTTTGATGTTTGACTACGTTTGTTTTCCAGCAAAAAACTCGTAGACCCTGGCTTTTCCCTTACCTCTTCAGAACAGTTCCTCACAGTTTTCTGAGAAGCTGTCTCCCAGAAGGGCTGTAGTCCTCGGTAAGAGCTCAGAAACAACTTGAAAGTTTTAGATTGTGCATTTTTCTTAAGCTGACACCATGTAAAGAGCATTCTCTTCTAACACCTAGAACGCTCTCTGTTTAGGCTGAATCAAGGTCTCTAGATACACTGTGGTGGCCAGGCTGGCTGTGTGTGTGTTGGGGGGTGTGGTGGTCGGAGGAGGGAGGAAAAGTGACTTTTTTCATGTTACATCTTTTGTATCTTTTATTATGAAAATAAATCATTCAAAAAATTAAGTTGTTGTTTTAAAGACTTGATTGAAGCTGAGAAGAGAAATTTGGTTTTGTTTTCTGGTCGGCACGGCCTCCTGGATTTACTTCATTTCATTCCTACTTCTTCATTTGCTTTGTGATTTCACAGTGTGAAGTTTTAGTTTAGGGCCCTCTCCCTGCAAACCACACCCCTGACCCAAGTTAACTAATCTAATCTAAGCAAGTCAATTTATGTGTAACATCCTCTTTTCTTCCACCTCACTTTTTGTTTCCCATCAGTAAACAAAACGTCTTGTTAAACAATGATTCTCTACCTCGAGCTTGAGATCTGAGTAACAGGTAGATGCCAACCCTGCCTGCTATTTATTAGCTGCATGACCTTTAGCAGGGCTCTGGTAAAATGCTCTGGAATTTGGTTGCCTCATGTGGGGCCGTGGAAGGTGCACTCACTAGGTCAGAGGTCAAAGGGCGTGGGCTAAAGTTTCATTCTGCCACTTTGTTGCTGTGTAAACCTGGGCATGCTGCTTGGCCTATGAGCTTCAGTTTCTAAAAATGGCGATAAGTCTTCCTTCCAGGAGGGTTGTGAAAGTGAGACAAGATATGTAAAAAGGCCTGATGTCCAGGACAACGGGGCTCTCAAGCCATGTTAGTGTCTTTTCCTTCCTCTTCACCTTATTTCCACTTTTGATTTGTTTTAACTTTGTAAAATGGGAATGGTGAACTTTGTAAAGCCTGCCTGTTACTCAGGCCCCCTGCCTTTCACAGTGCTTTGCAAACTGTGAAGCAGAATATGTGATTGTTTTGGCACCAGGCAGACATGGGCCCCAGGCTGTGAATTTCTCTGCCCTCTCTAAATTGTGTTTGAATTCCAGAGGAGAGCTCTGTTTTTCTAGGTGGAAATTAGGTAAACTTTTCCAGGAGCTCACCCCAGGCAGTAAGCTGGGGGCTGGGAGCTCCTTCTGGAAGACCTTTCCATCATTTTCACAGGGCTCAGCATCACAGAGCCACCTGGGGGGGAGTCAGGGAAGGGTATTGTTCTTAGAAGCCACCTGGATGCTGGCTTACTCCCTTAGGACGAGAGAAGCTGCTCAGACCTTTGAAACACATTACTGAAAACCTATTCACACTTACATGGAAGCCAAACATGAGGATGGCGGTGATGATGACAATGACTATAATAATGATAATAAACCATACCTGCTGTTCACTATGTATACTGTGCTGTGAGAGAAGAGAGGATGCGCTCAGTCCAGTATTTGATTTGACTTTTTTTTTTTTTTTTTTTTGCGATGCGTGGGCCTCTCACCGTTGTGGCCTCTCCCGTAGTGGAGCACAGGCTCCGGACGCGCAGGCTCAGCGGCTGTGGCTCACAGGCCCAGCCGCTCCGAGGCATGTGGGATCTTCCCGGACCGGGGCACGAACCCGTGTCCCCTGCATCGGCAGGCGGACTCTCAACCACTGCGCCACCAGGGAAGCCCCACTTGATTTGATTTTTAAAGCTTTTATTGCATTTCTATCTCCTCTGAAGTTTTATTCCTATGGCACATGGAGGTGTAAAGTAAAAGTTTTAAACTTAGACATACTAAGAGGAGGGAAGAGAGAAGACAGTTAAACTAAAAATGAGTAATTTAGTCAATTTAATTAGTTTAGAAAAGAGCCAGAGGTACACATGGAGGTTTAGAAGACTTCATTAAGACACTTGGGGGAGTTCCCTGGTGGCCAGTGGTTAGGATTCTGGGCTTTCACTGCCATGGCCTGGGTTCAATCCCTGGTTGGGAAATTGAGATCCTGCAAGCCATGAGGTGCGGCCAAAAAAAAGAAAAAAATAAAGACACCTGGCATTGCCACTCAGAGGATTTGTAAACTGTATTAAACAAGCAACTCTCCCTGCCCCTCAGTTTCCTTGTCTTAAGATGAGGAGGGGCTTCCCTGGTGGCGCAGTGGTTAAGAATCCGCCTGCCAATGCAGGGGACATGGGTTTGAGCCCTGATCTGGGAAGATCCCACATGCTGCGGAGCAACTAAGCCCATGTGCCACAGCTACTGAGCCTGTGCTCTAGAGCCTGCGAGCCACAACTACTGAGCCCACGTGCCACAACTACTGAAGCCTGCGTGCCTAGAGCCTGTGCTCCGCGACAAGAGAAGCCATTGCAATGAAAAACCCGCATACCACAACGAAGAGTAACCCTCGCTTGCTGCAACTAGAGAAAGCCCACATGCAGCAACAAAGACCCAATGCAGCCAAAAATAAATAAAGAGAGAAAGGAAGATGAGGAGGATTAGTGAAATAATATCAAACCCTTCCTAGCTCTAACTTTCCTAGGCCAGATGCTTACAAATTGAAGTTCTTTTGTTTCAACCTGTCTTGTTCCATGGACAAGGGGGAGGGAAGAAAGGGTCCTAGTTTTTATAGAGCAAGTAGCATATGCCAGGTTCCGCATGAGGGATTTTGTTTACATTAATGTATACATTAACTCCTAGCACAGCATTGCTCTGTTAATTTGACCAGTGGTCTTAAAATGGGGGGTGGGGACGCATGCCAATAGTACCATCACAAGGTTCTCTTATTTCTATCTTATCAAGAAAACAAGAAAGTAATTGATAAACAGAAATGGGTAGACAGAATTGTGTATATATATATGTGTATATTTATTATAAATAACATATATATAAATTATATATTTATATGTGGTACATAATTTAAATTTTACACTGGGGTGCAAAATTTAAAAAAAAAGAGGAGTTGAAACATTATCCTAGACACTGGAAATAAGATAATCACTGTTAATCTACCAAATAGATATTTTACTTGGGGGAAATTGAGAGTTCGTAGTATGTCCAAATGAATTTTCATGTATAAATCACAGGTGAGCTGTTTCTTAATCCATCCTTTCTGTCCTTCTTTCCCTACTTCCCTGGCGGTCCAGTGGTTAAGACGCCATGCTTCCAATGCAGGAAGCAATGAAACATGTAATTCACTAAATCATTCTCATTGTAAAAGAATAAAAAAACATAGAGCAAAGCCTTCTGGGCCATTCTCCACTCTGCCCTCCTCCCCACCCCCAGTCCCTGAACTTACCCTCCTACCCAGTCCTCTCCCCAGAGATAACTACAATTATCATTTAGATGTATATTCCAGCCCTATAAAAAGTAAAGTTTCCTCATTGCTATCCTTAAGTTGTTGCTTTAAGAAAAAAGAGACGGGAAAGAGTAAGGGGAAAGTGGGACTCGGTAATCTACAAAACGTTTTAGGCAGGACGCTTTTCAAAACCCAAGAGCAGAACTGGAACTTGAACCACACGTGGTTTCCAACATGAGCATCTGGCCACCTCCACCTTGGTAAATACTGCTGATTGGCTGGCTCTGGCTGTGGCCCACCTGCCAGTGACGGCCAAACACAGGAAAGCTGACAAATCAATAGCATCTTTCACTTTTTAATTTTTATTCTTTATATTCATCGGTCCCCCGTACTCTGATGATTGCCGAGAATAGGAGATTCTCTTACACACAGTAGCAGGGAGGCAGTTTCTATCCTCTTTCCTTTCTAAAGGACAATGTCAAGGACATGTTGAGGCCAGGTCAGTAAATGTTACATCAGAGATACTGCTGCTATATTTACTCCCACTTGCCTTTCAAGCAAAGCAATTTATATGATGAAAAACAGCAGAGACAAACTGACCTGGGTATCTTCAAAGAAAACATTGAATTTTAAAGCTGTGTATGATCTTACATTGCAGTAAATTTCTCTGGGGGCTAAATTTCCTTTTTCTCTCTCTTCCGACTTTTTAGAATTCTCTGTGAGGAGAGAGTTAAAGAGACATACTACTTCATCCCAGGCCTACAGACCTGCAGTTGCTATCCAGGGTTTAATTCATTCTAGGCTGTCACCATAGCCTTGAGATGAGAGAGACTAAACAGACAGGAGAATGACAAGCAGAATTACCACTGGATTTGCTTTGGTCTGGAAGTTCCCATATCAGCTTATGTCCCACCCCCACCCTGAAACCCCTTCTGGACCAATTATTTTTATTCTTCAAACCTCAGTTTTCTTTTTTTTAATTAATTAATTAATTTATTTATTTATTTGCGGTACGCGGGCCTTGTCACTGCTGTGGTCTCTCCCGTTGCGGAGCACAGGCTCGGGATGCGCAGGCTCAGCGGCCATGGCTCGCGGGCCCAGCCGCTCCGCAGCACGTGGGATCTTCCCGGACCGGGGCACGAACCCGCGTTCCCTGCATCGGCAGGCGGGCTCTCAACCACTGCGCCACCAGGAAAGCCCCATAAACCTCAGTTTTCTGCTCAGTAAAATAGGAAGATTCAATTCTGTTTCACTTGGAGGGGTATTGTTAGGAGAATGAATAAATATGAATAAGGTCTTGTGGGAAAAGGAAGGTTATTCAGCACTGATTCAATTCAACAATCATTTCTTTTTTTTATTGAAGTATAGTTGATTTACAATGTTGTGTTAATTTCTGCTGTACAGCAAATTGATTCAGTTATATATTTTTTAAATTTATATGTACATTCTTTTTTTTTTTTTTTTAACTGTTTGGCCATGCCACACGGCCTGTAGGATATATGCAGGATTTTAGTTCCCCAACCAAAGATCAAACCCGTGCCCCCTGCATTGGAAGTGTGAATCTTAACCACTGGACTGCCAGGGAAGTCCCTATACATTCTTTTTTTATATTCTTTTCCATTATGGTTTATCACAGGATATTGACTATAGTTCCCTTTGCTATACAGTAAGACATTGTTGTCTATCCATTCTCTATATAATAGTTTGCATCTTCTTACCCCAAACTCCCACTCCATTCCCCACCCCTCCCCTTGGCAACCACAAGTCTGTTCTCTATGTCTGCTGAGTCTGTTTCTGTTTTGTGAATAAGTTCTTTTGTGTCATATTTCAGATTCCACATATAAGTGATATCATATGGTATTTGTCTTTCTTTCTGACTTACCTCACTTAGTATGATAATCTCAGTTGCATCCATGTTGCTGCAAATGGCATTATTTCATTCTTTTTTATGGCTGAGTAGTATTCCATTGTATACATGTACCATATCTTCTTTTATCCATTCAACTGTCAATGTACATTTACATTGTTTCCATGTCTTGGCTATTGTGAATAGTGCTGCTATGAGCATAGGGGTGAGTGTATCTTTTTGAATTATGGTTTTGTCCAGATATATGCCCAGGAGTGGGATTGCTGGATCATATGGTAACTCTATTTTTAGTTTTTGAGGAAGCTCCATACTGTTTTCCATAGTGGCTGCACCAACTTACATTCCCATGAACAGTGTAGGAGGGTTCCCTTTTCGCCACACCTTTTCTAGCATTTGTTATTTCAACAGTCATTTCTTGAGTACATATTAAGTGCTGGCAGAGAATACCATCCAGAGTAAAACATTGTACCTACCCTTAAGTAGTTAACAATCTGATAACTGGAAAAAAAAAAACAAGTTTACAAAGAACCTTAACCTCACGCAGCAGATGATAAATTACAAATGAGGGAATAGGAGAGGATTAGGGGAAGTTTCAAAGGGAGAAGCTGCACTGAGATGAGAGATAAGAAGAGGACATTCCAGATAGAGAAGAAAGAATAAAGAAAGGTGTGGAGGAGGCAAAGCTCAGGAAGAATTCAGGGGACAAAGAGTACAGCAATCTGGCATATACGTCAGGGAGCCATGGATGGCAAGCTGGGTTCATATTGGAGAGGTTAAGAAGTCTATACTTAATCCTATAGGTGTCACAGATGTTTTGTTGAGGAAAGACATGATTAAAGTACTGCTTTAGGGCAATTACTATGGTGGCTGGGGTGTGGGTTGGGGAGGGGCAGCTTGGAGGGGTAAAAGGAACAGGTGAGGGTGATAGCAGAGCATCACAAAGTCTTCCTTGACCCACAATGAATCTCTGCATCACATGCTGTAAAGGAAGAACTTCCCTCCTAATATTGACACATTCAGCATTTACACTCACCCCAGTTTGGTTTTGGTGGGTCTCTTTTCCAAGCATGACTCCTGGCTCCCCATTCAGGGGGTGCTTCCTGAGAACAGGGCCTTTATTTGTTCTCTTCCTCTTTCTCCTCTCTGTGCCAGCAGTCCCAATGCCCTCCATGCTATGGCCAGCCACAGCCCTCACTCAGGGTGGAAAGACTGGCACTTTCTTTCTGCTTTTGTTTTAGGCATTTTTTAGCATCAACCAGGGCATTCAATGAATTCAGAGGGTAAAAAAAAGAAATAATTAGTAGGCAGATGAGGGAGGAGGAGATGTACCAGTGTCATAATGAAAGACTAAGCTTTGGTTATGGTCCTTTAAAGAAAAATTTAAGACACCATTTGTTTAGCATTATTATATATCTTGTATTTCACATGTATTATCTCATTGCATTCAGTCGGCAATCCTATGAGTTAGTTACTATTATTTACAAATGAGAAAACCGAACAGAAAAGTTCGATAATTTGGTCAGTAGCCCATAACGAGTGACAAAGTCAGAATTTAAATCATGTTTCTCCGCCCATTATCTTAACCACTATAGTCTATTGGTCCTGCATTGTGGACCTAGATACCGAGGTCAATTAGTTCTTCAGTCCATACCCTTCTCCTCCAGTACAAAGGCACTGTTGCTTGAATGTTTACTGAAGGAGTTGATCCCTTCAGGGTTAAGACTTTGTTACTGGAGATTAAATTGCAAAGCCCTAACCTTTTCAATGCTAAGTAGCTCTCAGGGGGATCTCAGTGCTTGGAAAGATTTTAGCCTGCCAGACAAATATCATTTATTAATTAATTCCATTTCCCATAAGACAACAAGACCTCCTACACTGAGTTGATGGGACTCCAGACAAAAAAATAAAAAACAAAGAAATCAGAGTAGCCTAAAAAGAACTGACAGTTTCTATCAGGCTCCTTTGAAATGAAGAGAAGAGCTCTCAGGCCTCCTTGGAACCTCAGGGTAGTGACCTGTGGGACAGTGAAAACTGAACCCCTGCTGGAAATCCCTGCTCCCACCATTTCTGTTAGATTTGCTTGAGTGTCTGGCATTTTGGAGATTTGATGGGAAGGGAGCCGCGAAAAGGAAGAGAGCAGAGCACCTGAGGAATGAGGGAGGGAGGAAGGGACGGTGAGAGAGAGGGAAGGAGAAATTAAGGGGAACAGAGACTCTGGGTATTCTCCTGAATGATGCCTGTAGCTTTTAGCTAATTAACTAAATTAGAGCCTGTTTTGGTTCAGTTGAGAAGGCAGTGTGATAGGACCTAAAGACCGTGGATTTTTTTTTTTTAATTTATTTATTTATGGCTGCGTCAGGTCTTAGTTGTGGCTCGCAGGATCTTTCTTGCCCCGAGGCCGGTGGGATCTTAGTTCCCCAACCAGGGATCAAGCCCTAGTCCCTTGCATTGGAAGGTAGATTCTTAACCACTGGGCCAGCAGGGAAGTCCCAAAAGCGTGGATTTTGAAAAGAGATACATTTGAATTTCAAGTCCTGCTTTTTTCACTACCTGCATAACTTCTGAATCTCATGGAATGAAATAGCTATTTCTTAGGATTGTTATACATGAGAGCGGATAAGTTTTAAAAATTCCTGCTATTAATAGGCCTTAAATGAAGGCCATTTATTCGAAGTCTTGAGAACTACCATTTTGTATTAATTTAAGAAGCCTCAGAATTAAACAATTTGCATAATTCACACCTCCTTTTGAATTTCAAGTCTGTTATCTCTAAGAAATAATTGTTGAATTAAACTAGAAAGACCTCAGATATTTTTAGGAGATGATAGTGGTCAGCCAAACAGAAGAGCATGACCTTAATGAATTTGCTGATCCACAGGAAGACAGAATGTTGACGAAGCCACCAAATTGTCAGAAGTTTTCATTTAGCTTTTCTAACATCATCTCTATCAGTTTTAGACCGAAATGTAATTCTTTTCAACCAAGGATCACCAAGAATGAACTAAGTTGCATCCTTTCAAGTTAGATCTTGAGACAAATATTTCTGGGGGGCTTGGGGTGGGGTGGGGGACACCAGCCGTCTCACGGGATCCTAGTTCCCCATTCAGGGATGGAACCCGCACCCTCAGCAGTGAAAGCTCGGAGTCCTAACCACTGGACTGCCAGGGAATTACCCCCAATTTCCATTTATTTCTGTTTTTAAGAGTTCTCATTCCAAGATCTTCTGGGTTGGAAGCTTGATATTTCAAGGTCCTAGTTTTCGGTTGGAAGCTTTTTCCTGACTTTCCTGTTTTGTTTTGTTTTCTCGCCTGAGGCCAGATGCTGAGCTCTAGTGCCAGGGTCTTATCCAAACACATGACCCTATTTCTCTAATATCTCCAGGGGATGTGGGGAGGAAGCAGTGGGGGGATGCTGGCTCTCAAGCACTACTGCAAGTGCCTCCTAAGCAAGGCTATTGTGTTGGTGGGGGGTTGTTTTTGTTTTTTAAAATATTCCCAAGTAATAACAACATTTGCATATTCAATAGCTATTCTTGCTGGATTTCTGAGTTCCTTAATTTCAAAAACTGTAAAATAAAACCATGTACCTCCATTGTAACCAATTTCAAAATTCAAGGAATGAGCACGATAGGTGTGTGTGCTCTCTTCCCTGTCCCACATGGAGATCTGTCCCCTTGGAAACTGGTTTGGTCAGGTAGGGGTGGATGGATACCTTTGTCTCTCCAGTTCAGGTATTACCCAGGGATGTGAGTTGAAAATCAGTGAAATTTGTCAGATTTCCCTAAAAGTAGTTAGGAATTCTACACATTAATGTAATAAAACAGCAAGACCATCACATGGTCAGGCAGGGTCTCAGCCTGAGACCTCTTTCCCTACATTTTCATTTGGTTAGAGTCAGCTCAGACATCCCCACCTCACGGAAGCCTTCCCTATCACCTCTCCAATCACTCTGGGTTAGGGGTAGGCTCAAACTTCCTTCTCACACTGTCTTAACCTCTGTGTAGCATTGTCATCCACTGATTACAAGTTGATTGCCTTGCCAGAGCATTTTTTTCTCAAGAGATTTTTTTCACTCCATCTATAGAAAGTAGTGGAGGACCTGGTATATGATAGATTTTTTTTTGGCTGAGTTGGCTTTTCATTGCTGTGAGGGCTTTCTCTAGTTGTGGTGAGCCAGGGCTACTCTTCATTGGGGTGGGTGGGCTTCTCACTGCGGTGGTTTCTCTTGTTGCGGAGCATGGGCTTTAGGTGCATGGGCTTCAGTAGTTGTGGCATGCAGTCTCAGTAGCTGTGGCTCATGGGTTCTAGAGCGCAGGCTCAGTAGTTGTGGCGCGCGGGCTTAGTTGCTCCGCAGCATGTGGGATCTTCCCGGACCAGGGCTCAAACCCGTGTCCCCTGCATTGGCAGGCGGATTCTCAACCACTGTGTCACTAGAGAAGCCCTGTGATTGATATTTAATACCACTTTGCTCATAAAGGAAGGAAGGAAGGAAGGAAGGAAGAAGAAAATGCATTTTGCATTCCCAGTTCATTAAAGTTTATCTATTTACTAGGTCTCTTCATTAAAGTTTATCTATTTACTAGGTCTCTTCAATCCGGCACTGAATAATTGAGAACGGCGGGCTTTCATACACCAAACTAGCATATTTTAAAAATTCTCCCATTCCAATCAAAGCTTTTGCTCATAGTCAAATCTAGCTCCCTGCAAGAAAAGTTGAGTGTTCTAATTCTGGTGTTGATGCTGGTGGTGACTTGGGCTTTCCTTTTTTTTCAGTTTGTTCATCTGTAAAATGAGTCTGTGTTTCAAAAATGTGAGTTGTAATCCATTAGTAGCTTTTCTTATCAATTTAGTGGGTGGCAACTGGCATTTTAAAATTGAAATCATAGTGTAATTGTTTGTGGTAAGGTAAGGATTGCTTCGTGAAACTTAAGGTTTTGGTTATACTCTATGTATGCAGGTACTAGGTTGTGGTGTAAAATGTACTTCTTACTGTATTATCACAACAAAAAATTTTAAAAGAATTGAATTGGATGATAAATGAAGCCCCTCTAATCTTAATCTGTGTGAATTTGGCAGGACTGCAGTGTAACTACTAAAATAGTGGGGAAAGAGGGGCTGCCAAGAATTAAAGAGAGATCAGAACAGTTCAAAACAGTAAGCAAACTATAGAACAGGAGGAACTGACATAAGAGCACCAGAAAGGTTCAAAATAGAAATCCTTCAGAGAATTGTGCAATTTGGCCCTTCCCACCTTCTGAGCCTTAAATCTCTGACCTGTCTGTTGCCTTTGTTTCTATGAGTTGGGAAGAACAGTGGTATTTTCATGAGCTGTTCCCTCTAGCCCTGCCCTTACTCTTCTCCTCTGCTTATATATTATAACTCCTCTTCTTGCCTCTCGGCAGCTCCTCCCTGCCCTGATGCATCCACATGTGTGTGCTCGCACCTCTTTCTGTTCATGCTTGCTGGTCAGCCACATATACCCCACACGGAGCCGAGAAGTATGTGTCAGAATGTGGGGTCTGGACAGGGCGGGTGAAGGGGTGGAGTGATTCCCTCAGCATCCCAAATCTTCCCGAGAAGGCAGATCAGTATAAATTCAAAACACATATTTTAATCCCAAACACTGTTTCAATTCACATTAAAAGAACGTATCAGGGCTTCCCTGGTGGTGCAGTGGTTGAGAGTCCGCCTGCCGATGCAGGTGACACGGGTTCGTGCCCCGATCCGGGAAGATCCCACATGCAGTGGAGTGGCTGGGCCCGTGAGCCATGACCACTGAGCCTGTGCGTCCGGAGCCTGTGCTCTGCAACGGGAGAGGCCGCAACAGTGAGAGGCCCGTGTACCACAAAAAAAAAAAAAAAGAAAGAGAACATATCAGTACTTATTATTATTAATTTTTAATCAAGAGGCATCGTGAGCTTTAAAAGTTTGAGAATCACTGGTCAATAGAGTCAAAAGTGCCTCCCATTACCCACCAACTCCAATCACCTGTCTTTGTTTCAGGCTATTAAGGCCAGCCAGCATCAAGGAGATGCAACTAGAGAGAGATGGAAATGGGTCTTAGAAACCCTGCTGCGGAATGACTGATGGGAAGGGTTTGGGACACAAAGCAAGGACAGCTTGATTTCTAAAGTCCCTTGTAGTTATCAGATTCTTAAAAACTAAGATTTTTAGGATTTAATGGACAAATGAGAAGTGAGATGGGATTTTAGCAGGTACCTACTCTGTTTTGTGATTGGGGGGCCCAGCCTCAGGACAAGGAGACAAGAGACCTTGGTGTAAAAACCTCAGCTCCCTATTCTGGCTATGGATGCTTCTGGACAGTGCTTAGCTGAAACCCATGAAAGAATGGATTGTTCTCAATGCTTGTGTCAGGAAAACATGTTATGGACCATCCCTGCAGATTCTTCAGCAAGCTCTGAGTCACTGCTAGAAATTAAAGGTGGGTGGGCTGAATGCTGGCATCCCAGGGTTTCAGTCCTTTGCAACTGACCAATCAGATAACCTTTGACATCTGGCTTGACCTCTCTGTTTCTTATTCTTCCTTTTCTGTTAAATGAGTATTCAGGTAAGCAATAAAGACTTCCACTGCCAAGCACTTTTTAAGGTAACTTACATAAGTTAAAAAGAAGTGGTAGTAGTAGAAAAAGTAGTAGAAATGGAAGAAGCAGTAAATATTATTATTTTATAAATTAGAAAACTGAGGCACAGAAAGTTTAAATACCTTGCCCAAGGGAAACCAGGGATTTGTGTACGTGACTGAGTCTACAACCACCTGAGTCTGTGTGACTCCAAGGTGAGTAATTGGTGTTGGGTGCTGGGAGCTGGGGTGAAAGGGGCTAAGGAGGAACTGAAGACTGGTCTGGCCCTGCCCTGAAGAGTCTTGGAGCGGTGCTGAGTCACAGCCCTTCTAGGTTCCCCCTCTGGAAATGACTTTAGCCTAGAGCTAGAGTCCTCAAATGTTTTTGCTCCTGTATCTTTCTGAAAGAGTTTTGAAAAACCATACATCTCTTTGTACATATTAAACTTGACATCTAACGTTTTTCATTGTAAGCTTAAAGACTTGTAAGAGTTGTAAAATATAATTACTGGCTTTTGTAAATATCAATATAATAAAACTATGAAATCATTCTTTTAAGTAAATCTAAAGGATTCATAGAAATATCATAGTAGTTTGATATTACCATCATCAATTTCACTAATTCATACTAAACTCTCTAAATTGGAAGTTTTACATTGTTTTTTTCTTTGAAATCATATTTTGATTCCTCTTTCAAGTAATCTTGTCTTAATATAATTTGGTAGTTGAAAGTATTTTACTGATTCTCTATTATACATACTTTTCTGCAACAAAAATACATAAATTGACATTCATTTAAAGATATTTCCAGGGACTTCCCTGGTGGTCCAGTGGTTAAGACTCTGTGCTGCCAGTGCAGGGGACCCAGGTTTGATCCCTGGTTAGGGAACTAGCTACCGGATGCCTCAACTAAGAGCCTGCATGCCGCAACTAAAGATCTCACACCTGGCAGTGAAGATCCCGCGTACCGCAACTAAGACCCGATGCAGCCAAATAAATAAGTAAATTTTTTAAAAAAATAAATTTATTTATTTATTTACTTATTTATTTTTGGCTGCATTGGGTCTTCATTGCTGCGTGCAGGCTTTCTCTAGTTGCGGCCAGCGGGGGCTACTTTTCATTGTGATGGTCGGACTTCTCATTGTGGTGGCTTCTCTTGTCACAGAGCCGGGGCTCTAGGCACGTGGGCTTCAGTGATTGTGGCTCGCGGGCTCTGGAGCACAGGCTCAGTAGTTGTGGCCCATGGGCTTAGTTGCACTGTGGCATGTGGGATCTTCCCGGACCAGGGCTCGAACATGTGTCTCCTGCATTGGCAGGTGGGTTCTTAACCACTGCGCCACCAAGGAAGTCCCAGTAAATATTTTTTTTAAAAGCTGTTAAAAAATATTTACACTGACAGAAGGTTCTAATTAGTTAAAAAATATTACTGTTACTAATAGCATTTTTCAAAACAACAGATATTACAAATCTTTATAATTAGTAAGTATTATTACTATATAATACTTATAATTAGTAAGAAGTGAAATTTTATTGAGAACTTGTCTCTTAAGGAGATGGAATGGGGAGGTGTTTATGGTTCCTTGGATGAAAATAATTGTGGAATTGTCCCTTTGATGTCCCAGAGGATTTTATACCTTAGAGCAATGAATGCACCATTTGGCAGGATTAGAGAAGAGGGAGAGGTAAACTTCTGTTTTTTTTGAAGTGGCCAGAGGGCAATTAAGAAAGAGCTAAGGAAAAGAAAATCAGGGCTGCAGAAGTCCTCTGAGGCACACCAGTTTTAGGGAAGAACATGAATGAAAACTGAGGACCTGGAAATTGAGTCCTTTGAAACCACTATGGTCCTGTACCCTTTGGAAAAGATTTACATGCCCGAACCCCTAGCAGCCCTGTCGATCTCCATGTTAACAGGGTTCCCCCATGTGCCCAGGGGAAGAAACTGGGTCATGGTAGCCATAACCAAACAATGCTCTTTGTTTCCTAGCCAGTGTATTTAAACAACATACCCCTCCTTCAAGGTCCTCCTGAGTCACTCTGGAGTCACTGGGCGTGGTTTTCTCGTGCTCACAAACTGGTCTGCAGGGCCCTTTTGTGGTTTCTGCCCGTTTTGCTTATGTTCTACAGTCTGGCACAGCGAGCTGCTAGCCCTTTAGATGTCAGAGCCAAGTAGATGGTCACATGAGAAAGCTGAGCATCAGACCCTAGATCCATAGGCCTCTTCTGGCTCACACAGTGGCCTCCAGAGAGAAAAGTGACCCCACCCCCACCCCCAGTGTCTTCCCTGGGATAGATGGGGTCTTTGCAGGGAAAGTACCTCCTGCTGACAGTGCTTACAGGAGTTTGTGAAACAAACCTTCCCATTTGGTCTCCTTTTTGGTTTAGTAGTGGTGATAAATGCCCAAAGTGGGCTGAAGTACCAGGCGCTCTGAAAGGGGACCCTCATCCCAGCCTGCATTTTATATTTCAGCATTTCCCCAATTTTCTTCACATCCCAATACTCAAATGGCTCCTTCTCTTGCCCTTGACCTTTTGTCTCCTTGGTGAACTCATATTTACTCATCAAATCTCAGTGCAGTTTCTTCTTTCAGGATGCCTTCCCTTTCCTCTGATGGCCTCAAGGGTTTTTTGCTATCCCTCTGCTCTTACTACATTTTGGTAACATTTGCTCTTACATATTTGTTAGTTTTTCTCTCCAATTAAACTATGGGCTCCTTAAGGACTAGGACTAGGTATATCAGAGTTTTCTCTGTTATCTTTCGGTACACAATCAGAAGTGAGTAGCTCTCCTTAAGTCACTCTACTAGATGCTTTTAAGTGCTCAGCTCTCTGGAGGATAACCAGCTTATTCCACAACCTCTGTGACTATAGAGGTTCTGGAGTTTGGAGGATGCTGAGGAGGGGACAGAGGTCTCTGGGCACAAGCTACTGAACACAGCCAGGGTTGTGTAGATAGAGTCTCCAAACCCTGCCTGCTGTGAAGGAAGGGCCTATGGGATTCTCCTGCCCTGTTGGGATGAAAGAAACAGTTAATGGAGAACCAGCCTATTATCTGAACTCAGCCCCCTCCAAACAAGGCTCTGCTTGATACAGTCTCTGCTCCTTTTCCAAGGGGAGGGAACCGCAGTGGGCGGAGCTATGAGATCTTCTGGCCTGGATTTGGAAGGATCTGGACTGCCTGTTCTAAGGGAGTTCGCTTTATCAGGATTTTATTCAAGCAAGCCCCGGATGCAGATCTGTATAGCCTATTCACTGCATTTGATGTACAGCAGTGCTACTCAAAATGTGTTCTACCACTGGCAGCATTAAAATATCTTGGGAGTGTTAAGAGTGTAAATTCTTGGGCCCCTCTCCAGACCTACTAAATCAGAATTCCTCAGAGAGGCCCTGGAAGCTGTGTTTTAACAAGCTCTGCTGATGATCTTGATGTACACTAAAATTGATAAAGTACTGTTATATTGGATACACACACACATTCCTTCTCTCTCTCTCTCTCTCTCTCTCTCTCTCTCTCTCACACACACACACACACACACACACACACACACACACCAGCTGCCTACAGCTCCTACAGCTGTTAATGCCACTTGGTCACTTCTCTGTGGTTTCCCTCATCAGGGCCCTGGGATTTGTTTTGCTCCACTGTGGATCTTGTTCATTTCCTGCTGCTTCCAAGGGGTTGGGAGAGGAAAGAGCCAGCATGAAGGCAGGAGGGAGGAGGAAGGGGTTAGCTAAGGCAGTGGAGCTTTCAAGAATGAAAAGGAAAATGCTAAGTGACAATGTTCCTTTGTGAAGAGGTAGCTTTATGATGTAGCTGCAAGTCATTAGCGATCGGGCGCGCGCGTGTGCGGGCGCGCGGCGGGAGTTGACCCGGTCATTCTCCAGGGCCAGATCGCCCTCTGCTGCCGACTGATAAATAATACTCCGTGACTCAGGGACTGCCAAGGAAAAGAGGAAGAGTCCCTGGGGCTGGCTGGCTGGGGTGGGAGAGAGGACGTGACTAAGGCCAAGAGGTCACAAAGTCACCACTTCAGGCAGTAGAATAATCTTGTTCCAATCTTGTTTGCAGGAAGGACGAAGAAGCCAATTCAGTGGGTGTTTCCAGGACCCATCCAACAAACAGTGGGGTTCTGCCGAGATCTCCACCGGCTCCCGTGATTACAAACTCTCAGCTTGATTTGGCTCTGCAGCCACTCTTTCCCCATTACCTCCCCTTGAAAAAAAAGAAGGGGTGTTTAAAATAGGAAGAGGGATTAAAATGAAAAACAAACACGAAAAGTTTTTGGTGTGAAGGCATCTAGGGGCAGTTGGTCAAGGCTCAGACTTTTAAAAAAATCTCATTTTCTCAGTCTCTTTCTTCCTTTTGTCTCCATGAAAGCATTATGTCTATCTTTCTTTTCTTGCCAGGGAACACCTACACCACAGATGTGGAATCAGCCATTCTTTATTGCTCCACTTTATTGCTGTTAGGAATTATGGTTCATGCAGGTCACTGGTGAAAAGAGCAAAGATTTGTTCCTGGAATAAAAGCTCAGGCACAGCAGTTGTTCCTGCCAACCACTGGGCAGTGACCCATTTCCTCCTGGTTCTTGTTTTTGCCACTTCCCAGCTGTGACTGGAGCCAGGCACCCGGAGGCCATTACCCCCATATCCCCAACTCTTGGGACTTCTGCAGATTATAGGACTCCGGCTGGGGAGATACCATGAGGGTCCAGTCCAGAAAATTACTTAAACTGCCCTAAAAGGGGTAGGGTGGAGCAGAGGAAGGGAGGAGAAGGAGAGGGTGAGAGATTAGGGAGATGACGAGTGGGGGTGGGAGTGGGGATGGGAGTGTAGGTGGGGAGGAGATGAGCGCAGCAGCCAGTTCTGGTATCATGGAACATTCTGACCTCTCCCCAAAACATCCTTATGTGCAGAGTAAGTCTATGTGATTCCAAGTCCCTCAACCAAAACACATCTTAGATAAATCTTTGGTTGTTTTCTTGGTTTTTGGTCTACTTGCGACCAAATATCTGGATCTTTAGATAACCACATTTCGATGATGGGATCTGTACGAGCCCAGATATATGCTGGTTATCTATTTGTATTAAAATCAAGGCACTTTGGGCTTCCCTGGTGGTGCAGTGGTTAAGAATCCGCCTGCCAATGCAGGGGACTCGGGTTCGAGCCCTGGTCTGGGAAGATCCCACATGCCGCAGAGCGAGTAAGCCCCTGCACCACAACTACTGAGCCCGCATGCCACAACTACTGAAACCCATGCACCTAGAGCCTGTGCTCTGTAACAAAGAGAAGCCACTGCAATGAGAAGCCCGTGCACCGCAACGAAGACTAGCCCCCACTCGTTGCAACTAGAGAAAGCCCGCGCAGCAACGAGACCCAACATGGCCAAAAATGAATAAATAAAAAATAAATAATATAAATTAAAAAAAATCAAAGCACTTTATACACTGCCTTGTGGTTATGCTACTTGAAGGACAATTTCATCTCTCATAAGTGATCTATCTACTTGGTTGTCTTCATTGTGAGCAAGATTGCATCTCTGGAGCAGTTTGTGCCTGGAGTTGGACCAGAATTCTAAGTACAAGGGGCATAATCATAGACACTTTGGCTGGTGAGAGTGATCTGGTTTCTGCAAACATAGGCAGCTAGGGAGCTGGGTACAGGGTGTGATTGTAACAATGTACGGTGGTTAATTTTAACCAGAATTATTGTGGTGATCATTTCACAGTATACACAAATAGTGAATCATCATGTCGTATACCTAAAATGAATATAACGTTTTATATATATGCTAATTATATACCAATTTAAACAATGGAGAGTGTGAGTAGCTACATAATACGCAAGGTTCATGGCAAAATGAAAATACAGGACCTCTTTTTTTTTTTTTGCAGTACGCGGGCCTCTCACTGTTGTGGCCTCTCCCATTGTGGAGCACAGGCTCCGGACGCGCAGGCTCAGCGGCCATGGCTCACGGGGCCCAGCCGCTCTGTGGCATGTGGGATCTTCTCAGACTGGGGCACGAACCCGTGTCCCCTGCATGGGCAGGCGGACTCTCAACCACTGCGCCACCAGGGAAGCCCAACAGGACCTCTTGTTCAAAAATTTATTAAGAATTTCAAGATGGCAACTGCAGAACATTAAATGTGGGCCCCTTGTAAGCGTGCGGGTCTGTGTGATTGCACAGGTTGAAAGCCCTTGGAGTCACCTCTGGTAGAGGCTCCCCTTGGGAGGGTGTGGACTAACAAATTCAAAGAGCTGTGATATGTCCCCTCCAGTTTAGGTGTCTCCCCATTTCAGTGTCATGCCTTATGTGAGACTTAAGGCTTCTGTTAGACTTTTTTGACACCCACTTGCTGGTCTTAGCTCTATTTTGGGGAGGGAAGAGCAGAGCCTGTGTCCATGTTGGGGAGACACACCTTGGGGAGAGCAGCAGCAGTATCCAGTGTTGGGGAGGAGATAGTGCCCGGGTGGCATCCTGTGGCCTTGGAGATGTGGAACAGCCGCAAAGGTAGCAAATGTACCTGGCGAGGAAACCTGCAAATACCAGGATCATGTTGGCTTTCTTCCGTGATTCCTGTCACAAACAAACAAGAAAGAAAAGTGGGATCCAGGGACTTCCCTGGTGGTCCAGTGGTTAAGACTCCACGCTTCCAATGCAGGGGGCCCGGGTTCCATCCCTGGTCAGGGAACTAGATGCCACATGCATGCCACAACTAAGAGTTCGCATACCACAACTAAAGGAGCCTGCATGCCGCAACTGAAGATCGCATGTGCCATAACTAAGACCCGGAGCAGCCAAATAAACAAATAAGTAAATAAACATTCTTTAAAAAAAGAAAAGTGGGATCCAATGAGAATCAGCTTCTCATATTCTAGAGAAGACGACTTGGAGTCATTATAATGTGTATATTTAAGAAGCGTGCCCTGATTCTCTAGTCTTGGGCTGATGAAGTCTTGGGACACCCTGGTTTGCATAATCAGGCATAACTGGTATGACATACCTTGTAGCTTAGGGTATAAATATAGTCTTATCTTTTAATTTTCCATTTATCACCTAGCCCCTAAATTTCTTTAGTGGCAGGAAGTCCAATATCTCCTTGGAGACCTTCCCACCACCCTTCTGAATTGTTCAAGAAGGTCTTCTGTAGGTCTGGCCAGGTCCTTACTTGGAAGGAGGAAATGTAGCAAGGAGAGCTTGAGAGAGCAAAGGAGACGATGCCCGGGTGTTCACTGAAGCTGAGAAAGCAGCACCCCCCAAGTGCTACTTTATTTTCTTCCCCTCTTGGTCTAGATCAGGACTATATCTGTGGGTTAATGAGCCAATTACATTCTTCCTGACATTTTTTTCTCAGAATTACGAAACCCTGATGAGCTTTCAAAACCTCACTTTCCAGAGACATCAGTCATTAAAATATCAAGACCTAGGCAACACACTGATGACATCTCATATTAAGGAAGTTAGTAAAATATGTTTAAAATGTGTACTTTAAAATGTGTTTAAAATATGTATTTAAAATGTTTTAAAGTCTCAATAATTAAAATTGCAGTTTAAAATGAGAATTGATTGTTATAGCTTCTTCCTTCTAAGGAAGGTGACAAAATGCACATTGATAGGGAAATAAATCTCTGTCTTGGTTCCTAATCCTCCCAGGGGCTACTGGGGAAGAAGAAAGGAAAAGAGCTTTCTAAGTGGCCCTGGAGGGTTGGCCCTGGGAAAATGCTCACAGGTTAGCAGAGCATAGTCAGGAGTCTATCTTTGCAGAGAAGGCCTGGGGTTGAGTTAGCAGGTGGACAGGTCAGTTGTTTTGCATAACGGAGAGAGGGGAACTGAGTTTCTGAGAGGTCAAAGGAAGGGGAGTGGGGTCTGAAAATTGGATAAGCAAGGAGGCTTTGGGGGAGAAATGATGATCAAATTCAGTTTGTGGTGTTTGTGTTTCTATAACGTCTCCCCAAGTCTTCAGTAATGTCTGCTACACGCATAAATGCCTTAGGCTAACAACTAATGAAACAACAAATAATACTTGCTGTGTATCACATACTATTCTGAGTACTTTACATATACAAGCTTATTTAATCCTCATAATAATCTTATCAAGCTGGTACTATTATCCCATTTTTATGGATGAAAATACTGAGGCACAGAGAGGGTAAGCAGTTAGCCTAATGTCACTCATGGTTATTTTGAAATGTCACTAGAAATTAACATGCATTTACTTATTTAAATGCCAGTAATTCAAAGGGTTCAAAAAATTATACATCAAATACCTGATGAATGAATTTTAAGTTATCAAGTTTAAAATTAATGGAGAGATGTAACAAGGAGGAGTGTGGGCCAAGACTGATTTTTGTTGATTTGGTTGTTTCGTGTTTTTCCTTCCCACACTAAAGAAGCACTGAGACCAAAACTCATCTACACTGCAGACACTGTAAGGTAGAAAGGGTCTAGCATAGCAAGTGTAAAGACATGAACAATGCTGAGAAGAAATTGAAGTCAGAGGGAGTAAGGAGATGGTAAATGAGCTTTTTTTGGGGGGCGGGATTTTTTTTTAATTCAAACAAATTCACAAAAATTATAATCATCCTCATCAGTTCACTCAGTCCCATGTAATTAATTTTTTTTTCATCTTGATCTTTTGTTAGCACTTTTATGAATTCATCAGTTTTCCATTAGAGTTCTGAAAATGCTTATTCATTCAGTTCAGCAGTATAGTCAGTTACCAGAAGGTAAATGAGCTTTTTAAAAATGCTCCCCCCCCACAAAAAAAGTGTTTTTAAAAATGCCCCCAAATCTCTGGGCCCAGAGAATTATATTTCATAGTAGTAAAATAATTTGTTGATGGGATCATGGATCTACTAGCAATTTTCTATCTTTGAGCATAAAGTTATAAACATTTTCACTTTAAAAAACTCTTGAGAAGTTGTGGTAAAAATAAAAGGGTGCCAGAAGACATGAAACATGAAAACATAAATTTCATAAATGAGAAAAGGGTGGATTCCAGAACCTCAGTAGCAGAATGTTGATCACAGGAAAAAATCTTAGAACAGTGTGTTAAATAGTTATGTTGACACTTCATAAAGAAAGATGTTGACACTTGGAATGAGTTTTCTAGGAATATTTCCTGTCAAATTGTCTCTATTTTATTTTATGATAAAGTTACTAGATGTGTGAATTAGGGCGATACAATAGTTATACTCTATCCTGATTTTAGCAAGACAGTTAAAGAATTCATTGATATCATTATGGAAATGATGAAAAATGTGACAAGATTCTAATGTGGTGTGCTGGGTTGTATGGGTTAAACAGCTCATGTCAATGTGAACTGATTCAGGGCCTTTGGTCCTGTCCTCCTTGGTGTTTCTTTTTTAATTTAATTAATTAATTAATTTTTATTTTTGGCTGCCTTGGGTCTTTGTTGCTGCTCGCGGGCTTTTCTCTAGTTGCAGCGAGTGGGGACTACTCTTCGTTGTGGTGTGTGGGCTTCTCATTGCAGTGGCTTCTCTTGCTGTGGAGCACGGGCTCTAGGCGCGTGGGCTTCAGTAGTTGTGGCACTAGGGCTCAGTAGTTGTGGCTCCCGGGCTCTAGAGCATAGGCTCAGTAGTTGTGGTGCACGGGCTTAGTTGCTCCGCAGCATGTGGGATCTTCCCGGACCAGGGCTTGAACCTGTATCCCCTACACTGGCAGGCGGATTCTTAACCACTGCGCCACCAGGGAAGTCTCCCTCCTTGGTATTTTAATCAAGGACTTAAGAAAGTATTTTATTAAATTGGTAGATGACAAATTTGGGAGCAATATTTAATGAATTAGCTGACAGAGCCAAGATTCAAAAAGATCTTGTTGTTTTGGAATAATTACTCCAAATCAGTAAGAATGTTATTGCATCCTGCAATTAAGTCTAGAAACAGATTGAACAGATATGAGATTTTGGATGAATGGTTGTAAAGAAAATCCTATGAAAAACCCTGAGGAGAAGGGGTCTTCATTAATATTTAGTATGACTACAAAAAACAGACATTTTTTCTATTATTTCTGATAGAAAAAAACTGGAAATGTCTCAAACATCTATCGATAATGAATGGATAAACATACTGAGATACATCCATACCATGGAATATTACTCAGCAATGAAAAAGAATAAAATATTGATATACACAATAACATGATGGATCTCAAAATAATTACATTGCATGGAATAAGCCAGACAAAAAAAAGAGTATGTTTTGAACTATTTAATTTACATAAAACTCTAGAATATGTAAACTAAGCTATAGTGACAGAAGGCAGATCCGTGGTTGCCTGTGGACAGGGTTGGTGGGTGGGGGAGTGAGGGATAGATTACCAAGGAGCATGAGGAAACTTAGGGGGAGCAATTATCTTGATCATGGTTATGGCTCCACAGGTGTATATGTGTGCTCAAACTCACCAAGTTGTACACTTTAACTATAGGCAGTTTATGATATGTCAGTTACACCTCAATTAAAGCTGAAGTTAAAAAAAGAAAATGTGTGAAAGGAAATACAGGAAATTATAAGCAGTAATTACCTCTAAAGTTAGGACTGGGGAGGCGATCATTTAATTTCTCCTTTTTGTGTTGTTTAAATTTTTATAAAAAAAGATAAAAAGTAACACAAAATGTTTTAAAAATAAAACCATTCACACAAGCAAAAAAAAAAAAAAAGAAGGCTGTTTTGAACCCAGAAATTAATGGATTTGGTGAAACTTTTCAAAATGGTTGCATGCAAAACAAAAAAGGCCGCTGTAAGAAGCTGTTCAGAGGTGGCCTAGTTAGAACTGCAAAGGCTGACCTATAAGCTCTCTCAAAGATTTCCTCATGTTCCTCTTTCCTTGGGGTCAAAGGCTTTGGGACTCAGCAGTAATCAGAGAATAGCATTCTGCCTCTCTGGGATTAAATTAGAGGTCTTTAGGTTAAGAACTCTGGTTGTTGTTCACTTTCAACAATGTGTACTTAGTACTTAGAACACGCAAGGGACTAGGCGGGGAACTGATTGTCTTTGCTGTTAGCTGTAATCACCGTCATAGCTAACCTGTGCAAAGAACTCTGCCAGAGGACTTTAGTTGCAGTATCTTGTTTAATTCTAACCATCATGTGTGATATGGATATTATTTTTAAATCCTCATTTTACAGATGAGGAAGTTGAGGCAAAGAGAGCTATCTTACCCAAGGTAATAGAGCTAATGAGTGGTAGAGCTGGGATTTTAAACTAGGTAAACTAGGTTCCTCTAGAACCAGTTTACTTAACCATCACTTTATACTGCCTCTTTAGGGATACTGAGATGAAAAAGATAGAGGCCCTGCTCCTGAGGCAACCATGGTCTGGTGGGGAAGACTGGCGCAGGAACACATGGACCCTAGCATGTGAGAAGCACTATGATGAAGGTGTGTACAGAGGACCATGAAAGGACCAAGGAAGGCCCTCCTGCCCTGCATCTGGAAAATGGGGAAAGTGATACTTGAGCTGGACCTTGAAGGTGGATTTGCCATGTAGAGAAGGGGGAAAGAGTATGGCAGACAAAGGGAGCTGCATGTACATAAGGCACTGGAGAATGAAACACGAAAGCATGTTGGATTTGGAGAATAGCAAATAGTTTGATGAGAGAATAGGGTGGTGTAGTGGGGGCTGAGAATGGAGGCAGATTGTAAGGGTCCTTAAGGGGTGTTGAGGAGGCCATGGAAAGTGTGTAAGTAGAGTAACAGGGTCTGAGCTGTGGTGATGATGCTGGTGTAAATGCCTCTTAACAACTTAACAAGGAGAACCTAAGACTTTTGCCACAAGTTCAAGAGACCCTGAGCTCAAACTGGTTATGACTTTGAAAGAAGAGTAGTCACTGCTCTGTTTATTGTTTATTTGCTTAGGGAAGTCAACCTTGGGGTATGGGTTCTAGAAAAAGCAGGAAGAGGCTCTAGCAAAATACTTGTTATTTTCCTGTGAAATAGAAAGAAACACCAGGCATTCCTTGTCCACTGTTATTGCTACCTACATAAGAAGTACATAATTGGGATGCTTTCAAACAGAAAAATAGACTTGAATAAAGAATTTGTCAGCTCATGTTGTTAGGAAGTCCAGAGGCAACTAGCTTTAATTATTATTTTTTTGTTTTTAAATTTTTGGGCGGTACCATGTAGCATGTGGGATCTGAGTTCCCCGACCAGGATCGAACCCACGTCCCCTGCATTGGGAGGGTGGAGTCTTCCTGCCAGGGAAATCCAGAGAGGCAGCTTAGCTTTAGATGAGGCTTGATCTGGCAGTGAAACAATGTCTTTCTTTCTTCTCTGCTGTCGTCTTACTAAAGCTGACTCCCTTTGGGGTCCCAAGATGGCTAAAAACAGTTCCCAGGGTTACCTGCTTTCTCATTCACACTCAGGAGGAAAGACAACATCTTTGTCCCAGTATTCCCAACAATAGTCCTGAAAGTCACATGATTACAATAGTTTGATCACATGCACACTTTAAACCAATCATAGTGGCAGTGGATAAAATGCAATGGCTACCTTAACCTTCAGGTTGACCTCTGAAGTCAGGGGAGGAGTCAGCTTCCCTAGGACTACACAGATCTCCCCATGTAAAATAGGATTACTGGGAAAGTGAAAAGGGGTCAACCAACAACCATCCTCTACCATCAGGTGTCAGAGATTCAGACGACTCGCTCAGTTAAAACGAGTCGTCTGAATATATAACCTCATTATATAACCTCATATAATATAACCTCATTCATCGATAACCTCATTCATTGATTCTTAGTAGTCCCCAAAACTTCACTCACATGGTAGTGAAGAATCACATGGTAGTGATTCTCAACACCTTCAGGGATTCTGACTTCTTGGCCTAGCCATATAAACAGTAAGTGCACCATGTGTAATTTGTGAACACTTATTTAAATTATACCCCCATTTTATACCAATAGACATATACTAGGTGTAATCTCTGTATGTATAATACAATGTTTATAAAACATTGTATTCTATTCTATTTAAGCCACCTCTTAGTGTCTCCTGCACAGAATGTATATAAAATCTACCACATTTTATAAACATTTATAAACATTTATAAACATATCTATAGACACACATAAAAAAATTGTGGATGTAGTGTAAGGAGAAGAACACCGATTTAGAGTTCCACTTTTGACTGCCACTGTGACCTTAGGCAAATCACCCAAATTTGTTAGTCTCCGTTTTATCATCTCTAAAATGGGGAGATAATGCTTGCTTTTTCTAACTGTATGATTATCTGAGGATCAAATGAGATCCCAAACCTAACGAGAAGTCATGACCATACATTTTTTTGCCTGCTAATGAGCTGTACATTTGAACTCTAGTCAATATATATGATGTGTTGGCATCACCTTTTACAGAGTATTGCATCTCTGTGTATCCCAGTTGATGAGCCATAAATTCCACCTCCCCTTGTTTTCTCATCTGCTGACAAACCTTTGGAATTCTGTGTAGTATGATGGGTCAGAGGTTGTGAATTTAATAGACAGTAGGTGAAAGGACAGAAGGAAAGGGAAAGAGTGGGAGAGGTATTTTTACAATTTACATACTAACATTTATTTATTTATTTTTTACTACAAAGTAAGTCACTGTTGGCTAGGATGGAAGGAAATGTGCCCTTTTATACACTGTTGGTGGGAGTGTAAATTGGTATAAAATTTTGGACAGTTTGTTGTCAAATTGAAGGTCAACATATCAATCCCAGTTTGTGTTAGATAATAAAAAATAAAAAATGTAAGCTCATAGTTATGCCAAGATTTAGCAGAAAAAGGTATGAAAAGATAGACAGCAGATAGTTAGCAGTGGTTATGGTGGGTGGGAGTATGTGGGAGGGGAAGTTTCATTTTGCATTCTATGTTCTTCCATATGGTTTGAACTTGCCGTACAAGCATTTCTTATTTCTTGCAGGAAAACAAAAGAAGCCCAGAGCAGAGGACAGCTAGATATGCACTAGCTATGGACAGCTAGATATATCAGCTGTGCTCCTGTGTCTTTATTTTTTGGCTCTTCTCTCTGCAAGGCAGGCCCACAGTCCTCGGAGGGTGCTGAACCCTGCCCGCCAGGCCCTTCCTGTGTTGTTTTGCAGTCCATTACCAGCTGCTTAAGCAGCAGGTTCCCAGTGGCTGGTCAGCTGGAACTGCTTCAGAAGGACAAACAGGAAGGACGCAGCTACCAGTGCAGATTACCCTGTTGGCCTCATTGACAGAAGAACATTGTTTTAATCTTAAAATGTTGAGGAAAACTTCTTGCTATTAACAACTCCCTCAAGTCTCTGCCTGGAGAGGGGAGTGAGCTGGATTTAGGTGGCCCTGAAGGAACACTTGCAGTTGCATCCATTTTAAGCCTCTAGACCCAGGTCCTGGCGATTTATCCTCCATGCTTGCTTGTTTAGGCTTCAGTTCCACAGGCTAAATCTCCTGGCGATCCCTATCCTCTAGGTCAAACTGCAGCTTTCACTAGAGAGAACTAAACCGTCTCACCATTCCTGCAGCTAGCTTTCTCTTACGTAAGAGGCCTGCAAGAGCTCAGGGCAAAGAGAGATTAAGGGAGGCAATGAAATAAGGTTAAGAACTCAGGTAGGCGGAGAGCAAACCCCTGCTCTCCACCTACCTGAGTTGTGTGGTCTTTGGCAAATTACTTTACCTCTCTGAGCCTAAATTTCCTCATCTGTAAAACAGGGACAATAAACCTACTTGTCTTATAGGGTTGAGGGTGCTGCTACCTATAAAGGGTTTAGCACTCTCTGCCTGAAATAGAGGAATGTTCAATAAGAGCTACATTTATGTACGCTTGGAGCCTTATTCGCTACCACTTCCCACAATGGCAGTAGTGAAGAGTTTGGGCTCTGTTATTCATTACAAGTATGATTTTGGGCAAACCTTTTTGGGTCTCATGGGCAAAATGAATATAAAGTTTCCCATCTCATATGGATCTTGTGAAGATTAACTGAGATAATGCCCCTAAAAGAATAAGTTGCCCAGATCACAGGCTTTCAGGAAATGAGGATGTTGCAATTTGCTGATGAAAGATTACCATGTTTCCTATAAAAAGCGTGAGTGTTGTGAAACATCCTCCAAATCCCTGCCTGCCCACTCCCCAAGCACATAGAAAGTGAGCCGCTCGTTCCAATCTGAAATCTTGTCCTGAACTCCTGTGCTGTAGATATTCCTGTCTTCATCCCCTTCCTTCTCACTCTTCCAGCTTCTCTTTCTCTCCCTGCCTAAGCCTCTCATTAGTCCAGTTAATAAACTGTTGCTGTCATTTTAGTTCAACCCCCAGGAGCAGGGTCCCGTGGGGATGCGCATTATGCTGGGGAAGTGAGGCGGCAGGGGAGCTGCAGGGACATCCTCATTTCCACGGGGGAGTAGAACAAGGAAGCAGAGTTGGCAGCAGATGGACCACCATGGGCCCCAGTCTTTTGGAGCATCATCAGGATAATCAGTGAGCACTTCATTATACAGAGTGAGAGCCTGGCTGTTTGGCAGAGTATCAGGGTCCCATTTAGGGACGGGAAGGTTCTGGCCTGGAGATAATGACCAGCCGGAAGCCTCTGGCTTTCTTCTGTGCACTGGCCTTTGGCTCCCCCTTGGGCATGCACACACACACACACACACACACACACACACACACACACACACTCACACACACACACACACACACACGCAGGCACGTATGCAAGTTCCCTGGGTTTTAAGTCAGCTAAAAAGCTTGTGGTACATTCCAGGCCTGGAAGGCTGGTGAACAGAGTGAAGCTGGAGGGCCCAGAAACGCACGACTGCTCCTGCTGATTGCTGAGAATATCCAAACCCCGAGAGTCCCAAGAGCCCATTAAACCATCACGAGTGCCTCATGCAGAGTGGGAGTAGGTTCCCTCCCAACCTGGGAAGGATAAAGGAGCAGGCCTGGGGAGTGGCTGTGCTGGCCGAAAACAAGCCAAGGGACTAACACGTTAGCTCAGAAGCTCAAGCAGCCCAGGGAGAGATGGTTTGCTGGGTACACAATGGAGTCAGCATTTTCAACCCCCTTTTCCCCCACCGTCAGGGTGTGAAACTGGAGTTTATACCGAGGATGGGGGAGGTGGGACAGTGAGGGTTGATGGGAAGCCAGCCAAGTTACTCTCTCAGCCAGTTACATCACACATACCTGTTCAGGCATATATTTAGGGAAAAGGGAGTTCAAATCAAACTCATTCCACGGACACCTGGCTCCTACCTGCTGTACTGTCGGCACTCCCATTCGCCACCTAGGATTATGAGCTTTTGTGCTGGTCTCAGCCCAAGGTAAATGCAGAGAATGCCTCATTTTCTTTCACCGCTTTGTTTCCTAGTTTCCCACAACCACAAAAACACATGTCCTGTGTATAATAGATTTTATTGTAGGTCTCCAAGTGTGGTTTTCAAAGTGTGGACCAGCTACTTCAGCATCACCTAGGAACTTGTTAGAAATGCAAATTCTCAAGTGTCACCCCACACCTACTGAATCAGACACTCTGGGGTTTGTGTATTAACAAGCCCTTCATGTGATTCTGATACTTGCTGAAATTCAAGAACCATTGCTGTATGTTTGTATATAACTTGAAAACATTACGATGTAGGGAAGGAGACTAAATTAAAACAGAATTGTAAATAGGAATGTTTGCAAGTCTATAGGGACATAAAAAAGATCTTTCATGAAGTTTTTTTTTTAATTAAGTAATTTAATTTTTGGTTGCGTTGGGTCTTTGTTGCTGAGCACGGGCTTTTCTTTAGTTGCGACGAGTGGGCGGTGTGTGGGCTTCTCATTGCGGTTGCTTCTCTTGTTGCAGAGAACCGGCTCTAGGCATGAGGGCTTCAGTAGTTGTGGCATGCGGGCTCAGTAGCTGTGGCATGCAGGCTCAGTAGTTGTGGCATGCGGGCTCTAGAGCACAGGCTCAGTAGCTGTGGTGCACGGGCTTAGTTGCTCCAGGAGGATTCTTAACCACCGCGCCACCAGAGAAGTCCTCTTTCATGAAGGATTTTTAAAAAATTAATTAATTTATTTATTTTTGGCTGAGTTGGATCTTTGCTGCTGGGCACGGGCTTTCGCTAAGCTGTGGTGAGTGGGAGCAACTCTTCGTTGCAGTGAGCAGGCTTTTCATTGTGGTGGTTTCTCTTGTTGCGGAGCACGGGCTCTAGGTGTGCAGGCTTCAGTAGATGTGGCTCGCAGGCTCTAGAGTGCAGGCTCAGTAGTTGTGACACTCGGGCTGCAGTAGTTGTGGCTCACGGGCTGCAGAGTACAGGCTCAGTAGTTGTGGCGCACGGGCTCAGTTGCTCCGCAGCATGTGGGATCTTCCTGGGCCAGGGCTTGAACCCATGTCCCCTGCATATTACTAGTAATATGTTTGTACTTCTTTTTTTTTTTTTTTTTTTGCGGTACGCGGGCCTCTCACTGTTGTGGCCTCTCCCATTGCGGAGCACAGGCTCCGGACGCGCAGGCTCAGAGGCCATGGCTCACGGGCCCAGCCGCTCCGCGGCATGTGGGACCTTCCCAGACCGGGGCACGAACCCGCGTTCCCTGCATCGGCAGGCGGACTCTCAACCACTGCGCCACCAGGGAAGCCCAATATGTTTGTACTTCTTAATCCCTTATCCCTACTTTGCCCCTCCCCCTTCCCTCTCTCCACTGGTAACCACTAGTTTGTTCTCTATATCTGTGAGTCTGTTTCTTCTTATTTATTTATTTATTTTTGGCTGCATTGGGTCTTCGTTGCTGCACACGGGCTTTCTCTAGTTGTGGGGAGCTGGGGCTACTCTTTGTTGCGGTGCACAGGCTTCTCACTGCAGTGGCTTCTCTTGTTGTGGAACACGGGCTCTAGGCACGTGAGCTCCAGTAGTTGTGACACATGGGCTCAGTAGTGTGGCTCGCGGGCTCTAGAGTGCAGGCTCAGTAGTTGTGGTGCACCGGCTTAGTTGCTCTGCAGCATGTGTTGGGGCCCTCCTGGACCAGAGCTTGAACCCTTGTCCTCTGCACTGGCAGGCAGACTCCCAACCACTGAGCCACCAGGGAAGTCCTCATTTTTTTTGTTATATTCACTATTATGTTTTATTTTTCAGATTCCCCATATAAGTGATATTATACAGAGTCTGTCTTTCTCCGTCTGACTTATTTCACTTAGCATAATGCCCTCCAAGTCCATCCATGTTGTTTCACATAGCAAAATTTCACTCTTTTTTTTTTTTTTTTTTTTTTGCGGTACACGGGCCTCTCACTGCTGTGGCCTCTCCCGTTGCGGAGCACAGGCTCTGGACGCGCAGGCTCAGCGGCCATGGCTCACAGGCCCAGCCGCTCTGCGGCATGCGGGAACTTCCCGGACCAGGGCACGAACCTGCGTCGCCTGCATTGGCAGGCGGACTCTCAACCACTGCACCACCAGGGAAGCCCAAATTTCACTCTTTTTTATGGCTGAGTAGTATTCCATTGTGTATATACATATACACACCACCACATCTTCTTTACCCATTCATATGTTGATGGACACTTAGGTTACTTCCATATCTTGGCAATTATAAATAGTGCTGCTATGAACATTGGGGTGAATGTATCTCTTCGAATTAATACTACACTTTTTTTTTTTTTTTTTTTTGGCCATGCTTGTGGCATGTGGGATCTTAGTTCCCCAACCAGGGATTGAACCCATGCCCCTGCAATGGAAGTGTGGAGTCCTAACCACTGGACCACAAGGGAATTACCCCAAACCTATGCTTTTTAATTGCTACAACTTTAAAACCTATCTTGATATCTGGTAAAGCAAGTTCTACAATTTTTTTAATCCAAGAGTGTCTTTGCTATTATTTTCCCCTTGCAATACAATGTACATTTGGGATTTTTACTGGGATTGCATTGTCTACAAATTGACCTGAGGGAATTCATATCGTTATAATAATCATTCTTTCAGTGTAAAAGCATAGTAAAACTCTCCATCTACTTAAGTCTTTTAAAAATACTTTTCAATAATGTTTTATAATGTTCTCTATATGTTGATACTTTTTTTCTTGCACTTCTTTGTTTGATCTAAGTATCTTTTAGTTTACTCTAAGATTCTTATAATTTTTACTGCTATTGCATATGCTATCTTTTAAAAATTATATTTTATTATTCCTCACCTACTAGAATAATATTGATTTCAGTATGTTTATCTTGTAGGCACAACCTTGTTGGAACATTTTACTAGCTCCAATAGTTTACTTGAAGATTTTTTGGATTGTTTCTTCAGACAATCATATCCTCTGTAAGTACGGGTAGTTTTGTTTCTTCTTTTAAAATCCTTATGTCTTTATACTGGCACAGAAAAAAAAAAAAAAAGACACATAGATCAATGGAACAGAATAGAGAGCCAGAAATAAACCCATGCACTTATGGTCAATTAATCTATGACAAAGGAGGCAAGAATACACAATGGAGAAAAGACAGTCTCTTCAATAAGTGGTGCTGGGAAAACTGGACAGCTACATGTAAAAGAATGAGATTAGAACATTTCCTTACACCATACACAAAAATAAACTCAAAATGGATTAAAGACCTAAAAGTAAGCTTTTGCACAGCAAAGGAAACCATCAACAAAATGAAAAGACAACCTACTGAATGGGAGAAAATATTCGCAAATGTTGTGACTGACAAGGGGTTAATATCCAAAATATATAAACAGCTCATACAATTCAACACCAAAAAAAAATCCAATCAAAAAAATGGGCTGAAGATTGGAGTAGACATTTTTTCAAAGAACACATACAGATGGCCAACGGGCACATGAAAAGATGTTCAGCATTGCTAATCATCAGAGAAATGCAAATCAGACCCATAATGAGGGATCACTTCACACCTGTCAGAATGGCCATCATCCAAAAGACCATAAATAACAAATATTGGCGAGAATGTGGTGAAAAGGAAATGCGTGTACACTGTTGGTGGGAATGTCAATTGGTGCAGCAACTAAGGAAAACAGTACGGAGGCTCCTCAAAAACTAAAAATAGAACTACGGGGCTTCCCTGGTGGTGCAGTGGTTGAGAGTCCGCCTGCCGATGCAGGGGACACGGGTTCGTGCCCCGGTCCGGGAAGATCCCACATGCCGCGGAGCGGCTGGGCCCGTGAGCCATGGCCTCTGAGCCTGCGCGTCCGGAGCCTGTGCTCCGCAACGGAAGAGGCCACAACAGTGAGAGGCCCGTGTACCACAAAAAAAAAAAAAAAAAAAAGTGTAAAGCCTTAGTCTTCTAGGCAAATAAATTAAAATAAATAAATAAATAAAAATAGAACTACCATATGACCCACCAATTCCACTCCTGGGTATATATCCAAAAAAAAAAAAAAAAAAGAAAAAACCCCAAACCAAAAACACTAATTTGAAAAGATACCTGCACCCCAATATTCATTGCAGCATTATGTACAATTACCAAGATACGGAAGTTACCTGTCCATGAACAGATGAATGGATAAAGAAGAAGCAGTATATCAATATGATGGGATATTACTCTTTAGCCATAAAAAAGAATGAAATTCTGCCATTTGCAACGATGTGGACGGAACTAGAGAGTATTATGCTTAGTGAAATAAGTCAGACAAAGAAAGACAAAGACTCTGTTATCATTTACATGTGGAATCTAAAAAATAAACCAACTACAGAATATAACAGAAAAGAAACAGACTCACAGATATAGAGAACAAACTAGTTGTTACCATTGGGAGAGGGAAGGGGGAGGGGCAAGATAGGGATATGGGATTAAGAGATACAAACTACTATCTATAAAATAGATAAGCAAGGGACCTCCCTGGTGGCGCAGTAGTTTAAAATCCACCTGCCAGTGGTTAAGAATCTGCCTACCAGTGTAGGGGACATAGGTTCGAGCCCTGGTCTGGGAAGATCCCACATGCCGCGGAGCAACTAAGCCCATGAGCCACAACTACCGAGCCTGTGCTCTAGAGGCCGCAAGCCACAACTACTGAGCCCGTGTGCCACAACTACAGAAGCCCTTGTGCCTAGAGCCTGTGCTTTGCAATAAGAGAAGCCATTGCAACGAGAAGCCCGCGCACAGCAATGAAGAGTAGCCCCCGCTCACCACAACTAGAGAAAGCCTGTATACAGCAACAAAAGACCCAATGCAGCTAAAATAAATAAATAAATAATAAAAGAAAATACATAAATTTATTACAAACAAATCTGCCTGCCAATGCAGGGGACACGGGTTCGAGCCCTGGTCCAGGAGGATCCCACATGTCATGGAGCAACTAGGCCCATGCGCCACAACTACTGAGCCTGTGCTCTAGAACCCATGAGCCACAACTGCTGAGCCAGCATGCCACAACTACTGAAGCCCGCGTGCCTGGAACCCGTGCTCTGCAACAAGAGAAGCCACTGCAATGATAAGCCTGTGCACCTCAACGAAGAGTAGCCCCTACTCGCCGCAACTAGAGGAAGCCTGTGTGCAGCAACGAAGACCCAATGCAGCCAAAAATAAATAAATAAATAAATTTAATAATTAAAAAAAAGTTAATAAAATAGATAAGCAACAGGATATATTGTACAACACAGGGAAATTTTGTAATAATTTTAAATGGAGTATAATCTATAAAAATATTGAATCACTGTGTTGTACACCTGAAGCTAATATAATATTTTAAATCAGCTATAGTTCAATTAAAAAATCCTTATACCTTTAATATTTTTACTTGTGTTCCAACCTCTAGTACACAGTTATATAGAAGCAATGATAGGCATTCTTGTCTTGATCCTAATATGAAATAAACAGTTTTAATGTTTCACTATTAAGTATGAAGTTTGCTGTAGGTTTTGGTAAATACCCTTTATCAGCTTAAGGAAGTTCATATATTCCAAGTTGGCAAAGAGTTTTCATAATGAATATGTCTAGAATATTATGTTTTACACACATGTATATCTCATATAGTAGATATTTACATATCTTATATGGTATATGTGACCTATGTTATATAACATATACTGTACTAGTGTATATATGTGTGTGTTGAAGAAGAAAAACCATACAACTATTTCAGTACATATGTCTCTGTACTGAAATAGAGACAATGGGAGAGATAATGGGAAATAGATAATGGGAGATGGGACAGCTGAATTTTAAGGGAGTAGTGTTCATACAAATGTCTGGTATTTATACAAAGGTCTGGAACAAGGGATCCAAAGTGAACAGTTTTCTTTAGGAGTCTGGAGCTGAATTATCTCTGCTTATAGGTCACACTGAACTCTAAAAACTCTCCCCAGGTACTTTGACACCCAAGGATTAATTAGATAATCCTAGGGCAATGGATACAAAAACTCTTTATTCCATTTTTACGGAGAAACGTATCACTAAACTCTTTATTTATTTATTTATTTTATTTTTGGCTGCGTTCAGTCTTCATTGCTGCGCATGGGCTTTCTCTAGTTGTGGAGAGCCAGGGCTACTCTTCGTTGCTGTGCGTGGGCTTCTCATTGCGGTGGCTTCTCTTGTTGCGAAGCACGGGCTCTAGAGCACAGGCTCAGTAGTTGTGGCACACGGGTTTAATTGCTCTGTGGCATGTGGGATCTTCCCAGACCAGGGCTCGAACCCGTGTCCCCTGCATTGACAAGCAGATTCTTAACCACTGTGCCACCAGGGAAGTCCCTAAACTCTTTATTAAAAACATGTATTTGGTAAATCTAGTTGGCTACATGGGGGCTTACACTGTGATTCTCTTTATTGCTACGTATATTTTTCATACCAAGAAAGTTTTTTTTTTGCTGTACACGGGCCTCTCACTGTTGTGGCCTCTCCCGTCACGGAGCACAGGCTCCGGACTCGCAGGCTCAGCGGCCATGGCTCACTGGTGCAGCCGCTCCGCGGCATGTGGGATCTTCCTGGACTGGGGCACGAACCCGTGTCCCCTGCATCGGCAGGCAGACTCTCAACCACTGCGCCACCAGGGAAGCCCCCAAGAAAGTTTTAAAAGAAAAATTTTTAGATAACTTTATTAAGTAGAGTGTAAAATAATCTCATCATCCAGTCATTTAACAAACATTTATTGAATGTTTATTATGTGGCAGTTACTGTGCTAGTCCATATGGGAGTACAAAGATATATAAGGTACATATAAGTGCTTTCAAATATGGTAAAAAAATAATGTGCAGAAGGAATTAAGAGCTGGGAGGGACTCCTAGCTGGTGTGACCTGTACCACTTATTGGGGAAGACACAGGATAGAGAGCATGAATTTCTAAAGAGCCCATAGGGAAGCTGTGAAACTATAATGCAGAGTGGTACTAACATGCCTCTCCCCCTTTTTTTTTGTGGGTCTCTTGCCTATGCCCAGTTTCTTAGTGGAGGTTGTTAAGCATTTTCAACAGCCGGGGAAGTGAGGCTAAGAGTAAGTTTCACTCTGCTGTCTTGGTTTTTTGGTTTTTAAAATTTATTTATTCATTTATTTTTGGCTGTGCTGGTTCTTCGTTGTTGCGCAGGGGCTTTCTCTAGTTGCGGGGTGAGTGGGAGCTACTCTCTGTTGCCGTGCGCGGGCTTCTCATTGCCTTGGCTTCTCTTGTTGTGGATCACGGGCTCTAGGCGCGTGGGCTTCAGTAGTTGTGGCACGCGGCTCTAGAGCGCAGACAGTAGTTGTGGTGCACGGGTTTAATTGCTCTGTGGCATGTGGGATCCTCCTGGACCACGGCTCGAACCCGTGTCCCCTGCATTGGCAGGCGGATTCTTAACCACTGCACCACCAGGGAAGTCCCCTGCTGTCTTGGTTTTAAAAGTTCAGTTTGGATTGGAGCATTGTCCTTGATTCCAAGAAATATTTCAATATTAAGAAACAGGAAAAGGTTTTTAAAAGCATAATTGTGACTCCAAACCTGCCATGGAAAGACTGATTTCAGTTACTTTCTAGGACAACCCTATGTTCTAGGCATTATCATTTCCTTTTAACCTGCTCAGGTTTTTAATTTTCAAGGGTCAGAAAACCCATAGTAATGCCAGCCTACCTCTGTTTCTGGCTAGGTTAATTTAACCTGTCTGGGCTTGTTTCCTCAGCAGCAATAACTGTCTTGCCAATTTCACAGTAGTAGAGGGATCAAACAATGTAACAGATGCAAACACTCCTTGAAGAGCATAAAAGCACTAAATGTAAGTGAACTATCACTGTTATTTTTAAAGTCTTATCCATAATCTTAGGTATAATGCACGGCTGAGTGAGTCTAAGGTTGTAACTGAGAAGGGCCTTACATCCCCTTCCCAGGTCAGGCCTCTTTCCCCACATCCTCTGCTTTAGTTCTCTGAATTACATAGATAACATTATCTAATGCACATTTCCTGAGTTGTTTTACAGGTGTGAAAAACCCCCACCAAACGGATGATATTAACTACTTGATGACCATGAATACATAGCCCCAGGCCTCCTGGAGCCTAAGGACTGATAATGTTAACCCCTGTGACACTGCCCTGTTACCTCACCATCAGCCAATCAGAGAATTGTTCATGAGCTGATCACATACCCTGCGACTCACCACCCTCATCTGGCCTTTAAAAATGCTTTGCCAAAACCCTTTGGGGAGCTCAGGGAGGTTTTGGGCCTGAGCCACCGGTCTCCTTCAGTGGCCCTGCAATAAACCTTTCTCTGCTCCAGACTCCGACGTTTTGGTTTGTTTGGCCTCATTGTGCATCAGGCACACGAACTTGCGCTAACAAGGTGGCCAGACTTCACTGTTCCTGGTAGTTTTTCCACAGCCTCTGCTTCAGAATAAAAAAATTCCTTACATCCAGCCTTTACTTTGTTGACAGTTCGACACCCTCTTTATCTACATGCCCTGCTTGCTTTTTTGAGTGAGTGTAAATATAGGACAGCATTCTCCAAAACAGAGGAAAGAAGAGTATTTTCCTTAAAGACATGCCTTGCAAGTGCAGCCCAATCAACATTTATTGAATTCCAAGACAACAAAAGCTGGAGGTACACAGATGCAAAAACAGGGCATCTGCCTTGAGGAGCTTAAGAGCCCATCAACTGATAGTGGTAACCTGCTTTCTGTTAGGAGAGTGGGAGTTTCCTTCCACTTGCAGGATTGCAGAAGCTGCAGACCAGGAGGGGCAGAGGAGGACCCAGCTCGGCTCTGGAGGCCGTGGGCTACATGAATGCTCCCGCACCCCCTTAGTGTTTGCGACTTGGAAGGCACCCCTTCTGCCATTCCCCTTTCTTGGTGCCGGGAGAAGATAAAAGATCCTTTTCTATTACTATAGTAGATACATCTCAAATCAGGACTTAGGACTTCAGCGCTTCAGCCCTCACTCCCTCCTAAGGAGCCACTGCACACTCCAGCGGAGAAACGGCGACGGAGCTCCAGGGGGCTCCCCGAAGAGCTGAGCACCTTAAAGTCCTCCTTAAGGAGCTCACTGTCTCCAGCCCCGCCCTTCGTAGAGTCCCGCCCCCGACGCGACCCCGTCCTGTGGCACCGATTGGTTGGCTCCTGTGCGTGAAGACGTTGCGTCGTGGGGCGGGGCGGAGGAGCGTTGTCCGTAGGTCCTCAGCCCTGTGTCCTCGGCCACCGCCCCCGCTGCTGACCTGTATCCGCCCCTCGGCTGCCTTTAGAGGGTACAGGCGACAGCAGTTTCTCTAGGTGGTCGAACAGCCGCCAAACGTCTCCGTCGAGCTGCTTTTTCTAGTTGGCGGCTCCTCTGGGCTGCGTCCAGGCCGGCGGGTGGGGAAAAATGGCGCCGGCGCCCCACGGCGTCCGGGAGGAGCCGCTGCTGGAGTGTGGGTCCGGACTGCTTTCCCGGCTGCTCTTCCTCGCCCAGGCAGTCCTCCTCCTGCTGCCGGCCGCCCGGGCAGGCCTCTGCCCCGCGCCCTGTTCCTGCCGCATCCCTCTGTTGGATTGCAGTCGCAGGAAACTGCCAGCGCCCAGCTGGAGGGCGCTGTCGAGCTCACTGCCCCCCGACGCCGTCAGCCTGTGAGTAGAGTTGCCGGGCGGGGGACCAAAGGAAAGGGGGGGTGCTCCCTTTCCTCGAGGGACAGGAGAGAGACGGGCCTGGTCGGGGGGCGCGGCCAGGAGCCTAAGTTCTGAAGGGGAATGCCAATGCGATGTTGTGAACTTTTTTTTGTTGCGGGGTGGTCGTGGTTGGAGCCTGAAAACCTGGTGTTCAGGTTCTGGAGACTTGTACGAAGACCAGGGTTAAAATTCTTGGGAGCAGGGAGTCTCTGATTTCTGGGCTGGGAGGAGTTGGGGCGGCGATACTGTTAAGGACTCAGTGGTCCTGGGCTCCGGCATTGGCTCTTGAATGGTTGGGGCTCCTCGCTCATTTTGGGCTGCATCATCCTGTGCATCAGCTTGAATGGTCCCCAAGCACGTGAGTTTATAACCACGATCATAAAGACTTATGAACTGTTTTTTGGCTGTAGTTCCGGTTTTGGCTAATTTTGTGCTGTATTTTTGACAACTGGGTTAAAACTTAATGTGTTAACTACATCCAGTACCACCTTGAACAAATATCTTTATAAATAGCATTTGTGATCTAATTTAGGATTCACCTTGTAAAGAAGGGAAGGCGTATCTGTTACAAAATTAAGTGTTCTGTTTTCAATGCATTGCCTTGTGGCAAAGACCTTAAAAATCAGTCCTCTTTGTTTATGTATGAGAAGCAAGTACAATGGTTGGATGAATTCTTCCGGAGACTCCACTGCAGAGTGATCACCTTGACAGGCCTGTGTTAGTGGCACCTGGAGAGCTCATTAGTCTGAGTCAGCCTGGTGGCATTAGGAGCAACAGTAGGTATTAAATGCTGCAATTATGGGGCTTGTTAACCACTAACATACGGTTATTTCTCTGCTGCTAACTGAGCAATGTATTTTTTTTTTTTTTTTTTTTTTGCGGTACTCGGGCCTCTCACTGTTGTGGCCTCTCCCATTACGGAGCACAGGCTCAGCGGCCATGGCTCACGGGCCTAGCCGCTCCGCGGCATGTGGGATCTTCCCAGACCAGGGCACGAACCCGTGTCCCCTGCATTGGCAGGCGGACTCTCAACCACTGCGCCACCAGGGAAGCCCTGAGCAATGTATTTATTGACAGACTTCTAACAGAGTCATCTCTAAAACAAGACCTGTCACAAAAAAAAAAAAAAAAAGCTCGAGGTGTGATTAAAATATGAGGGGATGTTTGGATTTCCATTGGAAATGGAATACAAATAGAAGGTCTGTCTCTGCAGAGGTTAAAGTGTGTATACATTTGCAAATAGCTTATGTTAGATAGGAAAGGAAGCTACCTCATAAATTCCTTGAGAAAATTAAGGTAACTTAAATAACCAAATGTAGTAGCATAGATTTGCAGTGTAATAAGGTGTTTCCTGTTGTTTTATGATAGTGACACCTGTAGCTAATTCTGGTTCTGTTGATGCAAATAACATTTAGCAGTTCATATCAGTTGCAGTATAGTCTGAATTAAACCTAGCATAACATCTTAGTAATGCAGTAACTACCTTTTTCTAAGAAATTCTTGGAACAACTACCTGATTATGACAAACTGAATCTGATTATGACGGACTAAATCTGGTGCAGGTTTAAAAACAACTTCATTTAGCTGTAATTGAAATAAATGTGGCCTACTTTTTAAGATCCTCCATTGGTAGATAAACAATAATTAGAAATAGTTTTAAGATACATTTATTTGGTATCTACATTTATGGAAGATACATTTATTTTGTGTCTAGGTTTGATTTTTTTTAATCAAGACAAATTGCTTAAAGCCAAATGACATTCAAAAATTTTAAATGTCCTATAATGAAATTGACATTTTCAGTTGAAGTGAAATGCTTTGGAGAGCAATTCTCTTGTAGAAATGTAATTGGATGGAAGTCTTACATTAGCAGAAGAACTCTTAGAATATTAAAAGATGAGGTTGTGCTGTTTTAAACTGAGAAATGTAATATTTTTCATCAGTTGCCTTCAGCTATAAAACAGGTACATGTGGTTTTCTTTATGTAATTTTGAATTTTTAAAACATATGCAATGCTTTAAATGTATTAGTGATTCAAACTCAAATGCTCAGACTTGCAGCAATCATCAAAAAGATGGTAGACAAAATTCCTTAACCCTGGGTTTTAAACTATGTATCTGCCCCCAGTTACTGGCACAGAGCCCCTGAAACCCTTGTATCAATAATTTCCAAACTGATAGGAGAACTAGGAGCACCTTTCCTTTTTCTGTTTGGTCTTTGACCCTAATTCCTGGCACAGAGCTCCTACATCTCTTGGAATCTCCTGGGTGATAGGAGTATCTTTTGACCTAACGAGGTGACTCTTGGTGGGCTCCTGGATAGCTTCAGGATTGGGGTGGGTCACCAGAAAGACCAAGCTGTGCTTAGAAGCTTGGAACTTTCAGCCCCACCCCCCGGATCCTACAGAAGAGGAGAGGGGCTAGAGATTGAGGTAGTAATTGATCATGCCTATGTGGTGAAGCCTCCATAAAAATTTTCAAAGTATGGAGTTCAGAGAGCTTGTGAGTTGGTGAACACACCTACCAGGAGGTATGCTGTGAGGGTGGTGCATCCCAGCTCCATGGAGACAGAAGCTCCTGCACCAGACCCTTCTGGATCTTGCCCTGTGTATCTCTTCCTCTGGCTGTTCATCTGTGTCCTTTATCATGTCTTTTGTTATACAGTTAACCAGTAAACATAAGTAAGTGTTTTCCTGAGTTCTGTGAGGTACTCTAACAGTGCTTGAGTCCAAGGAAGGGGGTCGTGGCAACCTCCAATTTGTAGCCAAGTTGGACAGAAGTTGTGGGTAACATGGGGAGCTACGACTTGTGATTGGTTTCTGAAGTGGGAGGCCATCTTATGGGACTGAGAGCTTAACCAGTGAGGTCTGCACTAACTCCAGTTAGTGTCAGAATTGAATTGAATTGCAGGACATCTAGCTGGTGTTGGAGAATTGGTTGGTGTGGGGAAAAAGCACACATCTAGTGTCAGAAGTACTGTGTGTGTGAGTAAAGGAAGAAACCAGTGACAAAAATTTTTTGCTTGAGCAAACTTTAGTCAGGCTACTGAACCTTATCCTGGGCCATCTGTGCACACCCTTGTAAAATGCAGTTTTAGCAGTATCCCTGCTAAGTTAGTTTAGTAGGAGTCCCCCACCCTCAATGTCTGATCAGATTCCTCCTCCTACACCATCCCCCAGGTGATATCTGAGTACCCTGGCCTGTCTTCAGCAAGAATCCTTTTGGGTCTATTTAGTTAAAAACCCCCTTAGCAGATGTTTTCTCTTAGTAATTTTCCATTCACCGACACCACTCTGCTCCTTAGCTATAAGTTTTCTCTTATTCATGGAGTATTCAGAGTTAAGCCCAATCTCTTTCCCCCACTTTAAAGTTTCATTGTAGTGGTTCCTTTATGTATCGAGAAAGCCCCATCCCCCAAAGTCTTCCTTACCATGCTTTAACAAGTATCATTGAGTATTTTTTTTCCTTTTAACAGTTATGGTGCCACAACTCGGGATAGGATCAGATTCATCATTGGACCCCCGGACCTCTCACCCAGGACCCTAAGTGCGTACCTTTGAAGCCTTTATCTTCACTCCTGACTGATTGATCGGGGATCCATTGTTGAGTCCGACTCCTGAATCGTTGCTCCGGACTAACGTCCGTGGAAGCTGGTAAGGACAGATTTTGATTGTTAAGAGTCTGAGTACAGTTGACCTTGAACAACATAGGTTTGAACCGTGTAGGTCCACTTATATGCAGATTTTTTTCAATAGTAAATACTCCAGTACTACACGGTCCATGGTTGGTTGAATCCATGGATGCAGAACCTTGGATACAAAGGAACTGCACGTATGGAAGGCAATTACAAGTTATATGTGGATTTTTAACTTTGCAGAGGGTCGGTGCTCCTAACCTTAGTGTTGTTCAAAGGTCAACTGTATACTCCAGAAGTTGGGATAGAGTCCCAGATAAACACAGGCTGGGTTAGAGTCCCAGGTTTCTCTGTTTGTAAGAAAGCTCAGTTAGAGTCCTAGATTTTCTTGTCTGAAAGGTACTTACTGGGTTGGAAATCTCTCCTTCCTGGCTCTTTTTTTCCTGAGTGGGGATTATTTATTCCCTGACTCTTTGGGCTGGAAGTCTCTTCTTTCTGGCTCTTTTTTATTATTCCCTGACTCCTTACGCTGGAAGTCTTTTTTCTTGGCTCTCTGTGAAGCCTCTTTGTTCCCTCTCTTGGGTCCTGCTTTTCCCATGAGAACTTATTAGATGGCTCAAACCCCCTTCTTGAACCCCTGCTGAGTATATTCTCTGTCTCCCTCCATTCTTGTTGGCATGCTTTTGTTGAGGATAATGTGGAACTTCACTGGCTTCTTTCGGAAACTTGTGATCTCTCTACACTGGCTCCGCTGTCTCCCTTCTCATTGCTTCTGCTCCTCCTTTGCCCTCTCACCACCTTCAGTATTTCCTCCAATTCCCTTGAATACTATGATATGTCCTTCTCAAAGCCCCTTCATCCTCTATCCCCTGCCAGACCTTTTTACACCTCAGTCTTTTTTTTTTTTTTGCGGTACGCGGGCCTCTCACTGCTGTGGCCTCTCCTGTTGTGGAGCACAGGCTCCGGACGTGCAGGCTCAGCGGCCATGGCTCACGGGCCCAGCCGCTCCGCGGCATGTGGGATCCTCCCGGACCGGGGCACAAACTCATGTCCCCTGCATCAGCAGGCGGACTCTCAACCACTGTGCCACCAGGGAAGCCCTCCACCTCAATCTTTATAGTCACTTGATCTTTGGACCCCCTGCCCTCCACTAGAGGCTGTTAAGAAACTTAGGGACCCCCCAAAACAACTACCTGAAGCTGAAAAGGAAAAAGGCTAATTGGAAATAGACTGTATGTTTTCAGCAGTTGGATGGGCTTTGGAGACCTGCCTCTAGATGCCTCTAGGTGTCTCCTTGGTCAACACCTAAAATTTGGTCCATAGCCTCCATAAGATTACATATCAGGGCAACGGAAGGTGGTCTGTACAAAATTGGTAAACAGGTAACCTAAACTTGTCCCATTTGCCATAAACACAATTCACATAAAAACATAGAGTAGAGAAAAGACAAGAGATTATTATTTTATATAAACCAGTGAGTTTGTATTACTATGTTTTACTAACTCATGACTAAAATTTTCCAGTGAAAACTTAAGATCTCTATTAACATCTGTCTGTATGTTTATGTATGTCTGTATATATGTTGTAGAGGTGTGCTGTTTTTCTACTTCTAGATGGTATTACCAAATTAATTTATAAAATCCAATCCTGTTCAAATTAGCTTAGAGATAAATGAGCAGTTACATAAATTAAGTATTCCTGAAACTCTCAGAAACAGAGAAGCTCAGTGTTTTAAGTTTACATGATTTGGGATAATTTTTCGTAAATAAAGCTAATTTGAAAATTGTTGGTAAAATAAGAACAGGCATGTCTTCAGAGTTGTCAGCATTAAATATGGTGCAGACATTAAATCTAAACTAAGAACAAAATGTACAAAAAAATGAATTGCTTCCTGTATGTCAAGCACAGCAGTAAAATAAAAAAGGGGGAAATACCATGTATGTAACTTTTTAGGTTTTTGCTTTTGTGATGTTTGCCTAACATGCATGTGTTATAAAAAATAGTTAATAGGGAAATAACTTCAGATGATGGCTGGCTTTGTTTGGTGTTGTGTCTGCCTAAAATAAAAATCAAAGTCATTTGTAAGTAAGATAAACTACTAAAGCATTCATTATTGAACCTAAATTTAAGTTTATATACTTTTGGCATCTTGTTTTTACATGTTACAAAGAAACAAGATATTTGGATCTATTAGTAAACATTCTTTTGCTACACAAAAATTGTACTAAGAGGAACCGTATGCCTCTAGAAATTGCAAAATTGTATATTCAGAAATATACTAGTTTACTACAGAAAACTGATACATGACAGACCACAATTGCCTACTTCCTAGTTTTCTCTGTTAAAAAAAAGTTTATTAATAGTTAAAAATCATAATCAATATATGTAAATGAAACTACTAGAAACTGTAAGAATGAAGAGAAATAACTTTGTATGCAAGGTATGAAGGATGTGTTTAGTTAAGGGAAAAAAAGGTTTTTATTCTAAGGTAGAATGTGTTCCAGAATGAGAAAGAGGAAAAATACAGTACAAAAACAGAATAGATATTAGAAAAATGGTTGTAGAAGATTTGCAGAACAGGAATTTTGTGTTTGGTTAAGTTGCTGAGATTGAATGGATTTATTTGTAAGTTACAAAAAAAAAAGTGAACTTTAATATCAAAAATGTACTGGAATTCCCTGGTGGTCCAGTGGTTAGGACTCGGTGCTTTCACTGCCTCGGCCTGGGTTCATTCCCTGGTGGGTTCAATCCCTGGTTGGGGAGCTAAGATCCTGCAAGCTGCACAGTGCGGCCAAAAAACAAACACAAAAGTGTATTGATGCAAAACTAGAATCCCAAAGTTTTATTGGATTCTTGGTCTGTTCTTATTAAGAAACTGTAAAAAGGTTTACCTTTTAAGTAGTCTACCTAGGAAACAAAGATTTTGTATCTTATCAAAATAATTTCCTGTGTTTCATGTTGTCTTTATCAGGTCTTTGATTACTCTAAAACATTGAGTTTTCTCAATATTAGAAGAGCTAAGTTTTTTTTTTTTTAACAACTATGTGACTTTCTGTATTTGCCTTTGAAATCTTTTGTCACTTTGTTTAAATGGATAACTAAGTATTGTTTCACAGTGACCTGTGATCTTATTTAGTCAAGTGTTTAAACTTTTCAGTATTTTTGACAACTTCTCAAAATCAAATTCTAAATGGAGTCTTTTTGACCTACCTTTGAGACTTTCCAGAGGCCCCTGGAAAATCTCAAAGGATATGTCTCTCACGTTGTAAAAGAATATGTTAAACTAATTAGGTTCATTTGGTATTTTAAATTACATGAGAAGCATAGTCAAATAAATGAGGACAAATATTCTTAGGTTATACATGTACGGATATATGTTACTAATAATAGGTATTCCAGAAAAGTGTGAAGTTCATAGAGATTTGAAATAGCCTTGTTGTCTGGTTATTATGATAAAATATTGTATGCCACAGAAATAACTAATTTTTCTTATCAAGTGAACTCTCATCAGAACTTTAACCATGGCCATTTTAAGTCTTTTTTCATTCACGGACAAGTTGTTTTACTCTCATTCTTCTCTGAAAGCATAAACAGTCAGCCACAGGCAAGACTGCTCCATGATGCCATCAGTAAGGCCATGCCACGAGATTGAGAGAATTTCCAGAAGTAATGAAGAAGCTGATGGATTTATGAAACTGTTAACCCAAGATCAAGTAGAACAAGAATTAATTACATTGGACTGAGTAAACTGATGAGGATGGTTATAATTTTTTTTATCACTCTTTGTTTGAAACATTACTGGTTCTTTAATGTTTTGCTCTTCAGATTTAAATAACCTTTTTCGGACTTCCCTGGTGGCGCAGTGGTTAAGAATCCGTCTGCCAATGCAGGGGACACGGGTTTGAGCCCTGGTCCGGGAAGATCCCACATGCCGCGGAGCAACTAAGCCCGTGCGCCACAACTACTGAAGCCCGTGCGCCTACAGCCCGTGCTCCGCAACAAGAGAAACCACCACAATGAGAAGCCCGCGTACCACAATGAAGAGTAGCTCCTGCTAGCTGCAACTGGAGAAAGCCCCCATGCATCAGTGGAGAGGCAGCGCAGCCAAAAATAAATAAATAAATTAAAAACAAACAAATAAATAACCTTTTTCTTTTCTCTTATGTTATCTATAGCTTACAACAGTAATCTGGTAGATAATACCTTTGTGAACAAAGATGAAACAATTACTTTTTCTCCCTACCTGATTCCTCCAGAATTCAGAAACTTTTAGCCAGTATTCTTATTTTCATGACAATGTGGTAGTTTAAGTTCAATAAGAATGTGCTCTTGTAAGAGGATACAGTTGGAAATATAGGTTATATTATCATGGCTTTGACTGAAATGTTATATTTAAGAGTGAACTGTGCATAGAATCTGGTTTCAGGGACTAAGGTTGCCTTCATGGAACCGGTGCTCTTGGAAAAACTGGCCTGCTGTCTGGCTTACAGGGTTCTCAGCCTCATAGGTGAGTAAGGAAAGTCACTTCCTGGCAGGTCCAGGAACCTTACGATATCCTGGGGACATCAAGAAGAGAGATATTCACCTGAATCTTTAGGAATGGGAGATGAAGTCTGGTGGCTAGTTCCTGAGCTGGCTTCCTAGCCTCGAGAGGCTTTTAAAAGCGTAATCTGAGATTCCTTATGAAAAGTTTGAGCAAAACGAACTCAAAAAGAGCCTGCCTATATGGTCAATCACTATTCTTGCTGCACTTACATGAATAATCAGGACAAATCTAATGAGACCAGAATTATGTAAACAAGAAATAAAAGGTTAACTATAGTAGGAAGTTTTTTTTCTTTCAGTGTAAAACTGTAGTGCACCCTTGTGGCTTCTGTCTTGCACACTGGCCAGTCCTTACCACATTCTCAATTCTGGTTTCCTCCAGTATCTGACTCTAACTCTCCAAACTAAAGTTTCCAGTTTTTTTTTTCCCCCACTCTCCTGACGTGGCATCACTGAGAACTAAAATTGCCCTTTTCCTGAAATCCTGCAAGCTGAAGCTGGATGACTTGATATAAACTTAAAAAAAAAAAAGAGCACAACACATTGTATATGGGCAACCTTTGTGCCTCCTACTGTGTGGACCACTTACAGAATTCATCAGAACATTTAATGCCATCCATTACCAGAGACATTCAAACTGCAAACCAGGAAACATCTTCAGGTGGCCACTGCCATCCTCATTCTACCTTTTAAAGATGCTTCAAGTTCAAATCTAAGAATCCCAACTGGCTACCCTCTGGACTGAGAAACTGGATCTCTAACTATTAATTTTGGCTTTTATTTTCATAGAAACTCCCCTCATTAAATACCTGACTGCTGGTACCATTGAGCAAATATAATACCAAGTCCCTACAGAAGGTTCACCTGGTCCCTAATGAGCAAAAGGCTACTGAATGAGAAAATAGACATATTGTTCAGAGGAAAGAAGAATGTCTCTTCTTTTCTTGAACAAGAAAGGGGCCTGACAAAGATTCTTTGACTAAATTTTGACTCCTGAACCACCTTCATCCAGGCTCATCTGTATACTTACTTGTAAAATGCAGTTTTAACAGGAATCCTGCTGAGTCAGTTTAGCAAGAAACCCTTGATACCTGATCACCCTTAATATCTGATCCGGTTTCTCTGTTCCACCATCCTCCAGGTGATGTCTGATCACCGTGGCTTGTCTTCAGCAGGAATCCACTTAGGTCTACTTAGCCAGAAGCCCCCTTACCCTTGTTTCCAGTTTTCCATCCACTGATTTTGTCCACCCTGCTGCTCCATGGCTATAAATTCACACTTGCCCATGCGGTATTTGGAGTTGAGCCCAATTTCTTTCCCCCCACTGCAAAATTTCATCATAGTGGTCCCTATACCCTTACAGATAACTTGCACCACCTTGAATAAAGTCTTTCTTACCAGGTTTTAACACGTGTCATTGAATTTTTTTTTTCTTCTTTTAACACAGAATTTTTCCTAGATGTTTGGTACCACAGGAGTGAGATTTGCTAGAGTGGATATGGCTCATGGAAATGTGGTTTGGGAAGAGAGAGGATAAAAGGGCAGGGGATCCAGAACCTTTGATTCCTGGGTGACCACATGGTCACCCATGGTATGGAGCAGCAGCTGTGCTGCTCTCAAGTTACTAAAGGTAAAAGTTACCGATGGAATTTAGAGATGGATCCAATTCCTGGCCTCTTGGTTCACTGGATGCATAAGGAAAGGGAAACTAGTAAGAAAAAGATGAACTGTTTAATCCTTGGTTATTGTGGTAACCAAATTATAATAGCTAAAATTGAAATAATGTAATAATAAGTAATATGTAAAAGTGAAATTAAAAGAGAGTGCTGGGTCAGACCTTGATGCTGGACCAAGCTCAGATTTCACTAAGTCTGAGCTTTGGTAACTAGCCTCAAAGCTGCCCACCAAGGGAAAAATTAAGCAAGGACAACAGAAAGTACCTCTAAGACCTCTGGCCACCAAGAATGTAGTCAGTGTGCGGGGAGGGCAAAACCAAGAAACTACTGAAATCAGGGTGTACAGTGTGAAGGAGTTGTTTCATTTTGTGGATCAGTAACATCAGCTTCCTGAAGAACCTTTATTAAAATGGACTGTGAAGGACTTCCCTGACAGTCCAGTGGTTAAGACCTCGCCTTCCAATGCAGGGGATGCGGGCTTGATCCCTGGTCAGGGAGCTAAGATCCCGCATGCCTCGCAGCCACAAAAAAAAACCCCAAAAACATAAACCAGAAACGATATCGTAACAAATTCAATAAAGACTTTTAAAAAAATAAAATAATAAAAATGGATTGTGAGAGTCATTAATTTAGGAGCAGTATCTGGTTTTAGATGCTGCAGTGGGGAAAAGCGTGTTTAGGTTGATGGAGGATCCGCAGGTCACTATGGAACAATCACTGATGGCCATATGTGATCCAGACACAAAGTAGTTTATTCCTGAGGGAACAGCCAGCCTAATGGATTGGGCAGAAGCCACTGTAAGGTCTGTTTATCCCTGAGAAAGAGGACTGTCCGCCGCCTCCAATAAATGCCAAGTGGAAGCAGATGATATGTTTTGTGTATAAGCCATGTGGGATTATCTTTATGATAATTGGGATATTCACTTGCCGAATGTGCCTGTTACCCAGTCTATGGTAAATGCTGTGATTAAGGGGAAACTCTTACATGGGCACCCCATATAACCTTACTGCTGCAAAACCAGGGGACAGTTGGGGAAGCCTTATGTATTGGCTGCCTCAGCTTCCCCTCTGGATCTTATAAAGATGCTAATAAAAACATTAGGTTAGTTAAAAAGAGAATGAGGAAAGGCAAAGGAGTCAGGGAACTGATCTTAGCAAGGTGGACATTTTTAAACAGTTACTAAGAAATAAGGTGAATAGCAAATATTGTTAGGAGCAAAACAAAGGAAATAGGGAAGAATCATGGAATTCAACCCAGCAGAATGGAAGGCTTTAGATGGTTTTAAGAAATGGAATGAATAAAACAGACATTAGTGGGGTTAAAACAAAGCTTTTATTACTGCACTACCCAAGGTTGGGCAGGCTGGAAAGACCTCCTTCTGATCCCCCAACATTAAAGGTCTCCAAAGAAGTCTGCTCTGTTTAGTTTGAAGAAATCTAAAAATACAAAGACTGAGATTGCAGTGAGAAACTTGACCAGCAAACGCTTGGGTCATTGGTTAGGCAGATGAAATGAGATAAAAATTGACAGAAAGGGACACTTTCCAGTGGTTGGGATGCCGTGTTTCCACTGCAGGGGGTGTGGGTTTGATCCCTGGTCGGGGAACTAGGATCCCACATGCCTTGCGGCACAGCCAAAAAATAGAAAAAAAATTGACAAAAGGGCCAGGGTCCCTTGGCTCAACCCATGAAGGGGGGACCCCAAAACCTTTTGCAGTAGAGTGGATAAAATGGTCAGAAGGTAGAGAAGTTCCCAGGATTTCCTGATAGGAGATCATCTTGCACTGTGGTACCAAAACCCACTGGTGAAACCTGATACAGCTGAGAACATAAAAATATAAGGGTTGATAGGATTATGAAGGTTGGACTGTTTAAACAGGCTTTAAGTTGTATCTTCTTTACCTGAGTGTTTTATAGGAATGGGTGTTATGTCTGTATGGGGACTGCTTCCCCTACCTAGTATTCTACATCCAAAATTTGTTCATATAAGCCCTAATGGAGGCTATAGTTAAGAATGTAAGGTGAAAGTTTGTAGGAGAATGGTATATTTGATCAGACTTTTACCTGATTGTGTAATGAAGATGGACATTGTATCTGGTTGGGGAATGTTTTCTCTACCTAGTGTTGTAAAACAGAAGGCATGTAAATCTACACTTCAAGCAGTATTACTAATTGGACACGCTAAATGGGAACCAGTAAGGTGGCCCAAGCCCACCTAGCATAGAATAGAAGCTGGAGTGTTGGTATGGGAAAATTCTCTGTGTGATAACCCTGTGTGTACCTGAGTGCCTCCCAGCAACAGCTTCTAGGACTTTGGACTGGAGAATTTCCAGTTGAAGGGTAGTTATTGGCTTCCTTTGGACATTAATTGAAACTGCCCGTGTGACTAAAAGTCATAAAGTAATCTTGAAAAGAATCTTGATGTCTTGCATAATGTCTGATAAACACTCCAGTGGGGAGGACAGTGCCCAGAAGAGTTTCATAATAAAATGGCAATGGTTTACACAGGATCATACTGTCTGGGGCATGCGAGGAGGATATACTAAAGAATAGGGAGCCTCTTTTCCCTTAGGACTGACTGTGGAACTGTGTGAGGAGCTGCTGGATTATGTTGTCACTTGGAAGTGTCCTATAAACAGCTCATAACTGACCAAAAAAGAGCTGCTTGGTTTGTGAATGACAGTTGCAAGGTGAAGGGACAGCATCCTATTTTGAAGGCCACCACCGATAGAAGAAGGTAAAGACATTAGCTCACTGGGTTGAATTGCATGCTGTTTTCCTAGAGTAATGCAAGAATTGAACAGTGGTAAAAAACCCGTGTTTGAGTTTTTACTGACTCATGGACAGCGGCCTATGGCCAGACCATATGGTCAGGCAGAAGAGCAGTGGAAACATGGCCTGTTAAAGGGATGCCCTTATGGGGCATAGCCCTATGGGAATTACTGTGGGAATTTGAAGGGTGCATTAAAGTAGGGCTTTGTCGATGTCCACCAGGAGAAGCCCCTTCTAAGTTCAGAAGGTGATTAGAATCACCAGGCAAATACCCCTGTGTGTTCACTTGAGATGGCCATGTGGGTCCATGAAATGAGTGGATATGGGGGCATTGCAGCAATGCAGAAATGGGCTAAATCCAGACGTATTTCTCTTGTATCGTCTGAGGCACAAAATGACAGTAAGTATTGACAGAATAATGTTCTGTCTGCAAGCAAAAGAGACAGAGATGGCAGATGACTAAGTGTCAGATTCCTCTGGGGGAAAGGCCTTGAATATAGCTAGTAAGTGAGACTGATATTGGTAGACCTGGGGGGCTACAAATGAGTCCTGATAGGAATAGACACTGACTCTGGACCAGGCTTTACTTACTTGGTGGTAGATGGAAATGTACAAGAGTGCTTTGAAACAGAAGATAATTGTACCAGTTTGGATGGCCGACCATCATCTCCTCAGACCAAGGAATACACTTTATAGCCCGTAATGTCCAAGAGTGGGCAGAGAGAGAGCCTCCTCAGGGTACTAGTTTGACGGAGAACTAGAATGGGCAATTAAAACATTGGTTATCTAAAATGGGAGAGAAAAAGACATGAAGGGCTGGCTTATATACCATGAAAGTGTACTCATACTCAACATGGGGTGGGGCTAAAGGAGTGGCCCTACTGTGTAGAGTCCTCTTTCTGGTGGGTCCGGGGAAGAGGGTGTGGAATGACTATGCAATTCTTACTAAGGGAGAAGTATTCTGGTGTAACAAGTATACTTTTTTCTTTCTTTCCCCTATTAACTTTCTTCCCCCTGCTTGATGCAGTGGTCATAGGACCAGGCCTGCAAATATAAGTGCTGGAAACAGATGATTCCTAAGCAAGAAGCTAACTGTAATTTTAAATTTGGGGTCAAGATTCCGAAGTACCTGATGGGGTGGGTTGTGCCTTCACCCCATCTTGCAAAATTGAGGTAAACAGTGAATGCCACTATATTGCCTGGTGGTAAAAATAGCCCAGGTAGTTCTGTAACTGTGTTACCTTACCCTAAAAGAACTGTGGACTGAAGGGGAGGAGCTTGCTAAACTAGTGTTGCTCTTTGCTATCTAGACCAGCACAGTGGCTGAACCTGATGTTCCTTCCGAAGTTGGAAGAGTTTGGGTATACAGGGAGAGAAGGAGCAATAGTAGCTGAAGATAAAGAAACAAGTAAATGGGTTGTGTAGTGAGGGAAATCCGATAATAACACCACTAAAGGGCTCAGAGTAGTCGATTATATCTCTTAATGCAGTTACACCAGATGACTGAAAGAGTGAAACCATGTGTTTGCCTAGACCACACCTGCATTTGGAACCTGACAAGATTAACTGGAAGCCTGCAAACCCGAGTGGCCTTACCTGAAAATTATTTTTCATATCATATGATGATGGACTGGTCCAGTTATTAATGACTGAATGGGATTCTAACAACATGCCAGTATCTTTTGAGTATATATATATTGGTCTCTGCCCCTGGCTCCTGGCACACAGCTCCTGAAACCCTTGTAACTTCCAAAGTGATAAGTATTTGGAGTGCCTTTTGTTCTAATATTTGGTCTTTGACCCTGATTCCTGATACACAGCTCCTACATCTCTTGGAATTTTCTGGGTGATAGGGGTGTCTTTTGACCTGATGGGGTGACTCTTGGTGGGCTCCTGGATAGCTTCAGGATTGGGGTGGGTCACCAGAAAGACCAGGCGGTGATTAGAAACTGGGAACTTTCAGCCCCACGCCCCCCATCCTACAGAAGAGGAGAGGGGCTAGAAATTGAGGTAGTAATTGATCATGCCTATGTGGTGAAGCCTCCATAAAAATTTTCAAAGTATGGAGTTCAGAGAGCTTCTGAGTTGGTGAACACACCTACCAGGAGGTATGCTGTGAGGGTGGTGCATCCCAGCTCCATGGAGACAGAAGCTCCTGCACCAGACCCTTTTGGATCTCGCCCTGTGTATCTCTTCATCTGGCTGTTCATCTGTGTCCTTTATCATATCGTTTGTCCAGTAAATGTAAGTAAATGTTTTTCTGAGTTCTGTGAGCTGTTCTAGCAGGTGCTTGATTCCAAGGAGGGGGAACCTCCGATTTGTAGCCAACTTGGACAGAATTTGTGGGTAACATAGGGATCTACTGTTTGTGATTGGTGTAGGGGGCAGTCTTGTGGGACTGAGCCCTTAATTTGTGGGGTCTGCAGTAACTCCAGTTAGTGTCAGAGTTGAATTGCAGGATATCCAGCTGGTGTTGGAGAATTGGTTGGTGTGGGGGAAAAAACCCAAAAATATCTGGTGTCAGGAGCATTGTGTGTGTGAGTAAAGATAGAAATGAATTTTTTCCTAGGCAGAACCTTACTTAGATACTGTCTTTTTTAAAGAGTTTATCGTTGGTTTACAATATTGTGTTAGTTTCAGGTGTACAGCAAAGTGATTCATTTATATACATACATATATCCATTCTTTTTCAGATTCTTTTTCCATGTAGGTTATTACAGAATATTGAGTACGAGTTCCCTATGCTATACAGTAGGTCCTTGGTGATCATCTATTTTATGTAGAGTAGTGTGTATTTGTTAATCCCAAGCTCCTAATTTATCCCTCCCCTCCATGTTTCCCCTTTGGTAACCATACATTTGTTTTCGAAGTGTGTGAGTCTTTCTGTTTTGTAAATAAGTTCATTTGTATCTTTTTTTTTTTTAGATTCCACATATAAGTGATATCATATGATATTTGCCTTTCTCTCTCTGACTTGCTTCATTTCGTATGGTAATCTCTAGGTCCATCCATGTTGCTGCAAATGTCATTATTTCATTCTTTTTTATGGCTGAGTAATATTCCATTGTATATATTTACTACATCTTCTTTATCCATTCCTCTGTCAGTGGACATCTAGGTTGCTTCCATGTCTTGGCTATTGTACATAGTGCTGCAGTGAACATTGGGGTGCATGTATCTTTTCAAACTATGGTTTTCTCTGGATATATGCCCAGTAGTGGGATTGCTGGGTCATATGGTAGTTCTAGTTTTAGTTTTATAAGGAACCTCTGTACTGTTCTCCACAGTGGTTGTGCCAGTTCATAGATACTGTCTTTTTTTTTTTGGGGGGGCCGCACCACTCGGCTTGTGGGGTCTTAGTTCCCCGACCAGGGATGGAAGCTGGGCCTTGCAGTTGAGAGCACCGAATCTTAACCACTGGACTGTCAAGGGATTCCCTAGATACTGTCTTTATGCTGCTTCTTTTTTTAAAAAATAAATTTATTTATTATTTATTTTTGGCTGTGTTGGGTCTTAGCTGATGCGCGTGAGCTTTTCTCTAGCTGCGGTGAGCAGGGGCTACTCTTCGTAGCAGTGCCTGGGCTTCTCATTGCGGTGGCTTCTCTTGTTGCGGAGCATGGGCTGTAGGCATGCGGGCTTCAGTAGTTGTGGCACGTGGGCTCAGTAGTTGTGGCTCGCAGGCTCAGTAGTTGTGGCTCGCAGGCTCAGTAGTTGTGGTGCATGGGCTTAGGTGCTCCGCGGCATGTGAGATCTTCCCGGACCAGGGCTCAAACTCGTGTCCCCTGCACTGGCAGGCAGATTCTCAACCTCTGCGCCACCAGGGAAGCCCTGTCTTTATGCTTCTATATGTCAGAAACTCTTTCAAATTTTATTTGGTAGTTTAGAACTTGACTGGATTCCCCATGGCAGAGCTCTGTGTCACATTGTTCTGATTTTACACACACAGGCCCAGACACACACACACACACACACACACACACACACGGAGAAGATTGAAAGACCAGGTATGTTAGTCAACTTCTTGTTTTTTCAAGTAAGAACATTAGAACCCCTCTCCTCCAACAATTATTTGCTGTTATGGTCATTTCATGATAGCACCAAAAAATTAGGAAGTACATGATTTTTTTTTTTAATTTTTATTTATTTATTTAGTTTTTCGGCCACGCGGCATGCAGGATCTTAGTTCCCCGACCGGAGATCGAACCCGTGCCCCCTGCAGTGGAACTGTGGAGTCTTAACCACTGGACCGCCAGGGAAGTCCCAGGAATACATGATTTTAGAGTTAAGGAAAATTCTGTAGATTAACTATATTTAGCTTTATGGAAAACTTGACCTTATTATTTTCGTTTTACTGTTGACTGCTGAAAACTTCATCATGGATTTGGGAACCACTGCTATACTAGATTAATTGGAAAGAGATGGCAGATGACACTTAGCCACCTGCCATCTTTGTCTCTTTTGCTTGCGACAGAACATTATTCTCTCAATACTTACTGTCATTTTGTGCCTCAGAGGGTACAAGAGAAATACGTCTGGATGTCATATGCATTTAGTTGTTACTTCTGGTTTCTTAGTCTCCTCTGTTCTCGTAATAGTTACTGTTTAAGATTTGTCCACATTGTTCTTTGGAGTAGTTGTGAACAGATTAGTTCTTCAGCATAGGAAGAGGGCAGTTTTATGTTGAATAACTCCAGGAAGTCTTTCAGATTTGCACATAACTTGAGCTTTAACCTCTTTAGCTGTTGCTTTCTGTGAGTGACATTGGTAAAATGTTTTCACTGTAAGTTACAGGTGGAGTTAGCCTCGATTCCTTCAAAGGTCCTGAGCTCACTACCAATGACTTGCATGATGTCAAGCAAAAACCGCAGAGCTTTGCCTATACTTCATATTTCTTTCCTAAAAGGGCAAATAATTTGTAGTATCCTTCCATTCTACATTTTCAGTGATACTGGTAAGGATTGAGATACTCTTTGGAAAATATTCTTAGGTTTTAGAAAGGTAATATGGTAGGGGAGTTGATTTGAGGATGTTTGTTTTTCTGAAAATGAACTCTTCAACCTTCTATTGCATGTAGAGGATACAGGTTGTGAAGAAAACTGAGAGGCAGAAACATAACTTTGACATAACTTGATGCTTTTCAATTGGATAATCCAGCTGGGATGTGAAGAGAAGAATTCACTTTAATTGCTTCAAACCACAAGGTGGTGAACTGAAAATGAGTCCCTTTAAAAAAGGTACAGATTAGATTTCCCCTCTATTAAGGTCCCTCATATTTACCCCATTTGTTACTATCTACCCTTGTTTTATACCTCCTTCTTCCATTTTGTGTTCCATGATATTTTCACTGCGTTTTATGGGGAAGTGAGATTGACTGCAGGGCGGAGCACAGTGAGATTGGCTTTGGGTTTAGAAACGTGGTTTACTCTGTCATCAAACCAAAGTAGGACTTCCCTCTCTTGGCTTCTAGGCCTCCTTAGGTAGGAATCAAGAGGAAACGCTTCTTGCTCTGCATAATATCATCCTATCCCAGTTCTACACTCCAGAGTAAAGAAGAGCTTATTCCTGGGAAGATTCCCCATGCCTTCCTTGCCCTGACCCTCACATCCTCACCGCCAACCAGTATCTGCTGTGAGACCATCAGCCCCAGGCTCATTATGCCCTTTATTCTTGTTCACACCAGTCTCCACAAGAAACTCAGGACTTACAGGTTAACTCTCTTCTCCATAGAAAGCCCCAACCCTCTTCTTGGCTTTATTTTTGTCTTTAGTAGGCATCATCTTCTGACATGCTACATATTTTACTTTGTCTTTTCAGTAGAATGTAAATGTCACGGGGGCATGGATTTTTATCTGTTCATTCATTGCTATAGATGAACAGTGACCAGCAGTAGGTACTCAAAGGTATTTGTTGAATGAATGCAGCAAATAATTGAATTAAAGAAAACCTTTTGAGGGAGATTAGGAGAAGCTCTCAAAGAAATTAAAGCAGTCCTTTCTCAATTGCTTCTCTAGTTTTTTTTGTTTTTTTTAAATTTTATTGGAGTATAGTTGATTTACAATGTTGTGTTAGTTTTAGGTATACAGCAAATTGATTCAGTTATACATATATATATATTCATTCTTTTTCAGTTTCTTTACCCATATGGGTTATTACAGAATACTGAGTAGAGTTCTCTGTACTGTGCAGTAGGTCTTGGCTGGTTATCTGTTTTATATATGGTAGTGTGTGTGTGTTAATCCCAAGCTCCTAATTTATCCCCCCTGGCCCCCGCAATGTTTCCCCTTTACTTCTCTAGTGTTTTTTCAAATTTTATTTTTGGCTGCATTGGGTCTTCATTGCTGCGCGCGGGCTTTCTCTAGTTACGGCGAGCGGGGGCTACTCTTTGTTGTGGTGCGTGGGCTTCTTATTGCGGTGGCTTCTCTTGTTGCAGAGCACAGGTGCACGGGCTTCAGTAGTTGTGGCTCGCAGGCTTAGTTGCTCTGCAGCATGTAGGAACTTCCTGGACCAGGGAGCAAACCCGTGTCTGTTGCATTGACAGGCGGATTCTTAACCACTGTACCACCAGGGAAGTCCCTCTAGTTTTTAAAATATCTTATTAGATGATTTCTTTTCAGCGTACCTCATTCCCCATAGTAAACATTTTGAGTGAATCAGTATATTATCTTAGCTAATTATTTGTATTTTAAGATCATCTTTTTAAAAAAAATAGAGAAAAATTTCTGAATATAGGCATACTAAGTTACTACTAATTCTAACTCCCATCTCACTCTAGGATGTTTTGTTTAATTGTACCAAAATTCAGAAAAACTTCTGTGTGAACAGTCTTTCATTTATTCTGATTGTCTTTGTTTTTATAGGACTTTGCAGCGTCTATTAGATATTTACTAAATATTAGTGAATAATCAGTTGCACAAAGTGTCATTATAGCTTGCAGCCATAGTTTTAGGGGTTTTTAATAGTCTACAACTTCATTCCAACCTGTACACCAGCCACCTATTTCTAAAGTTGGGATCCTTCAAAGGCATTTGGATGTCTTTCACGTACCCTATCTTTCTAGGCGCTAGCAGAAACACCAGTTTTATTCTTTAAAAGAAACAGACCCACTGGTAAATCCCTAAAGCACATTTAGGAGAACGGGGAATACACTGCTATGGTGTTTCCAAAATTCAATATCTGTTGTCCTTGGCTTGCATACTACTGTTGTATCGAACTGTTTCACTTCCAACAATTATTTCAAAGCATATACTATATGCCTTTCTTGCATTGCATTAAGGATTTTAACATATTTCATCTTCTTTATCCTGGTCTGCCTGGGAAAGTGATAAACAGAAGATGTGAGCCCATGAAATTTATTGTAATCTTCAAGGCATTTTTGTTAGTTCAGAAAATAGCTGAAGAAGAAAGCCTATACTGACAGAGGCTTAAGAAATCTTATCTAATACATATTTGGTAAAGATCACTTAGATCTCATTGTTAACACAAGTCTGCACTGAATTATCTTGATATTTTACATTGAGCCCAGCATAATTTACCAACTTAAACTCCTTTTGACACTGAGAGTGCCTGTCTTATCATACTTTCCCTAGCATTGATTATCATCATCTAAATTATTCTTTGCTAATTTGCTAGGGGAAAAATCATATTGTTTTAATTGCTTTTCTTTGTACAATTTGTTTGATTCTCTTAATGTTAACTTTGTCTTCACTGGTTCCCTTGCCCTGAATGGCACTCGATTTTAGATGTTAGAACCACTTGGAAAGAGGAGAGTAGTGTGCTCAGTATATCTCTAAGGAGTTTTACAACGTTGACCTTTGCCCTTTTTGACAAGATCTTTCTGGGCAAGGGAACAATAATTAAGAGATGAAGAGAGCCAAACAAGGCTACTACTGGAAAGTGGTAAAGAAACCTAGGGTCATTTCACCTTGCTATAGACTCCCATACCTAAACCCAAATCCTGACTCTCCTTCCCAGTGAGCTATGTAGCCAAGGAGCTATCTAACAATGTACTAGTATGTCTTGCTGCGTTTACCTAAGACTTCATTTTTAAAATCTTATTTTAGGGAATACACATAAATTATAAAAGAGCATATATTCTCATTAAAAGAAATCAAGCAATACAGAAGAGAATTAAATAGAAATAAAAGCACCCATTCCTTCTTCTACCCCTTCTATCCCACCCTCCTGTGGTACAAATAGGGATTTACAGGAATTTCATCCTGATAGTAAATATAATTTAGTGGCATTTTGGTGTCAGTGAGACTTTAGTTTAAGGTGATCCTGCAAACTCCAAGAGGGATTATATAAACTCCCCAAATGTCTGTTTTGTTCCATACTACTTAGTGCAGTGCCTGGCAAATGGTAGATGTCAAATATTTGAGGACAGTTTCATTGTAAGGCGAGAAAAGGAAAAGAATTGAAAGAATCTTAACAGAGCATCCTCTGGCCATCAGGCTTTGGGGTATTAGATTTCTGGAGAAGCGCAAGGGTTCTCAGCACTGGCTGCATGTTAGACTATCACTTGGAGAGCCTTAGCAAAATACCAGTGCTTAGGTCTCACACCCCAGTGATTCTGCTTTGATTGGTCTGGATGAGACCCCAGCATCAGTGTGTTAGAATCTTCCCTGGTAATGCTGATGTGCAGCAGTGGTGAAGAACTACTGAACCGTAAACAGTTGTTGCTTACTGAATGTTAACTGAGGAGATCTGTGCTTTACTTAATTCTTTAAAAGTCCTTTATGCTTTGGAGGATACTTTTATTTTTATAGAGATTATTGTCCTAATTATGTTTTGTTACATTAAAAATATTTTGCATTTCCTTGTATACAACATATATAGTAAGCACATGGATAATCAAAGAATTACTTAATTACTTGTACATTAAGATAATCATTAGGCTTCCTGATGCTAGAAAATATATTTCCCTCATCTTAGGACCATGACATTTTATATGGTATACTTTCTTTTTTAAAGGCCCTTTAATCCTAATGGAAAACTAGCATTTAAGCAGTAGAGAAAACAAATCATATTAAGGAGCTTAGCAAAAATGTTTTAAAAAAATCTGAATGCATTTGTATGATGTTTTCTATGCCAAACTAAATGACTCAACTTATTTATTCTGTGTTACTCCAGTCATCAAAAATGTTAAGATGTAAAAAAAAAAAAAAAAGATGTTCAGCTGATGCAAATAAAAAATAAAAGCAATTTAGGGATTTCCCTGGTGGCCCAGTGGATAAGACTTGGCACTCCCAATGCAGGGGGCCCACGTTCGAACCCTGGTTGGGGAGCTAGATCCCGCATGCTGCAACAAAGATCCTGTGTGCTGCAACTGAGACCTGGTGCAGTCTAAATAAATAAAAAAATATTAAAAAAAATAAAAGCAATTTAAGTAAGTAGATTCCATCCAAATTATTAATTTCATGTTTGGGACAAAAACCAGAGGAACAGAATATTTAATGTAAGCTTTCTTTACTATGCTATAAACCTGTTTTTTTTAAAGTGTGTATTCTTTACCTTTCCTTCTCTTGCCCTTCCCCAACTTTTCCCCAAAAAGGAGACTGTAACTGTGTTGTTTGTAATAAACTTAAATGCCGGAATAACTGTCAGAATAACTAGTAGTGATGAGTAGTTTTAAGGTTAAACTATAAACAGTGCAACATTAATGAAGTGTGGTGTAAATAAATTTGTAGCTAAACACTTCTTAACTTTGGCTTTCTCTTATACATTTTTCTTTTTTGTATATCCATTTCAAAATCACTATGACATCTTAGTTATATAATCAAAATCTTGGCAGGTTGCAGCAGGAAAAGCATAAGCAACCCTGAGCATAATTATGCTTATTTGAGGAAATATTAGACTTGGTGCCAGGTTAAACTATACGAGTGTTAAGAGATAATAATGAGAAACCCAACTAATGCTTGGCTTTGATTAGACCTTCCTTCTCTGCCAATAACGTAAGTGATAAGACAGTTTATATTAAATTTAATATCTATTCACTCCCCAAAATATAATAACTTAATAATTATAATAAAATATAGTCTATCCAAATATAAAATAGTCTGATAAGAAGATGTGAACCCAGTTCATAGTCAGAAAATGCTCACTAATGATGATGGAAAGTATCTTAGCTTTCTGTATATTTTCATGTATAAGCAACAGCCTTTGTTCTGCTATTGCTGAATTATTTTTTATTCTAAATGGAAAAAACATTAAAAGGATGGGATTAATATACTGTGGTTTTGTACTGCTTGCTAAAAATTCAGCTGTTCATTGGCTTGATATTTGAAGGCCAGACACTGGGTTCGAAAATGCAGTTTACATTTTGATCTTGTTTCATAGATCAGTCCAAAAACAAAATCTAGTATGTGTGTTCCACTATCTTTCTGAGATATACTACTGATTAGGAATGCAAAATACATCTAATTATTATTTTTTCCTTTGTCTAGTGTCATAATTAATCTGATTGGGTCAGTTTAGAGCATTATTCTGAAAACATTCTGTAAGAACAATTCTAGTCTCTTAGAAAAGTAACAATTAAAATCTTGTTTCCTAGTCACATTCTGGGCTAAAGATAGATTTTATGTGCGAGTTTATTTTTAAATAATACTTTCCCATGATAAACTATTAAAACAGTACAAAAGCATATAAAATGGAAAAGTAGCAAGTTCCTTGTTCATCCTAAGGAAAATTCACTGTTAACTGTTTCTTGGGTGTACTTCCACAGAGTTTTACACATACATCTTTTCCCTTTTCTTTAGAAACACCTCCCCACCACAAAGCTGTACTATGCACTATGTATAAATATCTGTTATTCTTTTATTTTTTAATTGAAATATAATTGATTTACAATATTATGTTAGTTTCAGGTGTGCTACATAATGATTTGACATTTGCATGCATTTTTTAAAATTTGCATGCATTATGAAATGATCACCATGATTAGTCTGATGTCATGATAACCATCTGTCTCCGTACAAAGTTATTACAATATTATTGACCATATTCCTTATGCTATTCTTTTTACTGGCTGCAGAGATTTCCATTATATGGAACTTTCATAAGTTATTTAACTGATCCCATTTTATTGAACATTTAGATTTCTTTTTATTTTATGATTTTGCTATTACAGTAACTTCCTGGTAGATATCTCTTAATAATTATGTGACTCTATGTAGAATAGAATTCTTAGGTTATTCTAAAACATCATATCTTGTGATATAGGTTTATACCTCAATAATTTGACCAAATCTTTGGTGGGCTGCCTTGTTATTGGCATCTTTCTCATGAAATTGGAATTTAGAAGCAATATTTAATTTATTACTTTAATAAGCTAATTTAGGGGAGTAGTTCCAATTAATTAAGATTTTACCTTGGGAAGTGCATTATGCCTGTGTGTACAAAAGATAAATACTTAGAAAAGGTGAGAGTGCTGGACCATCATTCTATTTCAAATCTAGTATTATATAATCTACTGTTTACACACTGACCTGTAGTCTAAGTGTTTTATTTATATCCTTTTAATCATCTGAGCAATCCATTGAGGTAGGTACTAGTATCCTCATTTAATGGTAGATGAGACTGAAGTTGAGAGAGGTTAAATGACTTGCCCCAGGTACCAGAACTGGGTGTGCAAAAACTGTATTCTTAAAGGTAGCTGTAGAATTCATATTTCTTGTTTTGTTGTTGTAGTCCCCACAATAAAATAATGTTTTCAATCATTCAGAACCCAGGGCAAGATGATGGAAGAAAATAAGATATGCCTCTTATTCTTGAAAATTAGTGCTCCCATTTTCCTACCACATCCAACTTTTTGGATTCATATAAAAAATGTTGTACAGTGTAAATAAGTAATGCAATTGAAGGATGAAACTTTAATTTGGAATAGCATTATGCTTCATGCTGTAATACAAGCTTTTGAGAATAGGCTGAACTGTGAACTTCAACGATAACAAAATTTCTGATAAAGGGGCCCTTTGCAAAAAGTTAAAAGATACTAACATATATCCAATAGTTTGGGTATGACAATGTTTTATGTATTTATCCAGCATAATTTGCCCTTTCTTTTGTGAATGGAAATCCTTGGTTTGCTAATTAGAGTGTATCCAGCATAATTTACTTTAAAAAATATACTCAGGATCATCATTTCGCTCATTTATAATACTGTGATTTATTTATTTATTATATATTTGTTTTTGGCTACGCTGGTTCTTCATTGCCGTGCACGGGCTTTCTCTAGTTGCGGTGAGCAGGGGCTACTCTTCGTTGCAGTGAGCGGGCTTCTCATTGCGGTGGCTTCTCTTGTTGTGGAGCACGGGCTCTAGGCGCGCGGGCTCAGTAGTTGTGGCGCATGGGCTTAGTTGATCTGCATCAGGTAGGATCTTCCCAGACCAGGGCTCGAACCCGTGTCCCCTGCATTGGCAGGCGAATTCTTTTTTTTTTTTTTTTAGTGGGGAAGGAGGAGAGAGGGGAGGAGAGGGGAAGGGAAGGAGGGAGGAAAAAAAAGTGTCTCCAGCAGGCGGATTCTTAACCACTGTGCCACCAGGGATGTCCCAGTACTGTGATTTAACAGGCTGATTATCTTAAGTACTCTTGGAGTATACTAAAGACAGGGATCCCAAAACAACTCAAAATTCTGTCTGCTTTTAGGTTTACTTTTCCTTTATCACTAACAGCTTTATACCAAAAGCTATCTCAAAACAGCAGATTCTCAAAAACAAAAAAGATTGATGATGACTCAAAAGTGTACATATATGACTGGGCAGAAGAAAACTTCAACATCTCCATTGCTACAGAACTTCTTTGCAATTAGCTTGCAGAACTTGATTCTCCTCAAAATGTTGTGATTGCTCTGCATATCCTATAAATTATTTACACCCTGATGGTACAAAATGGCTACATTAATGGCACCTCTGGCTCCACATGGTATCAAGAACTTTAATAATTCATCTTTTATTACAGCTACATCCCTGTAGATTAGCATGAGTGGGAACTGAGTATAACACTGAGCTAATAAGTAAGGCCTTCGCTGAGAGACCTTTACTCTCCAAACATCGTATCCATAAATATTCAGATATTATAGTCTTGTTAAAAAATAAAGATTATGGACTGTTAAAAAGCTAGACTCTTTAGGTTGTGTTTGTCAAGCATTAGATTACTTCAAATATTTAAGTGCATTTTAAGGATATTTCAAGGGGAAAATCTTTGAAAGACATTCTCCATTTCAGGACTTGCACTTAAAAAACAAAAACAAACAGATAAACTAGCATTAGTTTATGTGAACTGAATGAAATTAATGACTGGCCACTGGCAAGAATAGAGACTTTCATTTTGAAAATTATTCAAATTCTTAATCTAAGAGTTTTACATCTGATATTTGAAGTCTTCAAATTTATCTTCTTCAGCCTTTTTGGACTACTTTAAAAAAATAAATTGGAAATTTCTTATGGAGAGCAAGAGTGTGTCTGTGTACCTTCGTATACCCATGTCAAATTAAATGCCAGAGTGAAATTTAGATATAAAAGTTAATTTACACATTTTTCAGTGAAGGATAGTAGTTGAGTTGATGTTGAATTTATGTTTACCATTTTGAAGTGACTCCACAGAGTACTACAAATGTTTTCAAAGAAGACAAAAAGGGGCTTCCCTGGTGGCACAGTGGTTGAGAGTCCGCCTGCCAATGCAGGGACGCGGGTTCGTCCCCCGGTCCAGGAAGATCCCACGTGCCGCGGAGTGGCTGGGCCCGTGAGCCATGGCCGCTGAGCCTGCACGTCCGGAGCCTGTGCTCCGCAACGGGAGAGGCCACAGCAGTGAGAGGCTCGCGTACCGGGAAAAAAAAAAAGACAAAAAGGTTACTTTAAAGTTGACAGTGGTTGTAACCTTAGCACTTAGCACAGTGTCTGGCACATGGTTTAGTAAATGCTTATTGCGTGAATACCTGGTGATCAGATCAATCCATATAATTCTAGTTACACATCTGGTATTTTGAGAAAACAGCTATATGATTTATACTAGTTGCTTTCTATGATAGTACCACTTTGGGAGTGTATTTCAGCTCATTGTTAGTGTTTTTTAATCTGTTCATCGTGGATTTGTTGCAGAAAAGTCCAGAGAGCCTCATTATATGTCGTTCTGACCTGTGAGGCATATATTCTTTTTTTTAAAAAATTAATTAATTTATTTATTTTTGGCTGCGTTGGGTCTGTGTTGCTGCACGTGGGCTTTCTCTAGTTGCGGCAACCGGGGGCTACTCTTCATTACCGTGTGCAGGCTTCTTATTGCGGTGGCTTCTCTTGTTGTGGAGCATGGGATCCAGGCGTGTGGGCTTCAGAAGTTGTGGACGTGGGCTCAGTAGTTGTGGCTCACGGGCTCTAGAGCACAGGCTCAGCAGTTGTGGCACGCGGGCTTAGCTGCTCCGCGGCATGTGGGATCCTCCTAGACCAGGGCTCAAACCCGTGTCCCCTGCATTGGCAGGTGTATTCTTAACCACAGAACCACCAGGGAAGCCCGAGGCATATATTCTTTTTTTTAAAAAATAAATTTATTTATTTAATTTATTTTTGGCTGCATTGAGTCTTTGTTGCTGCGCGCAGACTTTCTCTAGTTGTGGCAAACAGGGGCTACTCTGTGGCAGTGCGCAGGCTTCTCATTGCAGTGGCTTCTCTTGTTGTGGAGCATGGGCTCTAGGTGCGCGGGCTTCAGTAGTTGTGTCACGTGGGCTCAGTAGTTGCGGTTAGCAGGCTCTAGAGCGCAGGCTCAGTAGTTGTGGTGCACGGACGTAGTTGCTCCGTGGCATGTGGGATCTTCCCGGAGCAGGGCTGGAACCCGTGTCCCCTGCATTGGCAGGCGGATTCTTAACCACTGCGCCACCAGGGAAGCCCTGAGGCATATATTCTTAAGACAGTATTAGTCTGTAGAGAGGCTCCAAATTATTTCAGGTATCTTTTGGATTCCATCAAAAAGTGTTAGAGGTTTTTCAAGCACACAGAGAAAATTATTCTTTCACCCAGTAGAGACAGTGGACAGTTTTCACTGATCCTGAATATATAGTGGTTTATACTATGTATAAGTTAAGTTTAATCTGATTGCTTTCGAATTCTTTAATAATGGTTTTCTTTAAAACTGATTGTCTGGTCATCATTGACATCCATGAGAGAAATATAGGGGATAGTACAATCAAAAGTTATACTGCCAAGGAGGTTAGGGTTTGGAAAGGCATTAGAGGCACTGATTAAAATGAAAGCCCTTAATCTGTAAAAGGAAAATTCCAGAAAGCATGAGATGTAGAAGTAAATGATGCTGTGGTAGCCTACTATACAGATGATATTAGCTCTCTGTTTGCCAGACCAGCCACCTTGCAGTAGAATATGGAGTATCTAACTTAAATTAGAGCAGTCGCATTTCTCCTTAAGTTGAAACACCACAGTAAATAAACATCTTTTCACTCGTGTGAAATTCTGTGTTTGTTGTTCGGTAGCAAGTGTGAATTGGATGACAGTGTCTGCATATAAGATTTTTATGTGGAGTGAATTCATGTTTTTCTCTCTTAACATTTCCCAACACACCCCTCCATTCATGAGTGTCCTTGAGCTGATACCTGGTGCCATATATCTTAGAATAAAGGTTTTAGAACTGTGTGAAAAAGTGACAGTTTGATCTAGCCTTAGTTATATTATGGTGTAAATTAAGCTCTTAAATGAAAGTGGCTAGGTTTTACAGATGGACAGACATGAAACTAGCTGAGAACAAATTGTGCTGTGATAGAGACATCGTTCAAAACTGCATGCATCTGTCAACTGCCCGTGGTGGTACAGTGAGATAAAGTGATCTGTAATGTTTCTCTAGTGTATCCCTATTGCTAGCCATATTGTAATGTGTAATACATCTCTTGGGCAGACAGCTTGTGTGGGCTAGATTCCACCTCAGTCTTGAAAAGATGCCAGAAAGCAGCAAGGTGAATTTTTAAGCCTATTTAAACATTTACACTCATGACTAATTTGAGTGAAATCTCTGCTGTATCTAATAAACTACTCACTAGAAGTGAGATGGAATTTCAAAATTTTTACTTCCTCACTTATTAGCTGTGTGACCTTGGATTGACAAATTATTAATCTCTGTCTGTTTCTGGTATTTGCCTCATAAAGTTGTTGTGTGGACTTAGGCAGATTTATATGTATAAAGTGCATAGAAGAGAGCCTGGCACTTAATAAATGTTAACTGCTGCCGCCACCACCACCATCATCATTAACGTAACTTGGAGTGAGATGAATTTCCCTTCCCTGAAGCTAGATTGCTTTTTTTGCTTTTAAGGAAGACTACATCTCTATCAAGGATGTGATCAACCCCAATTCTAATACATAAGCTCACTGTCTTGACTTGTGAAATCTAATCCATCTTCAAGTTTATCTACAGCTAAAGTGTAATATATATTATATATTATGTAAAGTATATATTACTTTAAAGGTATATATTACTTTGTATTATGTTACTTTAAAAGTATATATTTCTTTCAAAAGTATGTAAAGCATACTGCATTATAATAAACTGTAACATAATCACTGGAAGGGATAAAGAAACCATAGTATCTCTGTGGAATGATCTACAAGATGTGTTGTTAAGTGAAAAAACCAAGGGGCAAAATAATGTGTAAATTATTCTACCATTTGTGTAAAACTTTTCTGGTACATGCATAAAGTATCTGACAGGCTGTAAAAGAAATGGTATATTTTCACTTGTTGCTGTTGGGGAGGGAAATTGGATGGCTGGAGACAAGGGTGGGAGACTTTTTACTCTATATCCTTTTATACTTTTTGATTATTGAACCATGTGAATGTATTTCCTAGTTAGTAAAAACAAAAACAAAAAACCCTTATAAAAAGGAGAAAGTAAAAGAGCTATTTTGAAATCTACATAAAATTTTATTCATCCATTATAAACATTTCTTTTTATCTGTACTACTTAAATTCACATTTGATAGGGCGTTTAGATTCCTATTTTTGTTTTGTTTTGTTTTTTTCTTTAAGTGTGCTTTCCAGGGCTAAACTAAGAATGATCTCTTATCCTCCATTTAGGGATTTGAGTCATAATCGGTTGTCTAACTGGAACATAAGCTTGGAATCTCACACATTACAAGAAGTGTAAGTTATTTTTATTTATTTAAACTTACATTAAATTCTTTGAGGTGATTTGATGAATTATGAATTTCAGGATGTTTAATGCAAAAATGTCAAAAAATTGAAGGAAAGAAAACTTTAGATTAAAACATGTTTAAAAGCCTAAACTTGTCTTTGGCTTTGTTAGTATCACAAACTCTCTGGGTATTATGCCATTGCATTGGTGATTTCAACTTGTAAACTGCGTAGAAATACTGTTCTACTTCCTTGGGGCCTAAAGTAAGATTTCCCCGCTTCAGAGTGAATATATATTATTTTGTTTTTTGCCAGAGTTTCAGCCAGTGAAACTCTGTATTGTGTAAATTTTTTTTTTAAAATGTTTTGACTTGTCTAAGGTGGAAGCATCATGTCTGAAGTAGGTTTATATGAAATACAGTATTTTTGGTATCACCTGGAATATGGTAGTTAATATAATTCAGTTTTCCTCTTCATTGAAGTTTTTCCTTTAGTACTGAGATGTATTATTATGTAGTTTCTGGAGAGAAGTTTCTAAAATATTATTAATATCAGTTATTGCATTGTGGTATTCCCAGAGGCACAACTGTTGAGGCCTGTTTACCTCTATACTAAACACCCTCAGAATCCTCAGATGAAATTTTCTTTTGAATTTCTTTCTGACAAGGGGTACTTTGTGCTCTCATTTGTTCTGCATTCTCTCCTTCCCTGCCTCAAATTGGCTGCCCCTAATCTGCTGTGGACTGAATGAACAATTGACAAGCTTATTAGCTGAAAGCGTAGGTCCTGAGGAAAGGAAAATGCTTAGTGGGAAGTGCATGGCCTTATTATTTATTACATGGACTTTGTAACTTCAGTTGATTACTTGGAGGCCTTTTACTTCTGGCTTCTTTTCTGTATTCTAGATTGTTGAGGTTGTTCAGTGATTGAAAAACAGGTTGGTGAAATGTGATTGCATTAGATTTGCTACTAAAACAATTGAGATAATCTTTTAGGTCTGTGGTCTCAAGCAACTTTCCCTAACTTTGAGTAACAAAAAAATATGTGTGTGTGCGTGTATATTTAAAAAATTTATTTAATTAACTTATATATAAATTTATTTTATTATAAATAAATATATATATAGAGATATGAATTATTCTTTCTTTGTTTAAGAAGGACTTAAATTAGCAGTCATAATAGTAACTATTCAAATAACCTTGCTGGGATTAAAAATATTTAATGTGCAAAATATTTCCTAACCTTTCTAATATTGGTATCAAATCATAGATCTATACCATGAAAACATTTTTTTATTAAAATCTCTAATTTCTCAGTAGAAAATACTTAGTCTAACTCATTCTGGGTCATAGGCTTTTTTCAAATTTGGCATTTATCCTAAAGAATATGTACCAGCCAGAAACTAGAACTCGAGGTAGCATTTCCCTCACTAAATTTTTATACCTATTTTTCCCCCTACTCAGGAAAATGAATTATAATGAGCTAACTGAAATCCCATATTTTGGAGAACCAACCACTAATATTACTCTTCTCTCATTGTAAGTAAATAAAATTTCAGGTCTTTTACTTAAATTATGCATAGTACACAGTTTTTTTTGGTTTTTGTTTTAGGTACCCTTGTTGTTGATCCTAATTATTTAACATTTTTGTGGTTTAGGGTGGATCACTGGCAATAGCTTCAATATAATCTTTGTTTTATAGAGTCCATAATATAATCCCAGAAATAAATGCAGAAGCGTTCCAGTTTTACCCTGCTCTCGAGAGTTTAGATCTCAGCTCAAATATAATATCAGAAGTCAAGACATCTTCATTTCCTCGAATGCAGCTTAAATACCTGTAAGTAAAATAGAGTTTAAACTAGATTTAATTTGAAGTGCATGTTTATTATTCATTGATATTTATCTTCTCAGATATGTCTTATTTATTGTGATTTTGATACGTTTATGTGAAACAAACCTAGGTTAGATTTTTTTGTTTTTTTTCTGCCCTTAAAGAGTACACTATTTTCAGAAAATATTAAGTATCCAGGGTAATTTTTGAGATTTAATTCTGGATTATGTTTTACTAACAGTCATGTAAAAGGTAAATGGGAGTAGTTTGTTAAACAGTGCTTAACCTGTGTAATGGTGGTGATAATTAGCGTGAGTGCTAGTGTTTTACAGTTTACAAAGCACATTCACACATACTGTTTCAACCCAAATGAAGTAGGTATTATCCTTATTTTGTACTTGAAGAAACAAAGCAGTTAAATGATTTGTAAAGTTGCATACGGTTGCTAAGTGGTAGAGCTGGGGCTCAGTCATAGACTTGAGGCAGCTTTACAGTGGTAGAATGTTTAGTGTCACTGAATTTTTTTGTTGTTATCTTGTTCATTTTAGGAATTTGAGCAATAATAGGATAACCATCTTGGAGGCTGGTTGCTTCGATAATTTGTCAAGTTCCTTATTAGTGGTAAAGTTAAACAGGAATAGAATTAGCATGATTCCACCCAAGATCTTCAAGCTACCTCACCTCCAATTCTTGTGAGTAACTAAATAGATGGATTATAAGAAGTTTGCTTTTTCTTATATGTCTGTTTCTTTTTATTATTATTAGGGCAAATCAGCAAACCAATTTTTTGACTGTAAAACTATTTCTGTTAAAGGGAACTTAAAAGAAACAGGATTAAAGTTGTGGAAGGTCTCACATTCCAAGGTCTAGACTCCTTAAGATCTTTGAAAATGCAGCGGAATGGAATTAGCAAACTCAAGGATGGAGCTTTTTTTGGCTTGGATAACATGGAAGAATTGTAAGTACTATGAACTAGAATAGGAGATTGTTAGGAAGGGAGTCTGGGGCTTTTCAGTGCCGAACAGCTAGGATAGTAGCTTTAATTATAACAAAGTACTTTAGCTCTTCCTCCCTTCTCTTATGTGAAATAATTTAAGATTTAAGCTTTGTTATCTAACTGGTATTTTTGTCATCATTCTTCCAAACATTTCATCTGAAAAGTTTATATTCCCTTAATGTTTGACTGATGAAAATTATTAGGATTTATCCAGAACAGGTATACTGTATCTCTTGGTGAGTTGATTTTATAGATATGATATTTTAGAGAGTCTTACAGGCTACTTGCACTAAATTTTAAGAAACATGTACATATTTATGAATAGAATTTGTCTGCTCACTTGGGTTGAGCAAAGGTATATGCCTCTCTGTGCAAGACTTAGTGAAGATTTTTGGAATCTTCTCATTGCATGCCTTGTTGTTTTTTTTTTTCTTAAAGATTTAATTTTGTTTATTTTTGGCTGCGTTAGGTCTTTGTTGCTGCACGCGGGCTTTCTCTAGTTGTGGTGAATGGGGGCTACTCTTCATTGTGGTGTGCAGGCTTCTCATTGCGGTGGCTTCTCTTGTTGCGGAGCACGGGCTCTAGGCATGTGGTCTTCAGTAGCTGTGGGTCACAGGCTCTAGAGCACAGGCTCAGTAGTTGTGCACGGGCGTAGTTGCTCTGCGGCATGTGGGATCTTCCTGGACCAGGGTTCGAACCCGTGTCCCCTGCATTGGCAGGCGGATTCTTAACCACTGTGCCACCAGGGAAGTCCTGCATGCCTTGTTTTGAAACATATTTCCTCCTTTCTTTAATTCTGCAGAGAACTGGAGCATAATAACCTTACAGAAGTGAACAAGGGGTGGTTGTATGGCTTGCGAATGTTACAACAGCTCTATGTGAGCCAGAATGCTGTTGAAAGAATCAGCCCTGATGCATGGGAGTTCTGCCAAAGACTGTCTGAACTGTAAGTGTGAGATGGCATTTCAGTGGAAGCTGTGAGACTAGAGCAGATTGAGTAAGTCATTCTCATGGCCAGTAATGAGATCTAATATCCCTCTTTATTAGAAGTTTGAAAGCCCTAGATTTATCATGTAAGTAGAATAAGAATATGAAAGTTGAACTAGAAGAGAGTGAATTTACCTTCCATGTTTCCTGTTTTTAGTGATTTGTCCTATAACCAGTTGACCCGCCTGGATGAATCTGCCTTTGTGGGTCTGAGCTTACTGGAGAGATTGAACTTAGGGGACAACAGAGTCACTCACATTGCTGATGGTGTATTTAGGTTTCTTTCCAATCTTCAGACACTGTAAGTGTATCTCTCCTTTTTGGGGATTTTTTTACTAATTTTTTTAAAGCACTAAAGCAAAAACAGCTACTCAGTGTACATATTATGTATGTTAATATTTTGCAGTTCTTCTCTCCTATGCCTTGGGGCAAGACAGTCTTGCTTATCTCTATCCCTATATGTAAATTTTATGTATCTCTAGCCATTTCAGTTTGTACTTTAATTCTGAGTTAACTAAACAACAAAGCATCTCTTATTGTGCCAGTTACTGTGGAATAAAACACAGTTGCTAGTGTCAGGAATGCACATTTTCTTACTCCTCTGACCTTGACCTACCAGTAGTGTACCAGATCTACCACTTCTCATTCAAAAGGATGCAGGACATATAGTGGGAACAGCTCTGGCAGGAGACCTCTTCACTGTTACCAGTTTGCTGCATGACTTTGGACAGAAAAAACTAACATTTATTAATGATCTGATATGTGCCAGGTGCATTCAGAGTACTGGGATATTATTGCTCTTTTCCATATTGGGGGACTGAGGTTCAGAGAGATTAAATGATTTGTTTAAAGTCATATACCTTGTAAATGTTTGGGCCAGGATTAGAACCCAGGTCTTTTCCCAGGTCTTTTTTATGCTAAAGCTCATGTGCTTTTTTAAAAAAAAATAAATTTATGTATTTATTTATTTCTTATTTATATATTTTTGGCTGTGTTGGGTCTTTGTTGCTGCATGCAGGCTTTCTCTAGCTGCTGTGAGCGGGAGCTACTCTTTGTTGTGGTGCATGGGCTCCTCATTGTGGTGACTTCTCTTGTTGCGGAGCATGGGCTCTAGGCGTGTGGGCTTCAGTAGTTGTGGCACGTGGGCTCAGTAGTTGCCGTGCGCTTGCTCTAGAGCGCAGGCTCAGTAGTCGTGGCGCATGGGCTTAGTTGCTCCACAGCATGTGGGATCTTCCCGGACCAGGGCTCGAACCCGTGTCCCCTGCATTGGCAGGCAGATGCTTAATCACTGCGCCAGCAGGGAAGTCCCTCATGTGCTTTTCATTTTACTGTCAGATGAATAAAATTACTTAGCCTTTCCTGTTTTTTTTTTTTTTTTTTTTTATGTCCAGTGAAGGATGGACATAGGATTAGATGGTTGCAAAAGGCAGTTTCAACTCTAAACTTCTGTTGTTCTGTAAGTTGAATGTTTTACCCTGATCATGGAATATAATTGAATGAAGAGGTATTTTAATGAAATATAGTAATCTCAAACATAGAGCAGAATAAGAGAAAAAGAGTAATTAGTAGAATTTATAGATTCTTAAGGTTCCTGAATAGGGAACTTTTTGGTCATCAGGTTTAGTTGATAAATGGTCTCAGAAAAGAGGCAGGTTCCCAACTTTGGGACCTAACCATAAGTGACAAAGAAAGCATGATAATTTTGTGAAGGTGTCTATGCGTGCACCTGTGTGTGTTTGATGTTTTTTCTTTTTTTTTTTAACTTAATGAAGTAGTCCTCCTTTAGATTTGGCCTTGAAAAAGTAAAAGTGATTTCCTTTTTTAAAAAAATTTTTCTCTTTTCTACCTTATCAGAGGTTAAATTAGATCAGTGCAAACTCAGGAATTTATATCAGATGCAGCTGTAGTCTTTTGGCAGTGCATGGGATGGCAGACAGGTTCTTTTAGTACACCACTGATTATTACTTTTAGCATTAAAGTTTAGGAAAGTAATTGCCGACGTAAATGATTATCTAATGCTACAAAAATAGTTAAGGCAGAATTAGGAACAGATCTGAGATATTCCGGCTTTAGATCAACGCTCTTGCCAGAGTAGATATACTTCTTACTCCCTTTGGTGAGTGAGTTCTATTTATGCTGTTCTGTGGAGGAGAGGGAAAAGTCCTGCAGAGTTGAGCCATCAGTTGTTTCAGTGTTTATTCTTTAGTAAAATAAAATGATCTTTCTTAGCTTTCACTTCAGGTAAAGACATAGCTAAATGGGAAGAGTGATCTCCTATCTCCTTACTGTTATTCACATAACTTTACACATGTCTTTTTTTTTTTTTGCGGTACGTGGGCCTCTCACTGTTGTGGCCTCTCCCGTTGCGGAGCACAGGCTCCGGATGCGCAGACTCAGCGGCCATGGCTCATGGGCCTAGCCGCTCCGCAGCATGTGGGATCTTCCCAGACCGGGGCACGAACCCATGTCCCCTACATCGGCAGGCGGACTCTCAACCACTGCGCCACCAGGGAAGCCCTACATATGTCTTATAAAGAAAAAAACTTTGTGCTTTATTATGAGATGACTTAAGGAAGCAAAAGTGATTAAATATCTTTAACTGGTATTTCTTCCATGATGACATGGTGTGGTGCAATTGCATTTCGTCTGAGAATGGAACAGTGGATTTTAAAAGATCCATACTTTTCCTTTTAAAGAAAACAGAGTGATCACTCTAGCACATGGGTATATCATTCTTACTTTCCAGGGGGCATGTTTAATTGCTGTTGAGCTGTGAAGCTCTGTATTGACATTACTTTTCGTCAGCCATTTTAGATTTAAGGCCTCAGGGGAAGGCTTGGATCACCCCAAAATCCCATTAGTCTGAAATAAGATTTGTAAGCCATACCCCCTGCATCTTGAAATCCTCCTCTTTGTAGGGCCCTGACTATAATTTTTAATATGCTAACACAATTACGGGCTATTAGCTAGGAAGATTAATACTCTTAGCAGGTTGCTTAATTTATTTATCAAGATCGGCTTAATTCTTAGCTTACGAGAATTAGTTCTTACATGCTTATCTCAGGTATTCTTTAAAAAGAAGAGTTGAGTGTTTATCATAAATAACCTAACCTTTACTGTAAGGACCAAAATTAAAATTAGCATTGCTATGTCAGGATGATGCCTGATGGTGTAATGGTCATGTTGACTAACATAACCTGTCTATCCCTGACATTTTCGTAGAAACTTAAGAAACAATGAAATTTCATGGGCCATAGAAGATGCTAGTGAAGCCTTTGCTGGACTCACAAGTCTCACTAAATTGTATGTACTTATGATATTTATGTATGTCTATGAAGGTGTATTTTAAAGAACCAATTGTAAATGTGATTGGATTGTGTCTATTTGCTGTGGCTAGAAAGTCTGAGCCTTCTGGTTCACCCACTAAAGGAAGAAGCTTCATTGTTTATTAAGGTTTTTGTTTTTTGGTTTGTTTTTCATTTTGTTTTTTTGTGGTGGGGCACTTTCTGAAAGAACATTCCTAGTGTCACTTAAAGAGAAGTTATTTATGGAACTAAAATTTTGATTTAAGTAAAAGAAATGCACTGAAACCAGAATTGAACCATGATCTGTTTAATCATGTGAGATTTATGGGTAATTTAGCAAGAGAGGATTCTCTCAAGCAAGATTTTAGGTCTTCTCCCGTAAGAATGTCTCCCAGACTTCACACTTGTCTGAGTTTCTTTGACCGGATGATCTTTTGCTGAGAAGGGAGAAACTGGGAATGTAATCCAGTTTATTATATGAAAACTACAGGTGTATCTGTGGTCAGGATGGTTGTTTATAGATACCTCACTGAGCACTGACATCTTAATAGACACATTTATTCTATGCTTCACACTGGTTAATAATGAAGGTTCACAACTTTCTTAAGAATGCATATTAGGCTTATTTTCACTTGTTATAGGTAAATGTTTATTTTAATGAATTTAATTTTGATAAGTGGAGCTTTATTAGAAAGGTCTGTTTGTATTTCAGAATCTTACAAGGAAATCAGATTAAGTCAATTACAAAGAAAGCATTCATTGGTCTTGAATCCCTTGAGCATCTGTAAGTATTTTTCAGCCATTTTGCTCAGTATATAAATAATCTTTGCTCTTAGCAGAGGTTTTCATGACCATTTAAAGTGTTTATATAACTTAATTGTAGAAATGGTGACTGGTAATGTTTCATTTCTCTTCATTTCAGAGATTTGAACAACAATGCTATAATGTCTATCCAAGAAAATGCTTTTTCCCAGACTCGCTTGAAAGAACTGTACGTAACTTAAGTCTTTTTTGTCACTAATTAGATCATTATCCACGCTTGTGCTTAAAGTGTGATGAATGTGACCCAGATGTTTCCCAAAGCACACAATCCAGGCAGGAAAAAAGAAAGTGTTAGCATTCAGTTATTTTAGTGACTGGATGTAATTTAAGAATAACATTGAAAAGTCCAGAGTGTATGGCTCCAAGACCTTCTGTTTTTTTCCTGTGTTGCTGATGCATATAGTTAAAGAGACCTTAGCAACGCTGCTTATGCTTTATGTTTACCCTACTGTTCCTTTTTTATTCCCCTCTTCCTTTTTGGACTGTTGGAGACATGTGTTCTCTTGGGATGAGTTACAATTAAGGTATTATGTAATTTTTGGAGGTGATCTAGCACTTTCAGTATAATGGTCACAGAGGATGTCTCTAATCTGTTCAAACTACTAAAATGTTCCAAAACTGTTGAATAGTTATGATAGAAAAATACATATCATTTTAACGTTTTTTCATTCATGATTTAAAAAAATTGTTCTTATTTCCCAGGGGGGATTTCCCAGGGGTGGGATGGTTAGTTGGGCGTTGCTCTTAATTTTAAACTCTGGTGATTCGGATATTGAGCCACTGGTAAGAATCAATGGGCTATATCAACTTATCTTGCCTTGCCTGAAGGCTATTCAAAGGGAGGTCTGTGGACCAGAGCTGATTCATGACGAGAGAAGGATAGAAATTCAGAGCAAGCTTTTTAGAAAATTATAGAACAATTTGACCTTACTGTGACACTTCTGTTGAATTTTATAAGTATTGATCTATAACAGATTGGGAATTTAAAAAACTGGTCCTTCTCCACATATAGTTTGAGATGCACTGGAAGTATGTGAGTTCAAATTGCCTCGGTTTAGATTCTTGCCCCATTCTTTACAACTGTGTGTTTAGCCTAGGACTCAGTTTCCTTTCTCAGTATAGGAAGAGCACCACCCTCAGGCTTATGTGAAGATAAAATGAGATAATTTGTTTATGGAAGAAATGTTTATTGTCATCTGCTATGTAAGGTACTGTTCTAAATGCTAAAAACGCAGTAGTGAACAAGACAAAGTCTCTGCCTTCATAGCATATTACAAAATTCTGTTAGGAAGATAAATAGTAAACCAGTAGGTATATAATATCTCATCAGATAATAAATGTTCTGAAGAAAAAGCTGGGTCAAAGGTGTACAGCATGACAGGGATTGCTATTTTGAAGTAGGGAGGGAAGGCTTTTCTGAAGATAACAGCCTTTGAGCCAGGCCTTTAGTGAGATGAAATGGCAAACCATCTTATACTGGGCGAAGGGCATTCCAGGCACAGGGAAGAGCAAGTGAAAAGGCCCTGAGGAGGGAGCTTGCTTTTTGTGCTTGAAGAACAGCAGAGACACTGATGTGGCTGGAAGACAAGAGCAAGGGAAAGAATGGTAGGAGATGAGGTCAGAGACATAAACAGGCCTGATCATGTAGGGCCTAATAGGCGATGAGGAGTTAGGACTTTTTTCCCTCTAAGTGCATTAGAAAGCTTTTGAGGGTTTTGAGAAGATACTCCACACAGAGCCTGGCATATAGTAAAAGGTGAATAACTAAGATAATAACAAAAGTTAAAATGTCATGGAGATCATCTTTTGTTATTTTCTGCCAGATTCTTTTTTAAAATAAATTTATTTACTTATTTTTGGCTGCATTGGGTCTTCACTGCTGCACACAGGTTTTCTCTAGTTGCGTTGAGTGGGGGCTACTCTTTGTTGCGGCGCGTGGGCTTCTCATCGCGGTGGCTCCTCTTGTTGTGGAGCACGGGATCTAGGCACGTGGGCTTCAGTAGTTGTGGCTCGCGGGCTCTAGAGTGCAGGCTCGGTAGTCATGGCGCATAGGCTTAGTTGCTCCTTGGCATGTGGAATCTTCCCGGACCAGGGCTCGAACCTGTGTCCCCTGCATTGGCAGGTGGATTCTTAACCACTGCCCCACCAGGGAAGTCGTCTGCCAGATTTTTAAAGTGGCTTGCTTATTTATTTTTTTGGTATCTTGAGATATTTTGAGTTATTTCTCCTAAGGCTTACTTTAACTTGAAAAGGCATAACTTACTGCATATCAGTATTACCTTTTTTTGGTTGTGATAATCTGAGGACCAGCAAGAAAGTTTTAACTCTTGTTAAGAGAAATCAGTTTAAAATATAATTTTTATAGGTGAAAGCAAATCTCATAGTTTCATTCTTCAGAGAGTCACTTGGTGATTTTTTGAGTTGGTTTGAAGAAGCTGCTAATGCAGGAACCCTAATGCAGCCTATTTACTGAGAAGTTTTAGTTGCTCTTGGTTACTTTAAATTTAAGTCATATTTATAATACAGAATTTCACATCAACATTTATTAAAGTATCTCTTAATACTTTTTGGTGTCCTTCACAGTGCTTTGCATAAATATTGGGGGGAGGTGGGAGAGTCAAATATGAATTAAAAATTGTTCTGCATTAAAATTATGTAATCATGCTAGAAAATTAGATAGTTAAACCGAGAGGGAGAGAAAGACCCCAAATCCCCAGTAATCAAAAGACAACCACTGTTGATATTTGGCATATATCTATCCATATACTTGCGGAGAGAATGCAGGATATACTCCATTAGGTACAGCAGAGTTCATTAGCACGTGAAGGGTGGAAAGATGCAAAAGAAACAGAAGTGAAGGGAACTAATGTGAATCTTGCAGTATCTGTGGCCAGACACTATGCTAAATGCTTTATTTAAAAAAAATTTTGAGGTAGGTGTTCTTAATCCCACTTTCCAGGAATAGAAACTGAGATTTTGGAGGCATTCATTATCTTGCCGAAGGTAAGTAGTGGAATTAGGATGTAAGTCCATGAGGTAACTTATATCTAAGAAAGCATAAGTTAGACCATATCATTCCTCTGTTCTTAACCTTCCGGTGTCTTCCCAGCACACGTAGGAAATAAACAACTCAGGTTCTTTCCTTAGTTTATAAAGCACTTGCATGGCCTGGTCCTTCTTGCCCATCTCTCTGACCTCATTCCCGTCACTGTCCCCTCACTTTCTGTGCTCTGGCTTCAGTGGCCTCCTTGCTTTTCACACTAAGCACACTAAGTATCTGCCTCAAGGTCTTTGTGCATAGTTTCCTCCGTCTGTGACACTCTTACCTCAGATCTTCATGTGATTTGCTCTCTTGATTCTTTCAGGTCTTTGCCCAAATGCCATCTCTTCAAAGAATCTTTCCTTGACTGCTTTATCTAAACTGGTAGCTGCTGTCTCTATGTCTCTGCCCAGCTTTGTTTTTCTTGACAGGACTTAACTTTCTGACACTATACTTTGCATTTGTTTGTTTATTGCTTGGCTCTAAATACATAAGCTTTGTGAGAACTGTAGTGTGACAGCCTAGAACAGTGCCTGGCATACAGTAGACTCAAACATTTCTCGGTGAATGAATGCATATAACATAAGAATTCTGAAATGCAAAAGGTAACTTTTGGCCTGCTTAATTAAAATTGCCCTTGATAAAGTATGGCTTTTGGGGTACCCTTAAAGACTGTTTGAAACTTCTTTGGAATCAGATCTTAGGTATTTTTATATCAAACTTTAAAATTACTTGAGGATTTTGGTGATGCACGCAAAGCAGGTTATAATGTTGTCAAAATCACTTGCTTTCCCTACTTCCAAGTGGATGAGACATTTAAGGGTCATTAAAATAAAACACTGACTTTTCACGTAAATTTTATAGGCCTATTATAACCACAAACCATTTTTCAGTGGTTCTTAGTTTAGGTTGCTGTACACATTGCCACAGGGCTGAAATGTTTTTAGTCTTGATGAAATAATTTGAAAATAATTATATCCTCTCCACAACAAAGATGTCTCTATGTCCCAATATATATAGTAAGCTCTTCCCCAAATTTCTCTGGGAAAAATTTTAAACATCAAAAGTTTAAAGGACAGTACAGTGAACATCCATATGCCATTTACCTGGATTCATCAATCGTTAACTCTTTGCTAAATTTGTTACCTGTTGCTCTCCCTCCCTCCTTCATTCTTTCCCTTTCTCTCTCCTTCTGTCTCTCTCCCTCTTTCTACACACACTCATATATGTATATACATACACTTATTATTTTGCTTAACCAGTCGAAAGTAAGCTACAGACATCATGACACTTCACTCTTAAAATATCTCAGCATGTATTTCCTATGCAGGGTTATTTTCTTATATAACGACAGCAGTATTATCACACCCAATGAAGTTAACATTGATAAAATAATATTATCTAATATGCAGTCCATACTGAGATTTCCCTAATGTCCAAAAATGTTCTTTGTGTATTATATATTTTCTTAATGAAGGATCACGCTTTACATTTGGTTGTAATGACTCTTTAGTCTCCTTTAATCTAAAATAAATCCCTTACCCTTATTCCCCCTACCCCTTTTATTAGTGTCTTTCATGACACTGTCATATTTGAGGAAACAAGGCTGACAGTCTAAATTTGTTTTTTCATGGTTAGATCCAGGTTAAACATTTTTTTGGCAAGAAAAATGCTTAGGTGTGTAGTAAGCTTTTTTTTTCCTCTTAATTTATTTATTTTTGGCTGTGTTGGGTCTTTGTTGCTGCGCGTGGGCTTTCTCTAGTTGCAGGGAGCGGGGCCTACTCTTCGTTGCGGTGCGCTGGCTTCTCATTGCAGTGGCTTCTCTTGTTGTGGAGCACAGGCTCTAGGTGCGTGGGCTTCAGTAGCACATGGGCTTAGTTTCTCTGTGGCATGTGGGATCTTCCCAGACCAGGGCTCGAACCGTGTCCCCTGCATTGGCTGGCAGATTCTTAACCACTGCACCACCAGGGACGTCCTGTGTAGTAAGCTTTTAATGCTGGAGAAACTTGGAATGAAAAGTAAAGGGCGCTTCTTTTCCTTTTGTTTCTGCAGAATTCTGAACACAAGCAGTTTGCTCTGTGACTGCCATTTGAAGTGGTTGCTTCAGTGGCTGGTTGATAATAACTTTCAACATTCTGTGAATGTAAGCTGTGCACACCCTGAATGGCTAGCAGGGCAAAGCATCCTGAATGTGGATCTGAAAGATTTTGTCTGTGGTTTGTATTTTTGTTTTAATATTTTGTATATTATGCACTTACTATCTTAACAACGGAATTAAAAAAAATTTTAAATAGAATGCTTTCCTATTAGCATATCTATTTCCATTTCTTTAGATTCTTCTCTAACACTTTTTTTTTTTTTTAACATCTTTATTGGGGTATAATTGCTTTACAATGGTGTGCTCTAACACTTTTATATTGTAATTGTAGCTTAAATTTTGTGTTCTTCGACTTAATATATCATAAGCAGTTTTTTTCCTCAGTGTGTTCTTAAATGATCATTTAAAATACTGTCTGTATTATAGCATCTTTATGAATGTAGGCCTTTACCTTTTAGGGAGATTATTAACCTTAGAATAAATATCTAGTAGTAAGATTCCTGAATCAAAAAGTGTGAGTTTTTTTTCATGAATTCATTCAAAAGCATGATTTTATATTTAGTAGATCTTGAAAAGTGCTACCAGGTGTTTTCAAACAGGTAGCACTAGTTTATGTTGTCACCAGCAATGTATGAATGTACCAGTTTCATTTGGTTTCTTTTTTTTGTGGTACGCGGGCCTTTCACTGTTGTGGCCTCTCCTGTTGCGGAGCACAGGCTCCGGACGTGCAGGCTCAGCAGCCATGGCTCACAGGCCTAGCCGCTCTGCAGCATGTGGGATCTTCCCGGACCGGGGCACGAACTCGTGTCCCCTGCATCGGCAGGTGGACTCTCAACCACTGCGCCACCAGGGAAGCCCGGTTTCTATTTTTGATGCATTTTCCTAAGACAGAAGCAGCAGGGTTTGGGAGTTTTTTGGAGGGGAAGGGGGACAGAGACAAGTTGTCATAGGCAAGTTGTCTTGATTCTAGCACTTAATTATAATTTCAAGTATACATCTATATTGTTTTTTCTCAATTTGTAAATTTTTCTTTTACATTTACATTTCCTTTAAAGTAACTAATTCCTAGCTTTACACAGTGGAACTTTTAGATTAGTGTATCTGTGTTGCATATCACTAGTAACTGATCATTTAGATACCTGTATATTGCCAGATGTATTTCCACAGTCTACTTAAAGATGCTTAGGACATTTGGAAGTTCAGGCACATAAAATACTTAAGTTGTTTTTACAAACTTTAAGGAAGAAAACAAAGAATCTAGTAATGATTAAATTCTGCTTACATTGCCATGAATGCCCTTCTGACTTTAGTTTTAAACATAAGCTTACACCATACAATTTATCTTCTTTTTTTAGTTATCACTTTTATGGCACAGTGAAATGTTACCCAGTGAAGACATTGGTTAAGAATTCATATACCTGCTTCTCTGAATCAGTCCAATAATATATTATTATTTATGAATCTATAGTTTATTAGCCAGTCCTAAGCCAGTCTTCATTTGGACATTTGACATATTTGGAATTTTTCACTATTTTAGGTGAAAGTTATGCACAAAGTACTTTCAAATAGTATGTTTTATTAATAGGAATACCTATTTTTTTTTTTTTTTTTTTTTTTTTTTTTGCGGTACGCGGGCCTCTCACTGTTGTGGCCTCTCCCGTTGCGGAGCACAGGCTCCAGACACGCAAGCTCAGCAGCCATGGCTCACAGGCCTAGCCGCTCCGCGGCATGTGGGATCTTCCCAGACCGGGGCACGAACCGTTTCCCCTGCATCGGCAGGCGGACTCTCAACCACTGTGCCACCAGGGAAGCCTGGAATACCTATTTTTATATATGTTATATATACACACAAACACACACATACACATACACACAAGGGGTAATAGAATTAGAGCTTGTTTTAAAATTCTAATTTAGGTTTCTCCTTTTCTCAGTAACTGGTAATACTTAAGAAGTACATTCAAAGCATAAGTGACAGTAAGGGATGGTAGAAAGAGTGCTAAGCCCTGAAGTCTGAAAACCTGGGTTCCAGTCCAGGCTTAGCTGTGGACTTACATATCTTAGAGCAAGTCATTTGACCCTTCTGGGCATCATTTTCCTCATCTTAAAACACGGGAATTGGATTCTAGCTCTATAGTCCCTTTCAACCTTTACGTGACATTTTGTAAACATAACATGCAATTTTACATTATTTGTTTTAAAATTGAATCTATAGAAGCAAAAATAAATAACTGACTTGGCTCCTGCCCCATTTTTTTCTCCTTAGATGATTTTCTCAAGCCGCAGATAAGAACCCATCCTGAAACCACAGTTGCTCTAAGAAGCATGAACGTGACTCTGACATGCACTGCAGTGAGCAGCAGTGATTCACCCATGTCTACTTTGTGGCGCAAAGACAGTGAAATCTTGTATGATGCTGATATTGAGAATTTTGTTCGTTATCAGCAACAAGCTGGAGAAGTTCTGGAATATACTAGTGTCTTACATCTTTTCAATGTAAATTTCACAGATGAAGGAAAATATCAGTGTATTATTACTAATCACTTTGGTTCTAACTATTCTCATAAAGCCAAACTGACTGTGAATGGTAAGAAATTATGCTCCCTGATAGTTTTGTGGTTAGAAGGATTTTTCATGTTTGATTTTTGAATCTTTGACCAAGAAAATTAGGATAAACCTGACATTGCGGGGGGATTCCTTACTGTTTTTGTCTTTAGGGTTATGACAGTATATAGACTGGATTGCTAATATACCCACTTACTGTCCCTAATCAGTCTTTGACTGAGGGGTAAAGGTGAATTCTGTGGCTCTAGGAGATGGGCTACTTTCACTTTTATTTATGCTTTTGAAAAAAAATTTTTTTTAATTCTCCATTTTCTTTCCAGAACCATAATTCTGTTCTAAAAACTATGAAATTTATTCCTGACATTGTTCACAGGCCGTCCAATAACTGGGAGTATTGAGAACATTTCTGGGTCCAGTGATCATTATCATTGTCTAAATGTAGTCACACAAAACCATTTTTGAAAATAATGCTCTTTTTCATTGTGGCTGTGAAAGGAAAACACAAAACAGCTTGATTGATCTATCACCTGTTAGGCTGAATAACTACAACACTTCAGGCTTTGTGCAACCAAAAGATGTACATATGTCTTGATCCTGGGTTGTTTTATGAGATGTTTGAAGGCATAAATTTTTTTTATCATGCAGTTTCCTTGACAGCTTTGTAGATGTTTGTTTGGGAAGCACCATTTAGTCTCTTAAGTAAGGGAGTCATAGTACATATTAAGTTCTAAAATATATGTTCAAAAAGGTTTGTGGCTTCTGCTTTTTCTGTCCCTATCAAGGAGATCAGGTAGATTTGCCATGCATTCTAGAAGAGTCAGTCATCACTGTACTCCATGCCCTGAGGTTCTGGGAGAAAAGATGGCCTCTGAAGTAGTATTTATTGTCAATGCAGGGAGCATGTCTTCTCAAAGAAATGGAGCATTACAACAGTTGGTATTTTGCCTAATAGAGTCTCCCTTGTATGTATGTATGAGTGTATGTATATATATGTGTGTGTGTGTGTGTGTGTGTGTGTGTGTGTATATATATATATATATATTCCCCCCACCCACCCACTTTCTCTTGGTGATCTTTTTTGGAACAGAGATGCCATCTTTTCTGAAAACTCCAATGGATCTAACTATTCGCACTGGTGCCATGGCCAGATTAGAATGTGCTGCAGAGGGGCACCCTGCACCTCAGATTTCCTGGCAGAAAGATGGTGGTACTGACTTTCCTGCAGCTCGAGAGAGACGCATGCATGTCATGCCTGAGGATGATGTCTTCTTCATTGCAAATGTGAAAATAGAAGACATGGGGATCTATAGCTGCATGGCACAGAACATAGCAGGCGGCCTCTCAGCAAATGCTTCATTAATCGTGTTAGGTATGTTTATTGCTCCGTGGGTCCCTGCTTTTGTAGGAGTCTTTTTATTATGGATTGACTCTTGGTCTTAATGGCAAGAAGAATCTATGTTTGAGATTTTAGTTGGGATTCTTATATCTTTGTTTCCTTGCTCTGCCAATTTATGCAGGGTTATGTCAGCCTAGGATATTAGTGGATCAGTAAACTGAAATCTGGGGAAATTCTGAGGGCAGAATTAGAGATTTTTATCCCATGAATTGAATATTCAAATCCCTTTGTCCTGTTATGTTTTCCTCTGTAAGTTTTCTACTTCATGTATATGTTTTTTCTACTATTCAGTAGTGAGTTTGCACTTTTATACTGCCTCACATACCTGCTTCACAGAGAACTTGAGACAATGTAACTTTCCCCCCAGTTCATTTTTTTTTTTTAAATTATAAGATGAAAAAAATGATCTGTCTTCTGGTTAGATTTCCTGTTTTCCTTCCAGTGTGCTCCTGTTAATCCTATCCTCTGGTAAAATGTCTTTTCCTCATAGATTTCCCCTGATAAGCCAGTTTGTTTTCTTATGAGAACACTTTTCTTTTTAAATAGGGGTATAGTTGTTTTACAGTGTTGTGTTAGTTTCTGCTGTACAGCGCAGTGAAGTAGAGTTCCCTGTGCTATACAGCAGGTTCTCATTAGTTATCTGTTTTATACATATTAGTGTATATATGTCAATCCCAGTCTCCCAATTCATCCCACCCCCCACCCTCTTCCCCCTTTGGCATCCATACATTTGGAAAACACTTTTCTTCATGGGACTCAAATTCAAGGTAAATTCTCTTTTCCTCTAGATGTTAGGGTTTTTAAAAATGTGTTGGTTTGTGTAATTGTGTAATCAGAAAAATAAGTTTATTGTTTATAAAATTTAAGATATGTAGAAAATTAGAAAAAAAAGAGGGAAGGTCACTCAGACACCGTTAAAGATTTTGACATATTCTGGAGTTTTTAAACACTCATCTTGGGACTTCCCTGGTAGTCCAGTGCTGAAGGGTCCGCCTTACAATGCAGGGGATGTGGGTTCAATCCCTGGTCAGAGAACTAAGAGCCCACGTCCCTCAGGGGAACTAAGCCCGCGCACCACAACTACTGAGCTCACGCCTCAACTAGAGAGCCTGCCTGCTGCAAACTACAGAGCCCATGCTCTGGAACCCATGTGCCACAACTATAGAGCCTGCACGCCCCGGAGCCTGTGCACCACAAGTAGAGAAGAGAAAACCCACATGCCACAACTAGAGAGAAGCCCACGCGTGTGCTGCAAGGAAAGATCCCGCATGCCTCAGTGAAGATCCTGCATGCCACAACTAAGACCCGACACAGCCAAAAATAAATAAATAAATAATAAATCTTTAAAAAATCCCACAAAACTCATCTTGGGACTTCCCTGGCAGACCAGTGGTTAAGACTTGGCCTTCTGGGACTTCCCTGGTGGCACAGTGGTTAAGAATCCACCTGCCAATGCAGAGAACATGGGTTCGAGCCCTGGTCTGGGAAGATCCCACATGCTGCAGAGCAACTAAGCCCACGTGCCACAACTACTGAGCTTGCGCTCTAGAGCCCGTGAGCCACAGCTACTGAAGCCCGTGCACCTAGAGCCCGTGCTCTGCAGCAAGAAGCCACCGCAATGAGAAGCCCACGTACCACAACAAAGAGTAGCCCCTGCTCACTGCAACTAGAGAAAGCCCGCACGCAGCAATGAAGACCCAGTGCAACCAAAAATAAATAAATAAATTTAAAGAATGAAAAAGATCAATGAAAGAAATACTTATAAACAAAACAAAAGCTTTGCCTTCCAATGCAGGGGGTGCAGGTTCGATCCCTGGTTGGGGAGCTAAGATCCCACATGCCTCATGGCCAAAAAACCAAAACATAAAACAGAAGCAATATTGTAACAAACTCAATAAAGACTTCAAAAATGGTCCACATTAAAAAAAAAAAAAATCTAAAAAAGAAAAATAAAACACTCATCCTTATGTGGTTATGTATGCCTGCTTTTTTCCACTTAATATTGTATCACAGGGTTACTGTGTCATTAAGTCTTCATGAATATCATGTGGCTGTGGTATAATTTACTTATTTTTCTGCTAGATTTTTAGATTTTTTCCCTTTACCTTTAAAAATTACAACTAATTTTGTAATAAGCATTTTTGTATATAAATCTTTGAATTCTTTGCTTAGGATAGCTTGCTCAAGGTGTAATTCCTGAGATGAGATTTAGATTTTTTGAGGCTTTTGCTTTTCTGAAACATTAACTTCTAATCCTCCCATGAGCATATGAAAGTGCTTATTTCATCGTAACCTAATTAGTCTAATTCAATTAGGAATAAAACTGCCTAATATTTTTTAATGCATCTTTCTGTTAGAGACACCCTCATTTATTAGACCTCTGGAGGACAAGACAGTAGCCCGAGGTGAAACTGCAGTACTACAGTGCATAGCTGGAGGGAGTCCTGCCCCTCGCCTCAACTGGACCAAAGATGATGGACCACTGCTGGTGACAGAACGGCACTTCTTTGCTGCAGCCAACCAGCTTCTCATCATTGTAGATGCTGGGCTAGAAGATGCTGGGAAATATACCTGCATTATGTCCAACACCCTTGGGACAGAACGTGGTCACATTTACCTAAATGTGATTTCCACCCCCAATTGTGACTCTTCCCAGAGTAGCATTGGGCATGAAGACGATGGGTGGACCACAGTTGGCATTGTCATCATTGTTGTGGTCTGCTGTGTTGTGGGTACCTCTTTGATCTGGGTCATTGTTATTTACCACATGAGAAGGAAAAATGAAGACTATAGTATCACGAACACAGGTGAGTGGTACCCGGTTGACCCTTGTGGCTTATACCTGAGTCAGGAATGTAGTGTAGGATTTGTTGTTAAATATAAAAAACTAAGGAGCTTTGATAATTTATTTGTGATAGAAGGAAGAGTTTTTCTGTTAAAATGTCCTACTTTCTTGATATAATGGAACCGCTCTAGTGAATAAGCTTAAGAATTTGTAGACAGTCCCCCAAAACTTTGTTCTTTTAAACAGTTGCATGTGCACCTTCTTTCTTTAATACCTAAGGCTCATTTCCATTGTAATTTTCCTTTGGGGAAGAGTGGAGTCGTTATGACAGAGATCAGTCTTTCACACCTGTCCCCCACCCTGAAATCCTGTAAGAGAAGAGGTACAGCCAGATAGATTGCTAAAGTGTGTCTGTGGATAAGATTTCAGACTTCAGGTTTTTTTTCTTTTGGTAATACTTTTAAAATGAAGCTTGGGGGAGAATTCTAGTGAGAAATAATTTTCAGAGAAAATTCTAGGAGTTGTTGAATTCCTAGGTACATAACATTTTCCTGGCCATTAGTACCAAAGTAGAATACATTTGCAAGATAGTCTTCTGAGTTTTGGCTTAAATTGCCTAACTTTATTTGAGAGTTACAGATGTCTCTTTTACAGACGAGCTCAATCTGCCTGCAGACATTCCCAGCTACTTGTCTTCCCAAGGAACACTGTCTGAGCCACAGGAAGGCTACAGCAACTCTGAGGCAGGTAGTCATCAGCAACTTATGCCTCCTGCCAATGGATATTTACACAAAGGTGCTGATGGTAATGACTTTTTATCATCTGTGCTTACAATTTCAGCCTACCCTGTTTAGTTTTTTTTTTAAGTGTATAGTTTTCCACAGTAATCTGAAGCAATATTTTAAAGTAAGCTACTCAATGAAAACATTTGCCCCATGCAAAATAGGATGAAAATTGACTAAAGTCTTTTTTTTGAGTTTTTGAATTTTATTTTATTTATATTTTTATACAGCAGGTTCTTATTAGTCATCAGTTTTATACACATCAGTGTATACATGTCAATCCCAATCTCCCAATTCATCACACCACCACCACCATCCCCCACCGCTTTCCCCCCTTGGTGTCCATATGTTTGTTCTCTACATCTGTCTCAATTTCTGCCCTGAAAACCAGTTCATCTGTATCATTTTTCTAGGTTCCACATATATGCGTTAATATACGATATTTGTTTTTCTATTTTTGACTGACTTCACTCTATATGACAGTCTCTAGATCCATCCACATCTCAACAAATGACCCCATTTCATTCCTTTTTATGGCCGAGTAATATTCCATTGTATATATGTACCATATCTTCTTTATCCATTCATCTGTCGATGGGCATTTAGGTTGCTTCCATGACCTGACTATTGTAAATAGTGCTGCAGTGAACATAGGGGTGCATGTACCTTTTTGAATTATGGTTTTCTCTGGGTATATGCCCAGTAGTGGGATTGCTGGATCATATGGTAATTCTATTTTTAGTTTTTTAAGGACCTCCATACTGTTCTCCATAGTGGCTGTATCAATTTACATTCCCACCAACAGTGCAAGAGGGTTCCCTTCTCTCCACACCCTCTCTACCATTTGTTGTTTGTAGATTTTCTGATAATGCCCATTCTAACTGGTGTGAGGTGATACCTCATTGTAGTTTTGATTTGCATTTCTCTAATAATTAGTGATGTTGAGCAGCTTTTCATGTGCTTCTTGGCCATCTGTATGTCTTTGAAGAAATGTCAATTTAGATCTTCTGCCTACTTTTGGATAGGGTTGTTTTTTTAATATTGAGCTGCATGAGCTGTTTATGTAGTTTGGAGATTAGTCCTTTGTCCATTGATTCGTTTGCAAATATTTTCTCCCATTCTGAAGGTTGTCTTTTCGTCTTGTTTATGGTTTCCTTTGCTGTGCAACAGCTTTGAAGTTTCATTAGGTCCCATTTGTTTATTTTTGTTTTTATTTCCATTACTCTAGGAGGTGGATCAAAAAAGATCTTGCTGTGATTTATGTCAAAGAGTGTCCTTCCTATGTTTTCTTCTAAGAGTTTTAAAGTGTCTGGTCTTACATTTAGGTCTCTAATCCATTTTGAGTTTATTTTTGTGTATGGTGTTGGGGAGTGTTCTAATTTCATTCTTTTACATGTAGCTGTCCAGTTTTCCCAGCACCACTTATTGAAGAGACTGTCTTTTCTCCATTATATATCCTTGCCTCCATTGTCATAGATTAGCTGACCATCGGTGCGTGGGTTTATCTCTGGGCTTTCTATCTTGTTCCATTGATCTATATTTCTGTTTTTGTGCCAGTACCATATTGTCTTGATTACTGTAGCTTTGTAGTATAGTCTGAAGTTAGGGAGTCTGATTCCTCCAGCTCTGCTTTTTTCCTTCAAGACTGCTTTGGCTATTCGGGGTCTTTTGTGTCTCCATACAAATTTTAAGATTTTTTGTTCTAGTTCTGTAAAAAATGCCATTGGTAATTTGATAGGGATTGCATTGAATCCATAGATTGCTTTGGGTAGTATAGTCATTTTCACAATTTTGATTCTTCCAATCCAAGAACATGGTATATCTCTCCATCTGTTGGTATCATCTTTAATTTCTTTCATCAGTGTCTTATAGTTTTCTGCATACAGGTCTTCTGTCTCCCTAGGTAGGTTTATTCCTAGGTATTTTATTCTTTTTGTTGCAGTGGTAAATCGGGAGTGTTTCCTTAATTTCTCTTTCAGAGTTTTCATCATTAGTGTATAGGAATGCAAGAGATTTCTGTGCGTTAATTTTGTATCCTGCAACTTTACCAAATTCATTGATTAGCTCTAGTAGTTTTCTGGCGGCATCTTTAGGTTTTTCTATGTACGGTGTCATGTCATCTGCAAACAGTGACAGTTTTACTTCTTCTTTTCCAATTTGTATTCCTTTTATTTCTTTTTCTTCTCTGATTGCTGTGGCTAGGACTTCCAAAACTATGTTGAATAAGAGTGGTGAGAGCGGACATCCTTGTCTTGTTCCTGATCTTAGAGGAAATGCTTTCAGTTTTTCACCATTGAGAATGATGTTTGCTGTGGGTTTGTCGTATATGGCCTTTATTATATTGAGGTGGGTTCCCTCTATGCCCACTTTCTGGAGGGTTTTTATCATAAATGGGTGTTGAATTTTGTCAAAAGCTTTTTTTTGCATCTATTGAGATGATCATATGGTTTTTATTCTTCAACTTGTTAATATGGTGTATCACATTGATTGATTTGCATATATTGAAGAATCCTTGCATCCTTGGGATAAATCCCGCTCAATCATGGTGTATGATCCTTTTAATGTGTTGTTGGATTCTGTTTGCTAGTATTTTGTTGAGGATTTTTGCATCTATATTCATCAGTGATATTGGTCTGTAATTTTCTTTTTTTGTAGTATCTTTGTCTGGTTTTGGTATCATGGTGATGGTAGCCTCATAGAATGAGTTTGGGAGTTTTCCTTCCTTTGTAATATTTTGCAAGAGTTTGAGAAGGATGGGTATTAGCTCTTCTCTAAACGTTTGATAGAATTCACCTGTGAAGCCATCTGGTCCTGGACTTTTGTTTGTTGGAAGGTTTTTAATCACAGTTTCGATTTCATTACTTGTGATTGGTCTGTTCATATTTTCTATTTCTGCCTGGGTCAGTCTTGGAAGGTTATACCTTTCTAAGAATTTGTCCATTTCTTCCAGGTTGTCCATTTCATTGGCATAGAGTTGCTTATAGTAGTCTCTTAGGATGCTTTGTGTTTCTGCAGTGTTATAACTTCTCCTTTTTCATTTTTTGTTTTATTGATTTGAGTCCTCTCCCTGTTTTTCTTGATGTGTCTGCCTAATGGTTTATCAATTTTGTTTATCTTCTCAAAGAACCTCAAAAGCTTTTAGTGTTATTGATCTTTGCTGTTGTTTTTTTGTTTCTATTTCATTTATTTCTGCTCTGATATTTATGATTTCTTTCCTTCTGCTAACTTTGGGTTTTGTTTGTTCTTCTTTCTCTAGTTCCCTTAGGTGTAACATTAGATCGTTTGAGATTTTGCTTGTTTCTTGAGGTAGGCTTGTATTGCTGTAAACTTCCCTCTTAGAACTGCTTTTGCTGCATCCCATTGGTTTTGGATCGTCGTGTTTTCATTGTCATTTGTCTCTAGGTATTTTTTGATTTCCTCTTTGATTTCTTCAGTGATATCTTGGTAATTTAGTAACGTATTGTTTAGCCTCCATGTGTTTGTGTTTTTTACATTTTTTTCCCCTGTAATTGATTTCTAATCTCATAGTGTTGTGATCAGAAAAGATGCTTGATATGATTTCAGTTGTCTTAAATTTACTGAGGCTTGATTTGTGACCCAAGATGTGATCTGTCCTGGAGAATGTTCCGTGCTGACTTGAGAAGAAAGTGTAATCTGTTCTTGGATGGAATGTCCTATAAATATCAATTAAATGTATCTGGTCTATTGTGTCATTTAAAGCTTCTGTTTCCTTATTAATTTTCTGTTTGGATGATCTGTCCATTGGTGTAAGTGAGGTGTTAATGTCCCCCACTATTGTTGTGTTACTGTTGATTTCCTCTTTTAGAGCTGTTAGCAAGTTGCCTTATGTATTGAGGTGCTCCTATGTTGGGTGCATATATAATTGTTATATCTTCTTCTTGGATTGATCCCTTGACCATTATGTAGTGTCCTTCCTTGTGTCTTGTAATATTCTTTATTTTAAAGTCTATTTTATCTGATAGGAGTATTGCTACTCCAGCTTTCTTTTGGTTTTCATTTGCATGGAATATCTTTTTCCATCCTCTCACTTTCAGTCTGTATGTGTCCCTAGGTCTGAAGTGGGTCTCTTGTGGACAGCATATATATGGGTCTTGTTTTTGCATCCATTCAGCAAGCCTGTGTGTTTTGGTTGGAGCATTTAATCCATTCATGTTTAAGGTAATTATCGATATGTATGTTACTATGACCATTTTCTTAATTATTTTGGGTTTGTTTTTGTAGGTCCTTTTCTTCTCTTGTGTTTCGTACTTAGAGAAGTTCCTTTAGCATTTGTTGTAGAGCTGGTTTGGTGGTGCTGAGTTTTCTTAGCTTTTGCTTGTCTGTAAAGCTTTTGATTTCTCCATCAAATCTGAATGAGATCCTTGCTGGGTAGAGTAATGTTGGTTGTGTAAGTTCTTCCCTTTCATCACTTTAAGTATATCATGCCACTGCCTTCGGCTTGTAGAGTTTCTGCTGAGAAATCAGCTGTTAACCTTATGGGAGTCCCGTTGTATGTAATTTTTCATTTTTCCTTTGCTGCTTTGTTTTTTTCTTTGTCTTTAATTTTTGTCAGTTTGAATATTATGTGTCTTGGCCTGTTTCTCCTTGGGTTTATCCTGTATGGGACTCTCTGCGCTTCCTGGACTTGGGTGGCTATTTCCTTTCCCATGTTAGGGAATTTTTTGACTATCATCTCTTCAAATATTTTCTTGGGTCCTTTCTTTCTCTCTTCTCCTTCTGGGACCCGTATAATGTGATTGTGGCTGCGTTTAATGTTGTCCCAGAGGTCTCTTAGGTTGTCTTCATTTCTTTTCATTTTTTTTACTTTATTCTGTTCCACAGCAGTGAATTCCTCCATTCTGTCTTCCAGGTCTCTTATCTGTTCTTCTGCCTCATTTATTCTGCTATTGATTCCTTCTAGTTTACTTTTCATTTCATTTTCATTTCTTGCATCTTCTCGATCTTTGCCTCCATTCTTTTTCCAAGGTCCTGGATCATGTTTACTATCATTATTCTGAATTCTTTTTCTTGAAGGTTGCCTATCTCCACTTCATTTAGTTGTTTTTCTGGGGTTTTATCTTGTTCTTTGATCTGGTCCATAGCCCTCTGCCTTTTCATCTTGTCTGTCTTTCTGTGAATGTGATTTTTCTTCCACAGGCTGCAGGATTGTAGTTGTTCTTGCTTCTGCTGTCTGTCCTCTTAGATGAGGCTATCTAAGAGGCTTGTGCAAGTTTTACTGATGGGAGGGACTGGTGGTGGGTAGAGCTGGCTGTTGCTCTGGTGGGCAGAGCTCAGTAAAACTTTAATCGGCTAGAGTGCTGATGGGTGGGGCTGGGTTCCCTCCCTGTTGGTTGTTTGGCCTGAGGCGACCCAACACTGGAACCTGCAGGCTCTTTGGTGGGCCTGATGCCGGACTCTGGGAGGGCTCACGCCAAGGAGTGCTTCCCAGAACTTCTGCTGCCATTGTCCTTGTCCCTTGGTGAGCCACAGCTGCCCCCCGCCTCTGCAGGAGAACCTCCAACACTAGCAGGTAGCTCTGGTTCAGTCTCTCTGGGGTCACTGCTCCTTCCCCTGCGTCCTGATGCGCACAGTACTTATGTGTGCCCTCCAAGAGTGGAGTCTCTATTTCCCCCAGTCCTGTCAGAGTCCTGCAGTCAAATCCCACTAGCCCTCAAAGTCTGATTCTCTAGGAATTCCTCCTCCCGTTGCTGGACTCCCAGGTTCAGAAGCCTGACTTGGGGCTCAGAACCTTCACTCCAGTGGGTGGACTTCAGTGGTATAAGTGTTCTCCAATTTGTGAGTCACCTACCCAGCCTTATAGGATTTGACTTTATTGTGATTGCACCCCTCCTACTGTCTCATTGTGGCTTCTCCTTTGTCTTTGGATGTCGGCTATCTTTTTTGGTGAGTTCCAGTGTCTTCCTGTCGATGATTGTTCAACAGTTAGTTGTGATTCTGGTGTTCTCGCAAGAGGGAGCGAGAGCACGTCCTTGTACTCCGCCATCTTGGTTCAGGCTCTAAAGTCTTAACAGAGGAGAAAATCTTCTGACAGAAAGGAGTAAAACACATCCTTAAACAAGGGATTGGAGAACACAGCAGAGGCTCCCAAACCAAAGTATTGTAGTAAGGAGATGCTCTAGAAACTTTCTTCAGGTGTCTTTTATCTTTTCAGCCATGAGCACCCTTCAGACCATATCCCGAGGAGGTTGTATCTCCTGCTGACAGGTAGACATTCACTAAGGTTTAAAGGGCATTGATGATTCTCATCTTATATTGGAGAACATCAGAGAGATATAAAATAGTTAAGTGAACCTGACTTCTCAACACTACTTTTCCCGACTCCACTCTTCCCATAGGGAGTTACAGAACACAGGGAAGTGAATTAAGGGGTAGAATTCGGTTTGACTCCCATTTCCTCTCTCCAGCCATGTGGTCACCAACAAGTTACTTAAAAGCTGAGCTTTAATCTCCTCATTTTAAAAATAAAGAAACAATATTTTATAAAGCATTTCTCTCATGATTCTTAAATATTCTTTCCACAAATCTGTGTAGTACTTCAAGTAGTATACACATGGAAGCTCTATTCCATTATTTTGGCTTTCCATTGAAAGGGGGGTATTTCTAGCTTTTTTTTTTTTTTTTCTTTTTGGCTATACCGTGTGGCTTGTGAGACCTTCCCTGGCCAGGATGGCCTCTAGGCGCGCAGGCTTCATTAGTTGTGGTACGCAGGCTCAGTAGTTGTGGCACATGAGCTCTAGAGCGCAGGCTCAGTAGTTGTGGCACACGGGCTTAGTTGCTCCGCGGCATGTGGGATCTTCCCGGACCAGGGCTCGAACCCATGTCCCCTGCATTGGCAGGCAAATTCTTAACCACTGTGCCACCAGGGAAGTCCCCCTCTAGCTCTTTAAAGAATACTTAAACACCTCTACTTTTTGAAATTTGTAGGAAATAACACTGCTTTCTGGGTTAAACTTAATTACTTCCTGTTCTTTTCCAGTTCTAACATTCTGTTGCTTGAACATGAGTAAGTAAGTCTCTATTTCTCAGTTTCCTCTTTTTTTATCATTCAGTTTTCAAAGCACTTAATTGTTCAGGGAGCTCATTATTAAACTTTTACTTCTGCCAAACACACACTTGTCAGGCAGGACTTTTCACTGTCAGAGGCTTTTTCTAGGGGTCCTTTTAGCAATTAGTGTTGCTTAACCTCTTGACTTAACAAAAGTTATGTGGGCTTTTGTGAAATAAAGTCATCAAAACCCCTTGTTCTCTGCTTTAGTTTGCTTAAGCCAAACATGTGTCTTGTAGCACAGTGCCAGCCTTATCTTGGCTCCCTTGATTTGCGCATGACCTTATCCAGGCTTGTCAAAGATGGCTTAATGTACTACTCAAGAGCGTGGGTGCTGGAGCCAGAGGGCCTGAGTTTAAATTGCAGCTCTTCACTCAGAGTATGTCTTTGGGCCTTACCTGACCTCTCTGTGTTGTAGTTACTCAGTCTGTAAAATAAGGATAATAATAATACTTACCTCTTAGGGATGTTATAAGGATTAAATTAGTTAGTTCACAGCAAGACCTTGAAACTTCATCTGGTTTATAATGCAAGTTTTGAACAAATGCCAGATATGATGACAACTTTAGAGAAAACTAATAGTTGGCAAAACTGATTCCTTAACTGAAGGATGTTTGGGTTCTTTCCCATGTTGTCATTAGGTGGCACTGGCACCCGGGTTATCTGCTCAGATTGTTATGACAATGCTAACATCTACTCCCGGACCCGAGAATACTGTCCATACACCTATATTGCTGAAGAGGATGTTCTAGATCAGACACTGTCCAGCCTTATGGTCCAAATGCCCAAAGAGACTTATTTGGCACATCTTCCCCAAGATGCCACCACCCTGGAGAGCCTGGTATCAGCAGCAGATAGAGAGATGTCTGCCTTTCCCACCAACCATGAGAGGATAAATGAGAAGAAACTTTCCTCCACACAGAAGAGCAGTGGTAAAGGGCACAGTGTTTTTTGTTATTTTGGTTTGTTTTCACTTTCACCTACTTGAGTTTTCCTTCTGTCATAAAGGTAGCACTCTCATTTGACAGAAGCAAACAAGTTGGTATAATGGAGTAATTAGCTACTATTAATTGATATAAACTAGAACCAAAGATTTTTAGAGATTAGATTTAGAAAGAAGTCTGGATCTGTAGGATGAAAACAGCTTTTGTGGGAGTAACAAGATCTTACTTCTAAAGATTCAGAAGCCATGTAGAAAAAGTTTCTATAAAGAAGTTTCATACAGGCACTACTTTTTTCTTCCATGTTTATTTAAATAATGGAGACTTGAAATGCTAAGGATATAATGATTTGGGCATAATTTGATGAAGATTTTCACTGAGAAGATTTAAAAATGTTTTATTTGGTTGCTGTTCTATCAGGTAAATGTTGAATGTCAGTATCACTTGGCAGGTATTTGCTTTCATCTGTGAAGTATTACAGTCAGGACCATAACTGGGAAAGCAGTTTGGGGATAGTAGCCCAGGAAAAGAAACAGATGTTATATTGTGCCGACGAGGCATTTGAAACAACCCAGTCAATAAAGCAAAGCAAAACAAAACAAAACTCTTTCTAGACCATGAAGGGCACTACTGAGCATGTCTTCCTGTCCATCCAGGCTTTTTATCCACTGTCACCCTCCTGTCAGCCTGAGATGAAAGAGCACTGGAAATAGGGTGGGGCTTTGCACCGCAGGTTTACAGTGGAAGACATTGTATAGTGGTGCTTCCAGGGATGGTTCTGGCTGGAGTGAATGAAATGACATGGACTTTTAAGATGTGCTCTGTTGTTCTTAGTTAAGAGACCACCTCTAAAGTTTTCTAAAGAGGGTACAGGTCAGAGAAAAATATCCTGTTATTGAAGTTAGTCTCTTGTCTTTGAAATTCTGTGTCCATGAAAGAAAGGCACCAACACTAAATCCATTTCCCCGTGTCCTAGAAGAGATATACACACACAAAATAACTTTAAGTAGAACTAAAAATGCAGTATCTTTCCCCAACTTTAGGGATGTCTTAATCGTTAATCTGGTCTGTAAGTGAGGAAATCAGCAAATGAGAGTGCTTTGGTGCATTGCTTGTTCCTTAGCTAGGGTGCTCTAGCTCCTTGCTACTCAAAGTGTGGTCTGTCAGCATCAGTATTACCTAGGAGCTTGTTAGAAATGCAGAGCATGGGTCCCACCCCAGACCTAGTGAACCAGAGTCTATATTTTAACACAGTCTCCAGGTTATTTGTATAAATATTAAAGCTTGAGAAACCCTGCTCTAGCTTACTTTGCACATGGGTTTTATTTTTATTTCTGAGTGTTTGTTTCTAGAATGTTTGGCTAGCTTTTCCCAAAATACATCCCCATGAAGTTAATATAACTTTCAGTAAACGTTCTCTGGGGAAAGAGCCTACCACTGCAGTAAATAATAATGAGAAATGCATATTTTTGAAGCCAAAGTACAGATAACCTGATTTAAAATACCAGCTTTTGGTTATTATTTTGTTGTTAGAGTTATTGGCTTGCTAGAAGCTGGAAGGGAATGGTTGTTTAATTTTTAAATGATTTTTTAAAATAAATTTATTTATTGTATGTATTTTATATTTGGCTGCGTTGGGTCTTTGTTGCTGCTCTCAGGCTTTCTCTAGTTGCGGCGAGCAGGGGCCACTCTTCGTTGTATTGTGCCGGCTTCTCATTGCGGTGGCTTCTCTCGTTGCAGAGCACGGGCTCTAGGCATGCGGGCTTCGGTAGTTGTGGCACGTGGGCTCTAGAGTGCAGGCTCCGTAGTTGTGGCGCATGGGCTTAGTTGCTCCGCGGCATGTGGGATCTTCCTGGACCAGGGCTCAAACCCATGTCCCCTGCATTGGCAGGCGGATTCTTAACCACTGCGCCACCAGGGAAGCCCAAAATGATTTTTTTTAAGATAAGCATTTAATTGTTATTTAAAGATACAATGACTGCACTGAATCAATAATTTTTACTTATGTATTGTGCAACTTTCATTACTATATGGATACTAATTCTCTTTTAGTCTGTTTCCACGTGTCTAAAGAGTTTTAAGTTTTATAGCAGTAGAAACACCAGTAATAGGTGAAAGCAGATGACACAGCATGGTTTCAGTAATTAATTGGTAAAGTTGTTGAGTAGAAGTGTTTGAAAGACCACGGTTTCAGTTTTTGTTTTGTTTTTTTTGTTTTTGCTAAGAAAATGGCAAGTATACATTTTATCTTAACGTCCTTATTCAGGAATACTGGGTTATTTCTTATTATTTCTTTGAAGACTTGGGTAGAAGAAAATTAAGTTTTAGAAAATTAATTTTATACTTCCATTCACCACTGATAATTATTACTGTCTCTCATTCTCAGAACCCTTGCAGCGGCCTCTGTGGAACATAAGCAAAGAACCAGGTATGCCTCATCCTCCTTTATCTCAGCAGTCAGTCTTTGAGTCACCACAACTCCATCAAAACGAGGGCCTGGCAGAGAGTGATCCAGACTGTTCCACTTCCCCCATGCCCTGTCACAGGTTACACGACCACACTTTTGATTTTAGTAGGACTCGGAACATTCAAGATGGCAGTGAGGGCACATGAAACTCACTCCAGAATGAAATCTGGGCAGACTCAAGTTAGTTGATTTTGTATTTACTACCTCAGAGTTTGGAAGAAACCCCAAAGTCAGCATTTGCTTTGCTCTTTGTCTACAATTACATCTGACCACATCAAGGGGGCCCAGACATTTGTTGGGGCTTATACTTGACGAAGAAAGGGTAATGGCTGACAGAAATGGGTACATCTAATAGAAAATGTGCAACACAGGAGGAGGAAGATAGAGGACAGAGTGCTGTCTTATGGTTCTACTGGGATGTGCCCAGGTGCTCATTGCCTGTTAGGGAGAGTCTCATTGCTGCTTAACACCCTGGATTGTCTCAACCTACCGAATGATCCTGAGTAAACAACGCTGTTCTGTTTTGCCTTCCAAGGAACAAAAATAACTTTGGAGCCCCCCGGGAAGTGTGCCTGGGATTCTGCAGTGGTTTTAATCCTATAGTTGAGAGTGGGGCTTTGATATTCAAGGTCTTCGACAAGAATCCCAGACTTGACCAACTACTACTAGGTCGAGCGCTTTGTATTCTTGTGAATCTCTCTCTCTCTCTCTCTCTCTCTCTCTTTTTTTTTTTTTTGGTCCCTGTCGCCCAGGGATCTCACTGTATATATATGTGCATTTATAAATAATTTTCGTATTCATTGGTCATATGTGTTGCAATGTAAATATTTTTGATACGCCAAAATTATATATAATATTCAGTTATAATATTGACAGCTGCTTCTCAGACCACAGATTTTGTACAACTTGGTTTAGTGAATCCAAAGACTTTGTTTAAAGTTTTAAATACATATTTGTTAAGAAGTATAAGTATAGAAGCAGGGTACCTAGTAATTGCGTACACACAAACACAATCTTGGTGTAATTAACCACTTTCTTTATGCCTAAAGATTTGTACAGCTAATCATTTGTCATCTGTTTACAAGTGCCAGGTAATATAATCTTTCAAGCATAAAAAGGCTTTTTCAAACGACTAGCAGTCTTGTCATTGTTATATGCACATAGATAAAGGAAAACTTGTTTGGGGAATATCTTCCTTCAGCAAAGTACTTAGTTGATGAGGAAACCAAAGATTGCTTTTTTTTCTGTGTGTGTGTGTCTTTGTTTTTTAAAATAATATCTCTTCTACCAATGCACAGTATGTCTTAAGAAGGGAAGACTGCTTTTGGGAGTAGAAGAACGTGCAGAAATTCTTATACTGTAAAGCTTTAGAGTGGTCCTTGTTTTGTACAAGTGATTTTTTTTTTTTTTTTTTTTGCGGTACACGGGCCCCTCAACTGTTGTGTCCTCTCCTGCTGCGGAGCACAGGCTCCGGATGCGCAGGCTCAGCAGCCATGGCCCACGGGCCCAGCCGCTCCGCGGCATGTGGGACCTTCCCAGACCGGGGCACGAACCCGTGTCCCCTGCATTAGCAGGGGGACTCGCAACCACTGTGCCATCAGGGAAGCCCTGTACAAGTGATTATTTAAGCCAAAAAGTTTTCTTGAATTTCTGATAGCAAAAAGTTTTATGTAAACAAAAGACTTAGTGCTCTAAATAAAGTGTAATGGACTAAAGCTCTTCTTTCTTTCTGCTTTCAGAAAAAAAAGAAAGGCTGTTGGATTCTATCCTCTAAACTTAGTGAGGACTAGTTACATACTAGATGACTTCAACCACTTAAATGAAAATAATCTATTTCTAAGTCATTGTGTATTTCAAGGGTTTTAAACTCACATAATTTCTCAGCTCTTTGCCAGGAAGTTTAGCTGAATTTCATACTGTTTTTCAATCCTAAATTTTTCTCCCATAGGCAGCAGCACTTTTCTAGCTGTTTTATGCCATCATGCATTTGTCTTTTTCCTTTTTAAATTGTCAGCCTCTCTTCATTTTCACTTTGAACTCCTTAAGTATCACTATTTTCTTCTCCCTTCAATTTCTGATCCATCTTCTTACTTTACTAGGTTGTAGTATAATTTGTACTGGACTGACTTAGTATCACGAAACCTGATTTAGTTCCTAGCTCTGCTGCTTACTAGTTGTGTAATCAAGGGCAAGTCCCTTTACATCTCAGCCTGACTTTCTCATTTATGAAATGAGGGCATTTTACTAGATGCTTTAAAGCCCTTTCCAGCTGTAACATTCTGTGAGTCTGTGATCCCTCCTGGAATCAAGGAGGATTATCTACTCTAATAAAAAGCTGCTTTCATGAAATATTTTTTAGAGTAGAACAGGAGTGATGCTGCTTACTCTGACTTGAGCCAGATTTATTTCCTCTCTAGCAGGAGTAATGCTATAAGAAATCCTCATAAGGAGAAGAAATATTCAGCTTCTAAAACAGTGTCAGTAAACATAAAGAATCTTGAGTAGATTGAGAACCACCCATTGCCCTCCAGAACACCAGGTCTGAATGCTAGTATTACAATACACCGGAGTATCAGAATCAGTTGAGAGGTGTGCCACAACTAATTTGTAACTAGTTTGTGACTCACCTTTCTAATGTATTCAAGGTCATCTCTCTAATTATAGTACTCTGACATTCTGATGGACTTTATTTAGTGAAAAAAGTGGAGTTAGAACAAGGCTGCAAGTGAGCATCAGCTGTTACATGTGAGCGGACAAAAAACAGGCTGCAAACCAGTGCTCTAGAAAACTTAAAATACATGATTGCTGCCTCTGCTTTAGCAGTGGTCTTTCTACTGCCAGTGGTGTCAGGCTGGTCTCCCGAATAGCCAGGTTCTCTGTCAACTCGAATGGTTGAGATGTCCTCCCAGGTATTGCTAGCTTTCCTAAATAACTAAAAAACCTGCCTGAAAAACTAGTCAGGAATTGGTTTAAATGTGAATAGCCTATCCCTGGTCTTAAAAAATAGTAAATTTCATAAATTCTAATTATAGGAGTTGGAATTCCTGAAATTTTTCAGTATTGCATATGTAGAGCATATAGCAAATGCTCTACTATAAACTGGATTAGTGGCTCATCTGTGTTTCTTCCCATCAGTGTAATGTCTGCCTACCACCAGTTTAATCAAAAATGTTGCAAAAGCAAGGCAAACTAAAATGCTGAGAGAAATATTGTCCCGGTTACCACTTCATATCAGTAGGGATACATAAATTCTCTTAATTTGTTTGTGCCCCCCTTAGACTGAGTCTGTAAGTATACCTGGAAGAAGAAATAATATTGTGCTTGTACTCCAAGTCTTCCTGCCACAGTCTATGCCTGACCCGTTGGCTGCCTGTCACTCAGTAGCCTCTAAAGTGCTTTCCCTAGATGTTAGTTAATCTGTAGGATAGGAAATACCAGAAACCCAGCCCAGTGTGCCATTCCCTCTAATGTGCCATCTTAGAATGCTTTAAATGTGTATTTTCTCTGTAAGGTAACTTTCATATTTAAAAACAGTTGCCTTCACATTGCCCATTGGCAGGTTGTAAAAGAAACATTAAGATGTTAAGCAACTTAGACTCTATTATCCATTTTCCTAAGAAAAGGGAGAGATGATAAAAGTCTTCAGTTACTTAAAGGGTTGTCATATGAAACAAAGATTAGATTCACTCTTTTTATTCCAGCAGACAGGGGTCATATCAGTGGGGAAGAAGTTACAGGGAGATGTAGTACACGCTTGCCAATAATTCTATATAAGCTAACACTCTAACAATTAGATTTGTCTGACAATTGGAATAATCAGCCTTTCATGGAAAAAGTATATACAGAAGCTAAATAATCATCTGTTAATAGCATTGAAGAAATTTCTGCATTGAAATCAAATATGGGGAAGATGACTTTTAGCTCTCTTTCAATTTTATCATTGGAAATCTTCAGAAGCAAGACAGGCTTAAAACTTTGTCTTTCAGAATTCTTTATATACAGTAAGTGTGGAACACTTAAAAAGATTTTTTTTTTTAAACTAAAAGATTATGTTCTTTGATTGACAAAAGGAGCCAGTTTTGTGTTAATGGCTGAAAACATGAAACTCTGGGCTTATTCTTCTGAGAAAATCTATAAGGTTCCTAACCCAAATGATATGACCATAATAAAAACTTTTAAAGCCTATAATGTATTATAACCTTCCCTTTTACTCTTTAATTTTTATTCCTGTTTCTTTGTATCAGTGGGACTCCATTTGGAATGGGGTTGGAATTGTGGTGTTCAAGTTTATACCCAGTATTTTACCCGAGTGTGTTATGGCATCTTCTTATCATTTTAATATCCACAGAAATGCCAAATGGGTAATGGAGTATATGAGGTAAATTGGCTGTCATTTTATGCTACAGCCTCCATTTCTTACTTTTCTTCTTGATGTAGATTACTGAAGTAATTGTGAAACAGTTGGACCTTAGAAAGTTGAGCTAAGATTTTTAGGCAACCTGTAAGTAATGATTCATTTTTCTCTTACGTGGTCTATTTCCCAGTTCACTGTGGCAGATGTTTTTCCCTCTTCTAATTTAAAACATTTTTGTTTGGAGTACAGTCTAAGCCAACATCAGTTAGCCTTAATTTTCTTCCTTCCTTCCTCCCTTCCTCCTTGTTTGTTGACAAAAATAACATGTTCTGAATTGAGATATGTTATAAGCTTCTCTTAACAAAGCAACACCTGAGAGCCCACAAATCATCTGGAGGTTTTGTGGGTAGTAAGGGGTAGGGGTGTGTGTGTGTGTGTGCGTGCATGCGTGGGTGAGGAGTAATGTTTGGACCTGCTCCTTCAAGGTTGTGTGTTTGAGTGTTTCTTAACAATCCTAATAATCTCCACCAATAGGTGGGGTGAAGCTTGATTTGAGCCTGTTTTCAAATGTAAGGAGTAGACTGATCTTTTGTCAACTCTGCCTTTAAAGAGAAATTGATCATCGGGGGGTCAAGTGCTCTTGGAATATCATTTGGCTACTTAAAGTGGCCACCTGATCCATTGAGAGACTACTTCTACCCTCTACTTTCCCCCTGTTCTCCCTTTTACCCCTATCAGAGGATGTCAGTCTGAGCAGCCCTGGTACTAGATGTACCTAAAGAGAGTTATAAGCCAAGTTGTTGTGTTCAGTGTGGCCATTTCCTAGTGTCTATTTATATTTTCTCACACATGAGAATGTATATTTTATAAAGCATGTGTTTGTCTACTTGTTTGTCTACTGTAATATGTCTTCAATAAAGCTAAAATACATTATGATTTTCTGGTCTTCTCTTGCCTAAAGGACAGGAATGAAATGGTTCATTTTTAAGTTTGTGATCCTTTTGAGAGGGTCTCCAAATAGCTGTGCAAGTTAAAATGGGAAAGAGTTGCCCTTCTCTAGTTCCTGCCGTGTTTAAGAGTCACACACACAGCCTCGAGCCTGCCACTGGTGCACCCTGCACTGTGAGCTGCTCCAGGCAGGCACTGTGCACTCTCTTCTTTCTCCTTCATGCTACCCACCAGGGTGCTGTACACTTGGCAGGATGAAAACAAACACACCTAACGGTTTGTTAGAAAACAAGAGCACTTTCTGCACCGAGAAGAATTTGAAGGCAGTGTTTCTAATCTGGTAAATCTTTAACAAGATATTTGAAGAATGTCAGTATTCTGGTCAGCTTCCTCACTGTACCATGTTAGGGGCTATTTCCTTTGAGTCTGTCAACTCTTTGAAGGCTGAGCTGACAATACTGACCCCATCGTCACGTGTGCTGCACTTTATTCTTTATGAGGCACATCCCACAGACATTATTTTATTTGACTCTCGCAGCACTCTTAAGATGTAGATTGGGCAGAGGATTTTAATCTCCACTTTTTGTAGTTAACAAAAGTGGCTCAGTTAGATTATCACCTACACAATGTCAAAAAGCTTTTAAAGCCCGAATTTGAATGCAGAATTTCTGACTCATATTCAGGATTTTTCCCACTGTGATACCTTCCAGTTCTGAACAGAGTATTATGTCTCCAGTCTTTATAAACATTGGAATAAAAGCCTCTGGACATTGATCACTTTCAATATGGTGAAAGTCTGGACTGGAATGTATACTGGAAGTTGAATTTTACTTTATTCCCGACTATCGTTTTCTTATTAGGTGGAATGAAGGAAAATGCCATGGTTTTATCATATTTTTTTGTTTTGAAATGAGATGTACTAGGGCCCCAGTAGTAGGGTCCTGCTGAGTTATGAAAGATATTTATTTGCACTCAGCTATTTAGAAGCTTGTAACCTAGTGCTGAAGTTGTCTGTGCTGCAGGACCAGTTGCCATGGACCATTACTTTTGTAAAATATAATAAGAATGAATTTCTAGAAAAATAAAGGACACAAAATAAAAGTGTAAAGTTTTTGTTATAGATTTAACATGTAAAAGTATTCTGTCAAACTGCTGTTAAAGTTTCTAAGTGCTTATTCTGTGCTTTGTCATGGACTAGTAGCAAAGAATTGGCAGATAGGCAAGATCTGCAGACCACTTTTGGAGTAGCACTACTGCAACCATGTAGTAACACGGTTATGTGTCATGATGGGGGTTGGTCTTGCTCATTTCTGGAGGTTCCCTTTAAACTTGCTGGTTTGCAGTGGTTGAAACGGAGAACTAGGCTTCTGTCTAGAGTCTTCCCTGACTAGAAGTAACAATTACAACACCTTTCAGCTCAGCTACCTTCCCCTGGTCTAAAGCTCCTCACTTGTGTGGTAGAGTCCTTTGTAGATGCTGCTTGTGTTCCAGTCCTGTTGTCTGTCTTGACAGTGCTTTCAGGACGGACTGCCTGTGACTTTTCTTATAGGGGCAATTCTGTCACGAGATAGGCTAAGGAAAGCAGAAGTACAAGGGTGGTCATACTGAGAAGGAGATGGTTTGATGCTCTGGGGGTCTGATGTGGACTTGTGTAATCAAGGCTCTGTTGGGGATGTTCCATCTGCCACCTCTGCTGCTTTGTTCAGCCAATCAAGAAATCTTGAAATCTCTAGGAATCTCAAGTTTGGTCACTTTGTTTATTTAGTTCACAGGCCATCATCAAGGCCAGTTGCCAGAGCTCTTTGACAAAAAGAGACAAGTAGGAAGCATTAATCGCAATTATTGCCAGGAACAAATAATGAAAAATTAGCAAATACATTCTGCCTACCCCTTCCAGGTATTGTTAAGCACTTTACATACTCGGCACTTTATCTTCACAACAGTGGTTTGAGGGAGGTAGTCTTATTCCCATTTTACAGATGTTGAAACAAGCAACTTGGCCAAAATCACATAATTAGCAGGCAATAGAACCAGGAGTTGAAATTATGCTTTATGATTCCAAAGCACAGGTTCTTTCCCCATGTCAAAGAAAGGAAAAAATGTGAGCTTTCATCAAGGCCCTACTTTGTCATTTAGTCTTTGTTATGGGCTGAACTCCATGTCCCTCAAATTCCAGGCCCCTCAAATCGAAGCCCTGATCTCCGGTACCTCAGAATGTGACTGTATAAGATCATTAAAGGGAATTAAATTAAAATGAGGTCTTTAGGGTTGGCCCTAATCTAATATGACCAGTGTCATCATAAGAAGAAGGAAATTTGGGCATCAGACCTGCATATGCACAGAAGAAAGACCATGTGCGAGAAGGACACAGTGAGAAAGCAGCCATCTGCAGGCCAATGAGAGGACTCAGAAGAAATCAGAGATGCTGACACATTGACTTTGGACTTCCAGACTTCAGAACTGTGAAAAAATAAGTTTCTGTCATTTAAGCCATGCAGTCTGTGGTATTTTGTTGCAGTAGCCTGAGCAAACTAAATACAGCCTTCCAATAACCCAGACAGGTTGGCTGAATTTTCTCATAACTCAGGCTAAATGAGTTGCTTACAGTCACATGATCTGAAGCCCATAGTCTTTCACTGAGCTGCTGCTGCTTCTCTGACCCCAGTCAATGCTTTGTATACTGAAATGCACTGTAGAGAAACTGGAAATGAAACTGATGAACACACTGGCTGGCATGCTTGCAATTCTGAAGCGCCACACATCCCCAGCCACACAGCGGTTCAAACAAAAGGGACTGTAGCACTGCACGATGCTTTGCCAGAACACAAAAAACTGACACGTGTTTACAGCATAAATGATTGTAAGTTGAGTGCATCTGGGAACAAAGAAGCAAAGTATTTGGAGCATTCAAGAGTAAGTGCTTTTAAGCTTATATTTTATTCTCTCCCAAGGAGAAGCCGACTTTTTAAATCAACAAGTACAACCCCATATGTGGAATGAGTGGCTGCTCTTGAGCCATATGCCAGATCAAATAGTTTAATTGTGTGTTCCTTTTAAATGTTCCACCAAAGCCTTTGTGAATTCCTCTCTCTCAAAAACATTAGGCATCCACCAGAGGGCTGACAGCAGAAGCAAGAAGAACTACAATCCTGCAGCCTGTGGAACAAAAACTACATTCACAGAAAGATAGACAAGATGAAAAGGCAGAGGGCTATGGACCAGATCAAGGAACAAGATAAAACCCCAGAAAAACAGCTAAATGAAGTGGAGATAGGCAACCTTCAAGAAAAAGAATTCAGAATAATGATAGTAAACATGATCCAGGACCTTGGAAAAAGAATGGAGGCAAAGATCGAGAAGGTGCAAGAAATGTTTAACAAAGACCCAGAAGAATTAAAGAACAAACAAACAGAGATGAACAATACAATAACTGAAATGAAGGATACACTAGAAGGAATCAATAGCAGAATAACTGAGGCAGAAGAACAGATAAGTGACCTGGAAGACAGAATGCTGGAATTCACTGCTGTGGAACAGAATAAAGAAAAAAGAATGAAAAGAAATGAAGACAGCCTAAGAGAACTCTGGGAAAACATTAAATGCAACAACATTCGCATTATAGGGGTCCCAGAAGGAGAAGAGAGAGAGAAAGGACTCGAGAAAATATTTGAAGAGATTATAGTCGAAAACTTCCCTAACATGGGAAAGGAAATGGCCACCCAAGTCCAGGAAGTGCAGAGAGTCCCATACAGCATAAACCCAAGGAGAAACACGCCAAGACACATAGTAATCAAATTGGAAAAAAAATAAAGACAAAAATTACTGAAAGCAACAAGGGAAAAACGACAAATAACTTACAAGGGAACTCCCATAAGGTAAACAGCTGATTTCTCAGCAGAAACTCTACAAGCCAGAAGTGAGTGGCATGGCACATTTAAAGTGATGAAAGGGAAGAAGCTACAACCAAGATTACTCTGTCCAGCAAGGATCTCATTCAGATTTGATGGAGAAATCAAAAGCTTTACAGACAAGCAAAAGCTAAGAGAATTCAGCACCACCAAACCAGCTCTACAACAAATGCTAAAGGAACTTCTCTAAGTACGAAACACAAGAGAAGAAAAGGACCTACAAAAACAAACCCAAAACAATTAAGAAAATGCTCATAGTAACATACATATCAATAATTACCTTAAACATGAATGGATTAAATGCTCCAACCAAAACACACAGGCTTGCTGAATGGATACAAAGACAAGACCCATATATATGCTGTCTGAAAGAGACCCACTTCAGACCTAGGGACACATACAGACTCAAAGTGAGGTGATGGAAATAGATATTCCATGCAAATTGAAATCAAAAGAAAGCTGGAGTAGCAATACTCCTATCAGATAAAATAGACTTTAAAATAAAGAATATTACAAGGGACAAGGAAGGACACTACATAATGGTCAAGGGATCAATCCAAGAAGAAGATATAACAATTATAAACATATATGCACCCAACGTAGGAGCACCTCAATACATAAGGCCATTGCTAACAGCTCTAAAGGAGGAAATCAACAGTAACACGATAATAGTGGGGGACTTTAACACCTCACTTACACCAATGGACAGATCATCCAAACAGAAAAATTAATAAGGAAACAGAAGCTTTAAATGACACAATAGACCAGATAGATTTAATTGATATTTATAGGACATTCTATCCAAAAAGAACAGATTACACTTTCTTCTCAAGTGTGCACAGAAAATTCTCCAGGATAGATCACATCTTGGGTCACAAATCGAGCCTCAGTAAATTTAAGACAATTGAAATCATATCAAGCATCTTTTCTGACCACAACGCTATGAGATTAGAAATCAATTACAGGGGAAAAAACGTAAAGAACACAAACACATGGAGGCTAAACAATACGTTACTAAATAACCAAGAGATCACTGAAGAAATCAAAGAGGAAATCAAAAAATACTTAGAAACAAATGACAATGAAAACACGATGATTGAAAACCTATGGGATGCAGCAAAGGCAGTTCTAAGAGGGAAGTTTATAGCAATACAAGCTTACCTCAAGAAACAAGCAAAATCTCAATCTAATGTTACACCTAAGGGAACTAGAGAAAGAAGAACAAACAAAACCCAAAGTTAGAAGGAAAGAAGTCATAAAGACACTGCAGAAATACAAAGCATCTTAAGAGACTACTACAAGCAACTCTATGCCTATAAAATGGACAACCTAGAAGATATGGACAAATTCTTAGAAAAGTGTACCCTTCCAAGACTGAACCAGGAAGAAATAGAAAATATGAACAGACCAATCGCAAGTAATGAAAGTGAAACTGTGATTAAAAACCTTCCAACAAACAAAAGTCCAGGACCAGGTGGCTTCACAGGTGAATTCTATCAAACATTTAGAGAAGAACTAACACCCATCCTTCTCAAACTCTTCCAAAAAATTGCAGAGGAAGGAAAACTCCCAGACTTATTCTCTGAGGCCACCGTCACCCTGATACCAAATCAGACAAAGATACTACAAAAAAATAAAATTACAGACCAATATCACTGATGAATTTAGATGCAAAAATCCTCAACAAAATACTAGCAAACAGAATCCAACAACACATTAAAAGGATCAAAGTGGGATTTATCTCAGGGATGCAAACATTCTTCAGTATATGCAAATCAATGTGATACACCATATTAACAAATTGAAGACTGAAAACCATATGATCATCTCAATAGATGCAGAAAAAGCTTTTGACAAAATTCAACCCCATTAATGATAAAAACTCTCCAGAAAGTGGGCAAAGAAGGAACCTACCTCAACATAATAAAGGCCATATACGACAAACCCACAGCAAACATCATTCTCAATGGTGAAAAACTGAAAGCATTTCCTCTAAGATCAGGAACAAGACAAGGATGTCCACTCTCACCACTCTTTTTCAACATAGTTTTGAAGTCCTAGCCATGGCAATCAGAGAAGAAAAAGAAATAAAAGGAATACAAATTGGAAAAGAAGAAGTAAAACTGTCACTGTTTGCAGATGACATGACACTATACATAGAGAATCCTAAAGATGCCACCAGAAAACTACAAGAGCTAATCAATGAATTTGGTAAAGTTGCAGGATACAAAATTAATGCACAGAAATCTCTTACATTCCTATACAGTAATGATGAGAAATCTGAAAGAGAAATTAAGGAAACACTCCCATTTACCACTACAACAAAAAGAATAGAATACCTAGGAATAAACCTACCTAGGGAGACAAAAGACCTGTATGCAGAAAACTATAAGACACTGATGAAAGAAATTAAAGATGATACCAACAGATGGAGAGATATACCATGTTCTTGGATTGGAAGAATCAAAATTGTGAAAATGACTATACTACCCAAAGCAATCTATGGATTCAATGCAATCCCTATCAAATTACCAATGGCATTTTTTACAGAACTAGAACAAAAAATCTTAAAATTTGTATGGAGACACAAAAGATCCTGAGTAGCCAAAGCAGTCTTGAGGGAAAAAAGCGGAGTGGGAGGAATCAGACTCCCTGACTTCAGACTATACTACAAAGCTACAGTAATCAAGACAATATGGTACTGGCACAAAAACAAAAATATGGATCAATGGAACAGGATAGAAAGCCCAGAGATAAACCCACACACCTATGGTCAACTAATCTATGACAAAGGAGGCAAGGATATACAATGGAGAAAAGACAGTGTCTTCAGTAGGTGGTGCTGGGAAAACTGGACAGCTACATGTTAAAGAATGAAATTAGAACACTCCCTAACACCATACACAAAAATAAACTCAAAATGGATTCGAGACCTAAATGTAAGACCGGACACTATAAAACTCTTAGAGGAAAATATAGGAAGAACACTCTGACATAAATCACAGCAAGATCTTTTTTGATCCACCTCCTAGAGTAATGGAAATAAAAACAAAAATAAACAAATGAGACCTAATGAAACTTCAAAGCTGTTACAAAGCAAAGGAAACTACAAACAAGACGAAAAGACAGCCCTCAGAATGAGAGAAAGTATTTGCAAACGAATCAAGGGACAAAGGATTAATCTCCAAAATATATAGTCATGCAGCTCAGTATTAAAGAAACAAACAACCCAATCCAAAAATGGGCAGAAGACCTAAATAGACATTTCTCCAAAGAGGACATACAGATGGCCAAGAAGCACATGAAAAGCTGCTCAACATCACTAATTATTAGAGAAATGCAAATCAAAACTGCAATGAGGTATCACCTCACACCAGTTAGAATGGGCATCATCAGAAAATCTACAAACCACAAATGCTGGAGAGAGTGTGGAGAAAAGGGAACCCTCTTGCACTGTTGGTGGGAATGTAAATTGATACAGCCACTATGGAGAACAGTATGGAGGTTCCTTAAAAAACTAAAAATAGAATTACCATATGATCCAGCAATCCCACTACTGGGCATATACCCAGAGAAAACCATAATTCAAAAAGACCCATGCACCCCAATGTTTATTGCAGCACTATTTACAATAGCCAGGTCACGGAAGCAACCTAAATGCCTATCAACAGACGAATGGATAAAGAAGATATGGTACATATATACAATGGAATATTACTCAGCCATATATAGGAATGAAATTGGGTCTTTTGTAGAAATGTGGATGGACCTAGAGACTGTCATACTGAGTTAAGTAAAGCTGAAAGAGAAAAACAAATATCGTATATTAACACATGTATGTGGAACCTAGAAAATGATACAGATGAACCGGTTTGTAGGGCAGAAATTGAGACACATATGTAGAGAACAAACTTATGGACACCAAGGGGGGAAAGTGGCGGGGGGTGGGGGTGGTATTGTGATGCATTTGGAGATTGGGATTGTCATGTCTACACTGATGTATATAAAATGGATAACTAATAAGAACCTGCTCTATAAAAAAATAAATATTATAAAAAATACAAAAAACAAAAACAATAGGCATGTGGTTAAAGTCAGCAGTGATAGAGGGTAGCTTGAATTATTATTCTTCTGGGCAACTTCCAGAGACAGATGCACGAGTATATGTTCCATGCCACAAATAGCTAGTGCAGAGAAGAAATACAGTTGTCATCAAACAGTGAATTATTGCTGCTTCCACGGCCCTGTTCTTTATACAAGTAACCTGGGGCTGGTTCAGGGACCACACCAATGAGCTCTTACTGAAAAAAGAACTTAAGATTCAAGTGTGTAAATGTTCATTGCAGCTCTATTTACAATAACCAGGACATGGAAGCAACCTAAGTGTACATCGACAGATGAATGGATAAAGAAGATGTGGCACATATATACAATGGAATATTACTCAGCTGTAAAAAGAAACGAAATTGAGTTATCTGTAGTGAGGTGGATGGACCTAGAGTCTGTCATACAGAGTGAAGTAAGTCAGAAAGAGAAAAACAAAAATCTGTATGCTAACACACATATATATGGAATCTAAAAAAAAAAAAAAAGGTTCTGAAGAACCTAGTGGCAAGACAGGAATAAAGACACAGACGTAGAGAATGGACTTGAGGACACGGGGAGGGGGAAGGGTAAGCTGGGACAAAGTGAGAGAGTGGCATGGACATATATACACTACCAAATGTAAAATAGCTAGTGGGAAGCAGCCGCATGGCACAGGGAGATCAGCTCGGTGCTTTGTGACCACCTAGAGGGGTGGGAGGGAGACGCAAGAGGGAGGGGATATGGGGATATATATTTATATGTATAGCTGATTCACTTTGTTATACACCAGAAACTGACACAACATTGTAAAGCAATTATACTCCAATAAAGATGTTAAAAAACATGCAAGTGTGTAATGTTGAGAACTTTTGACTTTTGGAGAAGCACAAAATCACAATAAGTTCCAGATTTGGGGAAAAAGCAATGCATCATGTTGGCAGGAGTTTGGCATCCTGGGCCCCACTCCTCCAGAGCACCAGTTTTCTCTGACACCTTAGTCACCTGTCTTACCTCTGAGTATGTACCATTTCCTGAAGGCCCTTTGAGCTGGAAAGACTTTAATACCCAGTGAGGCAAGTAGTTTGAAAACTACCTCCTCGTCTTCCCCTGTTGAATGTCTTGGTGTTTCTTCCTTTGGGCAGTCTTAATTTAGAGAAGGCCCTAAGAACTGGCTGGGTATATTTCTTCTCTCCAGGAAAGGGATTCTATACAGAGAAATTCCAATTTACAGAGATAGCTGGTTCATTTTCCCCAGAAGTCCTTCATTGTGTCTAATTCAAGTTCTAGCATATGTAAGATCTGTTAGTGAAATGGTTACTGGGGGTAGTGAAAGAATTTAAGAATGGCATAGAATTTCTTCTGTAGCTCTTGAAGGCAGAGTGGGCTTTTAGAATACCTTTGGTTTAAAAAGCAAGCCTGTTTTCTTTCTGTCCCCACTAAACCTCCGGTCCTGAATGTTTTCTTCCGTATCGATCATCCTACTCTTCCCCCACCCATCCAGTAAGAAAGTTTGGGCAGAAGAAGCAAGAAACTAAGCTCCTAAGTCCCGCATCTGCCATCCATGGTGGAAATGCCCTCTTTCAAGCTAGGCCGTGTCTGTGGTTTTCTGTAGAGACAGCTGACTAGTATATGAGGATTCCCTATGAACAGCCAAAATTTGAGTTTCCCTGGGCCCTGCACTTACTATGTGGTTTTTAAGTCACTGATTTGGACTTTGATGTAGAACAGAGCTGTTCCAATCCTACCTTCACCTCTTACAAGTTGTAAAAGCTTAAGCCAGTTCCTTGTACCTCATTCTCCTTTTCTGTAAAGTGGAAAGAATCATGCCTATCTTATACGGTTGTTGGGAGGAGCTAATGCATTTAAAGTTCTAAGCACGATGCCCAGCACAGCTCAACAAACTCTCACTATTGACTATTGTTATGGGCACTCAGAAAGGAGCCCTCCTCTCCGCTCCCTTCCCCTCTTCTCCATTCTATTCCCCTCCCCTTCCCATCCCATCCCATCCCATCCCATCCCATCCCATCCCATCCCATCCCATCTGGAACAGCTCAAGATGGGGAGTGTCCCCAAAGAGTCATTTCAGGGGTATCCCTGGAGATTTGGTTTCCTAGCTGGATTTTATTTAGAAACAAGATACAATCTCCTGAAACTGATTAAATGAAAAGTGCCTTCAGCTAGGAACCAGTTAGACTGGGATTCTGATCAGCTCTGCCACTCAGAGCTGTGATCTTGGGAAGTCGCTTAACTGCTGGGTCTTGATATCATCTGCCAAAAGGGCATTTGGACTGTCATCAGATGCTCTCAGAGGTCCCTTCCAGCTCTGAAATACTGTAATTTTTCTGGGTGAAGAGACCATCCTCACCACTGTCCCTATTGTGCCTTTGTTTCTTCCAATTTTTGTTTAGTTGTTGTTCTTCTCTCTCCCAGGAGGAAACTCACTTTATCAGAGAATAATAATTACAACACTTGCATGGAATTTTTTAGGGGACAAAGAGCCTGTCTAGCTTCAATGAAAGGAATGAAGTGGGAAACAAAATCAAAAGAAGTCTTTTTGTTTAATTGAGAAACATTGAGCCTCCCAGAAAGCGTATTGTGTGAACTGACCTCCAGTGAGCATTATTTCTGAATGAGGGTCATCCCTGGTCTACAAATTCCACCTTAAAGTGTAGTCCTAATGCCTGTGTAAGAATTCTTGCAACAATCTGTGGCAAACTGAATTGTTTTTCAGAATATTCTCTTCAGTACTTAATACATTGACTTCATGCCAAGAGAGATGGTGACCTTGGGAAAACTGGAAGCAGAGCCCTTGAGTTCAAACCTTGGCTACTTCACTTACAGGAAAATTACCTTCTTTTAGCCTCCATTTCTTTCTCTGCAAAGCAGCAATGATAATAATACTCATCTCAGGATCTCACATCGAGATTGCTGTGAACACCAAGCGGAATTGTTTCTACCGGGGAGAAGCAAATTTCAGTTTTAGTAAATTTAACTTACTTGAGAGTATAGGTGAAGGAAATGACAACTTCACTTCCTCTGGGCTCTTTGGCCAGTCAGTGGACTGCAGTTTATCCATGAGAAACAGCTGTAGCTTTTTAATGGATTCTAGTTTTCCCCAGGTTCCTCACGGTTTACCCTGAGTTTGAATTGTCCTTGGTGGGAAGAGGGACCAGCAGCTGCTTGCAGGCAAAGATGTGTTGTCACCCCTGTGGGTATTCCAGGGATACTGCACATAGTGCCATCTTTAAGCAGCATAAACTAGGACGCTTTGATGGACAATGAGACCTTGAATATTTTATGTATCTTGTTTTCCAATTATACTTGAGTTCAGTAAGCTCAGTAGTAGGAAACTAAATTGCAGGTCTGGCAAAAGATTGAAGAGAAAAACCTAAAGTAAGAGGGTTTAAAAAAAAATCCTTGCTCAGTTTGAGAGCTTCGGTTTACTTTTCTTGATATTTTTCTGCTACCATCTGGCTTGGATTTTCTTCAGGCAAAAATAACTCTGTGCTGATTTTGAAGTATTGGCTTATCTTTGATGCCTTTGTAGACTCACCCAGCTACTTCTGAATAAATGGCCCACGATAAATGTGTGTTCATGCTCAGTGTAGGTTAGCTGATTCCAGAAATGTAAGCAGAATCAGCAAAGTCTCCCCAAGAGGAGGACTTATCCACTGAAAAACAATTTTCCCAAGCTAGCCAGAGAGTCTGAACTTCAGGGTAGGAGAGGAGGAGCAGGTGGTTGGGGTCTGGGCTGCAGGGCGAACTGGAGGGTTTTCTTGGCGTGTTTGCTCTTCGGGTCTAGAATTTACAGTATGTGAGAAGCAGTGACATTCTCACACTGGTCCCTAGCCATGGAGGAAACCCTGTCCGGTGAGAAGCTGAGACATTTCAGTTCCTGACTCAGCAGACGACAGGGGGCCTGGTGAAGGGACTGATGGGCTTCTCTTACTGGTCCTCTGCCGTTTTCTTGCCTTTTAGTCCTTTTAACATCTCTTTTCCGCGTTTCGCCCTGCAGAGGCAAATTTTGAAACGTACCTACCCAGTCGTTTGAGCTAGAGCTGGCCTCTAGGTGGCGCTTCAGCACAGAGAATGGCAGTGGCTGGCGTCACCACGGGCCAACATTTCTCAGGGATATTCATTATATAAGGCGATTCATGGGAATCGGGCTCCTCGGGTTGCACAAGAGAGGGGAGACCTGGCCTTTGTCACGTTCAGGCTACAACCTTGAAGAGATCACGGGTGGCAGGGGTCCGCAAAAGCGCTTAGCTCCCAGCAGAATCACACAGGTTTAGGTTCCTGCCACGCAGAGCACAGAGTAGCTTGGCCTGGGCAGCAAGGTTTGGGCTTGGCCGGCTGGGAGAGTGAGCCCAGGGCTTCAGGCTTTGTCCCCTCACATCCAGGGGGCCTTGCCCAGTCTCCCAGACCCAGACGGAGCACTTAGCTTGGTCAGCTGCCTGCGCAAGTTCTCCAGACATGGCAGACAGTTCCTGGGTTATGGCCTTCCCCTCCTCCCCGCATACCTCATTCTCACCCTCTGCTGTTTACAAAGCACTTTCCCCTGTGTGATCTCATTTGCTGTTCCCAGACTCCCAGGGAGGAGGGACAGGGTGGGGCCGTCCCTTGGTTTCCAGAGCCTTGAGAGGACACAAGGCATCATTGTAAGGACCCTTTTCCCTGTCTGTCTCTACCAGCAAATAGTGAGTTCCTTGGGGGCAACTACTGAATTCAACTTAGTGGTTTCAGGGTTTAGCAGTGGTGCTTGGCACAGAGAGGCGCTCAGAATTGTTTAATGAATGAAAAAACATCTACAGATGAAGAAACCAAATCAAGGGACAGTACGTGGTAGAGTCCAGTCTAGAGGTTAGGGCTTCAGGCTTCTAGGACCAGTGACATTGCTGCAGTGGGTACTAATTACATCATATTTTTTTTCCAGTCAAAAATATGGATTGCTATTACAGGGACCCATGCAGATCTGTCTCCACGTCTGGCATTCAAGAACATGAACATTGTAAGCTGGGTCAGGCACTGGGGCCCCAGTCTGCTATCTGTCAAGGGGACACCAGGAGATGTGGGTGGGTCTGGGGGAGTGGCTGGCCTTTGTGAGGACTTCCTTAAAAGTAGGAGGGCATGTTAGGCACTCTGAGCTTCTCATCTACCAAAACCCTTCTGTCGGGAATTCCCTGGTGGTCCAGTGGTTAGGCCTCCACGCTCTCACTGCCAAGGGCCAGGATTCAATCCCTGGTTGGGGAACCAAGAGCCCACAAGGCACACAGTGTGCCCCAAAAAACAAAACAAAACAAAAAAGCCCTTCTGTCTTTGATAGACTATCTTGGGATCAAAAGCTCCATCCAGTTATTATCCACCCCCATCCCCCCGCCACTCCAATCTATGAATTAACACTTTCTTTGTTGTTAAATGTACATATTTCAGGTACTTTAGGACTCTGCAATGAGACTACATGAGTTCAAGTCCTGGCTCCATCACTTCCTAGCTGCTGGCCTTGAGCAAGCCATTTAAGCTCTCTGTGACTCTATTTCTCATCTTTGGAATGATGAGAATAAAATATTTAATTCATAGCATTATGGTGGGGATTCAGAGAGTTAATATATATAAAACACTTTAAACAGTCCCTGGTAATAATTAAAGGCTAGAGAGTATTCTGTTGATCTCTCTTAATTGTATTCCGGATTTGAGACTGGTTTGTGTTCACCGTATGGGGACTCTCCGTGATTTTGTAGAATTCCCTGGAATTCCTGCGTTCTAGCTGCCAGGCTCTCAATTTGCTCCCACTCAGTTAAAGCTCTTTTGAGATCTCAAGAAGAGAGAAAGTACTTGAAATGCATTTTTCTGCTGATCGGAGCAGTGACATTATCTTTGTCTCCACAGAGCCTCCCCTGGTGGCTCCCGTTGCAGTTCAAGGACTTTCTTCTCCACAGTGGTGCTCGCCACATAGCACATAGTAGGTGTTTAATCAGCACTTATGGAAGGAGGAAAGGAAGGAGTATACCGTACAGAGGATAACATTAGTACAGAGTAGTTTATATGGACAAGGTCCCTATGGAATTGAAACTTGTGCCCTAAGACCTACTGACTAAGCATGAAAATCACCAAGGAAATGTGATCAGCTTGGAGGAGAAGGAGGGGGCGGAGGAGAGAGAAGAAACCGGAGCAGCCTGCTACCTGACTGAAGATATCAGTGTTTCCAATGATGATGGTTCCATTTGTTCAGGCCAAATTGAAAACCTTGCCGCTGCTGAGGGACATCAAAGGCATCTCCAATTGCTCTTTGCCCCAGAGATTCATCTTTCTAGGGGTAGTTTGTCATTTGTCTTGTAGCCGCTCAGGTGCTCTTCTTTATGGCTAGAGCCTAGCCAGCTCACCCGACACTTCTTTGGGTTTTGGCAGGAGAAAGAGATGGGAGGTGGCCTCTTTCCTGTGCTCCAGGACAGTTCTTAGTTGAAGCCCTTCTGACCTTGGCAATCTTATTCTAATTCTTATGCCAAATTAGACTTCTAATAGAGCCTCTCCCACAGCCCGGATCCTTCAGCCTAAAAGACTTGGAATAGATAGGCTGTAACTAGAGACTAGTTTAAGGTTCCATAGAGAGTTGAAATTGAAACTCAACAGAGCTTTTCTAGTAAACACATTAGCTATTTAATCAACTAGGTCATTGATGGTAAATAGAACTGTCTCAACTGGCATGCCAACTTTGATTGATGGATAATACCTGCCTGGGGAACAGTGTTGAGAAGGATTCTGAATCTACATCATCACATCTGGGGCTTAAGAGCAAGTGCTGTGATCAGTCAACAGTGTCTGTCATAGATGTGGGAAAGGGGAGTAGCCCCAAGAGGGGTAGATATTTACCTGCTAAAGTTGCTAATGAGAAGAGGAGGCTGTTTATTTGGAAGTTGGGAAAACAAAAATGTTTGAATGGCCACCCATGCTCATGTAAGTAAATCAAGACGGGCCTTGAGAAATTCAACGTCGGGGGAAAATGAGGTACCAGCTCAAGAAGGAAGGCAAAGAAGGAATAGCGGTGGTGATAGACTAGTGTTCTAGTTCCACGTCGCTGTAGGACCTTTACAGTATTCAAAAACAGCCAGATGGAGAGAGGGCAGGCATGACAACCTTAGGTGGTTGTTCTGAGTTGGAGTTCAAGACCTGGGCAGACCCCAGAATGGAGAGTCAAGTCATTGACAAGCAGGTGGAATATCATAGAGAGTGTTTCCCAAGCTGACTTCCGTGAATCACTTAGTATCCATGAGATGTTTTCAGTATTTTGCCGTGAGAAACAGACGATGGTGGGGAGAGGATGTTCCACAGTGTTCAAGTTTGGGAAACCCTCTGTCAAAAATATTCAAGAAAGTCAATTGTAGCCCAGGGTGGCTCTTGGCCAGAGGGGGTTATGGAAGAGAAATGCAATAAGCTATAAAAGCAAAAATGTGGCCTGTGTGATCTCATTTGCTGTTCACAGACATAGTAAAAGCAAAAATGTGCTGAAAGGCCTTGAATGACAGGCTGAGGAGTTAGGGTTTGATTGGTAGACATGGAGGATTGTAGGCTGGAGATGTAATGCAGTCAGAGTTGGGGTTAGGAAAATGTTGATGCCGTGAAGGAGAGATTGAAGAGAGGAGAGATCGAAGGGCAGAAGATTAGCTGGGAAGCTGTTATATGGTCCAAGCAAGAGGTATTAACAGCCTAAACTAGGGCAGCAGCAGTGGGAATGGAAAGAAAGGGCCAAAATCAAAAGCCATCTCACCAGTAGTATTGTTGGGACCAGGCTGACTTCAAGCAGCACTCAAGGTCATGAAGGTTGTGCTGAAGGGCACCAAATAGCCCTGCCCTACAACTCTGAGAACAAAGCCCTCAGGGTTGGAGGTAGATTGCTGAGATAGAGTGTTTGATTAGACAGAAAGTATAACTTCTCACCTCTAGGGCTGATTAAACCCTGGGAGAGCATCAAGGGCGTTAGCATTATTCTTCTGGAGCTCTCTCACAGGCGAGCGGCCATCTGCCCTGGGCCCCTAAGGTGCATGATCACTGCAAACTCCTTTTGCTCCGTGAGTCTGTGATTTTAATTTAGCACATGAATATTGGACAGGGCCTTAGAGCATAGCTAGTCAGTGGCTTTCCAACCTGACTGAACATCAAGATTCTCTAAGGAGCTCATTAAAATGCAGATTCTCGGTCTCCCTTTCCAGACTTGGATTCATGCCAGAATCTGGGAATCTGCATTTTATGATGTCCTGAAGTGATTTGGATGCATAGTCAAAGTTAGGAATTATTTAGTCCCTTCTCTTCATTTTGTAGGTGAGTAAGCTGAGGCCCAGATTGGAGCAAGGATATATATGCCCAAGGCCCCAGGCCCTTGCACCAAGGCACCAGTTAGTGGCAGGGCTGGACTAGTACTCCATGCTCAAGGCTCCTCCTGTGTATTGTGAACTAGTACTTGGTCCCATTGCTAGTCTCTAGGCTGAGGGTTACACAGTGATTCAAAGTTCAGAAACCTTCTCCTGTCACCTCCCTGCACTGTGAGACCCTCCAGGAGATGTGTTGCTTGAGTCTAGGATATACACAGAAGAGTGCTGAGGGCAAAAATAATAACAATAATAGTAGCTAACATTTACTGTGTGCCAGGCATTGTTCTAAGCACTTTGTATGTAGAACTCTTTGTTTTTTTTAATTTTTATTTTGCGGTACGCGGGCCTCTCACTGTTGTGGCCTCTCCCGTTGCGGAGCACAGGCTCCGGACGCGCAGGCTCAGCAGCCATGGCTCATGGGCCTAGCCGCTCCGCGGCATGTGGGATCTTCCCAGACCGGGGCACGAACCCGTGTCCCCTGCATCGGCAGGCAGACTCTCAACCACTGCGCCACCAGGGAAGCCCTGTAGAACTCTTTTAATCCTCACAATAACCACATGGGTCAATATTATCCCCATTTTACAAAAGAGGAAACTGAGGCATAGTGAGGTTAAGAGGGCAAGAAGCTGCTTTCTTTTCTCTTTTTTTTTTGGCTGCATTGGGTCTTCATTGCTGTGCATGGGCTTTGTGGTGAGCGGTGGGGCTGCTCTTCGTTGCAGTGCGCGGACTTCTCATTGCAGTGGCTTCTCTTGTTGTGGAGCACGGGCTCTAGGCGTGCGAGCTTCAGTAGTTGCAGCATGTGGGCTCAGTAGTTGTGGCACGCGGGCCCTAGAGCGCACGGCCTTCAGTAGTTGTGGTGCGTGGGCTCAGTAGTTGCAGCACGTGGGCTCTAGGGCATGTGGGCTTCAGTAGTTGTGGCTTGTGGGCTCTAGTAGTTGTGGAGCACGGGCTTAGTTGCTCTGTGGAATGTGGGATATTCCTGGAGCAGGGATTGAACCTGTGTCCCCTGCATTGGCAGGCAAATTCTTAACCACTGTGCCACCAGGGTGGTCCCAAGGAGCTGGTTTCACTATGTCCTGTTGAGGTGACTGTTTTCCTTTGCCTTGGGGGTGCTCCTAGCCCCTACTTCTTTTATTCCACACTCAGAGCTGGCCCCTTCGCCTGCCTCCTTACCCCCAGGGAGCCATTCAGCACAGTGCTGGGGGAATTTGGCTACAGTGTTGCCCTCAGTGCCAGGCTCTGCTATGGGCCTCCCTTTACTGAGGGGCTGCAGTCAGAGAGCCAAGCCATCAGGAGTGTTTAAACAGCTGGCAGCATGCCCTGGCCACCAGCCCTGCCAGTAAGCCTGGAAGGGGCCTGCACGTCAGCTGGGCAGGCAGTGGGGAGAGGCTGCTTCTCCTGACAGCCCCAACTTGTGCTTAGATGGACAGGCATATATCCAGGGAATTCATTCATCCATGCAGGAGGAGGGGCCAGAGCAGAGGTGTAGAGTTGTGTGTGGTGCCTTAAATGAGCTTTAATTGCCGCTGATACATGGCCTCAGAACTGCTGTTGAAGCATTGTCTAACTCTGTTACTCAAGGCCCTTGTGTTAGGACTCACTTGATAAAAGTTCCTCTTGGGCTTAGTGAACAAAGTTTATCTCATTTGGAAGTTGGGAAAACAAAGATGGTTTTCTAAATCTAGATGGACCTTGCAGGTCCTGGTGGTGAGTTCTCTTGGCTGTGTTTTTATTTTTGCAGTGGCTGCTAGGAAGCTCAGGTTTCTGTCTGTTGCTTAAGTGAACACTGCATCTGATTTTGAGTTCTTGATGAAATTAACTTCCCCTCTCTAGTTTTCATGGTTATTAATCTCAATCAATTTTAATTTGCCATGTTTCTAACTACAATATATGAAAGTATCAGTTTCATTGCCTCTTATCCGTTAATCTGACTTTTTTAATAGCTTATTTTTGGTTGCTATTTAATTTTTATATCTTTGTTGAACTTTTTTTCATGTTATTTTCTTCTGTAAACTTTTGTGCTTTATGTCCTGTCCTCATTAATCTAAGTGATATTAGTGCTTACTTGTGATCTGTATAATTTCTTTAAATATTAAAATTACCCTTGTGTTGTAAAAAAATTTTTCTTTAAATTGCCCAGTAGTGTGTGTGCTTTTATTTTAAGCTGCCTCAAATAGTTTACCAGAAATAAACAGGGCAGAAAATGAATGAATGATTTAAATTTCTTGTTTTTGTACCACAGTGAGTGTTTATGGAGCAGTCTTTTTGACATTCCACTTTATCTGCATTTGGTTTCTGGTGATAAGAGCGATAGCACTGATTGAGTGGTTATTATGTGCTGGACACTGTTCTGTACATGTTAACTTATTTCATAACAATATTATGAGGTAGGTATTATTATTATCCCCATTTTACAGATAAGAAAACTGAGGCCCGGATTAAACAACCTGCAGTGCTCACACAGCTAGCAAATGATAGAGCCAGGATTCAAACCTAAAGCCTTGAAGACTATGCAGCAGTGGTTCTTAATCAAGGGGTTATTTTACTCCCCGGGGGACATAGGAAATGCTTGGACACATTTTTGGTCGTCACAACTGGGGAACTGCTCACTACTACATAGTAAATAGAGGCCAGGGAAGCTGCTAAACATTCTGCACTGCACAGGGCAAAGAATGATCTGGCTCAGATGTCAATAGTGCCAAGTTTGAGAAACCCATGTAGACCACCCATTATATCATCTCTTTAGGATTCCCGAAAGCTCTTTTACCTGGTTCTCCATCTTTGATCTGCCCGAGCAACCGAAATGCCTCACAATGGGGTGGGCCGCTGTATCCACAGTGGCCCATCCCACGGAGGGGAGCACAGGCGTCCTGAGAGCACACCCTGGCTCTTGGGGAGCCTAAAGGGTAGAAACCTCATGAGAAAAGAGTGCTGAATGCCAAAAGCACAAAGCACAAGGCTTTAGGTCCATTGTCATTGCTGGTCCCAAGAGGGGCAGAGGCTGCGGAAGGAGCTTGTGGGTTTATTACCTTAGGGAGGAGTGCCCCCTCCCCTGACAGGAACCAGCCGGAAAGCCCCAGGTCACTGAAGCCCCAAAGAGAGTGCTTCACATGCCCCACATACCTGCTTCTCCCTCTGCTCCTGGCCCCCAGGCACTAACCCCACATCTTACCCCATCCAGCCCTCTGAGAGCAGATCCTTCTTACCCCCTCCATCTCATCTAGATACTGACCCAGCCGCCACTGGAAGCTTCCTGGGGTGGGATGAGTCCTGTTTCCCTTGAACCCTCACACTAGCTCACTGCAGGTCCCTCGTGGGGAAGTCTCAGTTGCATCCTTCCAGAGGACACAGCAGGAAGAATGCTCCTAATCCTGGCAGCTCGGGCATCACTTTTGGAAGGCGGTCCTGTTGTGGAAAGAACACTGCACAAGGAATTGGCAGACCTAGGCTGGTGGATCTGTGTACTCAGGGGCCTGGCATGGGAGTCAGTGCGAGCCTGAGTTACATTTGTCTCCTCCACGGTGCCTGGCACGGGGCTTTGCGTGGGGCTGGCTGTCAACAGTTATTTTTTTGGGTGGAATAAATGCATCACTGCTCTGCTCTGCTCTCTGATCTGGACAGATTGAAACCACCTCCACAGACAGATCTGGGTGGCGGCGGCAGTCTGCTCCATGGCAGAGGATGCAGGATACACGCGATCCACGTATGGAACACGACTGAAGGGCTTACCAGCCTCCTCCTGCCTGCTGTGCAGGTGCCTGGACAGCGTGGTCATGGTGAGTCCTGCTCTTGCCTGCGGGCTTGTCTCAGCCCACCTCATTCTACCTCCCAACCACGCACACCTGGGCTAGAGGACCTTTGCGGTGAGGGGCTGATGAATTAAACGGAAACTAATTAGGGGACTACTTTGTGCCAAATACTGGGCCAAGTGTTGCGGACACAGCAGTGAATAAGAAAGACATGGTCCCTGACTAATGGGGAATAGAATTTTGAACTAGTAAATATTAGTGGGATGTGTGTAATGAGGAAGTATTAGGGGAGTTTGTTACTGTTTATTACTGATATATAGAAATGCTAGAAATTCAATGGATACAATTTTCATCTCAGAAGCCACATTAGTGCCCCATTCCTCTATGTGGTTCCCACCCATAGGCAAAGGTGGCGGCTATGTGTATGGCCTGATTCATTTCAAGTTATGTCCACCCCAAAATATCTGGCCCTATGGTCTATTATGCTGTAGTTAAAAGAGTACATGGTCTATTATGATATAGTTAAAAGAATTTTGAAAAGATCTGGTTTTGAATCCTGTCTCTTCCTCTTCTGGTCTGTTAGTTAATGTTTCTGAGACAATCTCCCCCTCTGTAAAATTAGAATAACAATAACCATCCCCAGAATTCCAGGAAATGCCCCTTGAGTTACTACAAGGAGTCAGCCTTGGGACAGCCCTCATTTTCTATGACTGAAAATCCCTGCAACCAGAGTGAGGTGCGGCTGCAGGACAAGGTCACGTCCTAAGAGGCAATAATTAAAAGTCCACTTTAGTTGAGGGAGGAACAAAGGCAAGGCCTGATCCTCTACCCAATGGGCTAGTTTGTAGACCACCCTTGAAGACCCTAGTCCAGGATTCCCAAATGGTAGAAGTCAGACAGTGACAGGGGGAGTGAACATTTCTAACTTTACTATCTAGTGTTGATTTTAATGTGTTTTGGGAAATACAACCAGCATAAACAAATGCATGATTTTATGAATATTTTTGTTTAGAATGATGCTAGGTTTAAATAAATGCATTAATTTAAAGAACTAGGTAGATAATTGTTCAGTTGGCACAATGATACAACAAAAATCATGAAGGCGGCTCACAAGTGACTGGAGTATGGAGAACACTGGTCTCATAAGCCTCTTCATGTTAGTGCTGAAAAAAACTGAGGTCCAAAAGGGTGAAGTTTAAGGTTGGCAAGAAGCAGACCTGGGGTTAGAACTGAATCCTCCAGAGCCCAGTGTGGTGTTCTCCTTAGTAGCCCAGGCCACCTTCCCCCCTTGAGCTCCCTGCACCAGAAGGTGTTTTGATTAGGGCTCTTTTGCTTTTAAATAACAGCTTTATTGAGCTATAACTCCCATACCATAAAATTCACCCTTTTAAACTGTGCAACTCAGTGGGTTTTAGTATATTCACAGTGTCACACAGCCAACAGCACACTCAGTATTAGAACATTTATCAGCACCATATCCATTAGTAATCACCCTCCCCCTCAAGCCCCTGACAATAACTAATCTACTTTCTATCTCTATAGGTTTACCTGTTCTGGACATTTTACATAAATGAAATCATATACTATGTGGTCTTTTGTGCTGGCTTCTTTCACTTAGTGTATATTTTCAAAGTTCATCCATGTTGTAGCCTGTATCAGCACTTTCACTCCTTTGTAAGGCTGAGTAATATTCCATTGTATGGATATACTATATTTCAGTTACTCATTTATCGGTTCATGGACATTTGAGTTGTTTCCACTTTTGGCTATCATGATGAATGCTGCTAAGAACATGGGTGTACAAGTTTTTGCATGGATATATGATTTTTCTTGGATATATACCTAGAAGTGGAATTGTCTGGTCATATGCTATGATTGGGGTTCTTGACTGCAAACAACAGAAATTGCCCCTGGCCCTCTTGAACAAAGAAGAAATTATCAGCGAGATAGTGGAGGCTTCCAGAATCCACAAGGGGAAAGGCTGAAGGGCCTGGCCAGGAAAATGGGACAAGAGCCACAGGTAGGTCAGTGGCCAGGCAATTGAGCCTTAGGCAGGGTCACCCCATGGAAGTGCTCAGGCCTGCACACGACTGTAGCCTGCCAAAGGGAAATTAAGGAGACGGTATGAAGTTGAAGTTGGAGGGAATGTTGGACATCCCCCAAAAGACAAACATCTACTACAACATGGACAGATTATAAGAGGGAAAGGCCAGGCCTCCTGGAGTAGCAGAACCTAGCAAACCTGGGACAGGAAAGGCAGGCAGAATTAAATACAGAGGTAGGAGTAGGTAAGGAGAGCAGGTGAGAGTGACTCAGCTGTAGGATGGCCTCTGGTTGGGCCCCAGACTGATCTGCCTCTCCATTTCCCCCCATCTCGACTTTTCCTCCATTCTTCTGTCCTCCCTTGCTGGCTTCCTCTGGCAAGATTTTGAAGACACTGAAAGGAATATATATACACACTGGAAGAATTCACTAGGCTGTAAGCTCCACGAGAACAAGGGACCAAATCTGCCTTTCTCCCCACAGTAGCCTCACTGCCTAGAACAGTGCCTGGCACAGAGTAGATGCTCAATAAATACCTATTGAAATCATGAATGAATATGGGCAAAAAGTAGTTGAGAAAAAAAGAATCCCATATCATATAGATTGAATTATTACTCCCAACTCTTTACTCTTTCCTGTTTCAGTTACTATACATACATGTCCTTTGCCATTGAACTTTGCAGTACCTGTTACGGAGTAGGTGAAGAATATGTCCCTGCTCCATTGATGTTGGGCACAGCCATGTGATTTGCTTTGGCCAATGAACTGTTAGTGGACATGAGACCAGCAAAAGCTTAAATGTGCTTGTGCAGTTTGCTTAAATGTGCTTGTGCAATTTACTTGGTCCCATGCACTCCTCCATCCACCTTGAGAACCTGGGTGGCCCCCGAGCAGCCACCAGCCCAAGAAAAATGAAGAGGTTTGTGGAGCCATTCTGAACACAACCTGCAGCTGGAGCCAAACCAGTGGGTCTCCGGAGAGCCACAGCTGATCCACAGACCTGCGAGTGAGAAAAATGAGTGTATAAATGACTTTAGAGTCCAATAGACCTAGGTTGAACTTGAGCTTATTAATTCTGAGAAAGCAACATGCTGTATGATTCCAACTACGTGACATTCTGGAAAAGGCCAAACTGTGGAGAGAGTAAAAAGATCAGTGGTTGTAAAGGGTTCAGAGAAGTGAGAGAGGGATGAGTATGTAGCGTACGGGGATTTTTAGGGCAGTGAAATTCTGTATGATATTGTAATGGTAATATACATCATTACACATTTATCAAAACCCACAGACTATGCGATACGAGTGAACCTTAATGTAAAGTATGGACTTTAGTTGATAGTAATGTATCAATATTGGCTCGCCAGTTTTAACAATTGTACCATACTAATGCAAGGCATTAATAATAATAGAGGAAACTGAGTCAGGGATGGTGGTGGTGGTGATGAGGGGGTATAGGGGAATTCTCTGTACTTCTCAATTTTTCTGTAAGCCTAAAACTCCTCAAAAAAAAAAGTCTATTAATTAATTTCAAAAAAAACAAAACCAGCCAACAAACAAAATTCTATCATCCTGTACTTAATGTCTCCATGTCTGTTTCCACGTCCCGAAAATGGGGATGACGCCTACCTTATGGAGTGTTGTGAGGGTGAACATATTTAGCTGCAGAGCCTCTCACGGCAGGGCTTGGTAGATTGTTGGCTGCCCATGAAGCATCCATTCCCTCTCTCACAAATCCCAATTTTTACATAGGTTTCGCACACATCCTCCTGTGCTTCCTGCGGAACTGATCTCACCCTGAACTTCGGAGCTGGTTTTGATTGGTGTAGGGCTATCCCAACCCTCTCACCACCATTATTGGTTCAGGAACTCAGGTATGTGCTGGTCAGCAGAGAGCACGGGTCCAGCCCCAGCCATGTGCTCAGGAACGGGTGTGTGGATCAGTCAGGTTCTTAGCTGCAATAACAGAAGCTGACTCTGGGTGATTCAGCACTTTACAAATTTATTAAAAGGACAATGGGTGGCTCACACGGTCATAAGGAGAGCTGGAGAGCCAGGCTCCAGACCAAGCTGGCCCAAACCACTCCACAGTGCAGAGCTACAAGAAAACTGCTGCCACCACCAAGCTCTGGATGCGGGTGCTGCAGACTGTACCCCCGCGGCTTCTGTGCCAGGAGCTCAACTTTACTGCAACCTCTGATGCCTGCACTGTAGGAGGGAGAGAGGAGGGAGGAGAAGCAGGCTCCGTACTTTGCTTCTTGCATCGCTAGCTGCAGTAAAAGTCCTGTGTCTGTGTCAGGAGAGCCAAATCTGGCTTCCACCTTGGGGAGGTGGGGCTAAAGATTTTAAACTTGTCCTAATGAAGGATGAGTGTTCAAAAGAGCCAGGGTGGTAACAAGTACGACAGATTCTGCCACAAGTTTGGCTCCAGTTTCAGAAAATGAGGCACAGCAGCATTGTTTGTTGGGACTTCTTAGGAAGAATCTTCCTCATGCATTAGACAGACACAAGAAGAGACTCCCTTTTCCTCTGGACATTGTGATGTGTTGGCGTGGTGTTTGGAGCGCAATAAATCATTTTGGCATGAGGGAAGCCAGCCTGAAAATGAAGCCAATACACGGAGGAGGGAAGAAATCAGAGAGGAGCAGAAAGAGCACAGAGCCACTGTCCTCATCTGCTTCTGAAGCCATCCGACCTCTGCATTTCCAGCTACAAGAGCAAATGTGGCTTGGATTTTCTGTTGCTTACAGCCACATGCATCCTAACGGATGCAGTAGCAATTACACACAAAAAACTACTAGAGACAGCAAAAGGCAAGGAAACCAGTGAATACCTGGGTTCTAGCCCTATTTCTGCCTTGCTCCTCTTAGCCAAAGCATTTAATCTCTGAGCTGCAGTTTTGCCCCTTTCACAGAGCTGACAAATAGCTGTTTTCTCAAAGGCTTTAACATTCCAGGTCCCCATTGGGCCTAAGTTTTCTTGTATTCTCTATACTTGGCAGCTGGGTGGGAGGTAATGGGAGGTTAGGAAAGAGAAGGAAATGCTTTGAAGTAGAATTAGGTCAAAGCTGATCACTAAACTGCATGTATATTTGGGGAGTTTGCTTTTCCCTTTCTCTGTATTCTTAGAGATGCATCAGGAAAACTGTAGGCCCTTGTTCAGGAGGGGAGGGAGGGAGGGAGGATGCCAGATATGCCTGATGTTTTACCTTTATTCTCTTATATTATCCTCACAGCAGCCCTTGGAGGTGGGGATGCTTGCTTCCATTTTCAGGTGTGGAAACGGTTTAGAGAGGTCAAGTCACCTGCCCTCGGCATGAACTTGAACTTAATACTATCAGCTTCCAGACGGCGTGCTCTGTTCAGTATCCCTCACCAGCCCCCAGGAAAATATGAAAACACACTCCACTTGGGTATTGAGCTCCAGAGGTTTAAACTGAAGCTTAGACAGGGCTGAGGGAAGGCACTGTTTCCTTGGGTTAACTTCAAACGTTCTTTTCCCCTGAGGGAGGCACTGGTGGTCATATGTGTAAATACCGAGGATGTCTTTGAAGGACATGTGAGGGTGGCAGGGAAGGGAACAGGGCCTCTGGGGGATGGTGGAGAGAGAGGCTCTAACTTTTCACTGTTGGCCTTCTCCTTGGTAAACGTTGTACTATGTGCATGTATTATCTACTGAGAAAGTAAATTACATGATATTTGGTGTTTAGGTATTAGTCTCCTGCTTTCCAACAGTGACCTGGTCTAGTCACTCTTTACTGTTTCCTGATTTGTAAAATAGGGATAAAAATGTCTACCTCTCCGACCTGCTCGGAAGGTTAGATCATAAAATGCAAAGGAAAGGGTTTAGCACTGAGTAAACGCTCAATAAACAGAGGCCATTTCTCGAAACAGCAAAGCTCTAGCCATATGAAAGCTACAATGAGTAGGCCATTATTGTTTGTTGTCCAGGGCATTTACACAGATAATTGTGGAATATTTAAATTTTCAACCTCTACTACCTCTTGGGTCTGAAATAGTTTGGCAAGTTCACCATGAGAACAAGCCATATGTTACAAGAGAACATAGGTGTGAGGTCAGACAGATCTGACTTTAGAACCTAAGGCTGTGTAACCCTGACAAAGCGCTCAAGCTCTCTGAGCTTTAGCTCCCTTGTAGCCCTGGGATGATTGGATTCTCATGGGTGGTCTTCATTCCTCATCAAATGCCCACATCCCAAACCAGATTCAACTCCATAACACATTAGTTAGAAATCTACTGGGGACATAGGGAAAAAGACAGATCACACACTACATAATAGACACAATCAAGTTCTCCATCAGATACCTTTCTTTTCCAACCATCCTCCCAAATTCCTCTTCCCTGCCAATCATTTTCTTGCTCTCTCCTTTTCACCTCTATAACTTTAAAAAACTCTCTCTGTTGTCGGGAGTAGTTCGTCTCTACCCTCAGCAGGTGAGCCCCACTCAGCAAAATAAAGACTAAGCAGAAGACACATTTTTGGTTCTTGAGTGTGTCTCTTTGGAGAGGGGATGGGGGCAGCCTCAGTCCATCCTGCCATGTGTAATTGGGGGATAATTATACTTGCCTTGCCAGGTTGTTGTGAGGATGAGCAGAGCTGGAATTCAAGTCCAAGTCTTCTGACCTCAAGTTCAATATCCCTTCCCACAGCTACAACAGAATATTATAGAATCTTGGTTACTAGAAATTCACCTAGCTTGAACTCTCAATCTAACTTTTTCTAATTTTGTTGTCGTTATACGTTCAGCTTTTAGAAGAGACAAAGAGCTAGTCAGGAATGTGAAAGTAAAAATTCAGTTTCCAGAATAAGTGCTGGGGTCAGTACAATTTTATGCCAGCGTCTTATTCTCTCTGTATCTGTGATGCCAACCAGGGAGACCTGAATTTAGAGTGATGACCCCCGAAGCAGAGTGACATCCTCCATTGTCAATGAGCCATCTTACTGTGCTTACTCACCTCCACTTAGTTGGACAAGAAGTTGGACTGAGATGTTTCAAAAATCATCCGCAAGACTTGAAATGTGATGAGGTTTTCTTCTTAGTCTGACTTCCCACTTTCTAAAAACCTTCTAGCAAGTTGGGATTTCACTGTATAAGACCTCTCAGAAAGTGAAAGGAGCAAGGGTGACCAAGCCTATCAAGAAGCTCAGCAGAGGGCTTCCCTGGTGGCGGTGGTAGAGAGTCCGCCTGCCGATGCAGGGGACACGGGTTTGTGCCCGTGTCAGGGAAGATCCCACATGCTGCGGAGCGACTGGGCCCGTAAGCCATGGCCGCTGAGCCTGTGCGTCTGGAGCCTGTGCTCCACAACAGGAGAGGCCACAACAGTGAGAAACCCACATACTGCAAAGAAAAAAAAAAAGAAGTTCAGCAGAGAGGCAAGCTGGCTGAGGCATGCAGCAGTGGGGCCAGGAGTAGATTATGTATAAGTTTCCTAGGGCTGCTGTAACAAAGTATTGCAAACTCTGTGACTTAAAACAACAGAAATTTATCCTCTCAGTTCTGGAGGCTGTAAGTCTAAAGCCAAGGCGTTGGCAGGGCTGTGTTCTCTCTGAAGGCTCTAGGGGAGGATCCTCCCTTGCTTCTTCCTAGCTCTGGTGCTGCCGGCAATCCTTGGCACATTTTGGCTGGTAGATGCATCACTACAGTCTGTGCCTCAGATATCACATGGTGGTTTCCCTGTGTGTCTCTGTGATCTCTTCCTTTTTTATTTCTTCTTCTTCTTTTTTTTTAAATTGAAGTATAGTTGATTTACCATGTTGGGTTAGTTTTAGGCTTACCTTTTTCATATTCTTTTCCATTATAAGTTATTACAAGATATTGAACATAGTTCCCTGTGCTATACAGTAGGACCTTGCTGTGATCTCTTCTTATAAGGACACCAGTCACTGGATCAGGCCTGCCCAATCCAGTATGACCTCATCTTAACTAATCACATCTGCAAAGACCCTATTTTCAAATAAGGTCACATTCACAGGTCCTGGGGGTTAGGACTTCAACTCATCTTTTTGGGGGACACACTTCAACTCACAACAGAGTGCTCTTCCTATCTTCCAAGTTTGTCAGCCAAGGTACCTGCTGAAATGATTCAAAAGCTAGCACACAACTAACAGTGACTGAAGGGCAGAAGCTGGTGGGAAGGCGAACTTGTGGGCATTTCCAAAAATGGGGCAGTGGAGGCCTTGAGTGCCAACTCAGTTCTTAATCTCCTCCTCCAGTCCTGGTGGAGGCACAGTTTCATAACATCTGAAGTACAGGATACTTTGCTAGTCTTAACCTAACCCATAACTTCAAAATTAATGTTGGCAAATTGGCTCATTCATCATTTACAAGATACAGTTTCATATGATGGTTAACATCCCCTTCCAAGGTAGATGTGTGTGTAATTCATTCCAGTTTTTAAGAGACATCTCCCAGAATTCTCAAATTTATTGTCAAATAGCAGTTCCAAAAAATTGCATCTGATGCTGACTCAGGCCTGGCAGGGAGAGTTGCCACTGGCACTGAGCTCTGGCACTGATTTGTGACTTCCCAGCGGGAGAACCCCAGAGATGGAAGCCCATAGGCGTGATCTCCCTCTTAGATTAAGATTTAATAGGATGGCCTCCCCCACCCAGGCTGCCAACCCGGATCAGTGCCACAAGCCAACTCTTGGCCTTGCTGTGAACAAGGGCAGTGAGGAAGACTTGGCAAAATTTTAATTAACTGAAGATAAATAAACATACAGAGGGAGCATGAGTCCATTAGCTGGCACCACCACCCGGAGAGAAAAGACCTCACTAATCACACGCCACAGCAGGTGAAAAGACCTGCAGACCAGCAGTGTCCATTTGCTCTCAAATTGAAAACCATATTTTCAAAATAAATATGCATGGGGTTTCTGTTTGTCATGTTGTTTCTCCTGAAAAGCGGGAAAGCTGGGATATTAATGAGCAACTATTTTTGATATTTCAGCCCAGGAAAGCTGAAAACACAAGTGCAGCAAAGCAAGGCTGGAATGGCCCTTCCCGCGGAGGAGAGAGAGAGGGAAGTTGTTCAGGAAGCCAAGCAAAGGCAATCAGAAATTGAGGACCCATCTCCAAGGGAAAACACAAATAACGCAGTCAGCCTGGGCTGGATCAACTGAATCTAGACGTGGTGGAAGATCAGGTGTGGCAGAGGTATGCTGTTTGCTCAGAGTCAAGGAGTCAGCAAGGTTAGATCCTAGGTGGTTCTGCAATTCACCAACCTTGGTTTGGATTGCAAGATGGACAAGAGACAGGGCTGGAGCTTAAGTTTACAACATTCTAGAGGAAGATTTTATACAGTTTTAGAACCTCGTCGGAAAGCAGGCACTTCATTTACTCATTACGGTATTTATGCATCACTTACCGCATAACAAGTGCTATCCAGATCTGGAGGCACAGCAGTGAGGAAGATTTAACGAAGTCTCTATTCTCACAAAGCTTACATTTGAGCTGGAGGAAGGGAATGACAAAACCAGAAAAGATCAGGTGGCAGCTAAGTGCAGAGACCTGAATGGCCAGAAAGAGCTGGCTGTGCAAAGACCTGGAGAGCATTCCAGGGGACAGCAAATGCAAGGCCCCATGGGAGGTGGGAGCTTGGTCTCTTGGAGGAATGGAGGAAAGGCCAGTGTGGTTGAAGCCCAGTGAGAAAGGAGATGAGTAGTAGAGGAAAAGAATAGGCAGGGACAAGGTAAGGAGATTGGATTTTATTTCAAGTGCAAGTATTTATACTTATTTACACGAAAACTGCCATTCCCTCTAGATTACAAACTTCAAGAGAGCAGAGGCTATATCTGTCTTGCTTACTCCATACCTAATTTGCATTCCAGGGCATGTACTGCCTGCCTTTTTTTTCTTTCTCCTCCCTCCCCTCCTTCCTTCCTTCCTCCTCCTCCTCCTTCTTCCTCCTACTATTACGGGTATATAAGATTTCTCCCCCACCCCCAACTAAGTTGTGAACTATTTGATGGCTTGAGTCTGGTCCTCTTCTTCTGACCTTTCTATAGTGTGGTGGGCCAGCCTCCAAGATGACCTCCAGTAATCCTTGCTTTCTTGCATGGTCCTCTTTCACACTGAATCAGGTCTGTCACTAGTAAATAAGTAGGAGGGATAGTGTATGACATTCAAGGCTAGGCTGTAAAAGTCACTGCAGCATCTGACTTGGTCTCTTGGTTTCTTGCCTGGGGGGAGGCCAGCTGCCATGCCATGAGGGCACTCAAGCAGTGACATGGAGAGACCCACATGGAGAAGAACTGAGTCCCCTGACCTGAGCCAGCAGCAGTTTGGCAGTCAGGTGAGTGAGCACCTTGGAAATGGATCCTCCTGCCCCAGCCAAGCCTTCAGATGATTGTAGCCCCAGCTGACGTATGACTGCAACCACATGAGAGACCCTGGGCCAGAACTGCCCCCTGCGTCCTTCCCAAATTCCTGACCAACAGAAACTGTGAGAGATAATAAATGATTGTTTTTTTTTTTTTAAGCCATTAAACTTTGGGTGACTTCTTAGGCAGTATTAGACAACCAGGGGGCATAGCATAAGGTCATGCACAAGGTGGCGGGGTGAAAACACAGCTATGAGGAAGGCCCTTTTTCTGTGGGACAGAGGGTCAGGGAGCACCTGAAACAAGGGGAGGGCTAATGCTATGCCTGAGGGCATCTAAGAGTCAGGTCTGAAAGAAGGGACCACTGATGAGACCATCCAAGAATAAATGTGGAGGGCAGAATGTTTCAGCTATTATCTCCTGCAGAGAAGACCAAAGCCAGGAGATCCAACCAAATCATATCTGCAAGAATCTAGAACCTGTGTAACTTCCCCAGGTTTGTTGTTTTTGTTACCCTGGTCTAGTTTTGCAGAGTGAAAAGCTCTTGAGTGTTTGTTTAGGGTAACACATCACAAAGAGTCAGGGAGAGGTGTGGGAGGAGGCAGCTACCAGGAGGGGAGGCAAGCGAGTGAGGCCCTGGGACCTGCTGAGGGAATCAAGTCAGGACAGAAGGCCGACTGGGCCTGAGTCACGCCCCCAGGGCTTCATAGTTGAAAGTCCACTGCACATGCATGTTGCACAGAGTGAAAACATTTCAGTAACATCCTGGGGCATAGGCACAGCCGTTTCCAAATCTGCCCTCTTCCTAAGACTCTTTGCTTTTATCAGAGCTGGCACCTCGCAGGTGGAAATGTGGAGTCATCTCAGTTAGCTGTGTGAGGCATATGCCCAGCAAATTATTTATCCTCAAACAACCCCCTCCTGACAACTTTGTCTGGCTGCTTATTTGTGTAATTAATTTACATTGTTCAGTTGAAGTCTGTTGAATTATTTCAAAATAAGTTTTATCTGGAACTCCCATATATGAAACCAGTAAAAGCAGTGCTGTTGGGAGGCGCAAGAGGGAAGAGATATGGGAACATATGTATATGTATAACTGACTCACATTGTTATAAAGCAGAAACCAACACACCATTGTAAAGCAATTATACTCTAATAAAGATGTAAAAAAAAAAAAAAAAAAAAGCAGTGCTGTTGCAGTTAAGGCAGGAATGGGAGAAGGTGCTGGACCCTGCCTCCCCTCAGCTTCCCCTCGCTTCCCAGGAGCCCTAATGTTCTCAAGATCATAGCTTGAAAGTCACAGATCAAGGGTATTCTAGAGTCTGCCGCAAGGTTTTATAATGATCTGACATTTGTGATTACTTATGCTGCTCTTTTCTTCCATGACTGAAAATAAATAGATTAATTTTCCTCACATACCACCTTATCACATACTTCCCATGCCTAACACCTCTTGTGCGGTCCTGCTTCTCAGAAGTTAAAGTGCAAACTGTTTTCTCGGTGTTGTCTCTGCTCCTGGTAACTAACCCCCTCTCCAGTCACACTCCCTCTTCACAGTCCCTGTGTGTCCTCCCTTCAGGCCCAGTGTTTGCATCTCCTCCACTGGAACACCATCTCCTCCCCCATCCACATGGGCACTGCTTAGATACCACTTCCTGGGGACTTCTCTGCACTTCCCCCCACAAAGGATTTCCCTCATCTGTATCCCTTTGGCAAACACTATCTGGACCAGCTGATGACCCTTAAAATTACTATGGATCAAAAGTCACAGAAACATGAGGGTTGCCAGGAACCTGAGGGATGGTCTATTTCAAGATCGAGAATAAAGCCCAAGGGCTGAAGTAACTTGTTCAAGGTCACACAGCTAGTTAGTGCCAAAGTCACACAGAGAGTCCAGTTCTTCAGGCTAGGTTCAATACTTTGGGAGCCTTTGAAGGCAGACACTGTGTTTCATATTTCCTTGAATTCCTTCATGTAGTAGGTGTTCAATTAATATTTGTGACAGTGTTGATTGTTTGGTGGTTGAGGACTTCTCTTCACCTTAGCGGTTAATCAGAAGCCAAGGCTGAGGATGAAGTCTCAGAGGCAGCAGCTGCAGAAGACAGTGTTTGTTACCCAAACCACAAGTGCCAGATCCCGCATCTGGAGGGCAAGCGTAAAAGAGGGGCAAAGAAGCGTCCCTGACCCTGAAACTGTGTGTCTCTGAATGTTAACCTTCTGGTCTGTAAAGTCAGGATAGTATGAGGATTGGGAAAATGTATGTAAAGTACCTGGCACACCTAGGGACTCAGTAAATGTTTGCTATTTAAAAAAAATCACATTACTCTTGTTTCTAACATTTTATTGCAAAATTTTTCAAACACATAGCAAAGTGCAAAGAATTTTACAGGGAACAGCTGTCTACCAGCCACCTAAATTCTACCATTAACATCTTACTAAAATTGCTTTCTCACACATTTATCCATCTATCCATCCATGAATCTATTTTATTTTAGTGGTGCATTTCAGTGTAATTTGCAGACATCAGAACACTTTCCCCTAATTACTTCAGCATGCATATCATTAACTAGGTGTCAATCTTTGTTTAGTTTTTTCATTTGAGGTAAAATTTAGATACAATGGAATAGACAAATCTTAAAGGGTACTTTCACCGAGTTTTGACAAATGCAAGTGCCTGTGTAATCCAAACTCCCATCAAGATGTAGAGAACACTTCCATCACCACAGAAAGTTCCCTCACATCCCTTCCCATTTCATCTCTCCCCCGACGCATAAAGGAAACCATTGTTTGGATTTTTTTCCCACCCTTAATGACCTATTAGAGAGCATCATATAAATGGAATTATATAGTATGTACTCTTTTACGTAAGGCTTCTTTCACTCAGCATAATGTTTTTGAAACCCATCCATGATGGTGTGTGATTAGTGGTCCATCTTTTTTGTTGCTGAATAGTATTCCATTGTATGAATATACTACCACTTGTTTGTCCACTATCCTGCTACGAATTTTTAAAAATTCCTGCTATGAATTTTTTTAATGTTTATTTATTTACTTTTGTTTTTTCTTTTTAGTCATCCATTTTATACACATCAGTGTATACATGTCAATCCCAATCTCCCAATTCATCCCACCACCACTCCAACTCCCTGCCATTTTCTCCCCTTTTTGTCCATATACTTGTTCTCTACATCTGTGTCTCAATTTCTGTTCTGCAAACCGGTTCATCTGTACCATTTTCTAGGTTCCACATATATGCGTTAATATACGATATTTGTTTTTCTCTTTCTTACTTACTTCACTCTGTATGATAGTTTCTGGATGCATCCACATCTCTACAAATGACCCAATTTCATTACCTTTTATGGCTGAGTAATATTCCATTGTGTCTATGTACCACATCTTCTTTATCCATTTGTCTGTCGATGGGTGTTTAGGTTGCTTCCATGACCTGGCTATTGTAAATAGTGCTGCAATGAACATTGGGGTGCATGGGTCTTTTTGAATTATGGTTTTCTCTGGGTATATGCCCAGTAGTGGGATTGCTGGGTCATATGGTAATTCTATTTTTAATTCTTTAAGGAACCTCCATACTGTTCTCCATAGTGGCTGTATCAATTTACAGTCCCACCAACAGTGCAAGAGGGTTCCCTTCTCTCCGCACCCTCTCCCGGATTTGTTGTTTGTAGACTTTCTGATGATGCCCATTCTAACTGGTGTGAGGTGATACCTCATTGTAGTTTTGATTTGCATTTCTCTAATAATTAGTGATGTTGAGCAGCTTTTCATGTGCTTCTTGGCCATCTGTATGTCTTCTCTGGAGAAATGTCTTTTAGGTCTTCTGCCCATTTTTGGATTGGGTTGTTTGTTTCTTTAATATTGAGCTGCATGAGCTGTTTGTATATTTTGGCAATTATTCCTTTGTCCAATGATTTGTTTGCAAATATTTTCTCCGATTCTGAGGGCTGTCTTTTCGTCTTGTTTATGGTTTCCTTTGCTGTGCAAAAGCTTTGAAGTTTCATTAGGTCCCATTTGTTTATTTTTATTTCCATTACTTTAGGAGGTGGATCAAAAAAGATCTTGTTGTGATTTATGTCAAAGAGTGTCCTTCCTGTGTTTTCCTCTAAGAGTTTTAAAGTGTCTGGTCTTGCATTTAGGTGTTAATCCATTTTGAGTTTATTTTTGTGTATGGTGTTAAGGAGTGTTCTACTTTCATTCTTTACATGTAGCTGTCCAGTTTTCCCAGCACTACTTATTGAAGAGATTGTCTTTTCTGCATTTTATATCCTTGCCTCCTTTGTCGTAGATTAGTTGACCATCGGTGCGTGGGTTTATCTCTGGGCTTTCTATCTTGTTCCATTGATCTATATTTCTGTTTTTGTGCCAGTACCATATTGTCTTGATTACTGTAGCTTTGTAGTATAGTCTGAAGTCAGGGAGTCTGATTCCTCCAGCTCCATTTTTTTCCCTCAAGACTGCTTTGGCTATTCGGGGTCTTTTTTTTTTTTTTTTTTGCAGTACGCAGGCCTCTCACTGTTGTGGCCTCTCCTGTTGCGGAGCACAGGCTCCGGACACACAAGGCTCCGCGACCATGGCTCACAGGCCTAGCCACTCCGTGGCATGGGATCTTCCCGGATCGGGGCACAAACCCATGTCCCCTGCATCGGCAGGCAGACTCTCAACAACTGCGCCACTAGGGAAGCCCTATTCAGGGTCTTTTGTGTCTCCATACAAATTTTAAGATTTTTTGTTCTAGTTCTGTAAAAAATGCCATTGGTAATTTGATAGGGACTGAATTGAATCTGTAGATTGCTTTGGGTAGTATAGTCATTTTCACAGTATTGATTCTTCCAATCCAAGAACATGGTATATCTCTCCATCTGTTGGTATCATCTTTAATTTCTTTCATCAGTGTCTTATAGTTTTCTGCATACAGGTCTTTTGTCTCCCTAGGTAGATTTATTCCTGGGTATTTTATTCTTTTTGTTGCAGTGGTAAATGGGAGTGTTTCCTTAATTTCTCTTTCAGATTTTTCATCATTAGTGTATAGGAATGCAAGAGATTTCTGTGCATTAATTTTGTGTCCTGCAACTTTACCAAATTCATTGATTAGCACTACTAGTTTTCTGGTGGCATCTTTAGGATTCTCTATGTATAGTGTCATGTCATATGCAAACAGTGACAGTTTTACTTCTTTTCCAATTTGTATTCCTGTTTTTGCTTTTTCTTCTCTGATGGCCATGGCTAGGACTTCCAAAACTATGTTGAATAATAGTGGTGAGAGTGGACATCCTTGTCTTATTCCTGATCTTAGAGGAAATGCTTTCAGTTTTTCACCGTTGAGAATGATGTTTGCTGTGGGTTTGTCGTATATGGCCTTTATTATGTTGAGGTAGGTTCCCTCTATGCCCACTTCTGGAGAGTTTTTATCATAAATGAGTGTTGAATTTTGTCAAAAGTTTTGCTGCATCTATTGAGATGATCATATGGTTTTCATTCTTCAATTTGTTAATATGGTGTATCACATTGATTGATTTGCATATACTGAAGAATCCTTGCATCCCTGGGATAAATCCCACTTGATCATGGTGTATGATCCTTTTAATGTGTTGTTGGATTCTACAGTATAGTATAGAATTTTGTTGTATAGTATTTTGTTGAGGATTTTTGCATCTATATTCATCAGTGATGTTGGTCTGTAATTTTCTTTTTTTGTAGTATCTTTGTCTGGTTTTGGTACCAAGGTGATGGTGGCCTTGTAGAATGAGTTTGGGAGTTTCCCTTCCTCTGGAATTTTTTGGAAGAGTTTGAGAAGGATTGGTGTTAGCTCTTCTCTAAATGTTTTGTAGAATTCACCTGTGAAGGCATTTGGTCCTGGACTTTTGTTTGTTGGAAGATTTTTAATCACAGTTTCAATTTCATTACTTGTGATTGGTCTGTTCATATTTTCTATTTCTACCTGGGTCAGTTTGGAAGGTTTCTAAGAATTTGTCCATTTCTTCCAGGTTGTCCATTTTATTGGCATAGAGTTGCTTGTAGTAGTCTCTTAGGATGCTTTGTATTTCTGCTGTGTCTGTTGTAACTTCTCCTTTTTCATTTCTAATTTTATAGATTTGAGTCCTCTCCCTGTTTTTCTTGATGAGTCTGACTAATGGTTTATCAATTTTGTTTATCTTCTCAAAGAACCAGCTTTGAGTTTTATTGATCTTTGCTATTGTTTTCTTGGTTTCTATTTCATTTATTTCTGCTCTGATCTTTATGATTTCTTTCCTTCTGTTAACTTTGGGTTCTGTTTGTTTTTCTTTTTCTAGTTCCTTTAGGTGTAAGGTTAGATTGTTTATTTGAGATTTTTCTTGTTTCTTGAGGTAGGCTTGTATAGCTATAAACTTCCCTCTTAGAACTGCTTTTGCTACATCCCATAGGTTTTGGATTGTCCTGTTTTCATTGTCATTTGTCTCTAGGTATTTTTTGATTTCCTCTTTCATTTCTTCAGTGATCTCTTGGTAATTTAGCAACGTATTGTTTAGCCTCCATGTGTTTGTGTTTTTTACGTTTTTTTCCCTGTAATTGATTTCTAATCTCATAGCATTGTGGTCAGAAAAGATGCTTGATATGATTTCAATTTTCTTAAATTTACTGAGGCTTAATTTGTGACCCAAGATGTAATCTATCCTGGAGAATGTTCCATGCACACTTGAGAAGAAAGTGTAATCTGCTGTTTTTAGATGGAATGTCCTATAAATATCAATTAAATGTATCTGGTCTATTGTGTCATTTAAAGCTTCTGTTTCCTTATTAATTTTCTGTTTGGATGATCTGCCCATTGGTGTAAGTGAGGTATTAAAGTCCCCCACTATTATTGTGTTACTGTCGATTTCCTCTTTTAGAGCTGTTAGCAGTTGCCTTATGTATTGAGGTGCTCCTATGTTGGGTGCATATATATTTATAATTGTTATATCTTCTTCTTGGATTGATCCCTTGAAAATTATGTAGTGTCCTTCCTTGTCTCTTGTAACATTCTTTATTTTAAAGTCTATTTTATCTGATATGAGTATAGCTACTCCAGCTTTCTTTTGATTTCCATTTGCATGGAATATCTTTTTCCATCACCTCACTTTCAGTCTGTATGTGTCCCTAGGTCCGAAGTGGGTCTCTTGTAGACAGCATATATATGGGCCTCGTTTTTGTGTGTGTGCAGCGAGCCTGTGTTTTTTAGTTGGAGCATTTAATCCATTCACGTTTAAGGTAATTTTTTTTTTTTTTTTTTTTTTGGCGTTATGCGGTCCTCTCACTGTTGTGGCCTCTCCTGTTGCAGAGCACAGGCTCCGGACGTGCAGGCTCAGGGGCCATGGCTCACAGGCTGAGCTGCTCCAAGGCATGCGGGATATTCCTGGACCAGGGCACGAACCCGCGTCCCCTGCATTGGCAGGCGAACTCTCAACCACTGCACCACCAGGGAAGCCTGGTAATTATTGATATGTATGTTCCTATGACCATTTTCTTAATTGTTATGGGTTTCTTTTTGTATGGTCTTTTCTTCTCTCATGTTTCCCACTTAGATAAGTTCCTTTAGCATTTGCTGTAGAGCTGGTTTGGTGATGCTGAATTCTCTTAGCTTTTGCTTGTCTGTAAAGCTTTTGATTTCTCTGTTGAATCTAAATGAGATCCTTGCCGGGTAGAGTAATCTTGGTTGTAGGTTCTTCCCTTTCATCACTTTAAGTATATCATGCCACTGCCTTCTGGCTTGTAGAGTTTCTGCTGAGAAATCAGCTGTTAACCTTATCGGAGTTCCCTTGTATGTAATTTGTCATTTTTCCCTTGCTGCTTTCAATAATTTTTCTTTGTCTTTAATTTTTGCCAATATGATTACTATGTGTCTTGGCGTGTTTCTCCTTGGGTTTATCCTGTATGGGACTCTCTACACTTCCTGGCCTTGGGTGGCTATTTCCTTTCCAGTGTTAGGGAAGTTTTTGAATATCATCTCTTCAAATATTTTCTCGGGTCCTTTCTCTCTCTCTTCTCCTTCTGGGACCCCTATAATGCGAATGTGGCTGTGTTTAACGTTGTCCCAGGGGTCTCTTAGGCTGTCTTCATTTCTTTTCATTCTTTTTTCTTTATTCTGTTCTACAGCAGTGAATCCCACCATTCTGTCTTCCAGGTCACTTATCTGTTCTTCTGCCTCAGTTATTCTGCTATTGATTCCTTCTAGTGTGTTTTTCATTTCAGTTATTGTATTGTTCATTTCTGTTTGTTTGTTCTTTAATTCTTCCAGATCTTTGTTAAACATTTCTTGCATCTTCTCGATCTTTGCCTCCATTCTTTTTCCGAGGTCCTGGATCAGCTTCACTATCATTATTCTGAATTCTTTTTCTGGTAGATTGCCTATTTCCATTTCATTTAGGTGTTTTTCTGGGGTTTTATCTGTTCCTTGATCTGGTCCATAGCCCTCTGCCTTTTCATCTTATCTATCTTTCTGTGAATGTGTGTTTTGTTCCACAGGCTGCAGGATTGTAGTTCTTCTTGCTTCTGCTCTGTGAAGTTTTAAAAAATGCTAGTTAGCTCCCTTCTTTCCTTGTGGTGGCTCATCATCAACAAAATCAACCACCACAAAACTCAGCTTGAAGGGAGTTGGCATTTCTGAGATAGAAAAGGCCCTGGGCCAGTGGGAGAAAATGCTTCTCACAATGAGTCTTCAGCTAGTTCTTTCCTGGCTTAAGTCAGCACATAGATGGAGCATCATTCTAGTGGAAGATTCTGTTTTAATTTCCTCCCAGGAGATCTCTCACCCTGTCTTTTATTCAGTGCATTTTTCCTAGCTGCCTCCACCGTGAAATACGTTGGGGCCTATTAAGAGCCTTCTGCCTCCTCACCAGTGATATTTATGACTATGGAAATATTTATGATGCATGGAGAAGGCTTGGGTCAGAGAGGAGTCCGAGCTTTTACTGTCCTTGTAAATGGGATTTGTCTCCTACTTGCTTTGTCAGGCTTGTAAAAAGGAGTGCGCATCATATAGTTTCAGGGTTGCTTTTTTTCTTTCTTCTAACCTTTGCATTCAAGCTGTGGATTAAACGCTTTTTTATTACTGACCTCTGTGCTTGGAATGAAGGAGGCATTTTGGTTTTCTGGACTCTTTGGTAGCGTTACCTCCTTTTTCTGAGCGTGCCCTCAAATGCCCTGTCCAGGCTAGAGCTATAATGTTCTAGGGTAGACATTTTAAATCCAATGACAGAAATCCTGCATTCTGTAAGAAGCTCAAGAGCTTCTGAAATCCATCTAAATGCCTCTGCACAAATAAGAAAGAGTTAGAGTTGTTTCATGTTTTGGGAAACTTGCTAGGGAAGCAGTCCTTTCACTGCAAAATATCCATTTTTTTTTCTTTTACCCTCCCTGCATGCCATCATTCCTGTCTTCCAGGAATGTCCATTTCCTGACCAAGTCTAAGGCCTCACCTGCATCCCATGCTCTCCTACTCAGACCTAGCTTGCCTCCATCTTCAAACACTCCATTGCAAATGGTTCTTCCACCTCTGCCCACAATCTGTTTCTATCTCTCCTATATATTCAAATATAGTTTATAAAAACAAATGTACATATGATTACACATTTTTAAACTTTTAAATTTAATTTAATTTTAAAAAACATGTTCTGGGTCATGTTAAGCCTTAGTCTCATTATTTTAGAGACTTACAGTTTCACTTTTTTCCCATTTATTTATTTATTTAGTTATGGCTCCATTGGATTTTTGTTGCTGTGCACAGCTTTCTCTAGTTGCAGCGAGTGGGGGCTACTCTTCGACACAGTGTGCTGGCTTCTCATTATGGTGTCTTCTCATTGCGGAGCAGGGGCTCCAGGCATGTGGGCTTCAGTAGTTGTGGCTCATGGGCTCTAGAGCACAGGCTCAGTAGTCGTGGCACACGGGCTTAGTGGCTCCGTGGCATGTGGGATCCTCCTGGACGAGGGATGGAACCCACGTCGCCTGCATTGGCAGGCAGATTCTTAACCACTGGGCCACCAGGGAAGTCTTTGATTACACATTTTTATGAACAGATATATTTATGGAATGCCTCCTTTGTGCCAAGCTGCCCTTTCCTGTGACTGCCCTCTCTTCCCTTCCCTTATCAAATTCTTGAAACTGCACTTGCTGCCTTAGTTTCCTCACTCGTTGGCTCCTTGTAGTGTGGTCCACCCTCACTACTGTACCATGAGGGCCCAGAAGGCACCTTCAGCTTCTCAGCTGACATATGGATCAGCCCCTCCTCACTCCCACCTCCTCTGGTCCCGATGACCCGTCCCTTCCCCATCGACTTGAGTCAGCAACATTCCCATGACCTCCCACAAGCCTATTATTCTGTCTTTTCCTTGGTTGCGCTGTATATTTCCTCCCACATCCTGAAGGTGGTCATTCTTCAAAGCGATGTTATACCTTCTCCCACCAGTGTCAGCTGTCCCTTGGGCAGCTGCATCCCAAATCTGTGTCTGGCTCCAACCTCCTCTCTCATCCTCAGCCCCACATTCCACATTGATTGCTAGATGCCTCTTCCTGAGTCACCTTACATGTAAACTCCACCTTAAAGAGGTATAAAACATGGCTTCTGCCCTCTGGGAGCTTATAATTTAGTTGGAGACACACAGGCAGACTTTGAAATGTTCTGTAACAAACCCTGAGATTTAATTAATATGAAAGGTGATGATATAATGAGTCACACCACATGTGAAGTCAGTGTCTGTGGACTTATCAGTGCTTAGGGCCAATGAAGACATTTCTTGGGCCCAGGGAGTGTCTCACAAGAATACTATAAATGTATGACTGAGGAGTTGCTGGAAATAGTCACGATGCTGAAGAGACGCCTCTGCGGGAGGCAAGACTGAAAAGATTTGTAGCTGGGAAGCCTGCAGCCCAATCAGTAGTGCTCTGTCTTATCTGGGGGAAGACTGTCAACAGATGACGGGAGTCCAGTCGGTTGGTCTGTTGGTCAACGAAAAGCTACCCAGTAACTACTATGTCCTGGGCACTGGGCTGGGCACTGGAATAAAGCGCAAACAGTGCACTGTCCCTGCGCCCGGGTGGGGGAGGGGGGAACAGGCAAAATTACTGGAGACATAGACACATACATCCAGACAGACATAAAGAAGATTACAGGTCAGCAGGGAGCCTAGAGGATGGTGAGTCTGAGAACAACAATTGGGCAGGTGTAGTCAGCCTTCTCATGGGAGGCAGAGGGGGTTCTTGGTCACTGGTCACTTGATAACTGGCTCCTCAGGTCTCCCCAGCACTGGAGGAAGACCACAGGGGCTGAACGGGGCAGGGCCCAGTGCTCGGGAAGTCAGAGCCAGGAATCAGAGCCAGACTCCAGGCTTCTGGCAGGAGCAGAACTTGGCCTGGGGCAAGGGGCGCAGGAAGATGCTGGTTGGTCATCAGGAAAAGGGCTGAGGGTGCGGTCTTGGTCTTACTGGCTGTTGGGCTTGTGGGGGCATGGTCTGACTTAAAAGAACTTACCAAGGTGTGGATGAGGCGTGGGGGAACCACAGGGATGTTGGGGTGATTCCGCAGCTGGTCAGTGGAGCTCTAACCTCCTTAAGTCCTAAGTGAAGGGAAGGGAAGTGAATACGGAAACCAGGAAAGGGAAGAGTAGAGATGAGAAGGCTGTCTCGAGAGAGACTGAAGGGCATAACTAGACTGGGTGCTCCTCTCAGGGAGGCCACCAGGAATAAATACTGTGACCTTTCTGCCCTGCCCTCCAGTCTTCTGTCAGCTCCCACTGGCCGAGCCCAGTGAGAAGTGAGAGAACAGAGAGCAAGGTCCGAGGGGTGAACAGAAGACATACAGCACAGGATGACCAGCAGAACACAGGCAGTCCTGCTACTGGAAAGAAACCCTCCACTGTAAACAAGAAGCCTGTCTCCCATGAGATTGGCTAGCTTCCCAAAGGAAGAGGAACTAGGAACCAGCCTTGCACCGGCCCCCGATACGATTCTTTTACCTTGTCTAGCTAACTGCGTCAGGTACCACAACCTTCCTCTAGGGATCTGTCTACCTCTCCGCATCCCCACTGCCACTACCTCTGGCCACCACCTTCTCTTGCATTTCTCTAACAGCCTCGTGCCTGGACTTCCTGCCTCTGCCCCTATCCAGTCTTCTCTCCACCTGGCAACCAAATCTTTCTCACGTGCTGATCTGAGCATGTCATTTCCTTTGCTAAAACCACCTTACCAACATAAAATCCAAACATCTTACCGTGGCTTATGAGGCTTTTTCATGGTCTGGCTCTGGTTTACATGTCTGGCCTCATTTCTTGCCAGTTCTACCTCTCCACCTTCCCTCAGCCAAACTTTCCTTCTTAAATCCAGCTCACTGTGGTCTAACCATACAGAACTGCTTTCTGATATCTCTCTAATCCTAGGGCCTTTGCACATGCTGTTTCTTCTCCTGAAAGTCAGAAAGTCTATTCTAACCTAACTTTTGCTTATTCCTCATTCCTCCATTGCTGCTGCCCTTGGCAAGGGTTCAGTGCCTCTCCTTCATGTTCCCATAGCACCCTGGCCCTGCACAAATTGTAATATTTATTTTAAAAATTAATTTGATACTTACTGAACACCTGTCATGCACCAGGCCCTTACCACCCCAGGGCCTTTACTCACGCTGTTCTTTTCGCTTGCCATGTTCTTTTTTTATTCTTCATCTGACCAACTCTTACCCTTTCGGTCTCAGCTAAAATATTTCCTATGAGAAGTTTTGTCCCCTTATTCTCTCCTGCAGCATGCCGTATGATTTAGTTTATTTGATATCGGTGTCTCCCTCTCCACACCTAGGAAGGTGCAAGATCTGCTTCATCTACTACTGTGTGCCCATCCCTAGCTCAGAACCTGGTATTCAGTGATCACATATATGATGAGCAGGGGGAGGCAATTGAGTTTTCCCATGAGACCATGACAAGGAGTAAACCATGACCGTATGCTCCAGGGGTGTAGGAGGGGCCTGAAACTTAGACAATTTGAAGGGCCCTCTTTAAGAAAAATACAAAATTACAAAAGCAAAATTAGGTGTGAAAGTGGATCTTTATTTAGATTGAGAAAAGAAATAATACGTTGTAAGACTTTTAAAGCTGAAAATTTTCACAAATATCACAAGATACAGAAAAATAATACAATGTTTTTATTAATTAACTACCTAGCACACTGCTGTAATATTTTCTTCCGCTGCATTTTTTGTCGAATACTCTTTTATCACTTCTTTATATAACAGTTTTGTAATATTTGCTATATAGAGAAAGGAAAGAGAAGTCTTTCCTCCAGCATAATAAAAATTAGATTTATTATTGATGATTGGGATGCATAAAACATGCATGAAACCAGACATACTTGCTGTTTGTAGGACTGCTACAGTTTATACCCTACCAACATATTTTGATAAGTCCTATTTGGCATAATTGTCATCAAAAAAGAAAAGAAAAGTATAGCATAGAATTGCATAACTATTACTGAATATTCCTACTATATATGACTAGGTATCTGTGAGAACGGAATCCTGCATTTAGAATTTTATACATCTGAAAGATTTTCCCATAGACTAACTTTTGGCTCTATGCAATTCAAATCTTGTTTCTTTCCCCACCCACATACTTCCAGTGTCAGTTTCCATAGGATACATTCAAATCTGATGTGAACTTTGGCCCTGCTCCTTAGTGCCACGTGCCAGATGAGAAGGTACCATGGGCAATAGGAGGATCCCTGGAAGCCATTTCCACACTGAGATGGCTAGCAAAAACTTATGTAAAAAGTGACTGCAAACCACCCAACAAAATGGAAACCCAGTTGTATCTCCAACTTAACTTGCCCTCAGCCAGATCCCATGAATGCCACTTCAGTGTCATCCTAAACTAAGGGAAATGTGACAGAGTCTGAGTGGAAAGAGACACCATTCTTAACTAAGTGTGGTTAAAATAGCTCACTTTTGCAAAGTTTACCAAAACATGTACAACACTGCTAGCATCCCTTTCTGGACCTGTGCTAATGGGAGGCCCTAAAGCTTAAGCTTCTTTAACTTCATGGTAAATTTGCCTCTGTATCTTAGTTGTTAGTACGTATTGCCCCTGGCACCTCTCCTGGCACACAGTACAGTAGTCCCCACCTTATCCTTTTGCTTTCTGCAGTTTCAGTTACCCTGCAGTTAGCTGTGTCTGAAAATATTAAATGGAAAATTCCAGAAATAAACAATTCGTAAGTTTTAAATTGCGTGCCATTCTGAGTAATGTGACGAAGTCTCGCGTGTCCTGCTTCATCCCGCCTCCTCCTGTGAGGAGGAGACGCGAATCGTCCCTTCGTCCAGGGTACCCTGCCCATTAGTCACATAGTAGCCATCTCAGTTATCAGCATGACTGTTGTAGTATCGCAGTGCTTGTGTTCAAGTCACCCTTATTTTACTTAACCATGGCCCCAAAGTGCAAGAGTTGTGATGCCGGCAGTTTGGTTATGCCAAAGAGCAGTTGCAAAGCGCTTTAAGTGAGAAGGTGAAAGTTCTCCACTTAAGGAAAGAAGAAAATCGTATGCTGAGGTTGCTAAGATCTACGGTAAGAATGAATCTTCTATCCATGAAATTGTGAAGAAGGAAAAGAAATTCGTACTAGTTTTGCTGTCCAACCTCAAACTGCAAAAGTTAATGCCACACAGCCTGGATGGGAGGGGAGTTTGGGGGAGAATGGATACATGTATTTGGATGGCTGAGTCGCTTTTCTGTGTACATGAAACTATCACAACATTGTTAATCAGCTATACCCCAATATAAAATAAAAAGTTAAAGAAAAAGTTAATGCCACAGTGCGTGATAAGCGCTTAAAGTGGAAGAGCCTTTAAATTGTACCATAAGATATTCTGAGTGAGAGAGAGGGAGGGAGAGACCACGTTCATATAACTTTTATTCTAATATATCATTATAATTGTTCTATTTTATTATTAGTTATTAATCTCTTACTATGCTAATTCATAAATTAAGCTTTTTTATCGGTATGCATGTATAGGAAGAAAAGCATAGTATATATAGGGTTTGGTACTACCTGCAGTTTCAGTCATCCACTGGGACTCTTGGAACATATTCCCTTGGATAAGGGGGGACTGCTCTAGTTTGCTTAATAATTATAGGCTGAGTGAGGAAAAGTGTTGTTTATCCTCATTATCCAGGACATATTCTTTCCCCCAGTAGAGCTCATTGCCTTGATTTAAAGCTGGTGCTCAAGAAATAGTTGAGCAGAGTTACTGGAGGCAGTGGGAGGGGGGAAGAGGGGACCGCTTGGCTGGATGAGCTTTCCCATCCCCTCATCACTGGGTGAATGAGCCAATGCCAACACATCAGCTGCCCTCATTAGCGGCGAGGCTGCCCTGGCTGCCCTCTCCGGGTAATTCTAATTGGCTCCAGTCAGGGAGAGCTGGGTCTGGGCTTTATTAACACTGACAGCAGCTCCAACGTTAGAACTGCAGGTAGAAAGGTCACATTGGAAACACCATTTCTGAGCACAGAGTAAATACGGACAGAACTTATTCTGGCTTTCACAGCTATGCTGAAGAATCTTTATTTATCCTGCCCTGCTCCTGAGGGCCTTCCTTTCCCTGCTTCCATTTTCTTCCTTGTTGTGAGGGGGGTTGGCCTTAGGATTCCCACATACATTTTTCTTCATGGCTGCAGGTCCAGCAAACAAAAACAGTCTGGATTCCCAAGGGGCTACAAGGGTCTCCACTGCTGAAGAATTCGAGTCTAAAATTCCAGAGAAAGGAGAATGGGCTGCATTTCTAGAAAAAAGATGTTTGGTTATTGGAGGCCAGTGGTTTACATGTACTGGTGTATGAAAACCAAGTACACTTCACACTTTCTTGCAGCCACAGCACGTGCAGCTCATCTGCTGTACTTTGGTGGACTTTTCGCTGACCCTCAGGCAGTGAGTCATTCATTCTTTGTGCTCCCACAGTATTTGGCTCATGTCTCAATTACAGGACTCGTTGCACTGTATTTTATTTATGTACCTAGCCATCTGTCTTCCAAAATGGACTGCCAACTCCTCGAGGGCACTGACCAAATCATCCATATTTATATTCTTGGTTTATTCTCTAGCTCAGAGCCTGGCACTTGGTAAATATTTATCGAATGATTCTCCAAATGAAGGTAGTGGAAGACTGATCATAATAAGATGGACCAATGCGGGTATAGAGTTGTACAGTAGAAACAGCATGTCAAACTGGTTAATTTTGGCCTTTGGAGTCAAACTGGTTTAAGCTCCAGCTCCACCACTATGTTAATTAGGACTTGGTTTGACGGTAAATGACAGGGAACCCAAAATAATGGCTTAACCAAGTTGGGTGTTTCTCTTTCACGTAAAAGTCAAGGGGTGGTTACCTCAAGATGGCTGAGTTGATTTGGTTCCATGGAGTCCATGGGGACCGAGGTTCCTTCTACCTTGTGGCTCCGCTCTTTGTGGCCTTGGTCATGTCACAGCTTGAGCTGGCACCCCTCCAGCTCCAGCTCTCAGGTCAGCATTCCACCAGCAGAAAGGAGGAAAGGACAGAAGGCTGATATTTCCAGGAAGTGGCACTTAGCACTTTTGCTTACATCTTGTTACCCACGATTTAGTCACAGGGACACACCTAGCTTCAACAAAATCTGGCAAATAATTGTCTTGATTCTAGAAGGCCACATATTCAGCTAATAATGGGAGTCTATTATTCGACAAGAAGGAGAAATTGGATTTTAGAGGAAAATAGTCCCTGTCATATTCACTTACTGAACGTGACTTTGGGGAAGTGAATTGATCTCTCTGATTCTCTGGTTCCTCATTCAGGAGTTAAAGGAGGGCTTCCCTGGTGACGCGGTAGTTGAGAGTCCGCCTGCCGATGCAGGAGAAACGGGTTCGTGACCCGGTTTGGGAAGATCCCACTTGCCGCGGAGCGGCTAGGCCCAAAAAAAGAGTTAAAGGAATGCAAGCAAATGCCTTAGCAAAGTGCCTGGCACTCACTAAGGGTTCAGTTATTTTTATTATCACTGTGGGGCAGCTAGGCTGGCAGGAAGAGGTGTCCCTAGCAGGGATCTTGTGCACTCAAGTCAGACTGCCTGAATCTGAGTCCTAGCTAGTACCACTTACCTACTCTGTGTCTTGGGGTTAGTTACTTGACCTTTCTGAGCCTTTTCTCATCTATAGAATTTCTCATCCATAGAATGGGGGTAATAACACTCCTTTCTTCACAGAGTTGTGAGGATTATTTGAGATATTTATGCAAAGCATTTTGCATAGTACCTAGCAGTAAATACTCTGTCATTGTTGGCTTCTTCTATTACTAGTCCAGGCAAGTCCTGAGTGACCTTGAGATGGGCCATGAAGAGGATGATGGAGAAGATTCCACAGGATTCTGCCTGGCCACCGGACTCCAAAACTCAACTCGTCCTAAGGGGACGGGACCACTGCTGTAACCAGGAGGCAATAAATTAACTTGGCCTGCAGTGACTGCATGAGTACGCTTGCGTTTTGAATGAATCGCCTCCAAATGGAGCTGACTTTAAATGCAATGGGAACGTCCTCTGCCTTCCTGCTTGTTTCCATTTCCCAAAGCTGTCAGAAATTCTCATCGACTGGGGGCTTTTCCCAAAGGGGTCAGGTAAGAAGCTGTGAGAGGAGGAGTGCCAAGAGCCGGAAGGAATTTCTGGCCGGGGCAGGACCAAAGGTGCTGTGCCCAGGCTGCATTTGTGTTGGGACTTCTGTCCTCTCAGGCAGAAGTTGCAGGGGAGCAGAAAATATGCCAGGATCAGGGTCAGACAGATTGCAACTTGATGAAATGAGCAAAATACATCATTTCTCTTCTGCTCAGTCTCCTGGGATTAGCGGTTAGGTCCCCCTAGTGTCCCGAGTGTTTATTCTCAGGAGACCCAATGTTCAGCGGCCTGGGAAGAGCTGAAGGCACAGAACCTCCCCAGGTAGCTTGTTGGGTTTGCTTCTTGCAGTAGCTGAAATGGGACCCACTGTCATTTACCCGCTGTGTTCACAGGCTGCTTCCTACTCAGTGCTAGCTGAGTAGCTGCCAGGGGTCCCTGAGAGGCAGGCAAGTCTGGGTGGGAAAATGCATAATCAAGCCCGGCTCTGGCTCTCTGGCTCCCAGCCCTCCCTCCCCACCCAGGCTTTCCTCCATGTTGACCGCTCCATCATCACCGTGGCCTCAGGGCGACTCCTGGATACCCACCTGTAAATGGAGCCACTGTTTGATACCAGGAAACTCCCAGTTAAATCAAGAATCTGCTGCTTTTCTGCAGTTTGCAAAGGAATGCATCATTTGAAGCGAAAAATTGCAAACAACCTAATGACTAAGGAAAAGAATGATTGTGCAAACGAGGGTTCCATCATTTCAAGTGATATTATGCGCCATTAAAAAATATAATCATGAAGATTATGTGGTGACTTGGGAAAATGCTTATATTATGATGTTAAATGAAAATATAAAATCTCATCTTTGCCATGAGTGTAACTGTAAAAATTATATGTGCACATGGACAAAAATAGAAAGGAACACCAAAAGAAAAAACGGGTGATAGGGTTGTGGGTACAATTTTCTCTTTCTTTTATGTATTCTGATATTGTTTCCTGCTATTTGCACCTATCATGAACTTCTACCCCACCCCGCAAAGGGAAAAATAACTCAAACCACTGGAATTTGCTAGTCTGGCTTCCTTGCTTATTTTGATATCAACTTTTCAATCAGTATTCTCAGGAAAAGACATGACTATTTTAAGTTGAAAGCAAACCCCAGACGAGCCCCGTTCAATTCTCTTCCCTGTAGGTGGTGACTGATGAAAGCAGGTGCTTAAGGGCCAAATCAATCCCGCCCTTGCACTGAGGCCTGTAAACAACGGGGAGCCCTCAGGTGCTCAGCCTATGAATTCCAGGATTGCCTACAGCAGGCTCACCTGACGTAGGCGTTACAGGTGTGGACAGTTACTGTTCTGATCCGGGAACAAAGCCACCCTGCCCCAAAGCTCTTGACTCTTTGGATTTGGCTGAGTGGACAGGAGAAATAAGAAATCATTACTTAACAATGACCCAGAATTTCAGGAGCTGCTTTAATACCATTCCTGCCATCAACTTATTGTGTAAACCGGAGTGAATCACTCAGCCACTCTCCAGATTAAGGGGGACTGATTGTAACCCGTCTCTAAATGGCTGATGGGCAGAAAAACAAATGACAACAATGGCACCAAGCACTTGGAAAATAGAAAGTAAGTCTGTTGGAAAGAACATGGGGTCTGGATTCAGAAACTCTGGATTTAAGCCAAGGCTCTGCCACTCATGAGCAGTATGACTAAGCTAATAGCTTCTTAGGCTCAGTATTTCATCAATAAAATGAGGATAATACTCTCCAGTCAACTGGATTGTTGTGAAAATTAAGTGAGCTCAGGTATGAGGAAAAAAGCTTTGTAAATTGTAAAGCATATGTATTAGTTTGCTAGGGCTGCCATAACAAGATACCATGGACTGGGTGGTTTAAACAATAAATTTATTTTCTCATAATTCTGGAGGCCAGAAGTCTGAGATTAGGTGTCGGATTAAGCACTGATTTCTTCTGAGGCCTCTCTCCTTGGTTTATAGGTGCCCACCTTCTCTCTGTATCTTCACCTTATCTTCCCTCTTGTGCTGTCTGTGTCCTAATCTCCTCCTCTTATTATAAGGACACCAGTCATATTGGATTCGGGCCCACTCTCAATGACCTCATTTTAACTTAATTACTTCTTTAAAGACCCTGTCTCCAAATACATACATTCTGAGGTATGGGGGTTTAGGACATCAACATATCGATTTGGGGGAGATTCAGCCCATAACAGTGCAATATAAATATTTTTCTGGACCCATCCAGGACTGCCCATGATGGGCTGGACCCATCCAGGACTGCCCATGATGGACCTTTAGGACACAGTAGGGATAGCCTTGCTGATCATTTTCTATTATGGCATCAAGGCAAGAGGCAGTCAGAGATACCTGCCAAAACTCTGGGCTTACTCCCTAATGCTGCAAGGCCAGAATCTTCTGAGGCTGGGCTGCCTCCTGTCTTGTTTAGCAAATAAATGAGCTGTCTTCCCCTTGGGTTTGGGATGCTTTTTTGTAGGAAAGGAGTTGTCAGTACTTAATAGCATCTAACTCAAGGGGAAACAGGTGTGTGTGGGCTGTGGGTGTTTGTCTCTTTTTACTTGTACAAGTGTCTTCTGGAACACCCCATCCAGGTCTTATAAGGAGCTCTCATCAGCTGAAGGATAAACTGCCAGTAGGGAGACCAGGTCATTTTTCAAAAGTATTTACTTTCACCATCTGGGAAGGGGCCTCAATAAACATTTATTAAGTACATCCTTGGTGCCTGGGGCCAGGCTAGGGAGTGGAAGGAGGGTATGACTTGTATAGTAAACACATTGCTTGACCCACGAGTGGGAGAGTGAGCCTATGGCGGTGTCAGGAGCTGGGAATGCACTTCTGTGGGCACTACGAGCCAGAGGTAAAGCAAAGCAGAGGAGGGGCCTGTCAGGAAATCAGGCTGTCTGGGCCCGTTACGTTATTTTGGCCTTTTAGTGAGGTAAGGAAGAGACATGCCCGGGTTACCAGCAAGCCATCCCTGAGTGGCACGGAAGCTCATCCTCCCAGCCTTGCAGTCACTCTGGGTACCTGGGCTTCCAAGTTGGTGTGGGTAGGAGAGAGTTCAGTCCCCATCATGGGAACCTGGATTCCAATTTAAGGCCAATCGATTTGCCCTCTTTCCAAATATCTAGAATTTATTCTAGCAGAGAGAGGATCTAGTTGTATCAATTTGCACCCCGGCCCCCAAAATGGAGTTCTCCTACTGATCAGAAGTAGAGGACTTGTGTTGTTTTTGCCTGCCCAACTTATCCTCCCACTTCTCCTGTAAATAAAACCATTCTTTTATCCATTATATGTGAATCAGGTGGGACTGCCTTCACCTCCCCCAACGCAGGGAGGTACCTGTCCTCAGTCTGGCCAGTGAGAATAGACCTCTCACCCTTGACACCAGGGATTGGCACAGGGGTGGGCACTTGACAAGCACAGCCAATCAGAATCTGTTTCAGGCATTGATATGGAAGGCAGAGGAGAGTGGCTCTGCCCTCCTCTTGGCTAATAAGCCCTACTGATAGTTCTGGAGCTCTATTCAGCCATCTCCACCAGCATACAGGGGCACAGGAAAGCTCATCATCTGGAGAAAATAAAGCCAATGTGCAAAGAGAAACACAGCTGAGAGATGTAAAGGTAAAGGGAAACTTAAAGACAAAGTTTGAGCCCTTGAGTCCATCTCTTCACAGGAGCCAATAAATCTCTTATTCTGCTTATGCTCCTTTGAAATGGGTTTCTGCCACTTGCATTGGAAAGAAAATCCTGACTGTTGCAGCAGGGTTTGTACCAAGCCTCCTCGGAGATAGTCTGCCTTTCTCATGCTCAGCCTATCATGTTTCCCCCTGGCTGGAGCCCTGATTCTTATGAAACTAATTATGGGCAGAGTATGGGGACCAAAATCACTCAGGGATTATCTCGCCAGTGATAATAACAGTTTACGTTGGGTTTGGTTTGGGACTGGGGCTCAAGAGCCACCTAGGGTGATGGTTTCTCCTCCAACCTTTGCTTTTGTTAGCCTTGCAAAATGAGTGCCCATTCTGACTCCAAGGTCTTAATGAAGCTTTCCTAACTCAATTTTCAGAGGTAGTAAACAGAATCACCCCCTGAACATTTGATCTGCAGTATTCTCTGTTTCCTTTTGCACAAGGTACTTGAATTGTTTCTCCTCTCCTACGTAGGCCTGACAGCTTGGGTTTCTCTCCCTGCTATGTGACACAGCATGAGGGTTTGGACAGGAGCCTGACGATTATTCTTTCTTTAATGTTTTTGTTTGTGTTTCTGTCAAATTGCACCTTCCTAAAGGTTGCTGCTTGTCCTTTGAAGCAGATTAAAAAAAAAAAGTGGCTATGTGTTTTATGCCCTATCTGTATAAAGAGCCTTTTATTATTGATGAAGGTATACTATTCCAGGAGACTCACCAGCTTATCGAGGTCAAGGGCTGGGCACCTTTCTCCAGGCCGTGTTCAGCCTCTAGTCCCACAGTGATGTGAATACAAGGCAGTCTTCATTGCAAGCGTTCAGCACATAGGCCTTAACCCAGGTGCGGTGTGTGGCCCGCAAGAAGAGGTCTGCTTTCTGCTTTAGCTTCTGGGATGCTAGTTAACCCAGAGAAGGAACACCAAGGAGAGGAGATAGACTAGTAACCCCTAGATTCTATCCCTTTGTTTCTCCTAAGATTGATGATGATTATAGTTTGTTGAGGATCTGTTCATGTGCCAAGTACTTTAAGTGCTTGGCATATATTATCTCAAAACAAACCTCAAAAGAATTGTACGGGGTAGGGAGTATTATTCTCATTTTGTAAGTTAAACTCAGAGATGTTGAGAGAGTACCTGAAAGAAATGAAAAGGCTCTTCTGAAGCTAGAGGTGGCTCTGGGGTTTTGAGGGCTGGCAGGTGGCCAGCACACAGGTGGGAGCTGCTGGGTGGCCTGCAGACCCCCAGAAGTTACAAGACAGAGATCCTGGGACAGGCTCCAGCAAGGTGGCCTATGTGACCCTCCCTAATCCCCAGCTCCCACCCACGAAGCCAGACACGTCCCCCAGTGGGGTGGCAGGTGCGTGGCTATGTCACCTTCCTGAAACACTTGATGAATTAATGTTAGATTTTGCCATTTTGTGGATCACATTTGTTAATATAATCCTGTGCGAATGGGTCTTGTATGATGTGGCCTTGAGGTGAACTATCGTTTGGTTTATTGTAATAGTCTTCCCAGGCATTACACATACTAAGCAAAGCAAACTGTTTATAAAATTCTCAATCTGAGACTTTTGGGCCAGTAAGCAGAGGTTACAGTTCTTTCTTGGTCCCACTGGTGAGTTAAATTCTTCAGTAGTTCTGAGTTATCAGTGTGTCAGTAAGACGTGGGTCAGCTAGGGTGAGATGCACGATGCAGTATTGACTCTTAGATCTTAAAGCCAAAGCCCTTTTTAATTGTTTTGCCAAATGTAGGGAAGCCAGTAGGTAGGATCAGGCATGGAAGGGCTAGGGATTGTCACTGATCTCTTTATTTATTTTTTTATTTTTGTCTGCGTTGGGTCTTCTTTGCCGCGTGCAGGCTTTCTCTAGCTGCCGTGAGCGGGGGCTACTCTTCGTTGCGGTGCGTGGGCTTCTCATTGCGGTGGATTCTCTTGTTCTGGAGCATGGCGTCTAGGTGCGTGGGCTTCAGTAGTTGTGGCTCACGGGCTCAGTAGTTGTGGCTCACGGGCTCTAGAGCGCAGGCTCAGTAGCTGTGGCGCACGGGCTTAGTTGCTCCACGGCATGTGGGATCTTCGCGGACCAGGGCTCGAACCCGTGTCCCCCGCATTGGCAGGCGGATTCTTAACCACTGTGCCACCAGGGAAGTCCGCCACTGATCTTTATTTTTCAGATTTGAGAGTCTTATAGCCTTACAAAATCCATTTCCTATTCTCTCCACCCACAGAATTCACATCAGAGTCAGAAACAGGAATGTGCAAAGGGAAATATCCAAGAAAACACCATAGTCCCAGGCTTACCGGGATGGTATGCTGGTATGGCGGGGCCAGTGCCCAGGCACAAGCATTTGCCAGTGTAAGTATATTCACGTGAGTTAGTGATGCTGACTCTTCAACTAGGGGAAGGAGAGAGTGCTGCCTTTCCCTTCTTAAGCATTTGTTTCACCTGATTAGACTCTCCAGTTAGAGCATATCTAGAAATGAGGCCATGGTAGCCAGAGCACAAGGCAGTGTGACATGTGTTCTTGAAAATCCTTTTTATCTTTCCCCGTGGAGTGACAGTGGTTACCCTTTCTCTGTTTTAGCCCCTGGATATGTCTTGGAAATATTTATGGCTCTCTTTTTCCTGGGGGACACACTTGGGCAAGGATTTGAACATGTCTGCCCCTGGGGGCTTTCACATCTTAACGACCTGGCTGCCCTTTGTCCTCAGCCTTGTTTGGCTCTTTTGTCTTTCACTCTACTTTTAATTCTCACTGTGGCACATGGAAGACTTTGTACACACTAGAAAAAGAAGCTTTCTCTGGGCAGGTGTAGCCTGTGCTGGGCTGCATGGCTTGGTGAGCATATAACAGACTGGATTTCAGTCCCCGATTTCCACCTCAGTGGGTACTTTTGGTCAGTGAACACCCTGCACAACTGGATGTGGTGGTCCTGTTGATGCTTGCTATTTTCTTACATCTTTTTTAGTTGCAGAGCAAGGCAAGGTATAAAATGAATGAATGAATGAGACATATCTGAGTAGGCTGGTTCCCCACTGCTAGGCTGAGAGGAGCAGGTGCTCGAATGAACGTGTCCTATACACCTGGTGGAGGGAGGGGTGAGCGATCACGGAGGAGGCTGCTTGAAAAATGCAGATACGCTGAGCAGGGTGGGCCGAATGGAAACTGCAGGCCAGGCCCCCAGAGTAAGGGTGAGCATGGCCTAGGCAGGAATTCAGACTGGGTTTTGAGAGGCCAGGATGTGATGATTTTGGAGCAGCAAAGGTGATGTGATTTGATGCCGCCAAATGGCAGCTGAAATAGATGTCAAAAGCTGTCATTACCTGAGCAGAGCCAGTGCCTTAGGAAAGGCAGGAGGGAGAGGAGAGGAGAGGAGGACGATAATCATGGTATATTTCCCAAGGTCTGGGGGAGTCAATTCTATCTATGCTGACTTTACTACAATTGCTTCCCTCTGTTGGGTAAACGTTTTCTGAGCTTCTCCTATGTGCCAGGTGCTGTGATATAGAGCTCATAATGGAGAGCGCGAGCATGTCAAGCAACAACGACTGTTGGTCTGATAGGTGTGGCTATGGCAGCATGGGGTGGGCTTAGTCAATAATGAGTTCATAACAGGGAAACATGAGGGAGGACACCATGTTTCTGTTTTAAGTAACTACGTGCATAAGAGTGCTCTTTGCTAAGACATGGAACACAGGCAGCATAATCTGAGAGGGAAACTACAAAAGAAGCAAGTTTGCTGGATGTAAGAATATGAGTTCAACATTGGACAGGTTGCGTTTGAGGTGGGACACTGAGAGATGGACAGTAGACAGTCATGTCCTGAGGAGCCAAGCTCCAGGAGGACAGGACTTTCTGCCTACTTTGTCCAACTCTGCAGCCCTCTGGCACATGAGGTGCTCCATAAATATCTGTGGAATGGGTGTATAACTCAGATGGGGGGTATCCCTATGGAAGGCCTTGACCGTTGCCCCACACCCATCTTGATGCTGCACTCAGTAACTTATTACACACTCTGCCAACCTCACCCCCAAACACAGCCCACTCCACAGTGCGTTAACTAACTGCCTGTCACATAGGAGGTGTTCAATAAATACTTATTAATGATAAGTAGATATGTTAATGTATTATTAATATATCAATTAACCTAATACATGTTGTATTCATGAAAAACAGATATTATATATAGATTAATAGATAATATGCCAAAGATTTCAGGGGGAATTAGGGTATAGTAATGACATTGCCCACCAGGTAGCGGAAACATAAGTATTTCTTCATTCCTGCCTCCTCTTTCTTTTTCCCCATGAGCCCTCTAAACTCTCCCATTAACTGAGGTGTTCATCCTTGGCTCTCAGCCTTCATCCCCCTGTGAGCATAACAAAAGCCTGGTAGTCACCCAGCTGAGGTCTTCAAGGCTTCTCTCTGTGGACCAGTTTATGCTACCACAAGTGGAGTTGGGGCTCAGGCAGGTCTGGGCAGGAAATACAGATTAAGAGCTAAGGGGGTGGATGCAGAGAGAGAGGAAGAGAAGGAGCTGAAGTGGAGACCCTGAGAAACCTGGAGGGTTAAGGAGGGTGAAAGAGGGGGCTGTGTATCCGGGTTCCATCAACTCACCTTCCTGGCTTCACGGACTGTGTGTGTTGGGCCCATCACTGCAGTCTTAGGTAGCAGCATAGTATCAGGAACAAAATAGGCAATAAATAATTGGTTTTCTTTTAAAATAAAATTATTTATTTATTTTTATTTTTGGCTGCGTTGGGTCTTCGTTGCTACGTGTGGGCTTTCTGTAGTTGTGGCCAGCAGGGGCTAGTCTTTGTTGCGGTGCACTGGCTTCTCATTGCGGTGGCTTCTCTTGTTGTGGAGCATGGGCTCTAGGCACGCAGGCTTCAGTAGTTGTGGCTCTTGGGCTCTAGAGCGCAGGCTCAGTAGTTGTGGCACATAGGCTTAGTTGCTCTGCAGCATGTGGGATCTTCCCGGACCAGGGCTCAAACCCTTGTACCCTGCATTGGCAGGCAGATTCTTAACCACTGTGCCACCAGGGAAGTCCCGGCAATAAATAGTTTTTGAATGAGGAAAATTCCTGCACCTTCAATCAAAATGGACCCCCAGCTCTAGTAATTCCAAAGTAAGTTCAGTTCCTAGAACATGTCATGTTCTTTTTTATCTATTTTCATCCATCCATCCACCTGTTCACTCACTCAGCAGGCCCAGTGCCAAAGCCATTCCCACATTTTCGGTTTTTGTTATGGCAACACTCCACTTGCAGGTAGCAAAAATATGTGGACATATTTTAAAGTCACCACACGTCCCACCAGACTGAAAGCTCCTTGAGCACATGGACTGAGTTTGGCCTCTGTCTTGCCCTGAAGGCCTCATCCTGACCGGATGCTGGGCCTGTCTGAGACACAACAGTTACAGGCCTGCATCAGCTCATTGGCCATCCCCTTTCATCCTGGTATCATGATACATTTGGGGACAACTTAACAGCCAGATGGGCAGCTATAGAAGAGGTACCTCTACAAAGAGGTGAATATCAGAAACGGGGGGGGGGCATGGGGTGAGATAGGGAGGGTGGAGGGAATCACAAGAGGGAGGAGATATGGGGGTATATGTAGATGTATAGCTGACTCATTTTGTTATAAAGCAGAAACTAACACACCATTGTAAAGCAATTATACACTAGTAAGATGTTAAAATAAATAAATAAACAAACCAAAAAAACCCCCCAAAAAGCAAAGAAACAAAGGGGAAAACAATGGCTTTCTGCAAACTCTGCTGGGAATTTGAAAGGCTACAGGATACTGGTCCAGTGATTATGGAATCAACCCTGGACTTCCCATCTGGACGGAGACTTAAAAAAAAATTAATTTATTTTTTATTGAAGCATAGTTGCTGTACAATATTATATGTTACAGGTGTACACTCTAGTGATTCACAATTTTAAAGGTTATACTCCATTTATATTTATTATAAAATATTGCCTATATTCCCCATGTTGTACAATATATCCTTGTAGCTTATTTATTTATTTATTTACTTATTGGGGAATAGTTGTTTTACAATGTTGTGTTTCTACTGTACAGACAAGTGGAGTTCTCTGTGCTATACAGCAGGTTCTCATTAGTTATCTGTTTTATACATATTAGTGTATATATGTTAATACCAATCTCCCAATTCATCCCACACCCCTTTCCCCTCTTTGTGTCCATATGTTTGTTCTCTATGTCTGTGTCTCTATTTCTGCCTTGCAAACAGGTTCATCTGTACCATTTTTCTAGATTCCACATATATGTATTCATATATATTTGTTTTTCTTTTTCCGACTTACTTCACTCTGTGTGACAGTCTCTAGGTCCATCCACATCTCGACAAATGACCCAGTTTTGTTCCTTTTTATGGCTGAGTAATATTCCATTGTATATATGTACCACATCTTCTTTATCCATTCGTCTGTCGATGGGAATTTAGGTTGCTTCCATGACCTGGCTATTGTAAATAGTGCTGCAATGAACATTGGGGTGCATGGGTCTTTTTGAATTATGTTTTTCTCTGGGTGTATGCCTAGTAATGAGATTGCTGGGTCATATGGTAATTCTATTTTTAGTTTTTTAAGGAACCTCCATACTGTTCTCCATAGTGGCTGTATCAATTTACATTCCCACCAACAGTGCAAGAGGGTTCCCTTTTCTCCACACCGTCTCCAGCATTTATTGTTTGTAGATTTTTTTGGTGATGGCCATTCTGACTGGTGTGAGGTGATACCTCACTGTCATTTTGATTTGCATTTCTCTAATAATTAGTGATGTTGAGCATCTTTTCATGTGTCTCTTGGCCATCTGTATGTCTTCTTTGGAGAAATGTCTGTTTAGGTCTTCTGTCCATTTTTGGATTGGGTTGTTTGTTTTTTTGATATTGATCTGCATGAGCTGTTTGTATATTTTGGAGATTAATCATTCGTGTCCGTAGATTCATTTGCAGATATTTTCTCCGATTCTGAGGGTTGTCTTTTCGTCTTGTTTATGGTTTCCTTTGCTGTGCAAAAGCTTTTAAGTTTAATTAGGTCCCATTTGTTTATTTCTGTTTTTATTCTCATTACTCTAGGAGGGAGATCAAAAAAGATCTTGCTGAGATTTATGTCAAAGAGTGTTCTGCCTATGTTTTCCTCTAGGAGTTTTATAGTGCATCCTTGTAGCTTATTTTATACCTGATAGTTTGTACCTCTTAATCCCTCATCCCTATATTGCCCCTCCCCACTCCCTCTCCCCACTGGTAACCGCTAGTTTGTTCTCTATATCTGGAAGTCTGCTTTTTTAAAAATTATATTCACTAGTTTTTTGTATTTTTTATATTCCACATAGAAGTGATACCGTACAGTATTGTCTTACTCTGACTTATTTCACTTAACATAATGCCCTCAAAGTCCATCCATGTTGCTTCAAATGGCAAAATTTCATTTTTTTTATGGCTGAGTAATTGTATTCCATTGTACATATATGTATGTATATATAGGTGTGTGTATAGAAATAGACCACATCCTCTTTATCCATTCATCTGTTGATGGACACTTAGGTTGCTTCCCTATCTTGGCAATTGTAAATAATGCTGTTATGAACATTGGGGTACATTTGTCTTTTCGAGTTAGTGTTTTCATTTCTTTCAGATATATACCCAGGAGTGGAATTGCTGTGTCATATGGTAGTTCTATTTTTTGTTTTTTGAGAAACCTCCATAATGTTCTCCACAGTGGCTGCACCAATTTACATTCTCACCAACAGTGTACGAGGGTTCCCTTTTCTGGACGGAGAGTTTTAAAGGACCAATTTTACTTTTGGCAACTGTCCACCAAATGTAATTTCAGGGACTCCACTGGGAAGACATTCCTTCTGTCCCTCTGTTCTTGTACTTTCTCTCAGATTACCTACCCTATCTCCTCCAAAGACTTCACAGTTATAAATTCACTCCTTACTTATAAGACTTTTTGCCTCTTGGAAACTATAAAATATCTCTGGGAGGGGTACATACTAGGCCTTATCAGAGTCAGAGGGAATTCATCTATGAAGTCCTCTGCTGGGCCACGTTTACATAAGAAAAGAAGAGGAAGCCACCGTGAGGATGTTCAGGGGAGAGAGTGGGAAACGTGCTAGCTGGAAGGGACAGCAGCACCAAGGAGCGAAGACAGCCAGGAATTTGGGAGTTTCAGAAAAGCCAATATTCCGTCCTTCATGAATCTGGCAGAGGCTGGCTGAGCACTGCCGACTGCTCTGGGGCTTCCTGGCATTTACTTTGCCTGTTGCTCAGTTTACGGTCAGCAAAGCAGTGGCTGTTTCACCCATTCAGCAAGGACTGTGGCTAGGTCAGGCAGCACCAGGGGCGATGGATACCCAGACAGACCCAGAAGAGAGGACCAAACATCTGTCACTCCAGAGATCCAGGTCAGGCTCTAAGCTGCCCTCGCCCTAGGCCACTTGACTGATTTGGGAAGTGCACAGGCTTTGTGGTGGGTCAAAGCTGAGTCAGACCCAAACCTGCTCCTCACTAGCTGTGTGGCCTTGTACAAATTTACTTCCCTATCTGAACCCTGGCTCTCCCACTTTAAAAGTGAGGATCATCGTAATTAACCCAGAAAGTTGCTCTGAGAATAAATAAGAAAAGGTTTTTAACATGCCCAGAATAGAAGCTGGGATACTCCAAGGCAGCTGTCCCCCTCCCCCTTCCCGCTTGGCTCTGTCTTCTTCATTTCGTTTGTCACATCCCCGTTGTTTTCCTAGAACATCTCTGACTATGAAGCATTCGCTCCTGAAAATCCTCAAGGAGGGGTAAAATGTGTAATGAGGAATTTCAAGGGACATAAAAGTTATATCGTTTTTGTATGCTCGTGTAACTATCAATCAGCTTTGGTGACAAGCAGGCTTGCATAGCTGAGCGGACACCACCAGCTTTTTAGCTGCTTCTCCAGACTGAATTTTATTTTTATTAAGGGCAGAACAATGAGTCTGATTTTCCTGCTTGGTTACTAAAGTAGACAAATTAGCCAAAAGGAAATTCTGCTGAAACTGTGTTTAGTACTTGATATCCTGAGCCCTCAGATGGAGCCTTCGGTGTGACCTTGAGAAGCCATGGACACACTCATGCCTGGATCCCAGCCTGATGTGGTCAGAGCTGGGTCAGCAGCATGAGAGCCCCAAGGCCACTCTGGGGCCTGGTCAGCAGAGCAGCCAAGCAGCACATGTAAAATTAGAGTGACTCGGCCTTGATAGCAGACATGCCACCTTCCAGAGCAGCGTGTGCTGCTTGTGGATGCACTGCCCTAATGGGGTTGTCAGGACTGTCACTCACACCGGCCCAGTTCAAATCAATAAATAGGCACTGAAAGCCTACTGTGTGCTGGGCAGTGTTGGATGTGGAGGGTAAGAAAAGGACTATGGCGTGGTCTCCACCCTTCTGAATTGTTGAACACAATCTAGATCAAGGATTCTTCACTTTTTGGTGCCTTTGGAAATCAGGGGAGGTATGGACCTTATCTTGGACTAACTTTTTCTTTTTTTTTAATTTTTGAAATTTTTTATACAACAGGTTCTTATTAGTTATCTATTTTACACATATTAGTGTATACATGTCAATCCCAATCTCCCAATTCATCCCACGACCACCAACCCCCCCCACCACCCTGCTACTTTCCCCCCTTGGTGTCCATACGTTTGTTCTCTACATCTGTGTCTCTATTTCTGCCCTGCAAACCAGTTCATCTGTACCATTTTTCTAGGTTCTACATATATGCGTTAATATACGATATATGTTTTTCTCCTTCTGACTTACTTCACTCTGTATGACAGTCTCTAGATCCATCCACATCTCTACAAATGACCCAACTTCGTTCCTTTTTATGGCTGAGTAATATTCCATTGTATATATGTACCACATCTTCTTTATCTATTCATCTGTCGATGGGCATTTAGGTTGCTTCCATGACCTGGCTATTGTAAATAGTGCTGCAATGAATATTGGGGTGCATGTTTCTTTTTGATTTATGGTTTTCTCTGGATATATGCCCAGTAGTGGGATTGCTGGGTCATATGGTAATGGTATTTTTAGTTTTTTAAGGAACCTCCATATTGTTCTCCATAGTGGCTGCATCAATTTACATTCCCACCAACAGTGCAAGAGGGTTCCCTTTTCTCCACACCCTCTCCAGCATTTGTTGTTTGTAGATTTTCTGATGATGCCCATTCTAACTGGTGTGAGGTGATACCTCATTGTAGTTTGGAATAACGTTTTAAAATGTAATAAGATAACAAAAGAAATCAATTTGATCAAAACAAAAGCGGTCTCACGCACAGACAGAGGAATGTACCATTGCTAATATAGAGGGGTGAGCAGATCATAATGGTGGTGGGTGTCTGGAAACTTGTGGAGGAGCTGTTACAAATGACCAAGGACAGAGATGGGGGAAAAGCATTCCATGGGGTGGGAACAGCACGAACAAAGGCTTGGCAACAGAGGGATGCGGGTGTGTTAAGGAAACAAAATAATCAAGAGAGGCTGGTGTTTGACAGGAAACACTGAGCCCTTGTAACTGGGTCTTCTCTCTTAGAGTCCTAGCCAGTAACAGTTGTGGACTAAGTTTGCAGTGAGTTACCAGTCCTTCTCTTAGGCCACTAGTAATGGGAAAGTGAGCCCTTAGCATCTATCCTGTAGCAGCGATCTGCTAAGGAAGTTCACAGAAGCCGATGGAGGTGAGGGAGGCAAGGACGATCTGGGAAGAGGGTGACTTGCAGCAGCTCCATTTTTCCCTGGAGGACAGGCATGCCGGGAGTCCCCATATGCACAGGTAGAAGTAGCCCATCAGCGGCAGCTGACAGTCCTCTGAAAGGTGCTCACTCACCAGCTAGCCACTGTCACGCTTTTGGAGCAAGTTTCTGGCAGAACCGTCAGAAGGAAAAGGTTCAACTCAACGTCGATTCTGTGAGCATATCAGCCCTGTGTTATTTTAGGCTCTAGGGGAGACTGGAGTCTGTCCACAGATTAGGCTTGTGTCTAAATTGGGGCCATCCTAGAATCCAGGCCCTCCCGGAATGACTACAGGTCCGGAGAGAGGGTGGACCAGCCAGGGCTTATGCAGCTGCCTGGGGGAAGAAATCTATTCCTAAGGCAGGGGTCAAACACACAAGTTTGGTTCAGACCCAAAGGCCTGGTTAGCAAGAGAGGGCGATTTTGAGGTCTGCCATTAGGTGGGCCTCAGAGACCAGGCTGAGGGGCTGCAACAATAAGAGAGGTGAGAGGAGCAGCAGTAGCTCACATTGTGAGGCATTTGGGCCGCACTAGCTTCTATCCTTAAAGCCACAGCACCGCCAGGTGTGCAAGAAAGATCTCCCTTTTCACGCAAGGAAACAGGCTTGGAGTGGTTACGCCGCTTGCGCAGGGGAACACGGCTAGAAACTGGCAGAGCCAGGCGGTGCCTGGGCTTCTCCTCCAGACTCTTCCTTTGGGCATTAGACATAAGTACTGGCAAGTAAAACATAAGGAGCCAGAACACAAAACAATGTCACTGAGGCCAGCAGCTGCTAGTGGTCAGATTCTGCAGTGAGGGAAGGGAAGCTCAGACTCCAGCAGCCTTGGCTGAGGCCGAAGGTACCCACCCTGGGCTCTGAGCGTGGGCACCGGTAACTGGACACTCTGCACAGAGGGCATGGGGAGGGGATGTGGATGCCTCAAAGCAGCTGAGGGGAAGCATCTCCAGTTTGCAGACCATGCCAGACACCAGCAAAGGACTTCAGGACCACGTAGGAAACTTAGGCTGTACAAGTTCTCTTACATCATAGAAGATGGATACCTTGGAGAAAGTTCACGGGTGCAGGCGAAAAGTCATGCATGGGTGCCTGAATCAGTTGGGTGTGATGTCCAGTAAATCATTTAATTTCTCAGAGTCTGCTTTCTCATCTATAAAATGAGGACGATAATGTCAACTTCACCTCTTGGCTCTAAGGATTAAATGAGATGACATACGTAAAGCAGCCGAAGAGAGGTCTTGACATACTGTACGTGCTCAATAAATATACATTTTTCTCCCTTTTCTCCTTCTGAAGACGTTTTAGAGGCTGTGTAGATTTCTGCAGCTTTGTGTAAATTTATGTGAGGTGACATTCAATGAAATCGCTCATCTGTATGATCCCTTTAATTTTACCTGCAGCTTCAGTAAAATTGAAATTTAAATCATACATTTAACTTAATGGTACAACTTAGATGTCAGGGAAAAAAGGAGACAGGAAAAAAAGACACTCTGTATTAAGAAGAAAAGACCTTAGCACTAAAAATAACTATCTGAGTGATGAAAGAGCTTTTGTTCAATGGACTCTTATCCTTAAAAAAAGAAAAGGCCAAATTTTAATCCAAAGATTTAGATTCAAATCAGGTTTTGAAAGAACAGATGACCTCAATGTGGAGTCTATAATTTCACATTAAAATTCTTTTGTCTTATGATTTTTCCCACTGTTTCTCATGTATTTTATCTTTTTCAGTTGGTCTTATTTTACCACGTGAGTATATTAAAGGCCAAGTGTAATGATTAATATTACAAAACAAGCACTGGACAATTCTGGAAAAATTATTTGGGGCTTTCGATTTAAGTATTAAGAAAAAAGATGTCCTTCTATATATTTTTTTAAAAGATTTATTTATTATTTATTTATTTAATTTATTTTTGGCTGCATCGGATCTTAGTTGCAGCACATGAGATCTTTGTTGAGGCATGCAGGATCTTTCGTTGTGGCGCTCAGGTTCTTCGTTGTGGTGCGCAGGCTCCTCTCTAGTTGTGGTGTGCGGGTTTTCTCTCTCGAGTTGTGGCACGCAGGCTCCAGGGCGAGTGTTCTCTGTAGTTGTGGCACATGGGTTCCAGAGCGCATGGGCTCTGTAGTTTGTGGCATGTGGGCTCTAGTTGAGGTGTGTGAGCTCAGTAGTTGTGGCGCTCAGTCTTAGTTGCCCTGCAGCATGTGGGATCTCAGTTCCCGGATGGGGGATCGCACCCGCGTCCCCTGCATTGTAAGATGGATTCTTTATCATTGGACCTCCATCTATATTTTTTTAAGTGTTTTTTCAAACTGATAATAGATTTAATGTATTAAACATACTTACTGTAAAAAAAAAAATCAAAAGTACAGAAAACTATAAAGAAAAAGTAAAAATTGTCCCCCATCCTACTACCCTGATAGTAGAATTGGGAAGCAAATTTTATTGATTTATAAAAGCATTTTGTACATTGAGGATGTTAACCTTATATGGGTAGTATGCATTTTCGTAATTTGTCCTTTATCACTCAACCTTTTAAGTATACATTTCTTTTTGGTGAGAAGATTTCAATTTTATATTGCAAAAATCTACCAATACTTTCTGTTTGGAATTTTTTAATGTTATAAAGGTCTCTCCATCCCCAAATTATGAACAGTTTTACTATTTTCTACTATCTTATGGTTTCATTTTTATATGAACTTTTGATGATATTTCTGGATTTTATTTTGATATTAAAAAATGAGGTTTGGATCCAGGTATACTTTTTCCAAATGGCTAGCCATCGTTTTTCATCACCATTTATTGAATAATTCATCTTCTCTCTAGTGATTTGAAAAATGTTACTTTTATAATGTACTTAATTCCCTTATATATTTGGAACTATATATCAGTTTTATAGTCTTTATGTCCATGATCAAGTCCATCTAATCTCATTGCTTTAATGACTGGGACTTTAAAAATATCTGGTTAAGTCAGTTTTACATACTATTTTATATATATATATATATATATATATATATATATATATATCAATGTCTTTTATGAACAAAGAACTTTACAAAGCAGTCTTGTTTTAAAAAAATGTTGTCTATTGGAAGGAAGAAAGGAAGAGCAGGAGGGAAGGAGGGAGGAAGGGGAAGGGAGGGAAAAAAGAGGAAGGGAGCAGAGAGAAGAGAAAGAAAGGGGAAGGATTCTTTCTTCTATGATTAAAGCAATGAGTGTAGAAAGGACTGCCTTTAGCTATTCTATATCAGAATTACTGACTAAAACTGGCTTAAAGCAAAGTGAAAACCAGGGAAGGAAGACAAATGTGCTTTAAGTTGCAATATAATGTTGAGGAATTGGCACAGTTTTTCCCTGAAGAAAATTGTCCCTTCTGAAAATAAAGGCGCTAAATTGTATGTAAGAGTGGCAGAAATTAAAAAAAGGATTATACCACAAAAGAGAGTCATTTCAGAGATCAGTCTCTTCCCAGGAGCCACATGCTTGAGAATCTCTGGACCAATTGCAATTCCATTACTTTTTGGCCAGCCCTGAGTGTTTGGACAGAAATGTCATTCTGCAGATAAGTGGCTGTGTGGAGCCTCGCTGAACTGTGGGGCACACATCTAGATCCTCACCTCCAGTGGATGCCATGGAGACCCAAGCTTGCTGGAGCTCCTGGAGGCTAATTGTGTGCAGCCAGGAGCCCAGGGGTGTGGGAGTGAGCCAAGAGTTGAGAGAGGCTCACAGTCTGTTAACTCGGCCAAACAGAACTGAACTCCATGTTTGAATAATTTGCTCAGCAAGCGACCTCACAAATCACTCCCTGAACACTGTTTTAACTTCTGCAATAAGGAAGGATAATCTTTCCTCTCTAGCTTATTTACTTCTAACTCAAAAATGTCAAAACTGAATGCATTTCATAAACAGCAAGTTCCTACTCTGTAGCACAGGGAACTATATACAATATCCTATGATAATCCATAATGGAAAAGAATATAAAAAAGAATATATATATATATGTATGACTGAATCCCTTTGCTGTAAAGCAGAAATTAACACAACATTGTAAACCAACTAAAATTCAATTTCAAAAAACCAATAACAACAAAAAACTGAATGCATTTCCCTTGTGTGTGAAATGGAGACTTCATGGGGTAGGGTTGGACACAGTGAAGCCTCTGGTTGGAGACATCATCATGATTCTCTGGCAATCATTAAGGGGAAGATGTACTTGAATAGAAAGACCTTTTGATTTGGAATCAAAAGACCTGGATTGAGGTTCAGCTCCACTATTTAATAGCTGTGACTGTGGACAAGTCATGAATTGTTTCTAAGTCTATTTCCCTATCAGCAAAAAGGCATTACAGAGCCTGTTTGTGCCTGCTTCCCATGGCCAGAGTGAGACCATTCATTCAGTTAGTTTATGTTGAGTGCCAACTGTGTGCCAGGCGTGGTGGTAGATACTGGGGCTACAACAGCTAAATAAGGCAGACAGGGTCTAGGTCCTCATGGAGATTACAGTCTGGAGGAAAGGCATGTTATGTGGGTAGCCAGAGGTGAAATAGGAGAGTAATTACTATGGAAAGCACAGCGTGCACTAAAGCATAGAGTTTTACCTGAATGAAAAAGCATGTGAATGGTGAAAAAGTCTGGAAGGATATACATAAAACTTAATAGTTTTCTATGAGGTACGATAAGAAAGGTCTTTAACTTTCTGACTTATGTATTTATATACTATTTAAGTGTTTTACATGCAGCCTAAATTACTTTTCTACTTATAAAAATAGACATTAAAATTAAATTGGATAAAAAGAACAGTATTTAAATGTTCTCAAGAATATGAAAATACTTGGTTTTGGACCTGGGGTTCCATGCTGCAATTTATTTTTTGCTGTGGTGACTTGAGGAAGGTAAAGAATGAAGTATTTCAACAGAAACCAAGAGTGGGCAGCCCCTTAGCTTAAGATCTGCCAGCAACAGCAAGTGTAAAGGTACACTTTGGAAGCAGGTGTAGCCCCATGGATTGAAGGAAGTGTTTTCTGAAGACCTCAGAGCATCCTTCCATGATATTCCTGTCCCAAGACTGGCAAGGTTTGACACAACAGGAATAACAAGGAGTGAAACGGAACCAGTAGAGGGGATGGCAACGATGATATGGGCAGCGGGCCACAAATCCAATGGCCCTTTTCCATAGAGAACTGGCATGGACTCAGAGGGCTGGACTTGAAGCCTCCTTCCCTGTTCATTAAGCGTCTGCTTTTATTAGTAGCAAAGTTCCTCAAGGTCACCATGCACAATGCAGAACCCCTCAAACCCTGTGTCCCCAGTCGCACATACTGCCCCGGGGTCCGCCTTTGTCAAAGGCATAGAGCTCGCAAGCCACAGCTCTTTGTTTCAAAATGAGTAAGTCGGGTCTTTCCCCCTCCTTCATTTTCTTTTTCTGGCTCTGAATAGGTCTGTGCGTGCACAGCAGATGGCTTTCTGACGAGGCTCAAATTCATCCCGTCTTTGGGGGAAAAAAAAACTACAGCGAGAAGGACTGTTATTCCAATCTGATAAGGTTTTCTATTTTCAGCTAGAAAAATGAGTGTCTGTAAGTAGAAAAAGAAAAAAAATAATAGGAAAATTGAAGGAACAAAAGCAGTCAATACTTTACCCGAGAGATGGATTTGGGGAGTTTTCATTTGTGTAGCTCCTTTCCACCTCCACACACGGTTCTCACTCGTGGCTCAGAAGCCACTTAGAAGATAGTTCCAAATAGGAAATACACACCTGAAGACGGATATGCATCAGCTTCAGGACAATGCTTATGTCTGAGGAGGGCTGGAGGGGATCAGAACTGGAAAGGGTTAAAAAAAGGAGCTTCAAACTGTCTCCAAGTTTTTTCTCTTAACATATATTTTTCTTTAAAAAATAAATGTGTCTTTCCCCACTCCCTCTCCCCACTGGTAATGACTAGTTCTCTATATTTGTGAGTCTGCTTCTTTTTTCTTATATTCACTAGTTTGTTGTATTTTTTAGACTCCAGATATAAGCTGTATCATACAGTATTTGTCTTTCTCTGATTTATTTCACTTAGCATAATGCCCATGTATGTTACTACAAATGGCAAAATTTTGTTCTTTTTAATGGCTAAGTAGCATTCCATTGTGTGTGTGTGTGTGTGTGTATGTATATATACCACATCTCCTTTATCCATTCATCTGTTGATGGGCATTTAGGTTGCTTCCATATCTTGGCTATTGTAAATAATGCTGCTATGAACATTGGGGTGCAGGTATCTTTTTGAATTAGTGTTTCTGGGTTTTTTTGTATATATACCCAGGAGTGGAATTGCTGGGTCATATGGTAGTTCTATTTTTAGTTTTTTGAGAAACCTCCGTACTGTTTTCCACAGTGGCTGCACCAATTTACATTCCCACCAACAGTGTATGAGGGTTTCTTTTTCCCTACATCCTTGCCAACATTTGTTATTTGTGTCCTTTTTGATGATGGTCTTTCTGACAGGTGTGAGGTGATAATCTCTTTGTGGTTTTAATTTGCATTTTTCTGATGATTAACAATGTTGAGCATCTTTTCGTGTGCCTGTTGGCCATCTGTATGTCTTCTTTGGAAAAATGTCTATTCAGGTCTTCTGCTCTGCCCTGCCCTGCAAGATGGGAGTAGGGGATTAAGAGGTACAAACTATTATATATAAAATAAATAAGCTACAAGGATATATTTTACAACACATGGAATGTAGCCAATATTTTATAATAACTATAAATGGAGTATAACCTTTAAAAATTGTGAATCGTGGGCTTCCCTGGTGGCGCAGTGGTTGAGAGTCCGCCTGCCAATGCAGGGGACACGGGTTCGTGCCCCGGTCCGGGAAGATCCCACATGCCGCAGAGCGGCTGGGCCCGTGAGCCATGGCCACTGAGCCTGTGCGTCTGGAGCCTGTGCTCCGCAACGGGAGGGGCCACAACAGTGAGAGGCCCGTGTACCACAAAAAAAAAAAAAAAAAAAATTGTGAATCACTACGTTGTACATCTGTAACTTACATAATATTGTACATCAACTATACCTCAATAAAGCAAAACAAAACAAAAACTTACAAAAAGTGATGTTCACTGTAAAAAAATAATAAAAAATAAATGTGGATAATGGGCACCTGAGCACCGTTAGTTGTTAAGAACAAGAACTACAGAACCAGGCTGCTGGCGTTAGGATACCAGCTCTTCCACTTACAAATTCTATAACCTTAGCATGTTACCTAACTGCTCTGTGTCTCAGTTTTCTCATCTTTAAAATGGGGATAATAATAGCAGATGTCTTATGGGGTTGTGGTGAAGATTAAATGAGTTTGTTTACTCATTCAACTAGTATTTATTGAGGGCCCACTGTCTGCCAGGTACTGTTCTAGGTGCTGGGATATATAGCAATACTCAAAGCCCATAAAACCCTTTGTCCTCAGGAAGCATATATTCTAGAGAGAGAGGAGTAAGAAGCTAAATGATGAAATATATATTATGTTAGACAGGAATGAACACAAAGGGAAAAAATAAAGCAAGAGAGACTTGGAAATGTCAAGGTGGTTGGCACCATAGATAGGGTTGCCAGAGAAGGCTTCACTGAGAAGGGGACGTTTGAACAAAGCTCAAAGGAGGTGACTACTGCAAAATCCCTAGAGGAGTGCCTGGTAATGTTAATAAATGTTAGCTTTAAAAAAAATCTGTATTTGGGGCTTCCCTGGTGGCACAGTGGTTGAGAGTCTGCCCACCGATGCAGGGGACACAGGTTCGTGCCCTGGTCCGGGAAGATCCCACATGCCTCGGAGTGGCTAGGCCCGTGAGCCATGGCCGCTGAGCTTGCGCGTCCGGAGCCTGTGCTCCGCAACGGGAGAAGCTGCAACAGTGAGAGGCCCGCATACTGGGAAAAAAAAAAAAAAAATCTGTATTTGAAATATACCTTATTTTTATGTTTATAATACTTTTTAAATGATCAAGAAGAAGAAGACTATGTAGACATGTATAAATGACTGGAATAAATAGCAGAACCTTCATAACATTTTGGAAATGTTGGTCAAGGAATGCTTAGTTGTATCAAGAAAGCTTGCCACCAGGTGATACTGACCCACAGAGGGAAAAAAATTCAGCCAAAAACCAAATAATTCAAAAGTAATTTATATTTTAAAGAGAGAGACATAAAAAGACTTCAGTCATCTTCCTTGAAAATTGAGAACAGAAAACTATTGAATGTACAGAACTGGAAATGGACAACTATTCACTATTACAGAGCAAAAATGTAGATGGTAGAAGAATTCTACTATAACCTGTTAAAGAAGAGGGAAAGAAGGGTAGAAAAACTAAATGGGAGAGAAAAAGTGAAATTGGTATGTAGCGTGAACAATAGAAATGGACAAGCTGACACATACCCAAAAATAGAGAAAGAAAATAAGAAATGACAGACACTCACAAAAAGATAGAACAAGAGAAACGCATTGAGAGAATTTCATGGAGTCTAATCCCTATTTTTGGCTTTTGGATGTTATCATTAAAGACTAAAATTAGTGCTGCGTTTCTGTGACTTCAGGTATTAAATGGTGCAGTATTGGTGGTACTTTATTTACTGGAAGAATAAATGGAATTAAGGGCACAGGAGCCCCTACCCCTGAGGAAGCTCTCAGCTTGTTTAGAGTTAGGTTTTATATATGGTAGAATATCCTCAAAGATTCCACATGTGTCTGGAACTCGGAGAGGGTGAGCCCAAGGTGCACTGCCCAGGGACCTCTTTCCCCCACCTACAAATTACTCAAAGTGATGAACTCGAATAGCGAAAAATGTAGCAGCTTGAGCATTTTCCTCTGCAAGTTTTTGGCAGAGAGATTATATTTATATACAGAACTAATCTAGTTTTTAAGCAAGCTCTCTTTTTACTGAGGGTAGACCAACAAAATCATAGGCAGATTTAGTCATGCAATGCCTAAGAGATTCTGAGATACAGACTAATAAAACTAAGGCACAAATATTCATCCCACCAACAAGTAGACAAACAGAGAGAATATCACACCATAAGCTGCAGAGGTAACGAGGCTGAGAAGCAAAGGACCAGCATCCTGATGAAGCTTCCTATACAGAAGAGCCAAAATGGAAATTCAGGCTAAATGCAAAATGCAAAACATTTTTGGAAGGGAGCCCTGTAGAGTGTTTCAGGAGTACATTCTGATCCTGGTTCGGTGAGCTCAGAGCAAGAAGCTGATTCCCTGAGGCCTGGAGGAGCTATGTGTAGGGAACGGCAGCCAAACAGAAGGAAAATCAAACAAAATTAAGGGCCACTCTTCAAAGAGAAGCGATGTAAGACAGAGTAGAGCCTCCAGGGAGAGGGTGGCTTGTGGGGACGGAGCAGAGAGCGCTTCCATAAACCTCTCCTGGAATGTAAATCGGACGACCTTTCCACGTGAAGAAGTCCCTGCAAAGAGTCTTCACATTGCTCATGTTCCTAGGTCCAACAGGTCCACGTGTAGTGTTTTATTTTAAGGAAATAAATAATGTAGGTGAAAATGTACATGTGAGATAAATTTAAATAAATCATGGCACAGCTACATACAAGAGTTATTATGTAGTCATTAAAAATATCGTAAAATATTTTAAACAGAATATGGGCACTCCTAGTTAAAGATGGCAAGTTGAACCTCTACTCCCTTGGAAAACCCTACAAAGTTACGTTAAAAGGCTGAAAAAGGCAAAAGCCCATAAGGGTGAAGAACAGAAGGAGGCGGTAGCACATTAGAGATGCTGACAAAATTTTAGAAGCTTGAAAGCAAACAGAAGCGCATTGACTGACTTGATACACAAAAAAGAGGACCACTAAGTGCCCAGGGGTCAGGGGGCTATGGGGACACTAGAAGCAAGCCAGTCTCCTCCTCAGAAAGTGAGGGAGGTGGCAGCGGGTACAGGTGAAGCTGAAAATGTGGACTAGTTGAGACTTTATAAAAATTATCTAGATCCCACGTTACATTTCCCCAGCCCTGGGTCCATTCGTTCTGTTCCTTCCCACCCCGAGGAGGCCCCGAGGTAGGTCCTTCATGGGAAGTGCTGAGTGGCGCCAGCTCTAGAAGATGGCTAACCAGGTACAGCCAAGGGCAGGAATGACTTTGAGTTTCTGCTTTTCACTTTTCTCTGTTTTACAAATTATCTACAATAAACGTTCACTACTTTTAATCAGAAAAAATATTTTGAAAGTAATATATTCTTATAGTAAAACAGAATTGTAAGAGTGCTGAAGGGAGCAAAGTTAAAAGTCCCCTCTTGCCCATCCCTACCCACAGAGATAACCTCAATTTATTGTTGCTTTGGATATCCTTACAGAAAAAAAAAAATGTTTTAAGAAATAAAATGAAAGCAAGACAGAAGACAAGGTGGTGAAGACCAGGAGATTTCAGTTTTGTTAAAACTCAGAAAAGAGATGAAGACGTCCTTAGAGATTCTAAGAAGCTCTGATGCAAGGAAGGGGTTGGGGGGAAAGAGACAGGAAATGAATTCTGTCTTGTCTTCAAAGATGTTGGCTGAGGTAAGGGGGCCTAAGGTCTCTTAATTTGGCAACACTGTTCCATCATTAAAGAAACAATCTTTGGCACAAAAATAAAGTTAAAGAAATAACGAATAATTAGATTTTGGGATTGTACCCAGCCCTTGTTCTGCGTCCAGAGTAAAATCACAGCTCTTCTTGCCTTATGCAAATACACAGGTTTGGTTTCTTCTGTCACTACCGGCTATCTTGCCAAGGGGAACAATCTTGATTAATATAAGAATTTCCAAGGTCCTTTGTACACTTAAGGAAATACAACACATATGAAGTGGAGGTGTGATATGTCTTCTACATAGGTTACTCAGGCTATCTCTTAAATCAAATTAGCAAATTCAAAATGCTATAATATGCCCAGGGATTTCCCTGGGACTTCTGTACTTGAATCATGACATTTGTTAAAAGGAACGATGGGGAACTTCCCTGGAGGCGCAGTGGTTAAGAATCTGCCTGCTAATGCAGGGCACATGGGTTGGAGCCCTGGTCCGGAAAGATCCCACATGCCGGGGAGGACTAAGCCCGTGCACCACAAATACTGAGCCTGTGCTCTAGAGCCCATGAGCCACAACTACTGAGCTTGCACTCTAGAGTCCGTGAGTCACAACTGCTGAAGCCCGCGTGCCTGGAGCCCGTGTTCCGAAACAAGAGAAGCCACTGCGGTGAGAAGCCTGCCACCACAATGAAGAGTAGCCCCCGCTTGCCGCAACTAGAGAAAGTCCACACGCAGCAGCAGCCAATAAAAAAAAAAATAATAAATTTATATAAAAAAAGGAACGATGGAATGGACATAGAAAAAAATTCCTATGATACAGTGAGCTGTACTTTAGAAGACCGTTTTTCTTGTAATGTTCCTGGGAAGTGTTTTTAATGTACTCGAGAACCTTGAGAGATTATAGAAGATAGAGAAGGTGAGACTTACCTGAAATATCATTCATGACTTCACTCTTGAATGTAGAACAAATCTCGCCAGGGGAATTTGGGGGCCTGTTAAAACATGTTTTTGTTTTACCAGAAGGCAGCAAATCCACTCACAGAAAACCTGCCACAGACGATCGCTAGATTGCTCCATGGTTGGTTTGGAGGGTTTTGCCTTAGAATTTCTGAGGCGACAGGCTTATTTCCACCCGACACATTGAATTTTAAAGCTCTTTTCTTTAGAATTTGTTGCACATAGACATGCTTCTGAGATTCCACACACTCCCGCATGAGGCTGTAGGGGGTGAGTGAGAGTCTTGCTTGGGGAGCTTTCGGGGTGGGGTGGGCGCAGCCCTTCACCGGCTCCTCTGGGCTTGAAGGGCGCTCGTGGAGTCATGCTTTATTTTGAAAGAAAGGGTGCACTGCACAGCTCGCCCCCTTCTGCATATGTGACTGGCCTCCTCTCTTCCACCCCAAACTTTTTTACTTCCTTTTACCCAAGTCTGGTGAATTTCCTCTCTACCTCTTATATCTAAGAGAAGGTCACTTTTTGTAAAATAATCCAACTCTGGAACGAGATAAGAAACTCTTTGGTCTAATAAGATGTGAGAGAATCAGAATGGGGTTAAATTTAGCAGCGAGATAGGTCTGCTGGTCTTTTAAACACTCCATTCTGAGACCAGACTTCTGCAAGGGCCTCTACACTGACTTCTTCCAGCTTCAGGATCTGAAGCTCCTTACATTCTTCCTCCCCATCCAGCTGCAGGATTAAATTTTACTGAAATGACCAATGACTGGAGCTAGACCCTGGGTTGGGGGGTGGAGACAAAGGGCCTGAAAACGGCTAAGGGAATTGGAGGAGGGAACTGAGAGAGGGGAAGGATGAGAGGGTGCTGTCAGGGAGTGAGCCTGTTGCTATGACAGGTATGATGATCTTGTACCCCCAGGAATCTAGGACTAGAGCCCTGACCTCTTGCACAAAGGGAGGGTCAAGATTAAGATACAGATGAGCCACTATTAGTGCCCCAACTACCACTGTGTAAAGACTGTGTCTGTTGGAGAGGAATATAGGCCTAACTGAATACTCCCCAAGATTCCATATGTGTGCTCACACAGCTAAAAGTTAGGCCTTTTATTTATTTTTCTGACTGTATGCCCTCCTCCCTCCTTCTGTGATAAGAGATGTAAAGATGGTGTTAACACAAGTAATATCAGTTACTAGCAGTAAAATCAGAAAATACAGGTTAGTGAAAAAAAATTGTTACATATTCTGAAATCTCAGCATCCTGTCAAATCCACAATTTAAGCCTTTGGTGTCAAGACAACCAGATATTTTCCCATGCAAATGGGTACAAAATCAGCCCAGAGCACAGCACATTCATATTGGAGCTGACAGAGAGTTCCAGGAGGGATGTCACCAAGGAAAAAAAGAATGGAGCTAAGGTTTCCTAAGGTATTTGACCACATTGAGGGGGATTTCACAGTTTTGACAGCATCTGGGAAGAACTGGTCCTAGGTAAATAGCAAATCAAAGCAAATAAAATATGAGGCAATTTTTAAATCTAGAGGGAAAAATGTCACACAAGAAAGGAAGTGTAATCATAGTACACGATGTGGCTCAGCTATAAGCTATATTTAGACTTTATAATGTAAACACTAAATATTATTTTTAAGTGTTTATTTTAAAATGATTATAGATGCACAAGAAGTCACAAAGATAGTGCAGAGAGGCACCACTGAGCCTTCACCCAGTTTTTCCAAGTGGTTGCATTTACATAACTATCATACAGTATCAAACAGGAAATTGACATTGGTGCAATGTGTATGTATAGTTCTATGCCATTTTATCACATATGTAGATTCATGTGATCACCACTGCAATCAAGACACAGAACTATTCCATCATCCCAAATTGTCCCTCATGTTGCTCTTTTATAGTCGGTTGCGTACCCCACTCCCCACCGTGCCTAACATTACCCTGGCAACCACGAAGCTGTTCTCTATCTCTGTAATTTTATCATTTCAAGAGTGTTGTGTAAACAGAATCGCACAGTATGTGGCCCTGTGAGATTGGCTTTTTTCACTTAGCATAATACCCATCTAAATTGCTGCATATATCAAGAGTTTGTTCCTTTTTATTGTTGAGTAATATTCTAACTCAATATTGTTTAAAACAAAAATTGTGATATAATACCTGGCCAGCCAGGACCAGAGTCTGGTAATAACTATAATAATGATAATAGCTAACAATTATTGAGTGCTTAAAATTTGCCAGACACTGTGCTCAGTGCTTCATCTGCATCATCTCATTTAATGCCTACAACAACAACAACAGCAACAACTTTTATTATCTCATTTTACAGACAGGGAAACTGAGACTCAGAGAGGTTAGGTAGCTTTCTCAGGGCTAAGCATCTAGTAAGCTTAGTCTGGCCCAGAGTCCAAGCTCTTAGTATGAACATATACTGAAGAAACAGTACAGCATTTTATTCCTAGGCCTCAAAAGGAGAAAAGCTAGGCTGTGCCTGCTGTGAGTGTTATCTCCCTACGGGAGACGTGCTAGCTGGCCCAGCCCACCTCTAAGTAAAGGCTGAAGAGCACAGAGTGTTTCTCAAAACTCAGGAACTCAATTTCTGATGTTAGGCAACTAAAATTAGATTTACCTTTACAACACAAGTAGGTTGACTTACAGATGGCTTCTTAGCTTTATAACTTCTACCAAAGACTCCAGGATCCTTCACTGAGTGGAGACCATTAAAAGGATGTAAATGGCAATATAAAGATTTAATATGCCCAGAAATATAGAAATCAATCTCGGAGCCAATTTGAGATGAATGCCTTTAGGCCCTAAATAAGCCTGAGTGGTTTTTACAAAGCCTGATAAAATACTTATCATTATGAATGAGCAACCGTTCTGACTATAGGGTTAAATTAATTTACTGACTTGCCAAAACCAGAGGAAGAGTAAACATGTTTCTAATAGAAGTTTCCATAGAAAAGGCGTCTTAGACTAGAGCTGAAAGGGCACCATTTAACACTTTCTGCCTCCTAGATCTTTTCCTGGGAGAGGCAAGACTGTCCAGGCCCCCAGATGACCTGGGCACTTGGCTTGCTGATTTGATCACCAACTCGCTGGGTCTCGCAGCGGCCCTCTCTGCAGAGCAGATTGATGATGACTGTCCTAAGCATCAGCAAGAAGCGCTAGGCGGAGGGATGGCTCTCCTTCTGGGGAACAACTCTACTGATGGCTGCAATAAGCCTGTGGTAATGACAAAACCTGCTCAGCATCCTTGTGCTCTGTTCTCTGGGTGCTGGTGATAAAAACCTTGCTCTAACAATGAAAATAAGGGCAGCAGCTCACATCCGTGAAATGCTTGCATGTCAGGAACTTTACATGTGTCATGTCCTTTAGCCTTTACAACAATTCTGAGTTAGGTAATACGATCATTCTCATTTTGTGAATGGGAAAATGAGTTTGGAGACATGAGATGACCATGGTCACTCAGCTGGCCTCAGTGGTGCTGGGGTGAACCAGGCAGGCTAAGGTAACTTTTGGTTACCTCAGGGTCACCAAATAGCTGATGAAGGAAGTTTCCTTTATTGAAGTATTACAGCTAGTAAATGAGAGAAGAATGATACCACCATTTTGCAACTCCCTACTGAATTAATGGAATTAATCATTAGGCAGTGATCATCAGTAGTTTCTGACGTTATTAAAGACTCAAGCATACATTATGTACTTCCAACACCACCTATGAAAGGTTGCCAAAAAGGAGAACTTGAATCCGATTAAACCTCTAGATCTAATAACCAATTTATATGAAATAAAAAGAACAGAGTAACATGTTAAAGAAACCATGGGATGTAATCAGCAAAATCTAGCTCATGGGAAACTCTATAGGATAAAAAAATCTAGTTTCTCCAACAGAAAAATTGTAAGCAAAAGAAAAAGCCTTGGAGAGAGATTCTATAAATTACAAGATATTTAAGAGACATATTAAGCAATAGCAATATATGAACCTCATTTGGATGTCTATTCAAACGAATAAACCATTAAAAAAGCAAGACTATATACTGGACAATTGGGGAAATGGGAGAACTGATTAGCTATATGATGCTATTAAGGAGTTGGTAATTTTGGGGGGAGTATGATTGATGGGATGGAGGTTATGATTTTAAGAAGGAAATCTTTAGAGACATAATTGATGTGATGACTGGGATTTACTTCAAAATTATCTATGAAACTTATTTATTTTATAACTGCAAGTTTGTACCTCTTAATCCTCTTCACCCTCTTTTGCCCATCCTCCCACCTCCATCTCCTCTGGCAACCACCAGTTTTTTCTCTGTATCTATGAGTCTATTTCTGTTGTTTGTTCTTTTGTTTTTCAGATTCCACATATAAGTAAAATCATAAGGTATTTGTCTTCCTCTTTCTGACTTATTTCACTTAGCAAAACACCCTCTAGGTCTATCCATGTTGTCATAAATGGCAAGATTTCCTTTTTTTTTTTTTTATAACTGAGTGATATTCTTTTTTATGGGTGAGTAATATCACATCTTCTTTATCCATTCATTGATGGACACTTTGTTTCCGTGTACTGGCTATTGTAAATAATGCTACAATGAACATTGGGGTGCATATATCTTTTCAAATTATTAAGTGTTTTCATTTTCTTCAGATAAATACCCAGAAATGGAATTGCTGGATCGTATGGTAGTTCTATTTTTAATTTTTTGAGGAAACTCCATACTGTTTTCCATAGTGGCTGTACCAGTTTACATTCCCACCGACAGCGCACAGTCCATTCTGACAGATGTGAAATGTAGTGTACAGCATAGAGAATGTAGTCATAACTTTGTATGGTAACAGATGGTAACTAGACTCACAGTAATGATCATTTTGTAACGTATAAAAATACCAAATTACTATGTTGAACACCTGAAACTATGATAATACTGTAAGTCAGCTATACCTCAATAAAATTAAATATATAGGAGGAATATATGTATTACTTTATAAGAAAACCCACAAAAAACTAAATCTCAAGAGCAGAAAAGTGAGTGAGGGTCTAGGACTAATAAGAGTTCATGAGTTGATTGTTGAAGCTTGATGATGGACACATGGGGCTTTGTTGCACTATTTTCTCTCCTTTTATACATGACTGAAATTTTTCATAACAAAAGTTAAAGAAATAAAGCACTCTCGGACTTCCCTGGTAGCGCAGTGGATGAGAATCCGCCTGCCAATGCAGGGGATACGGGTTCGATCTCTGTTCCGGGAAGATCCCACATGCTGCAGAGTAACTAAGCCCGTGCACCACAACTACCAAGCCTGCGCTCTACGGCCCGCGAGCCACGACTACTGAGCCCATGTGCTGCAACTACTGAAGCCCACAGACCTAGAGCCCGCCCTCTGCAACAAAGAGAAGCCACATCAAGGTGAAGCCTACGCACTGCAATGAAGAGTAGCCCCTGCTCGCCACAACTAGAGAAAGCCCACGTGCAGCAACGAAGACACAACGCAGCCAAAAATAAATAAAATTAAAAAAAGAAAAAAGCACTCTCAGAAAGAGTAGCCATGGGGCTTCCCTGGTGGTGCAGTGGTAGAGAGTCAGCCTGCTGATGCAGGGGACATGAGTTCGTGCCTCGATCTGGGAAGATCCCACATGCCGCGGACCAGCTGGGCCCGTGAGCCATGGCCGCTGAGCCTGTGTGTCCAGAGCCTGTGCTCCGCAACGGGAGAGGCCACGATGGTGAGAGGCCCGCGTACTGCAAAAAAAAAAAAAAAAACCAAAAAGAAAGAGTAGCCATGAATGAAGGAAGAAGGAAAAAAAAAAAAAAGCAGGGGAAGTATAATATCCCAGGATCCAAGAAAAGAAATGCTTCAGGAAGGAGGGAGTGTCAAGTGGGCCAGGTGCTACTGATGGGTCATGTAGCTGGGCACTGAGGGTGATGCCAGGTGTCTCCAGGAAGGAGCCTGCACACCTCCGTCCTCTCTCACTTCAGGGTGAATTCCATGCTGCCCAGGACAGTGTTGAGGGGTGGGGTTTCCTTAGTCTCCTCCCTTGCCAGCCTCATCCCTGTTTACTCAGAATACTTAGCAATCCTTCTGCAAGTAGGACTCTCAGAATCTCTGAGGCAAGTGTGTAGGTGACACTGCCTGCCTCTCCAATTTATGCCATGCCAGGGAACAGTTTTTAAAGTTCTGTTGACACGATGATCAAGGGGGACTTAGTGAAGCCCCCATGAGCATGCAAATTTAGTTTCCAGAGTCTAGACCAAAGGTACTGACTTGTTAATTATAATCTCATGAAACCCTCTTATTTGTTTCAAGATTACCTCAGTCGAACAAACGTATGGACACCAAGTGGGGAAAGCCGTGGGGGCATGGGGATGGTGGTGTGCTGAATTGGGTGATTGGGATTGACATGTATACACTGATGTGTGTAAAATTGATGACTAATAAAAATAAAAAAAGATTACCTCAATCATGTTTTAGGTTTTGGTAGTGATTTTGTTATCAGAAGGAAGGAAATTTGGGGGAGAAGATATTAACTCCTTTGTGCCACATTTTCTCAACTCCATTGAACTCTCTTAAATGGCCTACCTCTCTCTGCCCATCTTTGTTTCCCCACCTCACATGCCCTTTTCTCCCTCTCCCTTAACTGTCTACTGTACGCAGTGAATGTGGTATCTGGAAGTTCATGGTTTTCAGCCCATCCCCACCCTGGCTCCTTTTGTTAAAATTTTTTTTACTTTATATTAGAGTATAGTTGATTTACAATGTTGTGTTAATTTCAGGTATACAGCAAAGTGATTCAGTTATACATATACATATATTCATTCTTTTTCAGATTCTTTCCTTGTATAGGTTATTACAAAATATCGAGTCTGTTTCCCTGTGCTGTATGGTAGGTCCTTGTTGGTCATCTATTTTATATACAGTAGTGTGTATATGTTAATCCCAAACTCCTAATTTATCCCTCCCCCCGCCTTTCCCCTTTGGTAACCATAAGTTTTTTTTTGAAATCTGTAAGTCTGTTTATGTTTTGTACATAAGGTCATTTGTATCATTTTTATAGATTCTACATATAAGTGATATCATATGATATTTGTCTTTCTCTGTCTGACTTACTTCACTTAGCATGATAATCTCCAAGTCCACCGATGTTGCTGCAAATGGCATTATTTCATTCTTTTTTATGGCTGAGGAATATTCTGTTGTATATATGGACCACATCTTCTTTATTCATTCCGCTGTCAGTGGACACTTAGGTTGCTTCCATGTCTTGGTTATTGTGAGTAGTGCAGCCAGGAACATAGGGGTGCATGTATCTTTTCGAATTATGGTTTTCTCTGGATATATACCCAGAAGCGGGATTGCTGGATCATATGGTAGCTCTATTTTTAGTATTTTAAGGAACCTCCATACTGTTCTTCACAGTGGTTTTATCAATATACATTCCCACTGACAGTGTAGGAGGGTTCCCTTTTCTCCACACCCTCTCCAGCATTTATTTTTGGTAGACTTTTTGATGGTGGCCATTCTGACCGGTGTAGTTTTGATTTACATTTCCCTAATAATTAGCAATGTTATGCATCTTTTCATGTGGTTTTTAGCCATCTGTATGTCTTCTTTGGAGAAATGTCTGTTTTTGATTGGGTTGTTTGTTTTTTTTGATATTGAGCTCATGAGCTGTTTGTATATTTTGGAGATTAATCCTTCATTGGTCGCATCATTGCAAATATTTTCTCCCATTCTGTGGGTTTTTTAGTTTTGTTTATGGTTTCCTTTGCTATGCAAAAGCTTTTAAGTTTAATTAGGACCCATTTGTTTTTGTTTTTATTTTCATTACTCTAGGAGGTAGATCAAAAAAGATATTGCTGCGATTTATGACAAAGAGTGTTCTGCCTATGTTTTCCTCTAAGAGTTTTGTAGTATCCAGTCTTCATTTACATCTTTAATCCATATTGAGTTTATTTTTTGTGTATGGTGTTAGAGAATGTGCTAATTTCATTTTTTACATGTAGCTGCCCAGTTTTCCCAGCATCATTTATTGAAGAGACTCTCTTTTCTCCATTGTATATTCTTTCCTTCTTTGTTGTAGATTAATTGACCATAGGTATGTGGGTTTATGCTGGACTTTCTATCCTGTTCTAATGATCTATATTTCTGTTTTTTGCCAGTACCATACTGTCTTGATGACTATAGCTTTGTAGTATAGTCTGAAGTCAGGGAGCTTGATTCTTCCAGCTCCGTTTTTCTTTCTCAGGATTGCTTTGTCTATTTGGGGTCTTTTGTGTCTCCATACAAATTAAAAAATTTTTTGTTCTAGTTCTGTGAAAAATGCCATTGGTAATTTGATAGAGATTGCATTGAATCTGTAGATTGCTTTGAGTAGTATAGTCATTTTGACAATATTGATTCTTCCAATCCAAAAACAGGGTATGTCTTTCCATCTGTTTCAGTCATCTTTGATTTCTTTGATCAGCGTCTTATAGCTTTCAGAGTACAAGTCTTTTGCCTCCTTAGGTAGGTTTATTCCTAGGTATTTTATTCTTTTTGATGCAATGGTAAATGGGATTTTCCCCTTAATTTCTCTTTCTGATCTTTTGTTGTTAGTGTATACAAATGCAAGAGATTTCTGTGTATTAATTTAGTATCCTGCAACTTTACCGAATTCATTGATGAGCTCTAGTAGCTTTCTTTAGGATTTTCTTTGGATAGTGTCGTGTCATCTGCAAACAGTTACAGTTTTACTTCTTTTTTTTTTTTTTTTTGCGGTATGTGGGCCTCTCACTGTTGTGGCCTCTCCCATTGTGGAGCACAGGCTCAGTGGCCATGGCTCACAGGCCCAGCCACTCCACGGCATGTGGGATCTTCCCGGACCGGGTCATGAACCCATGTCCCCTGCATCGGCAGGTGGACTCTCAACCACTGCGCCACCAGGGAAGCCCACAGTTTTACTTCTTCTTTTCCAATTTGGATTCCATTTATTTCTTTTTCTTCTCAAATTGCCATGGCTAGGACTTCCAAAACTATGTTGAATAAAAGTGGCAAGAGTGGACATCCTTGTCTTGTTCCTGATCTTAGAGAAAATGCTTTCGGCTTTTCACCATTAAGTTTGATGTTAGCTGTGTGTTTGTCATATATGACCCTTATTATGTTGAAGTAGGTTCCCTCTATGACCATTTTCTCGAGAGGTTTTTTTATCATACATGGGTGTTGAATTTTGTCAAAAGCTTTTTCTGCATCTACTGAGATGATCATATGGTTTTTATTCTTCAGTTTTTTAATATGGTGTATCACACTGATTTGATTTGTGAATATTGAAAAATCCTTGTATCACTGGGATAAATCCCACTTGATAATCCTTTTAATGTATTGTTGGATTCAGTTTTCTAGTATTTTGTTGAGGATTTTTGTATCTATGTTCATCAGGGATGTTGGTCTGTAATTTTCTTTTTTTGTGGTATCTTTATCTGGTTTTGGTATCAGGGTGATGGTGGCTTCATAGAATGAGTTCGGGAGTGTTCCTACCTCTGCAATTTTTGGGAATAGTTTCAGAAGGATAGGTTTTAACTCTTCTCTAAATGTCTGATAGAATTTGCCTGTGAAGCCATCTGGTCCTGGACTTTTGTTTGTGGGAAGTTTTCAAATCACAGTTTCAATTTCAGTGCTTGTGATTGGTCTGTTCATATTTTCTATTTCTTCCTGGTTCCATCTTAGGAGATTGTACCTTTCTAAGAATTTGTCCATTTCTTCTAGGTTGTCCATTTTATTGGCATATAATTGCTTGTAGTAGTCTCTTATGATCCTTTGTATTTCTGTAGTGTCAGTTGTAACTTCTTTTTCATTTCTAATTTTATTGATTTGAGCCCTCTCCCTTTTTTCTTGATGAGTCCGGCTAACGGCTTATCAATTTTGTTTATCTTTTCAAAGAACCATTTTTTAGTTTCACTGATCTTTTCTATTGTTTTCCTTGTCTCTATTTCATTTATTTCTGCTCTGATCTTTATGATTTCTTTCCTTCTGCTAACTTTGGGTTTTGTTTGTTCTTCTTTCTCTAGTTGCATTAGGTGTAAGGTTAGGTTGTTTATTTGAGATTTTTCTTGTTTCCTGAGGTAAGATTGTATCGTTATGAGCTTCTCTCTTAGAACTGCTTTTGCTGCATCCGATAGGTTTCAGATTGTCGTGTTTTCATTGCCATTTGTCTCTAAGTGTTTTTTATTTCCTCTTTGATTTTTTCAGTGATCCATTGGTTGTTTAGTAACATATTGTTTAGCCTCCAAGTGTTTCTGGTTTTTACAGTTTTTTTCTTTTAGTTCATTTATAATCTAATAGTGTTTTGGTCAGAAAAGATGCTTGATATGATTTCAGTTTTCTTTTTTAAAATTATTATTTATTTATTTATTTATCTTTGGCTGCATTGGGTCTTCGTTACTATGCATGGGCTTTCTCTAGTTGTGGTGAGCAGGGGCTACTCTTGGTTGTGGTGTATGGGCTTCTCATTGCGGTGGCTTTTCTTGTTGCAGAGCACAGCCTCTAGGCACGCAGACTTCAGTAGTTGTGGCACGTGGGCTCTAGAGCTCAGGCTCAGTAGTTGTGGTGCACGGTCTTAGTTGTTCCATGGCATGTGGTATCTTCCTGGACCAGGGCTTGAACCTGCATCCCCTGCATTGGCAGGCGGATTCTTAACCATTGCACCACCAGGGAAGTCCTGATTTCAGTTTTCTTAAATTTACCGAGGCTTGCTTTGTGGCCCAGCACATGATCTATCCTGGAGAATGTTCCATGTGCACTTGAGTAGAATGTGCATTCTTCTGCTTTTGGATGGAATGCTCTATAAATAAGAGCATTTAAGTTCATCTGATCTAATGTGTCATTTAAGGCCGACATTTCTTTATTGATTCTCTGTCTGGATGATCCGTCCATTGATATCAGTGGGGTGTTAAAGTCCCCCCCTATTATTGTGTTACTGTTGATTTCTCTCTTTTTTTTTTTTTTTTTTTTGCTGTTAGCATTTGCCTTACATATTGAGGTGCTTCTATGTTAGGTGCATATATATTTTCACTTGTTATATCTTCTTCTTGGATTGATCCCTTGATCATTATGTAGTTTCCTTCTTTGTCCCTTGTAACAGTCTTTATTTTAAAGTCTATTTTTTTCTGATATGAGTATTGCTACTCCAGCTTTCTTTTGATTTCTGTTTGCATGGAATACCTTTTTTCCATCCCCTCACTTTCATTCTGTATGTGTTCCTAGATGTGAAGTGGGTCTCTTGTAGACAGCATATATAAAGGTCTTATTTTTGTATCCATTCAGCCTGGCTTTTGGTTGGGGCATTTAATCCATTTACATTTAAGGTGATTATCTATATGTATGTTCTTACTGCCATTTTGTTAACTACTTTGGATTTTTCTTTGTAGGTCTTTTTTCTTCCCTTCCTCTTTTGTTCTCTTTTGTGATTTGATGACTATCTTTAGTGTTTTGTTTTGTTTGCTTTTTGGTTTGTTTGTTTATATTCATTTAGCCAGTCTATGTTTTTTGGTTGGAGCATTTAATCCATTTATATTTAAGGTAATTATTGATGTGTGTGTCCTATTGCCATTTATTTTCTTAATTGTTTTGGGTTTGTTTTTGTAGGTCTTTTTGTTCCCTTCCTCTTTTGTTCTCTTCTCTTGTGGTTTGATGACCATCTTTAGTATTATGTTTGGGTTGCTTTTTTGTTTTTGTTTGTGTATCTATTGTAGTTTTTTGGCTTGCATTTCCCATGAGGTTTTGATAAAGCAGTCTATATATATACAAGTTTGTTTTAAGTTGTGGATCTCTTAATTTCAAATGCAGTTCCCATTTTCTGCATTCATATTCTCCTCACAGTTGCTGGTTTTGATATCATATTTGTGTACGGATGATTTCCTGCTTTCACTGTATGTTTACTTTACCAGTGAGTTTTCCCATTTGTGGTTTTCTTGTTTCTAGTTGTGGCCTCTTTGTTTTCCCCCTTTGTCTAGAGAAGTTCCTTTAGCATTTGTTGTAAAGCTGTTTTGGTGGTGCTGAATTCTCTTAGCTTTTACTTGTCTGTAAAGCTTTTGATTTCCCCATCAGGTCTGAACAAAAGCCTTGCTGGGTAGAATATTCTTGGTTGTAGGATTTTCCCTTTTATTGCATTAAATATATTGTGCACCTCCCTGCTAGCCTGCAGAATTTCTGCTGAATAATCAGGTGATAACCTTATGGGGATTCCCTTGTATGGTTTTTTTTTTTTTAATTTTTATTTATTTTTGGCTGTGTTGGGTCTTCGTTGCTGTGCACAGGCTTTCTCTAGTTGTGGTGAGCGGGGGCTACTCTTCATTGTGGTGTGTGGGCTTCTTATCGTGGTGGCTTCTCTTGTTGCGGAGCATGGGCTCTAGGCACACAGGCTTCAGGAGTTGTGGCGTGTGGGCTCAGTAGTTGTGGCTCACGGGCTCTAGAGTGCAGGCTCAGTAGTTGTGGTGCACATGTTGCTCCGCGGCATGTGGGATCTTCCAGGACCGGGGATTGAACCCATGTCCCCTGCATTGGCAGGTGGATTCTTAATCACTGCACCACCAGGAAGTCCCCATTGTATGTTATTTGTTGCTTTTGTCTTGTTGCTTTTAATATTTTCTCTTTAATTTTTGTCAGTTTGATTAATATGTTCCTCCTTGGGTTTATCCTGTATGGGACCCTATGTTTCTTGAACTTGAGTGTTTCCTTTCCCACGTTAGGGAAGTTTTTGTCTATTATCTCTTCAAATATTTTCTCAGGCCCTTTCTCCCTCTCTTGTTCTTCTAGGACCACTATAAGGCAAGTGTTGGTGCATTTAATCTTGTCCCAGAATTCTCTTAGACTGTCCTCATTTCTTTTCATTCTTTTCTCTTTATTCTCTTACCCAACAGTGATTTCCATTGATCTGTCTTCAGCTCACTTATTCGTTCTGCCTCATTTATTCTGCTATTGATTCCTTCTAGTGTATTTATCATTTCAGTTGTTGTATTGTTCGCTCTGTTCTTTAAATCTTCTAGCTTTTTTTTTTTTTTTTTTTTTTTTTTTTTTTGCGGTACGTGGGCCTATCACTGTTGCGGAGCACAGGCTCCGGATACGCAGGATCAGCGGCCATGGCTCACAGGCCCAGCTGCTCGGCGGCATGTGGGATCTTCCCAGACCGGGGCATGAACCTGGGTCCCCTGCATTGGCAGGCAGACTCTCAACCACTGCACCACCAGGGAAGCCCCCAAATCTTCTAGCTCTTTGTTAAACATTTCTTGTATCTTCTCAGTCTGTGCCTCCATTCTTTTTCTGAGATATCGGATCATCTTTATTATCATTACTCTGAATTCTTTTACAAGTATATTGCTCATCTCCATTTCACTTAGTTGTTCTTCTGGGGTTTTATCTTGTTCCTTCATCTGGAATATATTTCTCTGCTATCTCATTTTGTCTAACTTTCTGTGTTTGTGGTCTCCGTTCCACAGGCTGCAGGATTGTAGTTCCTCTTGCTTCTGGTGTCTGCCCCCTGGTGGGTTGGTTTGGTCCAGGGGCTTGTGCAGGCTTCCTGGTAGGAGGGACTGATGCCTGCCCACTGGTGGGTGAGCTGGGTCTTGTCCCTCTGGTGGGCAGGGCCATGTCAAGTGGTGTGTTAAGAAGTGACTGTGGGCTCAGAATGACTTTAGGCAACCTTAGTCAACCTTAGGCAACCTAAGTCTGCTTACGGGTGGGGCTGTGTTCCCTCCTTGTTGGTTGTTTGGCCTGAGGCATCCTAGCACTGGAGCCTGCAGGCTGTTGGGTGGGACCACGTCTCAGTGCCAAAATGGCCACCTCTAGGAGAGCTCACATCAATGAATATTCCCTGGGGCCTCTGCCACCAGTGTCTTTATCCCCATGGTGAGCCACAGCCGACCTGCCTCCCCAGGATACCCTCCAAGACCTGCAGGTAGGTCTGGCCCAAGCTCCTATGGAGTCACTACTTTGCCCTGGGTCCCAGTGCATGTGAAAACTTATGTATGCCCTCCAAGAGTGGAGTTTCTGTTTCCCCCAGTCCTGTGGAGCTCCTGCTCTCAAGCCCCACTTGCCTTCAAAGTTAAATGCTCTCAGTCTCCTCCTCCTGATGCCAGCCCCCAGGCTGAGGAGCCTGACATGGGGCTCAGAACTCTCACTTCTATGGGAGAACCTCTGTGATATAATTATTTTCCAGTTTGTGGGTCACCCACCTGGCGGGTATGGGATTTGAGTATATCACAAAAGTGCTCCTCCTACTGTCTCATTATGGCTTCTTCTTTGTCTTTGGATGTAGAGTATCTTTTTTGGTAGGTGCTAGTGTTTTTTGATGATGGTTGTTCAGCAGTTAGTTATGATTTTGGTGTTTTCGTGAGAGGAGGGGAGTTCAAGTCCTTCTACTCCACCATCTTGTCCCAGCCAAACTCTACTCTGGCTCCTTTAGGTGGCAGCCTCCAGGCATAGCCCATTTTTCAGATGCAGACGTGAATAATTCAGCCCTGGATACCTAGCACTTGGGTGTGTTGTTCTCACCTATCCTAGGTATTTGTCTTGCTGCTCAGTTTTGCTCATCGTCTTCCCCAGCCCTTCTGATTTGATCCATTCCCTTGCATTCCCGGAGGCAACCCTGGCTCCCTTTAAGTCTGGCCTCTGCCTCTCTATTCCCGCAGGACACTCTGGGAACAATGGCCATCACCTGAATGGATGGCGGCCCCACCTGCCTCTCCCCAGTGTTGTGTGCAAGTCCAAGACAATTTTTGCAAAATCCCTGGAGGCCAGCAGTTTTGAGTAATGTGTGATGCACAGGGAAGATGTGTGTCCACTGTTGTCTGACCTTAGGTCGACTGCCTTATGGTGTAAGAACAGAGTTCAGAGGACCTGCAGCAGGACTCGCTAACCTCTATGGTGGTAATAAAGGATCAACTGAGTCACATTCTACAGAACCACCAAGAATGGATGAGATGAGTCTTGGCCTCAGGTTTGGCTCATTTCTGTAACCATCTGCCTCTAGTCGCTTTCTTCCTTGTGGGGCTCCCATGGGAGCAGCTGTCCAGCTGTGCCTCTTTACACAGACTGTTGTAGGATCTCCTGGGAATGGTCACACCCCTGCCTTCCCCCATACAGTGCTCTCCTTACACACACACATGCACAAACCTACATAACCAGGAGTTGTATGCAGGTTGCATTGCTTAATTAAAAAGAAACTTAGGACTCAAGGGCTCCCTTCTGATTGTTTTACATTTTCATCTCGTAATCTTTGCTTCTGTGTTGATGGGTTGACTCTTCAAGCTATTTTAGGATGCTGGTCCTGTATTTTGCATAATTATGAGTTATCATCTTTTCTTCACACATACTTGTCTTTTGTGTTAATTCTGACTTTGTCTCCATTTCCAATTCTGTTATCTCTCCTGTGTGATTAAATCATTTGTATTTTTCTGCTTGCACAAGGTCCAGAATATATAGGAAGTTACACCAACAACTCAGCTCTCAGGAAATTGATTTTATTTTCTTTTATTTTATTTTAAAAAGCATTTTATGGTAACACATTTTTTGTTAGTTTCTGCTTTATAACAAAGTGAATCAGTTATACACATACATATGTTCCCATATTTCTTCCCTCTTTTATCTCCTTCCCTCCCACCCTCCCTATCCCACCCCTCCAGGCGGTCACAAAGCACCGAGCTGATCTCCCTGTGCTATGCGGCTGCTTCCCACTAGCTATCTACCTTACGTTTGGTAGCGTATATATGTACATGCCTCTCTCTCGCTTTGTCATAGCTTACCCTTCCCCCTCCCCATATCCACAAGTCCATTCTCTAGTAGGTCTGTGTCTTTATTCCTGTCTTACCCCTAGGTTCTTCATGACACATTTTTCTTAAATTCCATATATATGTGTTAGCATACGGTATTTGTCTTTCTCTTTCTGACTTACTTCACTCTGTATGAAAGACTGTCGGTCTATCCACCTCATTACAAATAGCTCAATTTCGTTTCTTTTTATGGCTGAGTAATATTCCATTGTATGTATGTGCCACATCTTCTTTATCCATTTATCCGATGGTGGACACTTAGGTTATTTCCATCTCTGGGCTATTGTAAATAGAGCTGCAATGAACATTTTGGTACATGACTCTTTTTGAATTATGGTTTTCTCAGGGTATATGCCCAGTAGTGGGATTGCTGGGTCGTATGGTAGTTCTATTTGTAGTTTTTTAAGGAACATCCATACTGTTCTCCATAGTGGCTGTACCAATTCACATTCCCACCAGCAGTGCAAGAGGGTTCCCTTTTCTCCACACCCTCTCCAGCATTTATTGTTTCTAGATTTTTTGATGATGGCCCTTCTGACTGGTGTGAGATGATATCTCATTGTAGTTTTGATTTGCATTTCTCTAATGGTTAATGATGTTAAGCATTCTTTCATGTGTTTGTTGGCAGTCTGTATATCTTCTTTGGAGAAATGTCTATTTAGGTCTTCTGCCCATTTTTGGATTGGGTTGTTTGTTTTTTCGTTATTGAGCTGCATGAGCTGCTTATAAATTTTGGAGATTAATCCTTTGTCAGTTGCTTCATTTGCAAATATTTTCTTCCATTCTGAGGGTTGTCTTTTGGTCTTGTTTATGGTTTCCTTTGCTGTGCAAAAGCTTTGAAGTTTCATTAGGTCCCATTTGTTTATTTTTGTTTTTATTTCCATTTCTCTAGTAGGTGGGTCAAAAAGGATCTTGCTGTGATTTATGTCATAGAGTGTTCTGCCTGTGTTTTCCTCTAAGAGTTTGCTCGTTTCTGGCCTTACATTTAGGTCTTTAATCCATATTGAGGTTATTTTTGTGTATGGTGTTAGGGAGTGATCTAATCTCATACTTTTACATATACCTGTCCAGTTTTCCCAGCACCACTTATTGAAGAGGCTGTCCTTTCTCCACTGTACATTCCTGCCTCCTTTATCAAAGATAAGGTGACCATATGTGTGTGGGTTTATCTCTGGGCTTTCTATCCTGTTCCATTGATGTATATTTCTGTTTTTGTGCCGCTACCATACTGTCTTGATTACTGTAGCTTTGTAGTATAGTCTGAAGTCAGGGAGCCTGATTCCTCCAGCTCCATTTTTCGTTCTCAAGATTGCTTTGGCTATTCGGGGTCTTTTGTGTTTCCATACAAATTGTGAAATTTTTTGTTCTAGGTCTGTGAAAAATGCCAGTGGTAGTTTGATAGGGATTGCATTGAATCTGTAGATTACTTTGGGTAGTAGAGTCATTTTCACAATGTTGATTATTCCAATCCAAGAACATGGTATAGCTCTCCATCTATTTGTATCATCTTTAATTTCTTTCATCAGTGTCTTATAATTTTCTGCATAAAGGTCTTTTGTCTCCTGAGGTAGGTTTATTCCTAGGTATTTTATTCTTTTTGTTGCAATGGTAAATGGGAGTGTTTTCTTGATTTCGCTTTCAGATTTTTCAACATTAGTGTATAGGAATGCCAGAGATTTCTGTGCATTAATTTTGTATCCTGCTACTTTACCAAATTCACTGATTAGCTCTAGTAGTGTTCTGGTGGCATCTTTAGGATTCTCTATGTATAGTATCATGTCATCTGCAAACAGTGACAGTTTTACTTCTTCTTTTCCGATTTGGATTCCTTTTACTTCCTTTTCTTCTCTGATTGCTCTGGCTAAAACTTCCAAAACTATGTTGAATAAGAGTGGTTAGAGTGGGCAACCTTGTCTTGTTCCTGATCTTAGTGGACATGCTTTCAGTTTTTCACCATTGAGGACGATGTTAGCTGTGGGTTTGTCATATATGACCTTTATTATGTTGAGGAAACTTCCCTCTATGCCTACTTTCTGCAGGGTTTTTATCATAAATGGGTGTTGAATTTTGTCGAAAGGTTTCTCTGCATCTATTGAGATGATCATATGGTTTTTCTCCTTCAATTTGTTAATATGGTTTATCACATTGATTGATTTGCATATATTGAAGAATCCTTGCATTCCTGGAATAAACCCCACTTGATCATGGTGTATGATCCTTTTAATTTGCTGTTGGATTCTGTTTGCTAGTATTTTGTTGAGGATTTTTGCATCTATGTTCATCAGTGATATTGGCCTGTAGTTTTCTTTCTTTGTGACATCGTTGTCTGGTTTTGGTATCAAGGTGATGGTGGCCTCATAGAATGAGTTTGGGAGTGTTCCTCCCTCTGCTATATTTTGGAGGAGTTTGAGAAGGATAGGTGTTAGCTCTTCTCTAAGTGTTTGATAGAATTCGCCTGTGAAGCCATCTGGTCCTGGACTTTTGTTTGTTGGAAGATTTTTAATCACAGTTTCAATTTCAGTGCTTGTAATTTTCTGTTGATATTTTCTATTTCTTCCTGATTCAGTCTTGGCAGGTTGTGCATTTTTAAGAATTTGTCCATTTCTTCCAGGTTGTCCATTTTATTGGCATAGAGCTGCTTGTAGTAATCTCTCATGATCTTTTGTATTTCTGCAGTGTCAGTTGTTACTTCTCCTTTTTCATTTCTAATTCTATTGATTTGAGTCTCCTCCCTTTTTTTCTTGATGAGTCTGGCTAATGGTTTATCAATTTTGTTTATCTTCTCAATGAACCAACTTTTAGTTTTATTGATCTTTGCTATCGTTTCCTTCATTTATTTTTCATTTATTTCTGATCTGATTTTTATGATTTCTTTCCTTCTGCTAACTTTGGGGGGTTTTTGTTCTTCTTTCTCTAATTGCTTTAGGTGCAAGGTTAGGTTGTTTATTCGAGATGTTTCCTCTTTCTTAAGGTAGGATTGTATTCCTATAAACTTCCTTGTTAGAACTGCTTTTGCTGCATCCCATAGGTTTTGGGTCGTCGTGTTTCCACTGTCATTTGTTTCTAGGTATTTTTTGATTTCCTCTTTGATTTCTTCAGTGATCACTTCATTATTAAGTAGTGTATTATTTAGCCTCCATGTGTTTGTATTTTTTACAGATCTTTTCCTGTAATTGATATCTAGCCTCATAGCGTTGTGGTCGGAAAAGAAACTTGATACAATTTCAATTTTGTTAAATTAACCAAGGCTTGATTTGTGACCCAAGATATGATCTATCCTGGAGAATGTTCCATGAGCACTTGAGAAAAATGTGTATTCTGTTGTTTCTGGATAGAATGTCCTATAAATATCAATTAAGTCCATCTTGTTTAATGTATCATTTAAAGCTTGTGTTTCCTTATTTATTTTCATTTTGGATGATCTGTCCATTGGTGAAAGTGGGGTGTTGAAGTCCCCTACTATGAATATGTTACTGTCTATTTCCCCTTTTGTGGCTGTTAGTATTTGCCTTATGTATTGAGGTGCTCCTATGTTGGGTGCATAAATATTTACAATTGTTATATCTTCTTCTTGGATCGATCCCTTGATCATTATGTAGTGTCCTTCTTGTCTCTTCTAATATCTTTATTTTAAAGTCTATTTTGTCTGATATGAGAATTGCTACTCCAGCTTTCTTTTGGTATCTTTTTCCATTCCCTTGCTTTCAGTGTGTATGTGTCTCTAGGTCTGAAGTGGGTCTCTTGTAGACAGCATGTATATGGGTCTTGTTTTTGTATCCATTCAGTCAATCTGTGTCTTTTGGTGGGAGCATTTAGTCCATTTACATTTAAGATAATTATCGATATGTAGGTTCCTATTCCCATTTTCTTAATTGTTTTGGGTTCGTTATTGTAGGTGTTTTCCTTCTCTTGTGTTTCTTGCCTAGAGAAGTTCCTTTAGCATTCGTTTTAAAGCTGGTTTGGTGATGCTGAACTCTCTTAGCTTTTGCTTTTCTGTAAAGGTTTTAATTTCTCCATCAAATCTGAATGAGATCCTTGCTGGGTAGAGTAATCTTGGTTGCAGGTTTTTTCTCCTTCATCACTTTAAATATGTCCTGCCAGTCTCTTCTGGCTTGCAGAGTTTCTGCTGAAAGATCAGCTGTTAACCTTATGGGGATTCCCTTGTGTGTTATTTGTTGTTTTTCCCTTGCTGCTTTTAATAGGTTTTCTTGTATTTAATTTGTGACAGTTTGATTAATATGTGTCTTGGTGTATTTCTCCTTGAATTTATCCTGTATGGGACTCTCTGTGCTTCCTGGACTTGATTAACTATTTCCTTTCCCATATTAAGGAAGTTTTCAACTATAATCTCTTCAAATATTTTCTCAGTTCCTTTCTTTTTCTCTTCTTCTTCTGGAACCCCTATAATTCGAATGCTGGTGCAGTTAATGTTGTCCTAGAGGTCTCTCAGACTGTCCTCAGTTCTTTTCATTCTTTTTTCTTTATTCTGCTCTGCAGTAGTTATTTCCACTATTTTATCTTCCAGGTCACTTATCCGTTCTTCTGCCTCAGTTATTCTGCTCTTGATCCCATCTAGAGTATTTTTAGTTTCATTTATTGTGTTGTTCATCGTTGTTTGTTTCATCTTTAGTTCTTCTAGGTCCTTGTTAAATGCTTCTTGCATTTTGTCTATTCTATTTCCAAGATTTTGGATCATCTTTACTCTCATTATTCTGAATTCTTTTTCAGGTAGACTGCCTATTTCCTCTTCATTTGTTAGGTCTGGTGAGTTTTTATCTTGCTCCTTCATCTGCTGTGTGTTTTCTGTCTTCTCATTTTGCTTATCTTATTGTGTTTGGGGTCACCTTTTTGCAGGCTTCAGGTTTGTAGTTCCCGTTGTTTGTGGTGTCTGTCCCCAGGGGCTAAGGTTGGTTCAGTGGGTTGTGTAGGCTTCTTGGTGGAGGGGACTAGTGCCTGTGTTCTGGTGGATGAGGCTGGATCTTGTTTTTCTGGTGGGCAGGTCCACGTCTGGTGGTGTGTTTTGGGGTGTCTGTGGCCTTATTATGATTTTAGGCAGCCTCTCTGCTAATGGGTGGGGTTGTGTTCCTGTCTTGCTAGTTGTTTGGCATAGGGTGTCCAGCACCCTATGTAGCTTGCTGGTCGTTGAGTGAAGCTGGGTGCTGGTATTGAGGTGGAGGTCTCTGGGAGATTTTCGTCGTTTGATATTATGTGGAGTTGGGAGGTCTCTTGTGGACCAGTGTCCTGAAGTTGGCTCTCCCACCTCAGAGGCACAGCACTGACTCCTGGCTGGAGCACCAAGAACCTTTCATCCACACGGCTCAGTTAACATGGCTGCAGTTGGCTGCCTCAGTTTCTTGCCACATGGATCTCTCCTTAGGGCTGCTTGAGTGTCCTCATGACATGGCACCTGGCTTACCCCAGGATGAGTGATCCGGCCTGCGGTCCCCAGGACTGTCGCGGCTTCGGCTGCCAGGGCCCCTCCAGAGCCGGCAGCCTCAGTGAGGCCGCCCTCCCCTCGGGTTCTGGGGCAGTTCCCAAAATTGATTTTCATAGTTAGCTTCTTTTGGGTGGGAGACACAGAGACTTGCTCAAGTTGCCTTGAGAAAACTGGTGTTGGGAGTAAATATACACATAGAATATGACATTCTCTCTCTGTCTCTCCCCCTGTAGAGCATCTCTGCCTCTCTCTGTGCATTTGCTTTCTTTTCCTCCTTCTTCTAATCAGCTTTCCTAGAGATTCTGCTGCTTCATCATTTCAGATGGCTCATGATACGTCATGGCCTCATGTGCCATAGCTCGTCCTCATGAGCTTTCTGTTTCAGTTACCACCTCTCACCTACTTGCCTCAATGTGTTTTTCAGCTCAAATTCACCAGAGTTGGATGGGCTAAGCTCAGCTTATCTTTCTCACAGTCATTGGCCAGTCTGTGGTTTGGTTGCCCTTGGGTCAGGTGCTCTGCTCATCAATCTCATGCAGTGTGTGTGACTGGGGGAGATCATGATTAAACAGGGCAAAGCATGGCCCCCAAAGAAGTCACAGGCTGTGGTCGGTAGACAATTTCCCTTAAAGGAGGTTGTGGGCAGGGGGGATATCAATGTATATGGCTAGTACCTTTGTTAACTAACAATCTCATCAATTATTTACCCAGAGAATCAGGAAATTAAAATAGATGTTATAAATTCTACTCATGAAAATTCATATTCCCTACTCACTAGAAATCCCCTCAGCCATTCCATGAGTATTTACTTTTTTACCCCAGACAAAACAGGCCTAAACATCTTGGTTTCACATCCACCACAGATTATAAGCAGCAAATCTAAGAGGGCAAAGAAGGACTAATGCAGACAGATACTAATAGCATTGAGAGTCAGTAACCAAGAGGCTGACAGCATGGCAGAAAATCTATGAAAAGCAGACCCAAGAACTCAAATAGCATGGTAGTCTGGGACCACTTAAAATGTAGGTTAAAAACAGTTGTATGTACTTTAACAGTCCCGAGGACATTGCTGTTGTAGAGCCTCGCTAACTGCAGCTAGTGTTCACATTGGTGAACCTGGAGTATATAAGGAAAGGCTAAAGGCTAAATTATGTTTAGCATATCCAGCTTAAGAAGGCAAGAAATTACATAATGCCCTTAAGAAAAATTTCCATGCACATTCAAAAATTGGTGTTTAAATTAGTAAGCCCTCAGCTATCCAAAGCAAGCTATTTGCTAAGTGTTCTAGTACAGCCACAGTCATAAACATGTGCTTTTTAATATTGGCTGTCAAGAATAAGGATGTTAAAATGCCCTTGTTCCTTCAAGCTGCCCAGAAAAGACTATCCTATTAAATCTCTCAAAACCAAGATATATACCAGGAGGCACTGAGGTATGACAGTTAAAAACATGTGCTTTGCAGTTCAGTCAGTCTGGGTTTGAATCCTGAGAACTTGAAATAATCTCTTGACAGGCCTAAGCCTCCATTTCCACATCAGGAAAATGGACACAGTAATATATCTCTCAAAGAATCGTGAGAGTTTAATGTTTAATGTCCACAGACATTTTTATTTTTTATTTTTATAAATTTATTTGTTTTTAGCTGTGTTGGGTCTTCATTGATGTGCGTGGGCTTTCTCTAGTTGCGGCGAGCGGGCTACTCCTCGTTGCAGTGTGCCATCTTCTCACTGCGGTGGTTTCTTGAGCGGAGCACGGGCTCTAGGGACGCGGGCTTCAGTAGCTGTGGCATGCGGGCTCAGTAGTTGTGGCTCGCAGGCTCTAAAGTGCAGACTCAGTAGTTGTGGTGCACGGGCTTAGTTGCTTTGCGGCATGTGGGATCTTCCCAGACCAGGGCTCAAACCTGTGTCCCCTGCATTGGCAGGTGGATTCTTAACCACTGCACCACCAGGTAAGTCCCTACAGACATTTTTACCTTCTTTGGAATTTAAAATTTTTATACAGTCTTCTAAATAGATAAAACAATGAAATTCATTTGCTTCTAATTTATCTGCTTCTCAATTTTTTTCCCTATAGGACAGTGGCTCTTAATAGAAAAAGACTACAATAACACCTTAGCTCGAATCTGTTAATAAGATTAGACACATAGCTTTTCTAGGGGGGTGGGACAGAAATGGGAAGCCCTAAAAGAGGCAGGGGAAGAAAAGGATGGCTTCAGTCTCCAAGTGGCAACATGAAGACACAGGGTTTGTTTGTTTGTTTGGAAAAGGGATGGAAGGAAAGCAGGGGGTGGTTTGAAGGTGAGAAGGGACACTGGAAGCAGGCAGGAGATGCAGAAGACAATTTTTAAAGATCTCAGAAATAGTCCTAAGGTTATTGCCTTGGTTAAATTATGATTTTTTAAGTGTTCTCAAAAGAACAATTAGAGAATTTTAATCAACATGACTTTTCCTTTCTGTCCTGACTGCTACCCCCTTAATAGGTGACTTGATTCATTGTTCAAAAAGCCACCATGAAAGAATAAGTTGACTGTGATGTCTCCAGAATCCTTGAAATCTTGGGTTAGAGAGTACCTCTGACACGTGGTTTACCTGCTTGCTCGGGAATTCAATCTCCTTGGTCATTTTCTTCAAATAACTGTTATTATATTCCTTTTAAAAATAAACAACTTAGGCTTCTCAGAATCCCTGATCTGAGAGAGAGAAATTTAACTGTCAGTTGCAAGGTAAAGGCATCAATTTCATGATGAATAGAAAATTGAAAAAGAGAGGGCAAATTCACCTCATGCTGTTCCCTAGACCTGGTGTAACAATATGCATTGAACAAAATTCAAAATAATACATGTACTAACGTCCCCTTTAACTGTGTGCAAATTCCACCTCTGAACTATCCCATAACATTGACAATCTTCAGTCACAGACTAGACATATGAGTCCATCTCATCATATTAGTCTTTTTTCTTTTTTAGGGATTCTTCCACTGTTTTTTTTTTTTTTTTTAGAAGTTAAACATTTTTCTGATGTTACTAGGGACTTGGGTTTATTTCTTCTTTAATAAAAGTGGCTCTTGTCACCAGTAGATTGCTATTGTTGTTTTATAGCCAAATTCTCAAAAATCATTAAAAGATCCCACCCATATTCATCTAGAGAGCTAATATAACAGAATTTTTGCAAACAGGTGCTGCAAAGCCATACATTCTTCTGTGTGCACCTGATTAAACACTAGATAAATCCTTCTGTCTGGGGATAAGCCAGTGGAAACCAGCCTCAACTCATAAAAAAGACTGAGGATGGTGAAGAGGTTTCAAATTGTGTGCCAGTCTCAATCACATAATTGCTGATGTGCTTTGCTGAGTGCTTTGTTGAGAAGGATTTTAAGTCCGGATCCCTGCTCATCAAGAAAGAGTTCTATGATTAATTAGTGATGTCTGCTTTAGGTACAGGGTAGGAAGGTGATAGCATGTTTGCCACTTACTTACCACTTTGGTAGAAGATCTTTGACATTGAAAATTTAGAATTTGTCATTTTGGCCACTTACCAACTTTCCTGAAGAATCTATGATGTGGGCTTCCCTGGTGGTGCGGTGTTTAAGAATCCGCCTGCCAATGCAGGGGACACGGGTTCGAGCCCTGGTCCTGGAAGATCCCACATACCATGCAGCAACTAAGCCCATGTGCCACAACTACTGGGCCTACACTCTAGAGCCCACGAGCCACAACTACTGAAGCCCACATGCCTAGAGCCCATGCTTCACAGCAAGAGAAGCCATCGCAGTGGGAAGCCTGCACACCACAACGAAGAGTAGTCCCCACTCGCTGCAACTAGAGAAAAGCCCGCGCACAGCAATGAAGACCCAATGCAGCCAAAAATAAATAAATAAATAAAAAGAATCTATGATGTATAGTAATTTGCAAGTTTTATTGCAGGATAAATTTTATATATATTTGAGGAAGAATTACTGTTCCACTTATATCTTACTACATAGCAATTATTCCAAAACTTTGTGACTTAAAATAACAATTTTATGATACTTATGGATTCTGTGGGTCAGGAATTTGGAAAGGGTACAACAAGAACACCTTGTCTCTGTTTTACAAAGTCTGGGTCCTTATTTGAAAAGACAAGAAGGCTGAGGGTGACTCATTGGCTGAAGACAGAAACCACCTAAAAGCTTGTTCACTCACATGTCTGGTGATTAATGTTGGCTTTCACCTGGGATCTCAATTCCTCAACTGGGGCTGTTGGCCTGAACATTTACGTATGTGGCTGCTTGTGCTTCCTCACAGCATGGTGGATAGGTTTCAAGAGAACCAAGAGGAAGCTGTATACATTTTATGACCTAACTTCAGAAGTCACATAGTTTAATTTGTGCCATAGTCATAAACTCTCCCAGATTCACCTAGAGGGAGCATAGGCCCCGCCTCTCAATGGGAGGAATACCGAAGTCACATTATACGAAGAGCATGTAGGATGGGGGATACTGATGCAGTCATTTACAGAAACTAAAATCTGCTGCAGTCACCTAGTTGGTGAATAAGCTAGCCACTTTATCTCAATATACTCTGTAGTTTTTCTTCTCTTCTCTCAATAATTACTAGCTTTGAGTAATAACAACTTGATTTATTTGTGAAAAATGGTTGACAGTGAGAGATCAACATTAGGGAAAACTTAGAAATTCTTAAATCATGATATAAAAACCTGTACAGTAAACCAATGATAAGGAAATAAAATTCAGAAGAAAGTCATTTGCCTTTATATATATTGTAATCTTTACAATTACTAGGTTTGTTAATGGTCTTTTGGATGTTTCCCTAGATAATATCATGACAGACCACAGATGTCCATCTAATTTAGGGCTTCTCAATCTCAGCACCGCTGACATTTTGGGTTGGATCATTCTTTGTTTGGGGGGCAGGGGGCAGCTGTCCTGTGCACTGCAGGATGTTTAGCAGCATCTCTGACCTCTGTCCCCTCCCACCCAGTTATCAAAACCTAAAATGTCTCCAAAAATTGCCAAATGTCTCCTGGGGGGGCGAAATTTTCCCCAGTTGAGAACCACTGATCTAACTTGAATATACAGAGTTGCAAAAATATTCTGCAGAGTCCTTTTCCCAGGCTACTCTTCAAAGGTTTGCATGGGCTTAGGCTGTAGGAAGCGCCACAGTTCACAATCATTTAGCATGTTTCATTCGTTCAGAACATTAAATAAATGTTTAATAAAGGAGCTTTTTCCCCGTTAGTAGTATTCATTCTGAAACCCCTCGTCTATGCCTAAGCCTAGAGGGTTGAGTCAGGTGGGATAATTTCAGTGAAGGGAGGGAAGAGGATCTTCATGTACTGGCTCCCCCTACTGGAGAATTAGTGGGCGCGCCATGGGTGGGGGGCTGTGAGCACAGCTGTACACACTCTTAGCCATCACCCAACCTTCACAACCCCTCCCACTTTCCAGGGAGAAGGTGTGAGTGGGAAACAAATCTCTCCAGAGAAGCGATGTGATTACTCTATTTCTAGCATTTACAGTTTCCTAGGGGCCTGACGGTGTACACTGAGGAGAAGGTGTGAAAATAAGGAGTGGTTTCTGCCCTGGGGTGTTACGGCACCTAAGCTACGAGGCTCAGGATGAAGTGCAAAATCACTGCATGCATCTCGGGTGGAGGGAGGTGACGGAATGGGTGAACCTGAACCCTTTCCCATGTACTCACCAGTATATGGACATGCTGGAATTTAGGGGTTGGCTGACAATAGTGATGTGTAGAGGCAGTTCTCAATTTATGAATAGATTCTTAAATGAATCGGTTAAAATTGGTAATGTATATCCCATAGGAAAATAGTGTTATATATGCTAGTTATGCCCCCAGATCAGTTGACAACGCCTACTTCACTCCTTCAGGGACATGCTGGTACTAAGCACAAAATCACCATGTATAACAGCGCTTCTAGGGAAAGTTGCGTTCAGATTTTCAACATGGGCTGTCAGAAACAAATCTTTCCTCCCTGCAGGCCAGTCAACAGGCTCTCCCTCCAACTCCCCTTCAGTTTCACGGAGCACCTCCTACGTGCCAGGCAGGATGTATGTGGTGTGGGTTCAAAGAAGAACAAGTCCCTGCTTTTAAGGAGTTTAATTCCCAGCCCATGGCACTCCTGGTTTCTGTACACACCTTGTAAGTAGGGAGAGCCGAGACTCCCTTTCCAACCTGGAGGTGACCTCCGTGGTGGTTGGAGTTGGGGCTCTTGTAGGAGGAAGTGAGGCGGGGAATGGATCTGGGAACTTCTGCTTGTATTTTTTTTTAGTGAATTTATTTCTGTTATTTTTATTTATTTATTTTTAAATTTTTATTTAATTTTATTTATTTTAACATCTTTATTGGGGTATAATTGCTTTACAATGGTGTGTTAGTTTCTGCTTTATAACAAAGTGAATCAGTTATACATATACATATGTTCCCATATCTCTTCCCTCTTGCGTCTCCCTCCCTCCCACCCTCTGCTTGTATTTTGATCAGACTCCCTGACTAGTGTTACTGTCCTTCCTAATAACCAACTACTGCAGGTCAGAAGGTAATTTGACAGTTTCTCCCCAGTCTTCCAGTCCCTGAAAAACACAGTCAAGTATTTTTGGAAAGTTTTGTAAGTAGAAGAATAAAACCCATTAACCCAGTGCTGGGGTGAAGCGTTTTGATCCTCGTTACCCCCATTCCCATGCCCACTGCCTGCAGAGAATAAGAATGGATGTGGCCTAAGTGCAGAAAAATGTCATTGCAAAGCTGATGCTAGGTGTTTGGGCATTGCAGTGTGAGAAATTGCCTTAGGCAATGGTACATTCCAAGTCAGGTAAGCTGTCCCAGAGGTCATGGAAGAAAAGGCTCACAAATCCAATTAAGATGCTCCAATAACACCGTTTATTAAATCCATTTAAAAACTTATGAGAGGCAAGGGGAAAGAAAGCAGGCAGGTTAGCATGCTTAGGGTAGGGTGCAAGTGGGGTAGAAGGTCTGCTCTATCTGACTCCTGGTTATGCAATGCTCACACTTCTGACTTTTTCTCAGCTACATCAGCCTTGCCCAGTGATGGGGAGGTTATGAGGACTGTAATAGGGAAGAATGTTTTGTATCCTATTACAAGTTAATAACTAAAGGGATCTTGCCTATAAGTTTAAATTATACATAATGGCTCACCTCTTGGGATCCTGCCTCCCAGGTAATGAGCATTAAGCTAATATACTTCTGTTTAGCTCACAGGAAACATCCTGACCAGGCCCACCTGTGAATGACTGCAGGGAGGAAGAAATTAACACATCCTTCCGGAGGCTGATGGGAACCAGGAAATGTTTGACTTTACTCCCTCCCCTTTTAGTGTAAAAGAAGCCTGAATTATAACTCAGGCAAGATGGTTCTTTGGGGCATGAGCCCACCATCTTCTCGGTTTGCTGGCTTTCCAAAGTCATTACTGCTTGCCCAACAACTCGTCTCGCGATTATTGGCCTGTTGTGGAGCAAGCAGTACAAGCTTAGACTCGGTAACAGAACCAGAGTTGAAGTTTGTGATATTTTTAATTGTATATGTCAACTTGGCTAGGCGATGGTGCCCAGATGTTTGGTCAAATGCTAATGTAGATGTTTCTGTGAAGGAATATTTTTAAAAAAATATTTATTTATTTGTTTATTTATTTATTTATTTTGGCTGCGCTGGATCTTCATTGCAGCACTCGGGATCTTTGTTGCAGCATTCAGGATCTTTAGTTGTGGCATTGTGGGCTTTTTTTTTTTTTTTTTAGTTGTGGCATGCGGGCTTCTTAGTTGCAGCACGTGGACTTTTATTTGCAGCATGCAGGAGGGATCTAGTTCCCTGACCAGGGATCAAACCTGGGCCCCCTGCGTTGGGAGCTCAGAATCTTACCTGCTGGACCACCAGGGAAGTCCCTGAAGGAATATTTTGGAGATTAATATTTAAATCAGTAGACTTTGAATAAAGCAGATTGCACTCCATAATGTGGGTGGGCCTTATCCTATCAGTTGAAGGCTTTAAGAAAAAGACTGATCTCCCCAGAGAGAGAAGGAATTTCTGCCAGAAAAGTGCCTTCAGACTCAAACTGCTCCTGGGTCTCCAGCCTGCTAACCTACTTTGCCAATTTTGGACTTACCAGCCTCCATAATCACATGAACCAATTCTTTAAGTTTGTCTCTACACACACACACACACACACACACACACACACACACACATATATATATATATATATACATCTATATATCTAATACCTCTCTCTCTCTCTGTGTGTATATATATATATATATACACACACACACACACACATATGTGCGCACACACACATTTTATTGATTCTGTTTCTCTGGAGAACCCTGATTAATACAAGGTTGAACACAGGGCCTCAAGCTGGAGCCAACACATACATATTCTATCAGTCACAGGGTTGAGGACACCCAGCCAGTAGATACAGCTCACTGATCAGCCTGCTCTATGGCCAAGAGCTTTTATCTTCATTTCTAGAGCAGAGCACATATGAGGCTGAAGTAGGACCAACATGGGAATTTTCAAATTGGTATCAGCCAGACATGCTTTGCACCTTATGACCTGGTCTCTCCATTCCTTTCTATCTACAAGGAACACTCTTCTCCATTCTATGTTTATAGATTCCTAACTTCCTGTTTTTAACACATCTTATGCATTTTGCTCATGGTTCATAAACTCTTTGCTTTCTATCTCTACTTAAGACTTCTTATGAGTTACATCCATCCCATTTGTTTATCTTATCTTCTATAGCAGAATTCAATATTATCACATAGTACAGCAAAGTGTATTTTGATTTCTGTAGACCCAGAAGCACTGCCTAGAAGCCAGGCTGGGGGCGAGGGAGGAGCACAGGGGAGGAATACTAGTCTGCCTGGTAACTGCTGGCTCCGTCGCAGGCAGGGATCTGTGATTATGTTGTACTTAGAGCAATGATTGCCTCCCTTGATGTGGATCTAGATGATACCATTTTCGAGAATCAAAGTTTTTCTTTAGGAGATGTATTTGTATCTGAATTATGGCTACCCTACTGATGGACAGGAAGAACCCTCGTTCTGTACCAGCCACTGAACAAGAGCTTTCAGACCCAGCTGATGGGTCACCCGTTACTCCTCCCCTACAGCCCCGCCCCCACCCCCATTTTGGGATGAGTGTGGAGGGACCAAATGTATCAGACTTTGGCTAAAGTACCACCAGGAATTACCATGTCCATCTAGGGAGAAGAGGAGGAAGTGTTCTAGGGTGACACCAACTGTGTCGGTAGGAAAGGGGATTCCCTAAAGAGGAGAGTGGGTATTTGCACTGTGGTCTGGAAGAGAGGGAAGCTGAGGGTAGGAGAGCAAGATGAGAAGTTCAAGAGTCCCGGTGGGGCTTTCTTACACAGGGTTGGACTTCTCTGATGCCTTCCTCTTGGATCAGGAGGAGAACCACATGAAATGGACAGATTCTCCCCTCTGATGTTATAATTCTCCCTGTTTATCTCCAACCATTCAGCTAAGTCTGACACATCACGGGCCTTTGGTGCAGTCGTGTTGTGGGGAGCAGGATGGAGCATCAGGGGACAGGATAGAACAGGGAAGGGCAGCCTGCCTCATCACCACCCCCTGGGACTGCCTGGGGACGGACAGGTGTTCTATCAAGGGATCTCTGCCCAGGAGATCCACGCACAGATGTCAACAGAGATGTGAAGGGAAGAAGAGGCATCTACCAGCTGGACATCCCTGGGACAAAGGGAGACAAATGTCCTCATTCTTAAAAGCGACGAACTTGACTACATTAACAACACATTTTGAGTTTCTCCTTAGGCCAGCTCCTTTATCCTTGTGCCTCCCAGAACCTCTAAAGGAAAGGGGGGAAAAAAAACATGCAAAAACCAATAGCAGTTGGTCTTAGATTGCACAGAGGGCTGAAGTGGGATTCATCTGCATATCTGAGGAAAGCCAGACTCAATGGACTCCTAGGCATTTTGGCATAGAAAGATGAGGCCTCATGTTCGTGGCCTTCCCCTCCACCTTGCAGTCATTACTCCTGCTGCAGATGTCCCAGGCCAGCTCGCCCTTCTCCCCTGTGCTGGAATGTAACCCCATATCTATTCCCTTCATCGCATGCTGCAATGATCTGATTCCCATGTGTCTCCTCCACTGCCTTGTGGTTTACTTGAAGTCAAGGAGCAGTAGTTACTCACCACCTAGTGCAACGCTTAGCACATGGTCAGCACTCGCAAAAGATTTATTGAATGAACAAATGAATGACCCAGCATTGGACCAGGCTAGAATGACATAAGCAGCAGAGCCGAAGGCTGGGAGCCCCAGGCAGGTCAAGGTCAGCTGTGGCGTGAGGAGTAAAGGATAGAATCTCCCTGCTGGAGGCAGCGAGGCCTCTGCAAACATAACAGGCCTTGCAGATCACGTTGGGGTCTACCTCTATTAGAAAATAAAATTTCTAACTCTTATGTGGAGAGGCAGGCAATCTTATTAAGCAACCAAATGTCAGATCTCAAATATTTACACACGTCTTGCCATGAAACATGTTTTTTCCACCAGGGAACCTAGGGAAACTCCATTCTCCCGTGTACACTGTTGCCAGAGCGATAGTCCCGAAACCTGTTCAAAAGCCTCAAGTGCAGGGTTTGCTTACTGTCTGTGGTCACAGCATTTCTGGATCTGAGGAAAGCTGTGGTCTCCTTTCTAGAAAAACTTCCCGAAATTTGTATGCAATTTTGCAAAAACTTGCAATTATAGAGGGTGGTGGCTGTCGTCCCCTTACCCCTATGGTGGTCTCCCATGGCCTTGGCCAAGACCTGTCCCCTGAGCTGGCTTTCCAGGCCATCCCCACCCCCCGGCCCCCCTACCCCTTCCTTCTCTGTCTGCTCACTGCTCCGGGCACTCTGCTCTCTTTCCCACGCCCCAAACACACCTTGTACTTTCCCACCTTTGAACCTGGAGTCAGAGGTCCGGAAGTTCCTTTAAGGCTCCCGGGGGACAGAAGCTGCTCCTCCAAGGTCCCCCGCACAGCCAGGGCCATCAAAGACAGAGAAGCAGCCACAGCCTGTTCTGCAGCACCGTCCCGCCCTACGCACCTGGCTGGGCAGCGCCAGCCTCTGTCGTGGTCTCTTGGCCTCTCTGACTCAGCTCTGTCCTTGAACTAGCATTTCCTGCTCTCCCCGACCCCTCGGGGCTCAGATTCCCGGAAATTCCTGCTACAGAGCCTGTCAGAGCAAACAGGATTTGACCCCAGGAGAGTGCTCAGCTTTTTCTCCTTGACCTATGAATTTAACAAAAAATGAGTCAGGCATGGCTGGGGGTCCCTGTGCTTCGTGAGGCAGGGACACAGCTGTGAGCCAGACCCAGGTCCTGCCTCGGAGCTCAGTCTTGGAGGGGTGGCAGGCACCTACACCCGGGGAGCCACGCCAGAGACTCAACCACCTGGTACTGGCAGGTAGAAGGTGATTTCTAACGTGAGGCCTGAAGGACAAGGCCCGGAGGATGTTCCAAAGAGAAGAAAGTTGGTGGGAAACATCTGAGGCCAGAAGAAAGAGAGGGCGGCGTGATGGTCTGGGAAGTGATGCAGGATGTCTGGACTCCGGAGTGCCAGGAGGGAGCTATGGGAGGCTAGAGAGAAACTGAGGGCCAGGATGAAGGGCTATGTTCCAACTCTACCCTGAGGGCAGAAGGAGCCGCAGAAGGGAAGGTGGAGGCTGGATAAGAAGGCTTCTCTCAGGCCAGGCTCTCTCCAGGATCCGGTCCTCCCATTTCCTCGCTGCCCTGCAGGCAAACACACAAATCCTCGGTGTTTAAGAGCTTGGTGTCTTTTTTAAAACTGCTAATCCCTAAAAGGAGCCAGAAAAGGCTAAAAAACGATAACCTGTGGTGTGGGTGGGGCCCGTAGTGGAGTGACAGGTTCTAGCACCTTCCACTCCCAGGCCCTACCCCTAGTCCCCACTCTCTTGGTCCTAAAAACTCTCCCTTCTCTTTTGTTCCTTGGGGTGGGCTTAAGAAACCCCCCAGACCTCATTCTCTCACACACTGCAGAGAAGTGGCTCACAAAGTTTTTGACTTCTGACCCTAGAAAGACATGTTACAGCATGACCCAGTAGACACACACACACACACATACACACACAAGCAAAATAAATTTCCCCAAACAATATTACACTTTCTACAAATGATGCCCTCTGATCTATTCTAGTCCAGTCTATTTATTTCTTTTTTGGGGGGAAGAGGGGCCAGTCATGACCCACTCAACTGATTTCAATATCCACTAACAGGCTGCAACCTGCGGTTTGAAAAGCATTGCTTAGCAGAAGGACATGCTGAGACCTTCCCCAAGAGACCCTCTCTTCAGCCGAGGCAATCCAGATGAAGCCCCAAATGCCCCCTGTCTCCAAGGGTTATTTTGAGGTTTAAACTGCTTCCTGGGCCTCTGCCAGCTGAGAAATGTTCCCCTTTGGTCATCACCTCAAATGCTACAGGTCCTAGAAAAGTGTTAGGTCTGGGTGTCGTTCCACCCACGGTCTGCTGAGGGCGGCACAGGGAAAAAGGAGCAGGCTGTGTTCATGCCTGCTAGCAACAACGACAGCAGCGGCGACAGCAATAATAATAACACCAACAGCTGCTGTGGTTGACCAGACACTGACTGCGCTGGACTTTGCCTCACTCGGTTCTCACCACAACCTCTGAGTTGGATATTATCGTCGCCTTACAGAGTGTGAAAGGGAGCACAGAGAACTCAGCAAGGTGACAGCACTAGTAAGAGAATTAGCCTAGGTCGGCTGGACACTGGAGCCCGGGCTTTGACAAACCTGAGTGTTCTAGGTGCACCTACTCTAATTTCATTTATTTATTTATAAAGGTTTTTTTTTGATGTGGGCCATTTTTTTTAAAGTTTTTATTGAGTTTGTTACAATATTGCTTCTGTTTTATGTTTTGGTTTTTTGGCTGTGAGGCATGTGGGATCTTAGCTCCCCAACCAGGGATCGAACCCGCAACCCTGGCATTGGAAGGCCCAGTCTTAACCACTGGACCTCCGGGGAAGTCCCTCTAATTTCACTTAGAATGTTGTGTTTTTTTGTTTGGGCTGCTGTAATAAAGCACCATAGACTAGGTGGTTTGTCAAAAACAAATTTGTTTCTAACAGTTTTGGAGGCTGGAAGTCTGAGATCAGGGCACTGCCATGAGTTCTGGAGAGGGCCCTTGGGCTTTCTTCTGGGTTGCAGACTGCCGATTGTTGTCTCTTCACATGGCAGAAAGACGGCAAGAGAGCTCTCTGGGGTCTCTTATACAGGGCCACTAATCCCATTCATGAGGGCTCCACCCTCATGAACTGATCACCTCCCAAAGCCCCACCTCCAAAATGCCATCACATGGGGGGGGGCGCGGTGTTAGGAGTTCTACATATGAGTTTCTACATATGAGTTTTGGGGAGGCAAAACATTTAACCCACATGTTGCCCTATCTCAGGGATTCCTCATGTTTCACTCTCAGAGGGTTTGTCGGCCCTTGAAATCGTGGAACAAGACCTTAAATGTGTGTTTTTCTAACTTCGCAAAGTGGTCCTTGACCCACTGACCCGTCTTGCTGAGCTGAAGGATCTGAATGTAAATATATTTGCTCAGCAGTAACAGATTCAAGTGTGTGTATGGGGGGAAGGTCAGAACAATAAGAGAGATTGTCTCTGTGTAGATCCCTTTTGGACAGGAAATTCACATGGGAAGGAGATGTGCGCAACTGCAGTGAGTGAGTGGGTGAATGGGGAAGATCCTGCCCTGAGGAGGGGTGGGAGCTGGGTAGAGCTGCTTCCTGGTCTATAAGTGAGGGATTGCTCTGGATCGGGCTTCTCAGAGCCCTGCAGAGTTCCGCAGACACCCTGAGGCTCTCCAGCCATCACCTTAGCCTTTAACCCGCAGCTGTTCTCTCCTTTTGTTTGGGTGGAAGGGAGAAAGCTTTTACTACTTTAAAAAAAAGTGAGGGGAGGAGTGAAAACATTAGGCCAATCCCAATGAGGGACATTCTACAAAATACCTGACCAGCACTCCTCAAAATCTTCAAGGTCATCCAAAACAAGGAAAGTCTGAGAAATTGTCACAGTCAAGAGGACACTAAGGGGATACGATGGCTCAATGTAATGGGATATCCTGGACAGGATCCTGGAAAAGGAAAAGGACAGTAGGTAAAAGCTAAGGAAATCTGGATAAAGTGTAGGTATTAGTTAATAATAATGTATCAATATTTGTTCATTAATTGTGACAAATACTAAAGTAAGATGTTAATAATAGAGGGACCTGAGTGTGGGGATCAGGGAACTCTGTACTATCTCTAAAACATTTCTGTCAATCTAAATCTATTCTAGAATTTGGCATTTATTTAAAAGCTGCTGACTAGCTGCTTTCTAAGATCCTTCCCTATGGTAACATCCTCTGAGCAGTTTGTGGAATTGGCCTGGCAGGGGAGGAGGGTCTGGGGTGGCGGGGCTGCATGAGAGGCAGGTTTCCAGAGGTTCTGAGCATGGAATCCAGGGGTATGCGCAGCGCCTGAGCCCTGAGGAACTGCAGTGGGATATGATTTCAACTTGATCATGGGGTCCTGCCCTTGGTGTCTAACCAGAAAGGAGGCTACCCTCAAGAATTGAGTGAGCGTTACAGGATCATACGTGTGACACACATTTTCATCTCTCCTCTTTTTTTTTTCTCCCATTGAACATCAACTAGGACCTCAAAAACAACTTGAGGAACCCACCAAGACTGAGCTCACGGTCCCATTGCAGCCCCTCACCCCCATAGCTGTTCCTCGTCCTGGGTCCTGGTAATGGCACCATCTTTCTCCAGTCACCTGTGCGGTGGCCAGCAAATCATTTCCCTTCCTCACCTCCCACACTCAATCAGTCATAGCATCCTGAGGATCCCATGCCCTGTATCACTGGTACCCACCTGCCCTCTCCATCCTCTCCTCTGCCCTCCTAGCCTCTCCCACTGCACTTTTGTAATAATAACCAGCTGGTGTACAGTTGCCAACTATTCTAATCCAATCTTTAAAAAAATTATGATGTAGAGTCACAGACAGAGAAAACAAAATTATGATTACCATAAGTAATCATAAGGCAGTAAAAAGGGCAGGAGGGAAAAATTGGGAATTTGGGATTAACAGATACACACTACTATACATAAAATAGATAAACAACAAGAACCTACTGTATAGCACAGGGAACTATATCCAATATCGTGTGATAACCTATAATGGAAAATAATCTGAAAAAGAATATATGTATATGTATAACTGAATCACTTTGCTGTACATGTGAAACATTGTAAATCAACTATTCTTCAATAAAATTTTAAAAAAAAGAAATTCACGCCAGGAAAGATGGAAGGTTAAACATAAAAAAATTAAAAGCAATTATGATGAAATATATCAGGCAAACCCACTGATTGCTTAATAATAAACCCACTTCCTAGCAAAAGACACAAATCCGTACTGATAAAATAAAGCTCTCTGTGTACCCATGTCTGTCTCACTCCCCACCCTCCAACCTCTTCCTTTCCTGTTCTCATATCTCTTATCTGTTTCCTTCTCAGCCTGGCCTGCTCTGACCACCTGACGTAATACTGTGATCCATACTCCTCCTTCCCAGTACTCGTGACCTCTTTTAATTCTGCTCTTTTTTTAATAGTATTTTGTCACTATCTAAAATACTGTACAGTTTATTTATTGTATCTGTATTAGTTTGCAGGGACTGCCACAATCAACTACTACAGGCCAGGAATCTTAAACAACCGAAGTTTGTTTTTTCACAGCTCTGGAGGCTGAGACGGTCCAAGATCAAGGTGTCAGCAGGTTTGATTTCTCCTGAGGCCTCTCTCCTTGGCTTACACGTAGTGCCTCTCTGTGTCCTCACTTGGTTTTTCCTCTGTGCCCATCCACCCCTGGTGTCTTTGTATGTCCAAATTTCCTTTTCTGATAAGGATACCAGTCAGATTGGATTAGGGCCCACTCTAACCCTCATTTTAATGCAATCACCTCTTTATTTATTTATTTTTTAACATCTTTATTGGAGTATAATTGCTTTACAATGGTGTGTTAGTTTCTGCTTTATAACAAAGTGAATCAGTTATACATATACATATGTTCCCATATCTCTTCCCTCTTGCATCTCCCTCCCTCCCACCCTCCCTATCCCACCCCTCTAGGTGGTCACAAAGCACCGAGCTGATCTCCCTGTGCTATGCGGCTGCTTCCCACTAACTGTCTATTTTATGTTTGGTAGTGTATATATGTCCATGCCACTCTCTCACTTTGTCACAGCTTACCCTTCCCCCTCCCCGTATCCTCAAGTCCATTCTCTAGTTGGTCTGTGTCTTTATTTCCGTCTTACCCCTAGGTTCTTCATGACCTTTTTTTTTCTTTTTCTTAGATTCCATATATATGTGTTAGCATACGATATTTGTTTTTCTCTTTCTGACTTACTTCACTCGGTATGACAGACTCTAGGTCAATCCACCTCACTACAAATAACCCCATTTCGTTTCTTTTTATGGCTGAGTAATATTCCATTGTATATATGTGCCACATCTTCTTTATCCATTTGTCTGTTGATGGACACTTAGGTTGCTTCCATGTCCTGGCTATTGTAAATAGAGCTCCAATGAACATTTTGGTACATGACTCTTTTTGAATTATGGTTTTCTCAGGGTATATGCCCAGTAGTGGGATTGCTGGGTCGTATGGTAGCTCTATTTGTAGTTTTTTAAGGAACCTCCATACTGTTCTCCATAGTGGGTGTACCAATTTACATCCCCACCAGCAGTGCAAGAGGGTTCCCTTTTCTCCACACCCTCTCCAGCATTTATTGTTTCTAGATTTTTTGATGATGGCCCTTCTGACTGGTGTGAGATGATATCTCATTGTAGTTTTGATTTGCATTTCTCTAATGGTTAATGATGTTGAGCATTCTTTCATGTGTTTGTTGGCAATCTGTATATCTTCTTTGGAGAAATATCTGTTTAGGTCTTCTGCCCATTTTTGGATTGGGTTGTTTGTTTTTTTGTTATTGAGCTGCGTGAGCTGCTTGTAAATTTTGGAGATTAGTTCTTTGTCAGTTGCTTCATTTGCAAATATTTTCTCCCATTCTGAGGGTTGTCTTTTGGTCTTGTTTATGGTTTCCTTTGCTGTGCAAAAGCTTTGAAGTTTCATTAGGTCCCATTTGTTTATTTTTGATTTTATTTCCATTTCTCTAGAAGGTGGGTCAAAAAGGATCTTGCTGTGATTTATGTCATAGAGTGTTCTGTCTATGTTTTCCTCTAAGAGTTTGATAGTGTCTGGCCTTACATTTAGGTCTTTAATCCATTTTGAGTTTATTTTTGTGTATGGTGTTAGGGAGTGTTCTAATTTCATACTTTTACATGTACCTGTCCAGTTTTCCCAGCACCACTTATTGAAGAGGCTGTCGCAATCAGCTCTTTAAAAATCTTATTGCCAAATATAGTCACATTCTAAAGTACTGGTTAAGGACTCAACATGTGAATTTTGGGGAACATAGTTCAGCCCATTATTGTTTATTTTCTGCCTTCCTTCACTATAGCGTATGCCCAATGTTGTTTTGTCTGTTTTATTCATTGGTGAATCATTTTTCTTTTTTTTAACATCTTTATCGGAGTATAATTGCTTTACAATGGTGTGTTAGTTTCTGCTGTATAACAAAGTGAATCAGCTATACGTATACACATATCCCCATATCCCCTCTTTCTTGTGTCTCCCTCCCGCCCTCCCTATCCCACCCCTCTAGGTGGACACAAAACACCGAGCTGATCTCCCTGTGCTATGCAGCTGCTTCCGGAACACTAGCTATCTATTTTACATTTGGTAGTGTTTATATGTCAGTGCTACTCTATCACTTCGTCCCAGCTTACCCTTCCCCTTCCCGGTGTCCCCTAGTCCATTCTCTATGTCTGCGTCTTTATTCCTGTCTTGCCCCTAGGTTCTTCAGAATATTCATTGGTGAAACTTAAGAGCCTAGAAATGCTCCAGACACATAGTTACTAGGCACTTGATAAATACTTGTTGAATGGAATTTTCACCTTGACTCCGACTTTCAGAACAATGGTAACTTGACGCAGTGATACCAGTTACCTTTATTTTCTTTCTGAGTCCAGTGGAAATGGTTTTAGTTTGACTGTTGAGTATGATTATGTTTACTTCAGTATTTCAATAGATGCACCTTTTATCAGATTAAGGAAGTTCTCTTCTATTTCTAGTTTGCCAAGGGTTTTAATGTGAATTTTATTGATTGCTTTCTCTACGTCAGCTGAAATGATCATGTAGTTTTTTTCTCCCTTTAATCTGTTAATATGGTGTTTTACAGAACTAGATAACCTTGCATTCCTGGGATAACACTGCAGGGTTTTAATCAGGCGATTAACATGATCTGATTTACATTATACAAAGTTCACTCTGGCTGCTGTGTAGAGCAGGCGTCGTAGGGAGCGAGAGTGAAAGCAGGAAGATCACCCAGGAGGCTGTTAGAGTAACCTGGGCCAGAGAGGATGGTGCAAGTGGAAATGGAGATGAGGGGGAGGATTAGGAATATACTTTAGAGATAAACCTTGCAGAACTGGTTGGCAGATTAGAGGGAAGGAGGAGAAGGTGAGGATTGAGGATGACTGCTAGGTTTTGTTGTGAGTCACTAGGTGGTCCCACTTTACTTAGTGGAGAATATAGGGAAGGGAGGAATCAAGGGTTTGGATTCCTAATGTCCACCCCAGTTGGATGGATGTGTGTAGCTCAGAGGCAAGTCTGAGCTGAAGATGGAGATGAAGGAGGGCTCAGCATAGAGGTGGTGCTTAAAGCCATGGCCACAGAGACTTCCCTGGTGGTCCAGTGGTTAAGACTCTGTGCTTCCAATGCAGGGGGCCTGGGTTCAAGCCCTGGTTGGGGAACTAAAATCCCACATGCTGTGCAGCACCAAGTGGGGGAGTGGCAGAGAGAAGATGAGGCCCCAGGACCAAGCTCAGGGCTTTCCAGCACTAGTCAGGCAATGAGCCCAGGGTCAACAAAGGAGCTTGAAAAGGAAGAAGCCATGGCCATGGATGTCATCACCAAGTGGGGGAGTGGCAGAGAGAAGATGAGGCCCCAGGACCAAGCTCAGGGCTTTCCAGCACTAGTCAGGCAATGAGCCCAGGGTCAACAAAGGAGCTTGAAAAGGAAGAAGCCATGGCCATGGATGTCATCACCAAGTGGGGGAGTGGCAGAGAGAAGATGAGGCCCCAGGACCAAGCTCAGGGCTTTCCAGCACTAGTCAGGCAATGAGCCCAGGGTCAACAAAGGAGCTTGAAAAGGAAGAAGCCATGGCCATGGATGTCATCACCAAGTGGGGGAGTGGCAGAGAGAAGATGAGGCCCCAGGACCAAGCTCAGGGCTTTCCAGCACTAGTCAGGCAATGAGCCCAGGGTCAACAAAGGAGCTTGAAAAGGAAGAAGACTGTGAGGTGGGAGGAGAAGCCCAGAGAGGACAATAGCTAAGACAGGACTGGCCAGCTATGCAAGTGCTGTTGAGAGGTGGCAGACATGGGGGCAGACAGTTGTCCGGCAGTCGCCAATGGCTTTTATTAAATCAATATTTACAAATGTTGTTATTTTGTGCTCTCAGTTATGTGAAGGAAAAACCAAGGACTGTTTGCACACGCGACTGAATAAGCCACACACATCCTCAGCCTCAGTGAGATTTTCTGGGGGCAGGAGTGTGGTTTTTCTAAGTACCTCCTCCTGAAAAGAGCATCTCTGGGTTCACCTCCAGGTCAGTTGCTCCCAGTGCTTCTGTAGCTGTGACACAGTACATTGAATTTGATTTTGCTTGGTTCACAGAGCTGTGAATGCAAGTTTCTACACACACTGAACTCATTCTCTCGGTAAAGCATCCTACAGGGCGGTGGAGTTCACAGATGGAAGCACCACCTCACCTCTGCCCTAAAGGTTCATTTAAAAAATTCAACTGAATTTAAATTACCTTCACAGAGACAGTTTCACTACACACCGTTCGAGACAACATTTACAAATAACGTTGGGAATCCTTGCTAGAAGATGCCCAAACTATCGCTGGCACAGTTTCCCTGAAGGCACACAGGTTACGGAGTCCAGAAAGACAGGATGTTAATGCCTTGACTGAGTGGCATTGGAGCTTCAAGTTTCTGCCTTTAGGATTCGTGTTTGGCTCAGGTAGTGGTAAGGGCCTCCTCTCAGCCACACTTATTTTGTTGTTCCAATTGCAGCACGCCCTCTCTCTCTTAAACAACCAAGACGATGCCCAACAAAGGTAATTTTCTGCTTCTCTGGTTCAAATCAATTTATCTTTTTAAAAGCAATTAGTATCCCTTTGGAGTTCTTTTATGCCCAACAACTGTGCCTTAGTTCAAGAGTTAAACTTTTCTCTATTCATTTAGGCAACTACAGTAATATCTAATTAAAGTGCAGACCAGACAAAAATGCATATTTTGGATAACGTAGTAACCTTAGCTTTTTAAGTATTTAAATTTCCACCAGTGAGGGAGAGGGGAAACATTTTTATTTTAAGGCATTCTTGAGAAGGGTGTATTTCCAATTAACCAAATATCAGAGGAATTGGAAACTAGCACCGCTAGAGGACTTAAATATGCATTAAGAAAAATTCCACTACTCATTTGAAACTAGTTGGTAGGCCCCAAAGTATCAGAAACACCATGTAGCTTGTATTTTTCCTTTGTAAACCACACTACTTGTTTACTTCAGCCTGGTAAGGCAATCTGGACTCACTGATACACTGACCCACTTAGACAGGTCTTTTGGCACTGTAGATAGCTTTAGAGACATTCCAGGTGTTATGGAAAAACAGCTGGCCCTGGGATGCTCTTTGTTTCCAGCAGAGAGACCAGTTGAAAGAGAGCTATAGAACTTTAGAGCTCAAATAATCTTACGATAGAGTCAATTATATAATTTTATAGGCCAACAAACTCATTAATGGCAGAGGCAGGATTTGAAAAGTTGATCATTTTATTCTCAGCCCATTGGTCTTTCCTCTAGAGTGGTGGTTCTGATCCCGGCAGCCCTTTAAAATCACCTGGGGAGGTAAAGCAAAAACAAAAACAAAAACAAAAAAACAAAACCTTCCCCAGAGATACAGATTTAATTGGTCTGGAGAGCTGTCTGAGCACTGGGATTTTTAAATACTCCTTTTCCCTACTCTGGGTAGTGAAGAGAGGGGAAAAGCCTACTGAGTTGCAGGGCACATACTGCCTATTTGCAAGGTATTTGCTCTGATCACTTGACCTCCCCTGTCACTGGGATGAAGTCCAGAGTTAAACGAGGCTCTTATTGAAATTCAACCCCCAGACTTCCTTTTCAATTTACAGCATACAGCAGTCTTTTCTTTAAGTAGAGAGAGCCTGGAACAGATTTCTCCTTGGCTCCTGGGCTGGAGCATTCATTTGGTAAACAGAGAACGGTCCGCAGAAATCTAGAGGTTGTGAGAGCCAAAAGAATCATCTCACCTCCTAGGAACCAATTAGGATTCTTGAATGGCAAGACTCCCGTTTAAAAAAAAAAAATCACAAAGCACTCGGAAGAGGCACACTCAGAATTACTCTGGAACTTTCCACTGTAGAAGTAAGGGAGGGAGCCTCTGGGCCATTGTGGAAGAATGTTGGGAAGCAGCTTGGCACTAAGTGATGAGAGGAGATGGGGTGACCACCAAAATCCAATGCCATGATGTAACTTGTGGCAGGCAGAGGCACAAACAAACACAATGGATTGACTTTGGCAACGGTTCCCCATTAAATTTTTTATGTCAGAAGCCAGCTGAAAAACCATTGGCGGCCCAGGTCTAAAGTTGAACTGATACCTGGTGGGCCCCCCCGGACCTCTCGCTCAATTCTGTTGCCTTGTCTCTCTGGGGGGGTCCAGCACCTAGACAAAAGGATGAAGAGCCGTGGAAGCCAGGCCCCAGCCACTAAACTTTCCCAACAATGCCAGGGAAACCATTCACCTGATGCAGTTGAAAGTTTCCTCTGTTCAACTGAGTGGTGAGAAAGAAAAAGAAACTCAACCTGCCCAACTGGTTCTGAGACCTGCAACTTGTCCTGCTCCTTTATGTAATATATAATCCAGTGGAGCCAGTCCCAGCTCCGCTCCACTCCCTGTTCACAGCAACACCTCAAATCCCACAGCACACACCGTCTCCCCAGACAGATGTGCCTCTCTTTAACAAACCCTAAAGATGTTAGGGTTGCTCATTTTTCTTCAGGATCCATAGGAAAGCAAATAATTTTAAAAGAAGCATTTTGTAGTGACAAAGAATAGGGAAGAGTGCCTAAGTGAATGGTAATCATAGAAACAGCCAATTAACTGGTAAATCCCTGTAGTCTGCAAGCTGAACCAGGAATGAGTGCAGGAGGAGGAAAAGCAGCTGCGGCCCAATTACTCAGTAGCTCAGGTGCCTTGGGAGGATTCTCGCGGCTGGTTTACCTAAACAGGTCTGCTTGCTTAGATCTTGACGGACCGCTGTACAGAAGCACAGGCTCTGATGATTGCCTTCTTTATTGCTGTCGGTGAGCTAAAATATGCATCTAAGCAAAGTGAAAGGATGAAAGGGTCACAAGCCTCAGAAAACATGCTTTTCTTAGCATCTGGTAAGGAGAGAAAGGGAGACTACCGGACCCTGCAACTAACCAGACTGAAGAAACTCTACCCATGCACGGCTGGAGGAAAGAGCATTGCAGAATTAGCACCCACTAAGGAAGTCTTTGGAATCCAACTGGTCCTTCAGTTAATGAGTTTGGAGAATCCAGAATACCCTGTTATAAAATGGGCTCTGACAGAAATGATGACAGTATGAAACCTTAGGAGGTGGGCATCTGGTCAGGCACATGAAATACTTCTCTTTGCAAGTTCTTTTCACATTTGATCTCTCCCATATTTTTTCCATATGGAAAGAATTTTCCAACTTCAATTCCTGATCGAAATCAATACATCAATAAATACCTATTGAGGGTTTGTTTACTACTTAGAGCAGTGTGACACTAGAGCAGAGTCCCTCAATCTGGGCCTAGACTATCTGGGTCAGAATCATGTGGGCTGCTTGTTTAAAAGGTCCCTAATCTAGAATCAAAATCTCCTTGGTGCCCCCAAACCTGCACTATTTTTTTTTTAATTAAAAAGATTTTTTAAATGTTTGTCATGAACATGTTAAACATACATAGCATTACAGAGGACAGTATAATGGACCCCATGTACCCACCCACCACTCAGCTTCAATAACTATCAACATTCTGTTTTTCTTGTTTCAATTCTATCTACATTTTTGGAGGAGGTGGGGCTGCAATATTTTAAAATAAATCCCAGACACTCATGCACCAGTATGTTCCTCCAACAGATAAGGACTTCCAATTTTTAAAAAAACATAACCGCAATGCTATCATCCCATTCAACATCATTAACTGTAATTTCTTAATATTTTAAAATTCCCAGTCCATGTTCAGTTTTGCATAGTAGTCCCAAAAATGTCTCTTTTTTTTTTGTATTTGGTTCATTCAGATCAGGATCCAAAAGATCCACACATTATTTTTGGTTGGTATGTCTCTTTTAATTTGTAGCAGTCCTTCCCCATTATGTTAATGCTATTTATTTGTTGAGGAAACTGTATCATTTGTTCTGTAGAATTTCCCATATTCTGGGTTTGACTGAGTGTATCCTCATGGTGCTGTTTTTGACATGTCCCCCCATCTCTTTTATTTTCTATAAGCTGATAGTCAGAAGCTTGATTAGCTTCAGTAATTTTTTTTTGCCATATTTCAAAGATGTTTATTAGCTCCATGTAGCTATTGAATACTGCATTGCATGGTACAGATATAGAATATTTTCATTATCACTGAAAATTCTATTGAGCAATACTAAAATTATACCCAGATATTCACAGAGAAGGCAACCAGGTCTCAAGGAAATAATATAACTTCCCCAAGGTCACACAGCTATGTCTTTAAAGAAAAACAAAATGACACAAAGGAAATAGTAACAGAGGCATTAAAGAAACCCAGTAAGTTTCTCGAGCAGTCAAAGTAAGGTTTGAAAGTGCATACTTAATTGTTAGCAGGGTTGAAGCTCTTGATGGTTGGTAAGATTCAGTATTTTTTGGTAAGGATATTCCACAGGTAAAAAACATTATAGCCAGCTATTTCACTTTTAGTTAAGATTGGTCAGTGGGTTTAAGTGTTGTCAGTCCAATCCATCTATTTTAAAGTTCAGCATCAACATTTTATTTAATGGTTTTAGCAACCAATTTGGTCATTATCTATTATTTGGTCATTATCTTCTACTATTTCATTAGAGGTTACAAAATGGTGGGGTTTTTTTTTGTTTGTTTGTTTGTTTTTTAGTGCTATCTTTCCTCCTGCATTTATTAACTATGAATCTTCTATGTAGAAGAAATTTCCTTCACAAACTATTTGGTTATCAAGAAATATAGTCTATACAAGAAAGGAAAGATAAAAACTTTTTTCTTGCAGTCTCATAGCACAGGGAGATCAGCTCGGTGCTTTGCAAGGACCTAGAGGGGTGGGATAGGGAGGGTGGGAGGGAGGCTCAAGAGGAAGGGGATATGCAGGTATATGTATGCATATGGCTGATTCACTTTGGTGTACAACAGAAACTAACACAGTATTGTGAAGCAATTATACTCCAATAAAGATGTATAAAAAAAAACTTTATTCTTTCCCTTTATGTATCATTTTTATATTGATCAGAATGACTAATACCCTAGTATTCCCAAAAGGTGACCAACAAAGTCTTCTTTCTTGGTTGTAGGATGGAGGGGAAGAGACATTATGGGCTCATAGATGTTTATATATTTGATGTGTTTATTTATTTTCATTTACCTTTAAGTTGAAGTATAGTTGCTGTACAATGTTATATGTTACAGGTGTACAATATAGTTATTCACAATTTTTAAAGGTTATACTCCATTTACAGTTATTATGAAATATTGGCTGTATTCCCTGTGTTGTACAATATAATATTTAATGTGTTTTAATCCATTGTAGTTGCTACTCTTTTTCATGTTCAAACTCTCCCATCTTTGGCCAATGGGAACCACTTCAAGTTGGGTCCTATATTGCTGGGTTTTTTTTTCTCATGACCCCATAGTCTCCATAATTTCCTTTCCTTCAGGTATAACAAGATGCTCCAGGCTCATCTGCCTCAGAACTGTAATTAGCCATTTCTCTAAGGAGTCCTGATTCCTTTTATTGGGAAAGGGTATTTAGAGATTACAGTCTGGGGTCCAGAGGTGCTAGTTGCTCATCAATCCTGGGCAAAGAATTCTCATATATCCCACATCCAGTTTCCCTTTTATTAACACCTTATATTAATGTTGTACATTTGTCACAATTAATGAACCCATATTGATACCTTACTCAAGTTCATGCTTTATTCAAACTTCTTTAGTTTTTACCTAACGTCCTTATTCTCTTCCAGGATCCCATCCAGAATTTCCCATTACATTTAGTCACCATGTCTCCTTAGGTTTTTCTTGGTTGTGACAGTCTCTTGGACTTTCCTTGTTTTTGATGACCTTGACAGTTTTGAGGAGTACTGGTCAGGTTTTTGTAGAATCTCCCTCAATTGGAATTTGATATTTTTCTCATAATGAGATAAAGTTATATGTTTTGGGGAGGAAGCCCACAGAGGTAAAGTGTCATTTTCATTGCATCATGTCAAGGGGTACATCCTATCAACATGACCTCACTATTGATGTTAACCTTGATCACCTGGCTGAGACGGTGTTTGTCAGGTTTCTCTACTATAAAGTTACTCTTTTCCCCCCTTTCCATACTGTACTTCTCGGAAGGAAGTCACTACTCGAAGCTCATACTTAAGAAGTGGGGAGTTATGTTCCATCTCCTTGGGGTTGGATATCTATTACATAAATTATTTGGAATTCTTTTGCATGGGAGATCTGTCTCCCCTGTTTTTTTTTATAATTAATTCATTTCATATTATGGATATTTATTTTATACTCTAGGCTGTAATCCAATTCAACTTCATTTTTTTTATTGCTCACATTGGTTCCATTTTGGCCATTGGGAGCTCTTCAGTTGGCTTTTGTGTGCTTTTGACACCCTCCATAATTTTTGTGAGCGCTTCCTTTCTTTCTGGCACTACAAGGTGCTCCAGGATTATCTTCTATATTTCCTACTTCAGTCCTAGAATTGGCCATTTCCCCAAAGAGCCCTGATTCCTTCTGTTAGAGAAAGGTTATTAGGAACCAAGATCTGGGTGTTAGGTGTACTTGTTGCTATTGGGGTGTCATTGCTTCTAAGCAGTTGACAGGCCAAGGAAATACATGCATGTTATACTAACCTGTGTATATACACAGATCTATAAATATTTTCACTTATAACTATTTGTATCTATATTAAGCTAAGCACGAGTTTACACTAATGTCTCCAACTCTAATTTATTGCCACATGGATAATTCTGGCTTATTCCTTTTGCTTATCTGCAATCTCTCATTCAAACAGTGAGAAACCAGTTGTTCAATTCATATATATATATATATATATATATATATATATATATATGTTTCAGTTTGTTTCTAATATTTTCTTTTGGTTTACTCTTGTTTTGGAATTATGTAAAATACTTGGTTCCAAGGTTAAAACTATAAACAAGGTACATTTAGGGAGATCTACCTTCATCCCAGTTTCCTCTCTACTTATTTCTCCCCATCAGAGATAACTTTTTCTTAGTTTTTAGTTTATTCTTACATTGTTTCCTTTTGAAAAAATAAGCAAATATATAAATAGTCATACTCCTACCTTTCTTACACAAACAGTGGAGTACTGTACACATTTTTCTTCACTTTGCTTTGTTCACTTAACAGTAGATCCTGGAGCTCATCCAAAGCACTCTGTAGCAATTCTTCCTCATTCCTGCACAGTACTCTTTTATACGAATGCACCACAGTTATTCAACCAGGCCTCTATTGATTGACATTCGTTTTTCTCCAGTCTTTTACAGATAGTACTACAAAGAATAGCTTTGGACATACAGCATTTCAGATTTTTGCCAGTGTATCTTTAGGATAAATTCACAAAAGTGGGATTACTGGGTCAAAAGGACTGTACATGTAATATTGCTAGACTGCCAAATTCCCTTCTGTGAGACTTGTATCATTTTGCACTCCCATTAGCAATGTATGAGAGGTCCTATTTCCCTATAGCTTTGTCATCAGAATATGTTGTCACAATTTTGGAATTCTGTCTATCTGACAGGTAATAAATAGTAACTTGGTGAGACTTTGCATGTTTCTTATTATGAGGCCAGCATCTTTTTGTACATTTAAGCGTCATTTACATTTCTTACTCTGTGAGCTGTTCTTTGCTATATTTCTGTACTAAATAAAGTTGGAGAAGCACTGCTCTGGTGAATCAAGAATAGCATGCAACAGGCCTTATCATTTTGTGTGGTTTTTTTTTTTTTTGGCCACGCCCCACAGGCATGTGGGATCTTAGTTCCCCAACCAGGGATTGAACCTGCTACCCCTGCAGTGGAAGCGTGGCATCTTAACTACTGGACCACCAGGGATGTCCAACAGGCTTTATCCTCGAAGGAACCCAAATGATATGCCCAAAATGATAATAGGGAAACAAACAGCATGAGTTCAAATTTTAAAGTCCTTGACATGGATTAAATGTTTTGGGAGTTTGGAGAATAGAGATAACTGTGAAATAATTAGGGAAGGCTTCACAGAGGAGGAAGAGTTTGAGCTGGGATTTGAAAGATATCTGGCATAAGCAGAGGAGAGGAGGGCAGGGCGATATGCCAAAAGTAGATTGAGAGCAAAGAATATATGTACGTAGAGAGGAAGCAGTGTGTTTAGCTGTCAGGATTGTGGGCTCTGCAGTCAGACTGCCTGGATTCCAATTAATAGCCTCACCATTTATTACTCCTTTCAAATCCTTTATCTGTAAAATGGGGATAATAATAATACTAAAATAATAATAATGCCTATTTCAAAAGACTGTTGTGAGGCTTAAATGATACAATGCTTAGCATAACAAATGCCCAATAAATATTAGTTGTTATTACAAAGCACAGAAGAACACCAGACTGAAGTCAAGCGTTCTATTTGGAATTGTGGGAGGTTTCGTTGAGAAATATATGTGAGATCAGGTAACAGAGGACATCAAACTCTTTGCTTAGGAGTTTGGATTTAATCGAAAAGGCAAAGACATTGAATGAAGTTCTTAAAGCAAGAGAATGACAAAGTGAAAGCTTCTTTCATCTGTGTGTAACCAGAATGTTGAACAGGGAGGACTCTTGAAATGTAATCAGAAAGAGACTTTGTTTTGATCTTCCACTGTGTCTTAAAAAATGGGGCAAGTTCTGCGCACCCTTAGAGTCTCTTTAAACCATAATCACAGTTTTAGCTCAGTAATTAGTAGTGTGTAGGTCGTGTAATAATCAGAATTTCAAAGTTGAACCTCCTCCTATTTCCCAGCTAGGTCCTTCTGCGGGAAGGAGAAGGAGGGGTGTGGTGTCTCTTTTGCTCGCCTTCTGCTTTCACCTCTCCTCACCCTTATAGCTAAGTGTAATTTCTGGCCTCTCTGTGGTTGAAGGGGGACAGGAGATAACAGCTAAAGGAAGCAGGGAAGTTCCTACTTGACTAGTACTACCCCAATATGGTGCCACTGTTTGGGGACCTATTTGAAAGCTGACTCTCTTCTTGACCTTTTTAGAGGTTCTTGGGAGGCTTCACTGGGAAGGTTCAGCAGCATTTCCTGTGACAAAGGTGATGCAGTTTCCTCTGAATGACACCCTCCTCACCCAGTTTCTCAGCAGTCCTTGCTGCACAGACCTCCAGGTGTTTCTCTTGGGCAGAATTCATAATGGCTCTAAGCTAGCCCTCATCCCCACATGATCCACGTGAGTTACCGGAGAAATAGCCTCACATTCTTTGCCCCACACCCACTGCTTGGACAGGCTGCCAGTAGAGCCACTGTTCCTCTACCTTGGCCAGCGGAACAACTAGCCAGCCCATCTTTACTTTTTAGATTTTCCAGGCAGGAGTCAGTCACCCAACTCCTATGATTCCCCCCTAACCTTGATGTTCACACATCAAACTTGCCGAATGATCCCCTGAAGCACTTTTCTCTTGACCTGAGGTGAAAGGGAAGCAGCCCTCCCCCACACCCCTGGGAGGAACAGGATTCATGGCCAGCTCACACATTGTCCTTTGCACAAATCTCTCCATCTCCATCCTCAGCTCTTATACATTAAAGACATGGGCAAAGGGTTTAAGGATTTTCTCAGCTGCTAACTATGAAAGTTTTGCATGATAGTGTTGTTAAGATATAGCACCTCTTGTCTTCTTGCCTTAGCAAAACTGAGATAGAAAAATCTAATTTTAGCACCTATTACATATATTTTTCCCAGGACAGTGCCTAGCCCTACGTGGTTAATAGCTGGTACCGTAGGAAGATAGACCTAGCTGAATTTTTCATAGTAAACTGGTATGAGGTAGGAGGAAGACTAGTCTGAATCTGCAGTGATCCAGTAATAAGAAAAAAATTTGAGTAAATTAGGGATATTTAGGTCAGGTAAGAGAAAACCTAGAGGGTTATAATAATTCTCCTCAACATAGGTAAAGAAAAGTACTCACATAGGAAAGTGGAAAGACTTAATTCATTTTATTGAAGGAGAAGAATTAGGACGAATGAGTAAATTTGCAGGGAAACATTTGGACTCAATATAAGACTTTTCTAATATCAGTGGCATGAGAGCCTGTCCCTGCAGTGATTGTCCCATTATTAGGAATGTGCAAGCAGATCTTTGATTCTCTCCACCCACTAATCAGTCCCACCCCGGACTTCCCCACCCCATGAAATAACATCACTGTTCATCCACTGCTTGAGCCAAAACCTAGGGATCATCCTTAGTTCTTCCCTTTCCTTTATCCCCACATCCAATGCATCAACATATCCTATAATTTCTATCTCCAAAATACTTTGAACATATATTTGTCCACTTACCTCCACCTACACTGCTCTCACCAGTCCAGGCCACCATTGTCTGTCAGCTGGACTCCTGCAAATGCCTCCTAATTGTTCTCCCTCTCATCAGTAGCCAGGGTGATCTTATAAAAAAAAAGCAAAACAAATAACATCACTGCCTTAACCCTCCTATGGCTATGGCTTCACCTTGAACTTAGAATAAAGCTCCAACTCCTCAGTCTAACCTAAAAAGCCCCATATGGTCTGGCCTCGGCTGCCTCTGCAAACTCATCTCTTATGGTTCTCTTAGCTCACTGCACTTGAGCCGCACCAGCCTTTTTTTGTTTTTTGGTTTCCCAAACAAGCCAGGTTCATGCCCAAGGGCCTTCACACCAGCTGTCCCCAGCCTGGTTGACCCTGGAGCTTAGCATGATTGTCTCCTTCTTATCATCCGGGTCTGAACTGAAATGTCATTTTCTCAAAAAGGACTTCCTGAGCACTCAGTTTAAAGAATTCCATCCTACCTCATCCACCATCACTTTCTACTACGTTACAGTCTGTTTCATTTTTTCCTCTACCAGTTATCAGTGTCTGAAATGATTTCATTTATTCACTCATTTGTAGTCTATCTGCCTGACTATAACATACACCTCATGAGAGCAGGAAATTGTCATCTTTGTCTAGAGCTCTATTTCCTGTATACATAGTAGATTCTCAATAAATATTTGTTGAATGAGTGGATGATTGAATCATCTTGGCATTAGAGAGGATTCCAGCCATAGGAGGAAGGGGAAGATAGACCTCTGACATTACTTCAAAGTCTGTGTCTTGGGAGGATGAATCGATAGGAATGAAGAAGAAGGGATGTATCTGTGACGTGCTTGAAAGACAAAATTGATGAGATACCTCGTGTGTGGAAGATAAGTGTAGGGCACAGTGAACATTAGCTCCACAACTAGTAACATGGTGGACTCAAGAATAGTAAAATCAAAGTTTGGAAACTGAAAAGGGATTTTTTAAAATTATAGGAAAATACTCATGCCACTAAATTTTTACCGTTTTGACTATTGTAAAGTGTACAGCTCAGTGGATTAAATACCTTCACATTGTGGTGCCACCATCCTTCCACAGAACTCTTTCACCTTGCAAAACTGAAACTGTACCCATTAAACATTAACTCTCCATTCTTTCTTCCCCTAACTCACTGGCAACCACCATTCTACCTTGTCTCTATGAATTTGACTACTCTAGGTACCTAATGTAAGTGGAATCCTACAATATTTGTTCTTTCATGACTTGCTTACTTCACTTAGTATAATGTCCTCAAGTTTCATCCATGTTGTAGCATATGCCATAATTGCCTTCCTTTTTGAGGTGGAATAATATTCCATTGTGTGTATATACCACATTTTACTTATCCATTCATCTATCAGTGGGAAGCAACTTGGACTGCTTCTCCCTTTTGGCTGTTGCGAATAATGCTGCTATGAACAGGGATGTACAAATATTTCTTCGAGTCTCTGCTTTCAATTATTTTAGAAATATACCCAGAAGTGGGATTGCTGGATCATATGTAACTCTATTTTTAATTTTTTAAGGAACACGAAACGGTATTTTTGCAGGAAAATTTTTGAGCAAATGTTTAGGTATGATGGTTTTGGAAATATGACAACAGAATCTGGGAGAGAGAAGTTTGGACTAAGGGTGTGTTTGTGAATCATATACAAAGTGTTGGTCATTAAGCTGAGAGGCCATGTTCATTGGGATAATTGAGGACAGAAAAATAGTTAAGCCTCCTAGGGAAGTGACTAGGTCAAGCAGTGAGCCAGAGCTGAGTGTTCATTGGTGCCCATGACGAGAGACCAGTAGCTACAAGGAAGGTAAAGATCACTGTGATCAAAGAGGTAGGAAGACAGTCGTGGCAGATCAGCATGACTGATCTGCCATGTCAAGAACAAGAGTTTTAAATGAGAGGTGGAGGTAAAAAACAAAAAACGAGAAAAACCTTTTACAGGTTAAATGCACACACAACACGTGCACACACATACAATCTAAGACAAGAATAGGGTAAAAATCGTAGGTGATCTTTAAGGGAAATTTCCATAACATGATGGAGTAAAATCATATGGCACGAGATAAAGGAATGAGTGGGGAGAAAGTGCCAGGTGTTTAAAGATACAGATGGGAGATAAGACATAGGAAAATGACTGGAACAGGGCTGTCACAAGGAATTTTATGGCTTAAAAATTAGAAATCTGTTGGGAGTTCCTTGGTTGCCTAGTGGTTAGGACTCACTTTCACTGCAGGGGCTCAGGTTCAATCCCTGGTCAGGGAACTAAGATCACACAAGCTGCGTGGCTTGGCCAAAAAAAAATTGGAAATCTGTGCATTTTTAGGGAGAGTGGGATTCAGTGTGGGAGATCCTTCAGGAACGGTAAAGAGTGGGGTCCAGAACGGAGATGAGGAGGTTACTTTCAGAAGGGAGAAGGGTTTCTCACCAGAGCTGGGCCATCTGTGCTGCCAGAGTCCTCTCCTCTTGTCCCAAAGCAGCTTTCTCCTGCTCCTCTCGAAAGATGTTCCAGACATTCTCTTCTCACCTTGGATGTCACCCGCCCTCCTAGCACGTGACTTTGCTGTTCACTTCACAGAGGAGAGTGAAGGCCTCAGACTCTTCCCCTCGACTCACTCCTTCCTGCTTCCATACACACCCAGCTCCCCCCAGCATCTCAGGGATGAGGGCTCACATCACCCTGTCTCTTCCCTTTCACAGCACCAGCATCTGTGCCTCTATCATTGTCTTCAGTCACCCTACCCGTTCCATGACAAGATGGGACAGGAATCAGTTAATACATTAATAAACTAAAAATAAGGTCAGTCTCACCATCTCCAAAAAACAGCCTTTAAAAATGTACATCAGAGTGTATAATTTTCCTGCCTAAAATGCTCCCCCAGCTTCTAGACTGGATCATGACTTACAAAGCCCCACACCCTTGGCCCCTGGCTATGTCTCTGCTCATCCCCCCACCCTCCCACTTGCTGGTGACACTCCAGCCACACCAGCCTTCCTGCTTTTCCTCCAGCTCATCAAGCTGTCAAGCTCATTCCAGCCTGAGGGCCTGAGCACTGAAAGCTTCCTGCTTGGTGTGTTAACACCCACAACTTTCCTTCTTTCAGCCTCTGCTCAAATGTCCCTCCTCCTGAAGGCAGGGCTACGTAATTTCCAGGGCCCAGTGCACCATAAATATGTGGGGCAGGGCCCCTTGTTCAAAAAGCAGAATGAAAAGCTTTTTCCTCTCTTCCATAGTCTTCCTTGAACTGTCATGGTGTGTTTTATTTGCCAGTTAATGTCATGCTCCTTTGGGCACAAGGATACTCCTGGGGTAAGTGCAGGCCTTCATAGATGCCCCCACCTTGTGCCCCCCTGACTGTTGCTGTGCCAGCACTTGGGCTCCCAGTGGGGCAGAGGGTGGCTGTAGTTGCTTGGAGCCTGGGGGAATGGGCAGCCAAGAACCCAAGGGAAGTGGCAGGAAGAAGGACCCCACGGGAACTGAAGCTCCAAACCCCAGGCACATGCTCCATTGTCCCATCAGACTTCACTGACAAATCACAAACTCAAAAATAATGTTATTAAAAAATTTAAGAGGTCAACTGCAGAGGATTAAACCCCAGGCACAGAAGCTGACTGTGGTAGTTTGTGCAATGGCATTGATAAACATACTCACGAAGCTGGCCCTGCAGAGGGACTTTCTTGACTCGTGTATCCTAGTAGGTTTTCTTTATCCTCATTCCCATCTTTCTCCATTACCCAAGTCTGCTTTATTTTCTCATAGCGCTTATAATTGCCTAAAGCTATATCTGTTTATGATCTCTCTCTCCTATTAGAATGCAAGCTCCATGAGAACAAGGACCTTGTCTGCCAGGCATGTAGTAGGTGCTCATTAAATACCTGGTGAATGAATGAATGAGCGAAAAGTTCACAGAATCAATTCACATGTTTGGCCTACTTTCAGTCACATGTTGCATCACCTCATAAAACCACCATGTTCTTTTCTTTTTTCTTTTTCTTTTTTTTTTAAATAACACTCAACATGGCATATTTTGCTGCATGGGAGCAAAAGGAGGAACATTTTTAATTTTTCAGATCTAGAATATGTTGCATCTTTGCCAAGTCCTCCCTTTCATCTTTCAAAAGAGAGATTAAAAACTGAAGTCTTATATGAGAGAGGAAATAATAACAAGGACAGTTACATATTTTCTGTTTATCAAGCACTGACAGTACATCAGCAGGCAAGCCAAGAATAATTCTCTCTCTTGTTCTTATTCCATGGTGTCACCATGTTAACTTTTGCTCTTTCCTATGCTGTAGCCCAGGGTTCAGGATCAGACTCAGGAAGGCTCACCCTGCAGGAATCCATCCACAGTCCCACTGAACATCTCCCATAGAGCACTGCACAGTCAATATAGGGTTGGAACTACTCATTCATGTTCCTGGCTTCCAGGTCTACTGAGAGTTTTTGGAGAAAGAGACCATACTACCTCCCACCTCCCAATGTGCCCCCTTCCACACTTTGTTAACTCCTTTGGTTCTCAGCTTAAACATCACTTGCTGAGGGAAGCCTGCCTCAAGTGCTCAGACCAGCCAAACCCTCATCATACTTTCCCACAGCACCTGTGCATCTCTATCAGTTTCCACGATTTCAGTGAGTTACTTAATTGTGTGATTATTTGTTCAATGACTGTCTCCCTTGCCAGGCTATAAGCTCTATGAGAGAGCTATAGACCAAATATCTGTGTCCCCTTAAACTACATTTGTTAGAATCCTAACCCTCAATGTGGCTGGTGAAAGAGGCAGGGTCTTTGGGAGTTTGGGTCATGAGGTTGGGGCCCTCATGAGTGGGATTAGTGCCCTTATAAAACAGACTCTGAAGAGCTCCCTCATCCCTTCTAATGTGTGAGAACAGGAGAAAGCAGACATCTTCGAACCAGGAAGCTGGCTTTTAGCAGGCGCTGAATGTTCTGGTGCCTTGATCTTGGACTTCTACCCTCCAGAGCTATGAGAAATAAATTTCTGTTGTTTAGAAGCCCCCCAGTATATGGTATTTTTGTTATGGCAGTCTGGATGGACTAAGAAGGAATCATCTTGCTCATCACCATGTTGCCAGTACCTAGCCTACTGTCTCACAAACAGCAGGCACTCCATAAGTATTTCATGAATGAACATGGATCCCCTAGTGCCTAGTGATGGTATTTGATAGAAGCTCTACAAACATTTATTGAATTATATTGGAAAAATAATTTTTTATTGATATATATTTGTTAATTAATTATATTTGGCTTGTCGGGTCTCAGTTGCAGCATGCAGGATCTTTGCCGCAGCATGCGGGATCCTTCGTTGCGGTGAGCAGGCTTTTCTAGTTGCGGCAGGCAGGCATCTCTTAGTTGTGGCACACGGGCTCCAGAGCACATGGGCTCAGTAGTTGGGGCATGTGGGCTTGGTTGGTCCACAGCATGTGGTTTCTTAGTTCCCCAACCAGGGATCCAACCCGTATCCCCTGCACTGGAAGGCAGACTCAACCACAGGACCACCAGGGAAGTCCTTGGAAAAATATTTTTCATCTAACCAATTATGACTTACTTAGAATGGGTGTTTTTCCTTCTTTTCAAAATAAAAGACAGCTGGGGTAATTAAGCCATTTTTTTTTTTTTTCCCACCCAAAGAATGGTTTTTCCTAACTGGAAGACCAGGCTGTTAAACCACTTAGGTGTAATAAATGAGCAACTCCTTGGAAAGATGCAAATCTCTAGGGTTGACCCAGGTGAGAGCACTTTCCTTCTCTTATTTGTACCATCACAGACTTGCCTTTCTCTTCTTCCAGGCACAGCCTGTTGTGTACTGCATTCAAACCTGTTATCTGAGGCCAAGCTTTGTATCCCTCAAAATCATTCTGTTCCAGCTTTTGGAATCATTTGATACTAAAAGTAATTATAGGCAGACTTCCAAGACAAAGGCCTAATTCCTTTATGGTGTCTCCTATCAGAATAAAGACTATTGAGGTAAGGATTCAAGTGAGACTGAAGGTTGCAAATTGTATTGTGAGGGAAGATAAATCATTCTTTGTCATGGCCAAGGGCGCTTGTCCTCCTTCATTGGCAGAATCAATGGTGACAAATGGCAAAGCCAGAAACAAATGCTTTGTTCCAGTGGCCAGGCCTCGTGGTAAGTCCCAGTAGAAGATTTACCTTTATTTGGTGATTGTGATTTCTGCAGGTCTTTTATGCTTTAGTCTATCAATTCTCTATTTAGTAATAATGGAACACGGCACTGATAAATAATAGATGTCAACAACAATATCCAGGACCGAGGTTAGTGCTTTTCTGAAGTGTTGCATAGTTTTTTTTTTATAAGCTAAGCAGGTGTCCACCAGTCGTGTAGTCTGAGGGTACTGGCCCCTCAGGCCAAGTGCTGAAGAGGCTACCGCCACCACTGTCCCTGTGTCTCACTTGCTGCCACCCCTCCTCTTCTGTTTTCACCTTCATCACCTCTTCCCTAGTGTGACATTAATCACAGTGTGCCTTGCCAAGTGGCTTTGTGGAGAAACAACTCGATGAAATGTAATTTATGGCCTTAATGCTGTTAACCGCGTGGCATCCTTTACGTTATTACAACTGATTAGGAGCAGCCATAATGTGATTGGAGAGAGAGAGAGAGAATGAATGAATGAATGAAAGAAGCAACTTATTCTCATTTGCCTTTCCATTTTATCAAGGTGAAATGAATCACCCTCCTGATCAAGTGCAATATACCCTGTTTTTCTTTTTCTCCCCTAAGACATATTTAAACAAGTTTCCTTCCCTTGAAATGGCTCATCTAACAGTTTTCCTCTGATTCAATATCCAGATAATGGAGCCACAGCTGAAAGGTTCAAGGACCTTGGAGGTGGTGGTTGGTGATGAGATTGAATCTGAGCTCAAATCATCCTGTTATGAGAACTGAAAGACTTCAGCAAACATCATTAGTCTCGTTTTGGCTACTCCCTGAAGGTGACAGCAGAGTCAGTTGACAATAAGGATGTAATAAAATTGGGGTTGGAAGGGGCTCTGAAATGAAAAGCATTGACGTGAAAAACAGGTGATGTTTGGTCCTCCTTAGGAACTGAGTCCAGATTTAAAGAATTCTCCTCCCCACTGTAACAGACTCGGGCTGCAGTATGTCCTTCAAGATTCTGCCCAGAGACCATTTCACTGGTGCAAAGAACAGGCAGTTCCTTCACTATGTATACTACTTATTAGCACATACCATCTAGAAATGTACTTATTTGTTTTTACAATCTCTCTGCTCCTAATAGCCTTTGAGCCCTGGGAAGGAGAAACCTCTTTAAGGCCATATCTTTAAAGCCTAGCACAGTGCCTGGTACTCAAGGTGCTCAGATGGAAGCTGCATGCTTTACTGATAAGCAGATACGTACCTTGGAAGGGTTTCCTTGGAGAGTTGGCCTTTTAAATTTTTTTCTTTATTTTTAAAAAAGTTTTATTATGGAGAATTTTGCAAATACTCAAAAATAGTCTGTTATAATGTACATCAATTTCACGCCTACCTGTGGCTTTTCTCTTTTCCCCTCACATTTTTTGAAGCACATATAGAGATCACATGGCTCTAAATATTTTGGTTTGAATCTCTAAAAAATAAGGACTCATTTTAAAAAACATAATCACAATACCTTTATTGCATCTTAAAAAAAAGCCCTATAATTCCTTAATGGTATCAACTATGCAGCCTATGTTCACATTTGTAGTATCTTACAAAAGTCACATGTTTTTATAGTTTGATCGAATCAGGATCCAAATAAAAAGCACACATTGCAATTGGTTGATATGACTCTTAAACCTTAATTTATAGGTTCCTTCCATTTCTTTTATTTTTTAACTCTTAATTTTGAGATAATTGTAGATTCACATGCAGTTGTAAAAAGCAACACAGAGACATTCCTATACCGTACACAGAATTTTCTCAATGTTAATATCTTTTTAAAAAAATAATATTATTCAGGAAACTTGGATTGGAAAGTACTATTTATTAAGCTTCGTTTTTCATTTTTTAATTTGAACCACTTTTAGTTTTTGAATTTGTAAAATAAATTGTTTATATTCGGCTGCACTGGGTCTTCATTGTTGCTCATGGGCTTTCTCTATTTGAGGCGAATGGGGGCTACTCTTTGTTGCCGTGCTCAGGCATTTTATTGAGGTGGCTTCTCTTTGTTGCGGAGCACGGGCTCTAGGTGCATGGGCTTCAGTAGCTGTGGCTCGCGGGCTCTAGAGCGCAGGCTCAGTAGCGGTGGTGCACAGGCTTAGTTGCTCCGTGGCATGTGGGATCTTCCCGGACCAGGGCTCGAACCTGTGTGCCCTGCATTGGCAGGCAGATTCTTAACCACTGCGCCACCAGGGAAGCTTCTCTCAATGTTAATACCTTGCACAACAAAAGTGCAATACCACGACGGGGAAATTGGCATTGATACAATCTACCAACCTTACTCAGATTTCACCACTTTTACAAGCACGTGTGTGTGTGTGTTTGGTTCTATGCATTTTAATCACATGTGTAGATTTGTGTGACCACCACCAGTCAAGGTACAGAAGAGTTCCATTACAAATCTCCCTTGGGCTACCCTTTCATAGGCATAACCACCTCCCTCCCTCCTCTCCCTTACCTATGGCAACCATTCGTCTGCTCCCCATCTTTATAGTTGCCATTTCAAGAATGCCATATAAATGAAATCATACAGTAGGTAAACTTTTGAGATCGGCTTTTTTTTCCACTCAGTGTAATTCTGTTAGATACATCCAGCTTGTCGTGTGTATCCATAGTTTAGTTTTTCCTTTTTATGGCCGAGTAGTGTTCCATGGAATGAAGGTAGCAGAATTTGTTTTACTGTTCACTCACTGAACGACATCTGGGTTATTCCCAGTTTTTGTCAATTACAAATAAAGTTCCTATGAGCACCTGTGTATAGGTTTTTGTGTGAAGTTCTTTTTTCTCTAGGATAAATGCCTAAAAGTGCAGTTGCTGGTTTATTTGGTAAGCACATATTTTGTAAGAAACTGTCATACAGTTTTCCAGATGGGTGTACCATTTTACATTCCCACCATGTAATACATGAGTGATCCAGTTTCTCTGCATCCTCAGCAACATTTGATGTTATCTCTATTTTTTAAGCTTTTTTTTTTTTTTTTTTTTTTGCGGTATGTGGGCCTTTCACCGCTGTGGCCTCTCCCGTTGCGGAGCACAGGCTCCGGACGCGCAGGCTCAGCGGCCATGACTCACGGGCCCAGCCGCTCTGCGGCATGGGGGATCCTCCCGGACCGGGGCACGAACCTGTGTCCCCTGCATCGGCAGGCGGACTCTCAACCACTGTGCCCCCAGGGAAGCCCTTTTAAGCTGTTTTGATAGTTGGGTAGTGATACCTCGTAGTTCTTTAAAAAAATTTTAATATTAGCATAAATATTAGCTCATTTTTGTCCTAGTGTAAAAGCAGTATGAAAAACAGAAAACAAAACAATTATAAAATTATAAAAAGGAAAATAAAAACCACCCATAATCTCTCCACCCAGACGTATACAGATTACATTGGTATATATCATTCTGAGGGTTTTCTTCATAAATATCTATCTATCCAGCTATCTATATTTTATAAAACTGGAAACATAACAGATACAATTTTGCATGTCACTCTTTTTCATAATGTTATATGAGAAATATTTTCCTATGTATCCTATGAAATATTTTTTGAAAATATTTTTTAATGGCTGTATGATATTCCATCATATGGAGTTAATTTTTAAACCATTCTTTTAGTTTTGAACACTTACTTTCACATTTTTGATATTATAAATACTTCCTTGAATGTCATCTTTATATATGGGTTTTTCTAGTTATTTCTTTATGATAGATGCCTATAACCGAGATTACTAGGATAAAGTATATAAAATACTTTTAAGACTTTTTATACCTGCATATACATATCCAAAATGCTTTCCAGAAATACCATATTTCATACTCACTAGGGTGCCAATCTTACTAGACCCTTACCAACACTGAACATTATGTTTTTATCTTTGTCAAGTTGATAGAGGAAAAATATGTTCTGATTGTTTTAAGTTGAAATGTGTTCGTAAGTTTTATTTGCTATTTATATTTCTTCTTTAATTAATTGTCAATGTTTGTCCTTTTCCTGCTTTTCCATTGTTATTTCATATTTTTCTTATTATTTGAAAAATATCTTTATAGATTATAGGGAGTAATCATTTCTTATATTTGTTTAAAATATTTTCCCCTTTTAGTCAGTTACCTTTTATTTTTGGCTGTGGGATTTTTTTTCCATTCATTTCTTCATTCTGTAAACATTTATTATATTATATCTATATAGATATAGATCTATATATCTATATATTTGTGGCTCTGCAGCAGGGATTGAACCCGTGCCCCCTGCAGTGTAAGTGCAGGGTCTTAACCACTGGACTGCCAGGGAAGTCCCTAGATATATTTTATATGGCAAAGAGTGTACTTGTCATGGAATGTTTTTAAAAAATTGAATATCAGATTCTATGTCCTTAAGGAATTTGGAGTTTGTGAGAAACATACCCATGTAAATAAATGTTTGCACTATGCCAATTTGATAAGGTTATAGCTGAGAAAAATACATGGCACTCTGGCTTCTTAGAGGAAGTGATTTTTGAGTTGGACCTGAAAGGATGAGTAGGAATATCGTGCAGGGGTGGGAGAGGAGATCCTGGGCAAAACGAGTGTGTATATAAAGATGCACAGTCATGGAGGTGCATGGTGTTTGCAGATGGCATGCTGGGACTGTGTCACTGGAGCACAGAAGGGAAGGGAGATGAATATTCATCTTGTTTCTGGAAATACATAAACTAAAGTAATTGAGGCAACACTGTTAACTGACTCTACATCAAGGGTATAGTCAGAGTCTGTTTTTACTCTGTGGTATAACACCTTCCTCTGTGGCATAAGACTCATTACCTGAGACCAACCTCACTCTTACCCTCACCCCACACCCCACTTTGGCCAAGGAGGACCAAGGCTGAAGAACCCCCAAGAGATCATGTTAAAATCACAGCAACAGGCTCTGCTGCATGGCTTTCTGTTTCTCTTGCATGGTTAGGGGTTTGAGACAGACTGGAAGATGGTTAATGGGAAGGTGAAATGGAATCTGGCTGTGGGTTTCTTCTCCACTCCTGTGCCTGCTCTTGACCATGTACCTCATTTAACTCAGACTGAAGAACCCAAGAGGTTGCTGATCTTCCTGGATACAGTGAATGGTGGGCGTGCTCTTTCCCTGGTGACAGTCAAGGACTTCAGGAGCTGAGCCGTCTCAATCTTTCCATGGTGAAGCATTTTGGAGACAGGTAGGACATCTCAGGTGTGTGGCCTTGTGCAACCTTCCTTGCTTGCTTGTTCTCTGCTTCCTGCGGATACCTTGTAACTCAAACAGGTAGTCTGGTACCAAGGATGCCAGCACTCCCTCTTCCCTGAGCAACTAATGCCTTTATAAATCAAGCTGTAGCAGGTTCACAGTTGGCAAAATTGGTGTCTGGCCATACAGCGAGGGTATATTCAAACGTATAAAATGTACTCAGTATCTTTCTTTGCTCAGCATTTCATATCTTTGTCCTCTGTACTCAAAGATGTCAATGCTGACAGCGTTCATGATATTAATGAAGAGAGCCAGGGAGGAGAGAGGAGACCAGTAATTTCACGCTAATTCCATTGGAGTAACTCTCAACAATCCAGGTGTTACAATCCACTATCTGTCCCCGACCCACTTGTCCCACCCATCTTTTTACAACTTCTAGGACTCAGCCAATTCACTGTCCCTGATTGGAAGTTTAATTTTTTTTGAAGTTTCATCTTTTGATCTTTTAAGGTGTTCTTTCTATACTTTTTAGACATCCAGAGAGCTATAAATTAAATCCTGATGACTTTTTCCTACAGCAGTGGTCACACAGGATAGACAGGCTCATGAATGAGCAGAACCAAGTGATATGTACCTGCCTGGTGAATGACTCTGACATATTTTGTATGTACATCTTTTGGGAGCCTGGAACTTAGTATCCCCATCAGTGAAATAGGGTATAGAGGGACAATTTCACCATCTCTAAACTTTTCCCCATCCCCAGCTCTAACCATTCTAGATATCTCTGAATCTCAGTGAGGACTTTGCGTTGGAATTTGTTGGAGCACAATGCTAGCCACAAGAGCCCTGCAGGAATGCCTACTGGGGCTCCTTCACTTCAAACAAGAGGGCCTCTGTCATTTGACAGTAGATAGTCTCAAAAGCACATACCTGGCAGTCCCAGGCCTTTCTTCTTTATAGTGAGTTATGTTTTCAGAGAGCTTTCATTCTCAGGAATTTAATATCAGGATGTCAGTTGCCAGACAGTGGAATAGAAAGACAGCTGCCCTGAGATCTGGGATTTAAAAAATAATCAAGGGTCTTTAAAAAATGTTTTTGGCTTGAGTTTCCTCCTGAAACAACCTTGGCGGAAAACAGACTCTCCTCCCCTGGAATGCTGTCTCATAGTGGAAATGAGCACTTAGGATTCTCCCATGACAATACGGAGAGTAAAGAGAACAACGCCTGCAGCTCTGAATTGAACACAATAATCCACCATGTTGGTATCTCAGAAGCTTCTGAGAAAGACAGTCTGGGCTGAAGGAAGAAGAGAAATAGGATGAAAGTCATTGTAAAAATCAGAGAGGAACTATATGCCGGGTACTTGACACCAATGATTTCAGTTCCTCCTCGTGGCATCCTAGGAGGAAGGAATGATCCCATTTCACAGAGGAAGAAACCAAGGTTTCAAGAAGTAAAGTAACTTGCTCAGCATCACACAGCTAGGAAGAGTTGAGGTAAACTTGGGCTCACTTTGAGTTCATGGTCAGATTAGCCTGCAGGGTGTGGGATCGGGGAGAGTGGAGACTCACTACAAATACTTACATCCATTTTTATTTCTCTTTAGATTTCCCTATTTTTTTTTCACTGATGGAGACAAACTACTTCCTCTTGCTCTTCTCAACAAAATTCTAAAAAGCCCAAGAAGAGTGTCCTATCATTTCCCCCCTCCCCACCCAGCTGCTATATCTGAATAATGTCAGGGAAAGTTACCTGTCAACGCTAAACCACCTTCATTTGTCCCAAACTATTTTGGGACAATATGATTTGTTAAATCTTTTTTTTTAAACATCTTTATTGGAGTATAATTGCTTTACAATGGTGTGTTAGTTTCTGCTTTATAACAAAGTGAATCAGCTATACATATATAGCTTAACTGTGGGTAGTTATAATCTTCGTTTCATCTTCAAAGTACTTTCCAGTATTAACTAATTAAACCTCAACCACACCCTTGATTAACTCCTTTTTATAGATGTGGGAAAAGAGGCAAGGAGATAAATTTAAAAATGCCCTTGGCCATGATGGAATCAGCACTCCAAGGTAGGATTTGAATTTGAAATTTCCTGTCTCCACCTTTCATAAAACCAACAGACCAGTCTCCTACCTTGATTCTTTGGTGGAAGAATATGATTTGGGCAGCACATTCCTTACAGTCTTTTAATAATAGCGCTTTCTCAAAAGTGCCTATCATTTCTCCAGGGCTCTTCACTATTCATTCTGTATGGCATTATGCCACGACTTTATGCACTTCTTAAATCAAAAGAGTCACTGGAAAAAGTGAACAAAATGCCCAGTTCTTATGGTTCTGCTCAGCTCTCTTGCATCTCCCCTTGGAGTTTATTCTTAGACATACCGTCCGTTCAGGAATCCAAGGTAAGCCAGCTTTTATCTGGCAACATCCCCAAAGAATTCTACTTTCCATATGTCCAGGCAGAAAGCTAAGCAGTAGTTCAGAGACAGAAAGGGGTCAGTCATAACCATTTTCACAGCTACCAGGCAGAAACGCATTGTCAATTTCATCTTCAACACAATTGCCCAATCTTTTTAATGTTGGAAGAGTCACTTAAAATGTGAGATTTATGGGCAGCTGTTCCAGCCGGGTGAGATTCTTGCTGACAGGTATCAGACTGTTATTAGCATTCTGTGCTCTAAATTAAAGGAGAAGACCTGTCTCGGAATATATACCAGAGCCTTGGAAAGTTGGTGTGGGTGAGGTGGGCACTGGAGTACCTGAGCCAAACAAACACTTGGCAGAGACTAAATAACCTTTAAGGACCCACTTCTCTAAGAATTTATTATTCGCTGGACTTGATAGCTTTGGTATATTTCAAGTAGGATGATCACTGTGGCAATAAGACCCTTACGTCAAAACCCAATCCTGGGGCTTCCCTGGTGGCGCAGTGGTTGAGAGTCCGCCTGCCAATGCAGGGGACGTGGGTTCGTGCCCCGGTCCGGGAGGATCCCGCGTGCCGCGGAGCAGCTGGGCCTGCGCGTCTGGAGCCTGTGCTCCGCAATAGGAGAGGCCACAGCAGTGGGAGGCCCGCATACCGCAAAAAAAACCCACACCAAAACCCAAAAACACCCAATCCTGAAATTTGGTTGTGCTTGGAGGTTGTGTGACTGGCCCCCTTCCTTCTCTCCCCCATCCTGCCCCCCCCCTCCCCCACCCCCACATGGAAATCAGAGGCAGCAGGTTCAGTAGAATAGCATAGGACTGGGTATAGAAAACCTGGATTTGAGTTTGGGCTCTACTACCTACTAGTTAAGTTAACCTTGCTGAGCTATGGTTTCCTCACTCAAAAATGGGATAATAATAATACTTGCCTTACATAATTGTTGGGAAAATAGAATAAAAATATTTTTTCACTCTAAAGAATTTTTATCAATTTTAGTTATCAGTGATAATGGCCAATATTTACTGAGCTCCTACCATGTGCCTGACACTGCATATAAGGGAGGCTTTTATGTACATTATCTCATTTATCCTCCCAGCAGCCCTATGTGATAAGTACTACAGTTATGTCTCTTTTCCAGTAGGAAACTGAGACTAAAACCACCTATCCAGTAACTCGTGCAACCGTGATGCAAACCCAGTCTGGCTAGACCTCTGCACTTGACCACCACACAATAGTGTCTTTAATCTCCTTTGCCTGCTGGATGTTTCTTTTCAGATATCCCGCAGTTTTCTCAAATGTAACCAGTCTCAAACAAAGTTCACTATCTCCCCTCAAACTACAGTATTTCCATTAAGTTTTTCATTTGTCAAAGTCACCATTTTTTTCTCCCTGACTTAAAATCTCTGGGTCACCTATGTCTCTTCATTTCTACCTGAGGAGTCACCCTGGCTGTTCAGTTCCCTCCTCAAGGTAGGTCCCTACCCTTTCTTTCTAATTCCTTTTGTCACTCCCGTGGATGAGGCCTCATGCCCTCAAACCTGGATTGTGTAATAGCTTCCTAACTTGCTTTTCTAATCTTAGCTCATCTGCTAATTAAGCCTAAAATGTCATTTTCAACAGTTACTCCCTTGGATAAAACTGTCAGCTGCCTACGGGAGAAAGTCCATGTTCCTGAGTCTGAACATGGCCTTTCACGTTCACGGCCTGACCCCACCAACCCCCATCCCTTCCAGTCCTGAGTGTGCCCAGTGTTTTCTTTTTTTTTTTTTTTTTTATGCGTTACGCGGGCCTCTCACTGTTGTGGCCTCTCCCGTTGCGGAGGACAGGCTCCGGACGCGCAGGCTCAGCGGCCATGGCTCACGGGCCCAGCCGCTCCGCGGCACGTGGGATCCTCCCAGACCGGGGCACGAACCCGTGTCCCCTGCATCGGCAGGCGGACTCCCAACCACTGCGCCACCAGGGAAGCCCCAGTGTTTTCTTGCCTTTGCGCTTTAGCTCACCATCTTTCTCTTTTCCTTTATGTCCTTATTCTTCCTCCTCTCTACCTACTGAAGGACAACTCTCCAAGATCTGAATCAAATCCTTCCTTGAATTCCCATCCCCCAATAATACCTCTCTTCTTCTCCCAGATCTGTGAAACGGTCCCACTCACTGGCCTCTGACTGTTACCACACATCTCTAGTTAATCTTTCACAAATAATGTACGTGTCTTATCACAGCTTTTTGATAGGAGGGGAGTGGGGAGGAAACATGCTCTGTATTTCTGTGCCTCCCACACAGTACCGAGTGGGTGCCTACCGCACACCCGGTGCTGTGCTGCTTACTGGGAAAACAGAGGAAAAGACACATGAGGAGCTCACAGCCTGATAGTCCAGCTCAACATGTCAACAGACCATCACGGCTGGTATGAAACGAGCTGGAGGAAAGATGTGCCTCAAGGATCTGGGGAGAACAGAGGAGGGCACTAACAAGTCCCGGGAGAAACCAGGGGAGGCCTCACAGGGTGACCCTGAACTGACCCTTAAAGGATGAGGAGAAAATAGGAGCCCTCTAAGCAGAGAAGGTAGAGAAGGGCTTCTGAGGAACAGGGAACGTCACGTTCACAGCACCCAAGGTAGGTACTGTATGTGTGAGGCCTGGTGTGGTGAGACAGCAAAGCATGTGGGAAAGGACCAGGCAGGAGGCTGGGGAAGAAGGAGACACCACCCAGATTAGAAGGACCTGGTCATGGAGGGAAGATGGGCGTTGATCCTACAGGCAGGGAGGGGGCCGCAGGAGGTTTGTAAGCAAGGGAGAGACTTGGTCAGATTTGGATTTGCAGAAGTTAGCTCTGGCAGCAGCACATGGCTAAACCGCAGTTGAGACTCCTGAGGAGAGTCGCCAAGAAAAACTCTGAGCCTAGGCCAGGGTCACGGGGATGGAGCGGTTTGTTGACTTGAGGTGTATGAAGGAGGAGGATAAATGGTCGGACTTGATGGATGATTGGATGGGGTGAGAAAGTCGGAAGGGAGACTCATGACCAAGGTGTTTACCTCCAGGGACTAGGGTCAGGTGGAGAATGCCGAGGTGAGAAGGTAAATTGTCCTGGCTGTTCCTGTGCCGTCACTCCTGTTGTTCAGGTGGAGTTGGAATGAGATTAGTGGCAGGTGTTTTAAGTTAAAGACGAGGTTGAGCAGCAGGTAAATAATTCTAGTGCCTCAGTGCCTGGCGCCCAGGGAGTGCGTAATACATGTTTGTGGAGAAATGAAGTGGAGACCTTACAATACACGCATGAAGCCACTGTGAATGGATTAAATCTCCGTGTAAGACCATGCCCTTATTCTCAGCAACAAGGAATACAATAGGTACCGGTGCTTCTGGTGATGTGAGGTGGCACAAAAGACATGCCAAGGGTCCTCAACTAGGTCAGTGCATGGCCTGGTTGACACCGACACCCTGCCTTCCCTGACAGACATCACCTGAGGGACAGCATGAACCGGGAGGCCTCAGACAGCCACTCTCAGATGTGACATTGGTGTATGACCGCATGAATGTCATACACTGCCTAGGAGGCCTGCCTCAAAGACACTGAAAACTGTGGATTTCAAGGGCAATAAACGTAGATTTCACATGAATATTTAAAATGAGACATGGATACTTAGTACATTTGGGTTTTTTTCCCTGAGAAATATGAAATATATCCTGACAAATTATAACCTGTTCCATATGTATAAACCTTTTTTGATCTCTTATGAGTAACATTCTCCATTAATACCAGGAAACTGAGAGTGAGGTAGGGGAAAAGGATGGAGGGAGGGAGAACAGAGGGAAAGAGAGAGAAAAAAACCCAAATGCCCAACAGGGAGAGACTTGAGAAATGGCTTGATCCACCTCACAGAATCAGGCCTTTCAGCTTAAGTCAGCAGATATGAGTGATGTCCTGGGACGTGGGATTTTAAATATCAGTGGACATGTTTCAGTAGTACAGCACAAAGCCATTCATTTCCTTGGCATTTTCAGTACTTTATTGCTGTTAAGCATTCCCAGTATATTAATGTTAGTAGAAAATTTGCAAGACAAGAACATTTTATGCCTGCGGAGCTCTAGTTAAAACACACGGTACTGGGCAATATTTATAAAGGTGTAGGCTACATTCACACAGGTCCAACAAATGCTATTTAAAAGTTGGTCATGCACTTTTCTCACTTTAATTGCTTTTTCTCCTACTAGATTCAAATCACTGTACCAATATCATGCTCAAGGGCACATTTTGACCCATGATGTAAATGGCATTCAATGTGATTATATACATTTACCGTCCACGGTGATGCAGAAAGGAAGAGATAGCGTGTACTTAAAGTATAGTGGGTACTCGATACATTTTATTGAATCTGAAAGCACCTGTTTTGCTTCAGAATATTATAAGGCTTCTATTCCCCCATTATTCTCTTAAAATCAGAATTATAGGCTGCAGAAAGATATTATCTTCTAGCAGACTTCCCCCATTCTGTGGATGAAAAATCTGATTAGGGATGCGTAATTAGTACTCTCTTGGTTGCAAGTGACAGAAAATCGAATCCAGATAGACTTAAGCAAAAATGGGATTTATCGGCTTCTATAAATGAAATGTCCAGGGGGTAAGCCTAGGTTTGGAGGTGGCTGGATTCAGATCGCAAGCAACCTCATATGGCTGTCTTCCTCCATTGCACAAGATAGGAAACGACAGCTGCAACCCTCGGGTTCCAGCAAAGCAGAGTGCATGCCTCAAGCCCAGAAGTCTTAGGGCATTTCATTGGCTCTGGTGGGGTCGTGTGCCCATCCTCAGTGACTAGAATGTGCCTGTGGCTTAACCTAGGTCACCTGTCCAACCTGGGAGCCCGTGTGGGATCAGCATTTTACTCAAGGACATGGGCTGTGTAGAGGGGAGGGGTAGCCGCCTCAGTGCAGAGCTGAGGTACAATGCCATAAAAAGGGATAGGGAGTCGGTGTTGGGGCAGGGGCACGACAAACGGCCTTGCTACATTTTGTAGTATTAAAATTAAATTTTAAAAACAACCTCTGAATCCCACCACCACCACCCCCGCCCCAGTTAAATCTTCCCTCACTTCAAGGAGGTGTCCCAATAGAAAAAAAAAAAAAATTATAGATAGTGATTGAAGAAAGCTAAGTGAAGCCGAAGTGTTTTTCCCATTTGTGTCTCTTCTCTACCCTTCCATACTCCTCTGTTACCACCAGCATCAACTCAGATCCCCATGGGGTCTTCTTCAGAACAAAGTATTGAACAAATATTCTGTTCTGGTCCCTGTGAGGATGTTATGGAGTCTTGGCTTCCCCACTGAATCCTACAAATTTTTACTTACATCCCCACCTCCTCCACCCACAGTCCTGACAATTTTGGTGTTTCCTTAAACTAAGAATACAGCTCCCTTTCAACTTGGCTTGCGTATTTTGTTTGGGAAAGTTGCTGAGTATTGACAGTTGTTTATTATTGACCTGTTGGGCCAGAACCACATAGAAGGCAGAAGCTTTCTTATGACCTCTCTGCTCTGAAAACATCCATTTCTTTTGCTTCTCATCATTATTTTGAGTCCTTCAGACTCTTTTTTTTTTTTTTTTTTTTTTTTTTTTATGCGTTACGCGGGCCTCTCACTGTTGTGGCCTCTCCCGTTGCGGAGCACAGGCTCCGGACGCGCAGGCTCAGCGGCCATGGCTCACGGGCCCAGCCGCTCCGCGGCATGTGGGATCTTCCCAGACCGGGGCACGAACCTGTGTCCCCTGCATCGGCAGGCGGACTCTCAACCACTGCGCCACCAGGGAAGCCCCCTTCAGACTCTTTTAAAGTAAATTCCCCCTTCACTTCCTTGTCATACGTATAGATTATGCAGCCATATTCCTCAACTGTGCCCCCCAGATTCTACTCAACCAGTCGGCTACATCCATTTGCCAGATAAAAATCTATGTTCTACAGAAACTGCTGGAAATGTCTGTGCGATCACGCATATGAGCCGTCAGAAGGAATCCATGCTGCACACACAGTATGATGTCAGCGAGTTATTCCCAGGAGACTGGCATGTCCTTGCTGCCAGCAAATCTCTCTCCTGCCACTCAGAAATTCTCACTCTGCTCGGGTGACGTTTTCGTCGCCACAATTTTTGAAAATCACACAGACCCCACTTCTATTCTTATTTATCCAACGTCAACTAAAATGAATAAATGGGCTTTCTGGATTTGCCACAAGGAATCACATTCTTTTATCAAGCAGTAAAATGCTTTATTTATTCTACTTTGCTTTGCTAGAAACACAGAAAAGAGGCTGAAAATGCCTGCTACTGTATTTATGAATTTTAATTTCAGTTATATCAGTCATCTATTGCTTTGACAAACCACCCCAGCACCTAGTGGCTTAAAACAACCACCATTTTATTTTCTCGTTATTCAGTAGGTTCACAGTGAGGGCTGGACTCAGCTGGTCTCTTCTGGGCTTTGTTTCGCCTGGGGCCATGCATGTGACTACAGTCATCTGCCAACTCAGGTGGGACCTGATGGTAATCTAAGATGACCTCATTCGTACGTATGGGGGGTTGGTGCCGGCCTTTAGCTAAATCCCTGTCTCCAGCAGGCTAGCTTGAGTTTCTTCACATGGTGCCAAAAGAGACCCAGCAACAAGAGAGGGTGAGGCCTCATGTGCAAGGCTGCTTCAATCATCGGCTTGAGTCAAATTTGCTAATGTCCCATTAGCCAAAGCAAGTCACGTACCCAAGCCCACAGTCGATGTGGGCAGGCACTACTCAAAGGTGTGCGTGTGAGGAGGTGAGAGGCATTAAGGGCCATTACTGTGAAGATCTATCACATAAGTTAAACGTCTACATCATTTCTTTAACGGAAAGATGAGATTTACCTGGGAAGGTGTCAGGGCAAACCCATTACCAGAAAGAAAATTTGTCAGGTTTATAGATACAGAGCAGAGATACAAACCCCTTATAGATCGATTAGCACTGGAGGAGCATGGCTAGCGCACTGAAGCATTACCCCAACTGTAAAACCAAGCATACTTCAAAAACGAGCCTAGGCCTGTACATGGGACCTGCCTAGATGTTTAATATTCAACGGCATTTAGGGTCCTTCCAAAGGACTTCTCCTGGTATAGGGGAAGGTGAGGCATTTATTGGGTTAAATAAATCAGGTTGGTCATCCCAGTCCTGACCAAAGAAAGGTCAGTAGGGAAAGAATAAGGTGGCTCTGACAGTCGACCGTAACTAGCATTTCCTGTGGACTTATTCTCAGCCACTGTGCATGGTTTCTTTTCTTTAAGCCTTGAATAACTTTGTGAGTTGGGTAGTAATCTTATCTCCACATTACAAAAGAGGAAACTGAGGTTTAGAAAGCTTCACTTACCCAAGCTCACACAACTGAAATAGAAGGGACTTGAACCCTGTCTGTCTATAGAGCCCCAGTTATTATATTGCGAAGGGATGCTGCTTATTCCATCACATGGGACAAATGGTTGGGGCCCATGAAATAACATCTCTGCCAGGCCCATCGATGCAAATATAAAATCCTGTTGTTGCCTGCTGCCCCTGTTTGGAACAGTTTCCTTGTCCTGGACTTCAAAGCCATCCACAGGGAATCTGGGAGGGCCTGTGAGAGGGAGGTGGCTTCCGTAGTTCTCACAGCATAAGATTTGTTGATGATGGGGTTGATTCCTTCCTACTTGAGCTCTGGAACCCTTTCCCAGTTAAATTACTCCTGCCAGAGAGCACTTTCAGACTGCTGCAACTGAATTTTGCTTGAGAATAGTCAAAGCTATTTCTCACTTGACCCAGCTCTAAGGCGTTATCCCTTATGTTTCTTGGGGAAGTAGCTGCTGAGCCCAGCATATCTGGGCTTAAGGGTATAAATAATCCTCTGTTTATGCCAGTGCCTTCCCATCCAACAGCGTAATTGAAGCTCAGAGATTTAGAGTGACTGCCCTCCAGCACATCTTAATAATGGAATTATTCCAATAATACCAATAGGTACAGATGATGATTACAATGAGATGAGGGGTGAGAAATGCTATTCTGGAATGAAGTCAATTTCTCCTATACACATTAAAAAAAAATGTCACAGCAATATACGTAAATTTAACCCCTGTATTTCTGTGCTCTATTCCCAAGTCCCCGTCTCCAGCTCCAGGAAACTTGGCCTCTATTCTTTAACCTTTCCTCCAACATACCTTGAGCATCATCCAGATGTTACATTAGGTTTTTGCAAAATGAGGCCCCGCAGATTTTTTGCCATTGTCCAGCTGTATATTTTTTGGCAAAGAGGAGCAGAGAAGAAATAGCACGTGTCAGACAAGTGCTCTTACATCGACCTTTGCAGGGGGATTGATGTAATGGAAGGGAAGGCAGTGTTTAGCTAATTTTGAAGAAGTATAAATGTATTAGATGGTATTCAGTGGAGCATGATTTGCATAGCATGTAAATTGTATAGAATTATAATGCAGAAAACTCAGAGCTTTCTGATGGTGAATGGTTCTAATTTATCGCTATGTCTGTAGACCAAAATATTCTGTAACAATAACTGGAAGGTTTACTTTCCATTTGATAATTTATAGAAAACACAAAATAGGTTAGGGTCTTCTTTTTTCGAAGTCATATGATAAATTGCAGTTTGACTTGACTCTTGACTAATAAATTGCAATTTAAAAAACAAAACACACTATTTTTTCCCCTAATTCTGCACTGAAGATGTACACATATCATCTGCCTCAATTTCCAAGATCTCAGTTCATATTTATGTACTTATAAAATTTGCTGCTCTCAAAAGTGGAAGACATCCTAGAAAAATTAATTATTTAATGAGTTCCAATATTCAGATTTGTGGTTGTTTGCTTAGAATATGAATTTGGAGGCACATTTAAATTTTAACCATAGCTCGATGCAAATTAATACCCACATGGGTAATGCGCAGGCAGATGAAAAAGGATGTCTTCAAAGAAGATAGGGCAGAGAATCTTTTTCACCATGAAGCTTGTTGTTTTGCCTCAATGACATAATGCACGTACATGGCAGAAAGAAGGTCTAGATTGCGATGCCAAATCCAGCCTTTAAAGTGCTGTTCTGAAAAAGAAATAGGGAAGAGGTTATCTGGAATTCCATTTAACTAGGATTTGCAGGACATGGAATACAAGATACTCTCAGAATACATAGAAGAAATAGACACAGTCCTGGGCCACGAGAAAGGAACTGTCCACTGTGTTAGATAAACATCTACCAAATATGAGACAATATGTGCTGTAAATTTGGAACTTGATAGAGTTGGTGGCTGTGCAACATTGTAAACGTACTGAATACCACCAAATTGTATATTTTAAAATGGTCAGGGACTTCACTGGTGGCATAGTGGTTAAGAATCTACCTGCCAATGCAGGGGACACAGGTTCGAGCCCTGGTCTGGGAAGATCCCACATGCCGTGGAGCAACTAAGCCCGAGCGCCACAACTACTGAGCCTGAGCTCTAGAGCCCGCGAGCTACAACTACTGCAGCCCCCCCCCCCACACTATAGGGCCTGTATACTGCAACTACTGAGCCTGCATGCTGCAACTACTGAAGCCTGCACACCTAGAGCCCGTGCTCCGCAACAAGAAAAGCCACTGCAATGAGAAACCTGCGCACCACAACGAAGAGTAGCCCCTGCTCACCACAACTAGAGAAAGCCCGCGCGCAGCAGTGAAGACCCAATGCAGCCAAAAATAAATTTTAAAAATGGTCAATTTTATGTTAGGTGAATTTCGTCTCAATTTTTTTTTAATTGTTTATTTATTTATTTATCTATGGTTGCGTTGGTTCTTCGTTGCTGCCTGCGGGCTTTCTCTAGTTGTGGCGAGCGGGGGCTACTCTTTGTTGTGGTGTGCGGGTTTCTCATTGCAGTGGCTTCTCTTGTTGCGGACATGAGCTCTAGGCACACAGGCTTCAGTAACTGTGACACGTGGGCTCAGTAGTTGTGGCTTGCAGGCTCTAGAGCACAGGCTCAGTAGCTGTGGCGCACGGGCTTAGTTGCTCCGCGGCATGTAGGATCTTCCCAGATCAGGGCTTGAACCTGTGTCACCTGCATTGGCAGGCGGATTCTTTTTTTTTTTTAACATCTTTATTGGAGTATAATTACTTTACAATGGTGTGTTTGTTAGTTTCTGCTTTATAACAAAGTGAATCAGCTATACATATACATATATCCCCATATCTCCTCCCTCTTGCGTCTCCCTCCCACCCTCCCTATCCCACCCCTCTAGGTGGTCACAAAGCGCCAAGCTGATCTTCCTGTGCTATGGGGCTGCTTCCCACTAGCTATCTATTTTACATTTGGTAGTGTATATATGCCCATGCCACTCTCTCACTTTGTCTCAGCTTACCCTTCCCACTCCCCGTGTCCCCAAGTCCATTCTCTACGTCTGCATCTTTATTCCTGTCCTGCCCCTGGGTTTTTCAGAACCTTTTTTTTTTTTCAGATTCCATAAATATGTGTTAGCATACAGTATTTATTTTTCTCTTTCTGACTTACTTCACTCTGTATGACAGTCTCTAGGTCCATCCACCTCACTACAAATAACTCAATTTCGTTTCTTTTTATGGCTGAGTAATAGTCCATTGTATATATGTGCCACATCTTCTTTATCCATTCATCCGATGATGGACAGTTAGGTTGTTTCCATCTCTGGACTATTGTAAATAGTGCTGCAGTGAACGTTGTGGTACATGACTCTTTCTGAACTATGGTTTTCTCAGGGTATATGCCCAGTAGTGGGATTGCTGAGTCATATGGTAGTTCTATTTGTAGTTTTTTAAGGAACCTCCATACTGTTCTCTATAGTGGCTGAACCAATTCACATTCCCACCAGCAGTGCAAGAGTGTCCCCTTTTCTCCACACCCTCTCCAGCATTTATTGTTTCTAGATTTTTTGATGAAGGCCATTCTGACTGGTGTGAGGTGATACCTCATTGTAGTTTTGATTTGCATTTCTCTAATGATCATGATGTTGAGCATCCTTTCATGTGTTTGTTGGCCATCTGTATATCTTCTTTGGAGAAATGTCTATTGAGGTCTTCTGCCCATTTTGGGATTGGATTGTTTGTTTCTTTGTTATTGAGCTGCATGAGCTGCTTGTAAATTTTGGCGATTAATCCTCTGTCAGTTGCTTCATTTGCAAATATTTTCTCACATTCTGAGGGTTGTCTTTTCATCTTGTTTATGGTTTCCTTAGCTGTGCAAAAGATTTTAAGTTTCATTAGGTCCCATTTGTTTATTTTTGATTTTATTTCCATTTCTCTAGGAGGTGGGTCAAAAAGGATCTTGCTGTGATTCATGTCATAGAGTGTTCTGCCTATGTTTTCCTCTAAGAGTTTGATAGTTTCTGGCCTTACATTTAGGTCTTTAATCCATTTTGAGTTTATTTTTGTGTATGGTGTTAAGGAGCGTTCTAATTTCATTCTTTTACATGTACCTGTCCAGTTTTCCCAGCGCCACTTATTGAAGAGGCTGTCTTTTCTCCACTGTATATTCTTGCCTCCTTTTTTTTTTTTTTTTTTTTTTTTTGCGGTATGCGGGCCTCTCACTGCTGTGGCCTCTCCCGACGCGGAGCACAGGCTCCGGACGCGCAGGCCCAGCGGCCATGGCTCATGGGCCCAGCCGCTCCGCGGCATGCGGGATCCTCCCGGACCGGGGGACGAACCCACGTCCCCCGCATCGGCAGGTGGACTCCCAACCACTGTGCCACAAGGGAAGCCCTCTTGCCTCCTTTATCAAAGATAAGGTGACCATATGTGCGTGGGTTTATCTCTGGGCTTTCTATCCTGTTCCATTGATTTATATTTCTGTTTTTGTGCCAGTACCATACTGTCTTGATTACTGTAGCTTTGTAGTATAGTCTGGCAGGCCGATTCTTAACCACTGCGCCACCAAGGGAGGTCCCTCATCTTAATTTTTAAGAAATGTGCTCTAAAGAGACACAAAACGAGAAAGGAGGAACCCCATGTCCTTGGGAATCTTTGTCCATTGTCCCTGAAGAAAACAAGGTTAATGTTTGTAAAGGAAGGGACATTTGGGGGCCTGAAATAGCTGGGTGAGTATCTCAGCCCTCTTGTTTTATTAGCAGACATCTGGTATTTTGAAGATTCTGTCATTCTCTGGATATTCTGGGTTAGGTCATGAGTCCAGTGAAGAACAATTGCACTGGAAATGAGTTTGCCTACCTGGTGAGAGCTGGGGACCCCAAAGGCTCATCTGCCCAAAACAGCAGTGTACAGGTGAAGGGGCATTAGATTTAAAAACCAACTCTGCCCACACTCACTGTGTGGCCTTGGGGAAGTTAAGGTAATTAACCTCTCTGAAATTCTGTTTCCTCACTAGCAAATTGGGGATCATAAAAACTACCTCAAATAGTAGGTAGTAGTTTTGGAAAAGATTAATACTCCATGCAGTGTGTCTTGCACAGAGAAGACACTAGTAAATGTCCCATCCTTTCCCATCTCCCAGCCCCCTCACCTTGCCCTCTGACTTGACTTGAACTTATCATAGAAGTCATTTCCTGTGAGGCAGCAACATCACTGGCCTAAGAAATGAGCCTCATTAGGTTGTGGTTGCACTGGTACATAATCTTAGAGTGAGGGCTTTAGAAGGGGATGGAGATCTATTCATCTGGGACCAGAAATCAAGGAAGAAAGACCCTCCTTTTCTAGATCTCTTTCCTTAGCACAGGGGAAATATCAGAAACATCATCATAGACCAAAAAATGCTAGAAGTGGCTCTTAAAGGTCATTTAAACTTATCCTCTCATTTTACAGATGAGAAGCCAAGGCCCCCGAGAGGAAGGCATAGTCCTATTAATCTCCCTCTTAACCATCCCTCTAGTCAGTTCCTAGGAGGGAATGTGCTGGAAGTTGTCCACTCTCCACCCTCCTCCACCTCCTCCCTGAGCCCACTGCATGTTTTTGTATAGCCCATGAGCTATGAATGGTTCTTAACATTTTTTAAATGGTGAAAAATAAATCAAAAGGAGAATATTTTGTGACACATGAAAATTCAAATTTCAGGGTCTATAAATAAAGTTTTATTGGAACACAGCCATATTCATTCATTTATGTATTGCCTATGGCTACTTTCACAACTGTGGTGGAATTGAATAGTAACAACAGAGACCAATAGCTTGCAAAGTGTAAACTATTTACTCTCTGGCCCTTTACAGGAAAATCTGTGACCCCTGTACTAGATGCCATCTCTGGCCTTTCCCTCTTTACTCAACTCCTGGTTGCAGCTGAATCTCTTGATTGGGTAGATCCAATCTATTAAAGACTGAAAGATTTCATCCCCTTTTCTTTCTCTTCTCGCCTAGACAAGTGAGTACCTATATCTACTCTTCAGACCTTGACTTGCCCTGGGAGGGCTCAAGGCCTAGCCTGGGGGAGGGACAATAACAGCATCCAGAGAATTTGAGAAGGCTCTTCTGGCAACAGATTTAAAGCCATATTCTCTGATGGGCTGTCTCTGTTTAACCCTTGTGTCTATCTCTCAATTGGTTCTGAACTCAAGAGGGAAGAGGGTATGATTCATTGACTCCCTAGAACCCTGCATTCCCCTTCTCCACAACCTTAGTCCCTTAGTTTGAACCCTCATCATCTCTCATATGGATCACTTAAACATCCTCCTACCTGGCTTCCCTGCCTCCAGCCTCACCTCCCTCCAATCCAGAATGGCCAATCTTTCTGAAACACAAATCTGATCTATTTCTTCTCTACTATGAAGATTGACTGCATTAATGGACCAATCTTTCATGCCTTTCTGTGTCCACACCCTTGGGTAGTGCCTTTCCACATTGATTGTAGACTTAGGCACGTGACTCGCTTTGGCTAAGGAGATAATGACAAACTTGCCACAGCAGAGACGTCAAAAAGCTCTTGTATGTTTCCTCCTCTCTTGGACCCCTGCTAGCACCATAAGAACATGCCCACACAAGCCTGCTGAGGGAGGTGAGTGACACATGGAGAAAAACAAGTTGCCATGGTCAAGGCCATCCTACCTGCCAGCTGCCTACAAGTGCATGGCAAGCACAGCCCAGAGCAGCAGAACTGCCTAGCCAACCAGTAGACTTGTGAAAAAAAAAAATCAAAAGTTGTTTTAAGTCTCTAAGCTTTGGGATGTTTTGTTATTCAGCATTAGCTAACTGTTACACCTATTTAAACTCTTCACTGCCTCAAACTGCCCACACAACAAAACCAAAATTCCTTAACTTAATAACATGTAAGGTTTTTTATCATCTTCCTGAACTCCATACATTTAGGCTAACCAGCCCACTCTGATGATATGCAGCTATTACTGTAAAAACTGGTTCCTGACACCCTTGTCTGGTTCACCAACTATTTTGCCTATTTTCACCAAAAATTTGTGCCTTGTATCTCTCTTTCCTGATAAGTTCCTGGTTTCCTTTGCTCTGGTTGCCCCTCAAACTGAATTGACCCTACTTCCCTCTTTGACTGTAACTTAATCTCACCCTTTAGATCAGTGTTTTCCAAACTTTGAGTCATGACTCATTGGGTCATGATTTAAGTTTAGAGAGAAGACTAGCATTTCTTTTTTAGCTGAAATAGAAAAAAAAAAAAAAAGAACAGAATTAAATAGAAAATGTTAGAGTCGTGTATGAGAATACATTTTTAATGTGTATGTATTGATTTGCCATGTAAAATATATATCTTTCTGTGAAACACAGTCCAGAGTTAAAACCACACCACTTTAGAACATATCTTCTTCTGGCTCCTCTGAGTAAATACTGCCCCAGATTCACCTGGTCCTCACACCCTACCCCAGGATGGGCCCTTGTAGGCAGCTCTCCCCCAGGACTTGTTCATTCCCATCTGACCTCATCAGCCTCTCCACTCACATGGCTCTCCACACCCCATCATGCCATCATCACCCTGAAGTACCAGCTCTGCCTTTGTAACTTGGATTTTCCTCCACCAGTAACAACCTTTCCTTCCTCATTTGTCTGGAGAATTCCTGTTTGTTAGGAGTGCTGTAAGTGCGTCCTCCATTATTTAATCTTCAATGTGCATATGGTTCAATGTGCTCAAATAACACAGTCTCTGGGAAGGCGCTCCTTCCCCTCCCCCTGCCTCCAATTCCATTCCCACTTACACACCAAAGTGTATGATACGTCAAAGCTTAAGAGCATTCTTTTTAAAACTTAACTTCTATTTCCCATGTTTTCCCTGGAAAATCATCTGTGTTCCTATGTGCTCCCATAGTCCCCGTGTATGCAGCTGTCATAACAATTCACAGTTACTGAATTCTAATTGTTGAGTCTGTGTGTGTATTTTCCACACAAGGTTGGGAGCTCCTTGAGATTAAGGCCTGAGTCTGTTTATCAGCAGTCCCTAGAGCAGGGCCAGGCACCAGTACAAGTTGAAATTGTCCCCTTGTGTATTTGGGACAGCACAGGTGACCTGAGGGTGTAAGATACAGGACCACTAGGTCTCAGAGGAAAGATGATGGGCAAGGAAACAGAGTGAAGAGGGCAAACTCCAGTGCTGGGGCTCCTACAGAGGGAAAATGTGAGCCGGCAACCAGGTCCGCGTAGCCTCCTTACGAATTTGACCAGCCCCAGTCTCCAACACTCGAAACAAAATGAAATCAAAAAGCCCAAACCCACACGATGTTAAACAGGAAAACACTACACCCCCTCTCCTGGAGGTGCTGCAACGCAGGAGATGAATAGGGGAGCACACAAAGTAATCAGAGATAAGAAGAATCCTGTGAACAACACAAAAACCTCAGCGCGGGGCAAGGATGGGGCTGCTTACTGACTGTGAAGAGGGAGACAGATAAGAACCGAAGCTGAGACAGACACGAAGATGGGCGTGCAAGGATCCTCAACAAATCAGAAGAAAAATGTTTCTCATGGATTTTATAAAGGAACAGAAGCGAGCAGGGAAGTAAAGAGAGCTTCCGAGACACCAAGGGGAATAATTTAGTTTCACAAAAAGTACACCCTGTATAAAACTCAAATGAATTCTTTGCTCTATGTTGCATCCGCACAGGTATTATTATGGAATTTTTCCAGGTACTTCATGTCCCAGTTACCAGGTTTCCAATAAAGAGCTCTGTGGTGGCCATTGTTAATTAATTGCAGCTACAATGAATGGTTGCTGGGTACCAAATGGAAAAAGTTAGCACCTGAGGCTTTGACAATTTCACCCTAAGTTATACAAGTCACAAAAGGGAAATTAGGGCTTCCCTGGTGGCGCAGTGGTTGAGAGTCTGCCTGGCGATGCAGGGGACACGGGTTCGTGCCACGGTCCGGGAAGATCCCACATGCCACGGAGTGGCTGGGCCCGTGAGCCATGGCCGCTGGGCCTGTATGTCTGGAACCTGTGCTCCGCAATGGGAGAGGCCACAACAGTGAGAGGCCCGTGTACCACAAAAAAAAAAAAAAAAAAAGGAAATTAATTTACACTCGGGGGTTACAAACAGTTCTGGTACCTAGCACAGTGTCTGGCACACTTGGAGGAGGGAACAGCTGAAGAGGAGCCAATGAATCATTTCGTAGCTCTTTTACCCCTTCTAAAGCATCCGAACCATTTTGGTTTGTAAGAATAGCATTTCCAGAAATAGCCAGGATATCTTTAGAAGACTGTGCTAACCTGGCAATGAGGGGCAGAACGGGGAAAGTGAGGAGGGGGAGGAAGGATGAAGGGAGAGAAGTAGAAAAAGTTCATCTCCCTTTCAGGCCACATAAGCCAATTTCAAGGAGAAATTTTTCTGTGTGAATGTATAACACAGCCAACTCACTCAATCAGATTCAAAGGAAAATAAAGGAGGCAGGTGAAACCCAGAGCCAGGAAAAGCGGAAGTGAGTTTGGACTCAGAATTCACAATAAGTCTAAGAACATGAAATCACTGTCAGTTTCTTGTAGCAGAGCCAACTTCCTGCTTTTTTTAATGGCTTGTATCATCAACTTGGGAAATGTAGGGATTTGAACCAGATGATGAATCAATTACCTCAATGAGATAAAATGCCCAAATTCCACGAAGGCATCAGGAAACAGAAACAACAAAAAGACACTGTCGGGTGTCTTATGAAAAGCAGGTTGAGCAAATCACCTCATCTTAGTCTCCTGGACCAAGCTCGGGGTTTGCAAGCTCTCCCCGCCCACCCAGCTCCCAGCGGTGCCCAACTGCAGGCTCCTGCTTAGGCCAAGACTGGCACCCCACTGCCCCCCAGGCCGTACTAATAAAAATAAGAAAAGATATAGTGGGGAGTGAAAGAGAGAGAAAAAGGGGTCACTCGGTAACCAGGGGTTAGACAAGGTAACCTAGGACAAGAAAGAGAAGGAAAGAATAAGACTAGTAAGAAGAAATTTGAGTGTAGAGAATTGGGCCTTCCACCAGCTGGGCTGCTGAAAGATAAATCTTCACCTTATGTGAGTCATTTGTTGACTACTTCCTTTAAAGGGGGTCCCTAATGTCCCCAGTCAGGCCCCAGGACAAAAAACTCTCAAGTAATTCAGGGAGCTGAAAAAAGGACATGAATACAGGGCGATAATTTTAGAATAAGAAAGCACCTACAGAGAGAGGAGGGATATTTAGATTCTGAGTCACAATGTTTATACCTTTAACACAGTTTGATATATAAAATTACGTAAGAGTTGTATACTATATATGAGTTATATTACTATATTAAGTGTATATACACATGTTCTGGTGTATACATGGCACTCCGCAGGCTATGCCTGGTCTCAATCCAGATAGCTAGCCATTTAGATTCCTACCTACAAGTTAAGCCCTTGCTCTCATAAATGTGACCGGCTCTGACCTCAGACAGCAGGCATTTCTGGAGCTACAACCCAGCCTCATGGAGCAAACCATCAGGTCATCTGACTACAAGTCCAGCCCTAGCCTTGTGTCCTCATTTGGATAAGGAGCTTTCTGTATTAATTAAAATACCCCATCATCTCCTTGTACCCCAGGATTGCTAATAGGTTTCTACCTCGGGAACCCTGTGCCTGAGATCTTGTTCAGATAAACTGACTGCTACTCCAGCTTTTCTAAGACTGGGCTCTAACAAGCCCCATTCACTCCATTCTGTCCCAACTCCAAACAGGCAGGGAGTGCAAGGCTTTCGGGTCCTCAGCAACATGGGACAGAACCAATAGGGAGGCAGAGCCCAACAGCAGCTGCCAGACACTCCAGCAGCAGGGGAGCAGGGGCCTGGACAGAGGAAGCAAAGGCTGAGTGTGGAGAGGGAAGCTGGGGGGCCCAGTCAGAGTCTCAGGCCTTGTTTCAGTAGTCCCAGTGAATGCAGGGGGAGAGCAACATAGGGGCGTTTCGTAGGAGGTGACCATTCTTCACTCACATGCACCAGTGCCCCAGACAGCAGGCTGGGGTCTCAGAGACAAGACTGGACCCCAGAGAATGGGTCTGGCAAGAAGTCTACAAAACGTCCATCAGTGGGGTTGCTGGCTTAGGAAGAGGAGCTAAAATCCCAGGCCACACAATTGAGCACGGAGCAGATGTGTAGATCAGGATATGCCTCATGGAGAAGAAAGATCCAAGACAGACCTGCAAGATAAGTCACGTGCAAGGGTCTCAGGCTTCTCCCTGCCTCCAATCTTGCCGTTTTCAGTCGGCCCTGCCTCTCACATTCAGATTGGATTTTCTAAAACCTAGCTTTCAGCAGGTCACTCCCCGTTTAGGCTCTTGGTCAAATGCTTTCTCATGAGCAGGTATTTGTGTCCTCAGCTGTCCAGCCCAGCAGCTGTTACAAATCCCGCAGGACCGGATAGTGTCGTGGCGCCGAAGCCAAGGTCAGGGGTGTGCCGCAGAGAGGTTTACGAGGTGAAAATTGAAAATAGTTATGTTTGGTGCCTGGGAGGCTGTTGGAGACTTTTAAGTGAAGCATTTTTATTGCAGTTTTGAGAATGGATGACAGATTATGAGGCACTGCTGGAGAAAAAGAGAGTAGGAACTGGGTTTTGATCAGCTGAAGAGAAAAAGACTAATGCTTCGTGTTTGGTGAAGTTACATGCGGTCAAGTTTCTTTTTCACACTATGATTTGTCTACCCAATATTTATTCATTTATTCCACACATATTTGTTGAGTACCTACTATGTATAGGTGTTGTAGTAGAGAAGACACAGTGGTTATTAATATATACACGGTTCTGCCTTCAGATAATTACAAAGGAATGACGAGTGTGACAAGAGAGGAGGAACAGTGTGTTAACAGAAGCACAAGCAAAGGGCATCTAACCCTGATTTTGGGATCCCCTAGGTCTGAACTGCCGTTGTTCTCTCTAGCCAGATTGGTTTCCACCCATTTCCATGCACACGTCCTACATACTCCTGATGTCAGGTCTGGGATTATACTTTCACCCAGGCTACTCAGGGCCTATAAATACTTTCTGGCCTGTCTTGTATCTCACATTCCTCCTGAAGAGATTTCTAGTGAAGATGGCATCCAAGTTAACACTTTTAGATCCACACCCTGTCCCTGGGCTCCAAACACACGACAATGTAGATAAAAATATTTCAAAAGAAACCTAAACACAAATGGTCATGTTGAAAAACAAAACAAATCTTTTTTATGGACCAGAGACAAAAGAAAAACACAATACCATAAAGCAAGGCTGAAGCCATGGACTGCTAGTTGTGAAGGGAGGCACAGGCTGTGAAATGTTAGTATCTGTGTGGTAACAGGGACCAGACGTGTCCTATGAGAGGTGGGGAAGAGAGCCAGTTTCACTGAACGAAACCAGTACTTCTGTGGACCCCTCCACCTGTAAAAGGAAGATGAAAAAGATGCAATGGACTCTTGCCTGGAGCAGTGGAGTATATGAAGCTGAGTATCTTGAAAGGTTGGAAATAATGGATCTCACCTTGAAGCCAGAAAATGGGTCCAACAGCTAGCTCACTGGGTTGGTAACTAGATTTTTTAAAATTTCAATGGGACAGAAGCTTCTGAACAGGAAGGAAAGAAGGAAGGGAGGGAGGAAGAAAGAAAGGGGAAAGAATGGAGGGAAGAAAGAAGGAAAGGAGGGAGGAAGGAAACAAGGCTGAGATCTACACTGAGACCTGGGGGTGGGGGCAGGATAAAGCAACCACAAAATTATCAGACCTCGGGGACTTCCCTGGTGGTCCAGTGGGTAAGACTCCATGCTACCAATGCAGGGGGCATGGGTTTGATCCCTGGTCGGGGAACTAGATCCCGCATGCAGCAACTAAGAGTTTGCATGCCGCAACTAAAGATCCCACATGCCGCAGCTAAGACCCAGCACAGCCAAAAAAAAAAAAAGAAATTATCAGACTTGGGGAAAACAAAGAGAGAAAAACAGTAAAACCTCTTGCCCATGATGAGCCTTCAAATTCCAAAACACATGGAGAAAAACTAGACAAAAGATATAAATAACTGGGAGATATATTTACTCCAGATGAGATGAAAATGAGAGATTAATACGAAAATGTCTGAAACAGGTACGTTTAAGATCATCAAAGAGATAAAGGAAGGAATAGCACTCATAAAAAACAAGAACAATAAATTCTGAAGCAAAATAGTCAGATGAAACAAGAACAGGTGGATATAAAAAAAAAATGAATTGGAAATCCTGGGAATAGAAAAACACAATCATTGAAATTAAAATCAAAACGAATAGGTTAAACTCTAGACTGGACATATTTGAACAAATAATTAAAGAATTGGAAAATAGTATTGAGAAATCCACCCAGAAGGCAGCATTGAATGGTAAGAGATTAAAACTAAGAAATGTCAGCTAGAAAACAGAAAATAGATGGGACAGCTCCAACCTAATAGGAATTCCTGAAAAAGAGAACAAGAGCGGGGCTGATGAGTTGTATTTATAGAGACTATGACTGATGATTTTCTGGATTTGAAGACAGACAAAAGTATACAACTAGTGCTGAACAGGGTACATTTGTTTGAAATGCCTTCCCTGTCCTGGTTCCCTCCTAGCTCCATGCCTAATCTCCTATTGCTTTCTTCCTTGCTCACTTTGCTTTAGCCATACTGGCCTCCTTGCTAATCCTTGGACAAAACAAAGCCACTCCTACCTTAGAGCCTCTGTGCTTGCTCTTTCTCTGTCTAAATGCTTTTCCCCAAGATAATCTGTATGGCTCATTCCCTCATTCTCTTTCTATTTCTTTTCAGATGTTACCTTATTGGTGAGACCCTACCTGATAGAAGCAAGTGAATGAATGAATGAATGAATAGGTGGGTGGATGAATACTATCCTTTCTCTACCTTGCCATCTTACCCACTCACACGTACGTGGTACTTAGTACAGTGTTGGGTACATGGATACACGTCCAAATAACATTTGGTTTCGATAAATTCCATGCAAAGCCTTGTCTATATCCTAAAAGCTGACATTATTATGTGTGCATATGAATTAATATTTAGTGACAGATATGATCAATCTATTTTCCCTAAAAGTTTATCACTATAATAGAGTAATTAAATCATGGTATTATAAAGTTTATGAGGGTTTAGAGCTCATTAGTTTCTTTTTTATTGAAGTATAGTTGATTTACAATATTGTGTTAGTTTCAGGTGTACAGCAAAGTGATTCAGTTATACATATACATATATATATATATTCCTTTTCAGATTCCATTCCATTATAGGTTATTACAAGATGTTGAATATAGTTCCCTGTGCTATACAGTAGGTCCTTGTTGTTTATCTATTTTACGTATAGTGGTATGTACCTCTTAATCCCAAACTCCTAATTTATCCCTCCCTCTTCTCACTTTGGTAACCATAAGTTTGTTTTCTATGTTTGTGGGTCTATTTCTGTTTTGTATATAAGTTCATTTGTATCATTTTTTAGATTCCACATATAAGCGATAATATATGATATTTGTCTTTCTCTGGCTTACTTCGCTTAGTATGATAATCTCTAGGTCCATCCCTGTTGCTGCAAATGGCATTATTTCATTTTTTATGGCTGAGTAGTATTCCATTGTATATATGTGTCATATCTTTATCCATTCATCTGTCGATGGACATTTAGGTTGCTTCCATGTCTTGACTATTGTAAATAGTGCTGCTATGAACATTGAAGAGCTCATTAATTTCAACTTCCACATTTTACATGTGAAAATTGAGGCCAAGAGAGGTGAAATAGACATACAGGCAAGCAGTTTAACAGACCCAGGGCTAAAAATCAGCCTCTTAACTGAGTCCAGTGTCCATTTTATCACACGTTGTCGCCATTCTACTTGCATTCAGAGAAATTGGGTCATAAATAATCCTATTTCCCCAATGAACATCTTAACCTCTATGTACACATGCATTGTTTCTAGGTAACAATAGATTATCCCTACTTGCTTTGGAGAAGTTGGGGCTTTCAGGTGCCACTTCATTAAAAATGTAATTTTAACGTGTTTTTATTTCTACAGCTTCTTGTCATTAAGAGACTGTAATTAAAATAATTAGAAGAAGAATCTTGCCTGTTAATCAGTCTACATTTCAATAAAACATTTAAAAATTCACAGTCCAAAGCTGTTTCCTTATTATTTAAGCATGAGTTCTATTATATAAACTGTCACCACAGCACTGTCAACCCGTTATATATAGAAAAAAATCTGTTAGCTTTTCCTTGGTAAACCGATGTCACTCTATGCTGAAATTATTGAAGAAATTACAGGGAGATGGACAATGGGTAGGTTTGCATCCCCCCCAGGGTAACTGGGCTCTGGAAGATTTCTAAAGCCTCTTTTGGATGCAGTGCACGTCAAGCTAGTTGAGAAGGAACACAGCTTTGCAGCAGCAGTGAGAATTCATAGTGCTAAATTTTGAGTGTCATGCATACATATATATACACACAGACATATGCATGTGGTAATAGTGATGAAAAGATTTTTTTTTAAAGCTGCTATAATTCAAGCAGGCTACGTTCCAATGGTACAATGGGGTTTGAGACACTAAAAAGCAATGAATTATAACTTCTATAACCGATTTCTCATTGTAAGTATTATGTTCTCTGTTTTCTGTAAGCCTTCACCTTTAGGCTTCCAGAAGCCTTGTGCTAGAGCGATTCTGTAGGACTTCTCTGCTTGCCTTTCCCATAGAGATAACCTCTGCTAACCTAGGAGGGTCTGGACTGAAAGGCTACTAGGACTAACACACAGTGTTTAGAACTAAGGCCATATATTTATTTCATGACCCTGCTAACCCCACTAAATGCACACTTCCCAGGGGTGCTGGAAGTAATGAGTTTATTTCCAGAAACAAGGCGGTAATGCAACTAATAAGAATTAAGGCCCAAGTCTTAAGAAATAATACTATTTTTAACAAGCAGCATGAGATAAACATCCCAGTTGGGATTTAAATATATATTTTTAAAATTATAAGCCTTTCTCTGATCCTGGACAAGGAGCTTTATGACAAGTTGGTGGAGTTGGTAGAAATATAAAGGAAAAGACAGAACACTTGACATAACTCCCTGTAGTTGATAGACTCTAAGAGGCATCCCCCACCTCCTATCATCCATGTCCTGTGTAATCCCCTCCCCTGGAGTTTGAGCAGGGTCTGTGGCTTGCTTCTAAGCAATGGAATATGGCAAAGGTGGTGGAACGTCGCCATCATGATTATGTTACATACCATCGTAACTTCCATCTTGCCAGCAAACTCTCCCTGTTGACTCTCTCCCTCGATGGCTTCAATCAAGTCAGCTGACACATGGAGAGGCCCACGTAGCAAAGAACTAAGGGCAGACTCTGGTTGACAGAGGTCCTCAGGAATTGAGCCCATCAGTCCAACAACCTGCCAGGACCTGAGTGCTGCCAACAAGCATGTGAGCTCAGAAGAAGATCCCTCCCCAGTCAAGCCCCAGAAGAGACCCCAACCCAACCCTGGATAACACCTTGACTGCAATCTTTGAGAGACTTTAAAGTGGAGGACCAGCTAAGTCATGCCCAGATTCCTGACTCACAGGTAACGTGTGTGTTGCTTTAAGCCACTAAGTGCGTGGTAATATGTTATATAGCAATAGATAACTATTACAGTCCTCAATGATAAAACGTGTGGAGGGTGTCACATTCCAAAGAAAGAAGGAGAAGATGTAGGAAGTTGAAAAGAACATGGGCTTAGATAAGAGACAGCCCTGGGTTTGAGTCCCTGCTGTGCCACTTAGCGTCTGTGTGACCTGGGGTTAATTCCATATCTTCTCCAACCTCAGTTTCCACATCTCTAGTATGAAGATAATATTTTCCACTTCATGGGGCTGTTTGCAGGAGTAAACCAGATATAGTATTTAGTAGATCTAGTAAACCAGGTAAATAGTATATGTGGCAGGTAGGAAATGTTTAATAAATGCTATCCATCGCCATGGACCTCACCTACGGGAATAGTTGCGCCTTTCACTCAGGGGCCCTTTAGCATGATCCAGTGAGCCAGGTTGATTTTGCTAGCTTTTTTGTTCCCTCCAGTCAGGACTTTATGTTTCAGGGAGACTGAGTGACCTTCCATTCAGTCCTGAAAAGGTTTTACTCTCATGAGTATTGTATATAAATATTCTCTTCTCTGTATGTGACTTGACTATCTAATTCCTTTTTGTCTGAAGCAAACTAGGGGGATGTGGGAGTGAGGAGGTATTAAGAATCCTTTTTCAAATAAGGAACCAGATGACATCCCCTCAGTGACATGAATACCTGACCTGAGCCTTAGTACATGAGGCAGCTGTGCATGAGGGAGAGACTTCATTAGCTGGCTGACAGCACGGGGCTGTCAGTCACAAATTTCCAGCAACATTTTGCTTTCTACGTTGGCATTAACGTATTAGAAAATGTGAAATGTTTATCCTCCACTTAAATGGCATGAGTAAATGCAATAGTAGAACACTTCAGTCTGTAATGTAAAAGTTGCTTAGACTCTGACTATACTTATCACTTAAAAAGAAACTATAATTTTGTTTGCGTGCCCTGCCTTTGCGATTCAAAATCAGCGGAGCTTTATATTTAAAAGTAGTCAATTTTGGAAACCCAGATCTGTTCTGCAATCGTGTGCTGGATGTCTGCACGACAGGAGGGCTATGTTGACCCTTTCTCAAGGAGAACCAACCTTTCCTTCATTGAGAATTATACGAAGATACTACTTTCCATCCTTCTCTCCCCTACCCCCAAACTTGCCTTTCCATTTTTTACGACAACAAAACTAAGACATATTCTTGTCATCACTTTGTGTATAGATTGATTGATTGATCCAAAGAACTGGGTTCAAATCTTGCCTCTGCCGCTTAGTAGTTTTGTGTCCTTGGGCAAATCATTTCATCTCTCAAGTTCTTGGTTTTCTCATATTTATAGTAAAGCAAAGAGAATAATAACAAATAACAATATCAAAGGATGGATACAAAGATGCAGTGAGATAAGATATGTGAAAAGGCCAAACTCATTAATTTTTTTCTCCACATAGGTATTAAGGTACAGAATCAGTTTCAGGGAGAAAATTTTAATGCTTCTCTTTTTCTGTATATGCTAAATTTTCCTCATGTCTGAGCAGTGAGCTCTCTAGTACAATGTTTAGAGATGTCTACTCTGTCCTAAGGCACACTGTCAGTCAAAAGATTTGTTTATGATTCCTTTTAATGGAAATAACTATACCTAATTTTTAATCGAGCGCTTGCTCTTGGCAAGTGCTTCACATGTATCAATTCACTCAATCCACAGGAACGCCATGAAGAAACTGAAGCCCAGAGAGGTTAAATAACTTGCTGAGGGCTGTGCAGTTTGATGGAGTTAGGAGTCAAGCCCAGTTATCTGAACTTGGAGTCCACATCACAGTGCGCACTCAGCACTGCCATGTACCTCGTGCAAGTGTTTATTTCTTGGGTACAAATCCTCTAAGCCAGCAGAACCAAGGAAACGGGGAGCACAAAGTTTTGTAAGTGGGTGATTAGGTGCAGCTGGGGACAGTGGTACAGATACGTGTTTGCCTTGCTTCCCGGAGACCTGATTTCTGACTTTAGGGGAAAGACCCCCATGTATGAGTCCTTGGTTGGCACATAGAGCAAGGAAGGATTTGCGGTAAACCTGATGCCGAGTTCTTGATCTTGCAGCCTAACTGAAACCTTCAGGGGTGAGTGGGTTCTCAGTAGAAAGTGGTAACCGTAACTCGCACTTATTATAAATATATTCCTATGAGAAATACATCACCAATTATAAAAGAAACCGTTTCAATGGCACTGCTGCTGAATAGCTTTACCTCCACCAGCTTCTGAAAAATTACATAAACCATTTGAGCAGCATTATAAATAAGCAGCTTTATACAGTTTTATTTTCTTATTTTCCTTTAGAATCACTGTGATCCATGAGCCTTCCAAAGCCTATCCTAGCCAAAGCATCAGTAATAAATCATAAATATTTATAGCATTTAATCATGAGGCAGCCAAAGAACTAAAGTGTTATATTATTCAGCAACTCATTAAGCACTCAGCATGCTTATAATCCAGTGGTGGCTCTGTGAGTGGTTTATTCTGTCACCAGTTGTCTTCCTTCTCTTCTACAGAAAAAAAAAGTCATTAATGCTCACATACGCATAAGTTGTAGCAGGTGTGGACCAAAGTCAATTAGACAATACCATCCCTGATGTCCTAGAAATGGACAATTTAACAGAACAACAAAATGTATCCTCTTGCCATGCCATTACAGAGGAAAGAAGGGAAAGACAGGAGGAGGGGTTGGGGGTGGAAGGGAGGAATATAAACAATCACCAAACACTCCTGTGAGCTAGGCAATAATAGTTGGAACATCACATTTACATTATTAATGACTCTATTTCATTTGCATTCCTGTATTCCCTTTGTTTTGTTATCTCTGAAGGGAAAATATCAGACATGTTTTTCAGCACACTGGAAGAACTAACAATAAGATCCATTCAAATGTGGAGAGGGAGCTCCTTAGGAGATAGGAGTCCCATCTTGAGCGCAATGTTCCAGCAGAGGTGGGATGCCTCTTTGTCAAGTGTTTTGAAGAGGGGATTTCCTATCAGAAAAAAATGACCAGCATCACTTCTTTTTTTTTTTTTTCTTTTTTGTGGTACGCGGGCCTCTCACTGTTGTGGCCTCTCCCGCTGCGGAGCACGGGCTCCGGACGCGCAGGCTCAGCGGCCATGGCTCACGAGCCCAGCCGCTCTGCAGCATGTGGGATCTTCCCGGACCGGGGCACGAACCCACGTCCCCTGCATCGGCAGGCGGACTCTCAACCACTGCACCACCAGGGAAGCCCCAGCATCACTTCTTCAACAAAGATGCAAACCTCCCTTCCTTCTCTACAATTGAGGTTTGAAGGCTAGAATGCCCACTTTCCCAGACTCAGTTGAAGATAGGAGTAGCCACATGATCCAGTTCTGGACAATGAGATGTTTGTAGAAGTCTCTGGGATGGGGGATGGGGTGGGAGAGGCTTTTGAGAAAAGGTTTTGAAAGAGACGGACTCATTGGACCCCTCGTACACTGCTGGTGGGACTGTGAAATGGTGTGACCATTCTGGAAAACAGTTTGGCAGCTCCTCAGAAAGCTAAATCATTGAGTTATCATATGTTCACATAAAAAATTGTATGCAAGTATTCAGCGTAACAGACCTTGTTAGTCCTGTTAGCTCCTTTTTAGTGTTTGCTGAAGATGGTGGTATATAGACTGGATTAGCAAGGGTTGGTGAGGTTTATCCATTATAGAACAGGCTCCTCTAGAGGGGTGTGAAGCACCGCCAAGTCCTCTGAGTTTTAAGCTGTTGCTAGTAGTACTCTGACGAATAGTCTAGTTGCTGTGATTATTTGGGTTTAGGGCTAAGCATAGTGGGGTACCTAATCCCAGTTTGGGTCTTAGCTGTCGCGTGATCAGGATATGTTAAAGTCACTTTCACAGTTTATTTTTACTGTAATTATGGCTTTTTACAGCTTAATTAAGGTTTAACTTTATCTTGTATAATTCTTTAACACGCTTTACGCCATAATTCTATTAATTCGGGTCAATCTATGGCTGCTGGTGGCTGGCACGAAATTTACCAACCCTGATTAATATGGCTTAGTCAAACTTTCATTTATGGCTTAATTCTCATCACTGCCGTGTCGCATGGGGACGTGGTTGAGCAAGGTGCTGTGAGCTGCGGGTGTGGTGTGCTTGATACCTGCTCCTTTTAATCTCAGTGATTTAGAGGGCATTCTCACCAGAGTGCAGATACTTGCCTGTGTAATTCTGTTAAAAACTAATAGAAAGTCTGGGACCAAACCTTTATGTTCACGGGGCCAGTGAGCCCATCTAGACATTTTAAGAAGTGTTCAAGCTACATTAACGTGCTATATATAGGGGGTGTTTTTATGGTTGCGTTGTGTGGTTTATGTCAGATTTAGTATTAAATTTGTGATAAAATGGTTGGTGAATCTAGGGGGATGCCTGTCTGTATGGGCAGTGAATATCTAAGTAGCTCATTGGTATGACGGTAGTGTTAAGGTTAATTTATTCTGATAGGTAAATAGTTTAAACCGGGGGCGGGGGGCGGGGGGAGAGTGGAGTGCTATGTCCTGCGACCACTGACTGGATCGCACAATGCAGATTGCTCCGTGCCAGTAAATACTTCCAATCAAGTCCAGCTACAAATTGCTTGACTGTGTTACGACCTTTTAAGGTCATAGCTGAGTCCAAGCAGCCCCCGCCAAAATTTAAAAATACCAAATGCATGAAACCACAGTTATGTGTGAGCATTGGCTAATTAGTCATCAGTCCATCGAGATGTCTTATTTAAGGGGAAAAGAGTGGGCGATTTTAGGTGAGATGGCCCTGAAGTAAGAACCAGATTGTCTGATAAAGTCCATTGATAGGAACCCCCAAGGTATGGGCCCGGAGCGAGGAGGGGGACACCTGCCGAGCAGGCTGATGGTTTCACGCGGCCTGGTGACCAAGCTTGTGGTGTAATGTGTGGGATTATAAGTACCTTGGCTAAGGATTGATTTAACCTAACGTATTATGTACAACCAATAAATTGTATGTATTAGGCAATATCGATGGTTTAGCGTACATGCTTACTAGGCATGTGGTAAATAATGTAATGCACGATTATCCATACAGTGTATACACGTACGTATGGAACGCATGTACTTATTGATGTGGTAGTGCAAACATGCATGATGTACATAACATGTATGTGATAAAATGGGTTGTTTTAGTACTGACATAGTACTATAATTTTATGAATGTCTTATCACTTATTCCAGAGAATAGTTTATATAGAATTTCAGCTTTGGGTGCTGGTGGTGAAGTTTAGGGCTTCTTTCTTGAGTCTTAGGGAGGCGTGTCGTTCTCCTTTTCTGGTTTACAAGACCAGGATATTGTGTTATACTACAAAGACTCTTCGTTTTAGAAATTTGTTTTTGATGATACTAGTTACTGGTATTAGCACTAGGATTAAAAGAAAATATAAAACAGATGCAAGTTGTCTGATAACGATGTATGGGTGTTCTACGGGTTGTCCTCCAATTCATGTTAGTGTTAGTAACTCTTCTACTAACATTCAAAATAGGAGTTGGCTGAAGGGTTGGAATATCATGCTTCGCTGTCTGGATGTGTGGAGTATTAGAATAAATGCCAAGGTCGAGAGTAATAGGGCTAAAACTCCTCCTAGTTTGTTGGGGATTGATCGTAGGACTGCATAGGCGAATAGAAAGTATCATTCTGGCTTGATATGGGGCGGTGTATTGAGTGGGTTTGCTGGGGCGTAGTTGTCGGGGTCTCCTAGCAGGTCGGGTGAGAATAGGGCTAGTATTCGTGAGGCTAGAATTAGTAGTAGGGTGCCTAGGATATCTTTGATTTTGTAATAGGGATGGAACGGGATTTTGTCTGTGTTGGATGGGATTCCTGTGGGGTTGTTGGATCCTGTCTCATGAAGGAAAAGTAGGTGGATGGCTGCTAGCGCTATGATGATGAAAGGGAGAATGAAGTGGAAGGCAAAGAATTGCTTTATCTACAGAAAAGCCTCCTCACATTCATTCGACAAGGGTGCCGACAAATGTGTTGTTGATGATCTTCATCAGCGGGTGGTTTTTTTTGGACGTTGGTCATTGGTGTTCTTATAGTTGAACGACGACGATGATTTTTCATGTCATTGGTCATGGTTGGAGTCCATGTGAGAATAATGATGACATACATTGTATTTATTTTAAGTATTATTTTTGTGATTACGTTTGTGGGAGTTTCTTCAAAACCTTCACCTATTTATGGAGTTTAGGGTTGATTGTGAGCGGTGGTGTTGGATGTGGGATTGTGTTGAATTTTGGTGGTTCATTTTTCGGTCTGATAGTGTTTTTGATTTATTTAGGGGGAATGTTAGTCGTGTTTGGTTATACAACGGCTATAGCCACTGAGCAGTATCCTGAGGTTTGGGTTTCTAATAAGGTTGTTTTGGGGGTGTTTCTTTTAGGGTTAATAGTAGACTTTTAAATGGTATTTTATATTTTGAAGGATGAGGAGGTGGAAATTGTGTTTAAGTTCAAGGGGTTGGGGGATTGGGTTATTTATGATACCGGTGATTCTGTTTTTTTTTTTTAGTGAGGAGGCTATAGGGATTGCAGCCTTATATAGTTATGGTACTTGGTTAGTGATTGTTACTGGTTGGTCATTGTTTATTGGTGTTGTGGTTATCATGGAGATTACTCAGGGTAATTAAATAAAAGTATGCTAAGGGTGAGGGTGATGAGAAATGATAGGAAGTATAGTTTAATAAGACCGTTTTGGTTTGAGATTAGCGTGGAGGATCTTAGTTGAATGAGGGATGTGGTTTTTGGTAAGATGGTTTCTAATCAGATTAAGTCTAGGAGAGAGGATGCTAATTTTTGGCTCATTAATAGGTTTAGATAAGGGGGTAGGTGGTGTATAATGGTGGGGCAATATCCTAGGAGAGTAGAGAATTTAAAGGAGCTTGAGGAGTAGGTATATTTTGTGTGTTGGGGTTAACTTCGAGTGCTAGCACGAAGCCCAGAGTTGTTACTATAAGGGCAGTTAGTTTGAAGTGCAGAGGTATGGTTATTAGGGGGATGGTTGTTGGCAGAATGCTGTTGGAGATGATGAATCCAGCAAAGATACTTCCGATTAGTAGGCGTTTGATACAGCTAATTAGGAGGGGGTTGTCTTCACTGATAGGAGCTGAGGGGGAGGAGTGGGGTTGTCCCAGTAGTGTGAAGAAGATAATCAGAGTGCTGTAGATGGCTGTGAGGGAGGTGACAGAGTTATTAATAGGGCTCAGACGTTGGTATAAGACGTGTTGGCGGTTTCAATGACTAGGTCTTTAGAATAAAAGCCGGTGAGGAAAGCACTCCTGTCAGTGCTAGGCACCCAATGATAATGGCTGTTGCGGTAAAGGGTAAGGTCTTGAATAGGCCTCCTATTTTTTGAATATCTTGTTCGTTAAGTTGTGGATAATAGATCTGGAGCACATGAATAGTACGGCTTTAAAGAAAGCATGTGAGCAAATGTGTAAGAATGCTAGATAGGGCTGGTTGATGCCGATAGTTACAATCATTAGACCTAATTGGCTTGAGGTAGAGAAAGCGATAATTTTTTTAAGATCATTTTGGGTGAGAGCACGTATAGCTGTGGATAGAGTGGTAAGGGCTCCCAGGCATAACGTTATTTTTTGAATAAGTTTATTGTTTTCTGTTAGGGGGTAAAATCGGGTAAGTTGGAAGATCCCTGCTATGACTATTGTGCTTGAGTGGAGTAGGGCTGTTACGGGGGTGGGACCTTCTGTTGCTGAGGGGAGTCAGGGGTGAAGTCCAAATTGAGCTGATTTTCCAGCTACGGCTAATACAAGTCCTGTAAGGGGGAGGTTTAAAGAGTTTAGGTCGAGTATAAAAAGTTGTTGTAGGGCTTCCCTGGTGGCGCAGTGGTTGAGAGTCCGCCTGCCGATGCAGAGGACACAGATTCGTACCCCGGTCCGGGAAGATCCCACATGCCGCGGAGCGGCTGCGCTCGTGAGCCATGGCCGCTGAGCCTGCGCGTCCGGAGCCTGGGCTCCGCAACGGGAGAGGCCACAGCAGTGAGAGGCCCGCGTACCGCAAAAAACAAACAAACAAACAAACAAAAAAAGTTGTGGTAGGTCTCATGCGTTTGAGTTGGATAGAAATCATGCTATTGATATAATGAGTCCGATATCCCTGATGCGGTTATATAAGATTGCTTGGAGGGCAGCTGTGTTTGTGTCTGTTCGTCCATATCATCACCCGATGAGTAGGAAAGATAAGATTCCGACCCTCTCCCACCCAATGAAAAGCTGGAAGAGGTTGTTAGCAGTAACGAGGATTAGTATGGTAATGAGGAAGAGGAGTAGGTATTTGAAGAACTGATTAATGTAAGGTCTAAATGTATGTATCATATTGAGAATTCTATGATAGACCATGTAATAAACAATGCTACTGGTACAAATATTATTGAGAAGTAATTTATTTTGAAGCTGAGTGTTAACTTAAGGGTTTGGATGGTGATCCAGTATCAGTTTGAAATGATTATTTCTTGGCCTGTGTGAAGGAATATTATCATTGGGGTTAGGCTGGTAATAAAAGTACATGAAAGAGTCCTTTTTACATATGATGGGTATTTATCAATTTTGTAGAAGTTTGTGTTAGTCATTATAATCGGGATAATTAGTATTAGTAACGTGACTAAGGCAAAAGAAGAGAACAGGTTTATTACTTTTATTTGGAGTTGCACCAATTTTTTGGTTCCTAAGACTAATGGATAACTACTATCCTTTAAAAGGCTGAAAAAGCCATACTGCTAGGCATGGGGGCATGAATTAGCAGTTCTTGTAATACTTTCTCGGTAAATAAGAAGTTTTAGTCTTCTGTTGCTAGATTCACCATCTAGTGTTCTTTTAAAACTATATTTACAGTATAGGGGGCCCAGGATGATTTTAGGATTTAGTGACAGGAGTAGGAGCGGTAGGATGTGGAGGGCTAGAAGGACATTTTGTCGTGTGAAGGAGGGCATAATATTATTGATGTGGTGTGTTCGTTTACCACGTTGTGTTGTGATTAGTATGTACATAGAGTATAGGGCTGTAATTACAATGTTACTTCCTATTAAGATGATAGTGAGGTTTGATCCTGAGAAAGTTGATATGACTATGAAGAGCCCTCCGATTAGGTTGATAGTAGGGGGCAGGGCCAGGTTTGTCAGGCTTGCTAGCAATCAAGTGGCTATCAGTGGGAGGAGAATTTGTAGGCCTCGGGCTAGGATTATGGTTCGGCTATGGATTCATTCATAGTCTGAGTTTGCTAGGCAGAGTAATACAGGTGATGTGAGGCCGTGGGTGATTATTAGGGCGGCAGCCCCTATGTAGCTTCAGGGGGTTTGAAAGAGGATAGCTGCGATAACGAGTGCCCTGTGGCTGACGGAAGAGTAGGCAATGAGTGATTTTAGGTCTGTTGGATGTAGACAAATAGAACTGGTTATGATTATTCCTCATAGAGAGAGCATGAGGAAAGGGTACGCGCTGAATTCTGTTAGGGTATCGAGTATTGACGTGATTCGTAGCATGCTGCAGTCCCCGAGTTTTAGTAATACGGCTGCGAGGAATATAGAACCTGCTATGCGAGCCTCTACGTGTGTTTTGGGTAGTCAGAGGTGGAGGCCGTAGAGGGGTATTTTTACTACAAAGGCTATCGTGCAGGCCAGTCATATAAAGACATTGGTGCAGGAGTTGGATAGTGGCTGGGCTCAACACTGAAGTACTAGAAAATTTAGAGAGCCCATGGTGTTTTGTATATATACTAATGCCACTAGCAGTGGGAGTGATCCAACTAGTGTGTAGAATAACAAGTAGAGTCCTGCATTAAAGCGTTCTGTTTGGTTACCTCAGCGGGTGATGATAATAAGGGCAGGAACTAGTGTAGCCTCAAATATAACGTAAAATAGAATCAGTTCTGTGGCGGTGAATGTTATGATTAGAAATGTTTGTAATATGATTAGTATCGTGATATATAATTTTTTTCGGATTAGCGGTTCTTTGAGTAGGTGAGACTGGCTATTAGTATTAGGGGGAGGAGCCACATCGTTAGGATTAATAATAGTGCGGACAGGGAGTCGGAGAAGAATATTAATGAGAAGTTAAGGCTATTGTCGTTGAATTGGTTAAGAAGAAGTAGGCTTGTGAGACTAATTAGCAGGCTGTGGGTTGTGGAGTTAATTCAGACTCTATTAGTTTTTGATGATCAAGTTAGGGGTATTAGTATGATTGTGGGGATGATGAGTTTTAGCATCGGAGAAGGTTGAGGTTTTGTACGTAATCAGTGCCATAGATATTGGATACTACTACTAGTAAGGCTAGCCCAAGTGCTGTTTCGCAGGCTGCGAACACCAGCAAGATGATGGGTATTATGCTCGCTAAAGTGTGAATTTAAGATTGCCAGGGCCGCCAGGATACATAGTGATAATATTATGCCTTTTAGACATAGTTGTGAGGATATTAGGTGGGATTGATATATTAGTAACCCTATGAGGGATACAGTGAAAGCTATGCTAACGTTTATATGTACTAAAGACTCTTGGTAATTATGAGTCTAATCATAATCTAATGAGTCAAAGTCGTTTATTTTGTTTTAAACTAAATACCATATTCAGCTCACCCCAGTCCCTTTTGAGTTCACTCGTAGGCCAGTCTAATTGCCAATAATGAGATTAAAAGTAAAGCCATGGTGAGTATTGTTTTTAGGTTGTTTGTTTGAGTTGCTCAGGGGAGGGGTAGTAGGAGAGCAATTTCTAGGTCAAAAAGGAGGAACGTGATTGCTACTAGGAAAAATTTTATGGTGGGCGGATCCTGTAGGGTCAAATCCTCATTCGTAAGGGCTTGTTTTTTCTGCGTGAGTGTTTAGTTGAGGAAGTCAGAAGGCGATGAGTACGAGTGACGAGGCTACTGTTGTATTTGTTAATAGGGTCAGTATTAGGTTTATTATTCTTTTTCGGAGTGTACCAAAACTAATGGATTGGAAGTCAGTTGCACTAATTAATACTAAACGAACTATGAGCCTCATCAATAGATAGATACATAAAGGAATAGTCATACAACATCTACAAAATGTCAGTATCAAGCAGAGACTTCAAAGCCGAAGTGGTGGTTGGATGTGAAGTGGAATTTTAATTGGCGCAGGAAACAAACAACAAGGAAGGTAGACCCAATGATTACATGTAGTCCGTGGAATCCTGTAGCCACAAAGAAAGTCGATCCATAGAGCCCATCTGAGATCGTAAATGGGGCTTTGTAATACTCTGAGACTTGTAGGAATGTAAAATATAGACACCAAGAGTAATTGTAATAAAGAGGGCTTGAAGTGTGTGCTTACGATTTCCTTCCATAAGGCTGTGATGGGCCCAAGTGATGGACACGCCAGAGGCCAATAGCACGGAAGTGTTGAGAAGCAGTACCTCCAAGGGGTTTAGAGGGCGAATGCCTGTTGGTGGCCAACACCTGCCTAACTCAGGGGTAGGGGTGAGGTTTGAGTGATAGAAGGCTCAAAAGAAGTGGGTAAAAAAGAGGACTTCTGAGACAATAAATAAGATTATTCCGTATCGAAGTCCCTTTTGGACGGTTGGTGTGTGGTGGCCTTGGATAGTGCTTTGTTGAATAACAACTTGTCATCACTGATATATTGTTAGAGTGTTAGTTAGTGGACCTAGTATTAGTAGAATTACTGAGTTGAAGTGGAATCATATGATTAGGCCTGATGTTATGAGGAGGGCTGAAAGGGCTCCTGTAGGGGGCCAAGGACTAGGATTTACTATGTGGTACATGCGGGTTTGGTGGGTCATTATGTGTTGTTATGCAGATATAAGCTTACTAAGAGAGTAAACACACAGGCTTGAATTCTAGCGGCGGCGAATTCGCGGATAGTGAGTAGGGTGAGAATAATGAATGTAATGAGAGCCGTGAATGTGCTGCTGCTTATTAGCACTAAAGTTGTTTCTCCGATTAGATGTATTAATAAATGACCTGCTGTAAAATTGGCCGTTAGTCGCACAGCTAGTGCTACTGGTTGGATGAATAGGCTGATAGTTTCGATAATTACTAGCATGGGGATGAGGGGGATGGGCGTGCCTTATGGTAGGAAGTGAGCTAGAGATGCTTTTGTTTTGTTGCGGAGACCTATAACCACGGTACCGGCTCATAGCGGAACTGCTATTCCCACACTCACTGAGAGCTGCATGGTGGGTGTAAATGAGTGGGGCAGTAGTCCAAGAAGGTTGGTTGACCCAATAAATTGAAGGAGGGATATTTGTATTAGTGATCAAGTCTTTTCTTTTTGATTATGGGTGCTTATTGTTTTTTGATGTAAGCTGGATTAGCCATTGTTGAAGGGAAATTATGCGATTGTTAATTCGTCGTTTTGATGTTGGAAATAAAATACTTGGGAATATAATAATTAGAATGACTACGGGGAGGCCTATTATTGTTGGGGTCACGAAAGGGGCAAATAAATTTTCATTCATACTGTCTCTCAAGGGGTAGGTTGTTTTTGCACTTTAGTGAGTGTTGACTCTGGGTTGGGGTAGTAGATATGTTTTGACACTTTTAGTTGAAATATAATAAATAGTGTTAGAAATATAGATGAAATGGTAATATCATGTTGATATATCTAGTTGTGGCATATCATTAGGGAGAATTTTAGCTCTCAGTCTTTAACTTAAAAGGTTAACGCTAACCTAGCTTCTTAATGAGCTTAGAGCATAGATGCGGATCATTTTTCAAAGTATTTTAGAGGCACTAACTCAAGGACAATTGGCATGAAGCTATGGTTTGACCCACAGATCTCTGAACACTGTCCGTAATGTAAGCCTGGTTGTGTTGATATTAGGGTTGTTTGATTTAGGTGTCCTGGGATTGCATCCATTTTTAGGCCTAAGGAAGGTATGGCTTATGAGTGCAGTACATCTTCAGAGGAGATTAGCATTCAGATTGTTATCTCTATGGGCAAAACTACTCGGTTGTCTACTTCTAGCAGTCGTAATTCCCCTGGTTTTAGGTCTGATGTTGGGATTATATAGGAGTCAAAATTTAGGTCTTCGTAGTCAGTATATTCATAGCTTTAGTATCATCGGTAACACGTAGTTTTTACAGTAAGAGAGGGGTTATAAATTTCATCTATTATGTAAAGGATTTGTAGTGATGGCAGGGCAATTAAGATCAAGATAATGGCTGGTAAGATAGTCCAGATAGTTTCTACTGCTTGTGCGTCTATCGTGCTAGTATGTGTAGCTTAGTTGTTAGTATTAGTACAATAATGTAAAGAACCAGGAAGCTAATTAAGAAAACAATTATCAGTGCGTGGTTGTGAAAGTGTAGTAGGTCTTCTGTGATGGTGATGTTGCATCTTGAAAGCCTAGTTGGAAGGGATATGCCATAGAGATATACAAGATTTCCACCTGTGACTTAATTTCAACAAAGTTATATAAAATTTTACTAATACCTCATTCATGGAGAAAGACATAGCAGCTATGATGTTGGCTTGAAACCAACAGAAGAGGGTTCGACTCCTTCCTTTCTTGGCTACTTTAGATTGATGTAGGTTGGCTCTTCAAGTGTATGGTATGGTGGAGGACATCCATTTAGTCACTCTAAATTTGTAGTAGTGAGTTCTACTGTTAGTACTTCTCGTTGGATGTGAATGATTCTCAGATAATGAAGATTATCAGCATGACTGCTGTTAATGAGATGAATAAGCCTATTGATGAAATAGTATTTCATGTTATATAGGCATCTGGGTAGTCGGAGTATCGTTGAGGCATGCCAGATAAGCCTAAAAAATGTTGTGGGGGGCTTCCCTGGTGGCGCAGTGGTTGAGAGTCCGCCTGCCGATGCAGGGGACGCGGGTTCGTGCCCCGGTCCGGGAAGATCCCACGTGCCGTGGAGCGGCTGGGCCCGTGAGCCATGGCCACTGAGCCTGCACATCTGGAGACTGTGCTCCGCAATGGGAGAGGCCACAACAGTGAGAGGCCCGTGTACTGCAAAAAAAAAAAAAAAAAAAAAAAAATGTTGTGGGAAGAAGGTTGACACCCACAAATATGATTGCAAAGTGAAATTTTGCTCATGTTGAGTTGAGTGTATATCCTGAGAATAGCGGGAATCAGTGTACGAATCCACCTATGATAGCGAAAACAGCTCCCATTGACAGCACATAGCGAAAGTGTGCGGCTACAGAGTAGGTATTATGAAGGACAATATCTAATGATGGATTAGCTAGGGGACAATGCCTGTTAGTGCTTTTTAGTCCTGTCAGCAGCATTATTCATAATAGCCCTAAAGTGGAAACAATCCAAGTGTCCATATACCAATGTGTTATATCCATCTAATGGAATATTATTCAGTCATAAAAAGGAGTGAAGTACCAATACTTCCATTCAGTGGATGAACCTTGAAAATATTATGCTAAGTGAAAGAAGCCAGACACAAAGGGAGCCAGATACAAAGGGAGCCAGACACAAAAGGCCACACATTGTATGGTTTCATTTATACAAAATGTCCAGAATAGGCATAGAGACAAAAAGTAGGTAGTGGTTGCCAGGGTCTATGTGAAGGGAGAGGGGGAATGGGGACTGGCTACTACATGAGTATGGGTTTTTCTTTGGAATGATGGAAATGTTCTGGAATTGGATAGTGGTGATGATTGCACAACCTTGTAAGTATACTAAAAAACATTGAATTTTACACTTTAAAGGGGTGAATTTTATTGTATGTGAATTATATCTCAATTAAAAAGGAAAACAGAGACAGACTCAGCTGGCTTACCAGTAAGGCCTCTTGACTGTTGCCCTTCACCCACCCCTTCTCTTCTGATCTGGAGTGCAGAGGGGAGGCCTGAGGTACAGTGGCCATGTTATGGTAATAAAGACAAAGGTCATTTGCTAAAGAGGATGAACAAAAGTTGTCAGAGCCCAATAAACCTCTTACTTTCTTTTTTTTTTTTTTTTTGCGGTACGCGGGTCTCTCACTGCTGTGGTCTCTCCCTCTGCGGAGCACAGGTTCCAGACACGCAGGCCCAGAGGCCATGGCTCACGGACCCAGCCACTCCGCGGCACGTGGGATCCTCCCAGACTGGGGCACGAACCCGCATCCCCTGCATTGGCAGGCGGACTCCCAACCACTGCGCACCAGGGAAGCCCACCTCATACTTTTTTAAGCTACTGTTTGTCAAGTTTTTCACTGCTGGTAGCTGAAAGCAATCCTCTCAACAGATATACCTCCCAACTTTAAGATTTTATGCAAAGCCAATTATTGTTAAAATTGAAAGGAATCGAGTTATGAAATGCAGTACCTAGAGAGATGTAGAAAAATAGTTCTTCAGAAGGTGCCGTTTAAAGAGACTCTCCCTGGGACTTCCCTGGTGGTCCAGTGAGTAAGACTCCGTGCTCCCAATGCAGGGAACGGGGGTTCGATCCCTGGTTAGGGAACCAGATTGCACATGCATGCCGCAATTAGGAGTCCGCATGCCGCAACTGAAAGATCCTGCATGCCGCAACGAAGATCTCACGTGCCGCAGCTAAGACCTGGTGCAGCCAAAATAAATATTTTTTAAAAGTAAATAAATAAAGAGAATTTCCCATTTTATAGGGATATTTAGTACTTGTGCTGTAACACAAAGTGGTTTCAGTTTATGATGCCACATTATGACGTAATGAAATGTAAAATATGCATTTAAAGCGTCTTTAAGGAAAATACAATAAATATGAATAATTACCATTATAACTATTCCATTAAGACATGCTATGCAGTCAAAGATGAAGAGTCTATTTTTGGACTGTTTCCAAAACGCCTGAAAGGAAAACTCCTTGTTATATCTCTAGATAAGGCTGAAGACATTTAAACACTACAATTTGTTAAGTAATAAATAGTCATAATTTGAGTATGAGGGGAGCTATTATGAGTGAAGACAATATAAAATACACTGACATTTATAGTCTTCCCTAAGATATTAGCATGTTCCAGCACAACTTTAAACCAAACTTTCTGAAATCTATACTTATAAATTCTTTGTCTACAATCACATGTTTTCATTGAAAGGACAGATATCTTAACATCCCTCTGTTACTGATTTTCCACCCTGTCCCACTGTTATAAAATTCTGGAGTTCTAGGTATTCCCCGGTGGTCCAGTGTAGGACTCTGTGCTTTCACTGCTGTGGGCATGGGTTTGATCCCTGGTTGGGGAACTAAGATCCCTCAAGCTGTGCCACGTGGCCAAAAATAAAATAAAATAAAAATTAAAAAACCAAGAGAAACAACAAACTATTAAAAACACGTTTAAGGCTGCTAGCTACAAAATACGTTTATAAAATTCTGGGGTTCTGAATTTTAAAATCATTGGCCAAATGAATGTCTGTGCTTAGATTTATTTAAATTGACTTTAGCAAACTGAAATGAAGTTTGATTCCTGTGCATGATCATTCTCAGAAGTCATCCATGTGAAAAGAAGGGTGGTCCCAATATCTTCCACTCGTCAGGCATTTTAAACTATCAAAGATTTTGTTCAAAGACTGAAAACTCAAATTAACCACCTAGTTGCCTGAGCAAATAAATAGCTGACAATTATACCATGAATTCAAACAAGTCAGGCCAAGACAGTTTTTTCCTTAATTATAATTTGGGGATGAGCTGGAAGGAGAAGGAATATGACAATCTGGTTAATATATTCCCCTAAATCTCTTCTCCATTTTGCTTCTGAAGGCTCAATCTTAATGTTTGTCTTTATGGTAGTGTAGACATCTCACCATCTGGGAAACTGGACTGTTCTTCCTAGGTCATGTCTTGAGAAGTATGCTTTTCATCTATTCTCTTTAGTTTCAAATTCAATAGGTGTGTCATGTCCAGGTCCACAAAGAGCAAACAAGAATATGTGTGAAAACCCTTTGAAAAGTCTAAGACAGGGAGTTCTCTGGCGGTCCAGTGGTTAGGACTCCAAGCTTCTACTGTAGGGGGCCCGGGTTCAATCCCTGGTCAGGGAACTAGGATCCTGCATGCTGTGCAGCGTGGCCAAAAAAAAAAGTGTCTAAGACATTATAGGAATTTAAGACATTATTATGATGATGGTGTTATAAGTGATCTTTTATATTTAATTATTCTGTTAATCTTTCATCCTTCCCACCATGCAGATGTGTCAGCTCCAAAACCATACTCTCTTCTACAAGTTCTTTGGAAAAATGCTCAGTAAAGAGGCCATGTTTGATATAAATCTGTAAAACTGTAGGCAGTAATTTTTTAGGGGCTAAAATTAATTTTTTAAAGACCTACAGTTTCTACACTCACTACTCCCTTTTATTGCAATGATGTGTCAGCCCGTTATGTTCAGCTGTAGCTTATTGGCTACAGGCTGTGAGCCCAGGGGTCTCCAAAGGTTAGATGAGAATTTTATCAACTTAGGTGCTAATTGTTCTCATTCAACTCCATTTGGCTTTCTAGAATAGACACAAAGAAGAGAAAACTACTGCCTCATAGACAGCAGAACAGCGGGAAGAAAGGTAGTTCACCATTTGTGGAAACATACGGAGAGCACACTTCCTAAGTATAGGTAGAAAACATATGGAACTCCTCCAAAGCTTGAAATACTTTTGAGGAGGAAAAGAGGAAATGAATGTGTTTAGCTCTAATGGAGCCTTCACTGATGAAAATAATCACAATAATTAGTCATTGCATCAAAAATGTACTGTGGAGAGTTGCTCAGCTGGAACAATTACTATTCTCCACCCCACTGACCTTTCAAGAAGCTTCATCTTGTAGTTAAATTTTGTGTTCATCCCCCACACCATAACCTTGGCTACTTTCAAGGCATCAGTAGTGATGACGCATGTTTCTGTGCTGAGATAGGTATAAATATACACAGATGTGATAACAGGAAAGTCATTAGATCTACACCAAATGCTACAGCTACCTTTAAATAGCAGTGCATTTCTCTTACGTACTCTTTAATGAGTGTGATATTTTCTTTATTTTTGTGTGATTTGTTTTTAGCTTTTCTAAGAAGCACTGATGTAAAGAAGGCTCCTCCAGGAACTCGGTATGTGTTCCGCATTCATGCCTGGAAAGCCATAACTTCCAGTTTGTGGCAGGAATCAGGATCTGATTCCTTGAGGACAGAACACTGTCCCTCACCTTGTGTCCTCCAGGCCTCACACAGCCTAATCCCCAAGTCAACCTGAGTGATCCTAAGAGGAAGCAGAAAACGAATTCCTTCTACTGAGGACTTCAGGTCCCTCAGACTGAGAAGCCACTAAAGTAACATTAACAAAGTCAAGGATGATAATGGCCACTTTAGTGATGAGTCGCATTTGAATATTTTAAAGAAATTACCCTAATGTTAAGACTGTTAAGATGTAGGGCCACATTAAGGAAACAGAAATGTTATGAACTTCTGAAAGGAACTGAATCTTTAGAAGAAAAGAATCGCCTTTGGCAAATCCACGAGACTTCCATGTTCTTTTTTTAATTCATTGGGGGCTATTATTACTTTTGCGTTTGTCGTAAAAAAGACTTCTTTCTCCCCCTTTTTAAATCCTAAAGAATGAGTCAACTCTTCTTCCATCACAGAACTTTCAGGAAACATCTAAAATTTACAGTGGTACGATTTGCAATGTGATTTCCTAATATGCTAACTTCAAAGGAACTTTGAAATCTCAGAATGTGGGATCCAGCCCAGTGTTAATCCACCAAAGCACCAGTTAGCAGCCTGTTCAGGTTTTTGTTTTGATGGGTCTTTAATAAGCAGTCAAGCGCAGAGGGTAGCATTCTGAGAAACGCATTCCTCTGTGCTCTGACTCTCACCTCTCTCTCTATGGAGCTGTCATGTTCTATGACACCAAGAGCCCAGGGAACCTACTGTTTTCATCTATATCTGCCATCACCTTCCTGCTCCTTAGGATCACAGCATGGAGATTCAGATCTCTCCTCAGGCCAAGAATGACGCTAACCACAAACCTTGCTGGGTGAAAGAGATAATGTGAGCAACTTTCTCCCTTACCTCTTATTCTTTCTTAACTCCTCTATGGGAGAAAGAATGGCAGAACAGGCAGCAAAATGAAACAGCTGCTACAAATCCCACTTTCGGTATGCAGGCTGCTGGGACAGGATGAATGGTTATGCCAGCTTCAAAGGGAGTATACCTCTTATCACCTCCCTGAAAAGCCGTGAGTAATGACGTTAATTGTGGCTTCCCGATGGCCGTGCAGCATCTGGGCTACATGCCTTTTGAAGGCATGTGTGCTTGGACTAGGATGTAAGTGTTTGGGTGGGGGCCGTTTGGGGGGCGGTGAGAGGGAGAGAGAGAAAAAGATTCTGTCTTTCCTATCCTGCATGAAAGAGCATTTCTCTAACAGCTCAGCTCTCAAATGTCTGTAAAATCTCCTAACTGGAAAATACCATCCATGAAATTGTTCAAGGTCCTTTATACAAAAACCTCTGTGACAAATTATTTTCAGAGCTCAGTGTCAGAAAAGGTTTGTCTCTCCTGAGTAATTGGCCTGTGTGCTTCTACTAGAAGAAAGAAGTTGCGTAACTCATCATAGTTTCCTCTTTACCTTGATTACTAGGAAGCTAAATTTTGCATGCAAACACTATCCCTTGATAGTGATACTTGATCACAGGACAAAAGTCCCAGGTCAAATTACATATACTGCCTGGTTTAGGGTTTGAGAATGTGACCACCAGAACCCCGAGTTTTAAAAGAGACATAGAGGAATTTGGAGGAAGCAAACTGCTGTAAGAAATGGCTAGACCTGCTACAGTGTCTCCTGTATTAGTGATGAAGTCTTAGTGTTCACAAGCATCCACTCCTAGGACAGCTGGCCCTCTGTGACCTCAGGTTTTGCATTGGAAGATTCAACGAACCAAGGATAAAAATTTTGATCCTCAGTTAGCTGCAGTTGGTTGAATCCGTGGATGTGAAACCCATGAGTAAAGGGTGGACTGTATATTTATTGAAAAAAAAAATCCACGTATAAGTGGACCCATGCAGTTCAAACATATACTATTCAAGGGTCAGCTGTATTTTCTTACCAAGACCATTACTGGTTACCAATGCATTCTTCCCCAGACATAGAATCATTCCAAGGAAATCTGGGGTCCAATATAAGACAAGGTATTTTACAATGATGATAATCCTTTCTGTGCTCTCCACTCATAGTAAGTCGATTCACAGTTATGATGTTAAAATAGTTTGTTCGAGTAACATAACTCTTATATATTGCTATTACCATTGTATAGATGGAAAAAAAAAAACAGAAGCTCAGAGGTGTCCAGTGGCCTGTCCCAAGTTGATTGGTGGTTTTACAACTCCTTCACCAGTGCTCTGCCTCTCCTGTGTAAAAAAAATATAAGGTGGTGGGGCTTCCCTGGTGGCGCAGTGGTTGAGAGTCCGCCTGCCGATGCAGGGGACACGGGTTCGTGCCCCAGTCCGGGAAGATCCCACATGCCGCGGAGCGGCTGGGCCCGTGAGCCATGGCCGCTGAGCCTGCGCGTCCGGAGCCTGTGCTCCGCAGTGGGAGAGGCCACAACAGTGAGAGGCCCGCGTACCGCAAAAAAAAAAAAAAAAAAAAAATATATATATATATATATAAGGTGGCATTTGTGTTATCACTCACCATGCAGCCTATAAAGGTTAGCTAGATTAATCTGCCCTAAGTGATACACAGGCATGGGTGTGATACATGAATGGACAGTCACATACCAAATAGTTATTAGCCTAGATATGCTTGAAGAAGGGAACTCTGGGAAGAATTTGTAAAGCTAGGCTCCAGAAGTGAAGGTTTTTATGCAACAGTCCTGTTAAAAACCTACATAGCTGATTCACTTTGTTATAAAGCAGAAACTAACACACCATTGTAAAGCAATTATACCCCAATAAAGATGTTAAAAAAAAAAAAACCTACAAAATTATTTAAACTGATCACTATAACATATCACTAAAAACACAGAGGAAACTAACAGTTTTGCAGTGATTGCCACTGCCCACGTAAAGCAATTGCTGAGACAAACAGTGAACATTGTTTTAGGCTTTCCATATAATCATTAATCGATCTACACAAAGAACACAAAAAGCAGGTTTGGGAATTTCTTTTTGGTTTGAATTGTCTGAATAATTATCTCTAATTTAATTTTTTGTATGTATATAAGCTATATGGAGACTCGAAAATGATTTAAAGAATTTCAATTAAAAAATCTGTTCCTTATAATTGGTCTTTTATTTTTTTTATAATTTATTTATTTATTTTTGGCTGTGTCGGGTCTTCGTTTCTGTGCGAGGGCTTTCTCCTGTTGCGGAGAGCGGGGGCCATTCTTCATCGCGGTGCGCGGGCCTCTCACAGTCGCGGCCCCCCGTTGCGGAGCACAGTCTCCAGACGCGCACGCTCGGTAGCTGTGGCTCACGGACCTAGCCCTAGTTGCTCCGGCATGTGGGATCCTCCCAGACCAGGGATCGAACCCGTGTCCCCGCATTAGCAGGCAGATTCTCAACCACTGCACCACCAGGGAAGCCCCCTTATAATTGGTCTTAATGATAGCATTTTTCAAAGTAGAAGTCCATCTGATGTTTTTGTTAGTGGAGGCAAAGGGGAGAGGAAAACCTACTTTCTGGAAGCCAGCAGCAGTGTCATTAGTTCACCACAAGTAACAGTATGTCTCAATGAAACATTCTGCCCCTTCCTTGCCCCCTCTTCTCTCTCATCATTTTCAGGATCTTGAGCCTATATCGTTAAGTAAGAAACCCTCCCTTTTCTTCCTTTAAAGAATTTCTGCTTTTGCTCAGCCTTGTTGTTCTTCCAATGCTCTATTCTTCATGTGAGAAAATAAGGATTGTTTGCATTTCAAATTCCAGGGGTTTATGTGATACAGATGAAGCTCTGAAGCTCTTGCTTTTTTTTTTTTTTTTAATAATTTGTTTGTATCTTGTGTAAACATTCTTCTCATTCATTAAAAGAAATGTAACTGACTGTTCAGGCATGGAATTCCTCAGTTCTCCAAATGTGTGACTTGTCTGAAGCCTGAGAGCTGGACCAGTCTGTCTCGGCTGGTGAGTTACTTGTTTTCATTACTCTTGGTCTAGGTGTATTACCAGAAGCAAGATCTTCATCTTTAGACTTCAAACATTTCGTCCTTAGTCCCACACATCATTTCTTAAAAATATCAAGATGATTTTATTAAGCAGCTACTGAGCTGCTGTTACTGAAGGCAAGTTCATGTGCCTGATGCACAGTGAGGCCAAACAAACCGAAACGTCAGAGTTTGGAGCAGAGAAAGGTTTATTGCAGGGCCAAGCAAGGAGAATGTGTGGCTCGTGCTCAGAATACCCCGAACTCCCTGAAGGGTTTCGACAGAACATTTTTAAAAGCCAGGAGTGGGGTCGCAGGGTATGTGATCATCTCGTGGTTGATGTTGAGGTAACAGGGTGGTGTCACAGTGATTAACATTGTCAATTCTTAGGCACCAGCAGGTCTGGGGGCTCATGGTCATCAAGTAGTTAATTTCTTCCATTTGGTGATGGTTTTAGCATCTGTAAAACAACTCAGGAAATGTGCATCAAATACTATTATCTAGGTACTTCACAGAGGAGCTAAAGCAGAAGTTATAGGGGAGGGGTCTGTCCTGGGAAGGCCCCATTAGGGTCCTGCTTGGTTACACTACCTTGTGGATATTGCCAATGGGATAGACTTTTTCTCTAGAAGGAAATATTACTGTTACGCTTGGGACCTTGGAACAATTCTTCTTCCTTCACGGTGTGAGGATGGCCTCTTTACTTGACCTCCCAAACGGGAATATATTTTAAGGAAATTGCTGAGCTGTTTATATTCAGGTAATAGGAAGAAATATTTGAGAAGTAGAAAACAAGTTTCACACCCATGAGGCGTTTATTAACTAGATGGAATAAAGACATCATAGAAGTGTCAAGTGAACAATTACACGTGGACTCACATTACCTGGAAGGGAGGAAGCACCAAGGGGTCCTCTAGACCAGGTCAGCAAACTTTTTCTGTAAAGGATCAGACAATAAATATTTTAAGTTTGTAGACCATATGGCTTTTTTACAACGATTCAACTCTGCTGTTTTAGTGCAAAGGCAGCCACAGACCATAATGAGTATGACTACGTTCCAATAAAACTTTATTTATAAAAACAGGCAGTGGGCCCAATTTGGCCTGTGGGCCATAGATTGTTGATCCCTGTTCCAGACCATACCTCTCCCAATACAGAAACCTCTTTCATAGCACCCACATAATTCTATATTTGGATAGCTATAATACCTGGAGGTTTTCTTTATACAAAGCTACCCTGAATCTCTCTGAAACTCCCACCCACTGTTAGCACCACCATCTCTGACCTGGACCATGGCAGTAGCCTTCTGACTGGTTTTCCTCGTTCTACACTTGCCCGTCCTATAATCTATTTTCTACCCAGCAGCCACTTGAATCATCCTTAGAAAATCTAAGTCAAATCATATCATTCTCCAGCTCAAGATGGTTTCCCATAACATTAACAATAAGTCAAGATGCATTACCTTGGCCTGTAAGGCCCTAAATACCTGGCCCATGATTGTGTCTGCAATCTCATTTCCTGCTACTCACTGATCTCTGACCACACTAGCCTCTTGATGTTTTCCAAATATGCTATGTCTATTCCCATCACAGGGCCTTTGCACTTGTTTTTATTCCTGCCTGGAATTTCTTCTCCCAGACATCTTCAGGGCTTGCTCCCTCCCTGCAAACAGGTCTCTGTTCAAATATCACTATCTATCTCACTGCTTTATTGTCCAGCCTCCATGCTTTATTTTTTTTAACCCTGTTTTATTTATTCCAGGTTACCTAGCACTATTTAACATTATAAGTATGTATGTGCAATTCTTCTTATCATCTGCTTCCCCACTATGTGTCAGTTTTACATTAGTAGGAATTTATGTGCCTTGTTCACTGTTATATCTCCAATGTTTAGACCAGTGGCTGGTATGTAGCAGTTACTTACTAAATATTTGTTGAATACATGATGAATGTAACTTTGCCTTCTGCAGTTTCTAAAAATACATATGACCCACATACACTCACTCTTCCATATGGCAACCCTTCAACACATGAAGGCAGGCTCTATATCTACTCTAAATTTCCTAGGGTTCAGAGCTATGTAGCTTTCACATCTGTGACAGTTTTTTTTTAATTAATTAATTTATTTTATTTTTATTTATGGCTGTGTTGGGTCTTTGTTGCTGCCCGTGGGCTTTCTCTAGTTGCGGTGAGCAGGGACTACTCTTTGTTGCAGTGCGCAGGCTTCTCATTGTGGTGGCTTCTCTTGTTGCGGAGTACGGGCTCTAGGCATGCGGGTTTCAGTTGTTGTGGCACATGGGCTCAGTAGTTGTGGCTCACAGGCTCTAGAGTGCAGGCTCAGTAGTTGTGGCGCACGGGCTTAGTTGCTCCACAGCATGTGAGATCTTCCCAGACCAGAGCTCGAAACCGTGTCCCCTGTATTGGCTGGCGGATTCTTAACCACTGCGCCATCGGGGAAGTCCCCCACATCTGTGACATTTTACATTATTCCCTAAGGCCAATGACTGATCTTGCTCATAAGATGGAGCCAGGACTGGTACACAGGTGTTCTGACCCCTAACGAATGCTCTCTTTTCTTTCAATCTTGCTTCCTGAGCTGTCAAGATTAGAGAGGTTAACCTGGAGAGACTGAGGAGTTAAGAGGGAGGAAGAGGATCTAACCGATGGAGAATCTTGGGAACTAGTCTTAAGAAGTTATTTTCACTAGTTGACAACCTTTATTGAGTACCCACTCTGTTCCAGATTTGGTGCAAAGCACTTGGTGTGAATTGCCTTGCATGGCGGTTAAGAGGTAGACTTGATGCCTCATAGCTCTGCTACATCATTCAATCCTCCAAACATTCACATTTTACATATGAAACAACTGAGACCCATATAGGTTAAGTTGCCCAAGGCCACATAACTAGTAAATGGCAGAGGTAGCTCAAGTCCAAGCCCCTCTGATGCTGAAGGCTATGCCCTTTCCACTACAAAGAAGAGCCTAGTGGTTAGGAGAAGAGCTTGGGCTTTGTGGTCCACACCTCCTGGTGATGAGGTCTTCAGTGAGTTGCTTAACCTTCTCAGTAGTCGTTTCTGTTTCTCAAAATTGTGGACCCCACCTCCTAAAACTATTGTGCACATAAAGAAGTACATATGAAGTGACCACGTAAGTTAATTATGTTTATTATACCACTGAGTTGCTGAGGCCTTGAGGATGTAATGGAAAGGATGTTTGTGGACACTCTTCTTGGAAGCAGTATAGAAGGACTGGGGTAAAAGTAGGGAAGGGGCTATTGAAACAACCTAGATGTGAAAGGGTGAGAATTTGGCCTAGGATGCTGGCTTTGGTAGGGGAAGAATTATGAATGTGGCTGCTAGAAACTTTAGAATTATACATATTCTATATCTTCTATTCTACTCTATAAATTATATGTATTTTTAGAATGATTATATATTTCATCAAGTATTTTAACATTTATTTTTAAGTGCTACTCAATAAATCTCAGTAACGACAATTCTTACTTTATTTCATGATCCAGGCCTTGAACTTTTAGCCTATGTTACTGATGAAATTAATATGAATTATGGATATTTTTCGAACCTGATGGGGTGGGGGCATCTCTACTAATTCAGTTAAAACTTTAAAACTCATCAAATACCATTATAACAACCATCAACCAGAAATCCACATCTGTCAAGTGGAATCATGGTATAGCAAAAACTCTGTCAGACACAATATTCTTTTTCTTTTTTTTTTTTGTGGTACGCGGGCCTCTCACTGTTGTGGCCTCTCCTGTTGCGGAGCACAGGCTCCGGACACACAGGCTCAGCGGCCATGGCTCACGGGCCCAGCCGCTCCACTGCATGTGGGATCTTCCCAGACCGGGGCACGAACCCATGTCCCCTGCATCGGCAGGCGGACTCTCAACCACTGCGCCACCAGGGAAGCCCCAGACACAATATTCTCAGTCTACAAAGGTCAAGCAGGGAAAAATGATGCCCAGTTATTTGTTAAGAATTGATGGCTAGCTTTTTGCTTTCAGCTAGAGGAGACCAAGGCGCAGCTTTTTTCCATCATCCCGAATCTGGGTTCATCTGACACCAGACATCTCCACCATGCCTCCTAAGTTTGACCCCAGTGAGATCAAAGTCTTAGACCTGAGGTGCACTGGTGGGTTAGTTGGTGCCACATCTGCCCTGGACCCCAAGATCAGCCCCCTGGGTCTGTCTCCAAAAAAGGTTGGTGGTAACATCTCCAAGGCAACTGATGACTGCAGTTTATATATCTAGGAGAAATTGAGGGAATACATATTGTTTTCCCTGAAGCAGAACAAGAGAATCATTAAAGGCTTGGCTTAAATCAGGTTGTTTCCTTCTCCTAATATGTAAACTCTCTAAATGAATTGGCTAATAATGCCTCTTTAGTAAGACTACGTAAGCAATATATTATCCGGTACAAGTATGAAAAACAATTGCTACCTGGACTAGAAGGGAAGAAAACATGTTGTATAGGGATCATTTGAAATAGGAAATCGATTCTAACCAGACCAACAAAGAAAGCCCTTTTATTAAGGGGTGTCTTGTGAGAGACTGAATACACAAATGGAGAATGGCCAGACCATATAAAAAAAGAACTCTGACCCACAACCTGCAGCCACCTGCCCAGGAAGCAAACCCCTTATCCACAGTAAACAGCCCAGGAAGCCAACCTGCTGGAATCAGACTTGTAGGGAGTCAGATTGCTATCTCTAGTACCATCCAGGAAGCTAAATAATAACGTCTGTAACAGTCAGCCCCAAATGGCCATGACATGATTAATAACTGAGAGCTTCCCTGACTTTCATCTCTACTTCTAACTTGGGCCCAACCAGAGAAAGCCAAATATGCCCCCCTAACCAGTCACATAGGATGCCGCCTTCTAGTTGGCCTGCCTACATCTTCCCCAGGCCAACAGCCTCCAAACAGGATATACCTGAAGCCTTCCTTTTCCCACTACAGAACTTTCCCATTCCTCTGCCTTCCTTTGAGTCTCTGCCAAAATGCAAGTGATGGTGGCTGACTCCCTTACAATAGTAAGCTCAGAATAAATAGCCTTTGCTTTCTCATTTGGTTGGTTTTTATTTATTTCCACACTTGAGAAAATAGAAATAATGGTATGACTCTTGGTTTTAATATTATCAACATAAGAGTCTTTACCTTTTGTATCAGTAGCAATTGCGGATTGTATAAACAAAGTTACAGACTATGTCCAAAGGACTATTAGCACAGAGCAGCGTAGGTACAGGGAGGGTATAAACAAGGAACATAGAATTTGGATAAAAAGTAGCCACATGGGAAGAAGTGGCAATAAATGATTCTCTTTCTAACCATATTTCTCTTTTGCCCTTGAGAACAAGTTGCTTATGCATCACTGTTAGTCACGAAAAGGCGCATTACCGTTGTTTCATTGACTCTTCCCTCCTCCCTCTACTGCTTTTTTTTTTTTTTTTTTTGCGGTACATGGGCATCTCACTGTTGTGGCCTCTCCCGTTGCAGAGCACAGGCTCCAGACACGCAGGCCCAGCGGCCATGGCTCACAGGCCCAAACACTCCTGCGGCATGTGGGATCTTCCCGGACCGGGGCATGAACCCGCGTCCCCTGCGTTGGCAGGCGGATTCTTAACCACTGCGCCACCAGGGAAGCCCTGCCCTCTACTTTTTTTGGTTCCTGGTGTTGCCTTCTTTTCTTCAGCCAGCTTGATAGAAGCCTTTTGCTTAGGGCAAACTGAGCTGCTTTTTCATCACATACTTCAGTAGTCTGCGGGACCAGCTACATAACTTGTGGGGCTTAGTGAAACATGAAAACACGAGGTACCTGGTTCAAAAAGTATTAAGAATTTCTAGACAGTGATGGGACAGAGCATGAAACCAAGCACGAGGCCCTACTGAATGCAGGGCCCTGTGTGACCACACAGGTCACACGGCTACCCAGGAAGCCAGCCCTGCTAGGCCCAAAGGTAAACACATTTTAGGAGACATTCTCCCCCTTTCTCTGCTTAATTTTCTCTTTGATTTCCAAGGGAATAACCTCTGAAAAATGCTACCCGTTTTATAACGATAAAACAGAAAACAGATGAGCAGAACTTTTCCCTTGGCCTTTCTATCCCATTAACCCTGGTTAGTATTTTGGAGGGCCTCTGCTCCTAGAGAAGAGAGACTGTCTCTACACTCTCTCTGGTCTGCGCTTGCTGCACTTTGCCCACTCTTGAGACCTGAGATCCTAAAACCTAAGCACCTGGGACCTTCCAGTGGGCTTCCAAGAGGCTGAAAGGCTGCATAAAGGCAAGGCTGATACCTTCTTTTTCGGAAAAAGCAGAAATCTGTCAGCGATAGATAAAAATTAGATACTGGCCATTTGTAAACTGGATTAAATGAATCATTACATAGTCTGCTATTTGCCAAAAATAATAAAAACACACATTGAATAGCAAGTGGCCATGAATATTTAACCACCCCATTCCTTTTTTGATGTACTGTATATTGCAGATGTTATGATGTCCAATGAAGAAGGAACATTGAGAAAGCACTGCAGACAAAAAGGGGATTCTCGTTTTCTTCTTACTGTCAAGAGTCAGCTATTTGATTTAATTTGAAAAAAAATGAACCTTTATTGTCTCATGATTTCAAAATACCAGTCTTCAGCAACTGAGACCAGATGATGCCTGTAAATATTATTATCAAACAGAAAATCCATTATTCATCCTCCTCCAGAAAATTTATTGGTGTGAAGTTTAGGGTGGATAATTCCAGAGAACACCTGAAAGCTTTTCAGAGCAGGATTTAACTAGGACTACATTCTATAAAACTAAATTAAAATGTTATGTTAAATTACATAACATGTAAAACCCAAGCACCCTTGAACTCCAACCTGACTTTTCTACCATCATAAACCTTGAGATTCATGATATTTGTGATCTAACCAAGTTAGGGCATTTTGGGACTTATTTTATCTTTGTGTAGGATCTCAGGCCATTGGAGACTAAGGCACTCATAGGACAAGACACCATGTCTGGTTATGCTTTCTTTAGTCACATGTTCACACATTCATCCAAAACCAAGTTCAAGTCCTTCTGCAATGCATTTAAGGGAACTAGCGTAGCAGAAAGACCAAGGATGTGCTTTTAGACTTCAGTTTGAAACCTGATGCTGTCACCAGCCAGTCTTATGACCTTGAAAACAATCACATAATCTGTCTAAGCCTCAGTTTTCTCCTCTATACAGCTGGGAAGTAGTAGGATTGTTGGAAGAATTCAATAAGATAAATAAAGGGCCTGGCCTAGAGTGGGTAGCAATAAGAGTCACTCACCTTTCCTGGCCCTCTCCACCCCAAATCTCATTCCACTTCATTTTTCCATGGCATGACCCTCCACTTCAGCCAGTCTGTCCATTACTCAGTCACCATCCCCTGGACACTATCACACAATTCCCCCTTTTCTTAAATGTCCAGAATGCCCTCCCTGGCTCTCCTCCCCTAGCTAAATCCTACTCATTCTTGAAGATCCAGCCCAAGCCCCACTGCTTCTCTATAGCCCTCCCAGGACCATTCCCCCATGTATTCCTGAAGCACTATTGTCTGTGTCATAGAGTCAGTAGTCCACTCTGTTATTAAACCTTTCATTCTTGTTTTATCTCCCCAAAGGTGCTCTAAGCTGCTTGGGGGCAAGGATGGGCCCTTCCTTCCCTTGTATCCCCCACAGAGATGATTACCGTGTGACATACATGACAAGTGCTCAATAATTACACGCTGAGTATATAAATGAATGCTGTATCATATTGCATTTTGTTAAATTATACATGGATGCCTGGGGGTTGAAATGTGAGAAAATGATACTATTTCTCCTCCTTCTGATGCATATTGCTTTTTAAAGTATTATCTGTCCAAGTTTTTTTTTTTTACATATGGTATTTCTTCTCCAATATTTCAATACACCACTTAAAATTTGGCCTGAAAGAAAGTATTAAAGTGTGTGTTTCAAATGGAAGAAAAAAGCACCAGCTATGACTAATGTCTTCAATTTATAGTGTATCCAATTTGGAGAAGACCATGCTTTTTCATAAGGTTGCATAACTACTAACAAAAACATTCTCAGCCACAGGATGTGTTTTGGAAGAATTTAGCCCTGCGTTAGACTATGAGAAATGTAAAAATTCAAGAGCACAGCTTTCCTTGACACACATCTTACTCTACATAGAGAAGGCACTCAAATATTTGTCAGGTTGAATAGTCTGTCCTTATAGAATATTTGATAGTGGACAGAAAGTAGATTGGGACATTTTTGATAAAAATGGTTTATTCTAATTCTAGATATTGCATTCTTGTTAACTATGTAGGTACTGCTAATTGTTGAGTATTAGCATCAAGAATTGTTAAAGGGATTGAGTGAGAGATGACATGTATTTCTAATTCCACTGTTCTGGATTAAATAATCAAAACAAAGAGGCCTGTATATTACCCACCTCCTAACACTTGTTACCACCCTTCGGAGGTGGAATAATAGTGAAAAGTTATCCAACTGAATCATGAGTTCTAGAACTCCAGTTAACTTGTTGACTGCAGACAGGCTGGAAGTAAGGCCCAAAGGTGGGTAATAGGTTGCACTGGTGAATATCTCTAGTTTACACTATTAGTTTGGCAGTCTTTTCTACTTTCACATGTGAGAATATAAAGTCTGGGCCAAACCAAGTTGTTGTATGAGTTTAACTTAAGAATGAACCAAATACATCCTATTTAAAATACACGAAAATAACCCTCTTTAAAATTTAGTAACTCTAATATATCAATAGTCCAACAGAAAAATGTAAACTCTTGGCTGTACAATTCATTTTTTTATTTTTAAATGTGTACAAAAAATGTCAAAAAGCAACAATGTCTGACCCTGGTGTCTATGTCAACCTAATAAGAGCAGATTTTAAATTCTAAACTCTTATTTTCTTTCTTACCTTGAGAATTCATTTTGCTGAAATAGAAGATGTGAGAATTAAGATTTATAAAACAGAATTTTGAATCAATCATCAGAAGCAAAAAAAAAAAATGTTTTTAAGGACAGGAATGAATTCTGACATTTTAATTACAAGCTCAGTGGAAAGTCTGGTGGTGGAATGTGAGCTCTGAAGATTATTATTATGTTGTCATTATGAATTAATGACTATAAAAGAAATCAGTTTTGAGTGGTAATGGCAAATTACAGAGAAAAACTTATGGAACTGCTTTTTATTTCCTGATGTACCTAGAGTATTCATCATAATTTACTTGATTAAAAAAATCCAAACAGTGGAAAAATACAGAGACATAGATTTTTTTAATGGATTATATAAATATACGGCATCTTTTCTTAGCAACTCAGAATGTTCATCAAAACACCATTTGTAATATTAAAAAACTAGGAGCAACCTAAATGCTTAACAATATGGGAATGAGTAAGTAAATTATAGTAAATTTAATTAGTGGATTATGCAATTATTAAAAATTATAAATATAAAGATTATATCACAAATTTTAAAATATAAATGATATAAGGTTTCAAAATTTATCCATGAAAACATTTATGTACACAATGACTACAAGCCTGTAAAAATATGCACAAGAGAAAATAATGGGAGGCAGTGTACAGAAGCAATTATAGAATTTGTATTTGTGTGGTGAAATTACAGATTTTTCCAAGTCTCATGCAGTGTTTTAAATTCTATTTATAATTTCTGAAAATTAATTTCTATTTTTAAGACCTATAATATGCTTGGAAATATACATTACATGAAACTGCCAATTTTCAATCATTTTTGACTTAATAAAAATTGCAATATTTGGTTCAACCTAATACTGTATTATCATTGTCCAGCTAACAAACTGAATCCTTTTTTTGGAATAAAAGTTGGTAACTCTTATTTATAAATGTTCATTAAGCTCCAAAATAGAGTCTAACTTTAAAAAAAATTTTAGTGAAATAAATTACTTGAAAAATCACATTTGAAACTACAACTCAAAAATGCATAGCTTTTTTTTTTTTTGCGGTACACGGGCCTCTCACTGTTGTGGCCTCTCCCGTTGCGGAGCACAGGCTCCGGACGCGGACTCAGCGGCCATGGCTCACGGGCCCAGCCGCTCCACTGCATGTGGGATCTTCCTGGACCGGGGCGCGAACCCGTGTCCCCTGCATCGGCAGGCGGACTCCCAACCACTGCACCACCAGTGAAGCCCAAGGTTTTTGTTTTTTAAGAAAATTTCAGACTTCTGAATTGATGCAAAGCTACTGCCATTGCATGTATTTTTTCATCTTTGAAATTGTGTCATGTTCATTTTTAAATTATTCAGTGACCAGTATAAAGTAAAACATTCATAATTTAATAGGTAAATTTCCTTCTAACCTGTGCTGGAATGATTTAAATTGCTTCACGCTCTGTGATTACTCAGAGGTAATTAGTCCTCTAAATATTTCTGTAATGAAAACCATGAGTTTAATGAACTATACAAATTCAAACCAAACAGAATCTTTACTTCGTTACTGAATATTTATGTTCACCGTGAAAATTGTTTAATGATTGGTTAGAATTTTAAAAAAATATTTAGGGGGCTTCCCTGGTGGTGCAGTGGTTAAGAATCCTCCTGCTAATGCAGGGGACACGGGTTCGAGTCCTGGTCCAGGAAGATCCCACATGCTGCAGAGCAACTAAGCCTGTGCACGACAACTACTGAGCCTGCGCTCTAGAGCCCACGAGCCACAACCACTGAGCCCACGTGCCACAACTACTGAAGCCCTCACACCTAGAGCCCGTGCTCCACAACAAGAGAAGCCACTGCAATGAGAAGCCCACGCACCGCAATGAAGAGTAGTCCCTGGTCGCCGCAACAAGAGAAAGCTCGCGCACAACGATGAAGACAAAACACAGCCAAAAAAAAAAAAAAAAAAAAAGTTTAGAGCAAGCCAGACCATAAAAACGTGAAGTAAAATTAAATGTATTCATAGGAACTTGTCATAGCAATCATAGAAAAAGTTGATCAGCCTGGATTTGAGAGAAAGGTAGACTTCACCTTTGCTATACAATTGCTATTTTAAGTATTTGATATTAAGGATCATTGTTTCTGAAATTTCAGAGAAGCATTTTGTAGTCTTCTATGATCTATTTATTAATAACTACAGAAATATGGACTGCTTGAAGAAAGAGACAGTAGAGTCGTCTGTGTGTGTGTATATGTGTGATGTATGTTCATAAGTGTATCAACAACACCAAGCACAGTGCCTGGCACATGGTAGATAACCAATAAAATTTGATAAATAAATACCTGGGTTGGTTAAACAAGTATATTAAAAACAAAAGTACAGATTAAGTGCTTGCAGAGAGGTCATTTGTGGACCTTCACCTTGGTCGCTAAGTCGTGCTTTCAGTGACTTGGATGGAGATATACGAGATGTATTAAACAAATGCTTCATGTCATACAAAGTTGATGGGACTAGTCAGTCACATAAAGAGCCTACATTATCTTAAACTTGAAATGATGAGTTAAAGCCTGAATGATGTAATTTTAAAGCAATAAATACAAAGTCCTCCATTTAAGTTTTTTGAAAAAAAAATCCATCTCATAGGTACAGGATGACAAAGACTGGACTTGGTGGTAACGTGTGTTAGGAACTGGAGAATTCATGTGAACACATGCTTAACCTGAGCCAACAGTGCTTTTTAAAAAATTGTAGTAAAAAAACATACAACATAAAATGTACCATCTTAACCATGTTTAAGTGTACAGTAAGGTCATGTTAACTATATGCACAGTTGTTGTGCAGCAGGCCGTACAGGAAATATACTCTGTGCTGTGACATCTTAAAAGGTAACCCCTCCTAGTTCAGTAATCAGGAATGTATATCCAAGAAAGAGACTTGGTGAATACGCCGACCTCCAAATGCCTGGGCTCTGTATCCTACTAGGATAATAATTGCTCTTATGACCTTAGGCACCTGACTGAGCCTGACTCAACCTCATTTACTTCATCTATAAAATGAGAGGTCTAGACTAGGTGATCTCTAGGTCCTTTCCATTTCTAATATAGCTTTTCTTAAATGTTATTCTTATTAGCAGCTTTTCTGAGGTATACTTTACATTTCATAAAATTCATTCATTTTTAAGTGTATGATTAAATGACTTTTAGTATATTTACGAAGTTGTGCAACCATCATCACAATCTGATTTTAGAATATTTTCATCACAATGAAAAGAAATCTCATGCCCATTTAGTCACTTTCATTCCCACTCCTGGTCCTAGGGAAACACTAAAGTATTTTCTGCCTCTCTAGATTTGCTTTTTTGGATATTCAATATAAATGGAATCCTGCAATATGTGTTCTTTTGTGCCTGGCTTCTTTGAACAAGATGTTTTTGAAATACATCCATGTTGTAAGCATCATCCATGTTGAAACATGTATCAATACTTCGATCCTTTTTATTGGTGAATGATATTTCCTTGTTCTATTTTTTTAATCCATTCACCATTGATGGACATGTGTTATTTCCACTTTTTGACTATTGTGAATAATCTGCTATGAGCATTTGCATATGAGTCTTTGTGAGAACATTTGTTTTAATTTCTCCTTGGTGGATACCTAGGAAGAGAATTGCAGGGTCATATGGAAACTCTATGTTTAACAATTTGATCTTACATTCCTATCAGCAATGTATGAGTAGCATAATTTCTCCACATCCTCACCAACACTTGTTTGTATCTGTCTGATTGAATATAGTTATTCTGGGGAGTGTGAAGTGGTATCTCATTGTGATTTTGATTTGCATTTCCCTAATGATTAATAATAGTGATCATCTTTTCATATGTTTAATGATCATTTGTATACCTTCTTTGGAGAAATGTCTATTCAAATTCTTTGCTCATTTTTAGATTTTGGTTGTCTTTTTATTGTTGAGTTGTAAGACTTTTTAATATGTTCTAGATGTATGTCCTTCATTGGCTGTATAATTTGCAAATATCTTATCCAGTTCTGTGGATTGTCTTTTCATTTTCCTGATAGTATATTATTAAGTTTGATTAAATCTAATTTATCAATTTTTTCTTTTATTGCTTTCCTAATCCAAGCTCATAAAGATGTTCTCTTATGTTTTCTTCTAAAAGTTTAAGTTTTATCTCTTACATTTAGATTTTTGATCCATTTCAAGCTAATTTTTGTGTATGGTGTGAGGAAGGGGTTCAAATTTATTTGTTTATTTTTGCTTGTGCATACCCAATTGTCCTAGCACAACTTGTTGAAAAGACTATTCTTTTCCTAGTGATTTTTCTTGGTACCTTTGTCAAAAATCCATTGACCATAAATGTAAAGGGGTATTTGGGAGCTCTTAATTCCATCCCACTGATCCTTGTTTGTGTCTTGATTACTATTGATTTGTAGTAAGTTTTGAAATTGGGAAGTGTAAGTTCTCCAACCTTTTTCTTCTTTTTCAGGATTGTTCTGGCTTTTCTGCCCCCAAAATAGCAATATATTTAGTTTGGCCTAAATATATTTTAGTAACGTTATGGAGGTATATTTTGCATATCATATAATTCACCCTTTTCAAGTGTCCAATTCAATGATTTTAAAAGTAAACTTATCAGTATCTTCTTTAGAACATACAACCACCACCATGAATCAGTTTTAGGACATTTTCATCACCCCAGTAAAGTCTCTGATGCACATTTACTGTTAATTTCTTTCTCCTCACCCCTGCTCCAGGAAACCACTAATCTACTTTCTGTCTCTATAGCTTTGCTGTTTTTGAATATTTCATAAAAATGGTATAATACAATATGTGGTCTCTTGTGTCTGCCTTCTTTTACTGAGAATAACATTTTTGAGACTCATCCATATGGGAGCATATATCTGTAGTGTGTTCCTTTTATTGCTGAATAGTATTCCATTGTATGGATACACCACTTTCGTATATTCATTCACTAATTGGTGGACATTTCGATTTTTTCCAATTTTGGGCTATTTTGAATAATGCTACTAAGAACAATCATGTTCAAGTCTATGCATGAGTATATGTTTTCATTTCTCTTGAGCAGATGCCTAAGAAGGGAATTGTTAGGCCATATAGTAAATTTATATTTAACCTTTTAATATATCACCATACCACTTTGCAAAGTGGCTGTGCCATTTTTAAATTCCCCTCAGTAATATATGAAGGTTTCTGCCTTTCCAACATTTATTTTTGTCTTTTTTATATTGTATATATTATATATTATTTATATATCTATCTATTGTCTCTCTCTAAAATATATATAATGTATGTGTGTGTGTGTGTGTGTGTATGTGTGTATATAGTCTTTTTATTATATTCATTCCTGTTGGTGTGAAATGGTATCTGATTGTAATTTTAATATGCTTTTCCCTAATGACTAATGATGGAATATCTTTTCATGTGCTTATTAACTATTCATTCAGCTTCTGTGATAAAATGTCTATTCAAGGTTTTTTTGGCCATTTTTTGGATGGGTTGTTTGTCTTCTTGTTATTGGGTTGTGACAGTTCTTTTTATATTCTGTACACAAGTGCTTAATCAGATATGAGTTTTGCAAATATTTTGTCCAAGTCTACTGCTTGTCTTTTAGTTGTCTTAATAGTGTGTTTTGAAGTTCAGCAGGGATATGGAGTGTGTTGATCTATAGACAAATATACTGCTTGTTTTTTAGGCTGAGCCAAGGCAAAAGCACCAGTATGGAATTTTTTGATTGCTGGATAATAAGATTTATTCATAAGCACTCAGAGTGGACTTAAAGCTAAGTTAGTTTCCTGTCCTATCTTAGAGGATGGATGGTCTACCCAGGTTGTGTGCAGGGATGGAGGAAACAGGCAAAATACCAGATATGAGCAAGAAGGCAGAATGCCTGGTACGTAGTAGGAATTCAATGAATATATTTTTAAAAGAATGAATAAATAAATGATTGAATAATCAAAGATGGCTATAATAGTTTCCTCTTTTTTATATTTTGTTTTCCTTCAAATGTTTTTTATATGAAATAATTTCCAGACTTTCCCCATTCTAATTACTGTCTATGAATAGAATGTTTTTCATAGAATGTGGAGACAGAATTCAGCACAGTGGGCTGTAGTGTATGTGGTATGATGAGTGCGGAAGAAAGCAAACTCTTATTTCCCAACATTTGAACATCATATTCTCCTTAATATAGCCTAACATTGTTCACTTTAAAAAAACACTAATGTAGCCACAACAATCCTGAGAAAGAAAAAAGGGCTGGAGGCCTCAGACATCCTGGTTTCAAAACATGTTAGACAACTGCAGTAATCAAAACTCTAGGTACTGGCATAAAGACAGACATATAGATCAACAGAACAGAATAGAGAGCCCAGAAATAAATCCTCGTATATATGGTCAAATGATCTTCAACAAGGTTACCAAGGCTACACAAAGGGAGAAAAGAGTCTCTTCAACAAATGGTGTTGGGAGAACTGGATATCCACATGCAAAAGAATGAAATTGGACCCTTACCTTACACCATATACAAAACTGACTCAAAATGGACAAAAGACCAAAATGTAAAGCTATAAAACTCTTAGAAGAAAACATAAGGCAAAAGCTTCACAACATTGGCTTTGGCAATGGTTTTTTGGATATGACACCAAAGGTACAGGCAACAAAAGAAAAAATAGATAAATTCGATTTCATAAAAATAAAATTTTGTTTGCATCAAAAGAAACTATCAACAGAGTAAAAAGGCAATCCACAAAATGGGAAAAAATATTTGCAAATCATATATCTGATAAGGGATTAATATCCAGAATATATAGAGGACTTCTAAAGGTCAACAAGAAGAAAACAACCAACCCAAATTAAAAATACGCTAATGACTTAAATAGACATTTCTCTGAAGAGGTATACAAATGGCCAATAAGCACAAGAAAAGATGCTCAACATCACTAATCATTAGGGAAATGCAAATCAAAACTACAATTAGATATTACCTCACACCCATTAGGATGGCTACTATCAAAACAACAAAATAACAAGTGTTGGTAAGGATGGGGAGAAATTTCAACTCTTGTGCACTCTTGGTGGGAATGTAATATGGTATAGCTGCTGTGGAAAGCAGTTCCTCAAAAAATTAAAACTAGAACTACCCAGCAATTCCACTTCTGGTTATATATCCAGAAAAAATATTTGCACATTCATGTTTCATTTCAGCATTATTCACAATAGCCAAGAGGTAGAAGCAACCCAAGCATCCATCAATGTAAGAATAGGTGAAGAAAATGTAGTATATATGCAAAATAAAATAGTATTCATGGGCTTCCCTGGTGATGCAGGTGGTTAAGAATCCACCTGCCAATGCAGGGGACATGGGTTCGAGCCCTGGTCCGGGAAGATCCCACATGCCTCGGAGCAACTAAGCCTACGCACCACAGCTGCTAAGCCTGCGCTCTAGAGCACGCAAGCCACAACTATCTAGACCATGTGCCACAACTACTGAAGCCTGTGCTTAGATCCCGTACTTCTCAAAAAGAGAAGCCAACGCAATGAGAAGGCCGCGCACCACAACGAAGAGTAGCCTCTGCTCCCCACAACTAGAGAAAGCCCGTGCAGAACAATGAAGACCCAATGCAGCCAAAAGTAAATAGATAAATACATAATTAAAAAAAAAATAGTATTCAGCCTTAAAAAGGAAGGGAATTCTGCAATATGCTGTAACATGGATGAATTTTGAGGACATTATACTAAGTGAAATAAGCCAGTCACTAAAAGACAAATACTGTATAATTCCACTTATATGAGGTACTTAGAGTAGTCAAAATAATAGAAGCAGTATAATTGTGGTTTCCAGGACCTGTGGGAGGGGTAAATTGGGAGTTAATGTTCAATGGGTATAGAATTTAAGTTTTACAGATGAGAAGAGTACTGGAGATGAAGGTGGTAATGGTAGAACAGCATTATGAATGTATTTAATACCCCTGAACTGTATGCTTAAAAATGGTTAAAATGGTAAATTTTATGTTATGTGTACTTTACCACAATTTTTTAAAACTGGGGGGAAAAATCCAGAAGGTAGAATGGTGGTTTGCAGGGCTGGGTTGGTGGGGGTAGAAGTGGGGAATTGTTTAATGGGTATAAAGTTTCGATTTTGCAAGATGAAAAAATTCTAGGGATCTCTTGCACAACAATGAGTATGTAGTAAACACTATGGAACTGGACACTTAAAAATGGTTAAGATGGAACAAAATTAATTAGGCAATTCATTATAACTGAATCACTTTGCTGTACGCTAGAAACTAACACAACACTGTAAATCAACTATACTTCAATAAAATAAAAATTTAAAAATATTAGGCAATTCATGTTTCCAAGAAGCAAACATCTTCAAATATTATTATCAAAGAAACCAAAGCATCACTGCAGATTACTCCCTTGGTATTGTCTCCATGTGAAGAGAATAACAGAAATAAAAGTCATATGATGTGTGAAACTTAAAGCTTTGTGGAGACTCAGGCACCAGCTCTGAAGTAGCTGTTATATGTAGTCAGTGCCATATTAATGAAGAGAATAAACAACTTCAAAATGGTCAAATATCATGACTTTATATAAATGTATCTAAATATAAAATAGCAATTTGCTTTCCTTTTAGGTACAGGTATATTAAAAAGTTGAATGATCAGTCTCTTTCATCTCAACCAGGAGTTTACAGATTTTTTTTTTCTGAAAGAATGGCTTTTTAGGTAGTAAGGTTTGTACTTTTTTTTTTAAACATCTTTATTGGAGTATAACTGCTTTACAGTGGTGTGTTACTTTCTGCTGTATAACAAAGTGAATCAGCTATACATATACATATATCCCCATATCTCCTCCCTCTTGCGTCTCCCTCCCTCCCACCCTTCCTATCCCACCCCTCTAGGTGGTCACAAAGAACCGAGCTGATCTCCCTGTGCTATGCGGCTGCTTCCCACTAGCTATCTATTTTATGTTTGGTAGTGTATTTATGTCCATGCCACTCTCTCCCTTTGTCACAGCTTACCCTTCCCCCTCCCCGTATCCTCAAGTCCATTCTCTAGGAGGTCTGCGTTTTTATTCCCGTCTTGCCCCTATGTTCTTCATGACCACTTTTTTTTTTTTTAGATTCCATATATATGTGTTAGCATATGGTATTTGTTTTTCTCTTTCTGACTTACTCCACTCTGACTCTAGGGGTTTCCACCTCACTATAAATAACTCAATTTCATTTCTTTTTATGGCTAATATTCCACTGTATATATGTGCTACATCTTCTTTATCCATTCATCTGTTGATGGACACGTAGGTTGCTTCCATGTCCTGGCTATTGTAAATAGAGCTGCAATGAACATTTTGGTACATGACCCTTTTTGAATTATGATTTTCTCAGGGTATATGCCCAGTAGTGGGATTGCTGGGTCATATGGTAGTTCTATTTCCAGTTTTTTAAGGAGCCTCCCTACTGTTCTCCACAGTGGCTGTGTCAATTTATATTCCCACCAACAGTGCAAGAGGGTTCCCTTTTCTCCACACCCTCTCCAGTATTTATTGTTTGTAGATTTTTTGATGATCGCCATTCTGACCGGTGTGAGATGATATCTCGTTGTAGTTGTTTTTTTTTTTTTTCTGCGGTACGCGGGCCTCTCACCGTTGTGGCCTCTCCTGTTGCGGAGCACAGGCTCCGGACACGCAGGCTCAGCGGCCATGGATCACGGGCCCAGCCGCTCCGCGGCATGTGGGATCTTCCTGGACCGGGGCACGAATCCGTGTCCCCTGCATCGGCAGGCGGACTCTCAACCACTGCGCCACGAGGGAAGCCCCTCATTGTAGTTTTGATTTGCATTTCTCTAATGATTATTGAGGTTGAGCATTCTTTCATGTGTTTGTTGGCCATCTGTATATCTTCTTTGGAGAAATGTCTATTTAGGTCTTCTGCCCATTTTTGGATTGGGCTGGTTTTTTTTTTTGATATTGTGCTATATGAGCTGCCTGTAAATTTTGGAGATTAATCCTTTGTCACTTGCTTCATTTGCAAATATTTTCTCCCATTCTGAGGTTTGTCTTGTTTATGGTTTCCTTTGCTGTGCAAAAGCTTTGAAGTTTCATTAGGTCCCATTTGTTTATTTTTGTTTTTATTTCCATTTCTCTAGGAGGTGGGTCAAAAAGGATCTTGCTGTGATTTTTGTCATAGAGTGTTCTGCCTATGTTTTCCTCTAAGAGTTTGATAGTGTCTGGCTTTATATTTAGGTCTTTAATCCATTTTGAGTTTATTACTGTGTATGTTGTTAGGGAGTGTTCTCATTTCATTCTTTTACATGTAGCTGTCCAGTTTTCCCAGCACCACTTATTGAAAGGCTATCTTTTCTCCACTGTATATTCTTGCCTCCTTTATCAAAGGTAAGGTGACCATATGTGCGTGGGTTAATATCTGGGCTTTCTATCCTGTTCCATTGATCTATATTTCCGGTTTTGCGCCAGTACCATACTGTCTTGATTACTGTAGCTTTGTAGTATAGTCTGAAGTCAGGGAACCTGATTCCTCCACCTCCATTTTTCTTTCTCAATATTGCTTTGGCTACTAGGGGTCTTTTTTGTTTCCACACAAATTGTGAAATTTTTTGTTCTAGTTCTGTGAAAAATGCCAGTCGTAGTTTGATAGGGATTGCATTGAATTTGTAGATTGCTTTGGGTAGTAGAGTCATTTTCACAATGTTCATTCTTCCAATCCAAGTACATGGTATATCTCTCCATCTCTTTGTATCATCTTTAATTTCTTTCATCAGTGTCTTATAATTTTCTGCATACAGGTCTTTTGTCTCCTGAGGTAGGTTTATTCCTAGGTATTTTATTCTTTCTTGTTGCAATGGTAAATGGGAGTGTTTTCTTAATTTCACTTTCAGATATTTCTTCATTAGTATATAAGAATGCAAGAGATTTCTGTGCATTAATTTTGTATCCTGCTACTTTACCAAATGCATTGATTAGCTCTAGTAGTTTTCTGGTAGCATCTTTAGGATTCTCTATGTATAGTATCATGTTATCTGCAAACAGTGAAAACTTTACTTCTTCTTTTCTGATTTGGATTCCTTTTATTTCTTTTTCTTCTCTCATTGCTGTAGCTAAAACTTCCAAAACTATGTTGAATAATGGTGGTGAGAGTGGGCAACCTTGTCCTGTTCTGGATCTTAGTGGAAATGCTTTCAGTTTTTCACCATTGAGGACGATGCTAGCTGTGGGTTTGTCATATATGGCCTTTATTACGTTGAGGAAAGCTCCCTCTATGCCTACTTTCTGGAGGGTTTTTTTTTTATCATAAATGGGTGTTGAACTTTGTCAAAAGCTTTCTCTGCATCTACTCAGATGATCATATAGTTTTTCTCCTTTAATTTGTTAGTATGGTGTATCACATTGATTGATTTCTGTATACTGAAGAATGCTTGCATTCCTGGGATAAACCGCAGTTGATCATGGTCTATGATACTTTTAATGTGCTGTTGGATTCTGTTTGCTAGTATTTTGTTGAGGAGTTTTGCATCTATGTTCATCAGTGATATTGGCCTGTAGTTTTCCTTCTTTGTGACATCTTTGTCTGGTTTTCGTATCAGGGTGATGGTGGCCTCATAGAATAAGTTTGGGAGTGTTCCTCCCTCTGCTATATTTTGGAAGAGTTTGAGAAGGATAGGTGTTAGCTCTTCTCTAAATGTTTGATAGAATTCGCCTGTGAAGCCATCTGGTCCTGGACTTTTGTTTGTTGGAAGATTTTTAATCACAGTTTCAATTTCAGTGCTTGTGATTGGGCTGTTCATATTTTCTATTTCTTCGTGGTTCAGTCTCGGAAGGTTGTGCATTTCTAAGAATTTGTACATTTCTTCCAGATTGTCCATTTTATTGGCATATAGTTGCTTGTAGTAATCTCTCATGATCCTTTGTATTTCTGCAGCGTCAGTTGGTACTTCTCCTTTTTCATTTCTAACTCTATTGATTCTCCCTTTTTTCTTGATGAGTCTGGCTAATGGTTTATCAATTTTGTTTATCTTCTCAAAGAACCAGCTTTTAGTTTTATTGATCTTTGCTATCGTTTCCTTCATTTCTTTTTCATTTATTTCTGATCTGATCTTCATTTCTTTCCTTCTGCTAACTTTGGGTTTTTTTGTTCTTCTTTCTCTAATTGCTTTAGGTGTAAGGTTAGGTTGTTTATTTGAGATGCTTCTTGTTTCTTAAGTCTGGCTAATGGTTTATCAATTTTGTTTATCTTCTCAAAGAACCAGCTTTTAGTTTTATTGATCTTTGCTATCGTTTCCTTCATTTCTTTTTCATTTATTTCTGATCTGATCTTCATTTCTTTCCTTCTGCTAACTTTGGGTTTTTTTGTTCTTCTTTCTCTAATTGCTTTAGGTGTAAGGTTAGGTTGTTTATTTGAGATGCTTCTTGTTTCTTAAGGTAGGATTGTATTGCTATAAACTTCCCTCTTAGAATTGCTTTTGCTGCATCCCATAGGTTTTGGGTTGTCGTGGTTTCATTGTCACTTGCTTCTAGGGATTTTTTGATTTCCTCTGATTTCTTCAGTGATCTCTTGGTTATTAAGTAGTGCATTGTTTAGTCTCCATGTGTTTGTATTTTTTACAGAGTTTTTTCCTGTGATTGATATCTAGGCTCATAGCGTGTGGTCAGAAAAGATACTTGATATGGTTTCAATTTTCTTAAATTTACCAAGGCTTGATTTGTGATCCAAGATATGATCTATCCTGGAGAAAGTTCCATGAGCACTTGAGAAGAATGTGTAATCTGTTGTTTTTGGATGGAATGTCCTTTAAATATGAGTTAAGTCCATCTTGTTTAATGTATCATTTAAAGCTTGTGTTTCCTTATTTATTTTCATTTTGGATGATCTGTCCATTGGTGAAAGTGGGGTGTCAAAGTCCCCTACTATGATTTTGTTACTGTTGATTTCCCCTTTTATGGCTGTTAGTATTTGCCTTATGTATTGAGGTGCTCCTATGTTGGGTGCATAAATATTTACAATTGTTATATCTTCTTGGATTGATCCCCTGATCCTAATGTAGTGTGCTTCTTTGTCTCTTGTAATAGTCTTTGTTTGAAAGTCTATTTTGTCTGTTATGAGAATTGCTACTCCAGCTTTCTTTTGATTCCATTTGCATGGAATATCTTTTTCCATCCCCTCACTTTGTCTGTATGTGTCCCTAAGTCTGAAGTGGGTCTCTTGTAGACAGCATATATACGGGTCTTGTTTTTGTATCCATTCAGTCAATCTGTCTTTTGATTGGAGCATTTAATCCATTTACATTAAAGGTAATTATCGATATGTATGTTCCTATTACCATGTTCTTAATTGTTTTGGGTTTGTTATTGTAGGTTTTTTCCTTCTCTTGTGTTTCTTGCCTAGAGAAGTTCCTTTAGCATTTGTTGTAAAGCTGGTTTGGTGGTGCTAAATTCTCTTAGCTTTTGCTGTTCTGTAAAGGTTTTAATTTCTCCATCAAATCTGAATGAGATCCTTGCTGGGTAGAGTAATCTTGGTTGCAGGTTTTTCCCCTTCATCACTTTAAATATGTGCTGCCACTCCCTTCTGGCTTGCCGAGTTTCTGCTGAAAGATCAGCTGTTAACCTTATGGGGATTCCCTTGTATGTTATTTGTTGTTTTTCCCTTGCTGCTTTTAATATTTTTTTCTTTGTATTTAATTTTTGATAGTTTGATTAACATGTGTCTTGGCGTGTTTCTCCTTGGTTTTATCCTGTATGGGACTCTCTGTGCTTCTTGGACTTGATTAACTATTTCCTTTCCCATATTAGGGAAGTTTTCAACTATAATCTCTTCAAATATTTTCTCATTCCCTTTCTTTTTCTCTTCTTCCTCTGGGACCCCTATAATTTCAATGTTTGTGCATTTAATGGTGTCCTAGAGGTCTCTGAGACTGTCCTCAGTTCTTTGCATTCTTTTTTCTTTATTTTGCTCTGCAGTAGTTATTTCCACAATTTTATCTTCCAGGTCACTTATCTGTTTTTCTGCCTCAGTTATTCTGCTATTGATCCCTTCAGGAATATTTTAAATTTCAGTTATTGTGTTGTTCATCGATGTTTGTGTGCTCTTTAGTTCTTGTAGGTCCTTGTTAAACGTTTCTTGTATTTTCTCCATTCTATTTCCAAGATTTTGGATCATCTTTATTATCATTATTCTGAATTGTTTTTCAGGTAGACTGCCTATTTCCTCTTCATTTGTTAGGTCTGGTGGGCTTTTACCTTGCTCCTTCAACTGCTGTGTGTTTCTCTGTCTTCTCATTTTGCTTAACTTACTGTGTTTGGGGTCTCCTTTTTGCAGGCTGCAGGTTCTTAGTTCCCCTTGTTTTTGGTGTCTGTCCCCAGTGGCTAAGGTTGGTTCCGTGGGTTGTGTAGGCTTCTTGGTGGAGGGGACTAGTGCCTGTGTTCTGGTGGATGAGGCTGGATCTTGTCTTTCTGGTGGGTAGGTCCACATCTGGTGGTGTGTTTTGGGGTGTCTGTGGCCTTATTATGATTTTAGGCAGCCTCTCTGCTAATGTGTGGGGCTGTCTTCCTGTCTTGCTAGTTGTTTGGTATAGGGTGTCCAGCACTGTAGCTTGCTGGTCGTGAGTGGAGCTGGGTCTTGGTGTTGAGATGGAGGTCTCTGGGAGATTCTTGCCATTTGATATTAGGTGGAGCTGGGAGGTCTCTTGTGGACCAGTGTCCTGAACTTGGCTCTCCCACCTCAGAGGCACAGCCCTGATGCCTGGCTGGAGCACCAAAAGCCTGTCATCCACACGGCTCAGGATAAAAGGGAGCAAAAAGAAAGAAAGAAAGAAAGAAGATAAAATAAAATAAAGTAAAATAAAATAATTAAAATAATTATTAAAAAAATTTTTTAAGTAATAAAAAAAAGAAAGGAGATCAACCAAACCAAAAAAGAAATCAACCAAAGATAACAAGTGCTAAAAACTACACTTAAAAAACAAACAAACAAACAAAATAATGGACAGACCGAACACTAGGACAAATGGTAAAAGCAGAGCTATACAGACAAAATGACACACAGAAGCGTACACATACGCCCTCACAAAAAGCGAAAGAGTGAAAAAAAATATATATATCGTTGTTCCCAAAGTCCACCTCCTCAATTTGGGATGATTTGTTGCGTATTCAGGTATTCCACAGACGCAGGGTACATCAAGTTGATTGTGGAGATTTAATCCACTGCTCCTGAGGCTGCTAGGAGAAATTTCGCTTTCTCTTCTGTGTTCACACTGCTCCTGGGGTTCAGCTTTGGATTTGGCCCCACCTCTGCGTGTAGGTCGCCTGAGGGCTTCTGTTCTTCGCTCAGACAGGACGGGGTTAAAGGAGCCGCTGATTCAGGGGCTCTGGATCACTCAGGCCGGGGCGAGGGAGGGGTGCGGATGCAGGGCGAGCCTGCTGCGGCAGAGGCCGGCATGATGTCGCACCAACCTGAGGTGTGCCGTGCGTTCTCCTGGGGAAGTTGTCCCTGGATCCCGGGACCCTGGCAGTGGCGGGCTGCACAGGCTCCCAGGAGGGGAGGTGTGGATAGTGACCTGTGCTTGCACACAGGCTTCTTGGTGGCTGCAACAGCAGCCTTAGCGTCCCATGCCCGTCTCTGGGGTCCGCGCTGTTAGCCGCGGCTCGCGCCGTCTCTGGAGCTCCTTTAAGGGGCGCTCTTAATCCCCTCTCCTTGCGCACCAGGAAACAAAGAGGCAAGAAAAAGTCTCTTGCCTCTTCGGCAGGTCCAGACATTTTCCCGGACTCCCTCCCGGCTAGCCGTGGCGCACTAGCCCCCTTCAGGTTGTGTTCACGCCGCCACACCTCTCCGGGCAATTGGACTGAAGCCCGAGCCTCAGCTCCCAGCCCCGCCCGCCCCGGCGGGTGAGCAGACAAGCCTCTCGGGCTGGTGAGTGCCGGTAGGCCCTGATCCTCTGTGCGGGAATCTCTCCGCTTTGCCCTCTGCACCCCTGTTGCTGTGCTCTCTTCCGCGGCCCCGAAGCTTCCCCCTCCACCACCTGCAATCTCTGCCCGCGAAGGGGCTGCCTAGTGTGTGGAGCCCTTTCCTCCTTCACAGCTCCCTCCCACTGGTAAAGGTCCTGTCCCTATTCTTTTGTCTCTGTTTTTTCTTTTTTCTTTTGCCCTATCCAGGGAGTTTCTTGCCTTTTGGGAGGTCTGAGGTCTTCTGCCAGCGTTCAGTAGGTGTTCTGTAGGAGTTGTTCCACGTGTAGGTGTATTTCTGATGTATCTGTGTGGAGGAAGGTGATCTCCGTGTCTTACTCTTCCGCCATCTTGAAGATCCCAGGTTTGTACTTTTGAAAAGAAGTTTAAAAGTACGTATAGTTTAGGGCTTCCCTGGTGGCGCAGTGGTTGAGAGTCAGCCTGCCGATGTAGAGGATGCGGGTTCGTGCTCTGGTCCAGGAGGATCCCGCATGCAGCGGAGCGGCTGCGCCTGTGGGCCGTGTCCGCTGGATCTGTGTTCCGCGGCGTGAGAGGCCGCAGCGGTGCGGGGCCCACGTACCGCAAAAAACAAAAACGAAAATACTTCATATAGATTGAAAGAGGAGCTCCTTCAATATTTAGAAACCACATTTCAGCGCTTGAGTCATTTGCAGCTTTCGTTACGTCCTCAATTTAATTGCAAACACCTTCAGCAGAGTGGTAGCGAGCTAATTAGCAATTCCTTTTCCTTAAAAAAAAAAAATACTCCTAATCAAGGGAGATAATCATTTTTGATTAAACAACAACCAGAGTTATCAAATGTACATTTGCAATTGATTACAGAAAAAATATAGTGTGCTTTTCCTTTTAATAATAGTAAGCATTATTTCTTCTCCGCTCAGTTATATTTAGTTTCTCAGATTAATTTAGGCTGATCCATCTCTTTTGATGGTGTATTCACTCGGAATGCCTATATTAGTTTCCAGAAGTGTTCCTGTGCAAATAAAATACCCAGATGCAAAATATGCATGTGATAAAAAGAAATCTGGCAGTTGCCCAAATATTTTAATAATCTGGATGCTACTAAACTCCTATAATTCAGTCTTTCAAATCCTTCAGGGAGTAGTAAGGTTATGGGGAATAATATCTAGACTTAAAAGATACAAAGCTAACTTTCTCATCTTAGAAAAGAAGATACAAAGCTGACTGTCTCATCTTAGAAAAGAGTTCATTCTTTCATCCATGTATTCATTCACCCAGTAAAAGTGTAATAAGAACCTACTGTGTTCCAAATACCAGCCAAGGTCCTGGGACTCAAACGGTGGACAAGACATAGTACCTGCTGTCGGGGAGGTTTACATGCTGATTGGGAAGACAGGCAAGCTAATAGGCAATTGCAAGTCAACAGGACATGTGCTACCAGTGGGAAGTAAGCAGAGTTAGCCTGATTATTATGACATTGGTGGAGTTAGGAAGCCCAGAAGGAAGTGCAGTGATAAGTTAGTCCTGAAGGACCAATAGATGTTAGGTAGGTAAGTAAAGGAAGCAAAGATCGACATGTGCAGAGTTTCACAGGTGAGAAAAAGCATGGGAAGACCTGAAGAAGTTTAGCATGTCTGGAATAGAAATGGTAAGAGAAAATGGTGAGAAAAGAGGCTGAAATGATAAAGAAAGGACAATTTTATGAAGAACGGTATGCACCTTCCAAAAAAATTTGCATGCCATTCTGAAAGCAATGAAGGCCTACTGTAAGATCCATTTTTAATAGATTTCTTATTATCCATGCAGATTAAATTTGTCTTTTCTGTCCCATATGCACTATACTGGATTGCAAACTGGATCTGTCTCTGGTTCAAAAAATGCTGGTTAAAGACAGAACGTGCGGGCAGTTAATTGCTATTCTTCATTCTCTAAGTTATACTTAATTTCGGTTTATATGAATAGAAGATACAGGAGTGAAGACAGCAAGGTAAACCGCAAACTTGAAATTGTCTTCTGAAATGTAAAAGGAAAAATGACAAGTAATAAAATCAACTGTATTAATCCTTAACAGGGGTAGAATCTAAAACACAGTTTTTAAAAGAGATTCCCCTTGGGCAAATGGTAGGACATTTCCTCTATGTCAAAATCAAAACAAGAAAAAGAGCCCCCATTTTAAATTACCAATGGGCAGCTAAATTGTTTTGGGAAAACACAAATTCTAATCCCAGTGGCCAGATGTATTGTCAAAATAGCAAGATTGTACTTGTAAGCAACACAAGTTCACCTAGATTTAAATCCTGATTTTGCCACTTTCTGTCACTTTCGCCTTTCTTTCCTCATGTCTGTTTTTTCCCCAGTGCTGTTGTGCAGAAAACAAGCTGTCTTCACATCAGATTCTAGAAGTGGGACTTTAAAAAAAGCAGCCGATGACATGGATCCTTTGATTGTATATAGGGAGATAATAAACAGCTTATTATTTTAGTTGAACAAAAAATTTCTTGAGTATAGAGCATGTACTTTTTTACACAAATGACAACTGTAAAAATGGGTTCTGGGATGCCATTGTGGCTACAGTATTTTGAGAAAGATGGTCTATTCTGTCAGATTCTTCCACAAAAATAGCCCAATGTCTAGATGGATGATTGATGATAGACAGATGGATATTGACTCAGTGCAATAACCATGTAATAAATGCCTACAGTGTTCAAAGGGAATACAAAATGTAATAAGAAACACATGGCATATAAGCTTCAGTAGAGCAGCAGCCACATCCTAATGTCAATTTGGCTTTGAAAAGGTTAAGTAAAGTATCTATAGAACTTTACGCTAAGGCAGAAATTTTCTGACACAGGAGAGGTTCAATACAAGTACTGTGAGGGTTGCAGGATCCCATTTGGTCAGAGGGATAAAAAATGGCTTCATGAACGAAGATGCATTTGAGATGGTTTTTAGAGGATGGGAAGAATTTTTATAAGAGTGGTACATACATTTCAAACAAAGGAAGAGCATGGGTTTTGGAGACAGATATACAGGGTTCAGGTCAGGATCTGCCACTTTATAGCTATGTGATTTAGGAAATTCCTATACCAATATTTTCATCTGTTAAAATAGGATAATACTTCCTACCTTACACTGTTGTTCAGGTGATGAAATGTAAAGTGCTTAATGCAATGCCTGGATGTAGTGCTCTATAAATTGCAACTATTACTACAGTTACTAAAAGCAGAAAATCCCACACAACAGGAAAAGTATGTAGTCTATACTGGTTGAAGGGGAGAACACTGAAAGATGAGACTGGAGTTAATGTTGGGACCGCATTATATAGGGAGCCTTGGATGCCAGATTGAGGAGTTTGAGCTTTACTCCAATAAGCAAAGAAGCCTTTGATTTCTCCTCCTCCTCCTTCTTTCTCTCCTTTTTCTTCTTTTTCTTTCTAGATCAGAATTGACTTTTACATTAATTAAGCAGTATGTGGAGTGAACAATGGGTTCAAAGTGGGAGAATGAGGGACTGGCATCAAGGTGACTAGTTGGAATGCCATAAAAATAGTTTGGGCAAAGAAATGAGTTCCTGGGTGTTTGTGGTGGCAGTGGCAAAGGATGTGAAAAGTAGAGGAATAATCCATAGACTGACATAGAAAAGGAGTTGCTCTTGAGCCTTTGAAATACTGAGAATGGTAGGGTCATTGTAGAAATATGGAGACACAGGTTGGAGGAACAATGGTCTAGGAAAGGAAATGGGGAGCAGACCTCCTCTCCCTAGCCCAGTGAGTCAACAGGCATTAGGAAAAGGAACAGTGTCCAGAGAGCATTGCAAGGGAGGCCCTGGAATATTAAGACCGAATGCATTTTTCCATAATATAATGTTGGTTGGAAACAAGACAAAATAAAAAATAGTAAAAGGTGTTGGGCATGAGGGAGAAGGGGGCAAGTGAAGGGAACCTGGACCGAGACAGGGCTGAGTTACCAATGGATGATTCCGTGGGAGGAGATACAGATGGGGAGGCGTGTGCTCCACAGTAGTGAAACAGCAACATCAAAGCTGCCAAGACTGTTGAAGGGGTATGTTAGAACTGGGAAAGGGGCACTGTTAATGCAGTGGAATTTAGTTAATAGAGAAGTTTGCAACTAACCCATCTTAAGGTTCCCACTAGTTTATTTGTATCTATGAAATTCCTTCCTCTGGAGAGAGATGGTGGACATGATCAGATGGTTGATTCACAATTTTGGCTGGCTTAGGGCCTACCTGTGTTGAATCCCTTCACTGGTGTTATGATGTCATCCACAAGTCTCCTTTCAACTCTCTAGAGACTGCTATAGGTTTTCTAAGTTGTTCTACTTCTCCTGCAAATGAGGTCAGAAATAGAAGCAACTAAACACCTCAACAACTTGAGAAGTTAGAAAAGGAGTGGGCCCCGGAAAAATAGGTCAGTGGATAACAGACACCAAGAGGTAATAGATATTTGCTGTAGAATCAGGTCATTTGTGAGAACCCATGTCACACCAGCAGGAAAGACACTTGGTAAGTTTGCTCACAACTCCTCAGAACCTATTAGTGATGCAGAATTGTCCAAAGTATGAACCCTGAATTCTGGTCCATACTGTAGTGACAGACATCAGTAGAAAGAAAGGGATAAGAAAGTGACTTTCTGTGTATTCTAATTAACAGGAATGAAGCACATTTTGTGTGTGTGTCAAGCACTGTGTTAGACTCTGGAGATACAAATATTTTAAGTAAGAAATTGTCTCCATTCTTAGTAGCTTCCATTCTGGTGGTCTTCCTTGGCAAATGCATAGACAGAGCAGAAAAAATCACCACCTATATGAGCAAAGTTACCCATAAAGGAAAGAAGACCACTGAAAAACATGGAACTGGTGAAGAACCAGACCCTGCATCAAATACAGTTTAAGGGATACTACCTTTACAGTGAAGCAAAACTGCTCTTTTAGAAGCAGAAATATTTTTAACGTAAGGAAAAGTATCCACATGGAAAGCTGCTTTTTTAAAGTGACACAAATGTGTTTTAATGTAAGGAAAATCAGGCACGTCTTGTTGGAGACAACAGCTATTTGGCATTTCAACAACTGCACATAAGAAGTTCTAAAGTTCCTTTCTTGCATGCCAGGTAAATATTGCCATTCTTTGTACCAAGCACAGCAGGTGTTGTTCTAGAGTCCATCCCAAAGAGCAGAGCCAGCGACATCAATGAGTTCAAGTCTTTGAGGCCAGCTTTCTGATGGAGCCTTGCCCTGCAGCCCAGGTGACAGGGGAGGGAGGGAGGGAGGAAGATGAAGGAAGGATGATGAGCTTTATTCCCCTCATCCTGTTCCTCAGAAGTCTTTTCTCCCTCCCACCAAGGTCCCATTATGCTTGAGGAAAGGAGGCATCAGACAGGAAGAAAGCCTTTGGAAAACAAACACAGCCAGTCTTTCTGTATCATTCCCTCACAGGGGGTCAGGCTCTATCTAATCCTGATGTTCTGATATTCTGTACTTCTCATTGTCACTGCTGGGCCTAGTCCAAAGAGACTTTGCTCCTTCACTCTATCTCTACTGAGAATCATGTAACATTTGTTACTAGAATCTACAGGAAAATAAGGCTTGATATGCAACATTTTACCTAGTGGCAAACTCAATGAGAATCATAGAGTTTGTGAATTTCAGGAGATATCTGTAAACTTCCCAGCACAGTGATGAATGCATCTTTCAGTAATGGATTTGATACAAAGGCATTCATCTTGATACATACGCAGAAAATACAGTCGTTCTGGAAATTTTCCCTTTGGAAGAAGAATATAGGTTAACTGATGATATTAGTGTTTGCAAATATATGACAAGGATTAAAGTATATTAAGAGTAGTGGTAAAAGGTAAACTGGTAATAATGAGCAAAATTTGCTTATAGGACTATTAAGATTAATCAAGAAGAAATTTTACAATGAGAATGTAAACTAGCCTCCCAAAGGCAGTAATAAAATTATATTCTTGTAAACATTCAACAATAGTCAGTCATGGTCATCATGAATATTCAGCAAGGACAGTCCGTCACCAAGGAAACAAAGATGGGATGGGGAATGCTGTGACCTGGTCTTCTGATCTTCAGTTTTAGGATTATATCAGTTTTTAAACTGGCCTCTCCTTTGTTCACATTTAAAAGAAGTCAGCAGCCAGATTCTACTTAAAAACAAAACAAAACCAAAAACTTGAAATGCTCAGATATTCTTTCAGAGGGCACATGTAGACTGCAACCTTGTTATCAACAATCCAACAAATCATAGCTCTCCCCAGAGGGTAATAGTTTAGAACTCGACACTGTGATAAGAGGACATAGCTTTTCCTGAGAAAAGCATAAGCACAGAGATTACTTGTATTTAAATGGAATCACAGTATAGTGGAAGTGAATTTCTATTACCTTGGCTCTTTTGTAGCTGTCTGTAAAAAGCATGTTACATTAAAAAAAGAATTTTAATTATACATTGTTTCCAATGCTTTGATCTTCTTCAAGTTTTCTGTGTCCTGTCTTGAAACTGCTTTCTCCTATACACTTTCTTGTCCATTTCACCAAACAGCATTGTTAACCAGCTCTCCTGGAATATAATACAGCATTAGACAGCAGTGGCACACAGTGGCTGTCTGTCTGCTGTATGTCAGAGGCAGAAGAACTAAGAGTTTTTAAAGAAATTTTTATTGGAGTAGAGTTGATTAACAATGTTGTGTTAGTTTCAGGTGTACAGCAAAGTGACTCAGTTATACATATATCTTCTCTTTTTGAGATTCCTTTCCCATATAGGCCATTACAGAGTACTGAGTAGAGTTCCCTGTGCTATACAGCAGGTCCTTATTAATTGTATTTTATATATAGTAATGTATATATGTCAATCCCAATCTCCCAGTTTATCCCTCCCCCCCACCCCTGGTAACCATAAGTTTGAAGACTTTTTTTTTTTTTTTTGCGGTACGCGGGCCTCCCACTGCCGTGGCCTCTCCCGTCGCGGAGCACAGGCTCTGGACGCGCAGGCTCAGCGGCCATGGCTCACGGGCCCAGCCGCTCCGCGGCACGCGGGATCCTCCCAGACCGGGGCACGAACTCGCGTCCCCTGCATCGGCAGGCGGACTCGCAACCACTGCGCCACCAGGGAAGCTCTTGAAGACTTTTTTTAAGATAAACTTTTTATTTTGCAAAAATGTTAGATTTACAGAAAAGTTGCAAAGATACTTACTACACAGAGTTGTCATACCTTTCACTCCGTTTCCCCTATTGTTAACACCTTCCATTTCCACAGTGCATTTGTAAATCTAAGAAACCAATGTTAGCACATTACTATTAACTGAACTCTAGGCTTTATTTGGATTTCACCAGTTTTCCATCAGTGTCCTCTTTCTGATTGAGGATCCAATCCAGGGAATCATGTTGAACTTAGCTGTCATGTATTCATAGTCTCCTCTCATTGTGACAATTTCTGAGTCTTTCCTTGTTTTCTGACCTTGATGGTTTTGGGGAGTATTGGCCAGGTATTTTGCAGAGTGCTTGTCAGCTTGGTTTTGTCAGATTTTTTTTTAATGATTAAACTGGAGGTATGGGTTTTGGGAAAGAATCCCACAGAGGTGAAGTGTTTTTCAGTGATCCTTACGACATCACTGAAGATGTTAACCTTCATCACTTGGTTAAGATGGTGGAGTTTCTCCACTGTAAAGTTACTATTTTTCCCTTTCCATGCTCTATTCTTTGGAAGCAAGTCATTCAATCTAGCCCACACTCACAGGGAGGAGGAGGGCTTTTGTTTTCAAAATACATAACTTGTATGCAAAAATTTGAATGTAATATATCTCCTATCTTTCATTCAATTTCAGTTCAACAAAATTTTAGGATACCATGAAGAGAAATATTTCAGAGATTTATACAGCAACAATTGTAATCCCTAGAAGTAGCTATGGGCATTACCATCTTATGGAAAGACACAAACCTTAATCCTTGTAATGATTATAGATACCAAGAGATGCTTATCTTTACCTGAGTTGTTATTAAAACAACTGCTTGTTTTTCTAAGCTCTTTTTAACATCTGGTGAAATCCTCAGAATTTTCTTCTGAGACTGAACATGCTACAATGCAAAATGCTACACAAGCTAAAAATTCATCTTCATATAGTCATACTCTGGGGTCACACAACATGTAAGTGCACATTGCCAAGAATGTAGTTTGTCTGCAGAATCATAAATGCATAACTGACTTACTCTCTTTCAGTGGTCATGTATTTATAAATTTTCTCAGAGGCATCCAACTTACTAAATAGCTTGCTACCTTACATGTAAGGGCTTTCTAGTTTATCTTTTTCATCAGAGTCTCTCGTGTCATGCTGCCTTTCAAACTGGTTTTATTTTCAATTACTGGTTGTTGTTTTTTCCATTCTACTGGCTTTCCTTAACCTTTGAGTAATATTTTAGTTGGCATAACTTACACAGCAGGCAACAAGATGAAAATGTGTTCTGTTCAATTTAAAGGAGTTATGTGACCATCTTGCAAATCTATAATTAAGGTCTTGAATTAGTTACATTTTCCTAATTTGGTAATTTATATCCATCTTTGTCCTGATCAAATTATGTCATCATAAAGATATAGTTTTAGTAGTTAGAAATGCATATCAACAAGATAAAATTTTCTGCTAAGATTTTATTTATTTTTTTCAACATTTATTGATACCTTAAGACAATATGCTAGATGTTGAGGGTGGGGAAATGGTGAAGGGAGCTTACTTTCTAGTAAAGAAGCTCAAATGTACACAAAATTTATTATAAGGAAGAAAACATTACATAGAAGGGGTACAAATAAAATGTATCAAAAATAGAAAGCAGTGAGGAGCCACAGAAGGTTTTTCGTAGGCAAATGACAAGACCAGAGATGTACTTTAGAAAAATTAATTCAGTAGCATGTATTGGATGAATTATAGTGGTAGAAGAGAAGGGAAGGAAGATGGAGGGGGAGAGACTGGGGCAAAGAGATGAATGGGAAACTATTAAAATTAAAGAGGTAACATGAACTAGGGCTTTGGCACTAGAAATAAACACATGGATCCAAGAAATACTGCAAAGGCAAAACTAAGAAGTCATGGCTACCAACTTAATACGGGGAATGAGGGAATAGGAAAGATTCAAATAAAACTTTGATTCTTCAAGAAAAGAAATGTGGTACCAGTAATAAAAATGTAGAAGGGGCATTTTCTATTTTTTATTTATAGTCCTTTGCAACATTTTTTTTTCACAATGTATTCTGTATGCATTGAGAGCTAGCCTACTACATTAGAAGATTTTCTTGTCTTTATGTTTCTCTCATGATTCACTCATTATAGCAGCCTCTATTCCTTTCTGGAATAAGCTGCAATATAAATAAATGAATATGCATTCATTATGCCTGATTATGTAATTGTGCTTCCCTCTCAGCAAATGTCTCAAGATAGTAATGGAATGGCTTCTCATCATAACTAAAATCTAGGTTTTTTTTTTTTAAAGGAATATTTTTGAGTTATATTGTGTTTATTATACATTTTATAACATTTAGCTTTCTTAGCTTAAGAAGTAGCTTTTGGGAATTCCCTGGCGGGCCAGTGGTCAGGACTCTGTGCTTCCACTTCAGGGGGCACAGTTTCAATCCCTGGTCAGGGAATTAAGATACAGCATGCTGCGCAGCTTGGCCAAAAAAAAAGGATTTCAAAAAAATATATAGTAGCTTTCTATGGATAGGAACTTTCTCATTTTAATTTGGAATCAAATAAACTAATAACTATCCTGTTTTCTTTTAAACAGTTGTTAGTGACATTTTTTCAGGAACCAAGCTATCATTAATACTTATCCCTTTAGAATCAAGTTGCTTCTCATTTCTGTGCTGACATGGTATGAACTTTTCAATAACAATTATAACAACACAAGCACCACCAATACTTATGAGCATTCATTATGTTCAAGTCATTGTTCCAAGTGTCTTTTACTCCTCAGAGTAACCCTTTGAAGTGGGTACTATCAGAATCTCATTTTACAGATGAGACACAGAGAAGTAAACTATACAAGTTTACATGACAAGTAACTGTGGCAACCAGAACTTGAACTCATGCAGTCTGATTCCAGAGCCCATCTGCTTGATAGCTCTGCCCCCAACAACTTTGTGTGTCAAAGTCAAGTTAGTCCAGCCTTACACTTAGTGGGGTACATCTCTCAAATTTTCCTGAAGTTGGGTCTATTTTGGTAGAGAAAAGAAAAAACCTGTAATGGCCCTTGGCATTCTCAGAAGGCTTAATCATCAAGAGTCCGCAAAAATATAATTCCCTACACACCAAGACGTTTGATGTGGTAATTTTAAAATACTCACTTCCTATGGATAGCTGTAGGAAAGAAGAGTTCTGTATTTGTATTTAAGCTGAAAGTAGTAAAAAGAAAGGGAAAGTAAATGAAGACGAGTTCGTTTTCAGTCAATAAAGCTATACAAGAATTGGAAAGGTAAATCGGATGTCTGAGTTTCATTACTACAGTGAAGTGGGATTCTGGGTGATGTGAGTCCATTGCTTTGGAATGAGGAACTGGAGGGTCAAAAGAGGAGGCTTTGTGGAGACATCGATCTTAGTAAAAGTTTTTCAAGATGGAATGTTGACAGCTTTTCTCATGGATGCCTATAAGGAACATAAATCACTTTTTAAATTCAAAAATATGAAAGGACTGAATTATTTCTGAAGATACCAAAGTCTGGAAGTATATTTCATCAGAAACTCATTTACCAAATGCCTTTATGGAAAATCTCTTCATAGATCACATATGCCGAAAAGATTACCTAACATATCAAAAATTCATCAAGTGAATGGGCCCTGAATCACGGGATCTTCATTTTTTATGCTTTTTTTCCTACTCTGTGCATTTTACTGAGTTTAGACCACGAAATCAAGCAAAGCTGACACACTCATACCTGCAAACACACTCACACACACACACGCACGCATTGTCCGCATTTTGGACATTAGGTAACTTAAAACAAGATGATTTTCCCAGTGAAACGATACAAGATTAAAATTTCTAATCCTATTTTTTATTTTAACTTAAAATATCTCCCCATATTAAATTGGGTATGTCTGACAATTTGTCATCCAAGTTTCCTAAAAGCTAAACAACTTCAAATGCAAATTATGTTATTGAATACACTCACAAATACACACAAACACAGGATATGTTAAAAAATTGAAGTATTGCTTTTATTATTTCTTATTTGGGATCAGTCCTACTTAGAGACATCTAATTTTTTGGTGTTTTGTACAAAGATCACATTATTTTGGAAGTAGGAGCTTCTCTTTCTAAAGCTGCTGAAGGATTTCACCTGAAGATACATTTTCTCCAAGTTCCCAAATCTGCTATTTTCTGCAGTTCTCAAAGAGGAGGGTATGGAAGGATGGCAGAGTGGAGGCATGTATATCTTGGAAATTGCTTTAAAAGTGGTGGAATCAAGGAGAATTGAATTAAATAAAACCAGCGAAGTGTCTCTCAGAGTCTTGTCCTAGGACAGTTAGTGGAGCTCCAAAGCTGGTCTCTGCATCATCAAGGAACTTGTTAGAAATTAAAATTCTCAGGCTGCCCCAGATCTTCTGACTTAGAAAATCTAGGAGCGGAGCCCAACAATCTGTTCTTTATTAACCCGTTCAGGTGATTCTGTTCAGTGCTAAAGTTTTGGAACCACCAGACTAGAATCACCTGTATCAGAATTACCTGGGAGGCTCATTTAAAATTGAAGATTAAAGGGCCCTACCCCACACCAGGACTTCTAGTGGTTAAACCCAGGAATCTGTGGTTTCAACAGGTTTTCCAGGTGATTCTTACACACACTCATATTTGTGGATCATTGAACCAGTAGATAAATCATTTGACCAGTTTGTGATGGAAAGGATGCAGTCTCAAACAGCTTTCTCTGCAGGCAACTTCACACAATGGGAAGAGCACTAACTTTATTTTATTTTATTTTTTTAATTTTTATTTTTAGTGAAGTATAGTTACAATATTATATTAGTTTAAGGTATACAACAGTGATTTGATATTTTGATAAATTATACTCCATATGAAGTTATTATACAATATTGGCTATTTTCTCTGTGCTGTACATTACATCCTTATACCTTATTTGTGTTTAATTTAAAAAATTTTTAAACATCTTTACTGGAGTATAATTGCTTTACAGTGGTGTGTTAGTTTCTGCTGTATAACAAAGTGAATCAGCTATACATATACATATATCCCCATATCTCCTCCCTCTTGCGTCTCCCTCCCTCCCACCCTCCCTATCCCACCCCTCTAGGTGGTCACAAAGCACCGAGCTGATCTCCCTGTGCTATGTGGCTGCTTCCCACTAGCTATCTGTTTTACGTTTGGTAGTGTATATATGTCAATGCCACTCTCTCACTTTGTCCCAGCTGGGAGCACTAGTTTTAGAGCTGTACTGACTTGACTTTGAATTCCAGGTATGCCTTCTACTGCTTATGTGATTTTTGACCAGTTATGCAAACTTCCTGAGCCTCATCTACCTTATCTAAAAACTGGGAATAATAATACCTAGCTTGTTCCGTTATTTTTCTTATGTATTTATTTTTATTGAAGTACAGTTGATTTACAACATTGTTAATTTATACTGTACAGCAAAGTGATTCAGTTATACACATATACACGTTCGTTTTTTTTTTTTTTTTTTGCAGTACGCAGGACCCTCACTGCTGTGGCCTCTCCCGTTGTGGAGCACAGGCTCCGAACGCACAGGCTCAGCGGCCATGGCTCACGGGCCCAGCCGCTCCGCGGCATGTGGGATCTTCCCAGACCGGGGCACAAACCCGTGTCCCCTGCGTCGGCAGGAGGACTCTCAACCACTGAGCCACCAAGGAAGCCCCCACTCCATCTTTTGAGAGGATTAAAAAAGTTGGGGTATGTACTCTGCATAATGTCTCTTACACTTTAACAGATATTAGTCTCTTTTCTATACGTCCCTCTTTTAAAGATGTTCTAGCTCATTCCTGTCATAGTGCCTGGTACTTTGCTCAGTGATATTTGCCAAATAGACCCAAGGTCCAATGCAAAATTTTGGGATTAGAGTCTTAGCTCCACTGCTTATTAGCTATGAGCTCATGAATGAGTTATTTGACCTCTCTGTGCTTCAGTTTCAGTATCTTTAAAATGGGGATAAAAACAGCATTTTCCTAGGCCTTCCTAGGCTAGCCTTCCTAGGCTTATAGTGAGGATTAACTCAGTTAATACATGTAAAGCACTTAAAAACTGTGTCTGGAACACTGTAATTCTCAATTGGCATTGAAAGAGAAAAAATTCCTTACAAATATACTTTTAAGCTCCAGAAGGTTTTAATTCTCAAAGAAATAATGAGACGATATATTCAATAATTTTTCGCCAAGCAATTGGACATAATATTGCAGGCTCTGTGTGAGGCCTTGGGGACACATAGACTCTGTTATGGTGGAGCACAGAGACTAGAGAGAGAGTCAGACATTAATCACATAATCATGCAAATGAGCATGTAATGACAAAAATGAGAAACGGGTGCGGGTGTGTAGGAAAGAACAGCTTGTCTGTCTGGGGCTCAGGGAGCCAAGGGGAGGAAGACAGAGCAAGGTAAGCTATGGGTGAGAGAAGGTGGGGAGGCCAGACCAAGCAGAGCCATCACACTCTTGGTGTAATTCCAGAAACAATGGAAAGCCTTGCAGAGTTTAAGCCAGAAGGTGAGCTGTTCAGATATGTATTTCAGAAGGTTGCTCTGGTAGCTTCATGGAGATGAGATTGGAAGAGGCCCAAATAGGGTGCAGGGAAGAGCAATTAGGAGGTTTTAACAATAGTCAAGGTACAGTGGTAGCTGAGAGCAGAGTGGAGGCAGCGGAAATGGAGCTATTTAGAATTTAAAAAAATTTTTATTTTTGGCTGTGTTGGGTCTTCCTTGCTGTGCACGGGCTTTCTCTAGTTGCGGTGAGTGGGGGCTACTCTTCGTTGCGGTGCGTGGGCTTCTCATTGCAGTGGCTTCTCCTGTTGCGGAGCATGGGCTCTAGGCACACGGGCTTCAATAGTTGTGGCATGTGGGCTCAGTAGTTGTGGTGCATAGGCTCAGTAGTTGTGGCGCACGGGCTTAGTTGGTCAACGGCATGTGGGATCCTCCCAGACCAGGGCTCGTACCTGTGTCTCCTGCATTGGCAGGTGGAGTCTTAACCACTGTGCCACCAGGGAAGCCTGCTATTTAGAATTTGAGAGCTACCTAGGAGAGGAAGTGGATGGGATTCAGGGATGATAGGAAGTGGGAGGCAAGGAAGCAGGAGGAATCTAGGGTGACTACTGTGATTCTGACTGCACTGGGAAAGGACCGGATTGGAGGGAGAAGCTGTGAGTGTGGCACTGGGTATATTTAGTTTGATGTCACTGAGAGCTATCCAAATGGAGGTATTGAGCAGCTGGACCTATTGTTCTAGGGCTCAGTCAGAGGTCTGGGCCAGAGAAACAAATCAGAAAATCATAGCCTATGGATGGAAACTCTACCCAGGGAAGTGAATGAGATTACCTGGGAGAGACTGTGGAGTGAGGTCTTCGGCCTGGCCCTGCAGGAGTCCTGCACTGGAGGACCAGAGGGAAGGAGGAAGATGAGCCTGCAAATAAGGCTGATGTGGCAGGATGGTCTGTGGAAATATTCATTTTTGTTTTCATGCTTATTTTCCCCTTTCCTCCGATTTTAAGCTGATAGCCTGGTTTTATGATTTCCAGCTTCAGGGATCTTGGCAGGGCCTAAAGTAAAATGATCCTGAAGTTAAAGTGTCTTGCAGTTTTTGGTAAATGTCCAGAAGACAAAGAGAAACCATGAGGCAAAGGGAGAGAGGCCTGAAGGGTCTTGAGTTATAAAGACCCATACGTGGCTTAAGCTCCCAACTTTAGCAAAGGTCCCAGGAGCTTTCAGAGACCTTAGATGCAGCAGAACCACTGGGCCTGAAGGCCCTGGGTGCACCCGGGCAAGCATGTTTTGGATGTAATGAGAATTGATGTCCAATGAGCAGAAGCCTCTCCCCCGTACACTGGGGATATGGTGGCTTCCAGATCTTTGTCCAGTTCTAGGATGGGAAACTCCAAACATGACTAAGGTTAAATTTCTCTCCAGGCTGGTGGGACAGTAGGAAAAAGTCTGAACTTTGGTTTAAAAATAGAATAAATTGTGATATCTCTTGACAGTTCCCTGATGTGCCCTACTGGAATCTGAGACAAGGAAAAATGATGTGCCCTTGGCTTTAACGGAAGTGAACTTGCCAATAATATTTTCAAACTCTACTACTTTGATAACCTTATTTTTCAAATGAGATAACAGAATTGCCATGTTTTAAAATTCCTTTTGACCGGGTGACAGTCTCAAATGAGTTTTAGTTAACTTGAAGTAAAATCATAATCAATTCTTTTTTGGTATAAACATATTTAAACTTAAAAATGTGTTATTACATCTACTTTTCAAATTTTCAATACTTTTCCAACACTTTAATGTTCAGGGAACAAACTAATCATTACAAAATACATCAAAACATGTAGATAGAGGCATGTGTTTTCTTCCTTTGCCTCAGGATCCAATCTGAATCAGCCTAGCACTGGTCTTCGTTAAAATTTTTGATATTTTGTTCGATGTTTTTGCATTAATTGAATTTTTAAAAATCTTGCATTAAATGTTATTTTTTATTTATGGAGTTATTTATCACCCCTTTAAATTTTGCACCTAAGTGAGTGAGTCTGGGTGTCTCGCTTACCTCACTCTACTCAGGCCCTATTTCTTGAACACCTAACTATGGACTAAGAATAATTCCTCATGTGTAGAGAAGAAGTAACCATGTAAGAAGAAATCCAGGAAGAGTGCAGGGAGTATTTCCAAAAGGGAGAGGATCAGAGAGAGTGTCAAATGTTTCTGTGAAATCAACTAAGCCTGAAACATCTGTTGAATGATCTGAGGGCCATTGAAAAGCCTAGGCCGGTTGATGGGGGTGGAACTGGGCTGAGATGGATTGAGGAGTGTTTAACAAGCAGAGAAATTGAAACCTTGACTGTGGACAGCTCTCCCAGGAAGTCTGGCTCAAGAACAGAGGGGCAGGGCAGTAGCTGGAGACAGAAAAGAGTCAGGGGGTTGCGGTATTTTTATATGATGCCATTGCCAGGGAGAAGGTTAATATACAAGAGAGGAACTAGGGTCAACAGTAGTGGAAGGTCCTGAGAAGACTGGAAGGGATGGATGGGATCGTAATCAGAGATAAAAGGATTGACATTAAACAGGAGGTGACAAGTCTCCCCTATTGCAGTCTGAGGGGAGAAGAGGGTCAGTGCAGATGTAGGTGGGTTTTAAAATTTGATAACAGGAAATTGAGGAAGCTTCTTCTGAAAACCTCAATTTTCTCTACTGAGAGGGAGACAGAGTCCTGAAGAGAAGACAGTAGTAATGGGACACTGGATGTTTGTGGGGAGGGGGAAAGTTTCAGAGTTGTAATGAGGAACTTTGGGAAGAAGACATAAGCAACTAATAAAAAATGATACTGGAGAAAGCAGGGGACAAGAAACAAGGTGAAGGGGGACAGGCAGGAAAGAGACTTTCCATATTGCACCTTCTTTATTTTTACTTTTTCATTTTTGAATCATATGACTACCTTACCTGTTAAAAAATAAAATTAAAACAATTTGAAAGGTGAAGATCCTATACAAATAGGTATGTATAATGAACTCAGACTCTGTTTGCAAGTCCAAGCTGTCAGGCACCCTGATGATGTTTTAAAATGACTGCCCTGTCAATAGGATTATTGCATTTCTACATCCTTCTGGAAAGGTGTTGTTGAGGATCATCAGGGTCATAAGAAAAAGGAGTTATTATTACTTTCACACTTGAAGCTGTTGCGTTCTTTCTCTCACTGCCTGGAGTATTCACCCCAGGTTCTGCCTCTGATGTTCTTTTCCTCATCTACTCCCCTCAGTCAGCAATCTTGTTCCCTCCGCCAGCTTAAACTTTAAAAACCTCTCCCAAATTCTAGACCTGAAATCCCAACAGCCAGATCAGCATGGTGGATCACTTAAGGTCTCAACGGGAAACAGATGGCACACGCAAATTGGAGGGTTTATTTATCAAGAGACTATTTACAAAGGTTTGGGGGTAGAGGAACCATGGGGGGCTAGTGAAAGCTGGGCTTTCACCAGCCCTAAGTCCCAAGGGGTGAGGTGACGGAGAAGTTACTAGAACCTAGAAGGAATGAGTGTTGTGGAGAGCAGACTGCCTTGAGAGAATAGTGATCTTCTACCACGGGATGCCGGCAGCTCAAAGTGGCCTCACTGGAAAAAAACTAGAGAAGTAAATACCCAGACCTTCTTTTCTCTCCTTCCTATCTCCTGCTTGGTTCCCCACTGGCCACACTCCAACAAAAGCCAGAGGGCATGGCAGGCTGTGGATGTAGTCCCTCAGATCAGTACCTCTAGAGCCCAGGGCAGAGTAGGGGAGGATGAAAAGCAGATCTGGAGGGGGAATTCCTTGGCGGTCCAGTGGTTAGGACTCACAATTCCACTGTGGGCAGGGTGGGGCTGGGGCACGGGTTCAATCCCAGGGGTGCAGCCAAAAACCAAAAGAAAGAAAAAGAAAAAGCAGATCTGCAGGGGCAAACCAAAACATGGCTCCATTGATGTCAAACTCAACATTTCCCAAAGCAACCACATAGTCTCTCCTTCGTTAGCCTTACCTCTCTCCTGTATTCTTTAGTTACCTTGGTTGATGCTGCCTCTATCCTTCAGTGTCATCCCCGACTCCACTCTCCTGCCCCGTGTGTACACACGTACAGTGAGTCTTTCTCTTCCACTGGATTGTGAATTCCTGGAGGCAGGGCCCTTGAGCCTGGACCCAGCAAATGTCTCACGAATAGTAATAACATCTAACGTTTATCAGGCACTGGCCATATTAAGCCCGGTGCTGACCGCTTCATTTGAATTGTCTCATTTAATCTCTCCATAAGGTGGATCCTATTATTATCCTATTATTAATTTTACAGATTAATAAACTGGGGTTGAGAGAGGTTAACTAACTCACCCAAGGTCACTTTTTTTTTTTTTTTTTTTTGGGGGTAAAATTTTTATTAAACAATTCAACCAAATAGTGTTCTTTGCACCATCCCTTTAGATGTGAAAATTGCTCTGTTCTACAGAATACTTCTTTGCAATGGTATTTGACTGTACTGGCATTCTGATATTCTATTTCTTTTTTTTTTTTTTTTTTTTTTTAATTATTTTATTTTATTTTTTAACATCTTTATTGCCAAGGTCACATTTTTAAAAAGAGGACATCTGACTTGGGAGCCCACCCTTAAGCACTATGACCTTCTCTCTGCATTCCCTGTTCCAGGTTGAACCACCCACAGTGACAGAACAGTGCCTTACTTGTGGGCAAAAGGAGTCAAATGTTGGTCAAACAGTATACTTCAGAGACTGAAAGGGTTGGAGCTAGGTCTTGAACTTGCTGAATTTTGATGGCAGAGGAAAATAAATGCATGCCAGCCAAGGGGGCTAAGGAACAGCCAGGAGAGATTGTAGTTTGTGGGCTTGTGTAGAGAAGAACTTGACTGGATCAGAGAATAAATATTCAGAACGAAAGGAATAAGATTGAGAAGGATGGAAGGAATCTGTATTTTGGAGAGCCTTGAAGTGATGGAGCTGCTGAGCCTCCCTAGAGAGGAAAATGAAAGTGGTGTTTTGGGAAGATTGCCGCTTACAAAGTATGTAGGATGGATTGGAAGTGGAGGATCACGTGCTACTAGAGGGACCAGCTGGAAAGCTGTTCTAATGGTCCACAGATGAATCAGTGAAGGCTGGACTAGAGTGAGGCAATGGAAATGAGAAATGAACATTAGATACAATAAATATTTCAAAGCAACAAACCATCCACAGAACTTGTCAATGAATTGCTATGCAGATGAAAGAGGCTTGGACTTCAGTTAAAATGACTTCAGTGTCTAGCCTTTCCAGCAATCTTGCCATTGACCAAGAAGCTGGAGTTGGGTGGGAGAGAAAGGAGAAAATTAGTTCAAGTTTAGATACTGAGTTTGATGTGAGGGACTAATTGACCTGTTAGTCACTCCCAATTTTGCCCATTTAAGGTCTAGTCTTACTGTACTAAAAGGGACAAGAGTTGTGGGTCATATATCAATTTTTTATTCCTATTGTCTGGCTTTCCAGATTTTTACCTTCTAAGAAATTTTGTTTTTTAACTTTTCACCTTTTTGGTTTTGCTCTTTATTAATTCTCAGTACACATTTAGCCTCTGAACACATCTAGTCCTACTATCATGTGTACTGGGGCGGGAAGCAGGGTACAGCTTTGGGTATCATAACACACCAGGGTATTGAAGCCCTGTGATTCAGGACTAATGCACTGTGGTTCTAATTGATAATATTTTCTGCCTCACAGTAGCTGAGTTGAATTGCACAGACTTGGAGGGGTAAATGAAAACAAGTGTTCTATGGAACAACAGGCAAACCATTTAAATCTAACTATTATGATTATGTTTCCTGCTTCCTTGTCTACAATAGAATGTAAGTGGTGTCTATGAGCCATATACCGACATTGCCTTTTATGTTTGCAGATAACACTGCAAATGATATTATATCCTTGCTGTAGCTCATAGGAGACTTGAACAGCTGAGTTGACAAAACAGAAAAGCTAAATCATTTATAAGAATATAGACAACCAGATTTTCACCACCACTGCTATCCCCCGAACGCTGGAATACGAGAAAAGTTCATAGAAGTCATAAATACTGATTTTTCTGGTCACAGAGAAAAAGACTGAAAGATGAACACTTTTTTTTTTTACTAGAAAGAATAAATACCTCTCTGAATTGCCTATCAAGTTTTGCCACCCCTAACATACATGGGCAAACCCAAAGTTTAACCTTAAAAATAAGAATTATATGTAAATGCTCCTAGAGTTTGACTATGAAAATACATTGAATTCATAGTTTATTTTTAAACTTCAACTAAGAACAAAGACTAAGTGTATAAGCAGATATCTGCGATACTTATGTTGTTTGGAATAGAACAGCAGCATAAATAAAGGACTTAAAAGATGACAGGACAAGTTTTCACTAATGGGTCATAAAAACAGGTACAGAGGAAAGAACTATAGGTCTGTCTGACAAATTTATACTGCAAAATAACCTTTATTCTTCATTTACGAACTAAATGTTCATAAATTACCCTGTCTTGGGACTCAGTTGCCGATTTATGCAGCAAAACTGCTCAAATAAGAAGGCTTTGTTTTTGTTGTTATTGTTCTGGTATAATTAATGCTAGTAACTTCTTTCACTTTCAGAAGTGTCCGGATTTAGACAAAATATGGTCACCTATACATAGGTGTCATGGTGCAATATGCATTTAAGAAAAAATCCCGAGCTGTTTATCAACTTTAATTCATTCAAAAATTATTTATTTTATATATTATTTCCCTCCTATGTTCCAGGAATGATGTTTGAGATACAAAGATGAAGATATTGTCCTTGCCTACATGAAACTTGCATAATACAATGAGAAAAGTGCCTGTCTAATGATAGAAAAAGTTCAATAAACACGTTTAGTTCTTTCCTGAGTAACAACAATACAGTTGTCAACTGAATGTGTTATTATTGGCTTAGCCAGAACAGTACAATGGTGATAGCGGGCACCTTGTTTTCTTGCTTATAAAGTGAAGGGCTCTGGTACTTCACTCTTAAACATAGTAATTTCTTTCCAGGGATGGTTTTGAGATTTGGGAGTTTTCTATTTGTTTAGGGAGGGAAAAAAACCCTGAGTGAGTTTGTTGCCAGATTGCCTGAATTCAAATTCTGGCTCCATCACATCATAGCAGAATGGTCTTGGGCTCCTCCTTACTTTTTCCCCTTTATTCTTTGGTGTCTTTATCTATAAAAATGAATCAATCAACTATACTTCAATTTAAAAACCTACTTCATAGGGTTGTTGCCAGGACTGAAAGAGTTAATGCATGTAAGGACCGAGAATAGTGCTTGCACACACGGTAAACACTTCTTATACTTTAGCTCTATTTAAACACACACACGTTCAGTATTCCTCACTTGTGGTGGGCAGGAAGAAATTAAGAATCACTGCTTTAAAGGTTAAAAAAAATCTAGCTTCTCATGGTGTGAATGGAGCAATGGTACTTTGTTTAGGCTTAGACTAGAGGATGAAAACTTCCCTCAAGCAGAAAGGAAAGGGTGTTATTTATTACTTAACATCTTGCTAAGATGCATGAAAATGAAATGAGGGTGCTATTGTAAATGATGCTAAATTCTATCCAGTAAGAGCTGGTTGCAAATTTTTACTTAAAAGATCACAAAGAACCTGAATAGCTCCTAAACTGAAGAAGGATACTCAGGAGAAGGGTTACCTACTGGGGCAAGTTTTAAATGCTGACAGGTCTGTTTTGTTTTAAAAAGCAGATTCATGTTTAGAACGCTTACCTATTCTCGTTTACTTAATGCTATTTTTAATATTTCCTCCACAAGTCTCAGGATGGTAGCCCTCACAGTGGTTCAGGAATAGCCTCTGTATAAAATTGGCTGTTAGCTTATACCTTTATTTCTTAAAATAATTTTTCACCCGCTGAAAGAAACCAGAGCACCTTGAAAGACAAGCTGATTTCAGGCCTGTGGCAGGAAATTAAGAGGAGTCTGGGACATCTTGCTGCACTGGAAAGCAAGGAAGCGATCAAGAACTAGTGGGTCAGGTCGGGAAGACACATGAACTGGCAGGGGTAAGATACTAGTAAAGGAATGAAAGGAAAGAAAGGAAAAAGGGAGAGAGGGAGCAAATATGGCAAAATCTTGATCATTGTTTAATCTGGGTGACGTGTGTGTGGGGTTCATTTTAATATTCTTTCTTGTATTTGAATTTTTTCATTATAAAATAAACACATAATTTGGCCTTTAACGCATAGCAACACATTTGCATTATCAATAAAATTAAGTAACACAGATGGATAAAATAAAAAGCCTTGGTAATTCTATCACTCAGATAATTACTGAACTACTACTAATAATTTGTTGTGATGATTTCTCGATATTCTTCACTACATATGCAAATTAAAAAAAACTAATTTCATCTTCAATTTCTCATATCGTCTATGGCCTAAAAGCACCACGTTGATTATACTATTATCCTGCTTTCTAATCCATTAGGACTTTCCACGATTACCAAGTACAGTCTGGGCTCCTTGACATTCAAGGTCTTCCAGCATTCTTTCCAGAATTCTTTCTACTACCTTGTCTCCATAAACGCCTCCTATGCTCTAGCCACTCTGGATCTCCTACATTTGAATTCATATTGGTTACTGTATAATTTATCATCTGAACGAGCACTTAAGATCTTTAAAATAATGTATTTGGGGATTTCAAAGTTTAAGACTCTTGATACAACTAGCAACTTGTCCTAGCACAGAGCCTAATTTTTGTGAAAAGGCCAAGCTGTTACATAAGCATTGAGCCGAGATCCATGAAAAGAAATCAAGAGAATGCATCTCAGCCTGTAAGGGATGGCTTGAAAACTAAAAAAAAGGTGAGAATCTGCCTCCACAAGTCACAAAGCTTCTGCAGTATTTGTTTCTGCTGGTGGTGTTGGAAGAAGCAACAACATGACTGTTTTGCTAAGTACAGTGAGTGTGAGGTTCCCGAAAGGTCCTAGGCATCACACTGTTTCAGAACTGGGAATTTTGGTCCCAGGAATAAGCTTGTCCCTTGTTCAGCTATGCTGCATTCACTGCACTTCTGCAGCTTTGAGAGGTTATAGTTTTGGTCCGAAAAAATATAACTCCAATGTTGTTTCTAAACTTCAGCAGTTCTTGTATGTCAATTATTTTGAGCAGATTTTTTTTTTTATAACTGGAAAGATTCTTATTCATGATAGATGAATGTAGTCGTCTTGTTTACTTTGACCAAATCTCTAAAAATCAGCTTTTTTTGAGTTTTAGTTTTAGCTCGCACATTTATGGACGAACAAGACTAGGATCCAAATAAAAATCTACTAATTCTACGTTTCTTCCATTTTTTTCTGCACATGCTGCCTAATACTTTGAATCAAAATGTATGACATTCCTCAAAGATTACTTTGAAAAATAGAATATTTGTCCCTTCATATGAATTACAGGATGGAGAAAAAGAGGGGTTGTTTGTTAAACTTCTGTGTTCCCCGATATCTAACTAAGCAAGCCCACTATGGTAAAATTCCCTTGCAGGGTCTTAGTCACTAGAGGGATTGGAAAACTCTTGTTTTTTTATATTTAATTTTTCAATTACTTAATGATTAAAATAAATATTTCAATTTATATTGTTGAAAATGGCACAAGTCCATCTCCCTGCATTAGTAGGTAGTAGGTGATTTTTAGCTCTTCCAAGTGTATAATTCTATGAGCCTACATATTATCCTCTGAGATAACTATGGCTTTCTGTTGTCTCACGGTCACTACTCAGAACAACTGTTCACCGTGTAGTGCATCATTACTGTAGGGATTAAGGGACTGAGTTAAATCTCTCAGACTTGGGATATTCTAAGCAATTAGGTAGATTTTTTAGAATACTCAGAGCCTAGTGTCTTTACTCTTTTTTCTAGACAATTAATTGTGGCAAGTATGTGAGACAGGTTGGCATGGCCAGTAGCTTCTGAGTTTCTGAGTTTTTATTTGTTTCTTAAATCTTGCTTAAAAAAATCATTCATACATATATGTATACACACACACATATATATATACACATATAATTAATCCAGTTTTCTCTCCTACTCAGGTGAATTTTACATGATGATCGTTACCTCAGTTAAGACTGTAAAACTGTTTTTTTTTTTTTTTTTCCTCTCCCGCTGAGGAACACAGGCTCCGGACGCGCAGGCTCAGTGGCTATGGCTCACGGGCCCAGGCGCTCCGCAGCATGCGGGATCTTCCCGGACCGGGGCACGAACCCGTGTCCCCTGCATCGGCAGGTGGACTCCCAACCACTGCGCCACCAGGGAAGCCCTGTAAAACTGTTTTGGTTGTAACAAAAAGATCTATCCAAATGAGCTTAAGCAAAAAGTTAATTTAAAGAAATTTTTTTCCCCAGTTTTATCAAGATAATTGACATATAACATTGTATTAGTTTAAGGTGTACAACATAACGATTTGATATATGCATATATTGTGACATGATCACCACAATAAGTTTAATTAACATCTATCACATCACATAGTTAACGAATTTTTTTTCTTGTGATGAAAACTCTTAAGATCTACTCTCTTAGCAACTTTCAGATATGTAATACTATTGTTAACTATACCGTACATTATATGCCCAGAACTTACTTATAAGTGGAAGTTTATACCTTTGACCACCTTCATCCATTTCCCTGACCAACCCCCTGCCACCCCACCTCTGGTAACCACCAATCTGCTCTCCGTTTCTATGAGTTCAAGTTTTTTTCTTTTAAGATTCCACATATAAATGAGATCATATAGTATTTGTCTTTCTCTGTCTGACTTATTTCAATAAAACCAGCCAATTTGACACTAATACATTAAAAAGTAAATTCCTGAGAATTTCCCAAGTTTTACTGCCTATTTACATTGGCTATTGCTCTATTAATATTCTGTAAAACTTTGCTACAATTCATTTTAAAATAGCTTCCTAAAAAAAAAAAAAAAAAAAAAAAATAACTTCCTTTTGGTACAGATTAACCCACTAGATCAAGATAAACATGGGCTAGAATGCTCTCTGCAAGCCACGCCAAATCTAGAAATCAGCTGAGACGCAAATCTCTTCCAAAACTAACACTGATGACATTTCTGCTAGTAGGTCTTGTCCTAGTAACTTCTTTTTTTTCAATTTCAGCTTTTAGTTAAAATGTAATTAAACAGAAAATAAAGCTATTCATTTTTAAAAAATTTTTAAATCATTAGAAGCACAAAAATTGGCACATACAGAGTTGTTGAATTGTCCTAGTGACTTCTAATATGTCTATCTTTAGTTTCAGATTTGTAACATGCTGCTTTGGTGCAATAGTGTTTTTCTCACCAATGTTGATTTACCCTGATGTCAGCTAAAGACAGTAAGCAATGGGTAAAGTTTAATTTCTTACCAGAATAGACTATCTCCAAGAACCAGAAAATTCCCTGGCCCAATTATCTCTTGGCCCAGGTAGTCCGGTTTTAAAAGGTTAATCTGAGCTGAAAATATCAAACTGGTGCTTGGATGAGACTCAGGATTGGTAGAGTATATTTGGGAGTTTTATTTACTCAGCGTCCTCTACTTCAGACTCTGGGCTAGGCCATGTGGGGCATGCAGAAGTATAGGTCTTGATTAGTTTTGTTTGTCTTCAACTACTTCCTTCCTCTCTCCCCATGCCCTCTCTTTTTCACTCCACTTCCTCTTCTTCTTTATTTATCTTAAAAAATTTATTTATTTATTTATTTTTGGCTGCATTGGGTCTTCGTTGCTGTGTGTGGGCTTTCTCTAGTTGTGGCAAGCGGGGGCTACTCTTGGTTGCCGTGTGCGGGCTTCTCATTGCGGTGGCTTCTCTTGTCACAGAGCACGGTCCCTAGAGTGCACGTGCTCAGTAGTTGTGGCACACGGGCTTAGTTGCAGGCTCAGTAGTGGCACACGGGCTTAGTTGCTCCGCGGCACGTGGGATCTTCCTGGACCAGGGCTCAAACCTGTGTCCCCTGCAGTGGCAGGTGGATTCTTAACCACTGCGCCACCAAGGAAGCCCTCCTCCTCTTCTTTAAACATAGTACTTCTCTTTTTCATCTGTTTTTTTTCAAGTAATACATATACTTTATAAAAATAATAATAAGTCACAGTGCAAAATGGTATTTAATGAAAAGCATTTCTCCCTTTCAGCCTCCCAGTCTTACTGCCTAGAGACAACCACAGCCATTAGTTTCCTCTGTGTCCTCCAGAGGACACAGGCCTATAGGGTGTATGCAAATATCCATCATCCCCCTCCCCTTTTTAATCCAAATAGAAGCAAGCATATCTGTATCTTTAAAAATGTATTTTAGGGATCTTTCCACATCGGCAGATGAAGTTCTACCTCATTCTGCACAATATTCTGTTGAATGTATATTTCACAATTCATTTAACCAGCCTCTATTCCAGACATTTTCTATGGCATACAATGCTTACAATGTACTTGCTAGTACATAAGTCTTTGAAAATTCCTAGTAATGGAACTGCATTGAAATTTTAAAAATTCTGATGCTGGCATATTACCCACCAAAAGAGTATTCTAATTTATAGTCATATCTCCACAACATAATATATTATCAAACTTTTGATCCTTTCCAATCTTTTAGGAGAAAAATGGAATTTTATTGTTTTTTGAAAATTGACACTTTTTCATATGTTTAAAGTCAGTTTATTATTATTTTTCTATAATCTAACTTAGCCTCTTTCCACTGGACGTTTGTTTTGCCTTGCTTGCTTATTAATTTATAAGAACTTTCTGTATAAGAAGGAAATCTTTGTCAACAAATAGTATAGATATTTGTCCCAAGGCTGTAATTTGTATTTAAACTTTGTTTATGGTAATTGTTTTGTCATGCACACATTTAAAATTTTTGTAGTCAAATTTTTTAAATTGAAGTATAGTTGACTTACAATGTTGTGTTAGTTTCTGGTGTACAGCAAAGGATTCAGTTATACGTATATATGTACACATAGATTCTTTTCCATTGTAGTTTATTACAAGATATTGAATATAGTTCCCAGTGCTATACAGTAGGAACTGGTTGTTTATTTATTTTTTATATAGTTGTTTGTATCTGCTAATCCCAAACTCCCTCCCCTTCCCTTTCCCCTTTGGTAACCATAAGTTTGTTTTCTATGACTGTGAGTCTGTTTCTGTTTTGTAAATAAGTTCATTTGTATTATTTTTTAGATTCCACATAGAAGTGATATCATATCATATTTGCCTTTCTCTGCCTGACTTATTGTACTTTACTTAGTATGATAATCTCTAGGTCCATTCATGTTGCTGCAAATGGCATTATTTCATTCTTTTTTATGACTAAGTAATATTCCATTGTGTATATATACAATTTCTTTATCCTTTCATATGTTGATGGGCATTTATGATGAAAATGTCTTAGAATGACCACCATGGTATAGGAAAGGAGACTAGATATGGAGTTAAAATATCTGAGTTTGTTTTGACTGACACAATGTTGAGAGACCTGTGGATGACTGCAGTAACCTCTCTGACCCACTAGTAAATAGGAATGCGAATGACACTTACCGCATAGGATTATTACAAAGATCGAATTATTTTAAAATTATTATGATGATTAAATTACCTAGCATAGTTAATATATCTGGAAGTACTTTGATGGGAAAGCACTTGAGCAAATACGTATTTATCAAGTCCCAACTACAAGCTAGGTGCTATTCTAGGCACTGGGGATAAATCAGTGAACAAAACAAAGATCCCTGCCCTCATGGAACTTACACACTAGGGTAGAGACAGACAAAAAATAAGAGACATAATAAGTATATTGTATATCAGAAAGTTATAAATGCTGTGGACTAAGACAAGAAAAGAGAGAGTAGGGCATGGATGTTTAATAGTTGAGGGAATGTTGCATTTTTAGATAGGAAGGTCAAGTAAAGTCCATGCTTAAGTGGCATTTGATCCAGTGTCAAATGGAGGTGAGGGAGGGAGTGGTCATGAAATTACCTGGGGGAAGAGCACTCTAGGCAGAGGGAGAGCTGAGGAAGGAGCATTCCTGGCATGTTGAAAGAATTGCAAGAAGGTTAGTGTAGTTAAAGTGGAGTCAAGTGGGAGGGAAATCTCTCTTCTTCTCAAGAGGCCACCAATCCTATTGAATTAGAGCCTCATCCTTATGACCTCATTTAACCTTAATTACCTCCTTAAAGGTCCTATCACCAAATATAGTCACACTGGGGGATAAGGATTCAGCAAATGAATTTGGGGGGGTGGGGACACATAGTTCAGTCTGTAGCACTTTGCAAGGTGAAAATTTCAATCTGTAAACATTCTCCAACACACCAAGGCTGAAAAGGTAACCTTGAACATTAACCAAGTATTGTTTGTATCAGTGCTTCTGAAGGTCTGCTGTTCATATAACCAGTTGCTCTGTTTGTCCTTTGTGCCCATCAAACTGTGAATGGACAGTTGTTTATTTATTTATTGTATAACTGACATAACATTATATTAGTTTCAAGTGTACCTCATAATTTAATATACATATGTATATGTTGCAAAATGATCACCACAATAAGTCTAATTAACATCCATCACCACACAGTTACAAACTTTTTTCTTGTGATAAGAACTTTTCAGATATACTCTCTTAACAGATAGTTATTACATATTTAAATGTGCTAAGATTAACTTTAGGTTCTAGGCACAGAAGCACTTCATCAGAACCCATACTATTTAGCATGTTGCCCTGTTTCTGGACTGAAACTCAGTCCTTCCCTCCTTCACCCCAGATCCAACAAGGTTACCCTCCATTTTTGAATAAAGGAAAATATAGATTTCATTTGGATATTTTTGTTAAGTATAAGGCCACAATACCTGGTTTTTGAATGGGGTGTGTTTATTTTAAGCTCGTGTGGTGTGTTTCCAATCATTTTTACTGTGAAATTTGGGACTGTGTGTTTGGAAACGCTTCACCTAACCTTAGCCAAGTAAATGAGAATTTTCCTTCTGTTGAAGAAAGGGAACTTCACATCGTGCTTTGTATTGGAATCCACTGAAGGCACTGTTTATTTGCTTTCGGTCTGCAATGAGAAAATAAGACTCAAGGGCCTGAAGTTTTCTAACTTGTCAAAGAACCTAAAAGATTTTACATGATGGGAGAGCTCTTTTAAAACCGAGCTTGTGAGTTCTTGTATAAGTTAAGAAACAAATTCCACTTCTTATAACAACACACCCTGTAGATAAAAAAACAATATATGTTGTTTCATAAGCATCATATGCTGTGAGAGGATGTTACCTTCCTAAGAGATTAAACAAAAACCTTGAAATTAACATTCCATCTCTCTGGATGCTCTGCTCAATAAACATAATAAAAGAACCTGTATAAATTTAAACTTAATTAAGAATTTCCCCCACTTTTTATTTTCTAACTTCCTACTTATCTTCCTGTGAAGGGACATTTCAACAAAGCAATTACATTCCACAAAGCTTCTTATTAAATACAGTTGTAACATATTTCTTTAACTGAGATCAGTCTAGGAAATTAAAACTATAATTTGTGATTTCCACAGTGCATTCAACAGATTTTCATCTTCATTGTTTCTACCCTGGTCCATGCCACCGTCATCTCTCATTGGGCTCCTGTGCCAGGTTTCTCCCTGGCTTCCCTGCTTCCGCTGTCACCTCCATCCTTCTCTGTGTAGCAATCAGAACCATCAGTCTAAAATGTAAATCAGATTTTGCTACTTCTCGCCTTACAACTCATTACGCTCTGAATAAAATTCAAATTCCTTGCCTTGGCCTGAAAAGCTGTATGTGATCTGGCCCCCGGCCTCCCTTTCTGAATTCTTTTCCTACCCCTCTCTCCTGCACAGCCAGACTCAAGCCACGTTAGCACTCCTCTGTTCTTCAAATTCAGACACAGGTCTATCCAAGGTCTTGTGTTGGCCTGAGATTCTTGGATCTCGGGTCCTCACTTGGTTCCCTCTTACTTGTCAATCAGGTCTCGGCAAAATTGTCACCTTCTCAGCCAGACCTTCCCTGTGACCTGTATCTAATGTAGCCTGTGTCCTTTCCTAATCACCCATCACTTCATTCTATTTCATCTTCTATTATAGTACTATTACTATGGGAAACTATCTTGATCATTTACTTGTTTTGGGTTTACTGCTTTTTCTTTTTGAAGCTTACGTATGTATTATTTTTTTTGACAACTTTATTGGAGTATAATTGCTTTACAATAGTGTGTTAGTTTCTGCTTTATAACGGTGAGTCAGCTATACATATATCCCCATATCTCCTCCCTCTTGCGTCTCCCTCCCTCCCACCCTCCCTATCCCACCCCTCTAGGTGGTCACAAAGCACCGAGCTGATCTCCCTGTGCTATGTGGCTGCTTCCCACTAGCTATCTATTTTACATTTGGTAGTATATATATATGTCCATGCCACTCTCTCACTTCGTCCCAGCTTACCCTTCCCACTACCCGAGTCCTCAAGTCCATTCTCTACATCTACGTCTTTATTCCTGTCCTGCCCCTAGGTTCTTCAGAACCTTTTTTTTTTTTTTTAGATTCCATATGTATGTGTTAGCATACGGTATTTGTTTTTCTCTCTCTGACTTACTTCACTCTGTATGACAGTCTCTAGGTCCATCCACCTCATTACAAATAACTCAATTTCATTTCTTTTTATGGCTGAGTAATATTCCATTGCATATATGTGCCACATCTTCTTTATCCATTCATCTGTCGATGGACACTTAGGTTGCTTCCATGTCCTGGCTATTGTAAATAGAGCTGCAATGAACATTTTGGTACATGACTCTTTTTAAATTATGGTATTCTCAGGGTATATGCCCAGTAGTGGGATTGCTGGGTCATATGGTAATTCTATTTTTAGCTCTTTAAGGTGTTCTCCAGAGTGGCTGTATCAATTTACATTCCCACCAACAGTGCAAGAGGGTTCCCTTTTCTCCATACCCTCTCCAGCATTTATATTTTTTGTGCTTTTTTTTTTTTTTTTTTTTTGTGGTACGCAGGCCTCTCAGTGTTGTTGCCTCTGCCGTTGTGGAGCACAGGCTCCGGACGCGCAGGCTCAGCGGGCTCAGCCATGGCTCACGGGCCCAGCCGCTCTGCAGCATGTGGGATCTTCCCGGACTGGGGCACGAACCCGTGTCCCCTGCATCGGCAGGTGGACTCTCAACCACTGCGCCACCAGGGAAGCCCCAGCATTTATTGTTTGCAGATTTTTTGATGATGGCCATTCTGATTGGTGTGAGGTGATACCTCATTGTAGTTTTTATTTGCGTTTCTCTAATGATTAGTGATGTTGAGCATCTTTTCGTGTGTTTGTTGGCAATCTGTATATCTTCTTTGGAGGGGTTCGGGACACAATACCCCAATATATGGCAATTTGGCATATTGAATATTTTAAGCTGAAGGAGTTTGAAGAAACTGGCAGAAGCAGGAAGTTCTCGCTGTCCCCCTGGCCTTCATCCTTGAAACAGCTCATCTGACCCTCAGGTGAGAGGTGCCCTCCCTATGCCTGCAGAAAAGAAACATCCTCGTATCCAAGATGGACAGATAATAGGAAAGAATCTGAGCAGACAGGCCTTGCTAAATTCCGCCAGTTTACTACACTTAGCTCATCCTCTTTGCCCTATCATATTTTCCCACGACTTGCCACTGTTCATCAATAGCATAAAAACACTCAGGCTTACCATTTCTTCTGGTCTTCATTTCTGAATATTACAAAACTTATATTACATAAATTTGTATACTTTTCTCCTATTTCTTTTTAAAGATTTTTTTGATGTGGACCATTTTTAAAGTCTTTATTGAATTTGTTACAATATTGCTTCTGTTTTACGTTTTGGTTTTTTGGCACGTGGGAATCTTAGCTCCCCGACCGGGTATTGAACCCGCACCCCCTGCATTGGAAGGCGAAGTCGTAACCACTGGACCACTAGGGAAGTCCTCTATATTTTTCTCCTATTAATCTGTCTTTGCCAGTTTAATTTTCAGATCCAGCCAGGGACCCTAAGAGGGTTGAGGAAAACGTTTTCCTCCCCTACACTGTCTTCTTCCCCATGAAAGGAGGGACCTTGTACATCTGTTCATTGCTGTAAACCAGCACCTGAAACAATGCCTGTGCATAACAGGTACTTGAAGGAATGAACGAATGAATGAATGAGTGGTCACTAAAGATAAAGGGCCCAGCCCGATGGGGGTTACACAAATGAATCAGAAAGGGACCCTGCCCTCAAGGATCTTGAGGTCTACTGGAAAACACATAGCGACAACATGCTATTGGTTTTGGAGAAGGATGAGATGACATCCAAATGACACCCAGCTGTGGGAATTCAAGGCTGGTCTTGAGCAGGAGGTTGTATTTAAGCTGTAATATAAAAGATGGTTTACTTTGGTATTTTCTGTTTCATTCAGTGTTCTCTTTGTCCTGCTTTGTCTGGCAAACTTGACACTTGACTGCTTAACTAACCCCCCTTTCAAAGCATGTGGGCACTGCACTTGGTTCTGAATGTTCCTGTTCTGTGAATCTGGGCTGGATGCATTTGGTCATTTGCAGGTAAGCGCACTTATGGGCAAAAATGCACATTTATGTATGAAACATAGTGATACAGATTTTAACAATAAGTTAGTTTGTCTAACTGAAAGAAAATTTTCCATGTATTTGCTTTCATAAGTGAGCATATATATAGCATTAGCATACAAATTAGCCCATAGGCCTCGGCAAATAAAAATGCTAATCAAATATAAAGATACAATAGGATAATTAATCCCAAATTCAGTTAGGCTATTCATGTTAGGCTGCATTACATATATAATTTCCACAATACAGGTCAGTATGAACATTTTCTAAGGCAGTGAAAGATTTTGTGGATCAGAATTTTTAAAATTCAAGATGATTTTATTATCATCTGGGGGAATAAGAACAGGATAAATGTTCCTGTATTCTGTATAGAAGGCAAATATTTGTTTTATCTTTCCACTCCACTTCTCCCCTACCCTCTGCCACCTTAATACTTAAGAAAGACTTCATTCTTAAATATGATGATTTGATTGACTGTTACTAGAGATTCAGGTTTCCATGAAAGAAATAGTGAGAATATAAAAATAAATAAAAATTTCTCTCTACACCTGCCTCGCTTTGGCACAGTGCCACACACGACTCCAGGGGCACTATTCACAGAGACTCTGATGTGAGTGATTTCCCTGGAGCTGTCAGCACACAAACCTCAATATGATGCATCTCTGCTTGTACAAAGGAGTAACTAAGCACGGGTCATCTGAGAAAATTTGAGAATTTATACTTGCCATTCTGAAGTTTTCCACTTACAGGGTATACTTAACTCTCATTAGGAACAGTCGGCAATATTATAAAACAAAACTTTCCACCTTGTCAAACAGTGTATGTGTCTGTGAGTGTATGTAAATTAGAAGCAAATCGAGCAATCTCTCCCCTTCATATTTGCTAAAAGACCTCCTCCCCGCCAAACTGTGTTCAGGTATTGTGCAGCCATACAGCTTACAAGACACTGGATCCCCCTCTGAGCACTAGAGGGGCAAACTGGATAAAAGTATTTCATTACCCTTTGCATCTTTAGTTTAGGAAAGGGCATTTGGGCAAGTCCAGCCAATGAGCTGGAGGGAAAGTGTTGCTGGGGCCTTTGGGGAAAGGTTTCCTTGATCTACTAAAATGAAATGAGGAAGGGAGAGACACTCCTTTCAGTCATTGGATATTGTTATTGGGAGCCACTGTAGCCATCTTGGGACCTAATTCATGTGTTCTGCATATTGAAACACACCTATCTTTATCTCCATAGATTAGATGGATAGAGGTAGCCCAAAGAAACCTTGGAGATCATCATATTCAACTGTATCATTTATTGTTGTTAAACCAGGTTCCATATTATTTAGCTTATTAATATTCCCCTATGGAAATCACAACTATCAAGCCAACCATTAGGTTTGGGAAACAATGATAAATACGGATATGATCTGATTATTTGGTTAGGTGCCATTTTAGAGATAGACATTTGCAATATGACTCCTTTAATTATGTAGTAATTTCCAGAATCGTATCCTACCAGAATTAATTCACTGGGGTGGGCAGCTCATTTCTAGACTATTTTAAAACTGAACCTAAGCTTACTAAGATGAGTGAGTTGAATATTTACAGAGTTATAAAGGTGATTTAGCAATGCCTTTGGCCTTGTCACAAATATTACTATTTAGCACAAACTAAAGTCACTTGAGTGTTCGTTTATATGACCACATGTTAAGTGCTTGCTTGACTCAAATAGCGCCATTCAGTTCTCACAACTCAGGTGAGTACTCTTATTATAACCATTTTGTGGATAAGGAAACCGAGGCTAGGTAAGATTAAAGTTTACTCAAGATCACAGAGCTAGTAAGTAGAAAAGCTGAGATTTCCAGTCTGACTCCAGAGCTCAAGCTCCTGATCACTGCAGTTTTGTTAAGAGTTAATATAATGGGCTTCCCTGGTGGCACAGTGGTTAAGAATCCGCCTACCAATGCAGGGGACATGGGCTCAAGCCCTGCTCCAGAAAGATCTCACATGCCACGGAGCAACTAAGCCTGTGCACCACAACTACTGAGCGTGCGCTCTAGAGCCCGTGAGCCACAACTATTGAGCCCACATGCCACAACTACTGGAGCCCACATGCCTAGAGCCCGTGCTCCGCAACGAGAGAAGCCACGGCAATGAGAAGCCCGTGCACCGCAATGAAGAGTAGCCCCCGTTCATCACAACTAGAGAAAGCCTGCGCGCAGCAACGAAGACCCAATGCAGCCAAAAATACATAAATAAAATAAATTAAAAAAAAGAGTCAATATAACTTATTCTTGGTTAAGGCATGTGGCAGACACTGTTGGGGTGCCTACTTAACAACTATTCCCTCTTTCTCCTCTGAAACAGAACTCCTATTTTGCTTGGGCGTGACTCATAATTAATGAACTGTGGCAATACCATTTTCTTTTGTCAGTGACTGGTCTCCAATGGGCACGTGACCATTTTCTGGCCAATAAGGGAGATTCTATGGAGTGGGGGGCAGTCTGGGAAAGATTTTTCTCCTTCATAAAAATGGGAGCAGTGGTGCCTTTTCCTCCCTTCCTGCTTGTACAATGACCTCTGAGGATGTGATTTCTGGAGCTGTGGCAGCCGCATTGCAATCTAGAGATGACAAGCCTGGAGATAAAAGCCAACATGAACATGATGTTAGAGAGCAGGCACAAAAAGAGCTTGGGTCCTTAATGATATGATTGTGCTGCTGAACTAATCCCGAGACTACTTTCATCTGAACCTCATGTTAAAAGATGTAATAAATAACCCCATGCTTTAAGCTACTGTTAGATGTTCTGTTCCTCGTGGCCAAAGGTATCCTGATGGATAAAATCTGGGCAGGGAAGGTGTTTTTCCAGAACTGCTGCAAAAATAAATGAGGTGGAGGTTATCACGACTTCACCCAGGAATCTGTTAACGTAGGTAGTAGTTCAGAAAAAAATACTCCAGCTTTGCCTCAGATCTGGGTAAATCTGAGCAATCCACATGATGTCTGTGCTAGGTATTTTCCCTTTTTCTCTCCAGATGGGCTGCTTCCTCTTCTCTGTGTGATTGACTGATAGGGACTGCTTCAAAAGGCTCTCTTGCCCTCTGGCTCCTGGTTGGATTTGGTTATTGGGATGTACCAGCAGGAGGATGGAGGAGGGAGGTGAGAGATCAATCCTCCAGCTTTGTCCTTGGGTGATTACTTAGGCTGACTGCATCCCTGACTGAAGGTCACAGGCTCCTGTCAGGCTGCCCTTTCTGTGATGAGTTTTGGTAACTGTTCCCTCCCCTTGCTTCTATTGCTCTAGGTGCTTATAGCCCCAGGGTTCCACATTTCTCTTGTGGTTTCCCACACCCTGTCTACATCTTTGAAAGTACCGTTTGTTTCCTGCCTAGGCCCTGACTGATACAATGTTGTGAACAAAATCACTGCTGCTGTTGAAGCTTGGGCCAATTTATCTGAGATGTGGTGAGATACTGTGGAGTTATTCATAGTTTAAATAAGGGCTTTCCCCAACCATTAAAAGGAGACAGGACACTACATAAATAAGTGTCATACTGCAAAAGTGAAAGTATCATAGCTCAGAGAAAACACTTTCCACCTGAGGACAAGGTATCAGAGAAGGCGACCTGGAAGAGATGGCATTTGGGCTGAGGATGGATAGAATTGTTTTAAATACAAAGACACGGGAGAGTGTGAGCCAAGTCAGGGAGGAGAGAAAGCTCAAGAACTGTTTGTGAAAAATTAGTGTTGGAAGGGATCTAAGATGTCCTTTATTCACTGTTAGTTCTCGCTCCACCTCCTTTACAGGTGAGTTAAACTTGAAACTGAGATTTGGTGAAGGTCAAACAACAAGTAAGCAGCATTCCAGGACTCCAGCCCAGGTCTGCTAGCTACTAGGCTAGTTTCTAATCCACCTCTACCCTACCCCACCCCGCCTCATCTCAAGCAGTCTTACTTGTCAGTCTCTCCTGTTAGACTGTGACCTCCTAGAAAGCAGGGCCTCCGTTTTCTTCATCCCTGAACCCCAGTATCTAGCACAATGTCTGATAAAGTCATCCTACTCCTCCTCAGCCACTAAAGGGTAAGAAGTACCCACCCCCTGTCAGGCACTACACTGATGTTTTATAGGTACCTCATGTAATCTTCACAACTTGGAAGGGTATAATTATCTCCACTTATCAGCCGAGGATACCGTGGCTCAGAGAGGTTGTCTAATATGCGTGAGGTCACACAGCAGCAGTATGCAGGACTCTATTTTACCTTCCATCAACCAGATTCCGGAGTCCTTGCCTCAATGGGCGTTCAATAACTTCCGTTGAAGAAATGAACGAACGAGAAACATCTACTCATTGTAAGTGGTCGGCTGTAACTGGCCACCCCGAGGATCCGCCACCTCTGCCTTGGGACTCAGCACTTCGTCTCCCCTTCAAAGTACACCCGCTTTTCTCTGTGCCCGGTGCAGGCTTCCAAGCTCCTCCCCTCACTCCGCCCGGCTTGCCAGCCACGCCTCCACCTCGGGATGTTCGGTTGCTCTTCCTATCCGAGTTTTTTCCTGGCTCCGGCCGCCGCACAGAGGGCCTCTCTCAGCCCTGCAATCTGGAGCTGGTCCCTCTCCCCAGCCCCTCCTCTCTCCCTCCCTCACTCTTCAAACTTCTTTTTTCCACCCTCTTTAAACTTCAGTCATCCTAGTGCCCGCCTCCTCCACTCTCACTAACCAATAGGTGGTTCTCGTTCTCGTCAAGGGTCCGCCTCTTGCCCGTCGGGGGCCAATCCCCGGCGAGGGAGTCGAGTGCGGGGCTCGTTCCCAAGCGCCTGGCCCATGACGGCAGCGCGCCGGGCGCCGCGCGGCGGGAGGGGGCGGGGCTCTGGATGAGGGATGGGCGAGGGCGGGGGGAAGGGAAGAGGGAGGAGGAGGAGGTTGCGGCGGGTTTGAAAGCGGCAGTTTCCTGGCAGCTTGGGCAGGCGTTGGTCTCAGCGCTCCAGCTCCGCAGCGGCCACGATCGATCCTGCTACGGGTATACGCGCGCTTTTGCGCGCCCCCGACGGATTTTTCCCGTTCCGGCTCTTCCCCCTTTACCTCCCCGCCCCCCTGCTTCTGCCTTTCCCGCCGCTCCGGCGCGGAGCCCGGGGGCCAGCGGTCGGCTGTGACCCCGCCCGAAACCCCTCTGGAGCCGCCCGGGGACAATCCCCTTCTCTTTTCTTCAGCCTAACCCGGCTAGCCCTCGCGGACCCCGGCCAGCCCCGGGGAGCGCCGCCGGGCGGGGCGTCCGAGGGGCGTCTCGGGGCTTGGAACGGCCCGGCCCCCAGCGGGCTGTGGTCGGGGGGGGCGCCGGAGCGGCGAGGCCCCCCTCTCCGGGCTGCGCGGGCCACCCGGGGCCCCCAGGGTGAGAGGGGGCCGGAGCGGCGCCCCCGGCGCCCGCGCGGGGTCTCCCCCATGGTGCAGCGGGGTTCGGGATGTCGAAGACGCTGAAGAAGAAGAAGCACTGGCTCAGCAAGGTGCAGGAGTGCGCGGTGTCCTGGGCCGGGCCCCCGGGCGACTTGGGCGCTGAGATCCGGGGCGGCGCGGAGCGCGGCGAGTTCCCCTACCTGGGGCGGCTCCGCGAGGAGCCAGGCGGGGGCACCTGCTGCGTCGTCTCGGGCAAGGCGCCCAGCCCGGGGGATGTGCTGCTGGAGGTGAACGGGACGCCTGTCAGCGGGCTCACCAACAGGGACACCCTGGCTGTCATCCGCCACTTCCGCGAACCCATCCGTCTCAAGACTGTGAAGCCAGGTACGCCAGCCCTGCCTTTCTGTCGCGGGGTGGGGGGAGTCCGGGGTGGGCGTCTGTGGAGCGGCGGCCCCACCCCACCGCTTGTCGTCCGGGGTAATCTTAGACCTCCTGGGTGTGCCGGGCTCCCTGTCGAGGGGGAGGGGTGGTGGTGGTGATTCCCATTTTGCCGGTAGGAAAACTGAGCTCTGGCTTGGCGGGGCTGCTCTGCTAGCTGTCACAGGATTGCCACCAGAAGCTGGGTTTCCTTAATTTGTAGCTCCATCACCCACCGCAGTTTTTGACTAGAGGAAAAAACCAGCCTTTTTCTGCTCTCCTTTGTGGAAGAGGTCCTCAGGATTGTAGCATTTTCTTTGGAACAGTCTTAGCGCATTTTGTAATAGGGGAAAAGATCTTTACTACTAAAGGTACTTGGTGCCAAGGTTACCACCTAGTGTACCTGGGAGAGCTTAGCTGCTTCAGTGTTTCTTGCACACTAGTAATACCTCCGAGCTGACAGCCTAACTTGTCAGCCCAGGTGGTTCAGGTGTCTGGGTACCGATGGTGTGCAATATGCGATTTGTGGCAGAATGGTGTGTTCTTGCAGGGAGCTGTTGAATAGTCTGGGTTTCCAAAGAAGACCTAGGTGCCTCCTAGGAGTAAAATCTTTTGTGAATCTTTGATTTTACGGAATTTTGTTGAAGTGGTGGGTTGCAAAGGCCCCTGTTGCCCAGGTGTCTTTTATGCCAGTAAAATCTGCTGCAGAGCTCGTTACGTTTATGGCATACTTGCCAGTTTCAAAGCATCGATCAGACTGCGCACAGTGATATCTGATAGGAGGTAATAGCCCTCACGTGTTTGTTGTTGACAGCATCGCTGGTGGTTTCACCATTGGCAGAATGTGATTGTTTCCTGAGATGTTTGTAGGGGAGAGAATTATGACTACAACGTTAATAGAAATCAAACTATTTTTTCTGAATATGTTCTACTGAATATAAAGTGCATCAAAATATAATGGTCTGCTTAATTATGATTTGGGCTAGAAAAATCAGTCCGTCTCTACACTGCAAAATGCTAGAAAATTCTGGAGAAAAATTTAACATGTTGTCTCCCTCACATTTTTTTTTTTCTTTATCAGCAGCTCCCTTTAGAAATATCTCTTTAGTAGTCCTTAGGCTTAATGGGAACTGATGGTTGTGCTGCAATATCCATATGTGTGTGTATTGTGGATGTATACACACACACACTCACGTGTCCCTGCAATCTTAAGATTTTCTGCATATGGTCTATTCCATCACATTCATTTTAAGCTTATGGGTTTATGTGAGGTTTTCTTTTTATTATTAATTTAAAAAACTTTGGCAGACTTCAAACATCTTTTTCTGTATATATATATATATATATATATTTTGAATTAAAAAATTCTTTCTTAATTCAAACTTCTAGAGCCATATGTGAAGGGTAGAGGAAAGGCTTTGGGGGCTATAATTCAGCCAGTCAGTCACTCTCTGTAATATGCAAAATACTGTATATACAGCATTACTGGTCTAAGTGCAATTTAGTTCAAATCCCACAAGTTAGGGAGTAATGAGAACATTTGCATCATTGCTTTGTGTTTTGTTTTGATTAGTTGGGAGCATATATGAGAATATAACTTATTTTCAAAAATAGTTTAAAAGATGATAGAGGAGGAAGTTGATATATTCTCAAGTTATTGTGATTCTTTTAGAAGACTGGGAAAATGTGTCTTTCATTGATATTAGTCTGGTCCGCATGTTATTCATTTTCTCAGCCTTTATATAAAATTTAAGAAAATACTTTAAAGTTTAGAGTGTATTCAGTGATGTTACTTAACTGTGTTTAAAAAAAAAAAAAGCCCCAAAATGTAGTTGACATTTTTGTAGTAATAAAAATTTTCCCTCTTGCATACTGTCCTATTTTAAATGTTTAGCCAAAATAAAGTGTACTGGGTATAGCACATTTTGTAATCAATAATAAAAGTTCTGAATAGTACACCTATTTTTTAAAGATACACTCTGCTTCAGTAATTCCTAAAGGATACCACTATATGTCATCTGAGACTAATATTCTTGTTTCTAAGCAAGTTGTTGATTTCTTTGAAAAATAGCATTCTTTGTTTCTTAATAGCCTCATGTTAGGCATTATATTAAATTGTTTCTTAAATGGCTTTACATAAACAACATTTGCTATAAAGTAGCAAGATTTTTGCAGGTTTAAGCACATGACTTTAAATATTAGAAACTAAGAACTTGAAGAGGTTATTTGTAAAACTTTGAGTGTGATTATAAACAGCATATATATTATCTCCAGAGGAGACAGAGATTTTATCCTGTTGGGATTAAATTTGAAAAGTATGAAAATACAGAGTAAGGGAATTTAAAAAGGAACTTGCCCTGCACATTGGAGGTTTTTTCCCTCTCCTTTTATCTAAACTTTGTGAGAGAAATGGATTTTTCAATTTAATAAGGTATTTTAAAGTGTACTTATTAGCACTCTGTCTCTTGTCTTGATTAATAACTCTTTATTAAATTATAGTTATAACATGCCATTTAGAAACTAGCACAGTGCAAGAGTAGATTCAGCCATTTCTGTAAGATGTATTATTAGTGGGTAGTGACCTCCTATTGTCTTCTGACAGAGTCCACGGTGGAAGGATGAGCTGGACTGTAGGACATGACTGGTGTAGCGCCGTTTCTTTCTTGATTTCTCCTTTCATCTAGTAGATGTTAAAGGTAGCTCAGCCAAAGCCAGTACCCTCACCCAGATGATTTAACAAGGGTTCTTTCTGGTAGTGACTATCTTTCGCTTTGACTTGGGGTTTTATTTATTTATTTTCTTTTGTTCTAATCTTTAATGGAGATTTGAAAGTAACTCTTTAAAATATGGTTCCTAATCTGAGCCTTTTGTGAGAGAATTAGGAAATTTCTCATTGAATTCTTATTATTAATGTAGTACTCAGCATTCAGTACTTTCCTGCTCCACCTAATTCTTGGCTCAAATTGCCACCTGTTTCTTAATTACAACCTTGTCATTTATTTTTCTGCAAGAGAAAAGTTTTCACTTGAATTTGAACTTTGTATGTTCCCTGTAGTAAAGGAAAATGAACTTTGGACCTCTGGTGGAATTGTTTCATGATATAGTCCTGTGACCAGGATTAGTTTCTTTGATTTTACTTCAGAGTATATTTTTAAACAATTTCTATTCTGATTAATGATAGAAGCAGTTAATTTTATTCTAAAATTCCCCAAACTATGATCGTGCAGAGTTTTATGGAATATTTGCTTCATATACCTTAAACACACATTTTCAGTGGTTGTAAATTACGTGGACTTTATTCCAGAGATTAAGTATTGACACAGTAAGTATATGAAGTCCTTGTCTACTGCTTTATGCACATAGTGCATTTTCTACCCTGTCTGATACTATATCTAGAGATAAAAATCACGAGGAACAATCTTTCAGTTTGTTTAAACAAAAGCTAATTTGAATCTTGTTTAATGTTAATTAAATGTAGGTAAAAGTCTTCACCACTGACTGAGGCATCCAGTTTATAGGGGAATTTTGTTAAAATGAGCACATTCCTAGAAATACTTTCCCCATTGGTGGAGAAACATTACAAAATGCTTTCAAGTAAGGATTTTTTTTTTAACGTCTTTATTTAGGTAAGGATGTTTATGTTATGCCAATAATGAATAACTCTACCCCTTTATTCTCTTAACTTTTGGATCTTTTTATTACTCTTTTTGGTTTAGTGGGTTATTTGGGACTTGTGGTGAGTTCTTTTTAGGTGGTTGTAACATTTAAAGAAGGGAAGGGTGAGAGAAATTGCTAGCCTCGGAGGTTTGCAATACAAAAAAATTCTCGATACCTTTTCTTAAACAATAGAAACAAGAGACTGGGTGAGGCAGCCCCTTTGCTAGGGAAAATAGTATCAAATTTTGATAAACCTTAAATTTGAAACTTTCTTGCTTTTTGAAAGTTTGGTAACAATTTTTGGGGTCTCAAGTTGGTTTTAATAACTCAAGGTTTGGGTTCTGGACTCTATTCATTGGCACCTTCAATTCAGATGACTATTGGGCTTATACCACAGTGGCAGAACAAACAAACTCTTAACATTTGGCTCTTTTACTTTTCAAATCATTTTTATTTTATTCAGTTTAATGCTGAAACTGATTTTGATGGAACATAACTCTGTGTTCCTGAGGAATATAAATTGTTTTCCTTCTGAGATCTTGGGATGTACTTCATAAAACCTCTTGTTATGAGACACATTTCAGTGTTTTTTTCTTTTTTTCCTGGTCTTTATACATACACACACACACGCATATATGGTAAAACAAATCTCCTTCATTTGTTCAAGTATCTGATTTATGAAGTCAGTGCATAATCTCAGGTGAATAGTTTCATATAATGTGTTTACTATATAACCCCTAAGTGCTCGTAAATTTTGTGGGCACTTAGTGTTTGGGGAGTGTGTTGCAGGAGAACTTCATTTTTATGAACCACTTCAATATTACCCACCAGTTTCAAACTCTGCCAATTTCCAAGTCAGTTTTTGGTTGGTTTTGATTCGACAAAGGATAACTTTTGGTGTTGAAGACTAGAACTGTGTCTTCTATAATTAGTTTTGTTTCTCTTCTAAAATTTTGAGAAATAATCTCCTTGCAGTACTACATTTTGGTAGGGAGAATGAATGCCATTAATTTAAAACTGTTCTTAAGGGTAAGATTTTCAGTAGCTTGGAGGCTGGTGTCGTGAGAGATTTGTTTGTGGGGTAAGAGAGGCAAGTTCGTTGCTCTTCTCCTTGAACAAATATTATTCGGAATGTTTTCCCAAAAGTGTTTATTTTACTTTATAAAGAGAAAAAATAAAAGTTCTATTACTGGCGCACATTCATTCCCTTCTCATTTAGTGGTGAACCCACTGTGAGAGCTAGCACTGGTGATATAAAAACATAAAATATAAAAATGAGTCAGAAATGGCCTCTGTTTTCAGGAAGCTCTCGATTTATTGGGAGCTTCATGATTCATTGGTAAGCAATACCTGTAGTAAGGATTTTACCTTTTCCACTTTTCTCCCAGTACTTAAACAAAACTCTTTAGGTAAGTTTTAGTATGAATTTTGGCAGAAACTGGGATAATTAATTGGCTGTTCAGCATGCTGTTCTAAAAAGTGGTGTGGAGTTGCATCTTGGAGAGAAAGGGTGCTCAAGTCATGACAAAAAGAGGGAAATCAAATATAAACAAAATTATCTTTTGAAAAGTTCTCAAGCTTAAATTGCCCTTAAAATACATTGTATCTGTGTTCTATTTACAGTGTATTTTACAATACAGTTTTGTATTTTATACATTGTGTTTGTATTGTACCATTTTTAGGCTGAGTCTTACATGCCTGCTTTTCCACCTGTGCTGGAACCAATTGCTATATTTTTGTTGAACACCAGATGAAGTAGTTTGCTTGCATTAAAGAGATATATTTTATAAAAAATACCTATCTTTTAGTTCGGAGAAATTATCCTCACCTGGGTATGCATAGTGAGTTATAGAAGTTAAATGTGTACATGAAGTGAAAGAAAGGGTACATTCTTTTTAATGTCTTGTTAGAGTCTTTACCACCAGCGCTTATTTTCTGACTTGGATAGTTGGGGAGGGGGTTATGAAGAGTTTTGAACTCAGCCTGGCTTTGAAAGATGGATATCTTGGTTGAGTGGAATTAAGATCCTCTCAGTAGTAGGTAAGAAGCAGAGGAGGAGCAAAACACGGGGCGAGAATGTTCAGTACAGAAAGGTCTATGGTATAGTCCATATCAGGAGTTTTTGTGTGTGTTTCATGTGTGTAAAAGCACAAAACCCACATTATAGAATAATTGGAAAATACAGGGAAAATCATATTGTTTAAATGTGTAGGTAGTTCCGTTATGAATTGTCTCCTATAAGTTTTTTTTTTTAATTGAAATGTTTTTTCTTCTATAAATAATGCTGGTAAGGAGCTTAATGCTATTGAGAGACTCAGTAAGGAATATAGAGGGTTAAACTTTTCCGTTATAGTTTATTTGGGGTTTGGGGTTTTTAATATTGTGTAATGGGAATTGGAAAGATATTTTGCTTCAGATTTAATAATTAGGATGCATTCTGTTTAGCAGCTTTCCTTCTTCCCGTCTTGGGTATGCAATATGAACAGTAACTGATCTACTTAATTAAAAATTTCTGGCATCTTAGGCCCTTTGCTGTATTTATTTGCAGAGAATTTAAAACACATAATTATTTTTCTTGCTTCAGGGAAGTTTGTGAGAGGTAACCCTGTATCTCATTGTTGTTCTGATTGGGAATTACCTGTGACTGTGAAAAATGGGATTTTACTATACATGATGACATTTAACAGAAGTAGTTTTATGAAATGAAAATACTCCAAAAGGGAGAAAAAATAAGCATTTATTAATAAATGCTCTATTTCTGAACTTAAATAGAACTGTGTTAAATTGGCTTTGTTTTTTATAGCTTAGATTTCAGCAGGAAGAGAAAGAAATTTCGATTCATGTCAGTTTCTGTATTGGTAAGGATTCTGTACTGAGAATCCTGACAGAAACACTTCTTAGGCTAAGAAGAAATGTATTGGCTTATGTGCATGAAAACCCAGGCATTGGACAGTAAGAGCTAAACTCATGTTCTCAAGGACTGTTTCTTGACTTTCTTTCCTCCAGGTTGGCCTCTTTCTGAGCTCCACTCTGGGTAGCAGGAAAGATGGCTCTCAACCCCCCAAGTCATACAAAGTCCTTAAAGCTTCTCATCTTTTTTTCTGGACTCCAATAACAAATCACATCTTATGTTGAGACTTTGATTGGCCTTGTGCTCATCACAGACCCATTGTGGAGAGAGGGCCATGGGTATCCTGATTGGTCAGGCCTTGGTGACATGTCCGCTTTTGCAGCTGGGTATGGAAAGTATAGTGTGATTAATAACTGTACCAGAACTCCAAGAGATAAGGGAGGGGTAGTTCCTCAAAAGATGGATGCTGGGGAGACAGCACTGCAGGAAATGGCCTCTTTTAAAACATTTAATCTCTCCTACTTTGAAGCCAACAACAGTACACGGTTGTCATAAAGCTCTCATTTTTAAAGACCAGATATTGGCTGTAGACTGCAACTGAGGCATTTATTTTACTCAAATATTTATCATTTTTGGTATATTTTTATCAATTATGATCATTTTTGATGTTTTTATCTAAAAACTGCTTTCTTTAAATGCAGGCTCTTTAAAAAATTGAGATGTTGCTACCTTAATGTGCATAATTTAAAAGTGCAGCTTGGGTTTTTCTTCAGTTTTCTTTGAATTTTTTATATCAAATAAGATTTTCTAAATCAATGCTGCTTGCTCTTAGGTAGATAGAATACTTTGGAGGATCATTTAATTATCTTTGACATTGAGAAAATTAGTCTAGTTAATGCAGTTTTTTTGTTTGTTTGTTTGTTTTTTGCGGTACGCGGGCCTCTCACTGTTGTGGCCTCTCCCGTTGCGGAGCACAGGCTCCGGACGTGCAGGCTTAGCGGCCATGGCTCACAGGCCCAGCCGCTCCGCGGCATGTGGGGTCTCCCCGGACCGGGGCACAAACCCGTGTCCCCTGCATCGGCAGGCGGACTCTCAACCACTGCGCCACCAGGGAAGCCCCGTTAATGCCGTTTTTAAAACTTAATGTTGTACCATTTTGAAAGTGAAACCCTAAACCAGTTGCTTTCTAAGATGTTTTGCTTTTAAAACAATGGTCTTTTTTAAACATAAATTAAGACTGAATTATTATTGTGTTATTTCTAAGGGCTCCCCAATATTACCTTTTAAGCGTGATCTCATAGAAGTTATACATAAAGGAACTACTTCACTGACTCTTAAATTTGAAACACTGCTTAAGAGTGAAATATGAGTCTGTTTAATCACCAAAAAAGTTACTTGTACTTGTAGGATAAAGTCTAACCCACCTTTGTTAAGTTTTTTCCTGCCTCCACAGAGGTACTTAGAGTAGAGGTGGAGGGTTGAAAGAGAGGGGCGGGTACTCTGAATATCTTTTCTCGCTATTTTTATAGTCTAATTATGGTATTAATGTCTTCAACTTTGCCATAAAAACAATTTTAACATCCTTCACTTTATGTATGACATATACAGTAGGAGTTTTGCAGTTTTGCCAAGTGTTGTCTGATAGTTGAACCTTTAGTGAATGTTAAATGTTGGGAGGTTATTGGTAAGTACACTTACTGTGCAAAAAAACAAACATCCATGGAATTGGGTGTGATTTGTCAATAAGAATCGTAGCAGGGGCTTTGATTTTTAGGTTGGTTTATGTCCCTCTTGGAGTATCTTTAGACGATATTTGGAAAATTTCAGTTCCTACTTCAGAAGCTTGTTAGGACCAGAGTTCTCCAATATTAATTCCATATATTAAGTCATAAAATCTGTTAAACTAATATAGTCTTCCTCACAGAGCCTCTGTAGCTTTTGGCAGAACACTTTGTAAAATATTATTAATTTTAGCTAAGGATGCTATTCACTGATTTCAGTGTTTGATTTAAGTTGGAATGTACATGCTAATGATTCAGTTCCCTCTGAATAGAGTTAGATTTGCTAACTAGAGCTATCTCACAATGTAATGCTGATAAGTGAAGTGACACATCAACCTCCCTTTGGTGGCAGCTCTAAGTTGACAACCTTGCTGTAAGTCTAATAGGAATATTCTGACTTGGGGACTTGTCATGATAATGCTAGCTGCCATTTATTGAGTAACCATCATATGTCAGGGTGTTATACACCCATCTCATTTGGTTTATAAGAATGTGTGTGTTGGCATACATGCATTCCTGTAAAAAGTTCATGTATTGTTACTTTCCATGAGCTGGGGATTATCATCTCCCTTTTACACATGAGAAAACTGAGGTTTGGAAAGATCAGCATGTAGAAGGTCAGACAGACTCACAGGAGGACTATGAACTGAAACAGTTTTGAGTCTTCCTTCTTTGCATTCCAGATAGAATATTATTTCATTATATCTGAAAAATCTCTCTTACTTCCCTTTTCTCTATTAAAAGGAAAAACCCCACAGTTCTAAATTGTTTGAGTGGGTGTTAAATGCAGTAAAACACTGGGCAAGTACTTAAAAGCTTCATTGCTTGGTTCTGTTTCTAAACAAAGTTGTGGCAGTGCAGATTAATCTTTACAGTTCAACTGCGTGGTAAAGCAGTTGTTCCCAAGAATTACTAATCAAACAAAATCTGTTTGATAGCCTTAATTCTGGCTGTCTTTGTCAGAAAATACTTTCAGCAGGTATATGTAAAAGCTCAGATACTTTTAGGATTAATATACTTGTGAAAATTGTGTACTTGAAACTAGAAAGGATATCTTGTTCTTGTGTTTCCTGTTCACTTGCTCTAAAATTCACTCCCCAGGAAGGTGTGTGTTAGCACACTTATCTTGAGACAAGTAGCCTAGAAAATGTTCTGAGGAATGTAAGAATGTGTTTTGGAATTAGGAATTTTTAATAAGTATTTAGACTCTGTTCAAAGTATACTTGGCTTAAATAAAACTTAGCCAAGCTAGACAGAAGAATAACTCATGGTATTCAAGTCAATCTCTCTTCTTTCAGCCTTCAAGTACTGCACAGTAAGGTGGTTCCTTTGAAGAGGTAGTTAAAGCAGGCTGTGGAATACGGGCACCTCTTATTCTTCAAGTGTTTGTGCTTTATGTTTTCTAGTTGGGTTTAAAGTCAGTCACTCAACTGGAAGGAATCATAGCAATCCAGCCAGTACCCTTTGTCTACAGATAAATAAGTTGAGGTTTAGCAATGGCAGGTGACTCTGCTCAGCACGAAGCTGGCAGAGCAGGGACTAGAACTCAGGCTCCTTTTATTGTTTTGGTTTCTGGCTGAAGAATTTCTGGAAGAAATTTGTGAAAAAAAAAAAAAAAAGAATTAGCCTGGTTAAACATTTTCCGTCTCTTTATGAAATCTGCATTCTTTTGGAATTAAGTATAGCATTCTGACTCAGTTTGTTAGGCCATCAGCATGCATCAGTGTCATTAGAGAGAGTGGTAACCCAGAAGTTGGAGCGCAGGAGAGAATTGTAACCGTTACGTGCCTCAGGTTTTCAGGGCGTTTTTAGCCTTCCATAATGCTGTAGCTTATGGCTAAGATTTAAATAGTCAGAAAATTGTTAGCTGGTGTAACAGCTGAATACTTAAGTACTTTTTGCTGTTAGTTGTTTTAGCTTTGAAAAATTTTTCTTATCAGGAGGATTCTTCACAGTGCTTTCAGGAGAGTCCTTCTGAATGGGTGCTGCTGTGTGGTAGACTGCAATTCCTGTCCCATCCTTGCCTCTCCCTGGAGGGGTGATGAATTCCTCTGATTTAGAGCCAGCTGTGCTTTGATCTTTTTCCTCCCCTTGACTGACTAGGGGATGCAGTGTGGGGGGAGATGAGTTTTAGGGCCAGGGACTGCTCAGGGATGTGGTGGATGAACCATCAGGGGCACTTCTGGTTCAGGGTCCTTGAGCTTGTCTGGCTGTAATGAAAGTTGACATAACTGCCACAACCGAGGAACTGTGCTCCTGCTGGGTACAGGGCAGGTAGATGTCTCAGGTTATGGCGAACTGGCCACAGCAGAGGAGAAGGTATCACCTGTGTGAGACAAAACTGAAGAAAGGGGCTTGAGGTGGCCGTTCTGGGGAGACTGATGGGAATGGTGACATCTTGCTTGGGCCCTTTTTATGTCTGTGAAAAAACAGCATGAGTGCAGACATGAAAAAAAACCTTTCTGTATACAGTCAATCCCCCATGTACTCCTTTGCAGTATCAGTCAGGGTTCAGTGCAGGAAACAGAAGGGATGCAATGCAGGGAATTTGTTGCTTGGGGAATCTTTGGAGGAGCTGGAGGGCTGGGCTCTAGGCCAGGCCTCTGAGAATGACTTCCAGGACACCTTGGAAGAACTCGCCATGGGAATTGCCACCTCTGCCACAGTCAGGAAAGTGGCAATCAGGAGGTTACCACTGAAACCACGGCAAGGAAATACCGCTGTCGCTGTGATCAAGGGGATCACAGCAGCCACTGCTGTTGCCATCATAACCGCTTGAAGTTTGAAATTTAGCATCTGGCCACTGCTGTGACAACTTCTCCTTGATGCCTATGAACTAGTGATTAGATGCCGGAATGATCAATCTGGCACTACTGCTTCTGCCACTGTCCCTCAACACCCTCGAAGCTGGAGACTAGAGACTGACATGTCTGTGACCTTCTTTGCTAGCTGAGAGCAGCTAAAAGCTACAGGCTGACAGGGCTCTGCCTCGCTGCTGTCTTCCGTATTTTGTGTCCTGCATCTTAAGGGTAGAATCAAATTCTCATCCTGGATACGAGCTGTAAAGGAGCCTGGAAAATATAGTTTTCAATTTCCCAACCTCTGCATTTCAGGAAGGCATTCTGTAAGGTGGTGGATGCCCAGTGCGTTTTATTAAATATAGTATGTTAAATACAATATAGCCCTTTCTTGATAACTCACTGTCATTTCTGTGAGCTTCTCTTTCTGAAATGGCCTGTAGGTGGAATGATCTAGGGCCGATGGATTTTTAACATCTGTAGTGATCTTTGTACGAGGTTAGCTTGTGTCTGTCCTACCTGCCATCTCTGCTCCTGCGACGTGTTTTATATCACTTGATCTCAACCTCCCCTTGCAAGCCACAGGCATCCAGGACAGGGAAGGCACCTCAGCTGATGCAACCAATTCAGAGGCTGGTCAGCAACGTTAAGATTTCTGTGGCCTAAAAGGATGAATGGGACCAGTAAGAATCTTTCCTGGGGATTTGAACTAAGACAAAAAGGAAAGAATTTTCAATTGGGGTTGGAACCTCAGCTGAGAGGTTTTGCAGTGACGTACTGGAGTTGGCTGTACTGTTTCGTGAGATTGATTGTTACATTTTCAGGAATTTTGTGAGTTGGTAGTCCCACACAGCCATTAAAAAAAAATAAGTTGTATAAAATTATAATTAACTAAATTATATTTAAAACAGGTGCTACTCAAAGTTAATCATTTTCTTATGATTTTTCAGCTTCAGTGGTATAATTGACAGAATGTAGTATTTTTAAGGTGAACAGTGTGATGGTTTGATATGCGTATATATTATGAAAGGATTCTCACAACTGAGTTAATTAACACATCCATCACCTCACATATTTACCTTTTTGTGTGTATGTGGGTGAGAATACTTAAATTCTACTCTCTTAGCAAATTTCAGTTATACAATATAGTATTAATCAGCTTTCGTCACCATGTTATACATTAGATCCTCACACCGTATTTATCTTAAAACTGAAAGTTTGTACCTATTTACCAACCTCTGCCCACTTCCCCCATCCCCCAGGCGCTGGCAGTCACCATTCTACTGTTTCTTTGAGTTCAACTATTTTTTTGTAAGACTCCGCCTCATTTCCTTATTATTTCACTATATTTTACTACCATCTGTGCTCTCTACTTTCTTTATGTCTATTCTATCTGTATGGCAGAAATATTAATACTGTAAAATGGTTTGCCACTGCATGTACCTTCCCAGCCGTTTGCACTGTTGTCACTGCTGTGGTGGGAGTTGTTAGGATTTACCAAACACACCACTGATTGTGTGGGGGGCAGGCAGAGTCAAGGTTGGAAAGGCTACACTGAACCGTGTACACACTAAAATTATGGGAGAAGAAAGTATGAGTACTCAGAAAAAACTGACACCTGATGTAAGGCTGAGTGGTGTTAATAGCAGAGCACTAGAGGAAGGGCCACAGACTCCTCTTCCCAAGGTCCAGAATCATTCTGGAATCATCATACGGCTCCAGTCACCAAGAGATCCAACCCTATTTTATTCCCTGTTCTTGGAATTATGTGAAATTGTGCGCTTCTGTATGTTACCAACCTTAATAGAACATTTCTGAAATTTTATTTCATTAGAATAAGGTTGAAAACTCCATTAAGGTGTGACTATTATAAATATGTATATTCGTATAAATATATAAAAAAATATATAGTCTGTGGTATTTTTCATGTGTAAACAACGCACAGACTATTGTATTTGCTTGTACATGGGGTGGCTTGTTATTGTGTAAATGTCCTAAGCCTCAAGGCCAGAATCCCAGGACATAGGTGGTATCTTTCTCTATTCGTGTAGCTCCTGCCTGTGCCTTCAGGAACTGTTAAGATGCCAGCTGTATATCTGGACTGTCTGTGTCTGTAACTCATAGCCTCAATCTCCTCAGCTGCCTTTGATCAGCTGCTCTCTGCTCATCGTTCCAGTTTTGTTTTCTCTTTGCTCTGATTGCTTCTCCCACGCTTCTCTGCTTTCCAAAGAAAAAATGGACCTTGTATAGATCCTGCCAGCCAATTGCAGTGCTCCTTAACTTCTCCCTGGTGGATTATCCAATCTCAGGGGGTCAGGTGTGAACCTACGGTGATATTCTTCTATCTTCTGTTATGTTTGTCCTTGTTGCTCTTTACCCCTAGAACATGTGTGTATAAGGGTTGTTGTTTTTTTTCTCTCCCCTACTTCTGGATTTGGAAATATTCCAGAAGGCTGGTCTCTAGATAGATAATATTTTACTGTTTATTTGATATCCTTGTTTTAGAGGTTCAAATTGGACTGCTTTTAGTAAACCAAACTCTATCTTTTAAAAAAATCATTAAGAAAAACAGTAGCTGGAAATAGATCTTTGAAAGGCCAATAGATTATCTTTTGGGATAATCTCTTACTGAATGAAAGAATAAAAAATCGTGGGGCTCCCCTGGTGGTGCAGTGGTTGAGAGTCCGCCTGCCGATGCAGGGGACACAGGTTCGTGCCCTGGTCTGGGAAGATCCCACATGCTGCGGAGGGCTGGGCCCGTGAGCCATGGCCGCTGAGCCTGTGCGTCCGGGGCCTGTGCTCCGCAACGGGAGAGGCCACAACAGTGAGAGGCCTGCGTACCGCAAAAAAAAAAAAAAAAAAAAAATTGTGTAATTGTAGCATATTAATCCACTGTCAAAGTGTTGTAATGCAGATGAGAATTTCATCAGCACTTTTAAGTTATTAAGGAACCTCTTATTGTAAGTAAACAGTATAGACATATTTTATTACTACAAAAATACTAAATGGGAATATGTATGTTTTTTCTTATTATCTGCAGTTTGCAAACTTTTCACCTTCTAAGATACTGTTTTTCTCCATCGCGGTCACTGGTAGTGATTGAAGAAGAGGCATCCGTGCAAATTATATTCAAAGCTCACAGCTCTTCTGTGATCATTTTCTAACTTTGGGGGCCTGACTAGATGAGGGGACATGATCATAATTTCTTCTTTGTGCTTATGTGGAGCCCCCTCTCTTTAAGCAGTGGTAGAGCCTCACCGAGATATTCATACGTATACTGCCCAGAATGATTTTCCCGAAAGAACAGTTGTTCTAGAGTGTAGTCTGTGTGTACCACTTAGTTCCTTTCTTGCCCAGAGTTTTTTTTTGTTGTTGTTGTACGCGGGCCTTTCACTGATGTGGCCTCTCCCGTTGCGGAGCACAGGCTCTGGACGCACAGGCTCAGCGGCCATGGCTCACGGGCCCAGCCGCTCTGCGGCATGTGGGATCTTCCCGGACCGGGGCACGAACCCATGTCCCCTGCATCAGCAGGCGGACCCTCAACCACTGCGCCACCAGGGAAGCCCTTGCCCAGAGTTTTTACATCAAGTTGTTTTAGGAATCTTTTCACCAGGGGGAACAAGAGTACCTGTTTGTTGTTGTTTATTTATTTGTTTTTTAAAATAATGTAACTAAATAGAAATACAGGATTTGATACATGTAATTTTACTTTATATATCACAGTTTAGGACTAATTGTTTTATTGTATTAATAGATATAATAGGAGGCAGAGGAGAAATTATAATACCCAATCCATCTTTTGGTCAAATAAATCCAAATGGACTTTTAGTGAAGTTTAATGGAATTTCATTATTACTTTATTCATGATACTTGTTTATAATAGGTTTAGAATATTTACGATTTGGGATCACTGACCTAATTATTTTTCTTGTACTTATGAAGTCATTAATTCACCTGTAGCGATAACACAGTCCTGGAGAATTGGTACCAGAAAGAATACGGCCCTTCTTATTAAGTATCATACTTCAGAAATATACTTGTGTCTACCTTAAAGATAAATAATACTGTGACAAGTTGAAAGTTTGTAACTTTAGGTAATAATGCAGCATATACCTAGAGGTGTATGTTAGGTGTTGAATTGTGTGCCCCCCAAAGTGTGCAGTCCTAACACCCAGCACTACTGTTTGCAGACATAATTAGTTAAGATGAAATCCTCCTGAGTAGGGTGGGCCCTTGAGAACAGAAGGGACACAGGAGCATGAGGGGAGATCACCATATGACTATGGAGGTGGATTGAAGGGCTACGGCTATAAGATGAGTGCCAAGGGTGGATGGCCACCAGCAGACACTGGGAATAGGCAAAGAGGGATACTACCCAGAGTCTAAGAGCATGGCCCTGCTGACACCTTGATTTTGGACGTCTAGCCTCCAGAACCATGAGAATAAATTTCTTTTGTTTCAAGCCACCTAGTTTGTGGTACTTTTGTAATAACTAGCCACCCTAGGAAACTAATATATACATACCTATATATATTGTAATGACGAATATATCCATGTTGTTATTTAGGAAACATCTCAGTTCATTAAAATTATCATCTTCTTTATAATATATTAAATTGTGGATTAATATGCTATGGGTAGCCAAATATTTATTCTTAAAACAATGAATATGATAGATAACAAAAGCTTATTATTGTATAAATTCCCTAAGGCTCAAGGGCTACAATATTATAGTGAAGGTGATGTCTCTTTCTTAGAACAGTTCCCCTGCTCATGCTCTCTACTCAACACCATCACTCCAGTTTAACTTGTCTTTAGGTGTACTTCTAAGAAAGGTGACCTGCAGACGTTATACTTTTATTATGAACAGGTGAGAGCTAGACCTCTCTTTTAATGCTTTAGCTAAGGTGGGAAAGGAAAGGAGACTGGCTTATTTTCTTTTAAACAGCTTAAAAAATTGTTTTTAAATGAGAGGAATTTTCTTGGACTGCTGTAGAGTAGTGGCAGGGGAATGAAGTGCATAGATTTGAGATGTTTTGAAGGAGGAAGTAATAGAACTTGCTGATTGTTTACAGGTGAGGGAGGAAGAGGACTTCAGGATAACTTCTAGTTTTTTCCTTTGAGCAACTGGTACTGTTTCCAGGAATAGGAAACAGGAGTTTGGGAGGATTGATCAGGTATTTTTCTGTGGAGTAGGTATATCCACCACCTAGATCATTTTCTTAACTTTTTACTCTTCTTGCTTAATTATATATTTATCTATGACATATCATATTTTTATGCGTTTCAAAGGAAATTGCAGTCATTAATATATTTCCCCAAGGAGGACTTTTAAATGTCCATTTTCCTCATTTTACAGACGACAGTTCTGAGGCTTGGAGAAAAGTGATATGTTCAGGGATATGTAGCTAATTACTGATGGATCTAGGATTAGAATGCAGGTTATCATTAGTCTAGGGCTATGATTTGATTATATTTTAACTTATAAATAAGAATAAAAGTGAATTTTGGAAACTAGATATGTTTTGCTGCTAACTGGTTGTGCTAAAAACACTTGGACCCAAACTTCAAAGACAAAATGCAGACAATGTGGTACTACTACTGCATTTGATTGGATTACAAAGTTAGCTTAGCACTTAGAACTTGCTGGAAAGTACAGTATGATGTTGTAGGATTGAGAACATTTTCAGATATTTGGTCTAGGAATAGCTTGGGGTTCTATCAAGCATTAATCCTCTTGTTGGCAAGGCCTTTGCATTTAATTAGCAAATGTTCCTCACATGCCTACCGTGCACTAAGCCCCATGCCAGGCCGAGAAATGGGAGGGAATCATTCAGTTCCTTTCTTTCAAGGAATTTAGCCCTTGACTTCTGTTTCAGTTTCCTAAAACCTCTCTCCATCTTTTGCTGTATGTTTGTTTAAAAAAGTAATAAAAGCTGAAGTTCAAAAAGATAGAGAAGCTTATTCAATCTAGGTAAATCTTCAGCCTCTGTGGTAAAAATTATATGCGTATGGACATAGGCTGCAGATTTTTCATTTGCTTTGTTTGAGTATCTTATTTTCTAAGGGGTAGGAATATGCCCTTTTAGTTTTTGTCTTATGTTATTAACTAGCTCGGTTATCCATGAAGTCAGTACCAAACCTGGAAGTAAATAATGATTTGAGTTGGTACTGAAATAGGAGACATGCTTGTCTTTAAAAGTCAAACTAATTATTCTATATTGATGTTACTTTTATGCTTTCTTGTAAAATAAACACTTTCGCTATTTATTGACTTCTGGTCATTTGGATTTTAAGGAAATTAACCCAAGAGACCATTGTGTTCTTTCCTTGCTATGGTTTTTCTGTGTTCTAACATTTGATATCTTCCAACAACTTTCTCAACTCTTTACAAACTCTTTGCAAACTTATTTTGTTAGTACCCAATGTGGATACTCCATTATAGCCAAACTAAAGTATTTGCCATACTTGTTCAAATTCCAGTCCTAAACTTACTTCCTTCAGAGATTTTTCTAGGATCATTCTATGACCATTTTTATTTCTATGCTTTGCAACCCCAGGACACTTAAATAGTTCTGTACTTTGCCATTATACATTATTAATTTTAGAGCTCTTTAGTAATTTAGACTCCACCCAGCAGGTTATGGTGGTAGAATTGGTCTATTACCAATGTTGAGAAAATTCACATTAATGAATGAAACACTTTCTAGCCTGGAAGACAACTCTGTACCTTTGAAGAGGTTCATCTTGATGGAAAGGTTCAAGAGGAATACATGGTTAACTCTCCCAGATTTGACTTGGAGAAAGAGAAATGGGTGGAGTTTAGCTCCTTGTTAGTATGAATTAGAAAAGTATAGGGGGGAGAAGAAGCCAAAATTGATATCCATTTGAACTTATTTGGGATACATGTCTCAACTAGGAATTGACTTTTTAAAACCTTCTCTTTTTAAAAAAACATAGCATGAGGGACTTCCCTGGTGGTCCAGTGGTTAAGACTCCGTGCTTCGAGCACAGGGGGCGCGGGTTTGATCCCTGGTCAGGGAACTAAGATGCTGTCCCACTGCCGCCTCCCCCCGCCAAAAAAAATAACATAGCAGGAGCATAAAATGACTTTACCCAGTTGAATTAAGCAAGTTATGCGTCTTTTTTTTTTTTTTAAACTTAAGCTTTGGAAACAAAGTCCAATAAGAGAGAGATGTGACGTTGTTATTTATACAGGTCCCCATAAACTGAATATGTACATAGTTTCATAAAGTATAAGATTATCATATATGAATTTTTTTCTTTGACATCTCTAATTTATCCCTGTGAAATATTTATGAATTTTTTACACTTAACACAGTAAGGCTGGCTAGTTTGGTCATAATCAGTACCAGTTTGGTCAAAATCAAGTAGGATGTCTGGGATAAGACTTCAATAACAGCATCATTTGCATTAGGGAGAGATAGGGCTTAGGGCTAGACATAGGTAAGATTATGAAGTGGAATTAGCATTTGATAACCCCCTCCCTTTTTTTTCTCCTATCCCATCCTCATTTTTACATCTTGATATTATTTTCCCGTGTCTGTACACTGTCTCCTGACTATCTGGTCTCAGCACCTTCTCCCTGGTTGGCACTCACCACCACTTGGCATTCTTCCATTATGTAACAGGTGTCAGGAAAGTTATCTGATTAACCTACTCTGTACTAAGTTATACTAAACTGATGTGAGGAATTATCACTGCTAAACCTGCTTGGGATTATTTCCCCCTTAACCTCCTGTATGACTCAAAATAACAGAATTTCAAGTGATGCTGTAAGAACCTTTCCTCAAATTACTCCATTAAACTTATCCTGCCTAATTTAACTGAATCTGGAAAGTGTAAGGAAGGTATCTGTGGTTCCTAGCTCCCTTTTATCACCTCATTTCTCAGGCAGTTCAACTTCTTTTGCCTGAGGGTTACCTCCCTCGTCTGTCTTACCAGATTGCTTTCTGTAACAGTATTTTGTTGTTCAAAATAAATTAATTGAGGGAGTTCCCTGTATTTTTTGAGATTCTTTGTAAGAATTGAAATGTAAGTCAGCTTCATCTTTTCTGAGTAACAACCCTCTTGTGGGGTTGCCAGACCTCTTTTTACAAAGAGGTCTGGTGCTTGGGTTTTGATTATTAGATCTAAATTTGAATCCCAGCCCTGCCACAATTCTGTACTCAAAAGTTCCATAGAGTTTAAAGAATAACTGGGATATTAACAAATATCCCAGCTGACAAAAAACAGCTGCTAATCGTTTACCACCCAGAAGCAATCACAATAATCACTTTTTCTTTTTCTTTTACTGTTTTAAAATTTGTCTATGACATTCTTAGACATGGGTTACTTGGTCAAAAAATGTGAACATTTTTGGGGATCTTGATAACTGTCAGGTTGTGTCTTTCTGGTTCTGGAGCTAATACTTTCTCATCATACGGTATTATCTCAGTATCTGGAGTTTTATTTTCTGTTCAGACAAATGTCAGATCTTTTAGCTAAAAAGAGATTCTTTCCTCTTTTGGTTCCAAAAGTCATCCATTATTTTGGATTATTTGCTAAATTATTAACTATACGGGAAAACTCCAGCCCTCACCTCACAGCAGTATCTGTGTTATTGATAAATGATCATGATATACCAGGCTGTTAGCCCTTCCTAGGTAGTTAAATGGCTCAGAGAGGATGCCTAGTACTTGCTGGTGATTGGTTGTATTCTGTCTTCTACACCTAAAATTTTGCCACAGGTAACTGCTTGGATCAACACAAAGTATGGTCCCTTTTTCCATATGTAGACATCTCTAATTTGCATCTCTGGAACTCAAGCCCTCCTTTAGATAGCCAGATATATCTTGTTGCAGAAGTAATCTTGGCTATAGAAGCAGGTGTTGATATTTCCATTTTTAAAAATGGAATCAGTCTTAAATTTTAAGACAGTAAGTAAATTGACAACGAAAACCCAACCTGGGTAAGCTACCAATAAATTGCCAAAGTGTTTAAAAGCCCGAAGTTGACAAATATAAAACCGTAATATATAATTTGTATAATATATAACTCTCAAACTTAATCTCCTCTTTGTTGAGTGGTAATGTTTCAGTATTAAAGCTGAGCTCTTTGGGAACATTGACCTTAATCTACTACTGAAAGCAGTAGGCTTTTAAGTGGACACATACACAGCCTCCATCTTAGTATCAACAAAATGCCTTATTTTTAAATTGTTGTTTTTAAACCTTAGTTTTCACTAGCTACTTCTGATAGTATAATTAGGCGTCTCTATTGTATCTTTTGTCAGAAGGCTAATTTGTGCATAAGGCTGGTTTTCATGTGTATCCTTGTACATTTGTGAATTACTGCCTTTGATTACTTTTCCATAATCTATTCTAACCTCAAGTAAGTATCTAAAAGTGATGTTTTGAGTCACAATGGTTCTTGAAAAACTGATGAGTTAAATGAGCTATAAATTTTGTTGGGAATTAAGCAAAACTGGCTTCTTTGAAGGGAATTGATTTATTCGTTGCTTTCCTCTCTGAAACGAGCAAAAATTAATTTTTAAAGAATGAAGTTGAATGTTCTATTCTATTTAATATATACATAAAAATAAAAATATATTTACCGTTTCATAGTCATAATAGTTCTACGAATTAACTTGTTTCAATCCAAGTTAACATATGTTACTAAGGCAGATTCAAATAAATGGTGCTTATGTTTAAGACACTACTAGGTGCTATAATTAAGACTTATGAGTTTCTTTCATATTTCTAACACTAATTCCAATTGTTATGTGAAATTTGATATATCATTTTCTTAATGAGATGACATTATTATTAGGATTACAAGTTTTCCAGTACTTGGGTAAAGGTGTTATTAGGCCAAATAATGAAAATCTGAAGCAAATCTTTGGTGTTTTCAGAAAATAGAACAATTTTTAATCCTAGATCCTCTTCCCTATTATGTTTTAAGGTCATTTTCTTCTAAATCCTTAGTTAGTAGGCTTTTTAGAAACACAAGTAATACTAATAGCCAGAGTATGTAATTATAATTCAAGCAGTCTTTCTGCCAAAAGGAGAAAGGAATTTTGGGGGTTTCTGAGTTATCTAGGCCGTTGCTTTCCAGATTGATTAAAATTAACAGAAAGTATTCGAATACTGTGTGGATGAATTTTTATAAACCATGCCCCTCACCCCCACACAGGTACCTGATGGGACACCTAACACTGTCTGGTTGGTTCTTTTGGGAACTTTGTATATACCAGCAATAGCTGAGAATGAATAGTTTCTCCTTGTTCCCTAACTTTCCTGCCACAATTCAAATCCTTTTCACTTTATGCTGAGACTGTTTACAATGGCTGAGATCCTCCTTTTCCTCTGCTTTCTATTTCACACCTTCACCATCACATCCTATATTCCAGCACCCATAAATAGAAGTGTTATAGAAAAACCTTTAAGACGGTAAATTATACTGTAGGTACAACGTTTATTACAGTGCATTTGTCAAACACTTATTATTATTGCTGCATCATCATTTTGCTGGAAGAAATTAATGTTGGCAGATGAAGCTATTATATAACCATTTAAATATTTTGTAAAACATTTGGCTTAACTAATACTGTACTTTTGTTTGATTTTTATCATAAATTATACAATTTGCATGATAATGAAAAATAAATGTAGACTATAGGGGGCACATTGTTACGAAACATTAGTCATATACATAATATAGGGAGCTTTTGCTTTTATTTTTAACTTCTGCAGTAGTTTTATTAATCAAGGAGTCATATGACTGGAAGTCTCAATTGAGGAGTCATCTATGCAATCTCTTAAAATCCTTACGGATGGGGAGGAATTTCAGACTTCTCCAGGTTAAATCACATTGTTAGTACTCAGTCTGGGGAGGAGAGAAGGGGAGAAATAAGGCCTTTTAATCTTCTAGACGATCAGAACTGTTGGGAGTTCTGAATGGTTGTTTCCTTTCAACTTAATATTTATTGAGCAATTGCTCTGGGAATGTGCTTGGTAAAGGCAAGTGGACCAAAAGGATGGGACTTTAGACATCATTGGTGGAGAGAAAGTCTAGAGCTATTTGGGGCCAGGAGAGTAGGGTACAGGGATAGGTCGAAGGAAACACATGAGGTTTTTGACAAAAAAAAGATTGGGCATGTCCTAAGGTGAGACTTGAAACTGTTATTTGAAGAGTGGTTAAAGAAATCTTTTAGTTTGGGAAGAGAATGAGTCTATTAGTTTCCTACTCTTGCTGTAACAAATTAACACAAATTTAGTAGCACAAAAGAACACAGGTTTATTAACTTACAGTCCTGGAGGTCAGAAGTCTAAATGTGTACACAAGGCTGTATTCCTTCTGGAGGCTCTAGGGAAGAATCTATTTTCTTGCCTTTTTCAAGCTTCTAGAGTTTGCCTGCATTCCTGGGTTCGTGGCCCCTTCCTCCATCTTTAAAGTACATCATCACTTCAGCTTCTGCTTCCTTTGTCAAATCTGCTTCTTTCTCTCTGATCCTCCTACTTCCCTCTCATAGGGACCCTTGTGGTTACTTTGGGCTCAACAGGATAATCCAGGCCAATCTCTTCATCTCAAGATCTTTAACTTAATCACATCTGCAAAGTCTCTTTGCCATGTGAGATAATACTCTGTTAGGTTTTGGAGATTAGGACATAGACATCTTTGGGGTAACCAGTATTCAGCCTACCACAACAGTCATGGGAGACTTGATAACTATATTCAAATATTTGAAGGGCTGACATGTGGAAGCTGGAAGAAGGATTAGGCCTTTTCTGTGTGGTCCCAAGGGATAGAATTAGAATTTGTGGGTGGAAATTACAGAGAGACAGATTTGTACCCACTGTAAGAGAACTTTGTAACAGAGCTGTTAGGATGGAGTGGGCAGTCTCAGAAGGCAGCATGTCCCAGACACTGGCAGTGTTGAGCAGAAGATGAAAGATCTCTTACAGGAATTGCTGCAGGTAGAATCTAAGCTTTGGCCGAATCTAGACAAGCTTTAGACCTTTGGTAGCCCTGAGATTGAGTGATTGTCTTTGCACAGTCCAGTGCTGTCAGCATTTATATATGAAACATGGTCTCTGCCTTAGCAATTCAACTTCGAGTCCATTAGTTGCTTTACTGCTTTATTGTCACTCCTTCAACACTGCAGCAAGCCCTAAAAGAGAGATTGAAAATAAGGGCTATAGATTTAGGAACTCACTGCTAAGACAGTAACCCAGTTCTGTTTGGGAAAATTTCTTGTGGATTAAATATGTTTCACTTATTTTAATAACTCCAGTTCTTTCATTCAGGTGGAAAACAAATCATTCTTAAAAAAAAACAGAATAGATGGCATTCCTAAAAACTTATATGGAAAGGAATTTGAATTTTTAATCCTGCAGTTTTCGAAATAAGAGATAAATTTTTAGAAATCATTGGTCTCATGTGAAGACTCTAGGTGAGGAATGTAGTAAGATGGAGTCAGTTTATCCGTGTTGAATATTTTATGGTTTCAATTGGAAGATCTAGTAGGTCACTTTCAGGTACACCCAAAAGCTATACTGCTGCTCAGGGAATCTAAGATAAAGGTCTGTATACTGGGGAGTAGCTTTTATGCTGGTCGTCAATGAAGATAACGTTGGGGAACCTGAGAAAGTTTGTGTACTTTTTGTTCTTTTAGACATCTCGTGTGTTTTGTACCAAATTTGTTTCCTTCATACATTTTTTTAAATGAGTGATATAGATTAAAACTTTTGGGAGGAGGGCTACTGCATTTGCTTTGAGGGGTGTTTTTGCTGGAACTGAGCTAAATTGAGCCTACTTTAGCTAGTCTGGCATAGTGCAGCATCATGGCATTTACCTTTTTTTCCTGAGGTGATTGTGCCTCGTGTTTTCTAACTAACGATCCTGTGACTGTACTAAGGATCCATAAAAGATTTCCATGGTTTCTGTAGCTTCCCCCTTATATTTCAGACCTGTCCCAGACGGTAAATATGTTTAAGGATCCTGTTAGATAAACCAAATGTTCAGTTAAAAATTCTGGGCCATTACATATGACAGGGAAAGGGAGGTAACCCTATCAGAGGGTTTGACGGGTATAAATCATTAAATTATAGCATTGGAAAGGGCTCTGAGAAATTCTTATCTAACCCTCTACTTTAAAGAGACAAATGACCTAAATTGCTGGAGTAGTTTCCTCAAGATGCACAATCTAAAACAAGGTTTCATAAATTCTGGATTTCAGGGCCTTCAAGAACCCTCTGAAGCGACATGCAAAACTTCTGTGAATGTGTCTTTTTAATGACACAAGGGTCCATAGACTTCTATTAATTCATTCATGAATTATTCCCTCCCTCCTTTCTATTCTTTAATAAGTATTATGTGTCAGGTTTGTGCTAGGCATTGGGTCTTACTCTTAATATAACATATAATTCTTTCTTTCTTTAACATCTTTATTGGAGTATAATTGCTTTACAGTGTTGTGTTAGTTTCTGCTGTATAACAAAGTGAATCAGCTATACATATACCTATATCCCCATATCTCTTCCCTCTTGTGTCTCCCTCCCTCACACCCTCCCTATCCCACCCTTCTAGGTGGTCACAAAGCACCAAGCTGATCTCCCTGTGCTATGTGGCTGCTTCCCACTAGCTATCTATTTTACATTTGGTAGTGTATATATGTCCATGCCACTCTTTCACTTCGTCCCAGCTTACCCTTCCCCCTCCCCGTGTCCTCAACTCCATTCTCTACATCTGCATCTTTATTTCTGTCCTGCCCCTAGGTTCTTCAGAACCTTTTTTAATTTTTTTAGATTCCATATATATGTGTTAGCATACAGTATTTGTTTTTCTCTTTCTGACTTACTTCACTCTGTATGACAGACTCTAGGTCCATCCACATCACTACAAATAATCAGTTTTGTTTCTTTTTATGGCTGAGTAATATTCCATTGTATATATGTGCCACATCTTCTTTATCCATTCATCTGTTGATGGACACTTAGGTTGCTTGCATGTCCTGGCTATTGTAAATAGAGCTGCAATGAACACTGTGGTGCGTGACTCTTTTTGAATTATGGTTTTCTCAGGGCATATGCCCAGTAGTGGGATTGCTGTGTCAAATGGTAGTTCTATTTTTAGTTTTTTAAGGAACCTCCATATTGTTCTCCTTAGTGGCTGTATCAATTTACATTCCCACCAACACACACTTGGCTTTTTTTTTTTTTTTTTTTTGTTTTTTGTTTTTTGTGGTACGCGGGCCTCTCACTGTTGTGGCCTCTCCCGTTGCGGAGCACAGGCTCCGGACGCGCAGGCTCAGCGGCCATGGCTCACGGGCCCAGCTGCTCCGCGGCATGTGGGATCTTCCCGGACTGGGGCACGAACCCGTGTCCCCTGCATCGGCAGGCGGACTCGCAACCACTGCGCCATCAGGGAAGCCCCAGACTTGGCTTTTTGATTTATCTGTAGCCTATAGGAAGTAACCAACCTTAAAACAGGTAAGGAACTGTAGTATTATTATAATAATGGATGCCAATAATTGTTGTAGTTAAATAAATCTCACAGGCAGTTCTGATTATTTTAGGAAAGACCTCAGAAATGGACAGTATCTGTGTGCAGTAAACCAGATATAAGGGATTATTGCTCTGTAATTACTCCTGGTCCTTTGCTTTGTGGTGTGTGTCTGGTGTCCTCCTGTCTTGTTTTCTTGTTGTACTCTACTGCCTGTAACTAACTACCTTGGCTTTTTTTGTTGTTGTTAATCTATATGTGTTTGGCTTTGGCCTTGCTTACCGATTGTCTGATTTGGTGCATTTGGTGACCTGGTTGCTGGACTGTGTGCTTCCTTAGAAGTCGTTGCTCTTGGAATTGTCCCTCCTACCAGAAGTGTGAACTGACTTTACAGCTGTAGATAAAACGTGACCTGCCCAATTCTCTCTTTACCCTTTTTATTGTCTGTAGGGAGTGAACTTAGCAATTATTGTTTTTTGATTAATTGAAATTTTTATTGAGAGAACTATAAGTTTACATATAGATTTAAGAAACAATAGAGAGGTCCCATGTACCTCTTTCCCAGCTTTCCCCAGTGGTAGCATCTTGTACAACTATAGTGCAGTATCACAATTAGGATATCAGTGTCGATCCAATCCATCAATCTCATCAGATTTCCCCAGTTTTACTTGTACTCATGTGTGTGTGAGCGTGTGTATTTAGTTCTATACAATTTTATCATTTCTGTAGGTTTGTATATCCACCACCATAGATAAGATACAGAACAGTTCCATCACAGGGATCCCTCCAATTGCCCTTTTGTAAACATACTCACCTCCTTCTGGCCCCTCCCTCTTCCTAACCCCACAACCATGACTATTTTCCATTTCTATAATTTTGTCATTTCAAAATGTTACATTAATGCAATTTGAAACTTTTGGGGGTTGGCTTTTTTCATTCAGCGTAATTTCCCAGATATTCATCCACGTTGTTGCATGTATTGATAATTCATTGCTGAGTAAGTAGTCCATGGTTTGTATGTACCACAGTTTGTTTAACCATTCACCTGTTGAAGAACATCTGGACTCATTCTAGTTTTTGGCTGTTGTGAATAAAGCAGGTATGAACATTCATGTACAAGTTTTAGTGGGAACATAAATGAAAATGTTATACTGGCCTCATAAAATGAGGTGGGAAATGTTTCTTCCTCTTCTGTTTTCTAGAACAGGGGTCCCCAACCACCGGAATCTAATGCCTGATGATCTGATCTAATAATAGTAGAAATAAAGTGCACAGTAAATGTAATGAACTTGAATCATCCTGAAACCATCCCCCGCCCTCTGTGGAAAAATTGTCTTCCACGAAACTGGTCCCTGGTGCCAAAAAGGTTGGGGACTGCTGTCTAGAGTACATTGACAAATTGTATAAAATTGGTTTTAATTTTTTCTTTAATATTTAATAAAATTCTCTAGTGAAATCGTCTAACCCTGGATATTTCTTTTTCTTTTTCTTTTTACAGCTTTTAAATTACCAATTCCATTTCCTTAATGTGTATAGGACTCTTCAGATTATCTATGTCATCTTAGTTGAGTGGTTTTGAGGGATTATTCATTTCTTCTAAATTGTTGAATTTATGAGTGTAAAGTTCTTCATAATATTTCCTTATATCCTTTTAATGGCTGCAGGATCTGTAGTGTTATCTCCTGTTTAATTCCTGATATTGGTGATTTGTGTCTTCTCTCTTTTTATTTTTATTAGTCTTCATAGGTAGAGGTTCATCAGTTTCAATGATTTTTTTCCCCCAAAGAATGTTTTTTGTTTATTTTCTCTATTGGCTGTTTCCAATGTCATTGATTTTTGCTTTTATCTTTATTTCCTTCCTGCTGCTTGCTTGCTTTGGGCTTATTTTTATTTTTTCTAGTTTCTTGGGGTAATAACTTAGATCATTGACTTTTTAAAAAAAATATTTGTTTATTTATTTGGCTGTGCCGGGTCTTCCTTGCGGCATGTGGGATCTTTTAGTTGTGGCATGTGAGCTCTTAGTTGAGGCATGTGGGATTTAGTTCCCTAACCAGGGATTGAACCTGGGCCCCCTGAACTGGGAGTGCAGAGTCTTAGCCACTGGACACCAGGGAAGTCCCTAGATTATTGATTTGAGACCTCTCCTTGTTTTGTTTTGCTTTAACTTTTTACTTTATATTGGAGTGTAGCTGATTAACAATGTTGTGATAGTTTCAGTGCACAGCAAAGCGACTCAGCCATACATATACGTGTACCAATTCTCCCCCAAACTCCTCCCATCCAGGCTGCCACATAACTTTGAGCAGAGTTCCCTGCGCTAGTACAGTAGGTCCTTGTTGGTTATCCATTTTAAATATAGTAGTGTGTACATGTTGACTCCCTAACTATTCCTCCCCCCACCCTTCCCCACTGGTAACCGTAAGTTCGTTCTCTAAGTCTGTGTGTAACCTCGTCTTTTTTTTTTTTTTTTTTGCGATACACGGGCCTCTCACTGTTGTGACCTCTCCCGTTGCGGAGCGCAGGCTCCGGACGCGCAGGCTCAGCGGCCATGGCTCACGGGCCCAGCCGCTCCGCGGCATGTGGGATCCTCCTGGACCGGAGCACGAACCCATGTCCCCTGCATCCGCAGGTGGACTTTCAACCACTGCGCCACCAGGGAAGCCCCTCGTCTTGTTTTTGATGTAAATATTTAGTGCTACACATTTTCCTGTCAGTACTGCTTTAGCTGTATCTCACATATTTTGGGATATTGTATTTTCATTTTGTTTTGTATATTTATTTTATTTTAATTTTTTTGATTTATTTTTATTGGGGTATAGTTTTACAATGTCGTGTTATTTTCTGCTGTACAGCGAAGTGGAATTCTCTGCAATATACAGCAGGTTCTTATTAGTTATCTGTTTTATACACATCAGTGTATACATGTCAATCCCAATCTCCCAAATCATGCCACCCCCCACCCCCCACCTCCCGCTTTCCCCCTTTGGTGTCCATACATTTGTTCTCTACGTCTCTGTCTCTATTTCTGCCTTGCAAACCAGTTCATCCACATATATGCGTTAATATACAATATTTGTTTTTCTCATTCTGACTTACTTCACTCTGTATGGCAGTCTCTAGGTCCATCTACGTCTCTACAAATGACCCAGTTTCATTTTGTTTTATATATTTTAAAAAGTTCCATTGACACTTCATTTTTTTTTTTTTTTTTAACATCTTTATTGGGGTATAATTGCTTTACAATGGTGTGTTAGTTTCTGATTTATAACAAAGTGAATCAGCTATACATATACATGTGCTCCCATGTGTCTTCCCTCCTGCATCTCCCTCCCTCCCACTCTCCCCCTCCCACCCCTCCAGGCTGTCCCAAAGCCCCGAGCTAATATCCCTGTGCCTTGCGGCTGCTTCCCCCCAGCTATCCACCCCACCACGTTTGTTAGTGTGTATATGTCCATGACTCTCTCTCGCCCTGTCAAAACTCACCCTTCCCCCTCCCCATATCCCCAAGTCCGCTCTCCAGTAGGTCTGCGCCTCCATTCCTGTCTTATCCCTAGGTTCTTCATGACATTTTTTCCCCTCAAATTCCATATATATGTGTTAGCATACGGTATCTGTCTTTGTCTTTCTGACTTACTTCACTCTGTATGACAGACTCTAGGTCTATCCATCTCATTACAAATATCTCAATTTCATTTCTTTTTAAGGCTGAGTAATATTCCATTGTGTATATGTGCCACATCTTCTTTATCCATTCGTCCGATGATGGGCGCTTAGGTTCTTTCCATCTCCGGGCTATTGTAAATAGAGCTGCAATGAACATTTTGGTACATGACTCCTTTTGAATTTTGGTTTTCTCAGGGTATATGCCCAGTAGTGGGATTGCTGGGTCATATGGTAATTCTATTTGTAGTTTTTTAAGGAACCTCCATACTGTTCTCCATAGTGGCTGAACCAATTCACATTCCCACCAGCAGTGCAAGAGTGTCCCCTTTTCTCCACACCCTCTCCAGCATTTATTGTTTCTAGATTTTTTGATGATGGCCATTCTGACTGGTGTGAGATGATATCTCATTGTAGTTTTGATTTGCATTTCTCTAATGATTAATGAGGTTGAGCATTCTTTCATGTGTTTGTTGGCATTCTGTATATCTTCTTTGGAGAAATGTCTGTTTAGGTCTTCTGCCCATTTTTGGATGGGGTTGTTTGTTTTTTTGTTATTGAGCTGCATGAGCTGCTTGTAAATTTTGGAGATTAATCCTTTGTCAGTTGCTTCATTTGCAAATGTTTTCTCCCATTCTGAGGGTTGTCTTTTGGTCTTGATTATGGTTTCCTTTGCTGTGCAAAAGCTTTGAAGTTTCATTAGGTCCCATTTGTTTATTTTTGTTTTTATTTCCATTACTCTAGGAGGTGGGTCAGAAAGGATCTTGCTGTGATTTATGTCATAGAGTGTTCTTCCTATGTTTTCCTCTAAGAGTTTGATAGTTTCTGGCCTTACATTTAGGTCTTTAATCCATTTTGAGCTTATTTTTGTGTATGGTGTTAGGGAGTGATCTAATCTCATACTTTTACATGTACCTGTCCAGTTTTCCCAGCACCATTTATTGAAGAGGCTGTCCTTTCTCCACTGTACATTCCTGCCTCCTTTATCAAAGATAAGGTGTCCATATGTGCATGGGTTTATCTCTGGGCTTTCTATCCTGTTCCACTGATCTATCTTTCTGTTTTTGTGCCAGTACCATACTGTCTTGATTACTGTTGCTTTGTAGTATAGTCTGAAGTCAGGGAGCCTGATTCCTCCAGCTCCTTTTTTCGTTCTCAAAATTGCTTAGGCTATTCGGGGTCTTTTGTGTTTCCATACAAATTGCGAAATTTTTTGTTCTAGTTCTGTGAAAAATGCCAGTGGTAGTTTAATAGGGATTGCATTGAATCTGTAGATTGCTTTGGGTAGTAGAGTCATTTTCACAATGTTGATTCTTCCCATCCAAGAACATGGTATATCTCTCCATCTATTTGTATCATCTTTAATTTCTTTCATCAGTGTCTTATAATTTTCTGCATACAGGTCTTTCGTATCCTTAGGTAGGTTTATTCCTAGATATTTTATTCGTTTTGTTGCAATGGTAAATGGGAGTGTTTTCTTGATTTCACTTTCAGATTTTTCATCATTAGTATATAGGAATGCCAGAGATTTCTGTGCATTAATTTTGTATCCTGCTACTTTACCAAATTCATTGATTAGCTCTAGTAGTTTTCTGGTAGCATCTTTAGGATTCTCTATGTATAGTATCATGTCATCTGCAAACAGTGACAGCTTTACTTCTTCTTTTCCGATGTGGATTCCTTTTATTTCCTTTTCTTCTCTGATTGCTGTGGCTAAAACTTCCAAAACTATGTTGAATAAGAGTGGTGAGAGTGGGCAACCTTGTCTTGTTCCTGATCTTAGTGGAAATGCTTTCAGTTTTTCACCATTGAGGATGATGTTTGCTGTGGGCTTGTCATATATGGCCTTTATTATGTTGAGGAAAGTTCCCTCTATGCCCACTTTCTGGAGGGTTTTTATCATAAATGGGTGTTGAATTTTGTCAAAAGCTTTCTCTGCATCTATTGAGATGATCATATGGTTTTTCTCCTTCAATTTGTTAATATGGTTTATCACATTGATAGATTTGCGTATATTGAAGAATCCTTGCATTCCTGGAATAAACCCCACTTGATCATGGTGTATGATCCTTTTAATGTGCTGTTGGATTCTGTTTGCTAGTATTTTGTTGAGGATTTTTGCATCTATGTTCATCAGTGATATTGGCCTGTAGTTTTCTTTCTTTGTGACATCCTTGTCTGGTTTTGGTATCAAGGTGATGGTGGCCTCGTAGAAGGAATTTGGGAGTGTTCCTCCCTCTGCTATATTTTGGAAGAGTTCGAGAAGGATAGGTGTTAGCTCTTCTCTAAACGTTTGATAGAATTCACCTGTGAAGCCATCTGGTCCTGGGCTTTTGTTTGTTGGAAGATTTTTAATCACACTTTCAATTTCAGTGCTTGTGATTGGTCTGTTCATATTTTCTATTTCTTCCTGATTCAGTCTTGGCAGGTTGTGCATTTCTAAGAATTTGTCCATTTCTTCCAGATTGTCCATTTTTTTGGCATAGAGTTGCTTGTAGTAATCTCTCATGATTTTTTTTATTTCTGCAGTGTCAGTTGTTATTTCTCCTTTCTCATTTCTAATTCTATTGATTTGAGTCTTCTCCCTTTTTTTCTTGATGAGTCTAGCTAGTGGTTTATCTATTTTGTTTATCTTCTCAAAGAACCAGCTTTTAGTTTTATTGATCTTTGCTATCGTTTCCTTCATTTCTTTTTCATTTATTTCTGATCTGATTTTTATGATTTCTTTCCTTCTGCTAGCTTTGGGGCTTTTTTGTTCTTCTTTCTCTAATTGCTTGAGGTGCAAGGTTAGGTTGTTTATTCGAGATGTTTCCTGCTTCTTAAGGTGGGCTTGTATTGCTATAAACTTCCCCCTTAGAACTGCTTTTGCTGCATCCCATAGGTTTTGGGTCGTTGTGTCTCCATTGTCATTTGTTTCTAGGTATTTTTTTATTTCCTCTTTAATTTCTTCAGTGATCACTTCATTATTAAGTAGTGTATTGTTTAGCCTCCATGTGCTTGTATATTTTACAGATCTTTTCCTGTAATTGATATCTAGTCTCATGGCGTTGTGGTCAGAAAAGATACTTGATACAATTTCAATTTTTTTAAATTTACCAAGGCTTGATTTGTGACCCAAGATATGATCTATCCTGGAGAATGTTCCATGAGCACTTGAGAAAAATGTGTAATCTGTTGTTTTTGGATGGAGTGTCCTATAAATATCAATTAAGTCCATCTTGTTTAATGTATCATTTAAAGCTTGTGTTTCCTTATTTATTTTCATTTTGGATGATCTGTCCATGGGTGAAAGTGGGGTGTTAAAGTCCCCTACTATGAATGTGTTACTGTCTATTTCCCCTTTTATGGCTGTTAGTATTTGCCTTACGTACTGAGGTGCTCCTATGTTGGGTGCATAAATATTTACAATTGTTATATCTTCTTCTTGGATCGATCCCTTGATCATTATGTAGTGTCCTTCTTTATCCCTTTTAATAGTCCTTATTTTAAAGTCTATTTTGTCTGATATGAGAATTGCTACTCCAGCTTTCTTTTGGTTTCCATTTGCATGGAATATCTTTTTCCATCCCCTTACTTTCAGTCTGTATGTGTCTCTAGGTCTGAGGTGGGTCTCTTGTAGACAGCATATATAAGGGTCTTGTTTTTGTATCCATTCAGCCAATCTGTGTCTTTTGGTGGGAGCATTTAGTCCATTTACATTTAAGGTAATTATCGATATGTATGTTCCTATTCCCATTTTCTATATTGTTTTGGGTTCGTTATTATAGGTCGTTTCCTTCTTTTGCATTTCTTATCTAGAGGAGTTCCTTTAGCATTTGTTGTAAAGCTGGTTTGGTGGTGCTGAACTCTCTCAGCTTTTTCTTGTCTGTAAAGGTTTTAATTTCTCCATCAAATCTGAATGAGATCCTTGCTGGGTAGAGTAGTCTTGGTTGCAGGTTTTTCTCCTTCATCACTTTCAGTATGTCCTGCCACTCCCTTCTGGCTTGTAGGGTTTCTGCTGAGAGATCAGCTGTTAACCTTATGGGGATTCCCTTGTGTGTTATTTGTTGTTTTTCCCTTGCTGCTTTTAATATGCTTTCTTTGTATTTAATTTTTGATAGTTTGATTAATATGTGTCTTGGCGTATTTCTCCTTGTATTTATCCTGTATGGGACTCTCTGTGCTTCCTGGACTTGATTAACTATTTCCTTTCCCATATTAGGGAAGTTTTCAACTATAATCTCTTCAAATATTTTCTCAGTCCCTTTCTTTTTTTCTTCTTCTTCTGGAACCCCTATAATTCGAATGTTGGTGCGTTTAATGTTGTCCCAGAGCTCTCTGAGACTGTCCTCAGTTCTTTTCATTCTTTTTTCTTTATTCTGCTCTGCAGTAGTTATTTCCACTACTTTATCTTCCAGGTCACTTATCCGTTCTTCTGCCTCAGTTATTCTGCTATTGATCCTATCTAGAGTACTTTTAATTTCATTTATTGCGTTGTTCATCGTTGCTTGTTTCATCTTTATGTCTTCTAGGTCCTTGTTAACTGTTTCTTGCATTTTGTCTATTCTACTTCCAAGATTTCGGATCATCCTTACTATCATTATTCTGAATTCTTTTTCAGGTAGATTGCCTATTTCCTCTTCATTTGTTAGGTCTGGTGGGTTTTTATCTTGCTCCTTCATCTGCTGTGTGTTTTTCTGTCTTCTCATTTTGCTTATCTTACTGTGTTTGGGGTCTCCTTTTTGCAGGCTGCACGCTCGTAGTTCCCGTTGTTTTTGATGTCTGTCTCCAGTGGCTAAGGTTGTTTCAGCGGGTTGTGTAGGCTTCCTGGTGGAGGGGACTAGTGCCTGTGTTGTGCTGGATGAGGCTCGGTCTTGTCTCTCTAGTGGGCAGATTCACGTCTGGTGGTGTGTTTTGGGGTGTCTGTGGCCTTGTTATGATTTTAGGCAGCCTCTCTGCTAATGGGTGGGGTTGTGTTCCTGTTTTGCTAGTTGTTTGGCATAGGTTGTCCAGCACTGTGGCTTGCTGGTCGTTGAGTGAAGCTGGGTGCTGTTGTTAAGATGGAGGTCTCTGGGAGATGTCCACCGTTTAATATTATGTGGAGCTGGGAGGTCTCTTGTTGATCAGTTTCCTGAAGTTGGCTCTCCTACCTCAGAGGCAGAGCCCTGCCTCCTGGGCTGGAGCACCAAGAGCCTTTCATCCACACGGCTCAGAATAAAAGGGAGGAAAAGTAGAGAGAATTATTAGAAGTATGAGGAAGGAAAGGAGGAAAGGAAGGAAGGAAGAAAGAAGCAAAGAAGGAAAGAAAGGAGGGAGGGAGGGAGGAAGGAAGGAAGGAAGGAGGGAAAGAAGGGGAAAATGTAGAGAGAATTATTAGAAGTTTGAGGAAAGAAAGAGGGAAAGGAGGAAAGGAAGGATGGAAGAAAGAAGCAAAGGAAAGAAAGGAGGGAGGGAGGGAGGGAGGAAGGAAGGAAAGAAGGAGGGAAAGAAGGAGAAAATGTAGAGAGAATTAGTAGAAGTTTGAGGAAAGAGAGAAGGAAAGGAGGAAAGGAAGGAAGGAAGAAAGAAGCAAAGAAGGAAAGAAAGGAGGGAGGGAGGGAGGAAGGAAGGAAGGTAGGAGGGAAAGAAGGAGAAAATGTAGATAGAATTAGTAGAAGTTTGAGGAAAGAAAGAAGGAAAGGAGGAAAGGAGGAAAGGAAGGAAGGAAGAAAGAAGCAAAGAAGGAAAGAAAGGAGGGAGGGAGGGAGGAAGGGAGGAAGGAAGGAAGGACAGAAGGAAAAAAGACAGAAAGAAAGAAGATACAGTAAAAATAAAATAAAGTATAATATAGTTATTGTACTAAAAAATATTTAGAACAAAAAAAAAAAAAGAAAAAGAAAAAAAAAAAGAACAGATAGAACCCTAGGACAAATGCTGGAAACAAAGCTATACAGAGAAAATCTTACACAGAAGCATACACATACGTGTTCACAAAGAGAGGCAAAGTGGGAAAAATCATAAATCCTGCTCCCAGAGACCACCTCCTCAACCTGGGGTGATTCGCTGTCTAAAGGAGGGAAGGAAGGAAGGAAAGAAAGAAAGAACGAAGGTAAAGTACAATAAAGTTATTACAATTAAAATTAATTATTAAGAAAAAAAATTTTTTTTTTTTTTAAAAAAAAAACATGGACGGATAGAGCCCTAGGACAAATGTTGGAAGCAAAGCTATACAGAGAAAATCTTACACAGAAGCATACACATACACGTTCACAAAGAGAGGCAAAGGGGGAAAAATCCTAAATCCTGCTCCCAGAGACCACCTCCTCAACCTGGGGTGATTTGCTGTCTAAAGGAGGGAAGGAAGGAAGGAAAGAAAGAAAGAAAGAACGAAGGTAAAGTACAATAAAGTTATTGCAATTAAAATTAATTATTAAGAAAGAAAAAAAAATTCTTTTTTTTTTTTTTAAAAAAAACCATGGACGGATAGAGCCCTAGGACAAATGTTGGAAGCAAAGCTATACAGAGAAAATCTTACACAGAAGCATACACATACACGTTCACAAAGAGAGGCAAAGGGGGAAAAATCCTAAATCCTGCTCCCAGAGACCACCTCCTCAACCTGGGGTGATTTGCTGTCTAAAGGAGGGAAGGAAGGAAGGAAAGAAAGAAAGAAAGAACGAAGGTAAAGTACAATAAAGTTATTGCAATTAAAATTAGTTATTAAGAAAGAAAAAAAATTTTTTTTTTTTTTTTTTTTAAAAAACCATGGAAGGATAGAGCCCTAGGACAACTATTGGGAGCAAAGCTATACAGAGAAAATCTTACACAGAAGCATACACCTACACGTTCACAAAGAGAGGCAAAGGGGGAAAAATCATAAATCCTGCTCCCAGAGACCACCTCCTCAATTTGGGGTGATTAGTTGTCTAAAGGAGGGAAGGAAGGAAGGAAAGAAAGAAAGAAGGAACGAAGGTAAAGTTCAATAAAGTTATTACAATTAAAATTAATTATTAAAAAAAAATTTTTTTTTTTTTTTTTAAAAAAAAAAACCCATGGACGGATAGAGCCCTAGGACAAATGGTGGAAACAAGAGTATACAGACAAAATCTCACACAGAAGCATACATGCCCACATTCACAAAAAGAGGAAAAGGGAAAAAAATCACCGATCTCGCTCCTAAATTCCCCCTCTTCAATTTGGGCTCACTCCCTGTCTATTCAGGTATTCCACAATGCAGGGCACATCAAGTTGATTGTGGAGCTTCAATCCGCCGCCTCCGCGGCTGCCGGGAGAGACCTCCCCCTCTCCTCCCTGCTCTCACAGCTCACAGGAGCTCAGCTTTGTACCCGGCCCTGCCCCTGCGCGCTGATCGCTGGAGGGCGTCTGTTTTTTTTGCTCAGACAGGACGGGGTTAAAGGAGCCGCTGATTCGGGAGCTCCGGCTCACTCAGGCCGGGGGTTGGGGGATGGGGGAAGGCGGGGGCACTGCGTGCGGGGCGGGCCTGCGGCGGCAGAGGCGGCGTGACGCTGCGGCAGAGGCCGGCGTGACGCTGCACCAGCCTGAGACCCGCCGTGCGGGAAGCTGTCCCCAGATCCCGGGAACCCGGCAGTGGCGGCCTGCACAGGCTCCGCGGAAGAGGGGCGCGGAGAGTGACCTGTGCTCGCACACAGCCCCCCTGGTGGCGGCAGCAGCAGCCCCAGCGTCTCCTGCCCGTCTCTGGGCTCCGCAGTTTCAGCCGCGGCTCGCGCCCGTCTCGGGGGCTCGCGCTTCCCGCCGCGGCTCGCGCCCGTCTCGGGGGCTCGCGCCCGTCTCGGGGGCTCGCGCCCGTCTCGGGGGCTCGCGCCCGTCTCGGGGGCTCGCGCCCGTCTCGGGGGCTCGCGCCCGTCTCGGGGGCTCGCGCCCTCAGCCGAGGCTCGCGCCCGTCTCTGGGGTTTGCGCTTTTTAGCCGCGGCTCGCGCCCTTCTCTGGAGTTCCTTTAAGCAGCGCTCTTAAACCCCTCTCCTCGCGCGCCAGGAAACAAAGAGGGAAGAAAAAGTCTCTTGCCTCTTCGGCCGGTGCAGGCTTTTCCCTGAACTCCCTCCCGGCTAGTCGTGGCGCACCAACCCCTCCAGGCTATGTTCAAGCCGCCAACCCCAGTCCTCTCCCCGCGCTCCGTCCAAAACCGAAACCCGAGCCTCAGCTCGCAGCCCCGCCCGCCCCGGCGGGTAAGCAGACAAGCCTCTCGGGTTGGTGAGTGCCGGTCGGCACCGATCGTCTGTGCAGGAATCCCCCCGCTTTGCCCTCCGCACCCGTCGCTGTGCTCCACTCCGCGGTCCCGAAGCTCCCCCCTCCGCCTCCCGCAGTCTCCGCCCGCGGAGGGGCTTCCTAGTGTGTGGAAACTTTTCCTCCTTTACAGCTCCCTCCCACTGGTGCAGGTGCCGTCCTTATTCTTTTGTCTCTGTTTTTTCTTTTTTCTTTTGCCCTACCCAGGTACGTGGGGAGTTTCTTGCCTTTTGGGAGCTCTGAGGTCTTCTGCCAGCCTTCAGTAGGTGTTCGGTAGGAGTTGTTCCACGTGTATATGTATTTCTGGTGTATCCGTGAGGAGGAAGGCGATCTCCACGTCTTACTCTTCCGCCATCTTCCCCCACTCCCCGACACTTCATTTTTAACAAATGGATTATTTAGATTATTTCAAAGTGTGTTGCTTAATTTTCACGTTTAGAGATTATCCTGTTGTTTTTCTGTTACTGATTTGTAATTTGATTCTATATGGTCAGAGAACACACTGTAGATGATTTTAATTTTCAAATATTTGTCAAAATTTATAGCCTCTTGGTGAATGTACCATGTACCATGCATGGGTGCTTGAAAAAAAATGTGTAATCTGCTGTTGTTGGATGAGGTGTTCTATTTGTTTAAGTCAGTTAGATCCTGATTAATTTTGGTTGTTCAGATCTGCTACAGCCTTGGTGATTTTCTTTCTGGTAGTTCTGTCAGTTGCTGAGGGTGGGATATTGAAGTTTCCAACTATAATTGTGGATTTTTCTCTTTCATTTTCAGATCTGTCAGGTTTTGCTTCCTGTATTTTGAAGCTCTGTTTTTTGGTACATGCACATTTAGGATCATTATGTTTTCCTGGTAGATTGATATTTTTATCTTTTTAAAAAATGTATTTATTTAATTTATTTATTCTTGGCTGCATTGGGTCTTTGTTGCTGCGCGTGGGCTTTCTCTAGTTGCAGTGAGCGGGGGCTACTCTTTGTTGTGGTGTGCAGGCTTCTCATTATGGTGGCTTCCCTTGTTGTGGAACACAGGCTCTAGGTGCACGGGCTTCAGTAGTTGTGGCACGCGGGCTTCAGTAGTTGTGGCTTGTGGGCTCTAGAGTGCAGCGTCAGTAGTTGTGGTGCACGGGCTTAGTTGCTTCGCAGCGTGTGGGATCTTCCCGGACCAGGGCTTGAACTCGTGTCCCCTGCATTGGCAGGCAGATTCTTAACCACTGTGCCACCAGGGAAGTCCCGATATTTTAATCTTTACGTAATATCCCTCTTTGTCTTCTGAAATTTTCATTGCTCTGAAAGTCTCCATCAGATATTGATACAGTCATTACTGCTTTTTAAAAAAATTAATGTTTTGGGCTTCCCTGGTGGTGCAGTGAGAGCAACCACTACAAAAATACATATATATGTATTCAGTCTCCTGGTATGAACATTTTACCACTTTTGAGTAAAGTGTGAATAATATGTTACACTTGTTAGGAAAGTGTGAAAACCTGACTTCCATTTAGGTTCCTTTACCTTCCTCATGTTTAAATATTAGACACCAGATGGCATTACAATTTTTGTTTCAATCCTCAAATATGATGTAGAAAACCCATGAGAAGGATAGTCTATTGTATGTACTCATATTTCTGCTCTTTCTGTTATTCTTTCTTCTTTATGCTCCAAGATTCCATTATTTCCTTTTTTATCATTTCCTTTCTGTTTTGAGAACAACTTTTAGCCCTTCTTTAAGGATATATCTGCTCGTGACAAATTCTTTTAGAAAATCTTCTTTCTTTGATGATGTCATTTTTCCATTTCATTCCTGAGGGATAGTTTCTCTGGATATAGAATTTGTGGTTGACAGTTCTTTTCTTTGGTGCTTGATAAATGATGTGTGTTCTTTCCTTTTGGTCTCCGTGGTTTTAGATGAGAAATCCACTGTCATTCAAACTGGTGTTCCTCTTTAGATAATGCATGTTTTTCTCTTGCTGCTTTCCAGATGTTTTCTTTGTCTTTAGTTTGCAGAAGGTTAATTATGATTTGTTTTGCCATGTATTTCCTTTGGTTTATCCTGTTTGGTGTTTGCTCAGTTTCTTGCATCTGCACATTTGTTTGGTTTGCCAGTTTGAGGGCGTTTTTGGCCATTATTTCCTTGAATACTCTTTCAGTTCTATTCTCTTTTCTCCTCTCCTTCTGGGACTCTGCTGATACAAATGTTGGTTCTTTAAGAGTCCTGTAGGTTCCTGAGGGTTTGTTCAGTTGTGTTCAGTCTATTTTCTCTGTTCCTGAGATTGGTTAAATTCTACTCTTCCTTTTTTCAAGTTTACTGATTCTATCCTCTGTCATTTCCACTGTGCTATTGAGCCTATCCAGAGAGTATTTCTTTCTTTCTTTCTTTTTTTTTGTTTTTTAGAGAAGTTTTACAATTACAGAAAAATTGAGTGAAAGTACAGAGTACCCATATACCAGAGAGTACTTATTTCTATCAATGTATTTTTTTGGTTCTGTGATTTCCATTTAGTTCCTTTTTATAAGTTCTATTTTTTTACTCATTATAATTTTTAAAAATTGAGGTATAATTGACACATAATGTTATGTTAATTTCAGGTATACAGTATAATGATTCTATAATGATTCTATATGTGTATACATTGCGAAATGATCACCACAATAAGTCTAGTTAACGTCTGTCATCTTACATTGTTACAAAAAAATTCTTTTTCTTGTATGAGACCTTTAAGATCTACTCTCTTAACAGCTTTCACCTTTCAAATATGCAATACAGTATTATTAACTACAGTCCCCATACTATACATTACATCCCCATGACTTATTTATTTTATAACTGGAAGTTTGTACCTTTTGACCCCCTTTGCCCATTTCTCTGATCCCCAACCCTTCTTCTGGCAAGCACAAATCTGATCTCTGTTTCTAGGAACTTGGTGTTTTTGTTTTCAGATTCCACATACAAGTGAGATCATAAGTATTTGTCTTTGTCTGACTTAATTCACTTAGCATAATGCCCTTGAGGTTCATCTGTGTTACCACAAATGGTAAGATATCATGCTTTTTTATGACTTAATAATATTCCATTGTATATATATGCCACATTTTCTTTATCCACTCATCATTAATTGATACTTAAGTTGTTCCCATATCTTGGCTGTTGTAAATAATGCTGCAGTGAACATGGGGGTACATATATCTTTTTGAATTAGCATTTTTCTTTTCTTCAGATAAATACCCAGAAGTGGAATTGCTGGAGTACATGGTAGTTCTATTTATTTTATATTTATATATATATATATATAATGTAAATAAATAAATATTTAGTATAATTATTTACCTGTATATATATTTGTTGAGGTTTTTGCTTTTCATTTGTTTCAATAGAATATGAAATTGATTACTGAAGCATTTTTATGACCACTGCTTTACCTTTCCTGTCAGATAATTCCAACATCTGATTCACCTTTGTATGGATGGCACTTTATTGTCTTTTCTCATTTGAGTTGTGATGTTCTTGTTTTTGGAATGACGGGTTTTTTTTTTTTTTTTTATTGCATTCTGGCCTTTTTGTCTATTGTGTTGGATATTCTGAGTCCTATTTAAGTCTTTTGTTTTAACAGGTAGTTATCCTGTTAAGGTTTAGAATGGCATCCTGCTTCCTTTTGTGGGCTGTGATCCCAGTGATAGCTTAATTTTTAGAACCTTTGTGGTGTTATTTTGTTCTGCTTAGTTTATCTGGTACCACTGGAGCTCCCACTGGTTCCTGCTGGTGCTGCTAGAAGAGGTGGAAAGGCTTTCTCTAGGCTGGGCTACCTCATGTCTCTGTATGGAAGAGGGGCGTTTCAGGCCTGTGGGGCCAAAGACTGCCCCCCAGGCTGGTCACTTCTTGTGGTGAAATTTTTCTTGCCAGTGCCATTTGGACATCCAGTTATCTCTCAGTAGGACAGGGAAGTCTCAGGTTTTTAGAAGGAGATTGCTTCCCCAGACTGCTTCTTCTTAGTGGGACTCCCAGTCATACCCCTTTGCTTTTGGTGGCGGGGCTTATCAGGCACTGTTGGAGAGATTCTTGTTCAGTCCTGGAGAGGAATGAGCCTGCTGGTCTGCCTTCTATGCTAGATTGGGTATTGGGACATGTCAGGACTGGGTTGCTGTCTTCTGTTGGGTGGGGGGCACATCAGATACCCTGCCTCTGTGTTGTTTCTCTAGTCTCAGGATCCCAAACCCATATGCCTTCCTTTTACCACCTTCCAAAGTCTCTTTGGGTTGTCTTTTCCACTATTTTTAGGGTTTATAGTTGTACTTACAGGGGAGGAGCAGGGAGAAACTGGTCTAGGCCATCTTGTCTGGACTGAAAGTCCTAACTATGTTTTAAAATGTTTAAAAATTTAAATTTACGTTTACTTTAACAGAGAATACCTTTTGTTTGAAGATATCTTACTTCTTATATACTGGCTTCAACAATGACCTTATGTGATCATATAAAGGTTGATTTTGTGTACATTACTTTTACTTTGCCAACCAGGAATATATATATATGGGTATTTCTACAGTGAATCAAAATTGGGTGAATAAAATTTTTGTTTTTTGAATGGGTAAACTGCCGTTGTGTTCAATCAACTCCATTTATTGAAAAGCTTTTCCCCACCACACTTGCAATATAATTTTTCTTATAAATCAGATATCTAGGAGTGAGTCTTTTTCTGAACACACTATACCAGCGCTGACAGTAGACATATAATGCAAGTCACAAATGTGAGACATACGTGTAACTATAAGTTTTTTGTAGCCACATTAAAAAAGGTAAAAAGAAACTGATGAAATTTATTTTAATAATATATTTTATTTAACTAAGTATATAAAAATGTTAACAAGTAATCAATATGAAATTATTGAAGTACTTTACATTTTTTGGTACTGTGTCTTTGATATCTGGCATATATTTTACATTTACAGCAGATCTCAATTCAGACACAAAATTGTCATCAGAAATACTTGATCTGTACCTAGGTTTCAGAAAATTTACAGTTGAAAAAGTAGATTCACATACCTCAGTTAGTCCAAACCGTGGTTAAAAGTTTTCCAGTAACTGCTCAGTTATCAGTTCTTGAATTTAAATTCATTAAAATAAAAGAAATTCAAAATTTAACTCCTGAATTGCACTAGCCACATTTCAGGTGCTCAGTAGTCATATGTGTCTGGTGGCTACTGTATTGGACAGTACAGCTCTATTCAGTTCTGTTTTTCTATTGTCTGTCCTCGCTCCAGTAACATATTGTCTTAATTTACTATAACTGTATAATAAGTCTTGATATCTGGTGGTATAATGTCTTCCAACTTTATTCTTGGCTATTATTAATCCTTCAAACTGGCATGTGAATTTTAGAATCACCTTGTCAACTTCCAGTAGCATTTTTTTCCCCACAGTTCCTGCCATTCTCAATGTTATCTGCATATATGATGACAAGAAAAATGAAGCCATATTGAGATATGGAGGTTGGCTAGTTAGTTGCCTTGGTCCTTTTCCTAGCTAAGCAACTGGTTCTGAAACATCAGCATCACTGTTCCTGCCAATTCATTATCTGCACCTCTGCAAATTATAAAATATAATATGAAGTGACATGGGCTTTTCAAGATCATTGTGAATATCAGTTATTCAAGTCATAAATCAGATATGACTTTAAAAATATAATACAGAATATGAAAAAAAAATAAATTTATGTCCTCTTATTTTATTAGAGAGTGGAACCTAATGAGGTGTTAGGACCAGAGAAGAGGTTGGAGTAGTTTGATGGTACTGGAAATTACACACTTCTCTATACTATTTCTAGTACTAAGCACAGGGCCTGACGTATAGTAGGCATTCAAATATTTGAATAAATAAATGGAGACAATATACTTTGAACTCTCCAATCAGATGTGGAGCCATTATACTTATTGACAAGCTAGGCCCTCTACTACTGCAAACTGACCTTTTTTCATTAAAATGGCTGAGTAATATTATACAAGGTAATATATGGCATTTAAGCTTTGTGGCATTTCTTTAATATGTGAAAAGAGGTGTTTGGGGACATAATTATAATAGAATTACTATATAATTTGGTGTAACTCATGAAGCATGATGTATGATGAGAAAGTGAATTGCTCTGATTTGAATAGAACACTATTAAAGTAAATCATCTCATGTGTTTTAAACAGGTCCCAAATTGTAGTCACACAAGACCAGTTATCTGGCTAATTGTTCTAATCCAAACATTGCCACATTTAAATCTTTGATTTCATCACCACCCCTGTGAACTAACTTATTAAATTCTTATATCCAAGAAATTTTTCTGTTGGAATAGAGTATCCTAAAGTAATTTCCACACAGTTCTTTTAAGTTAGAAAATGTTTTAAAACTCAATGTGGCTATGGTATTAGGTTGAGCAGTCAAGAAAACATCCACTGGGTTTCAGGTTGAGCAGTCAAGAAAGCATTCATTGGATTTCTTTTTCTGACAATATGACTGCCTGAATCTTCAAGTTATAAAACATTTAAAACATGCTTGTTTAAAAAAAAGAAAAAGCATGACAACAGAAAGTCATTTTAAATGAATGGATGAGTTTGCAAAAAGGAGCAAACAGTATATCAGGAAAGTTAAGATGGCTTTGAAGCCACTGGATACCTGGGGAACATATACAGACCTAGGTGACCTATAGCTTTATAGCATAGAGAGGCTGGGGAGTAAGATGTGGGCTTCCACAGGTTGAGAAGCCAGACTGGAGGCTACTTTAGGGAAAGGGCAAGCCAGTATAAAGCAAAAAAAAAAAAAAGTACTTACCGTGCAGAAGTAGGCAGAGAAAATGTTCTCCCTGGCTTTGGCTCTGAATAGAGGTTAAAAGCAAAAAAATTCTCCCCTGAGAATTTGTGGCTGCTTATTCGCCCTCATATGTGCACTTGGAGTTAAATTAATGCTGTTTGCATGATCTGAGAAAGCCTACACAAGAATTATTTTAACACAGACCTGGGTCTTTAATGCTCCAGGTGCTTGGCAGAACCATCCTTAAGTCCTATCTGGAAGTAAACATCTTAAACCCAGTTGCAAAGAATTGCCACAGAGATACATAAAATCCAAGCACACAATCAGAACTTACTGTCATAACAAGCCACCATGAGTGAGGGTCAGTAAGAACACCATACCAAAAGACCAAACCCAATAGACTTCAGTTATTGGAATATAAGTGTGGTTTTTGAAAGGAGTATTTTAGTATTATTAAAGAAATAAAAGGAGAAATTGAAAACATCATAAGGAGCAAGTGATTTTTATTGACCAGGCAGTTTTGAAAATGAACCAAATAGAAATTATAGAAATGTAAAATGAAAAACAAATTTTTAAAAATCAATAGTAAGGTTAAATAGGAGATTAGACACAGCAGAAGATGAGTAGAAGGTAGTTCTGAAGCTAATACACAGAAGGCAGCATAGAGGCAGAGGGATGGAAATTGTGATAAAAAGTATAAGAGACATAGGGAATAAATTAAAGATGATAGAGGGAGAATGGGGAAGAGACAATATTTGACGTGATTAATGGCTGAAATTTTTCTAGAAAAAAGATCCTAATCTTCACATTTTAGAAGCCCCCCAAATACAAAGAAATCCATACCTGGACACATGGACTCATTGTAGTGAAATGCAGAACAGTAAAGGCAAAGACAAAGGTCTAATAATAGAAACCTGATACAGGGAAAAAATCAAAATGCTGAAAGAAAATAAGGGCCAATCGAGAATTGTATTTCTAGTGAAACAATCTTTCAAACATGAAGGCAAAATATATTTTCAGATAAACAAAAACAGGGAGTTTACCTGTTTACTTAAAACCTCTCTCCTCCAAATAACTTTGAATGATTTACTTCTGATCTTAGAAGGAAGGTTTGACGTGTAAGAAAGAGCATGATGAAGTAAAATGGTAGATATGGGGATAAATCTGAACGTACATTAATGATGTAAAACAAAAATATTTAATTTGTGGAGTTTAAAAGACCTCAATAATATCAGAGTTGTTAAATACCGTGTTACAATTTGATGTAAATGGGAAGGAGATAACTAGATTTAAAACCTCTTCAGGCCCTTGTATTGTTTGAGAACAAGCTAAAAGATGGAATTTCTGTAAATATGAAAGTTAAAAATGAAAGCTTAACATTTAAAAGAATGAAAACAGTAGATGTCTTCTAAATGAGGAAAGAAAAAATATGAAGAAAGAGCTAATTAGTTTAACAAAAGGCAAGAAAAAGAAAAAAGAAACAAAATGTGAGAAAAATAAAGAGCACAAAGTAAAGTGGTAGAAATAAACCCAAATATCAGTAATCAAATTAAGTATTAATGGACTCAATTCTTAACTTAAAAGACACAGGTCAAACTGAAAAGGAAAACAAAATCTAGCTACATGCTGTTGATAAGAGAACACTTGAAGGATAAGGACAGAAAAAAGTTGAAGGTAAACAATGGAAAAAATAGGGAAGTACTAACCAAAATATTTTTTGGGTAGTGATGATATTGACAGACTGAATAGATTTTATGGCAAAATATTATTAGCATCTGAGAGGGGCTCTATATAATGATAAAATGTAGATTGTACTAGGATGCTATTTCTAAGTTTGTATGAACCTTATAGCTTAACTCCAAACTCTAAAGAAAAAAAAAATTGAATGAACTACCAGAAAATTTGGACAAATACATCATCATAGTAGGAAATTCTCATATACCTCTCTCGGTAACTCTTAGATTCAGAAAACAAAAGTAAATAAAGTTATAGAAGATGGAACATAATTAACAAATTTGATTTGGTGAATGTGTATGGAACCCTGTTCCCAACAATTGCAAAATATACTTTTTTATTTTCTGCACATATTGAATATTCATGAAAATTGACCATGCTTTAGGCCAGGGGTTTGCAAACTTTTGGTAATGGGCACATAGTATGTATTTTCTGCTTTGTGGGTCATATGGTCTTTCTTGCAACTATTCAGCTCTGCTATTATAGATTGAAAGCAACTGTAGACAGTATGCAAACACATGAGTGTGACTATATTCCAATAAAGTTTTATTTATAAATACAGGTGACTAGCTGGATTTGGCCTATAGGTCTTAGTTTGCCAGCTTCTGCTCAAGGCCATAAAAGTCTCAATAAATTTCCCTATCATGCAGACTACATTTTCTAACTGAAGTGCAATGAAGTTGGAAAAATCAATGATCTCCTCTCCACACCAACATATTCAATGCATATGTATAGGGGGAAAAGTCTTCTTAACTCCTTGATGAAAAGAAATCAAAATGGAAATTTAGAAAGTACTTAGCACTGAATATTAATGAAACTACTATAAATTAAAGTTTGTAGAATGCAGCTAAAGTGGTGTTCACAGGAAGATTTATAACCTTAAAGGAGTATAAGAAGAAAGGCTGAAAATTAATGTGCCAGTAATAAGCATGTGACATAATAAATTAAAAAAACAAAGAAAATTAGAATAAATTCAAGCAAGGTAGAAGGAAGGATATAATAAAGACAAAAGCAGAAGTCAATGAATGAGATAAAACCCAGCAAATCCAAAGTTGTTTTTCAAAGAAGACATTAATAAAAAAATATTAGGAATGAAAAATGGGATATAATGATGCTACAGATATTAAAGAAATAAGAGAGTTCTGTGAACATTTTTATGCTACAGAATTTGAAAATTTAGATGAAATGAACAAGTTCCTAGAAGAATGCAGCTTATCAAAATTGACTGAAGATATTAAAAAAACAACAGTTTGAGTAAAGAAATTAGGTCAGCAATATGAGATCTTCCTAAAAGAAAATAGGCTCAGACAGTGTTTCAAACATTAAAGTAATGATAATTCTAGTGGCATACAAACTTAGTAGAAACAAAAATAAAAACCTCTTCTATGAGATTAGTATATTCTGAATACTAAAACCAAATAAGGACAATGTGAGAGGAAAATTACTGGACCATTTCATTTATGAATGTACATTCAGAATTCCCAAACAAAATATTAGCAAACTAAGCAATGGTATAAAAGAAAGATAAGTCCAGCTTGTTCATGACTAGCCAAGAATACAAAGGTATTGTAGCATCTCAACAGATATAGAGAAAGCATTTGATAAAATTCACCAGTATCCATTCAGGGTAAAAATTCTTAACAAATGTGGAATGGAAGGAAACTTTCTTAACCTGTTGTAATTCACTAAAAACCTACAGCAAGACACTCAATATTGAAATAGAGGCACTTAAAAAAAAAATCAGAGACATAACAAAGATGCTCATCACCACTGCTTCTACTATATATTGGAAGTTATAAATTATTTATAAAGTATAAATGTATAAATTAGTTATGAGTTAGGAAAAATATCTTTTTCAGTTGGAAATTCTAGCCAACTTGATGAGACAAGACAGAGAATGAAAGGTCTAAGAATTGGAAAGGAGGAAACAAAACGGTCATTATTTGTAGATGATAGCATTGTCTACATAGAAAATTCCAAGGAGTTTGCAGAAAAATTATTAGTTTAAGTTGTTAGTTGTAAAGTAACAACTGGAAATGAATAGCATTTAAATAAGCCAGAGAGGAGATTGATTGAAGATGGCGGAGTAGCAGGATGTGCTCTCACTCCCTCTTGCAAGAACACCGGAATCACAACTAACTGCTGAACAGTCATCAACAAGAAGACACTGGAATTCACCAAAAAATGTACCCAACATCCAAAGACAAAGGAGAAGCCACAGTGAGATGGTGCGAGGGGCGCAATCACAATAAAATCAAATCCCATAACTGCTGGGTGGGTGCCTCACAAATTGGAGAACACTTATACCACAGAAGTCCACCCACTGGAGTGAAGGTTCTGAGCCCCACGTCAGGCTTCCGAACCTGGGGTTCCGGCAACTGGAGGAGGAATTCCTAGAGAATCAGATTTTGAAGGCTAGCGGGATTTGATTGCAGGACATCGACAGGACTAGGGGAAACAGAGACTCCACTCTTGGAGGGCACACACAAAGTAGTGTGCACCTCAGGACCCAGGGGAAGCAGCAGTGACCCCATAGGAGACTGAACCAGACCTACCTGCTGGTGTTGGAGGGTATCCTTCAGAGGCGGGGGATGGTTCTGTCTCACTGTGAGGACAGGGACACTGGTGGCAGAAGTTCTGGGAAGTACACCTTGGCATGAGCCCTCCCAGAGTCTGCCATTAGCCCCACCATAGAGCCCAGGTAGGCTCCAGTGTTGGGTCGCCTGAGGCCAAACAACCAACAGGGAGGGAACCCAGTCCCACCCATCATCAGTCAAGCAGATTAAAGTTTTACTGAGCTCTGCCCACCAGAGCAACAGCCAGCTCTACCATCACCAGTCCTTCCCATCAGGAAACTTGCACAAGCCTCTTAGACAGCCTCATCCACCAGAGGGCAGACAGCAGAAGCAAGAAGAACTATAATCCTGCAGCCTATGTAACAAAAACCATATTCACAGAAGGATAAACAAGATGAAAAGGCAGAGGGCTATGTACCAGATGAAGGAACAAGATAAAACGTCAGAAAACAACTAAACGAAGTGGAGATAGGCAACCTTCCAGAAAAAGAATTCAGAATAATGATAGTGAAGATGATCCAGGACTTCGGAAAAAGAATGGAGGCAAAGATCGAGAAGATGCAAGAAATGTTTAACAAAGACCTAGAAGAATTAAAGAACAAACAAACAGAGATGAACAGAACAATAACTGAAATGAAAAATACACTAGAAGGAATCAACAGCAGAATAACTGAGGCAGAAGAACAAATAAGTGACCTGGAAGATGGAATGGTGGAATTCACTGCTGTGGAACAGAATAAAGAAAAAAGAATGTAAAGAAATGAAGACAGCCTAAGAGTACTCTGGGACAACATTAAACGCAACAACATTCGCATTATAGGGGTCCCAGAAGTAGAAGAGAGAGAGAAAGAACCTGAGAAAATATTTGAGGAGATTATAGTTGAAAACTTCCCTAACATGGGAAAGGAAATAGCCACCCAAGTCCAGGAAGTGCGGAGAGTCCCATACAGGATAAACCCAAGGAGAAACACGCCAAGACACATAGTAATCAAACTGGCAAAAATTAAAGACAAAGAAAAATTATTGAAAGCAGCAAGGGAAGAATGACAACATACAAGGGAACTCCCATAAGGTTAACAGCTGATTTCTCAGCAGAAACTCTACAAGCCAGAAGGCAGTGGCATGATATACTTAAAGTAATGAAAGGGAAGAATCTACAGCCAAGATTACTTTACCTGGCAAGGATCTCATTCAGATTCGATGGAGAAATCAAAAGCTTTACAGATAAGCAAAAGCTAAGAGAATTCAGCACCATCAAACCAGCTCTACAACAAATGCTAAAGGAACTTCTCTAAGTGAGAAACACAAGAGAAGCAAAGGACTTACAAAAACAAACTCAATACAATTAAGAAAATGATACTAGGAACATACATATCGATAATTACCTTAAGCATGAATGCATTAAATGCTCAAACCAAAAGACACAGGCCTGCTGAATGGATACAAAAACAAGACCCATATATATGCTGTCTACAAGAGACCCATTTCAGACCTAGGAACACACACAGACTGAAAGTGAGGGGATGGAAAAAGATATTCCATGTAAATGGAAATCAAAAGAAAGCTGGAGTAACAATACTCATATCAGATAAAATAGACTTTAAAATAAAGAATGTTACAAGAGACAAGGAAGGACACTACATAATGATCAAGGGATCAATCCAAGAAGAAGATATAACAATTATAAATATATATGCACCCAACATAGGAGCACCTCAATACATAAGGCAACTGCTAACAGCTCTAAAAGAGGAAATCGACAGTAACACAGTAATAGTGGGGGACTTTAACACCTCACTTACACCAATGGACAGATCTTCCAAACAGAAAATTAATAAGGAAACACAAGCTTTAAATGACACAATAGATCCGATAGATTTAATTGATATTTATTGGACATTCCATCCAAAACCAGCAGACTACACTTTCTTAAGTGCACGCAGAACATTCTCCATGATAGATCACATCTTGGGTCACAAATCAAGCCTCAGTAAACTTAAGAAAATTGAAATCATATCAAGCATCTTTTCTGACCACAACGCTATGAGATTAGAAATGAATTACAGGAAAAGAAAAGTAAAAAACACAAACACATGGAGGCTAAACCATATGTTACTAGATAACCAAGAAATCACTGAAGAAATCAAAGAGGAAATCAAAAAATACCTAGAGACAAACGACAAAACGTGACATTCCAAAACCTATGGGATGCAGCAAAAGCAGTTCTAAGAGGGAAGTTTATAGCTATACAAGCCTACCTCAAGAAACAAGAACAGTCTCAAATACACAATCTAACCTTACATCTAAGGGAACTAGAGAAAGAAAAACAAAACCTGATGTTAGCAGAAGGAAAGAAATCATAAATATCAGAGCAGAAAAGAATGAAATAGAAAAAAAGAAAAAAATAGCAAAGATCAATAAAACTCAAAGCTGGTTCTTTGAGAAGATAAATAAAATTGATAACCCATTAGCCAGACTCATCAAGAAAAAGAGGGAGAGGATTCAAATCCATAAAATTAGGAATGAAAAAGGAAAAGTTACAACAGACAGTGCAGAAATACAAAGCATCCTAAAAGACTGCTACAAGCAACTCTATGCTAATAAAGTGGACAACCTGGAGGAAATGGACAAATTTTTAGAAAGGTATAACCTTCCAAGACTGAACCAGGAAAAAATAGAAAATATGAACAGACCAATCAGAAGTAATGAAATTGAAACTGGGATTAAAAATCTTCCAACAAACAAAAGCACAGGACCAGATGGCTTCACAGGTGAATTCTATCAAACATTTAGAGAAGAGCTGACACCTATCCTTCTCAAACTCTTCCAAAAAATTGCAGAGGAAGGAACACTCTGAAACTCATTCTGTGCAGCCACCATCACCCTGATACCAAAACCAGACAAAGATGATCCAAAAAAAGAAAATTACAGACCAGTATCACTGATGAATATACATGCAAAAATCCTCAGCAGAATACTAGCAAACAGAATCCAACAGCACATTAAAAGGATCATACACCATGATCAAGTGGGATTTATCACAAGGATGCAAGGATTCTTCAGTGTATGCAAATCAGTCAATGTGTTACACCATATTAGCAAACTGAAAAATAAAAACCATATGATCATCTCAGTAGATGCAGAAAAACTTTTTGACAAAACTCAACACCCATTTATGATAAAAACTCTCCAGAAAGTGGGCATAGAGGGAACCTACCTCTATATAATAAAGGCCATATATGACAAACCCACAGCAAACATCATTCTCAATGGTGAAAAACTGAAAGCATTTCCTCTAAGATCAGGAACGAGTCAAGGCTGTCCACTCTCACCACTATTATTCAACATAGTTTTCGAAGTCCTGGCCACGGCAATCAGAGAAGAAAAAGAAATGAAACGAATACAAATTGGCAAAAAAGAAGTAAAACTGTCACTTTGTAGTATAGACTTCAGACTATACTACAAAGCTACAGTAATCAAGACAATATGGTACTGGCACAAAAACAGAAATATAGACCAATGGAACAAGATAGAAAGCCCAGAGATAAACGCACGCACCTATGGTCAACTAATCTATGACAAAGGAGGCAGGAATATACAATGGAGAAAATACAGTCTCTTCAATAAGTGGTGCTGGGAAAACTTGACAGCTACATGTGAAAGGATGAAATTAGAACACTCCCTAACACCATACACAAAAATAAACTCAAAATGGATTAGAGACCTAAATGAAGACTGGACACTATAAAACTCTTAGAGGAAAACCTAGGAAGAACACTCTTTGACATAAATCGCAGCAAGACCTTTTTGCATCCACCTCCTAGAGTACTGGAAATAAAAACAAAAATAAACAAATGGGACCTAATGAAATTTAAAAGCTTTTGCACAGCAAAGGAAACCATAAACAAGACGAAAAGACACCCCTCAGAATCAGAGAAAATATTTGTAAACGAATCAACGGACAAAGGATTAATCTCCAAAATATATAAACAGCTCATGCAACTGAATATTAAAAAAACAAACAACCCAATACAAAAATGGGCAGAAGACCTAAATAGACATTTCTCCAAAGAAGGCATACAGATGGCCAAGAAGCACATGAAATGCTGCTCAACATCACTGATTATTAGAGAAATGCAAATCAAAACTACAGTGAGGTATCACCTCATACCAGTTAGAAAGGGCATCATCAGAAAATCTATAAACAACAAATGCTGGATAGGGTGTGGAGAAAAGGGAACCAACCCTCTTGCACTGTTCTTGGGAATGTAAATTGATACAGCCAGTATGGAGAACACTATGGAGGTTCCTTAAAAAACTAAAAATAGAATTACCATATGACCCAGCAATCCCACTACTGGGCATATACCCAGAGAAAACCATAATTCAAAAAGACGCATGCATCCCAATGTTCCTTGCAGCACTATTTACAGTAGTCAGGTCATGGTAGCAACCTAAATGCCCATCGACAGATGAATGGGTAAAGAAGATGTGGTACATATATACAATGGAATATTACTCAGCCATGAAAAGGAACGAAATTGGGTCATTTGTAGAGACATGGATGGATCTAAAGACTGTCATACAGAGTGAAGTAAGTGAGAAAGAGAAAAATAAATATTATATATTAACACATATATGTGGAACCTAGAATAATGGTACAGATGAACCGGTTTGCAGGGCAGAAAGTGAGACACAGATGTAGAGAACAAATGTATGGACACCAAGGGGCGAAAGTGGTGGTGGATGGTGGTGGTGGTGTGCTGAATTGGGAGATTGGGATTGACATGTATACATTGATGTGCATAAAATGGATGACTAGTAAAAAAAAAGTAATGACGTACTTGAAAAAGAAAAAAGCCAGAAACCAAAAAAAAATGTTTTAAATATAACATTTATAATTCCACAAAAAGAAATGTAGATATAAGTTAAACTGAAATGTATAAGACCTTCACAGAGACGGTAAGATTTTATTGAATGAAAATAAAAAGTCATAAATAAGTAGATCGTGTTTATGGATAGGGAGACTGCATAACATATTTAAGTCAGTTCCTCACAAATTGATTTAAAAATTCATGTAGTTTCATTCAAAATTCCAGTAGTTTTTAAAATGAAATTTTAAAACTTATGTTAGAATTTGCAAAGGACAAGTTATCCTAGAAATATGAAGAACATATTGGGGCAAGGGCTTGGTCTACACTGTGTAATTTAATAGTTACTGTCGATAGTTTGTAATTTGACAGTATGGTAGTAGTATAGCGATAGATAAATAGACCAATGAAGCAGAATAGAGGAACAGAAATAGACCTTGATGGGAAGTTAATATATATATGTCAGAGTGACATTGCACATTAGGGGGAAAAGGATAAACTGTTCACTATTTATTGCTGGAATCATTGGTTATCTATACTGGAAGAAATGAAATGGGATCTCAACCTCATACTCTATACAAATCAAGTTCAGGCAAATTAAAGGCTTAATAAAAATAGCTAACACTTATGTAGTGTTAAGTATATACTTGACCTTGTTCTAGCACTTTACATACATTTACTTCTTTAATCACCACATTTACCTTTAATGGTAGGGGCTATTATTATCTCCTTTTTTTATACGAGGAAACTGAGGCGAGCACAGAGAGATCAAGAAATTTTGCCAGGGTCACAGTAGCAGAGTTACATTTGAACCCAAGTAAGTCTGGCTCTGTTGTGTGCGTTTTTTTTGTTGTTGTTGTTGTTTTGCGGTACGTGGGTCTCTCACTGCTGTGGCCTCTCCCATTGCGGAGCACAGGCTCCGGACGTGCAGGTTCAGCGGCCATGGCCCACGGGCCCAGCCGCTCCGCGGCATGTGGGATCTTCCCGGACCGGGACACGAACCCGTGTCCCCTGCGTCGACAGGAGGACTCTCAACCATTGCGCCACCAGGGAAGCCCTGTTGTCTGCGTTTGTAAACACTATGCTGTAGTGTTCCTTTCACTTAAATGTGCAGGACAGAATTCTAAATTTTTCAATATAGAGGCACGTCTTTATGACCTCAGGGTAGGGAAGGATTTTTTCAGGAATAATTTTATGTTTATCATAAAGGAACAAAATCAAAAAATTTGGCTACCTTAAAATTAAGAATTTCCGTTTGTCAGGAGATATCACAAAGAAAGTGGGAAGCGAAGTGGAAGAAGAAATTTGTAATTCGTCTAACAAGAAAGGATTGTATAACCATAAACAAAGAATTCCTGTTGTACTACAATGTGTGAGTTTTGTTGCTCCATATTTTCTTCCATGATTGGAATGTCTTTTGATCATAGTGGCTATAAAATGGTATATTTGTGGTTTTAATTTGCAATCTTTGATTTTTAGGATAAGCATCAATTCCTGTGTTAGTGGCCATTTGTATTTTTTTCTTTAAAGAAAAGCCAGTAGGAGATAGGGCATGGGGCTGACCAGTTGGCACTCTGGGGAGTAGGTTTTACCTCCAGGTACTCCTGGGTCTGTAAATTTTATCAGAGAAGCACCCATGATCACATCTGCTTCTCTGGCTGATTTTTGATTTCTAGGATATTTTTCATCTTCCTTTCAGACTGTACTCTTAAATCATTTGATAGAACACTGAATTTACTGGTACAGTTCCTAACATTTGAAAGGATTAACATTTGATTTATTCTCTGTAAATCCACAGCTATTCGGAAATAACCTAAAACTTCAGGATTTACTTCACAGAAATGATTTCCTTCTAATGTATGCTCTTTTTAAAGGAATTCAGAATCCTGTTACATAAGAGGCTATACAGCATTAATCCCATGCATTGATATTTAGTGACCAGTTATACTTCAAAAGAAAAAGTTTAAAATTTCCCTAATTTTCAAAGTAATATATAATCATGTAAAAAAAAATTGGGAAATACAAGCATGTAGGTGATAATAAACTACAATTTAGACAACTGTGACTTAACACTTCTGGCATATTCCTTTGTAGTCTTTGGTTTTTCTATCTTTATGTATATAGTTGAGAAGAATAGTCACATTTAAAAAAAAGAACTTTAATTTCTAACGCTAAAAAAAAGTAGTAATCATGATTATTTAGAAATTTAATCACATGGAAGTTGAGTCAAAATTTGTGGTCCAATTTTATCTTTTTTGTGTGGTCTAATTTTAATTACTGTATGTCTCCCTATTTTATCTTTGGTTTTCCTGGGCAGTGATTTTTTTTTTTTTCTTTAAAGTTATGACCACTTTAAATCCTTTTGAGAAATGAACTGAGAGCGTATGCCAGTTGTCAGTTTATTGCCTCTAACTCCAAATCCACCTTCATCACACTGGTTTGTTATCCTGAGACCTTTCTCCTTTTGCCAACTGGCATATTATTAAGTTTTGTCAGTTGAGGTTGCTGGAGGGAACACAGCAGGAGGAAGGGCCTTTTCTTCCTGGTTCCCTGATGCTTTCCCCCTTCTTGCTCTTTAGCCCTCAGCCTACATGGGGCTGGGGTTGGGGGGAGCAGCAGCAGTAAGCTCACATCCTAGGGAGTCTTAGCATCGTCCCCTGGTGGCCCTGTCCCCTGGTGGCCCTGTGCCCTAGTGGGTTATTTCTTACTTGCCAGTGAAAACCTGTGGCACTTCTGTCATCGAGAGGGGGCTAAAGCTGCACAGTCTCCAAAGAGGTTTGAATTTCAGCCAGTGAGTGGGGGGACTGCAGGGGAGGAGTTAGAGGATTGTCCTGTGCATTATAGAATGTTCAGCATTATGCCTGGCCTCTCCTTACTAGATGCTGGTAGCAGACACTATCTCCTGAGCCATGACTATCAAAGATGTCTCCAGGTATTGCCAAATGTCCCTCTGGGGACAAAATCACCCCTGGTTGAGAACCCCAGGTATAGTAGGACACTTTTCCTTCCATGATGTTTTCTTCTCTTGATTTTGGGCATATCACTTCTCTTGGTTTCCTTTCTTTATACTTACTGCTCCTTTTCACTCTGCCTTGCTGGTTCCTCTCTCCCTGGCTTCTTAATGTCCACACCTCTCTCCTGAGCTCCACACTCATCTATCCAATGATTATTAGACATCTTCACTCAGATCTACAGTAGACAGTTTGAACTTAGTATGTCTACAGTTGAACTCCTGATCTCTGCCATCCTCCCATGGTCTCCATCTGCAGCCATCCTCATTTCATTTGATGGCAGTCCCTGTTGTCAAGCCAAAACCTTACAGTCTTGTGTGACTTACGTGTTTCTCTCAAGCCTCACGTGCAATCCGTGAGGAAGTCCTGTTGGCTCTACCTTTCCAATTTATTCAGCATCTGACCTTTTCTTACTGTCTCCACTGCTGTCATCATCATCTCTTGCTCAGTTTTCTGCGGAAGCCTGGTACCTGGTCTCCAAACTTCTGCCCTTCTGTCCTTAATCTCTCATCACAGCACCTGGGTGACCTTTTAAAATGTTAAATTGTATCATTCCTCTCTTCGGAGCTCTGCAGGGGCTCCTGCCTTTTATTCAGAATACAAGCCAAAGTACCTGGCACATAATAGGTGCTCCAAAAATATTTGTCGAATGAATGAAGTACTAAATCAAATCCATTCAAATGCATTTTTTCTCCTTCCTCTTGCTGATGCTTTATACTTTTGACTACTACTCCCTGTTTCTTGAACTCTCTCTTCCTTCAGAGGCAGTTATTCTGTCTTCTTCATGGCTCCACTTCTGTATGTACAGTCATATAAATCTCTGTTAAAATCCTTGGCCCTCTTTTCCTTTCTGTACGCTTCATTCTTTCTTGATGATTTTAGTCACACCAGTGGCTAAACTTGCACTTCTATGATGATTCTTCTCAATTGCATAGTAATATAACCAAGAAGTCTTCTTTAAAATGTTTATCCCTGCTGAGTTTGAGCTTCATGAAAGCAGGGACTGGATCTTTCTGGTCAACTACTTTATTTCCACGGTCAAGTATGGCTCCTGGTACATTGTGGTCATTCAGTATACGTTTGTTGAATGAATGAACTTTAAATCTGTTTTTCATGGTACTTTTTATAGGACATCTTCGACTGGATGTCTTTATATCAATATGTAACATTTAGCATGCCCAACCAAACTTACTATTTTCCCACAATAAACCTACTCCCTCTCCTTTCCACTTTGCCTTTTCAGTAAAGGGTAAAAGGGTACTCCCATCCACACCATTGTTAAAACTAAAAATTTAGGTTTTTTTCTCTTTTTTTTTTAGATTTCTCCCACTTGCTTTTTTAGCAAAGCTAATCAGTTTGCCAAATCCTGAAGATTCTTTTTTTAAAAACAGCTTTATCAAGGTATGAATTATATACCATAAAATTCACCTGTTTTAAGGGTACAATTCAGTAAATTTTAGTGTATTTATAGAATTGTACAGCCATCACCACAATCTAATTTTATAACAGTTTCACCACTTTGAAAGAAAACATCATACCCATTTATAGTCACTCCCCATTCCCACCCCCCATCCTAGGCAGCCATTAATCTACTTTTTGTCTCTATATTTGCCTAATTTTTTAAAAGTATTTCATATAAATGGAATAATACAATATATGTTTTTTTTCTATCTGGTATCTTTCACTGAGCATACTGTTTTTCAAGGTTCATTCATGTTGTAGCTTGTATCGGTACTTTATTCCTTTTTATTGCTGAGTAGCATTCCATTGTATGGGTAGTTCAGATATTTCTAATCCGGTCACCAGCTGATTGGTATTTGGGATGTTTCTAGTTTTTGGCTGTTATGAGTAATACTGATGTGAACACTTGTGTGGGGGTCTTTGTGTGGACATAAATTTTCGTTTCTCTTGGGTAGATAACTAAGAGTAGAAATGCTGGGTCATATTGTAAATCTATGTTGCAGTTTTTAAAGAAAATACCAAACTAATTTCCAAAGTGGCTGTGCCGTTTGATATTGCTACAAGCACAGGTTCCAGTTTCTTTACAGTCTTGCTGATACTTGATATTGTCTTTTTTAGTATAGCCATTGTAGAGGGTGAAAAATGGTATTTCATTTGGTTTTTATTTGTATTTGATATGACTTGTATTTGATTAGATAGGTGTTTGATAAGACTAATGATGTTGAGCATCTTTTCATGTGCTTATTAGCCATTTGTATGTCTTCCTTTGCCCATCTTAAAATTGAGTTGTCTTTTCATTACTGAGTTGTAAGAGTTCTATGTATTCTAGATGCAAGTCTCTTACCAGATATGATTTGCAAATATTTTCTCTCAGTCTGTGGGTGGTTTTTTCACTATCTTCTTTTTTAAAAACTTGAGATATGATTCATATACTGTGATAGTCACCTCTTTAATGTGCACAATTCAGTGGTTTTTAGTATATTCAGAATGTTGTTCATTCATCACCACTATGTAATTCCAGAATATTTTCGTCACCCCAAAAAAGAAACCTAATATCCATTAGCAGTCACTCCCCATTTCTCATTCCCTCTAGCATCTGGCAGCCACTTATCTTCTTCCTATCTCTATGGATTTGCCTGGTCTGCCTTTATACTTCCTTGAATACTGTCTTTTGATGCACAAAAGTTTAAAATTTTGATTAAGGTCAGTTTACCAGTTTTTTTCATCTTCTGCTTTTGGTGTCATACTTAAGAAGTCCTTGCCTAACTCAAGATCACAAAGATTTACTCCTATTTTCTTCTAAGATTTTTATAATTTAGTTCTTACGTTTAGGTTTGTGGTCCATTTTGAGTTAATTTTTTTGTGTGATGTGAGACAGAGATCCAGATTCATCTTTTTCCATATGGATATCCAATTCTCCCAGCATTATTTATTAAAAAGTATATATTTTTGGACCTCAGTGTGTCACTTACAGCCAACATATAGTTAAAATCTTGATTTTTGTCCAAATGACAATATCTGCCTAAAATCTTTTGATTCTTCCTCAGAAATCCTTGACTTTTCTCCTTGTGTTCTCCTTGTTTATTCTCCCACTGCCTTTGTCCTTGTCCAGAATGGCAAAGGCCTCTCAGATGTTTTCTTAGTTTCCTGGTGTGGATTCCCTTCCACCATTTCCAGATCTATTCTTTATACCGATTGCTTCACTCAGTTAATTTACTGGCCTGGCCCATGTGGACCTTTGAGTTTGCAAACCCTGGCATAAAATGTCATGTTCTGACTCCTATAACTTTCCTATTCATTATTTTATTCACTAGGTATTTAGTGTCTGCTAAGTGACATGCACTGTTCTAGGCACTAAAGATAGAGTAGTCTATCTGTAAGCTTTTGATGATTAACTCAGCACTCTTAAAATGTAGTAGCAAAAAAACCCCACCATTCATTTAGGTCATGATTGTGTGGGTTGACAGTTTGTACTGGGTTCACTGTGTGGTTCTTTTGGTCTTGGCTGGGCTCAGTCATGCATTTGCTGTCAGCAAGACAGTTTTGCTTCTGGGGATTCGTTGACCATCATCTAAGGCAAGAGTTGGATATCTGTGGCCCCTAAGCTAAGACTGGTGTTTATATTTTTGAACAGTTTTAAAATAAAAAATATGTGACTGAGATTATATAGGGCTCTCAATGCCCAAAGTTTTTACTATCTGTCCCTTTACAGAAAAAGTTTGCTGATCCCTGGTCTAAGACAATAGGTGTTGACTGGGCTGTGTGTCTCTCATCATCAAATAGACTAGACTAGACTTTTCACATGGTAGCAACAGGCTTCCCAAAAAGAGTAGAAGCATACAAGGCTTTCAAGGCTTAAATTTAGAACTAGCACAACTTGCCTCCGCTATATTCTGTTGGCAAAAGCAAGTCACAAAGACATCTAAAATTCAGCAGATGGAATAAAGGACTCCATTTTTTAAATGAGAGGAGCTGTAGAATCACATTTCAAGAGGCATGGATAAAAGGGGGAGACAAACTATGTCCATTTTTGCTGTCTGCCACAAGGTGTGGACAAACAGTCAAAAAGCTTCCTGCCTTGTGGAGTGTACGTTCTATCAATAGCAGTAAATTCTCATGTTTCATTATACCCCCAAAATACGCCTTTTAATTCAGCCATACTGCCTTAGTTGCGTGTCCCTGAATACTAATTGATTTCTCACTTCCCTGTACTTTCAGTCCTGCTTTATAAATGTTTATGGAATGAAAGAATATTGTGACTTTCTTCCCTCATTTGCTTGGTTAACTCCAGTCTCCTAAAAGTCTGCTCACCTCTCGGAGGCATTTCCTGTCAGTATGCTGTTTCTGTGTTCACTAACATACTCTGTTATAGCATTGGTTCATGCTGAATTGTGATTAGTAATTTTGTGTCTCCTTACTTAATAAGGTGTTTGAAGACTAGGGTTGGTGTCTTTGGTGTTTTATTGATATATTTCTATTTCCATTCAACAGATACTTATTGTATTCCTACTGTGTGCCAAGCACTGTGCTGAGTGCTAGAAGCAAACAAAACAGACAAGGAAAATTCTTGCACTCATGTAGTATAGGTAGTATTTTTAATAATACGGCTTTTTAGCAAGATTAGTATATTATGTTTTGTTTTTTTCCATCATGTCTCCAAACCATTTTTCATCCATACATTTTCTGTGTTTTATTTTTGCGAGATTTAATCTTTAAGGCATTTACTGCATCACTTTTGATTTTTATAGTTGCATCTTTAGTTGTTATGCAATATGTGTGTTTTGAAAACTAAGTGTACTAAATCTTTATGTTGAAATTCACATACTATTTTGATTAGTAGTTCACTCTCATCTTGGTTATTCACTTTTTAAATTTTTTTTAAAAAATGAATTTATTTATTTATTTATTTTTGGCTGCATTGGGTCTTTGTTGCTGTGTGCGGGCTTTCTCTAGTTGCCGCGAGTGGCGGCTACTCTTCATTGTGCTGTGCAGGCTTCTCATTGCAATGGCTTCTCCTGTTGCAGAGCATGGGCTCTAGGTGTGCAGGCTTCAGTAGTTGTGGCACATGGGCTCAGTAGTTGTGGCTCACAGGCTCTAGAGCACAGGCTCAGTAGTTGTGGTGCACGGGCTTAGTTGCTCCGCGGCATGTGGGATCTTCCCAGACCAGGGCTCGAACCCGTGTCCCCTGCATTGGCAGGCGGATTCTTAACCACTACGCCACCAGGGAAGCCCACTTTTTTTATTCTTGATATTCAGTCTCCAAGGACAGTATGTCTTACACATTTTAGAATGCAGGTTTGAGATTCTGAATTATTTTTCCTCAATGAAAATTAGATTTTAGTGTTTAGTATAGTGCCAAATACATAAGGGGCATTTGTTCATGTTAATAGCCTCTTTGGTTTTCTGTTTCATTGAATTTTACCCAAGATAATTATTCTTGACTGACTTTTAAATGGCTAAATAAATTCTTGACCTTCAGTATAATAATTATAATAACTTTTTTTCATTATAAGTCACAATGATACCCACTTTTTCTTTTCCCTCCCCATTTGGTTCTTAAAAATATTAATGTGTAAATTTGGAAGTGTCTCTATTATACAATTGCTAACCTATTTGAAGTATTTTGAAAATGTGCATATGAATTTTATAAATTAATGCCTCCAGGGCTTCCTTGGTGGCGCAGTGGTTGGGAGTCCACCTGCCGATGCAGGGGACGCAGTTTCATGCCCTGGTCCGGGTGGCGGGGGATCCCGCGTGCTGCGGAGCGGCTGGGCCGGTGAGCCATGGCCTCTGGGCCTGTGTGTCCGGAGCCCGTGCTCCGCAACGGGAGAGGCCACGGCAGTGAGAGACCCACATACCGCAAAAAAAAAAAAAAAAAATTAATGCCTCCAGAAATGAAATTAAGGCCAATTTAAAGAAGAGATTCATTACGTTAAAAGCATTAATAATATGGTTCTTCTTAAGAGGTTGTTGGATAGTCATATTACCTATTTATTCTTTCATTCTTGGTTCAGTCATTCATCCATTTAATAAACATTTTTTGAGTGCTTACTATATGTGAGTTACTGTGCAAGATGCAAAGATACAAAGAAGAATTAAACAGAAGATGTGTGGAGGGAGGTCTTTATTTCATATTTATTTATTTATTTATTTATTTATTTATTTTTATTTTTTTAATTTCATATTTAAATCTAAGAGTTGGAATATTATAGAAGGCTAGAATATAAACATCTGGTAGAAAAGGGAGATCAAAAAAGAACTTCATGGAATTTTAACCTTTTCTAGCATCTTTCCTGACCATCCTGTAAAATATAGCAAAAGATATTCTGGATTGAAAGCATAAGACTATAGATCTTTCATAAATGAAGAATTTTTGGAAATGCTAATAGCATTTAGTTATTATTCTAAATCTTTGTCTTATATTTGTTGCAGTTTGTGAGGATTCAATTAAATGTTTGCAAATAAAGGTTGTTGAAAATATGCATATAAACATGCATCTTATGAAAGTTGGTGTTATGAGCTTTCTCAGCTATTCAAAATGATGAATAATTGTTAGAATTATTATAGAGTAATATAAATTACTTTCATTGCAGATTTAGAGAACTTATAGTTTGATCAGAAAAGGGCTGAAAAACAATCATTTTCCTCTCTTTAACCTCTTTATAATTCCAGTGTGTTGTGTAAGACATATAGTTTATAGAAGTCAAATCACATAATTGCCTTCTATATTATATTTTGTTATGTGTAGAAGGCCAAACCAAGACATAAACACATTAGCAGGATAAAAGTAGACGATTTCTCTAAAGGCTATTTGGTTTATAAGAATGGTGAAGAGGCTACACAGCAGCTCATATATTTACAAGCCTAAGTGATTTTTATTCTGTGTTTTTATTTACACATGACTAATAAATTAATCTGTGGATCAGCAACAAGGCTTAATATTCAATATTCAAAAATTGAAAGTGGGGCTATTTTGGCATTTTTTTTCATTTAGTTAAAATGGAAAGGGTATTATTTAACCATTGATCTGGGTAATATTAATAGTTCATAGAGAACGTGAAATGATCCTTTTTCCCCTTTGGTACTCTTTTACTTTAATAAACAAACATCACTTTTTTTTTTTTTTTTTTTTAGCGGTACGCAGGCCTCTCACTGTCGCGGCCTCTCCCGTTGCGGAGCACAGGCTCCGGACGCGCAGGCTCAGCGGCCATGGATCACGGACCCAGCCGCTCCGCGGCATGTGGGATCTTCCCAGACCGGGGCACGAACTCGTGTTCCCTGCATGTCAGGCGGACTCTCAACCACTGCGCCACCAGGGAAGCCCTAAAGACTTTTATAATCTGTCCCTTGTTTAACTCTCCAGCCCCTTTTGTCACTTCCTAATGATTAGCCCCAACTGTACTGAATTACTTATAGTTCCTGAAATATATCTTGTTTTCTCTTCCCTCCGTGCCTTTGCAAATACTGAATTACTTATAGTTCCTGAAATATATCTTGTTTTCTCTTCCCTCCGTGCCTTTGCACATACTACTGTTCCCTCTACTTGGAATGTTTTGCTGTTGCCCCCTCCCTTTCTTACTGCCTGGCAAGCTGTTTTCAGCATGTTCACAGATCATTTCCGGGAGTCAGTTCACGACATCTCCTCCTGTCTTTGCTTCCATAGTATCCTATGTAAGCCTCCAAGATTACTACACTGTGTTGTTTGTCACCTCACTTGACTATGAGCTCTGTGAGAACACAAACGGACTCTTTCCCCTCTCTTTCTTCAGGCTTTGCACAGAATTGAATGAATTCAATTGCCACAATGATTTTGCAAGAACTTGTTAGTATCTCCATTTTATAGTTCAGAAAACTGAAGTTAATTTGCCCAGTGATACAGTTAGTAAGTGGTGGAGCCAGGATTTGACTTAGGCCTGTTTGACTCCGCAGTCTCTGATTATTTCATTTTGCCATGCTGCTTCCTCAACCATACAAATGTTAATAATTGATGATGGGCAGTAGTGTAATGTAGTGTAAAAAACATGGACTTGGACATCAGACGGATCTCGGTTTGCATTCTAGTTTGCCATTTAGCCAACTGTTGGTAAGTTTCATAATCTCTATTTTCCCTTTTGTAAAATGTGGCTAATGGCATTACCTACTTTAGAGGATTGCTGTGAGAATTAAATGAAATATATGAAGACGGTTTTGTGTAATGCTGGGCATGTGATCTACTTTATAGGTGGTAGTTGTTTCAGGTAAGATATATAGCTATGAGCAAAAGAAAGATTGACTAGCAAATGCTTAAACAAACAAACAAAAAATTTAAATGGCTTCCCATAGTACAAAGTCTGGAGATCGTCTTCAGTGACTTAAGTTTCTTGTCTTTTTCATAGTCGCAGGATATCTGTGAAGTCTCAGGTATCATGTCAAAAGCTGGAGGAAGTGAGAAGGCATGGGCTCCAATAATAGCTTAACTGCTGTTCTAACCACAGTCTTGCCATTATCCAAGCTGTGAGAGAGACTGGGAAAGTGGAGAATGGGATTGCTGTGATTAGACCAGCAATCATTCTTCATCTAGGGATGAGAACATTGCTTCCTTGTATAAAATTAGAGAAGTATCTTCCGCAGTGGTTGTGGTGAGCTGCTGCTGCTGTGTGACATAGCCCTGTCACAAGGTACGCTTATCACTTCATTAGTCCAGAGCAGCTAACAAGTAAGCATTGTGCATTGTTTTAATCCATATCAAGGAAAAGCTAAGAGTAGACTAGCTGTGTCCTTATTATCTCATTATTTAGGGGCCAGCATTTTGCAAAACTAGCTTTTCAGCCATTTTCCTATCTCATTGGCTTAAGAATGCTTACAGAATTTGCTACTGCTTCTGACTGCCCCCTCACCCCCCAGCTGACACATCAAACCACCACCACCAGATAGACAACAACAAAACCTCATAACATCACTGGCGTCCCTCTGATAGTTTGATGGCTGCTGCTTTTTTTGAGAGAGACTCAAAGTTCTAGCTTCAACCTCCCAAAGTTCATGCTATTCTTAAAGCCACTACTTCTCCCCTAGTGTCTCATGTTTGGGATTTCCCCTGACACCCTCATCGGATTCAGTGAGAACAGTGGGATCTCCTGTACTTGTGCCTCCTACCACGCAGCTTCCTGCTGTTGGAATCTTTCACAGTTATTAGACCTCTTTCCACCTGCTCACTCTGTTGATTTTTGGCTGTTTGGGAGGGAAAAGGGAAGCAGAACTGTGCAGCTCAGCTCTCGCTGCTTTGCCAGTGATTGGGAGGATATGGTACTCAAATGCTCATTTGGGTTCTGGAATGAATTTGGCTATAAAAACAGTGGTGTGAAAGATGTTAGGGTTGTATTCTATTTTTAGTTTTCTAGTTCAGTTACATTTTGTCTTTTGAGGAATGAGATCTCTCTACCATTATACATTATTCCAATAGGGAAATATTTTATGACTTCCAGCCAATTTAAAAACAAACATTTGGAATAGAATATATATCACGAGTTGAATGACCTATGCTTGGGTGTCACCTTTCTGTACCTTGGTAGCATGCTGAATGAACACTCATTCAAAGTGAAAAAGCAGGAGGAGAAGCTAAGGACATAGATAATTCATAGACTGGTTAATTATTCCCCCTATAATAAAAAGTAAGGTATACAGAAAATCTGAGCAGAAAGAAGTATGTTCTTTCCTGTGGATACTTCATACATTTTTTTTCATTTTAATATTTATGTTTTGAAGCTTCAGTTATTTTTCCGTTAAGTCTTCATTCAGAGAGCTTACAGATGTGTATGTAAAGAATAATATCTGATTATTGCATGACTTTTACTGAGTTTCATTCTTGGGCTTGACTATGTTGTTTTACCAATCGAAGTTAATGCCAGATTTTCTGGAACTTAGATTCACTGGATGGTTTTCAGTTATTCAGAAGCCACTGATAATTTAGTACAATAATAAACAGAATGATGATTTTCAAGTTTGGATTCCAAATACTGAGAGGCATATATGCTTTACTGTGACAACTTTTAGAAAAGGTTTTGAAGTCGATGAAGAAAAGACAGAAGATATGTTGAGAAACAGATGTTGTATGACTAAAGTACCCAGCTGTGTGCTAACAAAATGAATCTCATGCCTATTAGTTAACAATTCTTTGGCAGTCAGAGGCATATGTAAAGGCAGTAAATGCAGCATGGGGAAATAAAAAAGGTTAAAAACATTTTCTAAGCTTAAAATGTTGGCAGTGTCTAGTCTACCATCTGTATTGCTGAAGAGTTGATTTTGTTGTGGGTAAGTGTCATACCAAGGTCACTTCTAAAAAAAACAATTGGTTAACCCATTAGTCTTCATTTTCAGATGTTAGCGTTACGTGTCTTAGGACTTGAATTAGTGAGAAAATATTATTTCAGTAAAATAAATTCCATTTGATGTATATAAATCTAAATGCTTTTATGTTAGCACTTTGTTATGAAACAGATTTTTTTTTCAGTTCTTGTTTGAATTCTTTCTCATCAAACCTATTAATTATTTAAAAGTTTTCTATTGAAATGCTTCTTTGCCCAATTTAGATATATGACCATTTAACTACATAGTATAGTGTTATTGACCCTTACCATCGTGGTCTTCTCTGAGAAGAGGCAGAGCTTTCTCATCCTACAAGTCTTTCTTCTTTGATTGAGTAGATGGTAAACTCTTTAGGGTGGCCTATTTAGGCTAAAGGTTCACTCTTAGGTACTTAAAATGATATTCCATTCTATTTTCCCTTATAGGACCCCAAATTAAGAATTGTATACCCGTAGAGTATTTCTGTATAGTACATCAGCTCTTTGTAATTAGTTTCTTTTGGTTCAGGAATTATCTTCCTCAGTACTCAGAGATGTTGCAGACCACACATGGGATTTTCTTAGAGATATAATGAAATACCTTAGAACTTTACAGAAATCAAGGTCAGTATAATTTGTCTGAAAATAAAAATGAAAAATATAATTAAACATTATTAATGTGTGGGTCTGATTAAATTAAGCTGCATAAAATTGATAAGATTTGATATTCATATTCCTATATTAATAGTCTGCAATAAATTGAAAACACTTCTACTTTGATTTAAAAACTAAATGAAGATAGAAGTTCTTATAATACTATGGATCAGGAAAGAGATTCTTTCACTAGAGTAGTCAAGTTTCTTTATATATAACTTAATTTTAAACTGAAACCTAGGATCCAAGGGCCTTGGCATCCTACATAATTTATAACATTGTTCTGGTTATCATGTCTGCAAAAATTTTTGCTCATTGGCTGGTCTTATTTTTGCTTATATTGCTCTGGTTTTGATTAGAGTGGAAAATATTTTATGCACATAATGTAACTTATGCCTCATTTGGTACTGAAAATCTTTCTTTTGGTTAAATACCAATCTGGCAGTACCATATGAAGCTTAGGTAGGAAGTGGACAGAGAGGGAGGGCTGTATACAGTGAAAAGAGTGAATGATAAAAAGGAAAAGGAAAGAGAGTTAGAGGAAAGTTGTAGTCATTATTGGCATTTAGAGACTTACTACAGGGCCCTCTAGATACTCCATTAATTCATACAGTAACTTTGTGAACTGGGGTCTTACAAAGGACAATAGAAAGGAAGCTTCTTATAACTGTTACTGTCTCTGTAATTATATTTCTCAAAATAAAGGAAACATTAATTGAATTTCTGTAACATTTTAGGAAATATATTTACTTGATTAAAAACAATTTAAAAATTATCATTAAAGGTAAATTTTCATACTTAAAATCTATCATGTCATCAGTAAAAGAGGCAACCCTAGCACATGGAAGGCATTTGAGTTTTTATAAAATTCTGTAGTTGTTCATTTTTTTTAAGGAAGAGGTTTAATAATATTTGTTGAAAACCTTCATTATAACCATCACCACTAGATTGTGTTCAATCTTCTTAATTTTTACCCCAGTCATTTCAAATTTTCCATTATCTTAAGAATGGGGGTAGAAGGAAATTTTATATAAGGACTCATTTTTGTTAAGCAAAGGAAGACTATGAATATCACTTGACTTATTAGTGAGCTTATACTGTGTATGTCAGTGGGTAGTGTGAGTTTTGAGATGCTCCTTCATTCTGTGGGTCTTAGTTTCCTCATCTAGAAAGTAAAGGGCATGATATAATAGATGAGTTCTAAACTGTGTATTTAAGAGACAGTAAATTTATTATTCAATTCAAATCCTGTAGTGTGGTATTCAAGGCCTTTCATGGCTAGAAATCTTTAGTTATATTTTATTTAATTTACTTTCACAAATCCTACTGTATAGTATTCACCATTCTCCAGACTTATAAATCCTATCTGTTGGCTCCTAGCTAATCTCCACCCTTATTCCCATTTACAGTTCTTCCTGTATTTTCTATCATGGTCAGTGGGATCACTGTTTACCTTGTCATCCTATGTAATAGGCACTGTGCTGAGTGCTTTACATGCATTCTTTTCTAATTCAGTCCTCATGACAACCATATGATATGTAGGCACTATTGTTATCTCCATTCTGCAGAGGAAATAGAAACCTATAGTGTTGAAGTCATTGCCCAACATACACAGCTAGAATGAGACAGAGCCAAATCTTTAACCCAGGAGTGTGTTTTCAAAGCCTATGCAAACCTTAACCTATAGGTGGTATTGCTTACTCTATATGCAGTCACCCAAGTCCTACTGATTTTACCACCTAAATAAGACTTGAGAGTCTTTCTTCATCTGCCCTTCTCCGCCATTACTTTAGACTCTTTGTCATCCTTATCTAGACTATTGTGTTAATCTCCTAGTCTAACTCAGTAGATGGTTCAGATCATTTAATAGTTTCCCTGTTACCTATAGGTTAAACTGTAAGATCCTCAACATTTATAATCCATCCCCACATTCTCTTACCTGCCCACTTCCATCTTGTATTACATTATAAATCCCTTGAGTGTGGGGACTAGTATCTTTGTATTCCTTATAATATTGTGAACATAATAACTGCTCAGCCAATAGTTGTTGACTTAATGAATGAGGTAGGCAGGCTCTTGGCTTGACAATTAAGTATACTTTTCTAGAATTAAAATGAATTACTCTGTGTAGTAGGAATAAGAAAATTATTTTATTTTAGTATATTAATAATTTACACATTATTATTTTATGGTAGTAATGTCATACATTCCTCCAATAATATTAATTTGAATTAATATGATTTTAAGCTATTAAAGGATTTGTTCTGAGTTCCTGTAGAATTGTCTTTTTTTTTTTTTTTTCCCAGAAGGGAATTAATAGAATTGAGACATAGCAAGAGCAGAAATACTAGGTTTTGGACATCCGTTGTGGTACAAAATAAAAAATTAGCAGTCACTGACTCCTTGTTAGAAATTTGACTCCTAGTCAAAGATTTATAAACTTTACCTTGTGTAGATAAGTCTGTAATCATAATCATTTATGATGCTCAGAATATACCAATGATTCATGAGCCACTCTAAGGGAATCATGTAAATGGTATAAATCCATACTTGGTTTTGTTTTAATTTGCAACTTTTCTTCTTAGAGTCTTTTTTAATCTAAAGTTTTGATGGGTACATTGAAACATGGTAAAAATTATTGACAGTTGTGAAATTTTTAACAAAAATGTTTATATCATAAAAACAAGTTTCTTAGACTTATTAGAAGGGTAAGATTTCATGACAGATGAAATATTTAAGATATGCTTCATTTAATATATCAGTACGTTTCACTAGCTACATATTTTGTGCTAATTCACATACAGTGTGCTAGTTCACATACAGTAAAATTTGCTGTTTTGTAGTGTACAAATCAGTGGATTTTAGTATATTTATGAAGTTGCCCAACTATTACCAGTCTGTAATTACAGAACATTTTTTATCACCCCAGAAGAAATCCATGCTTGTTAGCAGTCACTTCCTTTTCTTCTCCACCTAGCCCCTGGCAACCACTAATCTACTTTCTGTCTCTATGGATTTACCTATTCTGGAGATTTCATATGGATTTATACAATATGTGGCCTTTTGTGTCTGGGCTTCTTTCATTTAGCATGTTTTCAAGGTTCATACATGCTGTTCAATTTCATTCCTTTTTATAGCAGAATAATATTCCATTGTGTGACTATACCACATTGTGTTCATCCATTCATCAGTTGATGGACCTTTGAACTGTTTCCACTTTTTGACTATTTTGAATAATGCTGTTATGAACATTTGTATACAAATTTTTATGTGAATATATGTTTCCCACCCCTTGGGTATATACTTGGCAGCAGAATTGCTAAGTAATATGTAACTCTACGTTTAATCATTTGAGAAACTGCCAGTTTTTCAAAGTGGCTACATCTTACATACCCACCAGCAGTGTATGAGGAGTCAAAATTCTTCACATTCTCACCAACACTTGTTATTATTTGTCTTTTTGATTATAGCCATTCTAGTGGGTGAGAAATGAGCTCTAAGATAAGTGAGTTTCCTTGTAAATTAGATGAAGGAAATAATTATTTTCCAGTTTACAGAAAAGTAACTAAACTTTAATTTTTCCTTCTACAAATGTTATTAAATAATTAAACCTACTATTAATTACTTACACTAGCTCTAGATACACAAAATTATGTACTCTAAAAAAATTACACGTGTAAATGTTTCATAAGTGTTTCTGGTACTCTATCACCTATATAAGTTTGGGAACTACTACTTTTATATATTTAAGGCATAAGTACATAAGCTCATAGAACGTTGCTTTTTCTTTTATTGTTCATGTTGATTTTGAAAGAGCAATTCTCTAGTCAGTATGTTCACATTGATTCTAATAGGATTAGAAGTGTAATTTAAATAATATTTTAAGCCTTTCCTTTCAAATATGTGCAAATGGTGCATTTTAGTAGGATCACATAAGTGGGTAGTGGAAGTTTAAATGACAAAAAATGAAAACAAGCTATAATAGGAATATGTCTTGTGCTAGTTTTGATAGTGTTCACTATATTTTAAGTAGACAGATACTTATAAAGAAGTAGCACATAATGCTCTGAATCATTTTCTTCAGTTCGGCTTGTTTAGAGCCAAGAAGCTTCTTTCAAGGCAGTAGTGCGCAGAGAAGGCTATTAGAGTCTCTTGAATGGTTCTCAATGCTGAAAGTCATACCCGGGTTTTTTGTTGATTTTTTTTCTATATGAGCATATACAGCTAATTTGACCAATTTTTCAAATATTTCTTGAGGATGTATATAAGCATAGGGGTAAGTTTTAGTATTAGAATAGGCCTTCCCTTGGGACTTCACTGGTGGCACAGTGGTTAAGAATCCACCTGCCAATGCAGGGGACACAGGTTCGATCCCTGGTCTGGGAAGATTCCCACATGCCATGGAGCATCTAAGCCGTGCACCACAGCTACTGAGTCTACACTCTAGAGCCCATGAGCCACAACTACTGAGCCCGCGTGCCACAACTACTGAAACCCACGCACCTAGAGCCCGTGCTCCACAACAAGAGAAGCCACCGCAGTGAGAAGCTCATACACCACAACGAAGAGTAGCCCCCACTTGCCACAACTAGGGAAAGCCCGTGCGCAGCAACAAAGACCGAACGCAGCCAAAATAAATAAATAAATAAAATAAAGATAGGCCTTCCCTTGTGAGTAGAGTAACATGATTACTCTGGTAAAGAACCTTTCTTTACCTGAGCTACTGCTTGGGAGTTGAAGTAACTGGGAGATCTCAACCTGTTCTTCTTTAACATTACTTATCGCCAGTATTCCTCAAGCTGTAAGAGCTGAATTGCCAGATATTCTTCTATATAATGAGTAGGAAGAGTTGTGTTTGTTGATAATCTGCATATGGTAATACATCTGTATCTTTTCCTCATCTGTTGGTAGGGATGATGTCTTGCAAACTAATATCCTAGCCCTTTGGCTCCTGTGACATGCCTGCTCAGAGTAATAGTGACGTTTCTTCATATGGGCAACGCTAGTTTCTTTTAAAGTAATAATTTATGGTATTATGACCCAAATGCATGTTTTAATGTTACACTAGTTGCTTAAAAGAAAAAAACATTTTGCAATATTAGGTGGCAATAATATGATATACTAGATGGTAAAGTATCAGTGCTGATGACATAGATCCCTAGGTAGGCTGAACAAAATGGATCAAAGGGGTGATCATAATTGATGATGAGAGTGACATCACAGTGGAACCATGGGTAATGCATGAGTCCTGCATTCCCTTGTTCGGTCTTACTTTGGGTCAGGAAATAAATCCTTTGTAAATGTTGTCTTACATTTGGAGGGTGTGTGCAGGCTTCAATTCTGAAGTCATATAATGTTAACAAGATAATTCATCTAGCAGATTTTGAGGGCTGTATCTTTATTTTTCATCATTGTAGCATTTTGGGGTTATAATTTCTAAACAATTGGAAAGGATATCCATCCAGAATAACCTGGAAATTCTGGGTAAAGTATCTGCAAATATATTATTTTTTCAATCAATTCAGTTAATATCTACATTCAACTTGCTGAATTTTTTTTCAACACTTCGAAATTATTTAGCATCTTTATTCTCTTCCTAAACAATACAAGTCTTTTAATATACTTTAACTACTCATTGTGCACCCCCATGTACAAATCATTATTAGAATATTAACTTAAAAAAAAAACTAACAAACATAGACTGTAGTTTTACAATTTATCAACACCTGTGTTTACCACTGTTTCCCTGTGGGTTCACTTTTCTTCTTCCTGTATTATATCTTTAATACTTCATTCAGTGAGGATCTACAAACCCCTTGTATCTTTGTATGTCTGAAATATCTTTATTTTGCTGTGACTATTGAAGGATAGTTTATCTGGGTGTGAAGCTGTACATTGGCAGTTTTCCTTCTTCCTTTGAAAATTTGTCTTTTCTCATCTGTTCTTATTGGTGGAGAGTCCCTGATCAACCCGCTTGTCATTCTTTTGTAAAAATCCATCTTTTCTCTCTAGGAACTTCTTTCACTTTGTATTCTGCAATTTTACAATAAAGTATGTAGGGATGGGTTTATTTTTATTCATGCTGTTTGGTACTTATAGTGTCTTTTCAGTCTCAGGGCTCATCTTTCCTCGCTGAATTTTTTTTTTAAAGAAGAATGCATCTGCATAAGTGAAATTGGTCTAACATTTGTGTTAGGGGAGGCAATTCTTATTAAGTTTTGTTATCAGGATTATGTCAGTCTATAGAATGAGCTGATAAACTTTCTGTAAGGATTATGTGTTATTTTAGGCTTTAACCTCTGAAAGTGATCTCATGTTAAATGACTCTGACAGTATATAGATAACTGACTGTTTTTTCCAGTCTCTGGCTTCAGGTCTCTTCAGATAGTCTTCATTTTTTTTGAATGATTTTTGATAATATATGTTCTTCTAGAAAATAGTCACATCTCTGTAGATTTTTAAATTTTGTACACAGTATTACATTTTTAAAAAATTCTTTTTTTCCACATATGCAATTATGTTACTTTTTCATTTATGATGCTCCATAAGCCTCACTTTTTGATACTAAGTGTTCCTAAAAGTGTTATAATGAAGATCACTGCAGGAACAATGTTATACCTGAGATTTGTGTCCCTCATAAAGAAATAGACATCAATTAAGGAGGGTTTTTCTGAGGTGGAGGTGGGCAGTATAGTCTCGCAGGGATATTCCTTTGGGGAAATACAGCATGAGCAGAAGAAAATAACCCCAAATATTAATAGTTTTCTCTGTATGATAGGATTGTGAGTGGTTTTTATTCTCTAGCATTTTCTTCTCGATTTTTGTATATTTTCTACAGAGAAGATAAGCATATAGTAGAGATAAACCTAATCTGAAATGCCATGGCAGTGTGTCTGTATGTACACATTCGGTTTTTTCTTTCTGCCCATCACCTGCCATCCCCAGTTCCCCAACCGGCTGAGCAAGAATGAGGAATGGATGGATAATAAATGTTTCTTCATGATTACCTCCTTAGCTCTCAACAGCGATTATAAAGTATTCCATTTCACAGAAATAGCCAATTACAGGCATACTGAAATGACCACTGTTTTGCTTTGGAGGGATAGTCTCTGCTTATAGAGAGCAGAGAGAACACAGCAGTAGAAGTGTAAACTGTTGATCCCTCTTTTTCCTGTGAAGGGAGGACCTTGCTTATTTCTTCTAACTTCCCCTTCCAGGAAGGGGAAGGAATGAGAGAGAGAGCAAGGTGAATGGAGTATATTTAGCACTAACTGCAGTAATGTTCCTATCCTGGAGTTCTAGTATAATTTTTAGGAAGTCAAGGTATGTAGCCATAAGGGTATTCTATTTGGGAATTAAGATGCAGTGAAGTCATTTGGCATTAATTCATTTTTGGAGTTTTGAGACAATTGACTACCTCATTGCAGAACTTTTAATCTGAAATCTGTTGTGAAGACTGATGACCTCTCTAAATAAAAGATCTCTCTGTAACTATTCCATTAGGACATCAGATTTAGCCAAGTATTGATGCGTTAATTCTGTTGGATTAGTTTCTATGCATACACGTACACACACACTGAAATGTCATTGTTCCACGAACATTTTATTTTTAATTATTTAACCTCTTTTTATATACTATTAAGGAAAATTATGATGGAAATGCAATACTGTGAGCTTGCATGGACAACAAAAGTGTTCTCTTTTTTTTTTAATCTTTAAGAGTATGTCAAAGCCTTTTGTGGTGACTTATGATTCAGGGCAGTCTCTTAGAAGCAACTACTTTAATATTTTACAGTGACAAAAGGAGAGTCACAAACACAGTAGTTTTGTTGTATAATTTTTTCCTCTGTTGATTTGAGTAGGATTAAACAACCTCTAGGGCAAACCATCTATTTAGCAAAAAGTAAGGAGATTAAAGTAAGATGAGGGAGAAACGGAAAATAGGACAAAAGAAAAACCCAAGATTGGAAAGAGTCAATGGAGAAATCTTACTCAAGGACATGAAGGGGTTTTCTTCCTCACTACCCCCAAAGATTATGGCCAAAATTCTTACTTTGATTATTCATTTTCATGCAAGTGAAAGTGGAATCAACAGATGATTGGCAAATTGATACATTCTGCCTTGCATGCACAGTCAGGACCTTATAAGTAGGCAATTGCATGTTATAAATTATAAGTATATAAGCATAAGTATAGGTGTACGTTACGGGTTTCTTACAGGTAGGCAACCCAGCCTTGCTTGAATATTACCTGGTGCTCTCCTATGTTTATAGGATATGAGTGGAGCCAACAGTTGATTGATGAATTGAAAATGCTAAAGTAGGGAATTACCAATTGATATATATATATATCCTATAAGCATTTTGTTTTTAATTTAAAGCATATATTATACATTAATTTAAAATCTTTTGAAGTAAAGTCCAGCTTTTTTCATTGAGTATGGGTCTACTGACTGGAGACTGCTGTCATCTTTCTTCCATATATAACCTAGAATGCCTATCTACTATTTCCAGTTCCAAGTTCCATAAAGTAGAATAAGAACTTAGACATCTGCATATCAAACTTGTATGGAATCCCACTTGATTTTTTATTTTTATAATTTCTCTTTTTGTAATTTTTAGAGACTTACCTCTCCAAAGACTTCAAAGTTTTATCAAAACATTTATGTTAGTTTTCATAGAAACACCTTTTTTTGTATTCACATTTCACAATATTTAATTAAATATCATGTAATCACAACTGTCATAAAGGGGATAAGAATGAATACAGCATAATATTTTAAGTTGGGAAAACAGAATGTGACAGTATATTGCTAATGGAATAGTCTATCTGACTCAAGCATTTAGCTTGTTGTGGGCAACTGTGTGTTTTAAGAAGAAATGTAGAGCTAACCGATAAATACAGTGGAGACCATCCCACTTGGGAAGTGTCTTCTGTGTATGATTTTGTGTGTGTGTGTGTGTGTGTGTGTGTGTGTATTTTGGCCACACACTGAGTGGTATATGGGATCTTAGTTCCCTGACCAGGGATTGAACCCACGTCCCCTGCATTGGAAGCGCACAGTCTTAACCACTGGACCACCAGGGAAGTCCTATATTCTTTAGGGACAGTTAGCTGTGATAGGTCCATATGGTTAAGACCTTTAACAACAATCTTTGATGAGGAGAGTTGTTAAGGAGCTAAATATACACGTGTTAAGAAGACAAGAGAGCAGCAGGCAGTCTGATTTCAGAGTTCATACTTAACCACTGTGCTGTCTACAGCGTCCCCTTCTGTCCAGGATACATCAAGTAGACAAGGAAATGATGCATAGAAAATAATGTAATAATTTTGACTTATTCTCTATGTTAAATGAACTAAAAAAAGAGTTTACCATCTTTTCAAATATCTCTGGAAGAATCACTAAAACTGATCTTCTCTTAGGATAGCAGTATGTTACCGAACAGAAATTATGCAAACCACTTATGCAGACAAAATCCAAATAGAATTATGAATTAATAACAACACTTTTAAAAAACCCACTTAGTTGATAATTGTTATTTGGGAGGAATATTTTCTTATTTTAGATTAGGTATCAGAGTCTTCTTCCTTGTGGGGGGTGGTTTAGCCCAGGCTTTATTTAGCCTGTCCAGTTCCTGAAGAGAAGGGAGGATAACTACCTTTTACCCAGAGGCAAGAGTTTAGCTCTGGAGTCAAACTAACAAGTAATGTCCAGCCCACACATTTTTATTTTACTTAGTAGCTGTGAGACTGTGGGCAAGTTGTGTAACCTTTCTTGTCTCAGTTACATCTGACAAAATAGGAATTAGTGTCTGTCACACAATTTCTGTGAGGATTAAATTAATTAATTCATGTGAAGTTCTTTGAACAGTGCCTGATATAATGAAGTGCTCAATAAATGATAGCTGCTATTATCCTTATCATCACTGAAGAAGGAGAATAATGAGGTTGTTGTTGAAAATGTGCCCAGAGAGATGACCTTCAGATATGCAGTATTGGCGATTAAGTACAGAAATAGACAAGAAGTAGGAGAACCAGGGAAGGCATGAGTGAAGAATTAAGGTGTTGTCTAGGATAGTTGTCATAGTTTGGGGCTCTACCTCTTGTTCATTAAAAGATAAATACTGTATCAAAGTAGAAATGAAAAATAAGCTGAAAAGAAATAATAAAAATGACAAGAAAAATTAATAGGTTAGAGCATAGGAATGTAGTGGGATAAATATGAGAATGACCATTAAACATTTTTTCCAGCTTTATTGAGGTATAATTGAGAAAAATTGTATATATTAATGGTATACCAAATGATGTTTTGATATATATATTGTGAAGTGATTACCACAATCAAGCTCATTAACATATCCATTACCTCACATGGTTATACTTGTGTTTGCGCACGCGTGTGCGTGTACATGCGTGTGGTGAAAACATTTGAGATTTACTCTCAACAAATTTCAAATACACAGTATAGTATTATTAACTGTAGTCACCATGCTATACATTAGATTTCCAGAACTTATTCATCCTGCATAACTGAAACTTTGCACCCTTTGACCAACATTCCCTCATTCCCCAGCCCCTGGGCAGGGTACTTTTTGAAAAATCCCAATAAATACAGAAACCTGTAGCCAATCTAATTGAGAAAGAAAAGAAGAGGGAAATGGTTTTTAAAACAGAAAAGGAATGACATAATTTGGGAAGAGATCTTAAAAATTATGAGACTGAAGGGTTTCATAGTAATATATTTGGAAATCCTGATGAAATCTAAAATTTCCTAGCAAATATAAATTATAAAAATCGACTAGAGAAGTAAAAGAATCTGATGATGTCACACCTCTGTTTGAAATTCCCTTAAATAATTTCCCATTGTTCTGAAGATAAAGATACAAACATTCAACTTGCCTTCAAGTCGTGTGTGATGTGACCTCTCCCTGCTTCTCCGCCCTTGCCCTTACTCTTTGGCTCAGGGACTCTAGCCATACTGATTTCCTTTCTGTTTATCTACCAAACACCTGTCCTCCTTCACACAGGACCTTTTCACGTCCTGTTTGTTTTACCTGGAATGCCGTTACCTTGTTTTGAACAGTTAATTTCTATTTTTCTTTAGGTTTCAACTCAAAATTTCACATCTGTGGGGAAACTGTCCCTTAATCTTCACAGACTAGGTTTGTGTCCCCAAGCCATATGTTCTCATGGTTTCCTATATCTTTTCTTCATACTTAACACTGTTAACCATGATTTCTGATTATTTATGTCTCTTTCTCCCCAACTAGACTATATTCTCTTTCAGGGTAGCTTTGAAGGCTCTTTTGCACACACTGGACCTTCAGTGCCTAGCCCATAGATGGGTACTCAATAGATCGTTGCCAAATGAATAAATACCTGCATAGTCAAATAACTTTTCCATTTCTTCTTATGAGAATTACAAACCTACTCTCTCAAAAGAAAACAGATGAAAAATCTAAATGGTTTTATGGACACATTCTTCCAAGCTTTCTAGGAAATAGTTTTCTATATTAAACTGTTTCATAGTATACATGTATACATATGGAAAGCTATATAGTCCATTTTGTCCCAATATCAAATTTGACAGAGTACCAAAAGGTAGTATTATAGACCTAATTCAGTCATGGAAAAAGCTAATATAAAGTTCTAGCAAATCAGATTCAACAGGATATTAAAAAGCAATATGTCATAATCAGATAGAATTTATCCACTGAATAAAAAAATGGTGAGTGAATATGAGGTCAAATGTGAAAAACCACATGGTTGTCTTAACCAATGCCAGAAAAGAGTTTGATAAAACTCAGTATTCCTTCTTTATTAAGTTAATAGGATGAAGACTACTTTAGTTGGGAAAAAAAAAATTTCTATCCAAATTAATAGCCAATATCATGCTATATGATGAAATGCTAGAGACATTTCTGTGAAAATAGAATAAGACAAATACTCACTAATACCACCATTAGTTAACCTTTTTTTTGTTACTGTTGCCAAGATCTAGACAATGTAATAAAACATAACAGAAATAAAAGCAGGACTTAAGGATACAGCAACCATTACAGGCATACCTCATTTTATTGTGCTTTGCTTTATTGCACTTCACAGATATTGCAGTTTTTACAAATTAGAGGTTAGTGGCAACTCTTCGTTGTCAGATGATGCCTAGCATTTTTAGCAATAAAGTATTTTTAAATTACGGTATATGTACATTTTTTGAAGACGTAATGCTGTTGCATTTAATAGACTACAGTATAGTGTAAACCTACTTTTATATGCACTGGGAAATTAAAAAAAATTGTGACTCATCTTATTGAGATTTTCACTTTATTGCAGTGGTCTGGAACCAAACTGCAATATCTCTGAGTTATGTTTGTATTTGCACAGGGTGGTTATACCTAGAAATCAAAGAAACCAAAGAGAAAATGAAAACTTATTAGAATTAATAGATATGAATTAATATGAATGTTAACATAGGATAAAAGATAAGGTTAGTGACTTTTCTATAACATAATAAATTAGATAATGTAGTAGAAAAATTCTCCATTTACTATAACATCAGGGAACACCTTAACGAAAAAAAAATAAGGCAAATAAATGAGGAGAATTATAAAATTCTACTGAAAGCAAAGAACATTTTAATGGAAATCATACCATGATCATGAATGGGGTAACAGAATAAAGATGTGAGTGCTTTCAAAAGTGGTTAATATTCACTGTGCTAAAACCCCAAAATACTTCTTTTGATATTTGACCAGAAAATTTAAGTTTACCTGGAAAAATAAGCAAATGATGAAGACAGAATTTTCAATGAATAGTAATTAGAAGAAAATAGCATTACCAAATACATATGTTTTGTAAAATAATAATTTAAACAGTATAATACTAAAGAACAGACAAACATAACTGAGTAAGCCTAGAAACAGATTTCATTGTATGTAAGAAATTAATGCATGCTTTAAAAAAGAAACTTAAAAATCAGGCAGTTAGCTTCGTAAAACAGAATATATATGAAGGGCCAATAAGCATATGAAAAGCTGATCAATATCATTAATCATCAGGTGAATGCAAATTAAAACTACAATTAGATACTACCTCCATACACTCATTAGAATGGCTAAAGAGCCTGGTAATGTCAAGTGATGACAAGGATGTAGAACTCTTCATAAATTATGGTGGAAATGTAAAATGTTACAACTGCTTTGGAAAACTGTTCAGTAGTTTCTTTTAAAAAGTCAGACATACACCTAACAATACAGTCCATCTATTCCATTCCTAGTTATTTACCCAAGAGAAATGAAAATATATGCTTACTCAAAGACTGGTCCACAAATATGCATATCAGCTTTACCCACATCAGCCCCTATTACTAAGATATGTTTTTTGCTCACAACACTTGTGATACCAAATGTAGGTTTTCCACATCAAGCAATTCTCTAATTCTCTGTGGACACCAGATGAGTATGCTACAGTTTAATTCAATTCTGACACTAACTATTTAAAGTTAGCGCAGACCCCCAGGTTAAGGGTTCAGTCTCACAGAACTGCCCCCTACTTCAGATGCCACATGTAGTGGGTCCCCAGGTTACCCACACATCTGTCCAACTTGGCTGCAAATTGGGGGTTGTTGACCCCCTCCTCAGGTTAGATAATTTGCTATATAATGGCTTACAAAGCTCAGGGAAACACTTTACTATTACTGGTTTATTATAAAGGCTATTTTAATGAATACAAATGAACAGCCAGATGAAGAGGTACATATGGCAAAATCTGGAAAGGACCCAAGTGTAGGAGCTTCTGACCCCAGGGAGTTTGGGTTCTTTACCAACCCAGAAACTCTCCAGACCCTGTCATTTAGGGGTTTTGTGAAGGTTCCATTTTGTAAGCATGACTGATTATATCATTGGCTGTTGGTGATTGCACTCAGCCTCTAGCCCCTAAAGGTAAGGGGTGGGGCTGAAAGTTCCATGGTTGGTCACATGGTTGGTTCCTCTGACAACCAGCCCCCATCCTATAGCTGCCAAGGGACCCATGACAGTCATCTCATTAACATAAACTCAAGTGTGGTTGAAAGGGGCTTATGACTAACAAAAGATGGGCCTCTCACCCTTGTCAGTCAGGAAATTCCAAGGGTTTTAGGAGCTCTCTGCAGAACTGGGAGTTATACACACACACACACACACACACACACACGAACAGAAATGTCCATATATTTTAAAAAATTAAGATATAATTGACATATAACATTGTATTAGTTTCAGGTGTACAACATAATGATTTGGTATTTGTATATATTGTAAAATGATCACAATAAGTCTAATTAACATCTATCACCACACATAGAATTTTTTTTTCTTGTGATGAGAACTTGTAAAATTTATTCTTTTAGCAATACAGTATTTTATAACTGCAAGTTTGTGTTTTTGACCCCCTTCCCCCATTTTGCCCACCGCTACACCCCATCTCTGGCAATCACCAGTCTGTTCTCAGTATCTGTGATGTTAATGTGATCTGTGATCTCGATGTTTGGTTTTGTTTATATTCCACATATACGTGAGATCATACAGTATTTGTCTTTCTCTCTCTGACTTATTTTACTTAACGTAATGCCCTCAAAGTCCATTCCTATTGTCACAAATGGCAAGGTTCCCTTCTTTTTTATGGCTGAATAATATTCCATTGTGTGTGTGTGTGTGTGTGTGTGTGTATACACACACACACACACACACACACACCACATTTTCTTTATCCATTCATCCCTTGATGGACACTTAGGTTGCTTCCATGTCTTGAAAATATGTATTTCTTATACCACAGTATCACAGCCCCAAACTGAAAACAACCCAAATGTCCATCAACAGGTAAATGGATTACAAAATGTGGTCTGTCTCTATAGGGGATATACCACTACTCAGTAATAAAAGGGAGTGATCCACTGATAACATGCAGCAGTATAAATAAATCTCAAGATCATTATGTTGAATGAAAGATGGAAGACATTAAAGACTTAATACAATAAGATTCCATTTATGTAAAATTTTAAGAACTGCAAACTAATCTATAGTGAAAGAGAGAGTAGATCAATGCTTGCCTGGGGGCTGAAAAGGAATGTAAGAAATCTTTTGGGGGGGGGGTCAAGGAAATGATCTGTATCCTGATTGTGGCAGTAGTTTCATAGGTATATACATCTGTCAAAACTCTTTGAATTGTACACTTCAAATGTATGCAGTTTATTATGTATCTATGTTTGTATTGTACATATATGTTATACTATATGTATGTTTGTTTATATGTTTCTCTCATCTACTACATTCAGCTTTTCAGAACATCTTGTTGGCTGTACTTTCAGAAAGTATCCAGAACTCAATGACTTCTCGTTATTTCCACTGCCACACTACTAGTCTAAGTTATCATGATCTTTTGTTTAGATAGTTGTTCTAGACTTTTAACTAGTCATGCGATGCTGCACCTGGCTTCAGTTTCTCAGGTTCTAGAGTCATCCTGTTAAGTCAGAGGTCAGATCACGTCACTATCCTGCTTAATACCTTGTATGATGTACATCTTATTTAGAGTAAGTCTATCCTACTGGAGTCCTTACAATGGCCTCTAAGAACTTACATGATCTGGCTTCCTAATACCTCTCTGACCTCATCTCCTGCTGTTCTCTGCCTCATGCATTCCAACTGCATTACCTTCCTTGCCTTTCCTTGAACATTCTGGGCATGCCCTTACTTCAGGGTCTTTCACCTTGCTGTTACCTTCCCTGTGATATTCTCCCCCCCCGCCCACATCTACGTGGCCTATCTCCTTCACATCTTTACTTACATGTTACATTCCCTGACTACTGTTTTTAAGTCACTGCCAGCTTTGAACCTCCTCCACATCTCCCTTTCCTGCCTTATTTTCTCCATAGCACTTACTACCGCTAACATACTATGTTTTACTTACTACCTATTTCTTTTGTTTATTGTCTTCCTCTATCTCCTCTCTCATAGGTAAGTTCTATGAGGTCAGAGAATTTTATACATCCTCCCACCCCAGCTATTTTCACATGGTAGATGCTCAGTATATATTTGTGGAATGAATGAAATGCTTTTACTTGTTCTCCATGTAAATCAAGCTGAAAATCAAACTCACTGAATAGGCGAAGACAGGGATAAGCTTCTGAAACAGGTTATTGTAATACTTCTGTTCCTTGCATTGTCCAGTAGATATTCTTCTTCTAAAATATGGAACTTAAAGAAATTGATAAATTAGAGAATTCATTTGATATGTAGTACTTGCTGTTTCCTTGTTTGTAAAAGGAGGTAGATAGACTGAATGATCCCTAGAGTTACTTTTTCTTTTCAAAGTCTGTGACTCTTTTAAATGGAACTCCTGTGGTTTCAGGATGCTGAGAAACTCTTCTTTTGATTCTCTTTATAGATAGGGATATGAATGCCTTTATTTACTTCAGTCCTTATTCCTTTTTAAAAATCCCTGTAGCTCTGGCACCCAGAGTTTGGCAAGGAAGAGGTTAATACTAGAAAAAGGGTGGCAATTCATGGGACCAGAGTTCATCTTAACAGCTGGTTTGGGAGGAGAAAAAAAACAGTTTCAAATTACTAAGAGTGGCCAGAATGTAATCCGAGTAGGAATCTGGACATACATTTCTTTTGTCCACTAATTGAGGTATTTAATGGGGGTTATGCCCCAGAAATTGGTTTCAAGTTATGAATGTAAGTCAGGAGAGAAAGTAGAATTTGATATACTATATTTTATAGATAACAATGGCTTTGTCCTATAAACAGGTGGATTAAAAGAATGTTAATGGCATTTGAAAAAAAGATGCAGAATATACAACTCTTCTTCCTTTGGGCTGTATCTTAAAAAGAAAATTGTGCTTAAAAGAAAGTGTTCTTTTACTGAAAAGTGAGTAAAAGAAAAAATATGGTAAGATGTTTTCATTATCTAAAAATGCAGTTCTTTTTATGGTTTTAAATTTCAAGGTAGTATTGAAAGTTGGTTTACAACTGTTAGGTTTTACCTCTGCTTGCTTTTTTTTTTTTTTTAACACCTTTATTGGAGTATAATTGCTTTACAATGGTGTGTTAGTTTCTGCTTTATAAAAAAGTGAATCAGCTATACATATACATATATCCCCATATCTCCTCCCCCTTGCGTCTCTCTTCCACGCTCCCTATCCCACCCCCCTAGGTGGACACAAAGCCGAGAGCTGATCTCCCTGTGCTATGTGGCTGCTTCCCTCTAGCTATCTATTTTACCTTTGGTAGTGTATATATGTCCATGCCACTCTCTCCCTTCGTCCCATCTTACCCTTCCCCCTCCCCGTGTCCTCAAGTCCATTCTCTATGTCTGCATCTTCATTCCTGTCCTGCCCCTAGGTCCTTCAGAACCTTTATTTATTTATTTTTTTAGATTCCATATATATGTGTTAGCATATGGTATTTGTTTTTCTCTTTCTGACTCATTTCACTCTGTATGATAGACTCGAGATCCATCCACCTCACTACAAATAACTCAATTTCATTTCTTTTTATGGCTGAGTAGTATTCCATTGTATATATGTGCCACATCTTCTTTATCCGTTCATCTGTCAGTGGACACTTAGCCTGCTTCCATGACCTGGCTATTGTAAATAGAGCTACAATGAACGTTGTGGTACATGACTCTTTTTGAATTATGGTTTTCTCAGGGTATATGCCCAGTAGTGGGATTGCTGGGTCATACAGTGGTTCTATTTTAAGTTTTTTAAGGAACCTCCGTACTGTTCTCCACAGTGGCTGTATCAATTTACAGTCCCACCAACAGTGCAAGAGGGTTCCCTTTTCTCCACACCCTCTCCAGCATTTATTGTTTGTAGATTTTCTGATGATGCCCATTCTAACTGGTGTGAGGTGATACCTCATTGTAGTTTTGATTTGCATTTTTCTAATAATCAGTGATGTTGAGCAGCTTTTCATGTGCTTCTTGGCCATCTGTATGTCTTCTTTGGAGAAATGTCTGTTTAGGTCTTCTGCCCATTTTTGGATTGGGTTGTTTGTTTTTTGAATATTAAGCTGCATGAGCTGCTTGGAAATTTTGGAGATTAAATCCTTTCTCAGTTGCCTCATTTGCAAATATTTTCTCCCATTCTGAGAGAATTCTTTTCATTCTTTTCATCTTGTTTATGGTTTCCTTTGCTGTGCAAAAGCTTTTAAGTTCATTAAGTCCCATTTGTTTATTTTTGTTTTTATTTCCATTTCTCTAGGAGGTGGATCCAAAAGGATCTTGCTGTGATTTATGTCATAGAGTGTTCTGCCTATATTTTCCTCTAAGTTTTGTAGTGTCAGGCCTTACATTTAGGTCTTTAATCCATATTGAGTTTATTTTTGTGTATGGTGTTAGGGAGTGTTCTAATTTCATTCTTTTACATGCAGCTGTCCAGTTTTCCCAGCACTACTTATTGAAAAGGCTGTCTTTGCTCCACTTTATATTCTTGCCTCCTGTATCAAAATTAAGGTGACCATATGTGCATGGGTTTATCTCTGGGATTTCTATCCTCTTCCAATGATCTATATTTCTGTTTTTGAGCCAGTACCATACTGTCTTGATTACTGCAGTTTTGTAGTATAGTCTGAAGCCCGGGAGTCTGATTCCTCCAGCTCTGTTTTTCCTTCTCAAGATTGCTTTGGCTATTCGGGATCTTTTGTGTTTCCATACAAATTGTGAAATTTTTTGTTCTAAGTCTGTGAAAAATGCCATTGGTAGTTTGATAGGGATTGCATTGAATCTGTAGATTGCTTTGGGTAGTATACTCATTTTCACAATATTGATTCTTCCAATCCAGGAAGATGGTATATCTCTCTATCTGTTTGTATCATCTTTAATTTCTTTCATCAGTGTCTTATAGTTTTCTGCATACAGGTCTTTTGTCTCCTTAGGTAGGTTTATTCCTAGATATTTTATTCTTTTTGTTGCAATGGTAAATGGGAGTGTTTCCTTAATTTCTCTTTCAGATTTTTCATCATTAGTGTATAGGAATGCAAGAGATTTCTATGCATTAATTTTGTATCCTGCTACTTTACCAAATTCATTGATTAGCTCTAGTAGTTTTCTGGTAGCATCTTGAGGATTCTCTATATATAGTATCATGTCATCTGCAAACAATGACAGCTTTACTTCTTCTTTTCCGATTTGGATTCCTTTTATTTCTTTTTCTTCCCTGATTGCTGTGGCTAAAACTTCCAAAACTGTGTTGAATAATAGTGGTGAGAGGGCTTCCCTGGTGGCGCAGTGGTTGAGAATCTGCCTGCTAGCATGGGGGACATGGGTTCGAGCCCTGGTCTGGGAGGATCCCACATGCCGCGGAGCGGCTGGGCCCGTGAGCCACAACTACTGAGCCTGCGCGTCTGAAGCCTGTGCTCTGCAACAAGAGAGGTCATGATAGTGAGAGGCCTGCGCACTGCAATGAAGAGTGCCCCCCGCTTGCCACAACTAGAGACAGCTGTTGCACAGAAACGAAGACCCAACACAGCAAAAATAAATAAATTAATTAATAAACTCCTACCCCCAACATCTTTTTAAAAAAAAAAAAAAGCCCACAGTCATCTTGATAATACTGTATGGGACCTCTGATTCTTTCATTCTTTAAAAGAATAATAGTGGTGAGAGTGGACAACATTGTCTTGTTCCTGATCTTAGAGGAAATGCTTTCAGTTTTTCACCATTGAGAATGATGTTTGCTGTGTGTTTGTCATATATGGCCTTTATTATATAGAGGTAGGTTCCCTCTATGCCTACATTCTGGAGGGTTTTTTTTTTTGTGTCATAAATGGGTGTTGAATTTTGTCAAAAGCTTTTTCTGCATCTATTGGAATGATCATATGGTTCTTCTCCTTCAATTTGTTAATATGGTTTATCACATCGATTTGCGTATATTGAAGAATCCTTGCATTCCTGGGATAAACCCAACTTGTTCATGGTGTATGATCCTTTTAATGTGCTGTTGGATTCTGTTTGTTAGTATTTTGTTGAGGATTTTTGTATCTATGTTTATCAGTGATGTTGGCCTGTAGTTTTCTTTTTTTTGTGACATCTTTGTCTGGTTTTGGTATCAGGGTGATGGTGGCCTCATAGAATGTGTTTGGGAGTGTTCCTCCCTCTGCTATATTTTGGAAGAGTTTGAGGAGGATAAGTGTTAGCTGTTCTCTAAATGTTTGATAGAATTCGCCTGTGAAGCCATCTGGTCCTGTGCTTTTGTTTGTTGGAAGATTTTTAATCACAGTCTCAATTTCAGTGCTTGTGATTGGTCTGTTTATATTTTCTATTTCTTCCTGGTTCAGTCTCGGAAGGTTGTGCATTTCTAAGAATTTGTCCATTTCTTCCAGTTTGTCTATTCTATTGGCATATAGTTGCTTGTAGTAATCTCTCATGATCCTTTGTATTTCTGCAGCGTCCGTTGTTATTTCTCCGTTTTCGTTTCTAATTCTATTGATTTGAATCTTCTCCCTTTTTTTTTTTGATGAGTCTGGCTAATGGTTTATCAATTTTGTTTATCTTCTCAAAGAACCATCTTTTAGTTTTATTGACCTTTGCTATTGTTTCCTTCATTTATTTTCCATTTATTTCTGATCTGATCTTTATGATTTCTTTCCTTCTGCCAACTTTGGCGTTTTTTGTTCTTCTTTCTCTGATTGCTTTAGGTGTAAGTTTAGGTTGTTTATTTTAGATGTTTCTTGTTTCTTGAGGTAGGATTGTATTGCTATAAACTTCCCTCTTAGAACTGCTTTTGTTACATCCCCATAGATTTTGGGTTGTCGTGTTTTCATTGTCATTTGTTTCTAGGTATTTTTTGATTTCTTCAGTGATCTCTTGGTTATTTAGTAGCGTATTGTTTAGCCTCCACGTGTTTGTATTTTTTACAGATTTATTCCTGTAAGTGATATTTAGTGTCATAGCATTGTGGTCGGAAAAGATACTTGATATGATTTCAATTTTCTTAAATTTACCAAGGCTTGATTTGTGACCAAAGATATGATCTATACTGGAGAATGTTCCATGAGCACTTGAGAAGAAAGTGTATCTTTTTTTGGATAGGATGTCCTATAAATATCAATTAAGTTCCTGTTGTTTAATGTATCGTTTAAAGCTCATGTTTCCTTATGTATTTTCATTTTGGATGATCTGTCCATTGGTGAAAGTGGGGTGTTAAAGTCTCCTACTATGTTTGTGTTACTGTTGATTTCCCCTTTTATGGCCGTTAGCATTTGCCTTATGTATTGAGGTGCTCCTAATTTGGGTGCATAAATATTTACAATTGTCATATCTTCTTCTTGGATTGATCCCTTGATCCTTATATAGTGTCCTTCTTTGTCTCTTGTAATAGTCTTTATTTTAAAGTTTATTTTGTCTGACATGAGAATTGCTACTCCAGCTTTCTTTTGATTTCCATTTGCATGGAATATCTTTGTCCATCCCCTCACTTTCAGTCTGTATGTGTCCCTAGGTCTGAAGTTGGTTTCACGTAGACAGCATATATATGGGTCTTGTTTTTGTGTTTTTTGTATCCATTCATCCAGTCTATGTCTTTTGGGTGGAGCATTTAATCCATTTACAGTTAAGGTAGTTATCGATATGTATGTTCTTATGACCACTTTCTTAATTGTTTGGGTTTGTTATTGTAGGTCTTTTCTTTCTCTAGTGTTTCCTGCCTGGAGAGGTTCCTTAGCATTTGTTGTAGAGCTGGTTTGGTGGTGCTGAATTCTCTTAGCTTTTGCTTGTCTGTAAAGGTTTTAATTTCTGCATCGAATCTGAATGAGATCCTTGCTGGGTAGAGTAATCTTGGTTGTTGGTTTTTCCTTTTCATCCCTTTAAATATGTCCTGCCACTCCCTTCTGGCTTGCAGAGTTTCTGCTGAAAAATCAGCTGTTACCCTTATGGGGATTCCCTTGTATGTTAATTGTTGCTTTTCCCTTGTTGCTTTTAATATTTTTTCTTTGTATTTAAGTTTTGATAGTTTGTTTAGTATGTGTTTTGGCACGTTTCTCCTTGGATTATCCTGTATTGCACTCTCTGCGCTTCCTGGATTTGATTGACTCTTTCCTTACCCATATTAGGGAAGTTTTCAACTATAATCTCTTCAAATAGTTTCTCAGTCCCTTTTTTTCTCTTTTTCTGGGACCCCTATAATTCAATTGTTGGTGCATTTAATGTTGTCCCAGAGGTGCCTGAGATTGTTCTCAATTCTTTTCCATCTTTTTTGTTTATTGTGCTCTGTGGTAGTTTTTTCCACTATTTTATCTTCCAGGTCACTTATGCATTCTTCTGCTTTAGTTATTCTGCTGTTGGTTCCTTCTAGAGAATTTTTAATTTCATTTATTGTGTTGTTTATCACTGTTTGCTTGCTCTTTAGTTCTTCTAATTCTCCTTGTTAAACGTTTCTTGTATTTTCTCCATTGTATTTCCAAGATTTTGGATCATCTTTACTATCATTACTCTGAATTCTTTATCAGACTGCCTATTTCCTCTTCAGTTTTTTCATCTGGAGGGTTTTTACCTTGCTCCTTCGACTGCTGTGTGTTTCTCTGTCTTCTCATTTTGCTTAACTTACTGTGTTTTGGGTCTCCTTTTCGCAGGCTGCAGGTTAGTAGTTCCTGTTGTTTCTGGTGTCTGTTCCCAGTGGGTAAGGTTGGTTCAGTGGGTTGTGTAGGTTTGCTTGTGGAGGGGGCTGTTGCCTGTGTTCTAGTGGATGAGGCGGATCTTGCCTTTCTGATGGGCAGGACCACATCTGGTGGTGTGTTTTGGGGTGTCTGTGACCTGATTATGATTTTAGGCAGCCTCTCTGCTAATGGGTGGTGTTGTGTTCCTGTCTTGCTAGTTGTTTGGCATGGGGTGTCCAGCACTGGAGCTTGCTGGTCGTTGAGTGGAGCTGAGTCTTAGCTTTGAGATGGAGATCTCTGGGAAAGCTTTCGCCATTTGATATTACGTGGAGCTGGGAGGTCTCTCGTGGATCAATGTCCTGAAGTCAGCTCTCCCACCTCAGAGGCACAGGCCTGACACCTGGACAGAGCACCAGGACCCTGTCAGCCGCTCGGCTGTTTCACGATTAAGGGGCTTAATCTCTCAGGGCCGTCCTGCTTCTGTGTCTTCCTCCTGCAGCATCCTCCAGAGCCAGGGCCTTGGCTGTTTCTGCAACAAGTGCATGGGCAATCCGACAAGAAGACCAGTCTTCACTTGGGGGGTGAGATGGGGGGCGAGCAGAGCCCTAGAAACTGTTCCCAAGCTCCTCTCGACCTTTTTTTTTAATCCAGGATACAAATTCCTCCCCTGTCAGCAAATCAACTGTCAAATTATTTCCCTTCTGCTTGCTTTTGAAGATGTAATAAATAGTTTCGTATGCTTATACTTACATCCATTCTTGTTTCACTAATTTGGGGAAGCATGGAATGCTGGTGTTAATGATGGGTTTTAGTTAATGCATCACTTTTTATGAATAGGCTTCATAGGATTTATATTGCTTTCCCATTAAGAGTTCAAAAGAACATTTGAATATTTTAGTATACTAATATAGTTTGATTGAAAACACCTAGATAGTTGTAACAGCTACTATGTTGAAAATTAAAACCATAATAATGAGAATACCACTTATTCACAGTCAGTAGAGCACATGCTATAGTTCTCTTTTTTTGTTTTTTTTTTTTTTGCGGTACGCGGGCCTCTCACTCTTGTGGCCTCTCCCATTGCGGAGCACAGGCTCCGGACGCACAGGCTCAGCGGCCATGGCTCATGGGCCTAGCTGCTCTGCGGCATGTCGTATCTTCCCGGACCGGGGCACGGACCTGCGTCCCCTGCATCGGCAGGCGGAGTCTCAACCACTGCACCACCAGGGAAGCCCCATGCTATAGTTCTTGTTTTCTAGTAGTACAGATGGTTTTGAGCTGATTTTTTCAAAGGCTTTCCAAGCCCTCTTGCAGTTATTGGATTGTGTTTGCTGAAATTTGGCTTTATAGCGTGCAGTCATGAGTTAAGGGAGGAGAAAGAGCCTGACCAGCCCCTACATTATTCTGAGTTATAATTGTTTTCAATGGAACTAAACCAACTGATGTTGAGAGAGATCAAAATTTGGCTGCTTTTCATTTGCTTGATATTTGTAAACAGGTTTTTCTTTAGGGAAAAGAGTTTGGAGAAGGGCAGAGATATTCTCTTTTTTCATACATGTGCAATTTCCTATTTGACCCATGCAAATTAAACATATTAATACTGGTAGACTGTTTGAGTCTGAGACCATATGATAGTGATAGATTGATATACAGACATTTCTATTCCTTGTTTAGTAAGGAAGTGGAGCTGACCTGTACATCTCTCATCTTGTCTTCAGCAAGAAGTACATGGTAACTTTCATGGATTCCCTTTTGTTGATTAAATAGCCAATGTTTACTGAGTACCTGTTAAGTTCCTGGGCCCTGTTCTTGGTGATAGAAATGCAGTAGTGAATGGATAGTAGTTTCTACTCTTAAGAAGATTGTGGGGGGTGGGGTAGATAGATCATAAACATGTACATGTATAGTTTTAATTATGCGTAAGATAAAATCGATAAATGTGGAGAAGATAAAATAGATATTAGTCAATTGTGACGGCATGGGGTATGGTGAGAGCTGTTTAGCTAGAGTCAGAGAAGCCTTCACCAAAGAGGTGATATTTGGATTGCGACCTGAAGGATGAGAGGAGGAAACCATGGGAGGACCTGCTCTAAGAGCATTGTCTGTAGAAAGAACCACAAGGTGACAGTAAATCTGGTGTGTTCAGGAATAGAAAGGAGGCCACTGGGGCTGAAGAACAGTGAGCCAAGGAAGGAAGGGCAAGAAGAGATAAGGGTGAATAACAGTGGTGAGAGTGGACACCCTTGTCTTGTTCCTGATATTAGAGGAAATGCTTTCAGTTTTTCACCATTGAGAATGATGTTTGCTGTGGGTTTGTCGTATATGGCCTTTATTATGTTGAGGTAGGTTCCCTCTATGCCCACTCTCTGGAGAGTTTTTATCATAAATAGGTGTTGAATTTTGTCAAAAGCTTTTCCTGCATCTATTGAGAGGATCATATGGTTTTTATTCTTCATTGTTAATATGGTGTATCACATTTATTGATTTGCATATTTTGAAGAATCCTTGCATTCCTGGGATAAATCCCACTTGATCCTGGTGTATGATCCTTTTAATGTGTGGTTGCATTCTGTTTGCTGTTATTTTATTGAGGATTTTTGTGTCGATGTTCATCAGTGATATTGGCCTGCAACTTTCTTTTTTTGTGATATCTTTGGTTTTGGTATCAGGGTGATGGTGGCCTCGTAGAATGAGCTTGGTTGTGAAGACATTGCACATATTCAAAATTGGAAAAGTCCTCTACTATATAACTGCTCATCAACTGCCATTCATATACCTGATACACATACATCAAATAAATACTGCTCTCCGATTTCAAATACATCTCTTAACAGGCCATGGCTTATCATTACTTCTGGTTCTTGCATTTTCATTGTCAAAAGGCAATAGTTTTGAAAACTTTGTTTTTGTTGAAGAAAGGATGACCACTTTCAATTGAAAAGCATTTTCATTTTTTAGATTTATAAGCTCCAATTAAAATGATCAATCCAGTGAATTTTTTCATTTCTACATCATCTGTTTCCTTCTATACACCTTTGTATAAATACCTGCCTTCAGCCTTTATACACCTATGATCTTTTTTTTTTTTATTTATTTTTGGCTGCATTGGGTCTTCATTGACGTGTGCGTGCTTCTCATTGCGGTGGCTTCTCTTGTTGCAGAGCACGGGCTCTAGGTGCACAGGCTTCAGTAGTTGTGGCTCTTGGGCTCTAGAGCGCAGGCTCAGTAGTTGTGGTGCATGGGCTTAGTTGCTCCGCGGCATGTGGGATCATCCCGGACCAGGGATTGATCCCGTGTCCCCTACATTGGCAGGCAGATTCTTAGCCGCTGTGCCACCAGGGAAGCCCACCTATGATCTTTATCAAGTAAATTTTGCTACACAGACATCATAAAATGTGAAAGAATACTGTCACACATCCTTTTAGGTAAATGGGGTAGTCCAGGCTCTTTTATTTATGTATTTATTTCATTGAAGTATACTTGATTTACAATGTTGTGTTAATGTCTACTGTATAGCAAAGTGATGCATATATATACATTCTTTTTCATATTCTTTTCCATTATGGTTTATCACAGGATATTGAATATAGTTCCCTGTGCTATACAGTATGACCTTGATGCAGGTTCTTGCTGTAATGTATTGCACAATGAAGTCCTTCTTGTTTAATTGACTATGAATCCCATATTTTCTTTTCGTCCTTAAAAAATATATTGTATGCTCATTGCTTCTTAGATTTGAGAAAATTGATTTAAGACATTGTCATCTGACGAATCACAATCTGAAATTTTACTAGTATCTGCCTGTTCACATTCACCATCTGATAACTGAAGTATCTTTCTCTGTTAGTTTTCTTCTCTTTGCCATTATGGGTGGAAAGCAAAATATTATGAATTCTCAACTTTACCAGCTTGAAAGTTTGTTAGAATGTGTGCAGTAAAGTGTTTCCAGTCTTACTTTCTCTAAAATTCCCTGTGGATGTCATAATTGTATATTAAACAAACACGTATATCTACACAGTTGCATAAGATTGAACTAAAAATTTAGCATGAAAAGAAAAAATAAAGCCAAGAAGAAATACAAGGATGGTATCTCCAGACTTCTTTTTGAAAGATGAGTTAATGCTTTGGGTAATGCAATAGGAAAACTGAAGGATGGTACAGCAGCGCATCATTCTTCCAGTCAATTCCATTATGCTTCCATTCTCTGACTTTTATTTTTATTTTTTAATATAGTTGGAAATAATTGACAAGTAATGATGAAATAATTTTCAGGATGATGAACTATCAGGAGATTTCAAGATAAAGGAAAAACAAGGTCACTGAGGCCACATAATATCTTAGATTTATGAAAGGGTCCACTGGGACCTATATGGTAGTTGCAAGATAAAATGACTTTTATTGTTTTTTTCTTTTTTAAAGTAAAACTTCTCTTTGTTCTTTGGAAGGCATCTAAAAAAAGGTCATAAAATATCAATCCTTACAAATAGAACTGTTCAAAAAAGATGCTTGAAAACAAAACTTGGATCTAGTAGATCCTGATGTTATTAACAAGGATTAAGTTTGAAATGCTTACTAGACATCCTAGTGGAGCTGTGTACTAGTGGTTGTCTCTCTGAGTCTGGGGCTCTGGGAAGAGAACCAGGCTAGAGATTTCAGTCGCAGAGTCATCAACACATATATGGTATTTGAAGCATTGGGTCTAGATGGGACCGCCTGGGAAAGGAGTATAAATTGAAAAGAGGAAAGAGCCAAGAATAGACATCTGTGGCACCCTAGGCTTGAGAAGCCTGGTGACGGAAAAAGTTACGGAGAGTGTGCAAATAGTGAGGTAGGAGCCTGTGGTATCATTTAGAGACGAGTGTTTTCAGTAATCAGTTGGGTCAAAGGACACTGAGAGGATTTTTGTTTTTTGATTTTGTTTTGTTCAAATGAGATCGGAGAGGTTTGACTATTGGCTTTTTTAAAAATAGGGGTCATTGATGACCTTGAGAGAGATGTTTCATTGAAGTGGTAGAGCCAAAAACCTATTTGAAATGGATTGAATTGAGAAAGTAGAAATAAAAAGTAGAGGCAGCTTTTTCAGTAGATTTTGCTGTAAAGAAGAAGAAGAGAAATGGTAGTTGGTGGGGGTTTCTTTTTAATACACTTTAGGGGATTGAGAGGAATTGGTATGTAGAGTACCTAGAATTGGGGGTGTGAGCCTGGGAGATGTTGGTACCTTAAATCAACATATTGAGGCTCTATATTAATATTTTCATATTAATACACTCTAGCAAGGAGCAGAGCAGCCCTTGCTCAGTCCCCCACCACCACCTTCGCCCCTTTCTTTTTTGATGCTAAAAAATTCTGCTAAGATTTTTACTTACCTTTTGCCTGTTAGAGGCAAAAACACTGAATATTGGCTTGCCTCTCTGACTTTGTGATGCAAATCAAAGGGAAAAATTTAAACCTTTGTTAATCAAATCCCAATTTTCTGGGATACAGTTAATACTTTAAGTGACATTTACCTGCTAGCTAGATTTCCTTATCTTTTGGGACTTGTTGAATTGTAGTAATTGCTATCTAAATGAATGATAAGATGAATTGAAATAGCATTTTATTTAGAATAGTGTAAAGTTCAAATTTAGCTATTTTTTCTTGCATAAATGTTACTTAGGATTATGAAGAACAAAAGTTCTGAAATATATTTTATGTTTCGTGAAATAAATAGTTAAAATGGAGGAAAAGTCTTGTAAACCTTTACTGTAGAAACTGATTTACTAAATATCTATTGAATCGACCAGTTAGAACTTATGCTTAAAATACTAGTTTGAATATTATTGTTTCATTAAAAAATAATTTTTCTCTAGAGAGTGTTACGGTTATATCTAGTGATGTTGACTCTGAAGTTGACTTACTTCACAACTTTTCTTCTTTATCTGCTTTAGATTTGGAATATGATTTTAACAAAATATTTAATTTTGGGGGGTATGTAGTTGTGCCAACTTTATTATTTTATGGTTTAAGGGAATCAAAATATTTTCTTTACAACTTTTCATTTTAATATCTTATTTTACTTATTCTGCATTAAAATCTTAATCCTCTGTGTTACATGTGATAGCTCAATATTGTAAGCCTGCTTAGACAAAGACTTTCTGGAACAATTCTAAGTGATATTCCGGGAACTCAATGGAAGTTAAACAATACAGATATCTTTTGGCTCTTGAAATTTTCATGGTTGGCTTCCACTTATATGAGGTTGTTGGATGCAGAAATTATTTAGCATCATCATCAGAAGTCCCTTCAGACTAATTTCGAAACCTAGTTTCTAAAACTCTCCAAAGAAGCAAGATCTCAAAATTTCTTAACATTGACTGAAGATTCTTTGGTGTTAATGGTAAAATCCTCAATTAAAGTTACTTGAGGTAATGTTTACCAAACTATTACTTTACATGTTTATGCTCATAAATTTTGTATTTTAACATTTACTTTTAGCCTGTTAGACTGAAGATACAGCTTCTTTGATTCTCCCCTTTTCCCTCTCATTACAATACTGACTTCTTTCTTTCTTAATTTCGCCACGAGTTTAGGGAGAAAAGCCTTCCTGCAACACATCTCTAGTGTCTTGCCATGTTATAACATGGGCTGTAAACGCGTTAGGGTTTGGTCCCTGCCCAAGACCTGGTCAGTTTCATGTCTTCAGTGATCTTGAGCTAGTTACAGTTTTCCTAATAAATCCTCTGAAGCTCCCGGGCCGTTTCTCATAGTTTTATTATTCCTTTTACCTGTAATACTGTCTCCCAACTTGTCTGTCTAGCAAATTCCTATTTATTCTTTACATTTCTGCTGATAGTTCACCTCCTCTGTTATGTGTTTCCCTTGGGCAGACTTTGGTGCTACATTTCATTTCATTTGTTTGTTTTTGGCCGCGCTGCATGGCTTGCGGGATCTTAGTTCCTGACCAGGGATCGAACCCGTGCTCTCTGCAGTGGAAGTGTGGAGTCCTAACCACTGGAGTGCCATGGAATTCCTGGTGCTACCTTTTAAATGTTCCTACTGTACTTTACAGATGCTTCCACTGTAGAAATCATCAATGTAGTTGTTGCACACTTGTTGTCTCTTTAGACCTGCAGAGTTCAATACAGTCACTACAAGCCGCAAGTGCTATTGAGCACTTAAAATGTGGCTACTGCGACTGAGGAACTGAGTATTCTTTTTAAAAATTTATTTTATTGAAGTATAGTTGATTTACAATGTTGTGTTAATGTCTACTGTATAGCAAAGTGATGCATATATATACATTCTTTTTCATATTCTTTTCCATTATGGTTTATTACAGGATATTGAATATAGTTCCTTGTGCTATGCAATAGGACCTTGTTTATTGGGAACTGAATTTTTAATTTTATTTAATATAAATTAAATGTAAATAGCCGCATGTGGCTAGTGGCTACTCTCTTGGACAACATAGTTCACAGCTTTTCTAGTGTGCCAATAGGATGAAAAAGGGAAGATGTGGGTAAAGATCAGTGTTTCCAATGAAAGTTTAGCTTCTGAGTTGAGATGTGCTGTGTGAATTATACTCTGAGTTCTGAAGACATAGTACCAAAAAAAAAAGAATGTAAACTTGTCACTAATAATTTTTTAATAATGATTATCTATTGAAATGGTATAGTTTAAATATAGTGGGTTAAACTAAATATATTATTTAAAATAATTTCACCTGTTTCATTTTAGTTTTTTTAAGTGTCCACCAGAAAGTTTACAGTTCTACGTTTGGCTCATCTTTGTGGCTCACATTATATTTCTCTTGGGACAGTGCTGCTCTGACAGTGAGCGCCTTGCAGGTGAGGAACTTATCTTTTCATTTTCATCACAACTATTACCACACCTTTTATATAGTAAGTGCTTAATAACTAGTTGTTGAATGAATGAAATAAGTAGTCTCTAGAAACTGTAACCATGAGCCTTTTGAGGAACTGAAGCTTTAGATTAAGGCAAGTGATTTTGCAAGTCTTTAGGTGTATGTCTGTTTCATAGTATATTTTGATATATGATTGACACAGGATAAACACACACCTGCACATAGAAGGGAAAGACTTGAGACCTAGGAAGACAACAGTAATAACACGTGTTCTGAGTACTTTCTTTAATGGAATCATTAAGTCCTTATAACAGCATCTGTGAGCCAGGTTCTATTAATAATCCCGATTTACAGGAAGCTGAGGCAGAAAAATTAAGTAACTTGCTCTAAGACACGAAAATATTAACTGGTGGACCCATGCTATGAATCCTGGCAGTGTGGCTTCATAGTTTGTACTTTTCACCACTATGCTAAAGACATGTGAAGTCATACAATTATGGTCATTCATGATTATTTAATTGTTCTTAAAGTATGAAAGGGTTTATATGAATGAATCCTGGGCAGCATTGGATTTGGGGGACTTATGGTGTTTACGCTCCTTTGCTTTCCTGAAATGAAGAAAATTTGTTTAGGAATTGAAGTCTGCCTTTTAATTACTTTAAGGTTTATTAAAGTTCAGCAATCAAAGTCTTTGTTTTTGTCCATTCAGTATGAACTCTTATATTGTATTTTTAGTGACATTTTTTTCAGCTCACAGAAAAGCATAAAAGTGTTGTCACTGGTAGGGTATAAGTGAAAATTATCATTTGGCTTCTGGGAAACAAGAAAACACAATGGTCACTTATATATGGGTCCCAGGAATCAACTGCTCAAGTGACAGATTTATAGTACTTCTAGGAGGAAGCAAAAAAGCAAGGATATGTTTATTTTCCCTGAGCTTTCTATTAACGTTTCCCACTGAAAATTTTATTTCATATCGATTGAAAATCCAGTATGCTATTATTCTGAATAAATCTTATCAAATGAATAGTCATAAAGCAGCAGTTCATGGGAAAAGGGAATGTTCAAGGGAAAAGATATGGTTTTTTTTTTTTTCATTTTTAACTTGCTGCCACAAATTCCCATATATGCTGAGTTTGAGGGGTTTTTTTCTTTTTCCTTATTCACATGATTGTTTTCAGTAGTAACATACCTTTTGAGAATTCATACATTTGTAAGGGTATTTTGGAAAACTTAGCTTGAAAAATATGCTGTCAAGACTCAGATAGATTCTAGGTAATAAAATGAATTTACTTGTAGGCATTACCATTTTGCATGAATAAAATAGGTTTATTTCTCTTGCATGCATGAGTCTGGGTTGACAGGCTGTTGAGTTGGGCAGCTCTGTTCCACACTGTCATCCGGGGACCTCATTCTTTTCATCTTGTTCTACCACCACATAAGGAAGTTGTTGCTCTTGTCTACAAAGATGAATCTGAATTACTACCCCCACATTCACATTCTAGTCTGTGGGACAAGGGAGAAAACAAGTGGAAGGTGACCAGCTTTTAAAAAATATGTGACCTGGAAGTTACATACAACATTTCATGCCCATATCCTGTTGGCCAGAACTTAGTCACATGGACACATCTATCTGCATATGAGGCCAGGAAATGTAGGTGGTATATTTTCAAAAGAAAGAGAAGAATGAGTATTGGAAGAGTATCTGCCATGTGAATAATTCCCATTTATTCAGCACCTACTGTATGCTAGACATTGTGCAAGGTGCTTAGTCTGTGTTATCTCATTCAGTCCTCATGACTGAGATGCAGAGAGGTTAAATATCTCAGGCTAGGTCATCCAGAAAGTAAGTAGAAGACCTGGAATTTGAATTCAAGGTCTGTCAGACTCTCAAAGATCATGTGGTTTCTACCACACATGCCTGAGAGATTAATTAGATTAGTTAGAAGAAGGGATCAAGATTTTTGACCCAAACAACTGGGAAGATTGTGCTGTCATTAACAAAGACAAGAAAATCAAACGATTTCTAGTGGGTTGATCAGGAATTTACCTAAGGGCATTTTGAGTTTAAGATACCTGTTTATATCCAAGTGAAGATTGGGAGTAGGCAGTTGTATATGGGAGCCTTGAATTCAGGGTAAATGGTTTGGCTGAAGACATTAATCTGGTAGGTGCCAGTTTAGAAATGATAGTTAAAACAATTAAGGGAATGAGTATAGATAAAGAGGTTCAAAGACTTTGCCCTGGGCCATTCCATCCTTAAAAGATTTGGGAGATGAAGAGGAATTAGAAAAGATGACTTTCATAGATGAATTTTTATTCCTCTCATTAGATTTCTCAGGGTGTCTTTGTCTCTGTCTTTTGCACACAAAAGCAGAATGTCCCACTCTGTACTCCCTAATGTAACTTTTTTTTCCTAATGTAACTTTTGAATCCAGTAGCAAACCTTTTATCATCCTAAGAATCATGGATATGTTTAGCCATTGTCTTTGAGGTTGGAAGCATCACCAGAAGTAACTGGCCCAAGAAAGTCAGGAAGAAGAGGCTCCATTCTCAATATACTACTATTTCATAGAATCAGAATCTGAAAGTGGGCTCTTAACCTACTGATTGATACCCGGTTTTGTATTGTCACTACCTTCATCCATATTACTTAAGTAATATACATCTTATCTCCTCTTTCCTTTTCTGGCACTGTTCTTTCTGATTGCTTGCTTGTTTTTGTTTTGTTTTTAATTTTCCTAGTTTCCTGCAGTAATTTTCTATTTAGTAACGCATATTACTTTCTAGAAGTGTGCATCTCAACACAGAATATACAAGGGTTCAGATACACTTTTTAGAGGATCTGTACTTACTTTATCCCCCAAAGCTTATAAGCTTGTAAGCCTACTTAGGTCTGCCTTTGTAGTTCACCATCTAAATCTGTTTCTATATATCTTGATTGTTTAGGTAGAGGCGTTATTCTAAAATAATGAACACCACACACTGAAAGAAACAAATGGATGAGTTTCACAATAGATAAATTCAATTATGTTAGCAATTTAAATCACTTTATAAAACTTGGAGTTTTGAACTAATGAGGAATATAGGTTTTTGAAAAAGAGAAACAAACTTCTATCCTGATCATTAAGTCTTTCATTTAGTGCACCTGAAGCTGGTGGCATGCACTTTGTTATTGTTATTTGGCAAATTCCTCAATTTCATAATATATATAACCCAAATCTCTCATTCCTATTTTTTTCCAGAATGAACCCAGCGTTTTCAATAGAATCCCATTAATCACCTGTACAATAAACTTAATTCTATATTTATATTAGTTTTCAGTTGCTGCTGTAACAAATCACCACAAATGTAGTGGCTTAACACAGATTTATTATCTTTCAGTTTTATAGTTCAAAAGTCCAACACAGGTCTCACTGGACTAAAATCAAGGTGTCACAGGGCTGCCTTCCTTTCTGGAGAGTCTAGGAGAAAACTCATTTCCTTGCTATTCAGGTGTTGGCAGAATTCAGCCTCTTGAAGTTGTGGGACTGAGATCTCATTTTCTTGCTGGATGTCAGATGAGGGCTATTCCCAGTTTCTAGAAACCGCCCACATTCCTTGGCTCATGGCCACCTTCCTTCATTTTCAAAGCCAGCAACAGTAGGTTGAGTTGCTCTTAGGGTTTGAAAATCTCCTCCTTCTTCAGTTTCATTTCTCTCTTAAAGTTCTCTGCTTTTACGGACTCATGTGATTAAATTGGGCCCATTGGGATAATCCAGGATAATCTCAACATCTCAAGGTTCATACTCTCTCTCTTTTTTTTTTTTTTTTTTTTTTTTTTTTTTTTTTTTTTTGCGGTTCGCGGGCCTCTCACCGTCGTGGCCTCTCCCGTTGCGGAGCACAGGCTCCGGACGCGCAGGCGCAGTGGCCATGGCTCACAGGCCTAGCCGCTTCGCGGCATGTGGGATCTTCCCGGACCGGGGCATGAACCCGTGTCCCCTGCATCGGCAGGCGGACTCTCAACCACTGCGCCACCAGGGAAGCCCCTCAAGGTTCATACTCTTAATCACATCCGCAAGATCCCTTTTGTCATGTAAAGTAGCATATTCCCAGGTTGATGGAGGAGGGGGAGTTAGGGCATGAACATCTCGGGGGAGGGGGAAAATTATTCTGCCTATTACACCATTTCTAATATTTATATATTTCTAAATAGAAAAGAAAGTATAATTTGGCTTTCAGCAGTAACAGTTTAGACAAACTCTTTCTCATTTCTCTTTTTCCCCCCTCATCTCCTTTAATATGATTTCGATCCTTTGAAATTTAGTTTAGAATTTGAAAAGAGATTAATCTATGTGACAGGTACTAAATCTCAATATAACTTATTTTATCTAAGTCACAATATTTCCAATTCTCTATTTATTTAACTGTGATACTCAGGAGACAGGAGAGAAAGGCTTTAATATTGGCAGTGACAGTGATGGTGATTATGATGCTGAACCTTTGAAGGTCTCAGTTTCCTTTTCATACTTATGAAAGCTCTCTTGTAGTCTTTTGAAAATTATCTTAATTGCTAAGATGTATGAGAATTTCACTTTGAGTTCAGGTTATTCTACCCATTTTTTAACCTTATTCTTATTCTCTAACTGAATCTTGTAATTTATATGGAAAAGAATATATATTTGTGAATTGACAGCATGGTTATAAACGTGAAGCCTTTTCTGAATTGCTTTGTCAGTGTCAGAAACAAGAATATCTAGGATCTTTTTCTCATACTTTCCTTACCCTTTTAAAAGATTATTGGAAAAGTTAACTGTGCCTCATATTTTACATATGGGAATGCCACTTTAATATGAAAGCAAGCTGATACTGATATTTACATATGAGAGCTGTCCGTAGTAACTGACTTCTGATGTTATTTCTTCTTAGGGAAGTTTAGATAAATTCTATTGTACTACTAAATAAAAGTATCAGCGCCACAAAGCTCTGTTTTTTGAAAGATATCTAAAAGATCTAAAGGCATGAAATGAATATTGTTGGGGTTGGGGTGGACTTTGAATGTATTTATTTTTCTCCAACTTTTTATTTTGAAAAAATCAAACCTCACCATAGTTGGAAGAATAGTACAGCAAACTCTGTATGACCTTCACCTATATTCACTGATAGTTAATATTTTGCTGCATTTGTGCACATGCTCTTTTTTTTCTCTCTAACGTGTGTGTGTATGTATATCTGTATCTAGATATAGGTACAGATTTTTTTCTTTCTGAATCATTCAGAGTTGTTTGCAGATGTTTCACTTTCAAATAGTTCAGTATGTATCTCACTCAGGAAGTTTAACATTGATGCAATACTATTATATATTATATAGTTCATATTTTAATTTCCCCAGTTTTCAGATTCTGAAGTAGCAAATAATTTTAAAAGGGCATTTATTACTTTGCAAATTGGAAAATCACTTTGAAAAATCTGTAGTTTTAAAGATTTATCGTGTGGGAACCATGGCAAATTCTAAAAGAATGTGCTGGAGTACAGTTCTAAGCCAGAGAGAATTCAAGATATGAATTTTCAATAGAGTTTTGGGCATCAAAACTATCCATAAATGATGTGAGATCCTAAACTCTGTACTTTTGATGTTTTCTTATAATTTACATATTTTATTGAGAAGATAAAAACCGGAGGTCTCTGAAGTCTTGAGATGTGGAGTAGGTTTCTTGTCAAGTTATCTTCTAACTCTAAAGTTCTATGTCTTTCAATAATTTAATAGATATTAACTGTCTATTAAACATGTAACATTGTGCTGGGTACTCTAGGAAATGTAAAGGTAACCCTTGATCTCTAAGAATTCAAGGAAAGTAAGAAGTTACACACAAAGAAGTGAATGAAAGTAAACTGTATATGAAGAACAGTAAGATAGATATATATTAACAAAATGCAATGAAAATTCAGAAACAGAAGAAACTGAGCTGGATGGTAGGAAGAGAACAGATAGGTTTCACTGAGTTGTAAATATTTGTTAACAGAAATTCACGGTTTCTACAATAATTTCCTGTTTGTATAAAAATTTTAACTGGAACTAACAGCATTAATAAGCATAAGACAGTGTGTAACTCAGTTAGATTAACTGAACAAAAATAAGGGGAAACTCATGTGTATGCAAATAAAAGTGACCATCACAGTTTTTAATGAAAAGAATACATTATAATAAGTTTAAGTATGGAAAAATAGAAATTAAAAAGAAAACTATCATCTATAGCCACCTCATTCAAAGATAATCCTACTGACATTTCACTCTATTTTCCTTTCATAATTTTTTCTGTGTTGTCTATTTATATTTGATCTTGCCACATATAAATTGTAGTATTCTGCTTCAAATTATATAACAATCCTTTTTTAATGACTACATAATACTACATTGAGTGGTTGTGGCATATATTTACTAAAGCATTCCCTTATTGTGGAACAAAAGAATTCATTCTATGTAAGAGTAAACAACTGCAGAAATAGTAAAGTTATGATAAATGGAGAACAAACGTTGCCTTGAAAGGATCTACCTTAATTTTTTATCCTGATAATTCATCACACCAAATGTTTTACTTGTTATTTCTCTTGCTAATTTGTGGCTATTTTAACTGACCTCTATTAAATGATTTAAGCTTTTCATTAGATCTTGTCTAGAAAAGTCAATGCTTCATAGACTATTGGGAAGGATTATTTTGTATATAATTTCAAATATTTATAAATTATTTATTAAAATGGCAAAAGGCATAAGGAGCAAATGAAAAAGAAAAGTTGTTGGTATACTGGCAAAATTAGAAGAACTTTATTACAACTAGTAAAAATCTAGAAAAATTAAAACTTTGTTTTGTATTTAATTGGTAGCTCATACATATGGTGCTAAACAGAAGAAAGTCTCTTACCCTCATCACTTCTCAGTTCCCTTTTTAGTAAGTGGTTATTATTACTGGATTCTTGTGTTCTTGTCTCTTGCCTCTTTAAAGTCTTTTCTCCACAGAGACTTTGCAACTATTTCTTTTCAAAACATTAACTGATTGTCTCGTGTCCCTGCTTAGAACTCTCCAATGGCTTCTCATAACACTTTGGATAAAATATAGAGTTCTTACCATGGCTTACAAATCCCTACATGGTCTGCCCTGGTTACTTCTCTGACCATAGCTGCTACCACTTTCTCCATGCTTTCTGAGTTTCAGCCTTAACTTCCTTGAATATACAAAGAACACTCTAGCCTGAGGTCCTCTCCTGTTATTTTCCCTCTGCCAGAAACAACCTCCATATATGCACATGATTGTCCATATATAAACTCTTCCCTTGAGAGATTGGTTAAAGATGGCAGAGTAGAAGGACGTGCTCTCACTCCCTCTTGTGAGAGCACCAGAATCACAACTAACCGTTGAATAGTCATCAACAGGAAGACACTGAGACTCACCAAAAAAGATAGCCCACATCCAAAGACAAAGGAGAAGCCACAATGAGATGGTAGGAGGGGCGTAATCACAATAAAATCAAATCCTGTAACTGCTGGGTGGGTGACTCACAAACTGGAGAACACTTATACCACAGAAGTCCACCCACTGGAGTGAAGGTTCTGAGACCCACATCAGGCTTCCCAACCTGGGGGTTGACAATGGGAGGAGGAATTCCTAGAGAATCAGACTTTGAAGGCTAGTGGGATTTGATTGCAGGACTTTGACAATACTGGGGGAAACAGAGACTCCACTCTTGGAGGGCACACATGAAGTAGTGTGCACATCAGTACACAGGGGAAGGAGCAGTGACCCCAGGGGAGACTGAACCAGACCTACCTGCTAGTGTTGGAGGGGCTCCAGCAGAGGTGGGGGGTGGCTGTGTCTGACCGTGAGGACAAGGACACTGGCAGCAGAAGTTCTGGGAAGCACTCTTTGGCGTGAGCCCTCCCAGAGTCTGCCATCAGCCCCACCAAAGAGCCAAGGTAGGCTCCAGTGTTGGGTCGCCCCAGGCCAAACAACCAACAGGGAGGGAACCCAGCCCCACCCATCAGCAGTCAAGTGGATTAAAGTTTTACTGAGCTCTGCCCACCAGAGCAACAGCCAGCTCTACCCACCGCCAGTCCCTCCCATGAGAAAACTTGCACAAGCCTCTTAGCTATCCTCATCCACCCGAGGGCACACAGCAGAATCGAGAAGAACTACAATCCTGCAGCTTGTGGAACAAAAACCACATTCACAGAAAGACAAGATGAAATGGCAGAGGTCTATGTACCAGATAAAGGAACAAGATAAAATGCCAGAAAACAACTAAATGAAGTGGAGAGAGACAGCCTTCCAGAAAAAGAATTCAGAATAATGATAGTGAAGATGATCCAGGACCTCGGAAAAAGCATGGAGGCAAAGATCGAGAAGATGCAAGAAATGTTTAATAAAGACCTAGAAGAATTAACAAACAGAGATGAACAGAACAATAACTGACATGAAAAATGCACTGGAAGGAATCAACAGCAGAATAACTGAGGCAGAAGAACGGATAAGTGACCTGGAAGACAGAATGATGGAATTCACTGCTGCAGAACAGAATAAAGAAAAAAGAATGAAAAGAAATGAAGACAGCCTAAGAGACCTCTGGGACAACATTAAACACAACAACATTCACATTATAGGGGTCTAGAAGGAGAAGAGAGAGAGAAAGGACCCGATAAAATATGTGAAGACATTATAGTCAAAAACTTCCCTAACGTGGGAGGGGAAATAGCCACCCAAGTCCAGGAAGCGCAGTGAGTTCCATAAAGGATAAACCCAAGGAGAAACTCACCGAGACACATAGTAATCAAATTGGCAAAAATAAAGACAAAGAAAAATTATTGAAAGCAGCAAGGGAAAAACAACAAATAACATACAAGGGAACTCCCATAAGGTTAACAGCTAATTTCTCAGCAGAAACTCTACAAGCCAGAAGGGAGTGGCATGACATACTTAAAGTGATGAAAGGGAAGAACATACAACCAAGATTACTCTACCTGACAAGGATCTCATTCAGATTCGATGGAGAAATCAGAAGCTTTACAGACAAGCAAAAGCTAAGAGAATTCAGCACTGCCAAACTAGCTCTACAACAAATGCTAAAAGAACTTCTCTAACTGGGAAACATAAGAGAAGAAAAGGACCTACAAAAACAAACCAAAACAATTAAGAAAATGGTACTAGGAACATACATATCGATAATTGCCTTAAACGTGAATGGATTAAATGCTCCAACCAAAAGACAGAGGCTCGCTGAATGGCTACAAAAACAAGACCCATATATATGGTGTCTACAAGAGACCCACTTCAGACCTAGGGACAGATACAGACTGAAAGTGAGGGGGTGGAAAAAGATATTCCATGCAAATGGAAATCAAAAGAGAGCTGGAGTAGCAATACTCATATTAGATAAACTAGACTTTAAAATAAAGAATGTTACAAGAGAAAAGGAAGGACACTGCGTAAGGATCAAGGGATCAATCCAAGAATATATACCAATTATAAATATATATGCACTCAACATAGGAGCACCTCAATACATAAGGCACTGCTAACAGCTCTAAAAGAGGAAATCGACTGTAACACAATAATAGTGGGGGACTTTTACACCTCACACCAATGGACAGATCATCCAATCAGAAAATTAATAAGGAAACAACCTTTAAATGACACAATGGACCAGGTAGATTTAATTCATATTTATACGACATTCCATCCAGAAACAGCAGATTACACTCTCTTCTCAAGTGTACATGGAACATTCTCCAGGATAGATCACATCTTGGGTCACAAATCAATCCTCGGTAATTTTAAGAAAACTGAAATTATATCAAGCATCTTTTCCAACCACAATGCTATGAGCTTAGAAGTAAATTACAGGGGGAAAAAATGTAAAAAACACAAACACATGGAGGCTAAACAATATGTTACTAAATAACCAAGAGATCAATGAAGAAATCAAAGAGGAAATAAAAAAATACCTAGAGACGAATGACAATGAAAACACAACAATCCAAAACCTATGGGATACAGCAAAAGCAGTTCTAAGAGGGAAGTTTATAGCAATACAAGCCTACCTCAAGAAACAAGAAAAATGTCAGATAAAAAATCTAACCTTACACCTAAAGGAACTAGATAAAGAAGAACAAACAAAACCCAAAGTTACCAGAAGGAAAGAAATCATAAAGATCAGAGCAGAAATAAATGAAATAGAAACAAAGACCACTGTAGCAAAGTTCGATAAAACTAAAAGCTGGTTCTTTGAGAAGATAAACAAAATTGATAAACCATTAGCCAGACTCATCAAGAAAAAGGGGGAGAGGACTCAAATCAATAAAATTAGAAATGAAAAAGGAGAAGTTACAACAGACACTGCAGAAATACAAAGCATCCTAAGAGACTACTACAAGCAACTCTATGCCAATATAATGGACAACCTGGAAGAAATGGACAAATTCTTAGAAAGGTATAACCTTCCAAGACTGAACCAGGAAGAAATAGAAAATATGGACAGACCAATCACAAGTAATGAAATTGAAACTGTGAAGAATAATCTTCCAGCAAACAAAAGTCCAGACCAGATGGCTTCACAGGAGAATTCTATCAAACATTCAGAGAAGAGCAAATACCCATCCTTCTCAAACTCTTCCAAAAAATTGCAAAGGAAAAAACACTCTGAAACTCATTCTATGAGGCCACCATCACCCTGATACCAAAACCAGACAAAGATAGTACAAAAAAAGAAAATTACAGACCAGTATCACTGATGAATATAGATGCAAAAATCCTCAACAAAATACTAGCAAACAGATTCCAACAGCACATTAAAAGATTCATACACCATGATCAAGTGGGGTTTATCCCAGGGATGCAAGGATTCTTCAATATACGCAAATCAATCAGTGTGATGCACCATATTAACAAATTGAAGAATAAAAACCATATGATCATCTCAATAGATGAAGAAAAAGCTTCTGACAAAATTCAACACCCATTTATGATAAAAACTTTCCAGAATGTAGACATAGATGGAACCTACCTCAACATAATAAAGACCATATATGGGGCTTCCCTGGTGGCGCTAGTGGTTGAGAACCTGCCTGCCAATGCAGGGAACACGGGTTCGAGCCCTGGTCTGGGAAGATCCCACATGCCGCGGAGCAACTGGGCCCGTGAGCCACAACTACTGAGCCTGCGCGTCTGGAGCCTGTGCTCTGCAACAAGAGAGGCAGAGACAGTGAAAGGCCCGCGCACCGCACACCGCGATGAAGAGTGGACCCCGCTCACCGCAACTAGAGAAAGCCCTCGCACAGAAACGACGACCCAACACTGCCAAAAATAAATAAATAAATTTAAAAAAAAAAAAAAAAAAAAAAAAGACCATATATGAAAACCCCACAGCAATTATCATTCTCAATGGCGAAGAACTGAAAGCATTTCCTCTAATGTCAGGAACAAGACAAGGATGTGCACTCTCACCACTCTTATTCAACGTAGTTTTGGAAGTTTTAGCCACGGCAATCAGAGAAGAAAAAGAAATAAAAGGAATCCAAATCAGAAAAGAAGAAGTAAAACTGTCACTGTTTGCAGATGACATGATACTACACATAGAGAATCCTAAAAATGCCACCAGAAAACTACTAGAGGTAATCAATGAATTTGGTAAAGTTGCAAGATACAAAATTAATGCACAGAAATCTCTTGCATTCCTATACACTAATGATGAAAAATCTGAAAGAGAAATTAAGGAAACACTCCCATTTACCATTGCAACAAAAAGAATAAAATATCTAGGAATAAACCTACCTAGGGAGACAAAAGACATGTATGCAGAAAACTATAAGACACTGATGAAAGAAATTAAAGATGATACCAACAGATGGAGAGATATACCATGTTTTTGGATTGGAAGAATCAATATTGTGAAAATGACTATACCTCCCAAAGCAATCTACAGATTCAATGCAATCCCTATCAAATTACCAATGGCATTTTTTACAGAACTAGAACAAAAAATCTTAAAATTTGTATGGAGACACAAAAGACAACAAATAGCCAAAGCTGTCTTGAGGGAAAAAAATGGAGCTGGAGGAATCAGACTCCCTGACTTCAGACTATACTACAAAGCTACAGTAATGAAGACAATATGGTACTGGCAGAAAAACAGAAATATAGATCAATGGAACAGGATAGAGAGCCCAGAGATAATCCCACACACCTATGGTAAACTAATCTGTGACAAAGGAGGCAAGGATATACATCGGAGAAAAGACAGTCTCTTTAGTAAGCCACAAGAACTGGATAGCTACATGTAAAGGAATGAAACTAGAACACTCCCTAACACCATACAAAAAAATAAACTCAAAATGGATTCGAGCCCTAAATGTAAGACTGGCCACTATTAAACACTTAGAGGAAAACATAGGAAGAACACTCTTTGACATAAATCATAGAAAGATCTTTTTTGATTCACCTCCTAGAGTAATGGAAATAAAAACAAAAATAAATGGGACCTAATGAAACTTAAAAGCTTTTGCACAGCAAAGGAAACCATAAACAAGACCAAAAAAAGCCCTCAGAATGGGAGAAAATATTTGCAAACCAATCAGTGGACAAAGGATTAATCTCCAAAATATATAAACAGCTCATGCAGCTCAATATCAAAAAAGCAAATAACCCAATAAAGAAATGGGCAGAAGACCTAAATAGATATTTCTCCAAAGAAGATATACAGATGGCCAAGAGGCACATGAAAAGCTGCTCAACATCACTAATTATTAGAGAAATGCAAATCAAAACTACAATGAGGTATCACCTCACACCAGTTAGAATGGGCATCATCAGAAAATCTACAAACAGCAAATGCTGGATAGGGTGTGGAGAAAAGGGAACCCTCTTGCACTGTTGGTGGGAATTGTAAATTGATACAGCCACTATGGAGAACAGTATGGAGGTTCCTTAAAAAAACTATAAATAGAATTACCGTGTGACCCAGCAATCTCACTACTGAGCATATACCCTGAGAAAACCATAATTCAAAAAGACCCATGCAGCCCAATATTCACTGCAGCACTGTTTACAATAGCCAGGTTATGGAAGCAACCTAACTGCCCGTTGACAGAGAAATGGATAAAGAAAATGTGGTACATATATGCAATGGAATATTACTCAGCCATAAAATGGAACCAAATTGTGTCATTTGTAGAGACGTGGATGGATACAGAGACTGTCAGAGTGAAGTAAATCAGAAAGAGAGAGAAATATCGTATATTAACGCATATATGTGGAACCTAGAAAAATGGTACAGATGAACCAGTTTGTAATCAAATTGACAAAGACAAAGTATTACAAGCAACAAGGGAAAAATGACAAATAACATACAAAGGAACTCCCATAAGGTTAACAGCTGATTTCCCAGCAGAAACTCTACAAGCCAGAAGGGAGTGGCACGATATTTTTAAAGTGATGAAAGGGAAGAACCTACAACCAAGATTACTGTAACCAGCAAGGATCTAATTCAGACTTGACAAAGAAATCAAAAGCTTTCCAGACAAGCAAAAACTAAGAGAATTCAGCACCACCAAACCAGCTCTACAACCAATGCTAAAGGAACTTCTCCAAGTGGGAAACACAAGTGAAGAAAAGGACCTACAGAAAGAAACCAAAACAGTTAAGAAAATGGTAAAAGGAACATACATATCGATAATTACCTTAAATGTGAATGGATTAAATGCTCCAACCAAAAGACACAGCATCGCTGAATGGATATAAAAATAAGACCCATATATATTCTGTGTACAAGAGACCCACTTCAGACCTAGGGACAGATACAGACTGAAAGTGAGGGGATGGAAAAAGATATTCCATGCAAACAGAAATCATATGAAAGCTGGAGTAGCAATGCTCATCTCAGATAAAATAGACTTTAAAGTAAAGAATGTTATAGTAGACAAGGAAGGACGCTACACAAGGATCAAGGGATCAATCCAAGAAGAACATATAACAATTGTAAATATTTATGCACCTAAATAGGAGCACCTCAATACATAAGGCAAATGCTAACAGCTATAAAAGAGGAAATTGACAGTAACACAGTGATAGTGGGGACTTTAACACCTCACTTACACCAACAGACAGATCATCCAGACAGAAAATTAATAAGGAAACACAAGCTTTAAGTGACACAATAGACCAGTTAGATTTAATTGATATTTATAGGGCATTCTATCAGAAAACAGCAGATTACACTCTCTTCTCAGGTGCATATGGAACATTCTCCAGGATAGATCACATCTTGGGTCACAAATCAATCCTCGGTAAATTTAAGAAAATTGAAATCATATCAAGCATCTTTTCTGACCACAATGCTATGAGCTTAGAAATAAATTATAGGGGAAAAAAACATGAAAAACACAAACACATGGAGGCTAAACAATACATTACTAAATAACCAAGAGTTCACTGAAGAGATCAAAGAGGAAATCAAAAAATACCTAGAGATGAATGACAACGAAACCACAATGATTCAAAACTTATGTAATGCAGCAAAAGCAGTTCTAAGAGGGAAGTTTATAGCAATACAAGCCTACCTCAAGAAACAAGAAAAATCTCAAATAAACAATCTAACCTTACACCGAAGGGAGCTAGAGAAAGAAGAACAAACAAAACCCAAAGGTAGTAGAAGGAAAGAAATCCTAAATATCAGAGCAGAAATAAATGAAAGAGAAGCAACGAAAACAATAGCAAAGATCAGTAAATCTAAAAGCTGTTTTTTTGAGAAGATAAACAAAATTGATAAACCTTTAGCCAGACTGATCAAGAAAAAAAGGGAGAAGACTCAAATCAATAGAATTAGAAATGAAAAAGGAGAAGTAACAACTGACACTGCAGAGATACAAAAGACCATGAGAGATTACTACAGGCAACTCTATGCCAATATAATGGACAACCTGGAAGAAATGGGCAAATTCTTAGAAAGGTATAACCTTCCACGACTGAACCAGGAAGAAATAGAAAATATGAACAGACCAATCACAAGTAATGAAACTGAAACTGTGATTAAAAATCTTCCAACAAACAGAAGTCCAGGGCTAGATGGCTTCACAAGTGAATTCTTTCAAACATTTAGAGAAGAGCTAACACCCATCCTTCTCAAATTCTTCCAAAAAATTGCAGAGGAAGGAACACTCCCAAACTCATTCTACAAGGCCACCATCACCCTGATACCATATCCAGACAAGGATACTACAAAAAAAAGAAAATTACAGACCGATATCATTGATGAATATAGGTGAAAAAAAATAAAGTTTTGCTGGGTCTGCAATCATCTGAAGGCTTTATTGGGGTTGGGAGTTCTGCATTTAGGATGGCTCATTTCTCATGGCTGGAAAATTTATGCCAGCTGTTGGCAGGAGGCCTCAGTTCTTCACTAGATGGTTCTCTCTATAGGGCTGCTGAGTGTTCATCTGGCTTTCCCCAGAACAGGTGACACCAGAGAGAGAAAGGGGGAAATCACAAATTATGTTATGATTTAGCTTTAGAAATTATACTCTGTCATTTTCATAATATTTCAATGGTCACACAGATCAGCCCTATTTAATGTAGGGTTGAGGAACACTTCACACATTGAATACTAAAAGGCAGTAATCATTGGGGGGCCATCTTGGTGGGATTTGTAATAAGTGTATTTAAGTTTTGCTATTATTATAGATGGCCAGAAAATATTTGATTGAATGCACAGGGGCATAAATATTAATTTTATTGATGTTGTTGTTAATGTTTGCATGGTATGTCTTTCATCCTTTAATTTTTAGCTTCTCTATATCTTATTATTTAAGGTGGTCTTTTGTTAGCAGCATATATTTTTGTTTTTAATTCAGTGAGATTATCTGTGTTTTAATTGAATATTTAGTCCATTTACATTTAATATGATAACATATATTTCAGTTTAAATTTTTAAATTATTTTTTATTTGTTCTACTTGGTCTCGGCCATTTTCTTTCCTTTCTTGTCTCCTTTTGGATTATTTTTTTATTCCATTTTATCCTGTAAACCTGTTATATATTCTTTCACTATTTTAGTGACTTCCTAGAGGTTACAACATGCATTTTTGATTTATAAAAGTCTAATATCAGTGCCTGCTTTTACCATTTCCTGGACAATGCAAGCACCTTGGAATACTTTGACTGCATTTATCACTCTTCTGCCTTTGTGCTGTTCTTATAGTGAATTTAGATTCTCTGTATATTTTAAACTCCACAAGACATAATTTTTATTGTTTTATATAATTGTTGAGATTTGCCCATATTTTTATTCTTTCCATTGATCTACATTCTCATTGTATTTCCTTGCTTCTCTTTAGGCCTATTTTTCTTTTGCTAGAAGAACTCCCTTTAGTGCAATTCTGCTGATCATAAATTCCTTTGATTTTTATTTGTTCAGAAGTTCCTTTTTTTTTTTTTTTGCATTACGCGGGCCTCTCCTGTTGCGGAGCACAGGCTCCGGACGCGCAGGCTCAGCGGCCATGGCTCACGGGCCCAGCCGCTCTGTGGCATGCAGGATCTTCCTGGACCGGGGCACGAACCCATGTCCCCTGCATCGGCAGGCAGACTCTCAACCACTGTGCCACCAGGGAAGCCCTCTCCTCCATTTTTGAAGAGTATTTTTACTGAGTATAGAATTTAGGTAGGGCATTATTTTATTTCGACTCTTTAAAGATTTTACTTGGTTGTTTTCTGACTTCCACTTTCTGATGAGAAGTAGAAATTGAGTTGCTCTTTTGAAGGTAATACTCTGCTGCTTTTAAGAGTTTCTCCAACTCTTTTTAGCAATTTAAACATGGTATGCCTAAAAGTATGGTTTTCTTTGTATTGTTAGTCGTTTTTGATGTCCATATTGCTTCTTGAATCCATAGCTTGATGTCTAGTTTGGGGAAATTCTCAGCTGTTGTGTATCTTCATATATTGCTTCTGTTACAGTCCCTCCTCTTCTCTGGGACTACAGTCTTATCTGTTAGAACTTTTTACCCTGTCTCACATGCTCATACACTCATTGCCATATTTTCTAACCTTTTTTTCACCCTGTGAATTTTTTTCTGATTTTGCTTCCAGTTCACTGATTTTTTTCTCCTGTTCTGTTGAACCTGCTTGTGAACCCAGTCATTAAGTTCTTAATTTTATTTACTGTCTTTCTCATTTCTAGAGTTTTCATTTGAGTATTCCTTCCAACTTTTTATTTTAAAATATTTTCAAAGTTTGAAAATTTAAATAAGAGAACAATCAATACTTGTATACTCTCTCTCTGAATTTATCAGTTGAGTACATTTTGCCACATTTGTTTTATCTCTGTATATAAATTTTTCCCCCCGACCATTTGAGACTGAATTGCAGGCAATGTGACTATTCTTCCCTAAATATTTTATGACTCTTTTTTCCTAAAAACTTTAGCAGATATTTCACAAGAACAAGGACTTTTACTACATAAATGTAATATAATTATCACACTCTAGAATTTAATACAGATATAACATTTATATAATACAGAGTCCATATTTAAATTTTTCCAAATGTCCCAATAAAATCCTTTATAGCTGGCCGACCCCTGATCAAGGATCACACATTGCATTTAGTTGTTATGTTTCTTTAGTCTCCTTTAAATTAGAATAGTTTCCCATCTTTTTGGGGGTGGGAGGTATGATAAAGTTGGTCTTCCTTGGAATTGACACCTTTCGGTTATAGGCTAGGTGTTTTGCAAAATATTCCTTGATTTGGATTCATCTGTTTCCTCATGATTAATTTTGTATTAAACATTTTTAGCAAGAATACATCAGCAAGTCAGGATGGTGATGTTAGGTTTGATCATTTGATTAAGGTGAAAATGCTCATAAAAAATTACATTCTCTAAATTAGTAATAGTTCCTACATGTTAAATGAGGTATCAAAGTATCTTTCTCTAAAATATAAAACCTGGCAAACACTCAAATCATTTTCTAGTACTAGAGTATTTCAAAGGGAAGGATTCGTTAAGTACTGTTCACATTTTGTGTCTGAGTCACTGATAACTCACTTAACATGTCCACAAGCAACTCAATTTTAGTTAGGGTCTTTTCTCCTTTGAATTTTGATTGCTCACCTAAGGCTCTTCAGTGAGAGCCAATGTGAGTACTTTTTATACTTCATACAAATTAAATGGTTTTGTTAATAATGGTTTAAACTAGCTAGATTTTGTTTACAGTAATTCCCATACATACGAACCTTCAAGTTGTGAACTTTTAAAGATGCAAACGTGTGTTCGCATGTCCAGTCACATAAGTTAGTTCACGTGTCTGGCGTACATTGTCACATGCGTGCATCCTCTACAAGTGGTTGTGCATTTGTATACTTTACTGTACAGTACTGTATAGAGTACAGTAGTACAGTATCTTTACTTCAAGCTAGGTCTACAAGAGGACGACTTCACTGAACTCCTTGCTGTACAACACGAGGAGCTAATTAATGAAGCCCTGACGGAATTAGAGGCCCAGAGAAAGGACGAAGAGAGACAAGAGGAAGAAGTAACTAAAGAACTGAAGAGATTCACAACGCAGGAAATGGCAAGGGGATTTTCTTTATTTGAGGAGGCACTGTTAGTTGTTGAGGCACAGGACCCTAACGTAGAATGGTACACAAAGGTTGCAGCAGCCATTTAGAATGCAATCTGGTGCTACCATGTCATCTATGACGAGAAAAAAAGAGCTACCGCCCAGACATCACTGGATCGTTTTTTCAAGACTGTAGATAGAATTGAATCCAGCAAGGAACCAGAACCTGTGCCATCAACGTCAGGTGTGAGTGAAATTGCAGTTTGCCCTCTGTCTCCTATTGCTGACGTTCCTTCAGCTCTCCCATCTCGCACCTCCTCTCCCTCCTCCATTCAGTAACTCTTTTTGTCTGTGCACTCAATGCCAGCCCCTGTATGCTAGCTGTTGTATTGTACTACTGTAGTTTTCAAGGTACTGTGCTGTAAGATTAAAAATGTTTTATTTTTTGTTTGTTTTTTATGTATTATTTGTGTGAAAAGTATTATAAACCTATTACAGTATAGTACTATATAGCTGATTGTGTTAGTTGGCTACCTAGGCTAACTTTGTTGGACTTACAGACAAATTGGACTTATGAATGTGCTCTTGAAACAGAACTCATTTGTATGTAAGGGACTTACTACTGGTTTTTGTTATTTTTAAGAATGACTGATTTTAGTCTCCTGTGCTAGCTTAAATATATCCTCAAAGTAAGGCCATACATTAAATACCAACAGAAACCATGACAAGACATTTATGTTGGAAAGAATCTTCATAGTTTTTTGTTAGTACTCTAATTATTCCATGTTTTCATAGGACTTAAGTCTTATAAAGTACCTCTTGGACTATATTATCTGTAGGCAGATGCTCCATTTACTTAAAGAGATGCAAAACAATTGGAGCCAGTGTAACTGCTAGTGATTAGAAACAATAATAAATGCACAGACTAAGAAAATCATAGAGGATCTAAATATTTTTAGAACCCATTTGCCAGGCTCTCATATAAATGTAACACTTAATAGAGCAAGCCCCACATACTGTTTTAGAATTCAAGATTTCAAGATATTTAGCTTGTAGGTTTACAAAGAATGTGATGTTTTGTTTTGGTTTAGTTTTTGAAGGTACTGTACCTTTCTTTTAATGCTAGCTTATAATGCATATTTGAACTTGTAATTCCTAAGTCTGTGAAAGTAAGATATACATATTAGGAATTAAATCTAGGGCTACAATTTGTGTTTGTATTAGGGATATAAAGACTATTATCTCTAGGAGCTTACAGACTAACATAAGAAACAGGTGTAAACAAATACTTATAATGAAGTATCTATAATAATGCATCATAGGAAATATAGAAATACAACAGAGAGCTCAGCTAACTCTGCCATATTAAAATGGAGCTGTATTATGACTACGTATTCAAAACAGCTGACACCATTAGACTGCTGTGATTATAGAAGTCTGTCTTTGGTGAATAGTTGTGCTATCCTATAACATGCCTAGGTTTTCTTGAATATGCTAGATAAACCCGACTCATGATTTTGAAGCTTTTAGTGGTTAAAATCTTTTTGTCAACTTTTAATTTTATTTGTTTACCTTTACCTGATACTTATTTTAGCCTTGTAGTCTGATAAAGAAATTTTGCTTTAATTTGCTACTTTTTTTTCCTGTTAATGCTTTTTGTGATTTTAAAGTATTTCACCTTTAATATTGAACAATAAACATATTTTCAGGTATATATTATACTTCGATTAGTACTTCAATTTAAAATTTGCAGAAATTTGTCTTTGCCAAGGGTAAGGTTTCTGGTCAATATAAACAGAGCTGTCTTGTGTCTTTGTTCCAGAAAGGTCGCATGTTTTTGAGTGTGAGGTTTGAATTAGGAATTGGTTGTGCCAGTTAACGGATGGATGGATAAATGCTTTTGACAGCTAACTGACTATGAGGTCCTACATGTGTTTGTTAAATGTGACTGTCTACTCTGAGTAAATTGTTAAATGTGACTGTCTACTCTGAGTAAATCAGTAAGCAGGTTATTCTCCAACCCCACATAAGGATCTGCAAAATCTCTTAGAATTTCACAGGAGCCGATCCCTGCCTTGATAGAATAGGCATTGGTAATCAGTTTCTTGTGTATTTTTCTAGCCTATTGTTTGCTTTATCTGTTTATTATCTGTTCATTTCTTACTATTATCCTTACTGCATTTTATTGGAGATTCTTTTACCCTTTTTTTTTTTTTTTTGTTGTTGTGGTACTCTCACTGCTGTGGCCTCTCCCGCTCCAGAGCACAGGCTCTGGACGCGCAGGCCCAGCGGCCATGGCTCACGGGTCCAGCCGCTCCGCGGCTTGTGGGATCCTCCCAGACTGGGGCACGAACCCGCGTCCCCTGCATCGGCAGGCAGACTCTCAACCACTGCGCCACCAGGGAAGCCCTACCCTATTTTTTTTTTATCACACTGAACCAATGTTCAGTTGTTTAAATTTTCAAGATGTCTAAATGTTTGTGTTTATAGTTTTCCAAATTTTTGCTCAGTCTTGGGATAGTACTGATCACCAAAGGAAACCTGACCCTTAATGAGCAAATACATTTGCAAGCTGTACACTTTCTTTAAAATTAATTTTTATCTAGGCCAGATTACTCTTCAAGGTATGTGATCTATTGCCTGGGGCTTCTTAGATCTCTTATAAAATGTGTTATATCGCCTGACATGAATATTATCTAGGTAAAACAGTATAATTAGAGCTTAATTGATTGAACCAGATTCAAGAAAACAGTACTAAATTTTAATTTTCTCAATACTGTAAATGTCTTTTTCAATCTTCAGCTTGGTTAACTTCTATAATTTGCAGTTACCCCAGTTATTACCAAATATATGCGCTAGAATTCCTTAAAATAGATCTTGAGTATCATTTTCACTGTAGTTTTTTCCCTGTACATAATTTATTTATATATTTGCAATATGCATGTATATGTATTTTATATATATATATATATATATATATATATATATATATATGCTATTTTTCCATGACTTTAAGGTCAGAAGCTATATTTTCCTTATCTTTTTTTTTTTTTTTTTTTTTTTTTTTTTTTTTTTGTGGTACGCGGGCCTCTCACTGTTGTGGCCTCTCCCGTTGCGGAGCACAGGCTCCGAACGCGCAGGCTCAGCGGCCATGGCTCACGGGCCCAGCTGCTACGCGGCATGTGGGATCTTCCCAGATTGGGACACCAACCCGTGTCCCCTGCATCGGCAGGCGGACTCTCAACCACTGCGCCACCAGGGAAGCCCCCAATCTTTGTATTTCTAATACTTGGCATAAAAAAGATATTCATTGGAGGAAAGGGAAAAAGCAAATGAATAATCTTCAGGTACTAAGACTATCAGTTAAATTACTGAGTCTGATTTTCATTCTCTTATGTATTTGCTTAGTTTGGTTATTTCAGCAGGAATATGAAAAATATAGATGACTCAATGAAATGAATAGAAACTTCTGGAAAGTGGAATGGTAAGGTCTAGAGAAGTATTAAGTATCTCATCATTGGAAATAAGCAAGCAGAGGTTAGATTATTGTTTGGCAGTGGTGTTGCAGAGGAGAGTCCCTGTAATGGATAGAAAGTTCAAGGTGACATATCTAGTATCTTTTTTACTTCAAGTTTTGGTGGAAAATCTATTTACTTTAATAATTATAATGTCAAGATTTTTCAATGTAGTAACTAGAGAGTCAAAAGAACAAGGTGTGAAAAAAAAGGGGGTGGTTCTTAACAAAGTACAATTTAAACAGGATTTCTCATATTTTATGTGGAAGGGAAATTTCTCATATTTTATTTTATAATTTGATATTTAAGTCAGAATTGTCATCTAGAGAACCTTCTTTATTAAACAGGAAATCTAGAAGCTGGACGGGGGGAAAGAATTTTGGCTATATGAAAGTTTAAATTTATATGGCAAAACAGAACATAAACAGAATTAATAGTCCACAGCAAATTTGGAAAATAAAGTATTTGCAACAGAGGTGTCAGATAAAAGGGCTTGTGTCGGTAACATGCAGAAAGCTCTTACAGTTTGATAAGACAAACTACCAAATAGAAAAATGGGCAAAGGATATGAATAGGCAATTTTAGAAGAGCATATTCAGATGGTCAATAATATTTCAAAGGATGGTCAGACTTATTAGTAGTCAATGAAAGGCAAATTAAAATAATGTGAAACTATCACTTTACATCCATAAGATTGGCAAAAATTAAAATGATCAAAAACACTTGTTACTTGGGATGGGGATGTGGAAGTTTATTTGAACACTGCTGATAGAAATATGAGTTGTTATTGCCTTTTTTGGAAGGTAATCTGGCAATATCTATTAAGATTGAAAAGAGACATATTATGCCTTAATGATTTCACTTAAGGCAATCTGTCCCTAAGAATTAAAGCACTGATATGTACAAGGATGTTTATTTCAGCACTGTTTATAGTATCAGAAATTGCAAACTAAATAATATCTATTAATAGTGGAATGGGTAAATAAATTATAGTATATCGCAACATAGAATAAATATTGTGTTGCCATCAAAAACAGCATTGTATGAGCCAACTTTGAGGGACTTTCTGTGAGGTATTGTCGAATGAAGAAAGAAATATGTACAGAAGTATATATTAATATATCCTATTCTTTTGTAGCACAATGACCAGAAAACCTTTGTGTGGGTTTATGTATGAGTATGTGTACCTACGCATGTATATATTCATATAGTATTAGCGTATGACAACATATTGGAATGCATACTAGAGGGTTAGCATGTTTGGGAGGAGTGATAGATAATAAGGCAGCAGGAATAGGAAGAAGAAGGAAGTGGGGTGCATTACCAGGCAATTAAATGTGAAACTGGAACTCAAGGAGGGAGTCAAGATTCAAGATCTAAATTTGAGAATCCACTATAGAGGTAACATTAGATGCCAGCAGAGACCATGGCTAATCTCTTAGCATTTATCAGTGGTTTTTTGCCATGTATTTTATCACTGTCTGCTTTGCCTTAGGAAGACAAGAGCTCAGCAATAGGTTTTATAATATTTTCTGCTTCAGTTGGCTTATATAAGGATGTATTAATTGATGCTTGTAAGAAGCTTTTACTTTTTTATTATTTTTTGTAAAGTGGGATTTAGTTTCTTGCCTTTTAAGAAAAGAGGTTTTAATGCAATGAAGCAAAACTTCACAAGGATGCTTTTATTTATTCAACAAATATTTACTGAGCCCTGTTTTGTGTCAGGCATTGTTATAGGCCCTACAATGGTAAGACATACAAGGTCCCTGTTGTAATATATATATAATTCAGGCCACATAAATACTATAAAGAAAGGGGTAAAAAGAGGGCAGGGAAGGGGAGGGGAGGAGAGGTGACTATGTAAGATAGGGTAGTCAGGAAAGGTTTTTCTCTGAGAAGGTGAATTAGACAAAAGATCTGAATGAAATCAAGAATCTGGCCAAGTGGAAATATGGGAGAAGAGCATTCAGCCATACAGAAGTCAGAATTTGGCTTGGCGTGTTCTAGGACCCAGAAGACCAGAGGGACTAAAGCGTAGAGAGGGAGAGGGAGGCTTGTAAATAGATGAGTTTGGACACAGTTACTCATGTAAAGAGACTGGATCTTAATCTGGTTGTGATGGGAGTGACTGGGAGGTTATGAGCATTGGAGGCTGGGCTCGTTTGGATGTGGGAAAGCTCACTCTGGCTGCCCTGTGGAAAGTTGACTCTAGGAGATAAGAGCAAAGAAGACTATTGCACTCACATAGGCAAGAGATGGTGATGTCTGTACTTCCATTACTAATGGAAGTATTACTATCTCGCTAATAGTGAGCAAGGGGTCAGATTTCAGATATATTTTGAAGGTAGAGGGAATGGAACTTGAAAATCATGAAAGGCCTGATATATTTTGAGTCCACTTTGGAATCACAGGAAATAAATATTTTAGAATTTGAATATACTTTAGTATCCTTACCCTTAATAAAGTAAAACCCTTTAGGGTATTAAAAAGCAAAGCAGATGCATTAAAAGGGGGGCAGTGATTAAAACTCCTCTTTCCTGTAAATCTCAAAGCACTCACAAGTCGCCTCCAAACTTCATAGTCTTTTTTTTTGATAATGGTTGTAGATCACTGTCCAGTGTTTGCCATTCATATTCTTTCAGAACCTGCTTTGACCCTCAATTTTGTTGTTTTCTTGTAATGGCAGTGTTAGGGCAACCAAAACCACTTATTATTTATTTACCATGTGCAAGGTATTGATTTAAGTGTTTTTCATATATTAAATTCTTTCATTCTCAAATAATCCTATGAAGTAGCTACTAATATTGTTCCTCTTTTACATATGGGGAAAGAAGTAGCATATGTGTACTTTAATTGGCATCAGATAAACTTAGCATGTAAGCCTTTCCATCATATTATATTTTATGGTATTCCCCAATCCTACTTGTGAGGGGATAGCATTTATATTTTCTTACTTCACTAGTCTTTTTTTATTCTCATATCTTATTACATGGTGCTAAAAAACTGTAACTAGAAGATTTGAGAGCCAGGTGACATCTTATAATGATGTCAACTGTAAATTTTGCCTCTTTCTATTATACTTCCAGCTTTGGATATCATAATGATTTTTTTTTTCCTCAAACTACCCAAATGTCTTAGAAGTTACCATGTTTTTGAATGTAAACAGTGTCTCTCAGATGACATCTCACATCCAGAAGTTACATAAAAATCTTTCAACAGATAATGTCTGGATTTTTGGTTCACAAGATACAGTCACCCTACTGCTTTGTTTTTATATTCCCAGTGCCCAGCACAGTACTTAGCACACAGCAGATGTTTAGTAAATGTTAAGTGAATGACTGAATGAAGAGAAAAATGTGGTATCATTTTTATCTGCTAAAGTAAGAAAGGTTTGTTCTATGAGACAGGAAAATAGGACTACTTACTGTCCCAGTCACCCCAGTGGAAAGACAGAGTTCCTATCTCCCAATAGTTATTTACCTGTCAGCCTTACTGAAGGATCCTGGCTCTTTTGGACCAATTAATACTTCCCCAAAATAAGATATTATGACTGGCCAACCCTAGGCCATGGAGGCAGATTCCCTTACTAGAAGGAAAGGTATAGGGAGCTTGAGCAAACCAAAATGGTACCTTTCATAGGCCACTTCAAAGATTAATTAGAATTTAAATTTCCAAGCAAGTCTCCTCTCTTATAACCCCTCCTAATTTATGAAAAAGTTCAAATTTAAAAAAAAGAAAAGAAACATGGTGTGTAAACATGGGAATGTACATCTTAGTATTTTTGTTACGGGGAAAAGAAAGAGACTCTGTGAAGTGATTGAAAGGCGTAAATCTTAAGGGCAAGCACCCCACTTTCCAAGTGAGGGTCTTAATCTGTCTGGTCAGATGGCTAGAATCCAAGCTGTTTTTGCAGGCCTGGCTCATTTTCCCACTGTTTTCCTCACAGACCCAAAGGTCCATTAAAATAGTAAATAAATGCACCTTGAAGCTATCACAACTCACCTTATTTAGTTGTACTTGCTTAGGGCAGTTATCACAGTTCCTTGTCAGCCAGGCTGTTTCAGATAGCTATGGGGGAGGTGTGAGAAAGACAGAAAAGAGTTGGATAGAGAACCGTGTGGGAAGCGGGAGAGTGTGAGTGCTGGTGAGTTTCCCCTCCCTTCATCACTGATAAACATCTCAGTGTTAACTCCCTGTCCCTTTAAATGTATCTGTATCACATTTTGCTGCGTGCAGAAAGTAGTCCCTAATGGAAGAATGGAGTCAGAGCCAGAGGAACCATCTAAGCTTTATTGATCTGTGCTTCTCCTACATCACTCCTCCCCGCTGTGAAAATGATTGATGTTTTAAAAAAAACCTTCAGGACCTTTGCTGGATGTTGCCATTGCTATTTTAAAATAGGAAAACACTTATGCATAGGTTATGTGGAGAGAATATTTTTCTTGATTTTTTTCCACCTAAAAATGAGTGGGAAGAAATTACACAAAGTGAGTAGATTATGGTATCATTTATTAAATAATTCCATTTTCCCTTAAGCAAACCCAACATTAAGCAAGACGGTCTTTGTGAGGACTTTCCTCTGACGTTTGGGTATTTACTAACACTCTTTGATATAAGGTTTTTTCTTAAGTTACCATTTTGAGATCTAGAAATTTTTTCCCAACACAAAACAGCAACAAACTACATATACAAAGGAAAAACAAGCCAACCCCCCCCAAAACCCCAAAACCCAAAATTTGCTATTTAAAAAACCCTTAAAATGAGCAACTATCAACTCCGTGGTTATTTTTGCCTTCTTCTTATGAATTCTCTCAGCTGAAATCACAATAAAGTTTCAATTTAAGTCGTCACTAATGAACAGTATTCAGTGATCTTCATGCAAATTATGTCATTTTTGTACGCATGCAGTTTCTGTTTGTGAGAATGAGTGAAAATAATTCTTTTTTTTTTTACATCTTTATTGGAGTATAATTGCTTTACAATGGTGTGCTAGTTTCTGCTTCATAACAAAGTGAATCAGTCACACACACACATATGTTCCCATATCCCTTCCCCCTCGCGTCTCCCTCCCTCCCACCCTCCCTATCCCACCCCTCTAGATGGTCACAAAGCACCGAGCTGATCTCCCCGTGCTATGCGGCTGCTTCCCACTAGCTATCTATTTTACATTTAGTAGTGTATATATGTCCATGCCACTCTCTCACTTTGTCACAGCTTACCCTTCCCCCTCCCGATATCCTCAAGTCCATTCTCTAGTAGGTCTGTGTCTATTCCTGTCTTACCCCTGGGTTCTTCATGACATTTTTTTTTCTTAGATTCCATGTATATGTGTTAGCATACAGTATTTGTCCTTCTCTTTCTGACTTACTTCACTCTGTATGACAGACTCTAGGTCCATCCACCTCACTACAAATAACTCATTTTCCTTTCTTTTTATGGCTGAGTAATATTCCATTGTATATATGTGCCACATCTTCTTCATCCATTCATCCGATGATGGACACTTAGGTTGCTTCCACCTCCTGGCTGTTGTAAATAGAGCTGCAATGAACATTTTGGTACATTACTCTTTTTGAATTATGGTTTTCTCAGGGTATATGCCCAGTAGTGGGATTGCTGGGTCATATAGTAGTTCTATTTTTAGTTTTTTAAGGAACCTCCATACTGTCCTCCATAGTGGGTGTACCAATTCACATTCCCATCAGCAGTGCAAGTGTTCCCTTTTCTCCACACCTTCTCCAGCATTTATTGTTTCTAGATTTTTTGATGATGGCCATTCTGACCGGTGTGAGATGATATCTCATTGTAGTTTTGATTTGCATTTCTCTAATGATTAATGATGTTGAGCATTCTTTCATGTGTTTGTGGCAGTCTGTATATCTTCTTTGGAGAAATGTCTATTTAGGTCTTCTGCCCAGTTTTGGATTGGGTTGTTTGTTTTTTTGTTATTGAGCTGCATGAGCTGCTTGTAAATTTTGGAGATTACTTACTCCTTTGTCAGTTGCTTCATTTGCAAATATTTTCTCCCATTCTGAGGGTTGTCTTTTTGTCTTGTTTATGGTTTCCTTTGCTGTGCAAAAGCTTTGAAGTTTCATTAGGTCCCATTTGTTTATTTTTGTTTTTATTTCCATTTCTCTAGGAGTTGGGTCAAAAAGGGTCTTGCTGTGATTTATGTCATAGAGTGTTCTGCCTATGTTTTCCTCTAAGAGTTTGATAGTTTCTGGCCTTACATTTAGGCCTTTAATCCATTTTGAGCTTATTTTTGTGTATGGTGTTAGGGAGTGATCTAATCTCATACTTTTACATGTACCTGTCCAGTTTTCCCAGCACCACTTATTGAAGAGGCTGTCGTTTCTCCACTGTACATTCCTGCCTCCTTTAACAAAGATAAGGTGACCATATGTGCGTGGATTTATCTCTGGGCTTTCTATCCTGTTCCATTGATCTATATTTCTTTTTTTGTGCCAGTACCATATTGTCTTGATTATTGTAGCTTTGTAGTATAATCTGAAGTCAGTGAGCCTGATTCCTCCAGCTCCGTTTTTCATTGTCAAGATTGCTTTGGCTATTTGGGGTCTTTTGTGTTTCCATACAAATTGTGAAATTTTTTGTGCTAGTTCTGTGAAAAATGCCAGTGGTAGTTTGATAGGGATTGCATTGAATCTGTAGATTGCTTTGTGTAGTAGAGTCATTTTCACAATGTTGATTCTTCCAATCCAATAACATGGCATATCTCACCATATATTTGTATCATCTTTAATTACTTTCATCAATGTCTTATAATTTACTGCATACAGGTCTTTTGTCTCCGTAGTACGTTTATTCATAGATATTTTATTCTTTTTGTTGCAATTGTAAATGGGAGTGTTTTCTTGATTTCACTTTCAGATTTTTCATCATTAGTGTATAGGAATGCCAGAGATTTCTGTGCATTAATTTTGTATCCTGCTACTTTACCAAATTCATTGATTAGCTCTAGTAGTTTTCTGGTAGCATCTTTAGGATTCTCTATGTATAGTATCATTTCATCTGCAAACAGTGACAGCTTTACTTCTTCTTATCTGATTTGGATTCCTTTTATTTCCTTTTCTTCTCTGATTGCTGTGGCTATAACTTCCAAAACTATGTTGAATAAGAGTGGTGAGAGTGGGCAGCCTTGTCTTGTTCCTGATCTTAGTGGAAATGCTTTCAGGTTTTCACCGTTGAGGATGATGTTGGCTGTGGGTTTGTCATATATGGCCTTTATTATGTTGAGGAAAGTTCCCTCCATGCCTACTTTCTGGAAGGTTTTTATCATAAACGCATGTTGAATTTTGTCGAAAGCTTTCTCTGCGTCTATTGAGATGACCATATGGCTTTTCTCCTTCAAATTGTTAACATGGTGTATGGTATTATGTGTATGGTATTATGTGGTAACATGGTGTATGGTATATTGATTGATTTGCGTATATTGAAGAATCCTTGCATTCCTGGAATAAACCCCACTTGATCATGGTGTATGATCCTTTTAATGTGCTGTTGGATTCTGTTTGCCAGTATTTTGTTGAGGATTTTTGTATCTATGTTCATCAGTGATATTGGCCTGTAGTTTTCTTTCTTTGTGACATCCTTGTCTGGTTTTGGTATTAGGGTGATGGTGCCCTCGTAGAATGAGTTTGGGAGTGTTCCTCCCTCTGCTATGTTTTGGAAGAGTTTGAGAAGGATAGGTGTTAACTCTTCTCTAAATGTTTTATAGAATTCACTTGTGAAGCCTTCTGGTCCTGGGCTTTTGTTTGTTGGAAGATTTTTAATCACAGTTTCAATTTCAGTGCTTGTGATTGGGCTGTTTATATTTTCTATATCTTCCTGATTCAGTCTTGGCAGTTTGTGCTTTTCTAAGAATTTGACTATTTCTTCCAGGTTGTCCATTTTATTGGCATACAGTTGCTTGTAGTAATCTCTCATGATCTTTTGTATTTCTGTAGTGTCAGTTGTTACTTCGCCTTTTTCATTTCTAACTCTACTGATTTGAGTCTTCTCCCTTTTTTTCTTGATGAGTCTGGCTAATGGTTTATCAATTTTGTTTATCTTCTCAAAGAACCAGCTTTTAGTTTTATTGATCTTTGCTATCGTTTCCTTCATTTATTTTCCATTTATTTCTGATCTGATCTTTATGATTTCTTTCCTTCTGCTAACTTTGGGGGTTTTTTGTTCTTCTTTCTCTAATTGCTTTAGGTGCAAGGTTAGGTTGTTTATTTGAGATGTTTCCTGTTTCTTGAGGTAGGATTGTATTGCTATAAACTTCCCTCTTAGAACTGCTTTTGCTGCATCCCATAGGTTTTGGGTCGTCGTGTCCCCATTGTTATTTATTTCTAGGTATTTTTTGATTTCCTCTTTGATTTCTTCAGTGATCACTTCATTATTAAGTAGTGTATTTTTTAGCCTCCATGTGTTTGTATTTTTTACAGATCTTTTCCTGTAATTGATATCTAGTCTCATAGCATTGTGGTCGGAAAAGATACTTGATACAATTTCAATTTTCTTAAATTTACCAAGGCTTGATTTGTGACCCAAGATATGATCTATCCTGGAGAATGTTCCATGAGCACTTGAGAAAAATGTGTATTCTGTTGTTTTTGGATGGAATGTCCTATAAACATCAGTTAAGTCCATCTTGTTTAATGTATCATTTAAAGCTTGTGTTTCCTTATTTATTTTCATTTTGGATGATCTGTCCATTGGTGAAAGTGGGGTGTTAAAGTCCTCTACTATGAATGTGTTACTGTCGATTTCCCCTTTTATGGCTGTTAGTATTTGCTTTACGTATTGAGGTGCTCCTGTGTTAGGTGCATAAATATTTACAATTGTTATATGTTCTTCTTGGATCGATCCCTTGATCATTATGTAGTGTCCTTCTTTTTCTCTTCTAATAGTCTTTATTTTAAAGTCTATTTTGTCTGATACGAGAATTGCTGCTCCAGCTTTCTTTTGGTTTCCATTGCATGGAATATCTTTTTCCATCCCCTCACTTTCAGTCTGTATGTGTCTCTAGGTCTGAAGTAGGTCTCTTGTAGACAGCATATATATGGGTCTTGTTTTTGTTTCCATTCAGCCAGTCTGTATCGTTTGGTTGGAGCATTTAATCCATTTACATTTAAGGTAATTATTGATATGTGTGTTCCTCTTCCTATTTTCTTAATTGTTTTGGGTTTGTCATTGTAGGTCTTTTCTTTCTCTTGTGTTTCTTGCCTAGAGAAGATCCTTTAACATTTGTTATAAAGCTGGTTTGGTGGTGCTGAACTCTCTCAGCTTTTGCTTGTCTGTAAAGGTTTTAATTTCTCCATCAAATGTGAATGAGATCCTTGCTGGGTAGAGTAATCTTGGTTGTAGTTTTTTCTCCTTCATCACTTTAAATATGTCCTGCCAGTCCCTTCTGGCTTGCAGAGTTTCTGCTGAAAGATCAGCTGTTAACCTTATGGGGATTCCTTGTGTGTTATTTGTTGTTTTTCCCTTGCTGCTTTTAATATGTTTTTTTGTATTTAATTTTTGACAGTTTGATTAATATGTGTTTTGGCGTGTTTCTCCTTGGATTTATCCTGTATGGGACCCTCTGTGCTTCCTGGATTTGATTAACTATTTCCTTTCCCATATTAGGGAAGTTTTCAACTATAATCTCTTCAAATATTTTCTCAGTCCCTTTCCTTTTCTCTTCTTCTTCTGGAACCCCTATAATTCGAATGTTGGTATGTTTAATGTTTCCCAGAGGTCTCTGAGACTGTCCTCAGTTCTTTTCATTCTTTTTTCTTTATTTTGCTCTGCAGTAGTTATTTCCACTATTTTATCTTCCAGGTCACTTATCCGTTCTTCTGCCTCAGTTATTCTGCTATTGATCCCTTTTAGAGTATTTTTAATTTTGTTTATTGTGTTGTTCATCGTTGCTTGTTTCAACTTTAGTTCTTCTAGGTCCTTGCTAAATGTTTCTTGCATTTTGTCTATTCTATTTCCAAGATTTTGGATCATCTTTACTATCATTATTCTGAATTCTTTTTCATGTAGACTGCCTATTTCCTCTTCATTTGTTAGGTCTGGTGGGATTTTATCTTGCTCCTTCATCTGCTGTGTGTTTTTCTATCTTCTCATTTTGTTTATCTTACTGTGTTTGGGGTCTCCTTTTTGCAGGCTGCAGGTTCGTAGTTCCCGTTGTTCTTGGTGTCTGTCCCCAGTGGCTAAAGTTGGTTCAGTGGGTTGTGTAGGATTCCTGGTGGAGGGGACTAGTGCCTGTGTTCTGGTGGTTGAGGCTGGATCTTGTCTTTCTGGTGGGCATGTCCACATCTGGTCGTGTGTTTTGGGGTGTCTGTGGACTTATTATGATATTACACAGCCTCTCTGCTAATGGGTGGGGTTGTGTTCCTGTCTTGCTAGTTGTTTGGCATAGGGTGTCCAGCACTGTAGCTGGCTGGTCGGTGAGTGAAGCTTGATGTTGGTGTTGAGATGGAGATCTCTCGGAGATTCTTGACGTTTGATATTAGGTGGAGCTGGGAGGTCTCTTGTGGACCATTGTCTTGAAGTTGGCTCTCCCACCTCAGAGGCACAGCATTGACTCCTGGCTGCAGCACCAAGAGCCTTTCATCCACATGGCTCAGAATAAAAGGGAGAAAATGTAGGAAGAAAGAAAGAGGATAAAAGAAAATAAAGTAAGAAAAAATAAAGTTATTAAAGTAGAAAATAATTATTAAGAAAAAAAAATTTTTTTAAGTGAAAAAAAAAACACAAAAAGTGGACGGATAGAACCCTAGGACAAATGGTGGAAGCAAAGCTATGCAGAAAAATTCTCACACAGAAGCATACACATACACACTCACAAAAGTAGGAAAAGGGGAAAAAATCATAAATCTTGCTCTCAAAGTCCACCTCCTCAATTTGGGATGATTCGTTGTCTATTCATGTATTCCACACATGCAGGGTACATCAGGTTGATTGTGGAGCTTTAATTCGCTGCTCCTGAGGCTGCTGGGAGAGATTTCCCTTTCTCTTCTTTGTTTGAACAGCTCTCAGGGCTCAGGTTTGGATTTGGCCCCGCCTGTGCGTGTAGGTCGCTGGAGGGCGTCTGTTCTTCGCTCAGACAGGCCGGAGTTAAAGCAGCCGCTCATTTGGGGTCTCTGGCTCACTCAGGCTGGGGGGAGGGAGGGGTACGGAGTGCAGGGCGAGCCTGCGGCGGCAGAGGCCAGCGTGACATTGCACCAGCCTGAGGCGTGCTGTGCGTTCTCCCGGGGAAGTTGTACCTGTATCCCGGGACCCTGGCAGTGGCGGGCTGCACAGGCTTTCTGGAAGGGAGGTGTGGATAGTGACCTGTGCTCACACACAGGCTTTTTGGTGGCAGCAGCAGCAGCAGCAGCATTAGTGTCTTATGCCTGTCTCTGGGGTACGTGCTGTTAGCAGCAGCTCGCGCCTGTCTCTGGAGCTCTTTTTAGTAGCGCTCTTAATCCCCTCTCCTCGCGCACCAGGAAACAAAGAGGGAAGAAAAGGTCTCTTGCCTCTTCGGCAGGTCCAGACTTTTCCTTGGACTCCCTCCTGGCTAGCCATGGTGCACTAACCCCCTGAGGGCTGTGTTCACGCCGCCAACCCCAGTCCAATCCCTGCAAAGCCGAAGCCTCAGCTCGCAGCCCCGCCCACCCGGGTGGGTGAGCAGACAAGCCTCTCGGCCTGGTGAGTGCTGGTCGGCACCGATCCTCTGTGGGGGAATCTCTCCGCTTTGCCCTCCGCACCCCTGTTGCTGTGTTCTCCTCCGTGGCTCCTAAGCTTCCCCCCTCCGCCACCCGCAGTCTCTGCCCGTGAAGGGGCTTCTAGTGTGTGGAAACCTTTCCTCCTTCACAGCTCCCTTCCACTGGTGCAGGTCCCATCCCTATTTTGTCTCTGTTTATTCTTTTTTTCTTCTGCCCTACCCAGGTACGTGGGGGGTTTCTTGCCTTTTGGGTGGTCTGAGGTCTTCTGCCAGCGTTCAGTAGGTGTTCTGTAGGAGTTGTTCCACGTGTAGGTGTATTTCTGATGTATCTGTGGGGAGGAAGGTGATCTCTGCGTCTTGCTCTTCTGCCATCTTCCCCCTCTGAAAATAATTCTTAAGAAAATAATTCTTCAGAGCTTGCCTATGAATAGTATTTTCTATATCTTTATCAATTACAGTACTTACTTTGTCTTAAGAAATTTAAAAAATGCAATTATGAAGTTTTTTTTAAAAACCAAGTATCTGTAAACCATACCTCCTCCATATTGTTAGTATTATAACTGCTACTTAGGTAATAGAAACTTAGTATTTGATAACTTACCTCTAAACATTACACAGAAGAGCAATAAGCTAAGATAAACAGAGATATAAAATAAACTTATTCCTAGGCCTTGACTAACTTGTTTTCTTTTATATTTGCGATGATATGCATTTCAAATTTGTAAATGTGCACATGAATCAAATCACAAATATCTGGTCTTTTCAGTATCATTCTTGCATCTATTCCTTCTGCTAATAACTTTGTCTTTCTCTAAGACTAAAAGTAAACTTTAATTGTGATCTCTCCCTGAAGCGTTTCCAGTTTTCACTGTTTTGTTTCCATGCTTTTGCCAGCTTATCTTTCTAAACCCGCAGTCTTGGTCATGTCACACCCCTGCTTCAATGTCTCCAACATCTCTAATTGTGTAAAGGCAAAATTCTAAGCCCTAGCATGACATATAAGTCCCTCAGCATTATGGCCTCAGCCTAATTTACTGGTTTTGTAATCTTCACTGTGATCCTCCGCCAGTCATGAAACCATATCAAACTGCTTGCTGTTTCCAAACTTGCCTTCCTGATTCCATCTTCACATGCGTTGTTTGCCCTGAGTGTTGTTCTCTTATTTTGCCCCTCAAACGTCCTTTGATTTCTCTAGGTCTCTGCATCGTTGTAACGTGTGTCTAGATCTCTGTTATAACATTAATATATTACATTATGATTAATTGTTTATGTCTTTCCCACTAGATTAGGGCCTTTTAAAGTGTGAACTAGTCATTATTTTTGTAACCTTCCTTTCTGTGCCCATTGTGGTGCCTGTCATGCAGGGATGTTTCCTATGCCTTTGGATGTTGAATTGGGTACAGCTATAGGGCGTAAACACTTCTTCCCCGAACGAATGTTTTCAGCTGTAAAAAGGTCCGAGGAATATAGTGTCTCCTTTCCATCACATTCTTTCAAAGTATGACCTGTGCAGAATATTCTGGTAATTTAGTTGTAGGTGTGGGGGAGGTATCCTTAGAGTATGATCTATAAAACCTTGTTAAAATTTGCCTGGTAATGAATATTTAAAACTGAGTTACTAAGTTTTACAGGAGAGTGCTCATATATGGACACAAGTTGGGAAAGAATGCAGGAGTAGTCATTTTTTAATTGTCCACACTCTTAAATATGTCTAACTTTGGTCTTATCCAGGTTATTTGTGTGTTTTGTTGTTGCTTAAATAGATAATAGTGGTCAGTTCAGAGTACCAAATGTTGGTTACTTGGAAGCTTGTTAGTTGAAGCAGCTGGACTTCTTCCCTTCTAAGCATGTGTGCACACTTAGAGGGAGAAGAAAAAACCAGTTTTGCTTTATATCATCTGGTTTGTTTTTTCCCTTCTTTCAGCCAGCAACAAATCAGTTTCAAATTTAAGCATAAGTATGACTGAACTTCAGTATTTGCTATGCAAATGTTATAGGTGTGTACTTTTCATTTTACGTCTCTAGGTGATTAGTTTGTAAGATTTTGATTCATGAAATGGCAGATGTCTTCCCTGCCTCCACAAGGTAATTAATTACAGGTTGATTACGTTTTTATATCTGCATAAAAATTTGCCTATTATTGCATAAAAATTTGGCATATCACTACATTGAATAATTGTATTTGTCAGGCAAATACTTATAGTAATATTTACCCCCACTCACAAAAGAAGACCAAAACATCTTGACTTCAGTAAAATCAAGTTAAATTGAATTACACAAATAGTATTGAAGAAGAAAGGGAAGCCACCCACAGCATGCGGCCTGAAGGAGGTACTGAAGAGCTCCAAGGGTAGTCTTACCCTGTTGCCATGGACATGAGAACTAGTTGTCTTCAGTACCTATCACAGGGCCTGGCCTAGACTTGGCACTCAATACATGTTTAAATGAATGGATGTCTGAGAGTTTAGATTATTTTAATGGCAAAAATACTGTTCCCACTTAACATCAGTTTTTGCTAAACTGTAGGAATGTTATCTTATCTGAAGTCAAGTTAGAATAGTTTTGTTTTACTATAGTTGTTTTGCTCTAAATATTTTAGTTTTAGGCCTCTAAAACCTATTATCAGAATTTATAATTGTATTAAGTAGTAACAGGAAGTGGAGTGAAAATAAGTTGGTAAGAAAGTCATGTATTAACTTTCTAGGCAAACTTGAGCTTGTCCTTCATCTTCTCTGTGCCTCAGTTTCTATATAGAATTAAAGGATTGAATCAAAAATCTGAAAGATTTCTTATTGTAGTTATAAGTGGCTAGATAGTAGTTTTATGAAAATTAATAAGAAAGGATATTTAATGAAGCTGATATTGGGCTATAATTTAAATGGTTTTGACCCAACAGAAGTTGAAATAACTGAGGAAAAAGTCACCTTTCAGGAACATTGCTCTCAGGTGGGAGCAAATTGGAGCTGTAAAAGTATTAATAGCATGATTACAGTGAAGTGTAAACTACTTTTTTACATGTTAGTTGGAATTAATGAATTACAAGCATGGAAGAAGATTGAATTACTTGAAATGTATTAGGGAAGTTGAGATGAATAGGGAAAGCATGACTTGTAAAATTATAATAGAATCATTGCAAGTTATTATCTCCATTACACCTTCCCCCAAATGCCCTCACATAACTAGAGTAGAGGTTGAAATTCCTGGCTTTGCTTTGTAATTTTAAAAATAAAAAAGTTTCTCCTTTAGTCTTTATTTCTCTTCAAATTTGAAGATCATTTAGTACTTTAAGGGGGAAGAGACAGTAACTTTAATTTGGAAAGACTTAAATGGCAGGAAAAAAATCCCACATTTAAAAACAATAAAATAATTATTCGTAAAGTAAGACAGAATGGATAAAAATGCTTCATGTATATTTGTGGGACTAAGGGAATCATAAAGAAAAAAACTTTGTCTTATATGTCAAGTGTTAGATTTCTAAATCAAAGTTATGCTATGTCTTGCAGATGTTTAAGCACATTAATCTCTCATTCTGAAAAGTAAAAGACTTAAAAATGAAACGTTAACATCTCTATTTGGCTTTAATCGTAAATTGCAGGCCTTGAAGAGAGCATAATTAACTCTATTACTGCAGCAAACACTTAAAGATATAAATACCTTTGAGTGTTCAGTTTGAAAAGATGCAGAAAGGAGATTGGTTCAAGATGGCAGAGTAGAAGGACGTGTGCTCACTCCCTCTTGCGAGAGCATCAGAATCACAACTAACTGCTGAACAGTCATCGACAGGAAGATGCTGGAACTCACCAAAAACGATACCCCACATCCAGAGACAAAGGAGAAGCTTCAATGAGATGGTAGGAGCGGTGCAATCACGATAAAATCAAATCCCATAACCGCTGGGTGGGTGACTCACAAACTGGAGAACAATTACACCACAGAAGTCCACCCACTGGAGTGAAGGTTCGGAGCCCCACATCAGGCTTCCCAACCTGAGGGTCTGGCAACGGGAGCGGGAATCCCCAGAGAATCGGACTTTGAAGGCCAGCAGGATTTGATTGCAGGACTTCAACAGGACTGGGGGAAGCAGAGACTCCAAGCTTGCAGGGCACACACAAAGTAATGTGCACACCAGGCCCCAGGGGAAAGGAGCAGAGACTCCATAGGAGACTGAAACAGACCTACCTGTTAGTGTTGGAGGGTCTCCTGCAGAGGCGGGGGGCGGCTGTGGCTCACCATGGGGAGAAGGACACTGGCAGCAGAAGTTCTGGGAAGTACCACTGGCCTGGGCCCTCCTGGAGTCTGCCATTAGCCCCACTGTAGGCTCCAGTGCTGAGTCGCCTCAGGCCAAACAACAAACAGGGAGGGAACACAGCCCCACCCATCAGCAGACAAGTGGATTAAAGTTTTACTGAGCTCTGCCCACCAGAGCAACACCCAGCTCTACCTGCCACCAGTCCCTACCATCAGGAAGCTTGCACAAGCCTCTTAGGTAGCCTCATCTACCAGAGGGCAGACAGCAGAAGCAAGAGGAACTACAATCCTGCAGCCTGTGGAACTAAAACCACGTTCACAGAAAGATAGAAAAGATGAAAAGGCAGAGGGCTATGTACCAGATAAAGGAACAAGATAAAACGCCAGAAAAACAACTAAATGAAGTGGAGATAGGCAACCTTTCAGAAAAAGAATTCAGAATAATGATAGTGAAGATGATCCAGGACCTCGGAAAAAGAATGGAGGCAAGGATTGAGAAGATACAAGAAATGTTTTAAAAAGACCTACGGGAATTAAAGAACAAACACACAGAGATGAACAATACAATAACTGAAATGAAAAATACACAAGAAGGAATCAATAGCAGAATAACTGAGGCAGAAGAATGGGTAAGTGACCCAGAAGACAGAATGGTAGAATTCACTGCTGAGGAAGAGAATAAAGAAAGAAGAATGAAAAGAAATGAAGACAGCCTAAGAGACCTCTGGGATAACGTTAAAGGCACCAACATTCACATTATAGGTGTCCCAGAAGGAGAATAGAGAGAGAAAGGACTTGAGAAAATACTTGAAGAGATTATAGTTGAAAACTTTCCTAACTTGGGAAAGGAAATAGCCAGCCAAGTTAAGGAAGCACAGAGAGTCCCAGGCAGGATAAACCCAAGGAGAAACATGCCGAGACACAAAGTAATCAAACTGACAAAAATTAAAGACAAAGAAAAGGTATTAAAAGCCACAAGGGAAAAATGACAAATAACGTACAAGGGATCTCCCATAAGGTTAACAGCTGATTTCTCTGCAGAAATTCTGCAAGCTAGAAGGGAGTGAAGCAATATATTTAAAGTGATGAAAGGGAAGAACCTGCAACCAAGATTATTCTACTTAGCAAGGACCTCATTCAGATTCGCTGGAGAAATCAAACGCTTTACAGACAAGCAAAAGCTAAGAGAATTCAGCACCACCAAACCAGCTCTACAACAAATGCTAAAGGAACTTCTCCAACTGGGAAACACAAGTGAAGAAAAGGACCTACAAAAACAAACCCAAAACAATCAAGAAAATAGTAATAGGAACATACATTTCGATAATTACCTTAATTGTGAATGGATTAAATGCTCCAACCAAAACACACAGCCTCGCTGAGTCAATATAAAAACAAGACCCATATATATGCTGTCTACAAGAGACCTGCTTCAGACCTAGGGACACATACAGGCTGAAAGTGAGGGGATGGAAAAAGATATTCTATGCAAATGGAAATCAAAAGAAAGATGGAGTAGCAGTACTCATATCAGATAAAATAGACTTTAAAATAAAGAATGTTACAAGAGACACGAAAGGACACTACATAACGATCAAGGGATCAATCCAAGAAAAAGATATAGCAATTATAAATATATATGCACCCAACATAGAAGCACCTCAATACATAAGGCATATGCTAACAGCCATAAAAGGGGAAATTGACAGTAACAGAATAACAGTGGGGGGCTTTAACACCTCACTTACACTACTGGAGAGGTCATGCAGACAGAAAATTAATAAGGAAACACAAACTTTAAGTGACATAACAGACCAGTTAGATTTAATTGATATTATAGGACATTCCATCCCACAAGAGCAGATTATACCTCTCAAGTGCACACGGAACATTCTCCAGGATAGATCATGTCTTGGGTCACAAATCAAGCCTTGGTAAATTTAAGAAAATTGAAATCATAAGAAGCATCTTTTCCAACCACAATGCTATGAGCTTAGAAATAAATTACAAGGGGAAAAAACGTAAAAAACACAAACACATGGAGGCTAAACAATACGCTACTAAATAATCAACAGATCACTGAAGAAATCAAAGAGAAAATCAGAAAATACCTAGAAACAAATGACAACGAAAACCCGTTGACCCAAAACCTATGGGATGCAGCAAAGGCAGTTCTAAGAGAGAAGTTTATAGGAATACAATCCTACCTCAAGAAACAAGAACAATCTCAAATACACGATCTAACCTTACACCTAAAGTAACTAGAGAAAGAAGAACCAAAAAAACCCCAAAGTTAGCAGAAGGAAAGAAATCATAAAGATCAGAGCAGAAATAAATAGAAACAAAGAAAACGATAACAAAGATCAATAAAACTAAAAGCTGGTTCTTTGAGAAGATAAACAAAATTGATACACCTTTCGCAATACTCATCAAGAAAAAGAGGGTGAGGAATCAAACCAATAAAATTAGAAATGAAAAAGGAGAAGGTACAGAGGACACCACAGAAATACAAAGCATCATAAGAGTCTACTACAAGCAACTATATGCTAAAATGGACAACCTGGTAGAAATGGACAAATTTTTAGAAAGGTATAATCTTCCAAAACTGAACCAGGAAGAAATAGAAAATATGAACAGACCAATCACAAGTAATGAAATTGAAACTGGGATTAAAAATCTTCCAACAAACAAAAGTCCAGGGTCAGATGGCTTCACGAGTGAATTCTATCAAACATTTAGAGAAGAGCTAACGCTCACCCTTCTCAAACTCTTCTAAAAAATTGCAGAGGAAGGAACACTCCCCACCTCATTATACAAGGCCACCATCACCCTGATACTAAAACCAGACAGTGATACTACAAAAAAAGAAAATTACAGACCAATATCACTGATGAATATAGATACAAAAAATCCTCAACAAAATACTGGCAAACAGAATGCAACAACACATTAAAAGGATCATACACCTTGATCAAGTGGGATCTCAGGGATGCAAGGATTCTTCAGTATATGCAAATCAGTCAACATGATACACCAGATTAACAAATTGAAGAATAAAAACCATATGATCATCTCAGTAGATGTGGAAAAAGCTTTTGACAAAATTCAGCACCCATTTATGGTAAAAACTCTCCAGAAAGTGGGCATCAAGGGAATGTACCTCAACATACTAAAGGCCATATGTGACAAACCCACAGCAAACATCATTCTCAGTGGTTAAAAACTGAAAACATTTCATCTAAGATCAAGAACAAGACAATGTTGTCCACTCTCACCACTGTTATTCAACATAGTTTTGGAAGTCCTAGCCACGGCAATCAGGGAAGAAAAAGAAAGAAAAGGAATACAAATTGGAAAAGAAGTAAAACTGTCACTGTTTGCAGATGACATGATACTATGCATAGAGAATCCTAAAGATGCCACCAGAAAACTACTAGAGCTAATCAATGAATTTGGTAAAGTTGCAGGATACAAAATTAATGTACAGAAATCTCTTGCATTCCTATACACTAACAACAAAATATCAGAAAGACAAATTAAGGGAACAATCCCATACAGCATTGCAACAAAAAGAATAAGATACCTAGGAATAAACCTACCTAAGGAGGTAAAAGACCTGTACTCAGAAAACTATAAGACACGTATGAAAGAAATTAAAGATGATACAAACAGATGGAGAGATATATCATGTTCTTGGATCGGAAGAATCAATATTGTGAAAATGACTATACTACACAAAGCAACCTACAGATTCATTGCAATCCCTGTCAAATTACCAATGGCATTTTTTACAGAACTAGAACAAAAAATCTTAAAATTTGTATGGAAACACAAAAGACCCTGAATACCCAAAGCAATCTTGAGAAGAAAAAAAAAAAAAAAAAAAACGGAGCTGGAGGAAGCAGAGTCCCTGACTTCAGACTATACTACAAAGCTACAGTAATCAAGACAATATGGTACTGGCACAAAAAAACAGAAATATAGCTGAATGGAATAGGATAGAAAGCCCAGAGATAAACGCATGCACCTATGGTCAACTAATGTATGACAAAGGAGGCAAGGATATACAATGGAGAAAAGCCAGTCTCTTCAATAAGTGGTACTGGGAAAACTGGCCAGCTACATGTAAAAGAATGAAATTAGAACACTCCCTAACATCATACATAAAAGTAAACTCAAAATGGATTAAAGACCTAAATGTAAGGCCAAACACTATAAAACTCTTAGAGGAAAACTTAGGTAGAACACTCTGTGACATAAATCCCAGCAAGATCTTTTTTGAGCCACCTCCTAGTGTAATGGAAATAAAAGCAAAAATAGAGAAATGGGACCTAATGAAACTTAAAAGCTTTTGCACAGCAAAGGAAACCATAAGGAAGATGAAAAGACAACCCTCAGAATAGGAGAAAATATTTGCAAATGAAGCAACTGACAGAGGATTAATCTCCAAAATTTACAAGGAGCTCATGCTGCTCAATATCAAAAAAACAAACAGCCCAATCAAAAAACTGGGCAGAAGACCTAAATAGACATTTCTCCAAAGAAGATATACAAATTGCCAACAAACACATGAAAGGGTGCTCAACATCACTAATTATTAGAGAAATGCAAATCAAAACTACAATGAGGTATCACCTCACACCAGTTAGAATGGCCATCATCAGAAAATCTACAAACAATAAATGCTGGAGAGGGTGTGGAGAAAAGGGAACTCTCTTGCACTGTTGGTGGGAATGTAAATTGATACAGCCACTATGGAGAAGAGTATGGAAACTCTTTAAAAACTACAAATAGAACTACCATATGACCCAGCAATCCCACTACTGGGTATATACCCAGAGAAAACCATAATTTAAAAAGACACATGCATCCCAGTGTTCATTGCAGCACTGTTTACAGAAGTCATAGAAGCAACCTAAATGCCAGGTCATAGAAGCAACCTAAATGCCCATCGACAGATGAATGGATAAAGAAGATGTGGTACATATATACAATGGAATATTACTCAGCTATGAAAAGGAATGAAATTGGGTCATTTGTAGAGATGTGGCTGGACCTAGAGACTGTCATACAGAGTGAAGTAAGTCAGAAAGGGAAAAACAAGTATCGTATATTAACACATATATGTGGAACCTAGAAAAATGGTACAGATGAACCAGTTTGCAAGGCAGAAATAGAGACACAGATGTTGAGAACAAATCTATGGATACCAAGGGGGTAAAGAGGGCAGTAGGGGGTGGGATGAATTGGGAGATTGGGATTGTCATATATACACTAGTATGTATAAAATAGGTAACTAATAAGAACCTGCTGTATAGCACAGGGAGCTCCACTGTACAGTAGAAACTAACACAACATTGTAAAACAACTATACCCCAATTAAAAAAAAAATCTTAAAAAAAAGAAAATGATGGAGAGAACTACTCTCTACTAAGCCATCCATAGCTCTGTGTTCTTCTTATTCTGTCTCCTTAGAAAATTATGATTGTTATATTTGTAAGGAAGTGGAATAAAAAATATTCTTTGGGGGGCATAATGTTTAAGATATTTAAAGCCTGTTCTTTTTATTCTGTCCTCTTCAGAGTAGTCTGTTTAATGATGATGTAAAGCATTGGTACTCTTGTAGCTCTCTTAAACCACAGATCCAAATTCAAAACACTTACCTCCAGGATATGAAATATGGCAAAGAATAATGCTAAAATGTAAAATTTGAAGAACAAGTAAGAGAGGAATTTTCTTACTGTAATAAATTCTGACATCTAGTAGTTCTGGGTTAGTGCCCTAATTGCCAACCTTTGCCTGCTATTTTTAAGCATATATTATGTATCTTTATAAGTAAATCTGATGTGGATACAGTGGAGCTTTTCAGATAGATGTTGATTGGGGTCTCTGAATAAAAGTTTCTCTTCTATAGAACTGCACAGTGGCAAAATGAAAGTATGAAAAGGAGAAAACCATTTTTTCAGTAAAAGTGGCAAAGAAAATTGTGAAGTCACTGCAGCATACTCCGAAAGGCCACTGATGTTTATCATTTTGTTGTGATATTTGACTGATAAGAGTAATGTTTGGGACATGACATTTGTTGAAATGGGATCTGTAAAGTGGTAGTAGCATGGCTTGATGTGGAGTTTTGATTAAAAAGGAGAGAATGAAACCTAGAAAATAAATTTTACTGTCTCCTCTCAAATGTTTGTCTAAAATTAGTCAAGAACTTCATTACATTAAGAAACAGTTAAATTTCACAGCCTAGCTAAAGCTGTTTTTTATTTATATATGACCTCCAAAAGTGACTTGACATTTTTCAAATGCGTTCTCTGTGATAGTGTGCCCAACCTTTTTCATGATTATCTCACTATCTCATTTAATCCTTAAAACAACGCTATGGAGTAGGTAATATCTTCATTTATAGGTAAGGAAGTGAGGGACCAGAGTTAAGAAAATTGCTCAAGGTCACTTACCCAGCTATAAGTAAACGACAGAGGCAGGACTTAAAATCAGATTTTGTCTGATTCCTCCCATTTTTCTGTACTTTACAAGATGAGTGTGAAACAGAAATTTGATCCTTCTAATGCCCTTTCTCATAACCCTTTAATGGTTCCTCATTGCCTGCCCCGAAGGTTTCCCTCTCCTGTCATATCCTTCCATACCTCCAGAATTGACCACTTTCTCTTCTGTGCCCCAAATCTATCTTACTGGCTTCTGTAATGACACCAGTAGCACACCTCCAGCATTGCTCCTGGAGTACAAAGACCACATTTTTCTGTCGCTAGTGATGGTTTACTCATGTTGACTGAATAAGTGAATGAATGAAGTTTTAGATTTATGGCTGTTGTTTTTATTCACTGTGTTTTGCTGTCTTACAATATGGCTTTATAAACTCAATAGTAGTAATTTATTTTTTATGTAAGCAGCGGCTTTCCAGTGAACATTATGATTGGCCTTATGCTTAATTTTAGTTTTGTAGTTGGGAAAAGCAGAGTAGTTAATATCATACCAGAAAGAAATTTTGCTTTGTTTTTCCTTACATGTCTAAATATAGTACAATAAAAGTCTAATTATTTAATTAATCTCTTCAGCTTGGCTGTTGATTAGATATTTAAGCATTTCACCCATAATCAGGATAGCAAATCTCCTAACACCCATCCCATTCCTATTTTATAAGTTACCTCCATTCATACAGTGATTTAAAGTTTTGACAAAGTACCTAATCTTTCTGTAGCTAGCAGAATTATTTCAAGGTGAAATTGCTGTGAAACTTGTTACGTCAAATACATTTTCCTGTGATAAATAAAAATCAGTATTGTGTATTGTCTCTAAAGGGATCTTAATTTAACCTTTTTTTTTTTTTTTTCGCGGTACGCGGGCCTCTCACTGTTGTGGCCTCTCCCGTTGTGGAGCACAGGCTCCGGACGCGCAGGCTCAGCGGCCATGGCTCACGGGCCCAGCCGCTCCGCGGCATGTGGGCTCTTCCCGGACCGGGGCACCAACCCGTGTCCCCTGCATCAGCAGGCGGACTCCCAACCACTGTGCCACCAGGGAAGCCCAATTTAACCATTTTAATTTTAAAAGTAATTATATTTATTTAGAATGTTATCTAATGTATTTATATAAAATACGCCTATTCTAAGGGAATGAATGTCTAAGAATTCTTGTCAGTGCTTGTATGTAAATGGAAATATATAATGGAGGAAGCAGCTAAACAATTTTTGAATATATACTCTCTCCAAATTTTATTTCTTCAGAGGAATGAATAATAGTTTGTTTCCTCCATTATTATGAGCTACACATCATTATAGGAGAAAAAAAGGGGGAGCATTGATGCTTTCTGACATAACCCTAATCCTTATTTATGTAAACAGAAAGAAAAGCCTCAGGAATTTTTCTTTTTTTTTTGCGGTACGTGGGCCTCTCACTGTTGTGGCCTCTCCCGTTGTGGAGCACAGGCTCCAGACGCGCAGGCTCAGCGGCCGTGGCTCACGGGCCTAGCCGCTCCGCAGCATGTGGGATCTTCCCAGACCAGGGCACGAACCCGTGTCCCCTGCATCGGCAGGCGGACTCTCAACCACTGTGCCACCAGGGAAGCCCAGGAATTTTTCTTTTAAAATGTAATCTTTGAGCTCCGGAAACCTGTTGTAAAGGTGTGTCTTTTGTGCTTTCTATGAACTTTTTGAGGGTAGGGTGAGGTGAAAATGAGATTTCTTAAGAATAATTCCATTACTTTGGAGGCTTGAGACCTGGTTCATAGCTTAAAGTATGATTGAATTTCTCATAATTAATTATCTTTTGCTTCCTTATCCCATGAGGGAAGCCTATATTAACCATTGGATAGAAGTAATTATTGTAAAATACAGTCCAAAGTAAAAATCTTGATGGCTTAAATTTCTTTTTGTTATTACTTTTTATGGAAATGTTTAAATGTTTGATAGTGTTCATTACCCCAAAATAACGAGGCTACTATCTGATGTTGCATGCCTGTGGCAGGGTCTCCAAGACCACTTGCAGGTTTGGTGATATGCTAGGACTCATAAGACCTAGCATAGTGTCCTACTCATAGCTATGATTTCCTACTGCAAAAGGAAAAAAAGCACATGGTACAAAGCCTGAGGAAAGCAGGCTCAAGCTCCCTGTGGAGTCACATAGGATGCCCTTAATTCCTCCACTATTGAGTTAAGACAACACGTGTGAACTATTGTGTACCAGGGAAGTTCATTAGAGATTCAGTGCCCGGTTTTTATGGGGGCTGGTCACATAGGCATCCTCTGCCTAGCACGTACCAGATATTCCAAACTCCCAGAGGGAAAGCGGATATTCAGCATGAACCACATTGTATTCACAAACAGTGAGACATTCTTATCGGGGAATAGTGGTTACTGTCTCAAAATCCAAGTTCCCAGACGTGAGCCTAGGTCCAGTCTTGAAGTAAGCCTTTCTAAGGATAGCAATCTCAGGTCTGCTGTGTTAACTCTTTTCTGCACACACACAATATAACTTGAGTGGTTATGTGTAAAGTTTATCTATCATAATTATTATTGCTTTGGAAGATAATAAATTCATGCCTGTTTTATGATAGCTAATACCTATGGTTTGAAATAAATATAAACATAGTTCAGACTTTAATGCTTCAAGCATTTCAACTTTTAGATCTGTTGTTGTATTTTTAATAGAAATTAAAATTACATGTTACAAAATGGTCACAATATGAATGACTATATTGAGACTTTATTATTCTCAATTCCTCATGTGTAAGTTCCATACACATGTTTAAGTTTAGCAAACATTTGAGTGCCTGTCGTGTACCTATTTTAGGTATTAGAGATATAGGAAAGAACCATCAGGCATGGTTCCTGCCCTGAAGAAGCCCATATTCTAGCAAAGGTGATAGAAAGGTAAACAAATAAATATACGGAATGTTATTTTGTTTATCAGATTGTATTTCATAAGAGGTTTTAAAATATATTTCCTTATGCTATTTATGTATCTGTGTATTCTTGTGGACACTACTGTGCAGACATAAGGCTTTTTTTTTTTTTTTTTAACTTTTCTAGTGTCCTCTTCTGAGTTCTGGATTTTTGTGTTAGGGAAGGAGGGGCTATGTTTTATTATATAGTTTTGAGCTGTGATAAAACACTGTACTGGAACCTATTTATGCTCTGTCTGGTTACCAACATTTTAGTAACTAATAATTTTAGTAATTTTAGTTTAAGAAAAACTTTGCATTTAGTGCTAATCTTAATGTCCAGTTCTAGTAGTAATCACATTTTGATTTTATACAAAATTTTATATGAAAACAAGTCAAATGTCACTGTTTTCTGTTTCAACCATGTCATCTGCCTTTTATTCTACCTCTACTCCTGCATTACCAAGTTTTAGTCAATTTTGCTTTCTTTCATGTCATTTCCCTTTTTGATTTCACCACCTTAACATAATAAGCTTAGAATTAATTTGTCTTCCAGTCTGTGTTCGTCTAAGATGGTTGTTCCAGTCTGTCTTCTAACTGGATGTCAGATTCTTCTGTCATGTCTGTAGCTCCACAAAAGGACACAAGATGGGAAACCAGGAAGCTTGGACTCTGGACTTTACTAACTCTTTTGTTCCTTTACGTTAAATTCCTGCAGTGCCATACGTTCATTTTTTTGGTTTATTTTATGTTTCTTTTTAGTTACTTGTGTGCTTATCTTCACCTTCTTAGAGGCTGTTTTTGTTTGCTTTTAACCACAGAGATACAACTAGTTGTGACTTTGCGTAAATTACTTAACCTCTCAATGCCTCAGGCTACTCATCTATAAAGTAGGGGTAATAATACTAAGTACTACAGTGAGACACAGGTGTCTTGTGCAGATTGAGTTAATAAATGTAAATATTTTAGAATGGTGTCCTTCCCATATTAATTACTCAATAAATGTTAGCTATTTATTCCCAACTTTTTTTATTAAGTTCAAACCTAAAAAGTGGGAAAAGAAGAGTCAATGATTATTTTTATCTTTCGCTTAGACTAATTTTTAACCAATGCCAAATTTGCTTTCTCTCTCTTCTGTGTGTGTGTATGTGTGATTTTTTTAGGTAAATTACTTAAAAGCAAGTGGCACGCATCATGCTACTCATGATACTTCAGCATATCTCCTAAAAATAAGGACATTTTCTTGCATAATCACAATAGCATTTTTATACTCAAGAAATGTAAGATGAAAAAAGTACTTAATATACAGGCTATGTTCAGATTTCCCCGGTTGCTCCAAAAATGTCCTTTTTAGTGTTTTTCTTTTCCTTTTCTTTCTCTCATTCTTTTTGAAAATCTAGGGTCCAAACAAGAATCACATTTGCTTTACTAGTCCTGACTCTTCAGACTGTTAATTTGAAGCAGTCTTCCTGCCCTTTTTCTCTCTTTTCTTTTTCTTCTCTCTTTTTTTTTTTCTTTTCATGACACTGACATTTTTGAAGAGTCAGGGGCAATTGCTTTGTAAAATGTTCTTTTGAAAACTGCATGTAGAGATTAAAAGATAGAAAATTTTGTTAAGCTATATGTTCTCTATAGTTTTCACTTAACTATTATAGTTCAAAGTTTTGAGAAGATAAATGAATAATGGAGATCATTTGAGTAATGTGGAAGATTATTAAAAATAAAATATTTTGAGTAGAATATCCCAGAAGATAAGATTTATTAGATTTATAAAGGAAAAGAAATAAGATTAGACCAAGAAGGTTGTTTTATTTGATGAAGGCTTTAAGTTGTTCTATTGCATTTTGTTTATTCTTCAGTGTTTATTGAGCTTTTGTTTTCATTACATTGTCCCTGTTCTCCTAAATGCTTGCAGTTTAGGGAGTGAGACAGACAAGTAATAGACTGTTATAGTGCAGTTTGATAAAGCATATGGGTGTGTATATTTGATAAATTATTACAGGGCCCTAAGGAATTAAATACTATCTAACTAATAACTAAGGCAATTAAGAGTTGGGTGATCAGGAGATCTCCAAAGAAATGACATCTATGCACAGACATGAATGTAGATGTAAAGGTTATATAAGAAATAGCCAGACCAGGGGTTGGAGGAAGAGTGTTCATTTAGAAAAACTGACATTTGAGGAATATAAGAATTACAGTGGTGATGGAGTATGGAGAGGGAACCTCAGAGGAATTGAGACTGGAAATGAGGCTGAAGAGGAAAGCTGGACACTCTATAAACCTCATTAAGGGATGTGAATGCTATTCTGAGTTCAGTTGGAAACCATTAAGATTATGTATGAAAGCAGAGCTGTGATGTAATCAGCTTTGTACAGTACATTGGAGAACAGGACTGGTAGCAGGAGTCCAGTTAAGAAGCCATTGGCGTCACCAGGCAAAAGATGATGGTGACCTGGATTAGGACAGTGGTCATTAAAATGGAGAGAATTGAATGAGTTTGAGAAATATTTGGAAGATGAAATCAATAATATTTGGTGAATGAGGGGAAGGTATAGTGTATTAGTTAAAGAAACCAGACTCTAGAGCCAAAACACTTGGGTTCAAATCCTAATTCTGCCACTTAGTAGCTTTGTGAACTTTGTCAAATTACTAAACTTCTCTGTCTGATTTCCTCATTTGTAAAATGAGAAGAAACACAATACTTATCTCATAGGATTGTGTGAGGATTAAATGAATTAATTTATGTACAGAGCATAGAATGGTGCCAGGTACATAGTTAGTAATATGTGTTAACTACTATAGTAATTATTGTTGCAATTTTTTAGTAGTATTATTATTAATTTGATATGTCATTGAAGGGTGAGAAGAACCAGGATTGATGCCTAGGTTTCTAATTTGGCTGCTGAGGCAAATTATGGTATATATTTTTATAGGGGAGGAGGGATGATGAGGAATTCCCATTTGGGCTTGCTGTTTTTGAGGAACGTTGGGGACACCTGGGTGAAAACACTTAGTAGGCAGAAGAGTTTGCAAGTAGGGGAAAAGATATGAGTTGGGATATCCTTTGGGGAATTATGAGAATATAAGTGATCATTTAGAGAAGTTGTGGGAGTTGATGAGAGCACCCCAGTGAAGAGCATGTTAAATAGAGAGGAAAGGGCATAAAGACTGTGTTATCTTTAAGAATGTATTATTTAGGCCATAAGCCAAGGTGTAAAACTTGGTGCCAAGTGGAGGGTTTAAAAGGCTTTCAGCATTCAGTACAACTTCATTTACATTAACTTGGGCTTCAGAGGACTTTGAGCTGAGGTGAAGTGGCAGTCAGGTGGAAGAAAATTCTTCCTCTGTTGAGAAAAATCTAGAACTGTAGAGAAGTTGATTTGCCTAAGGTAAGGAAGATGTTTCTGACTGCTGTTTTGCTTCTGACTGAGGGAAGTAAAAGATATGAGATTGACTCCTAATTGGCACAATGACAGAAAACATAGAATTTTTGTGAATTATGTGCCCTATTGAAGTACATATTGCTAAGATTAGTTAATTCTGTGTTTACTAAAGAACTCTCTATTTTTTCAACTTTTTGTTATGAAAATTTTCAAACCTACAAAAAAACTTGAAAGGAATAGGACAATGAATACCCATGTAATGTTACCATCACCTAGAATTCAATACTCACCTTTGAGTGAATGTAGATGTTTAGCCAAACCATTTCAAAGTAAATTGCAAACTTTATGATACTTCATTCCTGATATTTAGCATGTATTTCCTATTATACCTTGTAATATTATACCTTTCAATACCATTATCACACGTAAGAAAATTAACAATAATTTCTTAATATCACTTACTATTCAGGCCATATTGAGCTTAGCTGATTATCTCAATGTTTCATAGACTTTTTTTTTTTTTCCCTTCCTAAAAAGAATCCAGTCAAGGTTCACGTGTTACCTTTGGGTGTTATACCTCTTTAGTCTCTTTTATTCTAGAACTTTTTCTTTTTTTTGGAGGGAAACATTTACTTTTTTAAGAAACCAGAATGTTCTAAATTCTATATTTGTCTGATTGTTTCCTCATAGCATCACTTATCTTGTTCCTTTATTCTTTGTAATTCCTGTAAACTGGAAAGTAGGTCTAAAGGCTTGGTGTAATCAGACAAAAATTTTTGGCAAGAATATGTCATAGGTGGTACTGTATACTTCATACTGTATTGTATCAGAGGATGTCACACTGTTAGCAATACTAAGTTTGATATTTCCTATGTAATAATATAATTTTCCCATTTAAATTAGTAAGTAATCTGTGAGGTAATTATTTCATTGATAATCTGTCATTCCTTCTATACCTATTAGCTGGCATTCTTAGGTAAAGAACTTTTCCTCTTCTGCTGGAGATAAACAGTTCTTGCCCCAAAAGGCAGGATAAATGCTTAATTCTTTACTTTTAATGAGAAGTTTTGAGGACAGGAAGTTTGGTGTTATAGTCCCCTCCACTGGTTACAGATGAAATCCCTTTTTTCTCTATTTTTAGAGCAGTATTATGGACTCACAGATTTTTGTCTATTCAATTTGTTACAATCAGTTATAACTGTTATTCTTTTTAATGCTTAAATTCTCTCAAATGGCTGGTGAGAGACTCTCAAAGTTGGCTCTAGTACCCTTTTGACAGCCCTTCATTATTTTTTCCCTTACTTTCTAGAAAAACATAATGACCTAGGCTCACTTATATTTTCCCTGTCCCAGATCTGGAACGAGTCATTTCTCCAAGAAGCCTTGGTTCCTTTTAATGGAGAAGGGGATTTAGAAAGCAAGATACAAGCATTAGAGATGTTCATTCTGTTGGAATGTCATTGCCTCTAATGGATATAATTAGGATGTGTATATATACACATATTCTAACTATGTTTATATATGCATATATATTTTTAAGTTATGGCTTCATGTTGATATCTATACAAATTTAGCACTACAATTTTAAAATTGTAGCTTTTGCCTTCTATTGCACATCTTGGTTTCTAATGACATTTACATAATTACCTATTTGTTTTATCCTATAGTGCAAATAAAATAGGTTCAAAATTATAAAAACTAATATTAATATCACAACCATTATGTGAAGTTTAAGATTCCTTTGCAGTTTTTATTATCCTTAGACTATATCCCAGTAAGGATGCTAGTCAGAGTACTGTGTTCACAAGTGACTTGAAATATTTTTTTGTCTTCATGTGGTTATATTACCAATTTGATAGGCGATTAAGTTCATTTATTTCCATTTGTTTTCAATGTTAAGATTTAGATTTTTAAATTTAGTTTTATTCTCTTGAATGTACTTGTATGGTTCAAAAATCAAACTGTATAAAAATGTATACTTTTGTTTTGATTTTCTGTGTCGACCCCTTACCTCAGTCCTTTCACCACGTCCATCATAGGTAACTATTTTTATTAATTTCTGGTTTTGCCTCCCACTGTTTATGTTTGTTATTATATAATTGTCCCCATTTTTTCTTCCACACTGTTTGTATCATTTTGTACCCCACAGGGACATAGCTAGTATATTTGAGCTTAGAGCAGGTAATTTTTTAATACATCCCTCTTTTTTTTTTTTTTTTTTTTTTTTTGTGGTACGCGGGCCTCTCACAGCTGTGGCCTCTCCCTTTGAGGAGCACAGGCTCCGGACGCGCAGGCCCACCGGCCATGGCTCACAGGCCCAGCCGCTCCGCGGCACGTGGGATCCTCCCGGACCGGGGCACGAACCCGTGTCCCCTGCATTGGCAGGCGGACTCTCAACCACTGTGCCACCAGGGAAGCCCCCATCCCTCTTTTATATGATAAAATTATTTTCAGAAATGACCATGAAATAAAATATAATGATAGAAACAAAATATATACATTAAATATTTCCTTTTATTGAACATTTGAATAGACAATCATACTGGTAAAAATAAATTTTAAAATAAAGAGTACATAACAGAAAATTTTGCTAAAATATCTCCACCAGAAAATTCATCTTGAATTTTTATTATATTTTGTTAAAAATAAACTCCTGAAGTTTTTCTTTTTGTACAAAGTCAAGAGAAAATGATGGAATGATAGTGAACAGTAACACTATTTGATCTGCTAGTTAATAACCAGGCATTCAAATAAACATTGCCCTTTTGGTTTCTTCTAATAATGTAAGAGCAGCATCTTTTGTTGTCTCTCCTAGGTTTCTTCAAAATTTGATTCTTTTTTCTATGTAAGTGTCCATTTCCTTATGTTTTATTGTTGTATAATGAACGACCTTAACCACAGTTTCCGTGCATTGTTCTTTAAATAACTGTTTTTAAAGCTCTGTGTTTTACTAGTCATTGTTCAAGGCTAATTCTGGCTGTCTGCAAGTATTTTTGTGTCTGATTAACTCATCTAAAACTTCCCACCAGAAAAAAATATAACCTAGAAAAGAGAAATAGCATACAGCTGTCATTGTTTATTTTGAATCTATTGCTTAAATGCAGGAGTATGTAGTGTAACACAGGGGCTAGAGGCAAAGTGTGCTCAAATGGAGTTTGAACCATTTCAAAACATTACAGACTTAACTTCTGAAATGAATGTGTAGAACTGAGTCCATGTATATCAGGGGCCAAACTGGGAGTTCTCCAAATTAACTTCCATGTATAGTTCAGTGTTTAAGAAATAAGTAATAAAAGTGTTGAATTTGAAGCTTACATACATGTTATTAAAACTCAACAACAACCGCAACAATTATTTGGAATTTGGAACAATGAGAGATTTTTTTCAGAGAGCATTTTATTGCTGACATTTAGAAAAATTGCCATCACATGATGATAAGGAACAGATCAAGCTTTAGTTTTAGTTCATAAATTCTCTGTGGACAGTGTACTCCCTTATTGTGGGCATCTGGCATGGTCTGTTTACATCACCCCCCCTCTTGGTATACTACTGCACCCACCAACAATTTATACAAATGCCTGTTTCTTCACAACCTCACCAACGGTGTTGAATGTTTCATTAGTCTGATGAGTGAGAAGAGGTATCTATGTTGTTTTAATTAGCATTTATCATATTATGAGTGAAGTTGAATATCTTTTTCTATGTTTACAGGTCATTGCATTTCTTTTTCTGTGAACTGTCTAGTCATTAATTTTTGCCATTTTTTTCTAGTAGTTTTTCCTCCTCCCTTTTCAATTTGTAGAAGAAGAAGTTACATTTTAACAAAAGTTGTCTTGGAAAAAGAAAAAGGAGAAAGCAGGGTACTATCACTGACTAAATTAACTATACTTTTGGGAAGCCTTAATATATAACATTATATTAACAGAAATTCCCTGTTTCCCCCTTTGAGGTGGCTGATGCATATTGCAGCCATATTGAGGAACTAAAACAACCTCCTATGTTTAATCTGATAAATCTATGACTGGTGAAGCAATGTTTTTCAAACTGGACTCAGCAGTTTTATCTATTTTTGTACATTTGAATTCCTCATAAAATTTCTTTGAAGGTGGAATTCTGTTCTTACAACATTTTTTTAAACCTCTGCTATAAAGTAAGAGTTGTTATTTTAAATTTTATAATATAGCATTGTTCAATGACAGATATATAATTATAACCCAAACAATTAGTAATCATTAATTTAACAAATAAAATCAGTTAAATTGGTTCTTCACTGAATTGACTAGGTAATTTAATTAAAATTATTATCACATAAATGTACCCTTACTGCTTAAAGATCATTCATACTTTGTAAGAAAAATTATGTACAGTATGTCATTTTTGTAGAGTCAACTATGAATCATTTTGTATCTCAGTTTTTCATTAAATTTTTACATTATAAATGCACACAGCTGCCCAGAAATAGAACTGAACGTTAAACTTTATTTCCATGTCTGCAGATTCCCTTTCAGTCAGTATTAATATGTATATCTTTGTCTTTATATTTATAAACAAAATATACCTATGTTTTTGTGTTTGGGAGTTTTCTAGTTTTGTTTTGAATTGTAAAAATAGTAACAACATTTACGAAAAAACTTAAGACAGAGTAACCCATGATCTTATCACTAGCAAGTGTTTAATTTTTTGCCAATTTTTCTTATTTTTTAAGATCTTGTCTAAAATCCTCACATCTGACTCTTTAAAAGCCCTTGATAACTAAGAATACTTTTTAATGGTGCTTTTTGTCATCTACTAGTCCCTCTTTTAAGTAGGATAGTCTTCTTAAGAGCAGCAAAAGTGCTCTGTGGTTTTAGTTTTATTTTTTTTTAATTTTTGAATTTTTTGGTATTAATTTTAGATTTAAAATTTAACAAAGTATATTATATGAAGTTTACTGAGGTTAAGGTACAAAATGAATCATATTTTTTCTTGAGAGTTTAATCCTAACTGTGTATTATAAAACTGCCTCATAAAGAGTGGCATAGACATATATACACTACCAAATGTAAAATAGATAGCTAGTGGGAAGCAGCTGCATAGCACAGGGAGATCAGCTCAGTGCTTTGTGACCGCCTAGAGGGTCACATGGGGATGATATGGGGATATATGTATACGTATAGCTGATTCACTTTGTTATACAGCAGAAACTAACACACCATTGTAAAGCAATTATACTCCAATAAAGATGTTAAAAAAAAAGTGCCTCATAATATCAGTAACAAGGTGATATAATCATATAATATATGAAGGTGTATGTTTTTAAAGAGCTACAAAGAATTGATGTTAGTCTTGAACTTACCACAAACTTTTTCCAACCTGATTGTGATTAATTTATATTTCTCTGTGAGGCAGTAATTTCTGACTTTTCACCGTGAAAAATAAGGTAGTTTGGATTGTGCCTGCTTTCTGTATCTGTTGGTCTTGTTACCTTGCCTGTGTCTCTTATTTCTTTCTCATGTGTCACTTGTTTATTTTTTCACAGTAATAATATTATATAGTATTTGCCTACAGCAGCTCTAAATTACAAGGCTTTCTTTAGCTTCAGTCATAGAGCTCTGGATTACTCCTTCCATTGTGTGCTGAAGAAAAGATAGAGGAAACAAAAATTCTTTTTAAACCACCACTACCACCACAATTCTGAAAAGACTTTTCATCGTCAAGCAGATGGAGCACAGATATCACCTCATGTCTTTCACCATGGAGTTATCATCTTAATCTCTCTTGATTTTGACTCTTTAAATAATATCTAGTCTTTCTTTTGGGAAACTTAGAGATTGCACCTCCACCCCAAAACCTACAGAATTTAAATTTGTGTTTTTATGATGCTGTTGTTTTTCTTTTCCTTTTTTTTTTCCTTCTTTTTTTTTTTTTTTGAGACATGGTAAACCTTTCAATTTCCAATTTCATTCCTTTAAAAATTTTCAGTTTTCTTCAGCTGCACTCCTTGTTTATTAATTGTTTAGTTCATTCTCTTTTTTCCTTCAAGGACTCTTATCATTTGAAGTTTGGATTACAGCACTCTGCAAATCTGTGATCATTCATTTCCTATCTTGGTTAATTTCTTATTATCAGTGTATGTTTCTTGAGTTGCCTCCTATTTCACCAATCCAATTTTCTGCTGCATTGATTCTTCTATTACTGCTTCTACTGCCAGTATTAATGGGTTTTTGGCTAAATTTATTCTGTGCTGGTCTTGGTATCCTCCAGCTGTTTTCCTTGTCTTCGTAGTCCACAGTGTTGCCAGAATGATCCATCGAAAAAGAAGTCTGGCTATGTCATTCCCCTGGTAAAAATTTTAGTCACTTCTTCACTAGAGTCATGTTCTGACCCTTCAGTGACATAAGTAAAACCTTCTGTTACCTGAGCTTTCTGCATCTCTCTCTAGTCTTATAATCCAGCACCACCCTGCCACTGTGCATTCTCTTCCCCTTGCCTGGAACGCCCACCGTGGTCCTGATCCCATGCGCCCCATCCATACTCCCAGCCTAGATTAACTGGTTTTCCCCACTAAACACAATTATTATTTTCTCTTAGCTACATACTCTCATGCACCTTTTACATGCTTTCTCACTGGTTTTAGCAGTTATTTGCTTATACTTGTCTGTGACACCCTAACACCAGGGCAGGTACTATATTATGGTTTCTATAGCTTCAACACTAGTGCAGTGCCTGATGTTTTGTATTATTATCCTTCTGTCTTTTGGTTTTATTTTCTTTAAGGGAGAGGCTGGCCTCTATCATATAATCTTTCTATTCTTTTTTCTTTTTCACGGGAAATATTTTTAGTGGAGTCAGGCTATTTAATTGCTTTTTTCCAGTCTGTGTTTTCATGTACATAATTTACTAATCCTTAAGATATGGTCTTACAGTAACTTGTCCTAAATCACATTATCCTTGGGTCAGGGTTCAGGAACCAGTTCTGTGAGTGACCTGTTAAACACTCAGTCACTATTCATTTCATTAATCAAATTACAGGCTTAGGTCAACCAGGACTGACTTCTCTAGCCTAATTGTTCGGTCCCAAGCCTGGGGTGGTGCTCCAGTTTTGACAATATGTTCCTAGTTATGCAGCCCTGAAGTCGGAAAGCCAGTTGTACAGTCAGGGTGGTCTTCCTCTCCTGTTTCTTTTGTTTTTGTTTTTTTGTTTGTTTACCTCTAAGATTATGTTGTGCTCTAATTCTTAAACACTTGAGAAAAAGGAAAAAAATAAGCTTTATAGAGTTCTAAAAAATGGTATGCTTTTGTTGTTGTTGTCTTTAGCCTCTCAAACAATATAGAAAATTACAAAGCTGAGGGTAAAATACTTCAACATCTTGCTACTCAGAGATAAGCATATTTTAGAATATATTTTGGCATAAATATATGTAAGAAAAGTGTACCAATTTCATAAATGACATTTTGCACTAAATGCTCCCTTCTACAACTCCCTCTATTTTACTCAACAACATGTTTAAACTCCATCATACCTCAGTAATTGAAGATATATTTCATCATTTATAATTTACTTACCAGTTACCTATAGTTGGACATTTAAATTCCTTATAAATAATGCTGTGATAAACATTCATCTTTTATGTTTTTTTACATTTTTGTGTGAATATAACTTCAGTAGAGCTCTTCTGCCAGAAGACATGCAAGTATATGTTGATAGATATTGCCATAATGTCTTTCAGAAAAGTTGTTCCAACTTACATCACCCCACATCTCTACCAAGGCCAGATATTTGTTGTGAGCTAAAGACTCCCAATTTACAGCTCTAAATTCAGATCTCTTGATATTTTCACATGGTATCTGTTTCACTAGCATCTCAAATAACATACCCCAAACCTTACCCTGATTTTCTGCCTCAAATCCCAAACTTGTTTCTTCCCCTTTCTTTTAAAAAATTGTTTAAATTAATTTATTTTTTGGGCTGTGTTGGGTCTTCATTGCTGCGTGCGGGTTTTCTCTAATTGAGGCGAGCAGGGGCTGCTCTTTGCTGTGGTGCGCGGGCTTCTCATTGCGGGGGCTTCTCTTGTTGTGGAGTACCGGCTCTAGGCATGTGGGCTTCAGTAGTTGCAGCACGTGCGCTTGGTAGTTGTGGCTCGCGGACTCTAGAGCACAGGCTCAGTAGTTGTGGCGCATGGGCTTAGTTGCTCCGCGGCATGTGGGATCTTCCTGGACCAGGGTTTGAACCTGTGTCCTTGCATTGGCAGGTGGATCCTTAACCTGCCAACTGTGCCACCAGGGAAGTCCATTTCTTCCCCTTTCTATGTCTTTTATTCAAATGGAACTTAAAGTTCCTGGTTATTCAAGTTAGAAGCCTGGAGTGCTCTTTTCTGTTGTCTCTTTTCCCCTGAATCTTCCTGTCAAATATATTACTAAGGCTAATGGATTCTATTCACAATTTCATGAATATCCAAATAGGAGGAGGCCCTGTAGTTAAGCTTAAGCTATCCCACAATTTTTTAAAAGACACTTTAAAAAAATACATATCCTTTTGATTAGGCAGTATGAATGTAAACTTTTAGGGATAAAATCAGATTTCTACCTCTAAAATTTAATTTAATTACACATATATTTAAAATGAAATTTAGAAATACTACTTTTCCCACTATTTCTTGTAAAAAGTTTGTGCAAACTCTTCAACTTACACCTTTGGTATTGTGTCAACACTGGAATGAGTTACCTAACACAGTTTCGTAGTTCACCTCCTCCTCTCTTCCATCTAAATTGTTTGAGATATTGTAGTTTTTAAATCTGTGTATAGTGCTGTCCTAGCCACAAGTAAAATTAGAGCAAAAATTTTTCCCTTCACTTTTGTTGTTGACATATACTTATGGTCTCGTAACCTAAGTATGGACTGAATTGCTTTTTTCCAGAAGTGATCATTGAGGGAATTCCCTGGTGGTCCAGTGGTTAGGACTCTGCACTTTCACTGTCAAGGGCCTGGGTTCAGTCCCTAGTTGGGGAACTAAGATCCCACAAGTTGCGCGGCAGAGCCAAAAAATAAAAAAATAAAGGCACCTCTTCCCTTAAACAAACAAACAAACAACCTATCATTGAAAGATTGCTTGACAGTGACATCTGCCACATGCAGTTGTGTAGTACCCCAAGGAAGAATTACTAAATCTTCTCATTTTATTTGCTCCCTGCCCGCCCCCACTGTCACGTCTCCCCAGCAATTGTGTCAGATTGTCTCTTAAACAGTTGTTGGTTCAGGGTAACATGCTTTCTTCCAGACAGTACTTTGTATTTTTTCAAAATAAAATAACTTATAAATCATTTTGTAATCTGAGACTTTGTAAGGTTCAAATATAAGACAACTTCCTCTTGTAAGGACAGTGTTTGGTATTGAAAAACTTTACTTATATATGGGCATATACAGTGAATCTCAAATCCATCTGCTCCTCCGTTCCCATTACTGATCTAAATCATCTCTCACCTGGACAGTGGCCCTCACTTTTTTTTTTTTTTAAATGTACTCATTACATATATTTGTCACCAATGCATCACAAGGAAGTCACAAAAAGTAGGCTTAGTTTAGTTCACAATATAGATCCTGTGAAAACACATTTCTCATTTGCTCGGCAGTTTACAATACCTATAAAAATTTAAAGCAGTTAAACAACATTTGAGATTACACTGGTATAAAATTGTAGTTCACACTTCAGAAACTTGTGAAATAAAAGGCCATGATGGAGAAAGAGTAAGAAATTTGTAGAATTACCAAACTGTCACAGTACCATTTTCCTTTATAAAAGCATCTCAATAAAACAAAATAAAAACTATGGAAAACACGAAAGTCAAATCAGAGATTTTGGTTTAGTACTTTCCCTGAGTCTCTTGTTTTTAAAAAAATCAAAGTAAGGCTGGTTCAAAACTGACCCATAATGTCTTGCCTCCTCCATATGCTGCCATGAGGAATACATTTAAGGCAAGAGGCTATACACACAAATGGTCCCAGGGCTTTATTCAGATGCCAGTTTGCTTGTGGTACCACTACAGGGTTATCTGACCCACTGCTGCCTTCCGCACATGGGCTTAAAGAGCTGTCAACATTTTCTCTTGGCCTGCCGTGATACAACACATGAGACTAAATACCAAATGAAGACAAAATATTATGGTTATTAATAAATATTACAATTATAGGTGGATTTGGACACTAGGTACACCAAATCATGGTAATAACACAGAAACAAACACTTTTATGTTTTAAAAATCTTACATAAACAAGGGTTGAGGGCAAGTCATTTTAAAGTTTTAAATCTCAGATGTTAAAAAACAAACAAACAAAAATCTTTAAAAAAATCTAATTCATTAGATACCAATAAAACAAAGTAGAAAAAGTGATATGTTGATGCTCGGAATTAGATGAGCACGCTAAGTGAAAAAAGTTGTTGTCTCCTTATTCCGTAAAATTGGCCCCTACAATGTTTCTACTTGATCATCTCATTGCATACACAGTATATTTGCAAGTGATCAAGCACTTCATTAAAAAAGCATATAATCAAATTAAGGAGAAAAAGGTTTGTTAGAATCTAAAAAATTATTTTTTACCTCAAATGTACCAGGTTACTTGCTGGGCTTCTACTGTAAGGGCAGTACGTAGTATGGATCATACTTTCTAGTCAAATGTAGGAAAATATTTTGCACAGCCATGTTTTTACAGTCATTGTCAGAGCATCTCAAAGATAGGTTGCAAATTACTGCTGTATGTCTCCCTCTTGAAATCTCAATTGCAGACTAATGGCCAACAGGTCAAAAGCTAATAATCATGAATTGTCTTAAAACTGAGGGGTGGAATGATGGCTCTAACCACCAAAATAACTGCTGCAAGTTATTTAATTTAGTAATATAAGCACCTCATTGCACAGGTGGGGAAAGTGAGGCACAAAAAGGTGTTTCTTCTGTCTTTTGGTTTTTTTAAAGAGAACTCTTGATGCTAGGTAACTTTGGGATATAATGGATTCAAGGTTTGCATGAAATGTTATACTTAACTCACATGTCCTGTTTGCATCACAATACCTTAGTCTAACCTCGTGCAAACTCTTTAAAGCATGGACCTGGCAAATGCCACTGACCTCCTGCCTTCTCTGACCAGGTGAAAAAGGCTAGCCAATGCTTGAGCAAAAAAAAAAAAAGAATACGACATATTGTTGTATTATATGTAATTAGCAAGGTTCAATTATGAAAATATTCCATAACTGAATTTCCATAACTCTCAAACATTCCACAAAATTCTCTAAGAACCTGTGGGAGAGTAGAGTACCTGGCAATCCTCTCTTAAACAGAAATGTACCGATTCGTTGCATTACTGTTGATGATCTGAAGTTAAATGTATATGATTTCTAAAAATAAAAGTACTAAACTACTAAATAAAACTGAAAGGATCATCCAAGTTCCTAGATAATACCAAAATATTTATCTAGGATTACTAAAGAAATCATAGCACTTTGGTACCCTTTTCAGAAAAAAATCTCAAAACTTATAACACAAGCATGTGGCATTTCACACTGTACTAACAGTAAATGGAGGTGTAACCACTATAACTTCTCCACTAACTTTGTGTTTTGAAACATCGTGTCTGCCCCTAGCACCTACCATTCCAGTTCCACAGGGTATTTTCCAGTCAGACAAGCTGTACAATGATCGTTCTTTTCAAAACATTCCAGACCATTCCCATTTTCTCAAACCATAATATCTTGCCTTTTCACTTTCTGTTTTTTAAATGTTATCCCTTCTTGTACAGATGAAACCAGTTCTTCTACTGACAGATACACAGCACTGTTTACTCCTAGATGATCTGAGATATGCTCAAATTCTGGTTTATTGGCAATAAGCTCTTCTTCTGTTGGTATGTTTATTCCCATGAAGCATGGATATCTAATTGGTGGTGAAGCTACGTGAATGTGTACCTCTTTTGCACCAGATTCTTTGAGCAATTTGATTATGGGTGAAATGGTATTGCCTCTCACAATTGAATTATCTACAAGAACAATTCTTTTGCCTTTAAAGTTGTCTGACAATACTCCAAATTTTTTCGCAACACCAAGTTGTCTTAACCTCATGTTTGGCTGAATGAATGTTCTTCCTACGTACCGGTTTTTACATAGCACCTCCACATACGGAAGCCCACCCTTTGCTGCGTAACCAAGGGCAGCAGGCGTAGCAGATTCTGGGACAGTGCTAAGTAAATCCGCATCCACAGGGGCTTCAATTGCTAGCTGCAGACCACAATGGTATCTTACTGTGTAAACCATTTGGTCTTCAAATATACTATCTGGTCCTGCAAAATAAACATATTCAAAGATACAGAAAGCCATTGGGTTTCCTTCAGACCTTGGTATAATATCAAGAGTTTGGAAATTATGTCTGGATATTTCCACAATTTCTCCAGGCAAGATTTCGCGGTAATATCTTGCACCAATAGATAAAAAGCTACAAGATTCTGAAGACACCACCCATCCTTCTGTTTCTGAAGATTTTTTTTTTTCTTTGTCATTTATATCAGATACAGGAATAAGAACGACCAATGCACAGAGGACGATTTCCATAATGATCTCGTACTGCATAAATCACATCTCTGTGCATTATAATAAGAGAGTATGCCGTGGGTGCTTCCTTCATTAAGTTTTTAATCCTTGCCACCCAGTCTGGGGTGTCATCTTGTTCCTGGGGAGGGGTATACTCCAGTAACTGGGTGATCATTTCGCTATCAGAACTTGTTGACAGACCAATACCGTGACGCAGAAGCTTTTTCCTTAAGCCAGCAGCATTTACCAATTCGCCATTATGCGCCACAGCTATTTTCCCATGAAGTGTTTCAACAACAAAGGGCGGGCAATTTTCTAATTCACAGTTTCCTGTAGTGGCGTACCTCGTGTGTCCAATTCCAAGATTTGAAGTATATAATTTCTTCAAATTGTCTTCAGTAAAGACGTGATTTACAAGACCCATTCCCTTGTGCGTTTTGAATGTTGGTATCGAATTCCCATCACTGGTCACAATACCAGCACTCTCCTGACCCCGGTGCTGCAGCCCCACGAGTCCCAGAGTGATCACATGCGGCACATCTAGCTGCGTGGGCCACTCTCCTGAGGCGATGCATCCGAACATGCCACATTCCTCTCGGATCCCCAACTCCCCCAGCTCCATGTCGCCGCCGAAAGCACGTGGAGGGACCCGCCGCTGCAGCAGGGGTCTAAGCACCAACCAGTTGTTCGTTCGGCCTGTAAGCCTCAGAAGCTTGGGCCAGCTGCAGCCGCTTCCTAACCAGGGGCTCGACCCGGCCCTCACATTTTAACTACATGCCCATAGCTATTCTTGGCTCCCTCCTCTGTTTATTCTACACACAGAGACGTTAACTTTTTAATATGCCAGTCTAATTTTGTTACCTTGCTTAAACTCATTAATGCTCTTTCTTGACTACTTTTCCTATTTACCAGGGTACCACTTACTGTTACCATTAGCGCATAAACTCTCCAGCTTGATGTAGAGGCATATAGCCTCTGTTTAGTTTTTCTGATGTCCGAGGAGGTGTAGGGGGTTAGTGCCAAAGGCAGCTACTTTTTGGGAGTTTTGTCACTATTTCTGTCTGAACGCTTCTATCTCCTCTCCTAGGGATTGGGAACAGCAACTTATATACCTTTTGTTTTGTAGATCAACATATACATTCAACATGTATCAATATTTTGTACTCAGAGTCTGCAAAATGTGCTATGCTTATGAGCTAGGGTGTTGTATGTCAGTTTCGGGCATTTTCTTAGTGTAGTCTAAATTGTTTTGTATTCTTTGGAGTTGATATTTGAATGGACAGAGATTAACTCTTTTTTTCCTTCTATTTTTGATTATTTCTCCTCATTTTGTTCTGTATTAGAGAGCCTTTTGTAAAAGTGACTTATATTGTCATGTTGCCCAGAAGACTCCCTTTCAGTTCTTAAACCTAAATTCAGACTATCAAGCTAGTAAGACCATTTGGTACCCTTGATTGTGGTTCTTACTTTGCAGTTTCTTAGTTCTCACTAATTGATATTGGAATTTATAGAAATTCCCATTGTCTTTTGAAATAGATTCTTTCCTTGCTATTGGTTTAGTTTAGGGGTTCAGATTCCTTCCTTCTTCCCTCCCTCCCTCCCTCCCTCCCTCCCTCCCTCCCTCTCCCTCCCTCCCTCCCTTCCTTCCTTCCTTCCTTCCTTCCATCTCACCCTTCCTCCCTCCCATCCCTCTTTCTTCCCTGCCCTCCCTCTTTTTTTTTTCTGTTTTTCTGGTATTCTTTTGTTTGTTAAGACCCTTTAATGGGAAATGGGAGACTGGAAATCTTCTGACACTTTCATTTATGTTGACATTTTCTGAAAGGTCCTGATTCACTCAGACTTATAGTTGAGGTGAGTCGGGAGGGAAATGGTTTTTAGTGGAGGAATCTGAATAGGAGGATATACATAGAAATGGCCATTTATCTCTAAAAATGTTTCTTTGAAATTTTGACATTTTTTTGTAAGGATGATAAAGAAATCCTTTTAAATATGTTCCTGATGAAACATAGAGATTAGAAATGAAGATGGGAAATAACAAATTATTTTTTAACGAATGTTGACTCTCCCTGGAGTCAGATCAGTTTTGATGTGTAATATAGTTTTTAGGACCTTTAAACTATCTACTTTGGAAAATTTCTAAGGCTTGGGATAAATTTCTATTTTTAAAAGATATCAGAGAAAGAGAAGCTATTAACTTCCTTTTTTAATAGTGGTTAATTATATCAGCCTACTGCCTGAACCTAGAGGTTGAGATTATTTACATAATGATGCATCTTAAAATGCAGTCTGAATTCTGTAATAGTCATTTTTTTTTCCACTCAGACTTCTAATCAAGCACATCTGTATTCCCTTTCAGCTATCTTTTTATTAGCTGCTACAATGAAATATCAGTAACAGATCTTCTACCTCAAGTCCTGGACATTCTGCTGAAGCATATAACTTTGATTTGCAGAAAACCCAGTTTTCTGTTTTCAGGGAAAATGACAAGGCACAATAGACCCTCTTGTCAAAAGGATGAAGCATTAATACTATGATTCAGAGTTCGGTGTGCCATCCAGCACTGGTTATCTGGCATTCTGACAGGTTTGCTAATGATTCCTGATGTGAGTGCCACAAAGAAAAAATTGTAAATAGACTCAGGATAGCATTTTAGAAAAACTGTTTTTAAGAACTAAATCTACATGATCCCATCAAATAAAAGCTTTGTAAAGAAAAAGACCCACTTTTGATGATTTCTTATTTTTTCTACTGTTTTCTGCTAGGAAGGTTCATCTTACTTTGCTCTTTCTGATGTATGACTTTTAAAGGGAAAATTGTGGTGATTTTGTTGTGTCTTTTCTAGAATTGTGATTTTCATCTTACTTTTCAAATGTAGATTTTTAATATTCTATAGCTTATTTATCAATTGAGAGTTTCAGTTAAAAGCAAAATGGTTGGAATTTAACCTCGGTATGGGGAAAATACTACTTATTAGAAACAAATGATTAAAGGAAAGCCTAGACAAATAGTATCAGCTTTTACATAGAACTTTTGCAAGTTTTTTGTCATAATGCTCCCCTGGGTCCGGCTTCCTTTTCCACGAATGACCTTTGAAGGGCAAAGGTTTTGAAAATGTGGTTTCTAGTTTTTAAAAGTTTTTTCTCATTATAGTAATAGATGATCACTATAGAAAATTTGAAAATACAAAAACCATGAAGATAAAAGTTTTTTTAAATCACCCAATAATTATACCTGCAATAATGTTTTAAGTATTGCTAATGTTTAAGTATGAGTTTATGTATGACCCTTACATTTTAAAAATTTGCATATCCTCAGGTATGTTACGATTTGGGGGTCACACTGAATATTCTGTTTTGTGACCTGCTTTTTTCACTTAAAATACCTTGTGAGCGTTTGACCACATTGTTATAATCAAAACTTACTTTTAACAGTGCTGTTTAATGAAGGGATTTCTGTGAGGATTACAGTAAAAGTGTTTGTCGGAGATGAATTCCATTTAAAACTGTCAGTATCGCAATCACATTATCAGGTATCATTTTGGTGTGTTTAAGAGAGTGTTTACTCAGAGCTGTGCTAGGTATTTTGGAGGGTAGATACAGAGATGAACGAACCATAGTTCCTGGCTTCACACAGGCTTAAGATCCAGTGAGGGAGGCCAACATGTACCCCATTGTTTGTAGTAAGAACGAGCTGGGAGGAGAGATGAAAACAGAAGTTCCTTAATGTGGACTTCAGAGTTCTGCCTGGGTGTTGGCTTCAAAGAGCAGGTGAACAGGTGGTCAATGTGCAGGCCTTTTGCCCTAACAGTATTTATGTGTATACAACACTGTGGGTCTCCAGGTGGAGTAGACACAAAACTGAAACCAGCAGGGGAAAGAGTTGGGTGTGGAGGTTAGAGGGTAGGGCAGGGTGTTAGCAGGACTGGGGTAGTTGCCTCAGAAGTAAGAACACATATAGATACAACAGCATTCTCTGGGGCACCAACTTTTTATAATATTTATAACTTGAATTCCTGGCCACGCATCAGATTTTTTTAGAGAAATGATTGTTACTTGCAAATACATTCTACACAGAAATACTTGCTTTATTTAAGCAAATAAAAACCATAAAAAACTTTCAAAATGGGTTTTATTTACACATAATTTGAATATAATGAAGCAATTTCAATGCTGCATTAATACTGAATTCTACATGTAGTAAACAGTGTTAGGCTTTTAGGGATGGGTATATTTAGTTTGGTGTAGTTCAGGGATTTTTCAGATTACCCAGACCAAAGAGTTCTTACTTTATCTATGCTTCCAGTTCTTCTGATGGTAAATGCATTAAAAATAATAATCAAGGAAGGGAGGGAAGGAAGAAAGGACGGAGAGAAAGGAGGGAGGGAGAAAACATTTCTAGGGTGTGCTGGGAAAGGACCAGATGTGCAGCAGCAGACTTGGCCTTAAACTGCCAGTGATGTAGGACCCAGGGCAGTAGATGAAATCGGACCAATGTGTTTATGATAGCTGCTTCCAGGAGTCAGTGGAGAATGGACACTCATTTTAATCTGTACTACTCCCTAATTTGTAATAGAGACAAAGAATGTGACCTCCAGCAGACAAAGACAAATACTGTATCTTCTCATTTACATGTGGAATGTAATAGAGATAGAAATAGAAACTCATATTCTCATAGAAATAAAGAGCAGAATGGTGCATTTTCTTCAGGGGCTAGGTGTGGGGGAAATGGGGAGATGTTGGTCAAAGGGTACAAACATACAGCTCTAAGGTGGATGAGTTCTGGGGTTTTAATGTACAGCGTGATGACTGTCATACCAGATTATATACATGAAAGATGTTAAAGTAGATCTTAAGTGCTATCTCCACACATACATAAAATGGTAATTATGTGAAAGGATGGGGTTACAAACTGACCTTAACTATGGTAATTGTTTAACAATATATACATGTATCAAATCATTGCATGCATAGCTTAAACTTATGTGTATATTTTATGTCAATAATATCTTAAAAGCCTGAGGGGGAAAAAAAAAAAAGAACGTGACCTCTGTTAGCAGGAGACTTTCTCCTGACTGGTGAGGTGGCAGCAGGATTCTGCCGAAGACAGCAACACCGCTTGATCGCTTCAGTCTGTGTTTCTTCACACTGTAACTCAGAAGAATACTGAAAACTGGCCAGTTTTAAACACTAAGTGGCTCAAGAGATTCCAGAAGATTTAGCGCTTTTCAAATTTGGGACAGAATAAGAATTTAGTTATATAAATTATTTTAAAAATTCATTAGGTTCCACTTGCCTATAATGAGAGTGGAACACTTAAAGAGTTATGTTGATAGGGGTTGTCGAAGTTTATAACCTTGAATATCCTCTTACACCTTGAATATCCTCTTACAGATAAAAGACTGAATAGAAATAACAAGGTGGCATTTGAACACAAATATGAAATATAGATGTGACCAGTAAGAATATATCCATAGTTGCTAGCTTATAGCAATTATGAAGGTCCTTGGTGTCATACCTGAGTTAGTTGAAGTTCTTTTAAATTATTGTCACAAGGTTCTACTCAACCCACTGGCCCTTGGAACTCTTGTCTCAGCTTGTGTGAACTCTTCCTCACTTCCTAAGAACCAGCTATACTGGATTTCTCTCAGTTCCTGTCAGCACTGTGTTCTTTCCCACCTCAAGTAAGTGCCTTCGCATGTACCACTCCCTCTACCAATCCCCCCACCTTTTTTTTTTGTCTAGTTGGCTTCTATTTATCCTTCAGGTTTCAGCTCCAGTGTGATTACTCAGTGACGGCTTCCTAGACTCCCTAGACTTAGGATCCAGATTATAGATTCCCACAGTGCTCTATGCTTCTCTTTCATAATGCTCTCGAGTTTGAAATTTCTTTCTCAGTGTTCATCTTCCCTGTGAGACTTTTAGTTCAGTTGGGTGCACTCTCATTCACTGCTTTACCCGCAAGAGCCTACTATTCAGGACTCAGTACATCTTTTTTTACACGATAGACGTAACTTTCATAGAAGGGTGGGCTCTTATGAAAGATGGTGTTCTAAGCTTGTTTTCTTGTAAGCTTAAGCAAGAGAAGAAATTCATGGAAAGGAGGGAGGGAAGGAGGGAAGAAGGGAGGGAGGTATTCTAGCACAGTGCTTAGTGCAGGTTCTGGAGCCGGATTAACTGGGTTCAGATCCCAGGTCTGCTACTTTCAGTGATACAACCTTGGCCGAGTTACTTAACCTCTCTATACCTCAGCTCCTTACCTAGAAAATGGGAATAATAATATCTACCTTAAAGGTTTTCATGAGAAATGAGTGAAAACATATAGCATATATGTACAATATAATAATTATTATTATAAAATAGCAGTCCTAGTCATCAGTGTTCTGATGAACAGAATTTGAGGAATTGGCATAAAAGCTGTAATTAAAACTTACTTTTAAAGACGTAGAGCTTGCTGTGTCAATGAAGAATTTACTGTAGCATTTTGACAGAGTCCAAATAGAGTTAATTTCATTGTTTAAGGAACAGTTTAAAATAAAGTTTTGTATAGGGCTTCCCTGGTGGTGCAGTGGTTGAGAGTCCGCCTGCCGATGCAGGGGACACGGGTTCGTGTCCCGGTCCGGGAAGATCCCACATGCCGTGGAGTGGCTGAGCCCGTGAGCCATGGCCGCTGAGCCTGTGCGTCCGGAGCCTGTGCTCCGCAACGGGAGAGGCCACAACAGTGAGAGGCCCGCGTACCGCCAAAAAAAAAAAAAAATATATATATATATATATATATATATATATATATATATAGTTTTGTATATACAAAGAATACTGTATCAGTTAAGTGAGTATTCTAAAATTTCCTGCATTAGATGATGTAGAGGGTGAAAAGAACAATTAAAGATACAAAATTAAGCTGACTCATTTGTTCTGTGTGCTAGATCCTGGGACTAAATCTGTAAAAACAAACCATGACCTTGGTCCTAAGATAGCTGACAAACTTTTATGTTTAACAACTGTATAAGATATTTTAAATAACTTTTGTGCCATAGAATATATTTTACTTTGAAATGTGTAGATACTGATTATCTAGAAAAGCCTTGTTCAAATACCATTTACAGTTTCACAAACAAGTGGACTGCAGTTTGGTTTATTTTGTCTTAGGGAACTCCTGCCTTGAACCAAGGAACCAGTTTGGAGTTAAGCTTATGTATATCTTTTTCACTAGTTTCATGGAGCTCAGGATGTAGAGGAAGCAATAAAATGCAATGCTCTTCTGAGTCTAGGTCTAATGGGAAATGACTAGTTAGTAACATCAGTTGTGTTGAACTAGTTAGATTGAACAGTTTGCTGGGGAACTTCACCAGGCTATTTACAGTCATCATAGTAAGGAAGAAAAGTGGGACGTGATTATGCCTGTACTTTGCCTTTGAGGAAAACAGATTTTTTTTTTTTTAAGTTTATGACATCTATAGGTGTGGTTCCAAGACTAGAGATTTCTAAAAGAAAAGTTATGTGACGAAATTCTTATGGGTACAAAGAATGTTCTGAGCAGCTCAGGATTTTTAAAAGATGTATGTGATTGATAATTGGATGGAATGCAATCACATTTGTACAGTGCTAAGTAGACTGTAAAAAATAAACATTGAAGAATTTCCTTTACTATCGGCCAAAGCTCAGAAGGAGTTTAGATACTTCATAGAGCTCAAAGAGCTTTTAAGGTTGTGTTTGAAGCCAGAGCAGTGAGAAGGAAGAGGTAGACTTACTGTGAGAAGACGTTATTGGTAGCAGTTTACAGGCAGAAATCAGTTCTGTACCATTCTTACTTTGCTTCCATAGTCTTGAACTGGAAGAATTACTTTTCCAACAGTAAAAGATAAAACAAACAACCTCAAATGAGGGAAATTAAATTTTAAAAAGATAAGATCATAAGAGTATTATTCACTTTAAATGAAATTAAGTTTTCAAGACTCAGCTGAATTGCCCCCCAGGAGTTAAAGGGACTCTCAGGTATGATCTCAGGGTTATTGTCAATATTCTTTGTGAAATCGTGGAGAATGTGGGAAGTACCAGGAGACTGAGGCAAGACAAATGTCGCAGTTTCCAAAAAGGCATAGATTGAGAAAAACGCAAATCCACTTCCCTAAGTTTAAACTGCGACATTGGAAGAGATTGTAAAAGATAAAACTAATAAAATATTGAAAGTGTTTAGAAAAGAAAGGGGTGGTCTCCATGAACCAACGTGAATGTATAAGAACAAGACATGCCAAACTGACCTTATGTTTTTCTTCTTTTCAATTGTATAATTACTACTGGATTAGACAATAGTAAAGACATGTCATATCTTGACTTTGGCAAGTGGTTGACAAAGTCTCCTAGACTACCCTTACAGAAAAGACAATGAAATGTTGGCAATTCGGTTGGTTTACAGCTGCTTGCATGACCACACCTATGCCAGCATGCCACAATGTTTACCTAAATAATAACCAGTGATTCTATATACTGATTCCTTAAAGAGAAATGGTAGTGAATATTAATTGGCATACACTCAGAAAGCATGAATTTGAGTTATGAGTTCTTTTGACTGAGGATTTGTATATTGAAACTTGAGTGTCTGAATTTATTCATATGATTGAGATTTCAGTTATAGACTTTTCCCCTCCTGAGCTGTGTATGTAAGATTTACAGATCTCTTTTTAAGTTTCATAAATCAACTCGATTTATAAATCACTTAAAAGTCAAAGAATAATCTTAACACTTAAAAACAAAGGCTGGCTGGGTAAGAATGCAATTATGAAGAATCTTTTTTCTTATTTGTTTAACAACTGCATTAACCCCAAGTAGATGTTTTCATACTCTTGAAATGTCAAGTTTCTGTGAGACTCTCCTTAAGCAAAAGCTGGAAGTTCATATACAATTCAATAATATAGATAATCTCAGTGGTGTCTCTGTGAGCTAATGTTTCTGTTGGCCTTCTGGTAATTCCACAGCCATCTCCCTATTCAGGATATTTGTACTTTTTTTTTTTTTTAAATAAATTCCCTGGAACCACATTGAAGTGGAAAGCATAATATTCTGTCCCCTTACGAAAGTTGTTTTTGGTTTCTTGAAGCAAAGAAGTCCATGATGACTGCTGTATCCAATATATTCTGTCGTTAATTATTATTAATCTTAAAGAATGCCAATCCATATAATTTGTTAATCTTTTATAGTTGACATTTCATTGATATTTGTAATATTTTGTCCCCAGCCTCGGAAAAGTGTGATGATTTCTTTGAATAGTTGCGCACTTTAAATATCCCATTTATGAAATTGTACTTCACCCTCTTCTTTGCAACTGTTCATCTCAGCATTGCATCCAGAATCCCCATAGAAGTTGAGGGTGAAGATAGAGTGCAGTTCCCGTCCTGATAAATCTAGGTGTTATTCTTTAAATCTAATTCTTTCCGCTTTAATGATTCTCTGTCTTAAGGTCTCGTGCGCCCTTGAAACAGGAATTGAGTTGTTTACCTTCATTTTCCCTTAAAAGAGCCCCCCTCATGTAGTAATTTGTGATCTATGATTTTTATTATGGCTTTGTCTTGTTGTTTTTATAGATTAAAATCCAGTGTGGGTTTTTAGCATTGTATAGTTATCCCTGTGAGTTATGCCGTATTTTATAGTAAAGCTTCAAATTAAAAAATTTGACAAACCTTGAATTAAAAAAGTGTTGATTTAGATTGTCTTCTTTAATAAAACAGGCGTTAGCCTTTATCCAGATTAAAACTGATTTTGAAAATACATTGGATAGCAGATTTTTGTGGAGCCTATATAGCTTATTTCAAATAGAAAAAAATGATGCATTCTCGGTCTAGTCAAAAACCCTAACCAAACTTCTGCAAGCATCGCTTAGTACTTTCGAGCACCTATGTAACAGTCCACAAAAGCTTTTGTATACTGATTATTACAATGCGTTTGAAACACTCCTTATCTGATTCTTAAAATACATAATGAACTCATTGGGTATGATTTTGTTCACTAAGCAATGAGACTGTACAGTATTAATTATGAATTGGGTTTTTCTTCTACCCAGCAATGAACAAGTTCCATAATATAAATAAAAAATGAAATAATATGATTCCATTTAAATTGGAGTTGGGTTGGTGGGGCCCCGAAGTGCCTGGCAGAAGCAGCCTCTGGGACCACACATTGTTCTGTGTTATTCCTGTAAATATCTTTCAGGTTTTCTTCTTTGATCACAAGATTCTCCCCTTCCTCAGCATCTATTTTTGACAATGCAAAACAGGGACTTTTTGGTTTATGTTTATTAGTTTAGGATCTGAATGTTATCTCTAAACTTTAGAAGCTCTCTGATTTCCTGCTTATTTTAATACTCTCTCATATAGGTTATGTTTATTTATATATGTGAGAAAAGACCAAAAGGAGGGATTAGAAATGCTGTGTTACAGAATAATAGTTAAAAGAATGAACTGATCTGTAGTAACCTTTGATTTATCTAATCTGGTCATAACTATGCTGTTTCAAATAAAATAAAGAGTATATTTTAATCAACTATTCATTTCTTATTCAATAAGATAATCTATTTTGATTTAGCATTGCTCTTTTCTAATTATCTGAAACCTTGTCTAATGAAAAGTGTTTGGATTGCTTTGATGTTCATTTTAAGCTCAACCCTTATTATAAATTCACTGCAATCAGATTTCTGCAGTCCTCTATTTTTCTGCTTAATATTTCTTTGAGACCCCTAATATCCCTCTTTTTAATCTCCCATTTTCCCCACAAATAAGAAAAAACAACCTTTCACTCCTATTTACTCACATTGTATCTAGGAGTCAAGCAAGTGGACGGAAAATGCCTGTTCAATCTAGTGATAGGCAGAAGGGTTTGCGTAGGACCCATTTGGTCTGTTAGAGATGATAAAGATGGCCAGTGTGGGTGGAACGTAGTTTGAGAGGGTGAAGGGTGAGTGAGTTTGGGTCAGAGATGGCCAGAGCTGAAACATGTAGGGCTTTTTAAGGCCTGTTTAGAAGTTTGAATTATATTCCAAGAGCAGCAAGAAGTCATTTGTGGCTCTAAACAGAATAGTGATTATCTGATTTATGTTTAAAAATCTCATTCTGGCTTCTTTGTGAATGGTGGGAGCAGGAAGGAGCCAAGAATGGATGCAGGGAAACCGATTAGAAGGCTGTTACAGAATTCCAGGCGAGAAATGATGGTGGCTTAGCTTAGATGGTGGCAGTGGAAGTGGAGGGAAGTGGGCAGTTATGGGATATGTTTTGGAGGTAGAACTGACAAAAGTTGCTAATAAATTGTGTTGAGGGATAGAAGTAAAAAGGAGAAATTGAGGATGACTTCTAGGTTTGGGGTTTGTTCTGTTGGATTGGTGGTGGTAATTTTCCAAGACAGGAAGAACGAGAGGAGAAGAAAATAATGGGAGAGGATAGAATTAAGAGTTCTGTTTTGGTCATCTGAAATTTGAGGTGCTTATTTGACTTCCAAATATATCTGCAATATATAGAGAGTTTGATGAGTTTGGAGCCTGGTGGAGATCGGTCAGGGTTAGAGACGTGATAAGAATTTGGCACTTACCAGGGTACAGATCGTATTTAAAGTCATTGGATATTTGTCATGTTCTGTGACTTATATGTCCTCCCTCTCCTTCCATGTAAAATTATGCCTACGTTGTGTATTAAAGTTGTGTATTTTAATTATAGTACGTATAATAGTTTGGTACAGTTATCTTGTTTTGGATAAAATATTCTGATTTCTTTTTCCTATTTATGGCTAAATGGTTTAAGGGTATTCATTAACTAGCATTGATATTTAACTGGAGATCTAACAGTTATGTGTTTTGTCTTGTGTGTTTTTTTTGTAGGCAAAGTCATTAATAAAGATTTGCGACATTACCTGAGTCTTCAGTTTCAGAAAGGATCAGTGGACCACAAACTGCAGCAAGTGATTAGAGATAATCTCTATTTGAGAACTATTCCATGTAAGTATGAGATGGAATAAAAGAAATGCAGCCAAAATATCTTTATTTAACTAATCAAATGTCTAGAAATAATTCACTAGAGTATCTCATATGAAATTGTGGAGACTAAGTTGGGGCATTGGAATGAAACAAAAATTGGATAAAGAGAAAAATTTTCAGAAGACTTTTTTTTTTTTTTGCGGTACGTGGGTCTCTCACTGTTGTGGCCTCTCCCGCTGCGGAGCACAGGCTCCGGACGCGCAGGCCCAGCGGCCATGGCTCACGGGCTCAGCCACTCCACGGCATGTGGGATCCCCCCGGACGGGGGCACGAACCCATGTCCCCTGCATCGGCAGGCGGACTCTCAACCACTGCGCCACCAGGGAGGCCCTTCAGAAGACTTTTAAGTGCTTTGTTTTAAAAATAGAAAAACTAGAAGATTCTATATTTTGACTTTTTAAAAAGCCATTAGACTTTAAAATTTTAAGAATATAAATGTACATGTTGCTAACTAGATGTTTTTCCTATAAATCAATTTCTAAAGCCTATGCAGTAAGAAGACTATTTTGCTCTCAATGCCTGTACACTGAGAACAAATATTTTTTATTAATTATTAGGATACTGCTAATTTTAAAATCTGCCTCTTCCCCAAAGGAAAAAAGGAGGAAGCATGCAGTGCCACCTTTGTGGTAATCCGCTTTGAATTTTTATCTAGATGTTGGTGTATCTCTTCTAGTCTTAATAGTTTTCATAGGACCTGATTGTTGTTGTAATGATAGTTTTGGCTTTTCATTGTTTTTTTTAACACACAACAAATCATGTATGCTTGGTTTAACTAGCGTAGGTCTGGGGAAGAATAAAAGCAGTAAACAATAAAAGGGAATAAAAGGACATTCTGGTTTGTTTTACTTTTCAGTATATTTGTAATTCCTTGTGGATACTAGCTTTTATAAGGCCTCTGGAATTCTTGATTTCTTTTTCTTGTTATTTAATCTCACACAATGTCCAGTTCATCACCAAACCTTCCTGATTATGCTTCTTACATACCTATCTCTCTGCACTACCATAGACCCTCACTCTTTCTTACTTGGATTTTAAAAAACAACCACCACAACAACAAGTAGCATTATGTAGTTGCAAAGAGCTAAGTAAAACTGACTTCAAAATCTTGATTCTGACGTTTTACTAGTTGGTTTACTTGGGCAGGTTACTTAATCTTCTTAAGCTTCAGAATCTCCATGTATAAAATGGGAATCATAAGGCTCACCTGATATCATTATTAGAATTAAAGTGAGAACATAAATGTAAACCACTTGGTCTAGAGTAGGTACTCAAGCAGTGTGTGGCCCCTTGCCCCATTCTAACTGTATCCCCTGACTCCAGTGTCACCTCAGTCTAGTCCATCTTTAAAGTGCACGTCTGATTCTTTTCCATTTGTAGTTTATCCTTCAAAACGTCCTGTTGACTGCAAGTCTAGACTCCTTAATATGGTATAAAGTATTTTGTTTTAAAATCTGACTACTTATCTATGATTTCCTCCCATAAATCTACCTTGTCACATTTCAGAATTGCAATTCCTGCCTTCTTTTCTTTGCATTTGCCTGATAAATCTTTGTCCATCTTTTTATTCTTTTATCTTTCTGAATCTCTTTGTTTTACAAATAGTGTTGAACTTTGTAGCCAGTGTGAAAATATATTTATTGATTAGATCGATATCTTTAGTCTCAGTTTTGTCATGTTTTTCTATTTTGTAGCCAATGTGAAACTTTATATTTATTGATGTGATTGATATCTTTAGTCCCAGTTTGGTCATGTTTTTTCTATTTTACCCATGTACAAGTATTTTATATAAAAAGCCTTTCACTATGTAGTCTATTTTATTTGAGCTCTCTTTTTAGGAAGATTTGTATCTTTATTCTACTGGTTATCTCTGTACCTTTATATAATACTCTGTGTTTCTCATCCCTTTTTTTTTGTTCCTACTATGAGTAATATTAAAATTATCTAGTCATTTCTTCTTCCTCCTTACCTCTCCCTCTCCCATCATCTGACTTGAAGTAATATCTTTTTATTCCCAACACATATAAGGTAATCAGCGAGCTCATTCTGCTTTGCATATGCTTTCCTCATTCTGACCGTTTTTTTGATGCTTGATCTGTATCTATATTGGCAATGCAAGCAACCATTATGTATTGTACTCTCTCCTTTATAATCATCGTTTATTCTCCATTCTTTGGGTAGATACATATTTAATCAAGCTACCAACCCTTATGTTGTTGTTTCTTCAATAATTCTGGTTGTCTAAAGCTTGTTGTCTACCAGATTTCCATGAAAGGTTCACAGGATCATTATAGCCGTTTCTCTGTGGCCTTTATACTTTAAAGTTTGTTTGGATGGATATGAAATTTTTGGCTCATAATTTCTTTCCCAGACTATCTTAATTATCTAATTGTTTTCTGGCATAAAGCATTGCTCTTAAAAAAGTCTGAAAACAATCTGATTTTTATCCCCTTATAAGGAACTTGGTATTTTGCCTGCATGGGGTGTCTCAGGGTAGCATTTTTAGTTTCATAGCTCTAGAGCTCCCTCCCTCCTTGTTAAAGCTAGGTAATAAAAATATGTACTTGTACTTTTTGCTGCCCTCTGCCACTTTTACGTGATCTTCTTTTTAACTTACCTCTACTGTCCTAGTTTTGCAGTTTCTCCCCAGTGTGAGGTTTTGCCTTAGAAAGGAGCTCTACGATTTATTTGTTTTAATTCATAGTTTCCAAACAGCTACAGCTACTTCAGATCCTAACAGGAACTCCTAACTTAAAATTGAACTGCCCAGAACACTTCCAAGAATCTAGAAGCCCTGATGCATCAGTAGCAGTTAGCAAACTGAATGGTCACATCTGGTCTCTAAATGTAATTCTTTACTAAAAGATGCCAGATTGGGACTTCCCTGGTGGTCCAGTGGTTAAGAATCCACCAGCCAATGCAGGGGACACGGGTTCAAGCCCTGGTCCGGGAAGAACCCACATGCCGCGGAGCAACTGAGCCTGTGTGCCACAACTACTGAGCCTGCGCTCTAGAGCCTGTGAGCCACAACTCCCGAAGCCCATGTGCCTAGAGCCCATGCTCTGCAACAAGAGAAGCCACCACAATGAGAAGCCTGCACACCACAACAAAGAGTAGCCCCTGCTCGCCACAACTAGAGAAAGCCCATACACAGCAACAAAGACCTAACGCAGCCAAAAATACATAAATAAAAATAAATTAATTATAAAAAAATAAATTAAAAAAAAAGATGCCAGTTCTTCCTGGAGAAAATTCTGATTCTCTGTCTGGGGCAAGGAAAGTACAAGGTGAGCTTGGAATAGCCAATTGTATCAGAAAGTATGCTTAAAAAATTTGGGGGACATATCAGAAGAACATAAAGGAAAAAAAGCCACCTAGATGGGGTGCCCACTGACAAAATCTGAGACAATTTAAACAACAAAATTAATAAGAGAGAAAGAGAGACTTCTACTGTTGTCAGACATTGCACTATAGATAAAACACAACTGTGACCCCTAAGAGAAGAGGAAAGGAGACTGCACACAGAGGAGTCCTGTAATTTCCTCAGCTTTCTTCCTGGAGGCACTTTTGAGGCTACAGCACAGTAAGGAAGAGCCCAGGCAGAGTTTAGCAGACTCTTGAGTTGAGGGGACATATGAAATATGAGTTCAAGAAGTCTGAGGTGTTTGGAATTTGTAAGACAGGGTGTCAGAGAGGAAAGAACTATGAAGAAAAGGAGTTCAGGCAAACTGCATAGGTGCCTCCTTGGGTCTATTGCTGAATACTAAGCTGAGAATGTGTAGGATGAGACTTCACATAGCAGGGCAGAGAACTCTCTGTGAGCTGTAAGAGTAACAATACCAGAGCTTATACAGGACCAAGAGAAATTTGAGTTCTAACCAGATTGAGTGGAGAGACCCCGTAAGGGTCATGGCTTACTAGTAGGGTTAAAATGACCATAGATTAAGCTCCTTGAGGCCCATTTTAACAAAATTAAATTTAAAAAGTCCCAAAAGGATCAAGTGAATATGCATGTAACTTAACTGTTAGTAACAATAAAGGAAAGGAGGGAGGGGGGGAAAAGGGAATAATCCACACTCTTTAAAGGAAGTCAACAAAATCTGGACACTGAATAACATAATATTCACAATGTCCAGTGTCTAATAAAAAAGTACTAGGCATACAAAAAAACAAGGAAATGTGACCCATAAGAGAAAAGTGAGCTGATTAAAGAAAAGAATAATAATTTTAAAAAAACCAGAAGGGACACAGATAATGACCATACCAAGAATTTTAAAGTTATCGTAAATATGCTCAAGGATTTAAAGGACAATATGAACAGAATAAAGAGAAAACAAGATGTATACTTTTAAAAAGAACTTAATGGAACTTCAGAAATTCACTGGATGGGCTTAACAGCAGATTAGGAACTGCAAAAGAAAAGATCAGTGAACTTGAAGACTTAGCAATATAAACTAATCAAACAAACATGGAGAGGAAAAAAAGTAAAACAGTGAACTTTTTAAAAGCAACCAAATAGTGAGAGAGACAGAGAGACTTCTACCTTTGCAACGAAGGACTAACTGGTACTGGATTTACCGTCTTATCATAAACAACCAGAAATTGGGCAAGATATCTATAACAGCTGTTTTCAGACATTAGATTATAAGCAGAACAGGACTGTGATCTGCTCATACTGACCTATGGCACACTATCAAGCCAAAGTGGGGGAAGCAGAAAAAATATTTGAAGAAATAGTGGAAATATTTGAAATATTGAAATATTTGCAAATTCAATGGAAACTATAAACCCATAGATCAAAGAATCTCAACAAACCCCAAGAAGAAGAAACCTTTTAAAAAAAAAAAAAAAGATCAACGTACATAATAATCTAATTGCGGAAAATCAGTGATAAAGAGAAAATGTGAAAGGCAGACAGAAAAAGAGGTACATGCGGGGAATATAGAATGACTGCAGAGTTATTAACAGAAACAGTACAAACTGGAAGTCAGTCAAATGTCATCTTTAAGATGCTGGAAAGAAAAAATGCCAACTATATAAAGTAAAAATATCCTTAAAAATAAAGAGAAATAAAGAAATTTTTGAGACAAAAAAGGATGAGGGAATTTTTCTCTAGCAGACTTGTACTATAAGAAATAGTAAAGGAAATTCTTTAGGTGGAATGGAAATGATACCAGAATGAGAACTAAAAGGAAAATAGAAAAAACTTCATAATTATAGTTCAAGATTTCAATACCTACTTTAGAAAAAGTAAGCAAAAAATCAACAAGATTATAACATGAATAACACTTTCAACCAACTTGACCTAATTGTTATTTGTTAGAGCATACTACCCAATAACATAAGGATATACATTCTTTTCTAGTGCACGTGGAACATTTACAAATATAGACCATATTCTGGACCATAAAACAAGACTCAGTAAATTTAAGAGGATTTAAATCGTACAAAATATGTTCTCTGATCATAATGGAATTAAATTAGAAATCATTTATAGAAACATAACTGGAAAATCTCCAAATATTTGGAAATTAAATAGCACACTTCTAACTAGTGAGTGAAAGAATAAGCCACAAGGAAAATTACACAGTATCACACATATCAATACAACATATCAATTTGTGGGACGTTGCTAGAGCAGTACTTAGAGGGAAATTTATAGTATTAAAAACTTATATTAGAAAATAATAAAGATCTCAATCAATGATCTAAATTTCTACCCTAAGAAGAGCAAAGTAAACCCAAATTAAGTAGCAGGAAGGAAATAATAAAGATAAGAGCAGAAATTAATAAAATAGAAAAGAGAAATGATAGAGAAAAATCTGTGAAATCCAAAGCTGCTTCTTTCAGATTAATAAAAGTGATAAACAACAATGTTGAGAATGGGAAAGGTGGCATCACTGAAAATCCTACAGATGTTAAGTGGATAATAAGGAATATGCTAAACAACTTTATACCAATAAACTCAACAACTCAGATGAAATGGATAAATTCCTTGGAAGACAAAAACTATCAATGCTCACTCAAGAAAAACTAGATGAACTGAACAGCCCTCTATCTATTAAAGAAATTAAATTTGTAGTTTGTAACTTGCCCAAAGGGAAAACTTCAGGCCCAGATGGTACTGGTGAATTGTTCCAAATATTTAAAGAAGAAATAATGCCAATTCTACATAACCTTTTCTGAAAATTACAACAGTTCCCAACCTCACTCTGATCTGAGCATTATCCTGATTCTAAAGTGAGATAAAAACTAGATCAAAATTTTTCATGAACACAGACTCAAAATCTTTTAAATATTTTAGCAAATCAATATATAGCAATAGAGAAAAAAGATAACACACTATGACCAAATGGGATTTGTCCGAGGAATGCAAGGTTGGTATAACATTTGAAGATTAATATAGTAACAGACTAGAAAAGACATGTGATCTTCTCAATAGGTGCTGAAAAAACATTTGACAAAGTCCAACACTAGTTCATGATAGAATCTCTCAGAACACTAGTCTGCCTGTTTATTACTCACTGCCTCTTGGCTTCAAATCTGCTCTTTTTGCCTGCTTAAGATACTGTCACATTTTTCCCTTACCACCTGACACAATGTTAAGCTTCCTCCGTAGAGTGTGCAGGAACGATACTAGAAAGAAGAGGCTTCTTTTCCTGGTTCCAGTGTGTCTTTTTCTTTTTGCTTCTGCCTGCAAAAAGATACTCAGTAAGTTTTAGCAGCACTCTACCAGTCAGCTACCTAGTGGCAAGTTCAGTAGTGCACCTGGGCAGGTGTGGGGAGGGGGATGAGGGGGAGGGGTGGGGGTGGGGGGAGTCCCAGCAGCAAGTTCAGGAACACCCTCATAGGTGGCTTCATGAGTTCCACCAATGCACCAGCTGAATTCCTCCCAGTTTCCTGATGAGTTCTGTGGGGACCCCAGCAGGCTTCCCAGATTTCAGCAATATCTCTTTGTAAGTGTTTTCCAGTGGGTTTCTAGCAAGCCTAGCCAGTGTCCCAGCTGGTTTTCTAGTAAGTCCAAAACACCCCCTACATCATCCCTACCACTCAAGGCAGCTTGTTGGTGAATTTTATTGGTACTCCAGCAGACAGTTCCCTGCCCACCAGCCTCAGCCTACTGATTGTGAACCAGCCCTGTCCCAAGGCAACCCAGTAAACTTCTCTACCATCCAGTGGGCTGCTACACACCTTCTCCAGCAAGGTCTGAATCCCAGACTTTGAGAGCATCTCTTCGAGGATGGTACTCTTTAGAGTTCTCTTTTATTCCCTCTTAGTTAATTCTTTATAAATAGTTGATAGTTCTTTACATTAAGCTGTCCTTGTTCAAGTTACCATCTAGTTTCTTGCTCCTCTTTGGACCCTGGCTGATACAGAATTGGTACTGGTGGTAGTTCCAGGAGACAAACCCTCCAAGAAGGGATTTTAGGATTGGTTTTGGTTGTGTACTTCGGCTTGAGCCCAGAGCCAGATTCCTTCCAGTGGGAAGTAGGTTGCTGGTAATTCGTGACAAGTGGCATCACAATTTAATCATAGTATAACCTGTGGCTGATTGTGATGAAGTACCAGCTGAGCCAAGTACCTTGGGACCCAACTGACTGCTACACTTGACCGTCATAGCAGTAATAATGGCTATAAACACTGAGGTATGGGATGGATTCTCCTGAGTGCACCAAGCAGTTAAAGAGAGAAAATGACAATATAAAATCAAATGGTTTATTATTATTAGAAACTAATATAACAAGATTTTAATAACACTTTTAAATGATCTCAACCCGATACAGCCATTTGCTAACAGAAAACCTTAAAATAAGGGAACATTAACACAAAGTAAATGCCAAATAAAAATCATCGAAAAATTTGAAAAGTAATACCATACATACTTAATATTTGAATTTTTCACTCCTGAAAGAAATGAAAATTTAAAGCACACAAAGTATCAATTGCATTATCTGATGGTCTTAATTTTTGTTTGGTAACAAATATTCAGACATAGAAAAAAATATATTTCATTTTGCATTGACATTCATAGAATTGTTGAGTATATCCAAAAGCATCTTCAAATTGGGTGTTAGCCATTGGTCATTCATATAAGCTTGTTTCCTTTTTTTTTGTTCACGACCCACTGTTCTTTTTTTTTTTTTAATCATCTTTATTGGAGTATAACTGCTTTACAATATTGTGTTAGTTTCTGCTGTGTAACAAAGTGAATCAGCTATACATATACATATATCCCCATTATCTCCTCCCTCTTGCTTCTCCTTCCCACCCTCCCTATCCCACCCCTCTAGGTGGACACAAAGCACCGAGCTGATCTCCCTATGCTATGCGGCTGGTTCCCACTAGCTATCTATTTTACATATGGTAGTGTATATATGTCCATGCCTCTCTCTCACTTTGTCCCAGCTTACCCTTCTTCCTCCCCATGCCCTCATGTCCGTTCTCTACATCTGCGTCTTTATTCCTGTCCTGCCCCTAGGTTCCTCAGAACCATTTTTTTTTTTAGATTCCATATATATGTGTTAGCATATGGTATTTGTTTTTCTCTTTCTGACTTACTTCACTCTGTATGACAGTCTCTAGGTCCATCCACCTCACTACAAATAACTCAATTTTGTTTCCTTTTATGGCCGAGTAATATTCCATTGTATATATGTGCCATATCTTCTTTATCCATTCATCCAATGATGGACACGTAGGTTGCTTCCATGTCCTGGCTATTGTAAATAGAGCTGCAATGAACATTGTGGTACACGACTCCTTTTGAATTATGGTTTTCTCAGGGTATATGCCCAGTAGTGGGATTGCTGGGTCATATGGTAGTTCTATTTGTAGTTTTTTAAGGAACCTCCATACTGTTCTCCATAGTGGCTGTATCAATTTACATTCCCACCAACAGTGTGAGAGGGTTCTCTTTTCTCCACACCCTCTCCATAATTTACTGTTTGTAGACTTTTTGATGCTGGTCATTCTGACCCATGTGAGGTGATACCTCATTGTAGTTTTGACTTGCATTTCTCTAATGATTAATGATGTTGAGCATCCTTTCATGTGTTTGTTGGCAATTTGTATATCTTCTTTGGAGAAATGTTTATTTAGGTCTTCTGCCCATTTTTGGATCGGGTTGTTTGTTTTTTTTGATATTGAGCTGCATGAGCTGCTTGTATATTTTGGAGATTAATCCTTTGTCAGTTGCTTCATTTGCAAATATTTTCTCCCATTCTGAGGGTTGTCTTTTTGTCTTGTTTATGGTTTCCTTTGCTGTGCAAAAGCTTTGAAGTTTCATTAGGTCCATTTGTTTATTTTTGTTTTTATTTCTATTTCTCTAGGATTGTTTCCTTTTTTAATGATGAAAATATTTTTTCTTGCCCTGATTTTGTTTTTGCCATTGAAATCTATATTGCTTTTACTTCAGATTTTAGACCAGTTTCTGATTTCAGGTTGAAGTGTTCTGCAACAACATTCACTTCTTGCATTTCTTCTCTTCGAGTATTTACAAAGCACTGAAACTCACAGCTAATATCAAATGGTGAAAAATTCAGGAGAACTTTGTTGGATAGTGTTCAGGTGACATTCAGATCTCCCAACCAATGTCAAAAACATTACACAGAATCATATAATGAAACTGACAATTTAAGGTCTTATCTAGCCTTCAAAACTTGTAATATTTTTGGAACATCACTCACAGGATTTATATATATAAACTTATTAACATTATATTTGCAAGAACAACCCACCATTAGCAGCAGAGCCCTGACTACACACTTGCTGCATGGGAACAGCTGCAGGTATGACTGACTGAGTAGATTGTGACTGCTGCTCTCCTCCAGGCTTCTGCCCTAGTCCCTGAAAATATCGGCTTTAACATTTGATTCTACTTTTCAGTGTTTCTTGCTCTTACTTTCAGTCGAAACCAGTAACATCTCTATCTCAAATTATTACGCTTTAATTCTCACAGCAGAACTGTAATACCTTTTGTTCCCTCATTTTCCCCATCAACTGATTTTTCTTGGGATTTAGGAAAAGCAGATTTGCCGAGAAGCTCCAGAAAGGAATTCCTACATGGAAACTATAATGTAAATCAACTATAGCTCTCATATATTGTTGGTGGGAATGCAAAGTAGTGCATCTACTTTGGGACTTTTTCTTATAAAGTTAAACATACACTTATCATATGACCCAGCAATTCTACTTCTAGGTATTAACCTAACATAAATTTAAATATAAATCTACCCAAAGACTTGTAAATTTACAGCTTTATTTATAGTACTGTCTTAAATCTGGAAACAACCCAAATGTCCACCAATGGTGAATGCATAATCAAATTTTGGTATATCTATACAGTGGAATACACCTCAGTGATAAAAGGATATTTAACAACAAACTGGATGAATCTCAAAAGTGTCATACAGAATGAAAGAAGCCAGACACAAACCACTACTGAAATCAAATTAATGTATGATTTCATTTATATGAGATTCTGTTAAAGGCAAAACTATCGTGACGACAGATCAGTGGCTGCCACAGGGTGGGAGACTGCAAAAGGGCACAAGGAGACTTTTGGGGGCAATGGTTCCCAAAATTCATAGAACTGTACTGTTAGAATTAGTGACTTTTATTATAGGTAAATTATATCATGATAAAGTGGCCAAATAAACTCCCCCAATTATATTCTTTTATATTATCAACAATTAGAAAATGAAAATTTACAAAAAGATATCATGTATAGCATAAAAATATTTGAAATACCTAGAAATTAATCTAAATAAGTATAAAGTGTAAAGATCTCTATAAGGTCAAATTAAGGGACATTAAGGAAGATCTAAATATATTGAGATCTAAATATATTGAAGATCTAAATATATTGGCATTCTTGTTCATGGATTAAAGACTCGATATGGTGAAGATATCAGGTCTCCTCAAATTGATTAATAGATTCCATAAAAATCCCAGCATTTTTGGCCTGATTCCAGAAGTTATATAGAAAGGCTATGAATAGAAAAAACAAGGTAAGTGGAATTGCTCTGCTATATCTCAAGATTTATCGTGGCAGTATAATAATTACAACACTGTGATAATGGTGCAGGAATGGTCAGTGGATAAACGGGATGTAATAGAAAGCCCAGTGATAGACACCCAGTCTTATATGGGTGTTTCTATATAAGATTCCCGTGACAGAAGTGCCATGGCTGATCAGGGAGGAAAATAATTGACTTTTCAATAAATCTTGTTGAACAACATTTGGAAAGAAAAGGAAATTGGACTACTACCTCCCATCAAGTCCAAAAAAAAATGTTTTAGTACATTAAAGTATAGATATGAAAGGCATATGAAAGGCAAGGCTGTAATGCTTTTCAAAAAGAATATGGAATATCTCCATGGCCTTGGAAAGGATTTCTTCAACAAGACACAAAAGCCATTAGCTATAAAGGAAAGGACTGATAAATTTGACTACATTAAAATGAAAAACTTCTGTCATCAAAGGGCCATTTATAAAAAAAAAAATGAAAAGAAATCACAGAGTGGGAGAAGATACTGTCTGTTCTGCAACATTTGTTTCAATAATGCAGGTAAGTTCATATGTGATTGGTAAGTAGGTAGGAGAATGATGTCGACTGAACCAAGGTAATATTGGTTCTTATTTCATTTGCCCCAGCGAATGTTTTGTATCATCAAGTAAACACAGAATATACAAACATAGCTGAATGTTGTATCTACTATGTATGATGCCTATTCACCTCAATTTCGCCTCTTTTCTCAATTTGAACTTGTGCTTTATCTTAAAATTGTTGATTGCACCTTTTGCCTTATCTTCGTTATTCAGTAGCCTCAACCCTCCATGTACCCCTTTCTGTCAAGCTACCTTTTCCTTTCATTTCTTTTTTTTCTTATTGTTTTTAAAGACAAAGTATTTTATTTACTCTAGTATTTTTTTATTAGGAATATAACATATCTTTTAAACTGTACTAATATTTTTCATTGGGATTATTACTGATTTTACCAAGTGCTCTGTTTACAAAGTTGCAATAAGTTTTCAGAGATCAACCCTATCCTGTTTTCTCCATAATCTTCTCTTATTTTTGGTGCATGATTTTGCAGAAAGCACTCTCTGAAGAAAGCATATTTCACATTTTAGCAGAAATACCTCATCTGCAACACATATACCTGGGAAAAGGTGCAGTGCTTCAATACTGACACAATTATTTCACATTTTAACCTCTCTACAATTGGAACACATCTTACAATACATGAAATCTTTCAATTATAATTGCCAGTTTTTTTTTTATTTTTTAGGGATAAAATAATGGTGCATTTTAGAAGCTGTTGATTACTTAGATTTGATGAAGTAATGTAGTATCCAGAATGTAAAGAACTACAATTTTAAAAAGGCAGGCAACCCAGTAGAGAAATGGCAAAAGACTTGAACAGCCACTTCACAACAGAAGAAATCTCTGTGGCTAGTAAATATATGAAAAAGAATGTTTAATCTCATAAGGCAGCTGCACATTAAATACAGAGTGAGATGCCTTTACATACTTAGCATGTTGGCAGAAGTTTAAAAACCTGATGACAAATATTGATGTGGACACAAAAGGATGCATATGATTTCCTTCATATGAAGTTACAAAACAGGCAACACTAAGCTGTGTTGCTCAGAAATGCATTACTTAGTTGGTAAAAACATTTTTAAAAGGAAAGGAAATCATCACAAATGTCAAGATGGTGGTGACTTTGGGGGTGGAGGGAGGGAGAGATTTATGATTAGAGGCACACAAGGGGGCTTTTGGCACCCTGGTAATGTTCTGTTTCTTCACCTGGATGAGTTTGCTTTATTATTACTTGTTAAACTTTATACATATATATGTTTTATGTGCTTTTCTGTATATTTCAGAATAAAGCAAAAAGGAGGGAGGGATCAGTTATATCAAAGGTTGTTGATTGGCCAAGTAACGTGAGGACTGAGACTTGACCATTGGGTTAAGCAAAGTGGAGACTGCTGATGCACATAACAAATTGTCTCAGTGGGAGTGGTTGGGGCAGTGATCTGATTGGAATGGGCCCACGAGAGAATGAGAGGAGAGGAATTGGAGACTGAGTAAGCAGAACTTGGAGGAATTTTTATGTAAAAAGGAGAAATATAGTGTTGACTGGAGGGGATGTACAAAGCTTTACATTAAACATAGAGAGTATCAGGAGAATAGAAAGGTAAAATTTCTGGAATGCTGATGGCAATGTGGTAGGGTAGGGGAAGGTAGAGAATTTTTTATGTGTATGAGAGTACATGTTTTGAGGGGGAAGAAGTGAAAATTTATAATACGTTTGTAAAAAGAATGAACATTAAAGCTACTTTGTGAATCTTGGAAATATATATGTTGGAATCACACATAACATTTTATGTCTGTTAATGGAAAGAATCATGAACACCATCTTGCTCAATGCCACATTGCAGAAAGAGAACAAAGCCCAGAGGGATTAAGTGCTTGCTTGAAATTGTACCATTAATAATCATCCCAGACTAAAACGCAGAGTTGCTCCTGCCCCTCGGGTCAGTGCTTTTTTAAATAGTATTATCTATAATATGGTTTGCTCTTAAATTGGGTTTTATGTAGTCATTATGTTTTATAGTAGAGTTTATTTAGATAATATTTAAATTAGCCTCTGCTGCATAACAGACTACCCTAGAACTTAATGGCTTAAAACAACCATCATGTATTATTTCTCATGATTTCATGGGTTGGCTGAGCTCAGCTGGGCCCACTCATGTTGCTGTAGTCACTGGAGGCTCAGCTGGGGTTGGAAGGGCTAAACTGGCCTTACTGACGTGCCTGGGGCCTTGGTGCTGTTTGTTGGTTGGGACTCTCGGCTGGACATGTGTACATGGTGGTGGGACTATTCCAAGGAGGCAAAGATGGAAACCTAGACTCCTGAACTTGCACAGCATCACGTTAAATTATTCAGAGCAAGCTATAGTCCAGTCCAGATACAAGAGGTGAGGCAACAGGCCCCATCTCTTGATGGGAGGAGGTGCAAAATATGTGGCCATGTTTTTCCATCTATCACAGCTGCTAATCATAAATTTAATTGCTGAATTTATTTTCTAATGTTAACTTTTACTTAATATGGAACTAAAAGCTGTTGATTTGGGGAATCTAACAATGTAATTTTAGTCAGTATATGAGAAACAAAAATTTGATAATGAAAAAATGTTAAGAAAAAGGGAAGTTATGTTTTCCTAATTAATTTCATATCCTGTGTGATGTAAGACAAAGAAATGCTCAATTTTATAAAAAGCTGGGTAAAAATAAGGGAAAAATTCATTGATTACAGTCTTTATTGCTTAGAATGTTGGCTTAATCATTATTTTCTGAGATCATCACCATTAATATTTTATCATCATCATTGTGGGTTTTTTTCACATGTTACAAAATGTAATAGAATGTAATGCCACTAAAAAGTAAAAGCAATTAATAGTTTCCCGTGAATTTATAATAATGTTAACATATTGCCAGGCCCTGTGCTAATTACGTTTGTAAAATTTCACTTAATTTATTTGACAGCTCTCTATATTGAGTACCTACTGTGGTTCTTACATGGTGCCAAGACTTGGGGCTATTGCTCTGAACCAAGTAGACGTGGTCCCTGCATATTGCCATACCCTAGATGGGAATCAAGGAAGGTTCTCTAAAGAAGCTTTCTAGGCCAGGACCTGAAGGATGAGTAGGAGTTAGCTGAGGTAAGAGAGAAAGGGAATAGGAAGTCTTCCAAGGAAAAGAATGGCTTGGACAAAGGCCTTGGAGTTAAGCGAGTGCAAGGAAGATTAAAAGAACTGGGGAAAAAAAAATCTATTATGACTAAAGCCTAGAATGTGAAAGGCGTGAGGCAAGAAAGAAGCTGAAGAGGTAGCGTCTGGATTTTATGCCAGGATCATGGGAACCATTGATGGGTTTGGAGGTTTTTCGCTCAAGATTGTTTTAGAAAAGTCACTGGCTGCAGTTTGGGTAAGGGGTGTAGCCAGGGAGAAGAAAGGGTTGACCCTGGGAGGCCACAATACAGGCCATAGATAATGATATGAATTAAGTGAGTGTGAGAATGAAGACAAGTATATAAATCCTACAGGTATTTAGGAGATGGAATCAACCAAATTTGGTGACTGGATGTAGAGCAGAGGGAATAACCCAAGGTGACTGACAGATTTCTGGCTTGGAGTGCTATTAGCAAATAGGGAGCATAAATAGAGGAATAGGCTTGGGAAGGCATCCTTGGCAGGACAATATCCCAACCCTATTTCCAGGCTAAGTACCTGGATCTCTTTTTTGTATTCTCTAGTATTTGAAATATTTCCAATATCAGTTGAAAAAAATATTGATTCTTGTTCAGTGAAATTCAGTAAAATATAGCAATGCTGCCATAACCTGAATTTATATCTTGGACCTGAAAAACATTTTACTTTGGCATTAATTCCTTAATAGATAGAAATTTAGTGCTCTGTTGCTGTAGTGAATTTCATTAAGCAATTTACTGCTTAATGTTTTGAAATTACTTGAAGAGAATAATGGCTAAGAAGCAATATGTGAATTCCTATCTTAAGCCCTAAGCCCTTTATTCACTAGTCTAAAATAATTTCATAATTGATACTTGTTCAAGTTTTTTAAATGGAGCTCAGTAAAGAGTTTTTAAAAGTTGTTTTTCTTTTTTTATTGTCCTTTAGTAAGTAGAATGTTAGTTTACATTTATGCTAAGGAAGTAAAAATATGTAAGGTAGCTACATGAAAATGAAGCCTATCCTTGGTGGACTTATCTCTCCTTCAAATGTTAAGTAATAATAATTGAGGTTTAAAAGAAGAATTAACTGTTGTGTCTTGGAAAGTTAAGTTTTCTTGGACACTAACATTTTAATCTTTGTAATTTTGAATTTCATAGCCATCTGTAGCTTTTATTAAAGTATATTTACTCATCCTACATTATTTATTGTCCTACTTTCACCTAGGAATGTTAATTTGCCTAAAATTCTCTGATCATCACTCTAGAAGATACAATATATTCAATAGTCTGTTTCCCATGTGTTCTCTATAAAGTGAATTTTCTATTATTCTCAATGTTTTATAAGTTTAAAAGCACTTTACAACCTATTTTTTTCTTGTTGTTTTTTTTTTTTTCCTTAGGCACTACAAGGGCCCCCAGGGATGGGGAAGTACCAGGGGTGGACTATAATTTCATTTCTGTTGAACAGTTCAAAGCACTGGAAGAGAGTGGAGCATTATTAGAAAGTGGAACGTATGATGGTATGTCCTCAAATATTGACAACAGCAACCCAGAAAACTATCTGATTGATTGGAATTATTTCAGAGGGAATTTGGTCAGTAAAATACCATTTTTTAAAAGTTTTTTCTATCAGTCTTTGGGAGATTTTTCTTTTGATTAGGCTATTTGTAATTTACTAATTAAAATGGGATTAAACAATAAGCAAACACATTCTATATTATAAAGTTGATTGTGAACAATATACTAAAATCATTCAAGCTGGCCAGTATGCATATTTCAGTGGTAATTCACATTCATCATATGAACTCAACAAGTATTTGTGAGTTCTATTTGTGGTTGGAAATAAAAATACTGTACAATTTTTAAAATCTATTTATACCTTGCCTCTCTTGGAGAAAAGAGAATATAGATTTGAGGAGGAAAATAACAAAGACAGAAAAATTGGTTTTCTTTTCATAACTCTTTACTCACTTGATTCTAGGAAGTACTGATTTAAGATCAATTTCAACTTTTAAATGATTCTTTGTTAGATCTTTTTATTTTTTATCTAACTCTTCCCTGGCAAGCTTATGTACTCCCAGAGCACCCGGTACTTTTCCATCATTGCTTTATCAGCTATTATAATTGCCTTTTTCAAAAGCTCTGTGAAAGCAGATATCATGTCTTTCTTACTCAATATTATCTTCAATGCCTAGAGATGGTGTTCAATAAGTATCTAACCATGAATTCAGCATATCCAAATATGCCTTTGTGCTCTATCCAAAAGAATAATTTCTCTCTTTAGCTGTACCAAGAGCTCAAAACAGAGGAGTCTTCATTTACTTCTTTCTTTTTCTCACAGTTTTCATCTAGTGTGTTACCAAATCTAGTCATTTCTTCCTTTGTAGCAGCTTTTGCACTGCCTTCTTTTTTTTTTTTTTGATTTACAATGTTGTGTTAGTTTCAGGTGTACTTCTTTTTTTAACATTTTTATTGGAGTATAATTGCTTTACAATGGTGTGTTAGTTTCTGCTTTATAACAAAGTGAATCAGTAATACATATACATATGTTCCCATATCTCTTCCCTCTTGCGTCTCCCTCCCTCCCACCCTCCCTATCCCACGCCTCTAAGTGGTCACAAACCACCGAGCTGATCTCCCTGTGCTGTGTGGCTGCTTCCCACTAGCTATCTATTTTATGTTTGGTAGTGTATATATGTCCATGCCTCTCTCTCACTTTGTCACAGCTTACCCTTCCCCCTCCCCATATCCTCAAGTCCATTCTCTAGTAGGTCTGTGTCTTTATTTCCATCTTACCCCTAGGTTCTTCATGATCTTTTTTTTTTTTTTTCTTAGATTCCATATATATGTGTTAGCATACAGTATATGTTTTTCTCTTTCTGACTTACTTCACTCTGTATGACAGACTCTAGGTCCATCCACCTCACTACAAATATCTCAATTTCATTTCTTTTTATGGCTGAGTAATATGCCATTATATATATGTGCCACATCTTCTTTACCCATTCATCCGATGCTGGACACTTAGGTTGCTTCCATGTCCTGGCACATGATTCTTTCTGAATTATAGTTTTCTCAGGGTATATGCCCAGTAGTGGGATTGCTGGGTCATATGGTAATTCTATTTGTAGTTTTTTAAGGAACCTTCATACTGTTCTCCATAGTGGCTGTATCAATTTACATTCCCACCAACAGTGCAAGAGTGTTCCCTTTTCTCCACACCCTCTCCAGCATTTATTGTTTCTAGATTTTTTGATGATGGCCATTCTGACTGGTGTGAGATGATATCTCATTGTAGTTTTGATTTGCATTTCTCTAATGATTAATGATGTTGAGCATTCTTTCATGTGTTTGTTGGCAGTCTGTATATCTTCTTTGGAGTAATGTCTATTTAGGTGTTCTGCCCATTTTTGGATTGGGTTGTTTGTTTTTTTGTTATTGAGCTGCATGAACTGCTTGTAAATCTTGGAGATTAATCCTTTGTCAGTTGCTTCATTTGCAAATATTTTCTCCCATTCTGAGGGTTGTCTTTTTGTCTTGTTTATGGTTTCCTTTGCTGTGCAAAAGCTTTGAAGTTTCATTAGGTCCCATTTGTTTATTTTTGTTCTTATTCCCATTTCTCTAGGAGGTGGGTCAAAAAGGATCTTGCTGTCATTTATGTCATATAGTGTTCTACCTGTGTTTTCCTCTAAGAGTTTGATAGTTTCTGGCCTTACATTTAGGTCTTTAATCCATTTTGAGTTTATTTTTGTGTATGGCGTTAGGAAGTATTCTAATTTCATTCTTTTACATACAGCTGTCCAGTTTTCCCAGCACCACTTATTGAAGAGGCTGTCCTTTCTCCACTGTATATTCTTGTCTTCTTTATCAAAGATAAGGTGACCATATGTGTGTGGGTTTATCTCTGAGCTTTCTATCCTGTTCCATTGATCTATATTTCTGTTTTTGTGCCAGTACCATACTGTCTTGATTACTGTAGCTTTGTTGTATAGTCTGAAGTCAGGGAGCCTGATTCCTCCAGCTCCATTTTTTGTTCTCACGATTGCTTTGGCAATTTGGGGTCTTTTGTGTTTCCATACAAATTGTGAAATTTTTTGTTCTAGTTCTGTGAAAAATGCCAGTGGTAGTTTGATAGGGATTGCATTGAATCTGTAGATTGCTTTGGGTAGTAGAGTCATTTTCACAATGTTGATTCTTCCAATCTAAGAACATGGTATATCTCTCCATCTCTTTGTATCATCTTTAATTTCTTTCATCAGTGTCTTATAATTTTCTGCATACAGGTTTTTTTTGTCTCCTTAGGTACGTTTATTCCTAGATATTTTATTCTTTTTGTTGCAATGGTAAATGGGAGTGTTTTCTTAATTTCACTTTCAGATTTTTCATCATTAGTGTATAGGAATGCAAGAGATTTCTGCGCCTTAATTTTATATCCTGCTACTTTACCAAATTCATTGATTAGCTCTAGTAGTTTCCTGGTAGCATCTTTAGGATTCTCTATGTATAGTATCATTTCATCTGCAAACAGTGACATCTTTACTTCTTCTTTTCTGATTTGGATTCCTTTTATTTCTTTTTATTCTCTGATTGCTGTGGCTAAAACTGTCAAAACCATGTTGAATAAGAGTTGTGAGAGTGGGCAACCTTGTCTTGTTCCTGATCTTAGTGGAAATGCTTTCAGTTTTTCACCATAGAGGATGATGTAGGCTGTGGGTTTGTCATATATGGCCTTTATTATGTTGAGGAAAGTTCCCTCTATGCCTACTTTCTGCAGGTTTATATCATTAATGAGTGTTGAATTTTGTCAGAAGCTTTTTCTGCATCTATTGAGATGATCATATGGTTTTTCTTCTTCAATTTGTTAACATGGTGTATCACGTTGATTTATTTGCGTATATTGAAGAATCCTTGCATTCCTGGAATAAACCCCACTTGATCATGGTGTATGATCCTTTTAATGTGCTGTTGGATTCTGTTTGCTAGTATTTTGTTGAGGATTTTTGCATCTATGTTTATCAGTGATATTGGCCTGTAGTTTTCTACTGCCTTTCTTTTTACTATCATCACCTCATTGTAGGCTCACTGGACTAGCTCATGCTGGCTGTCGCAGTTGATCTCATTTGTTCCAGTGTCTTCCCTCTCACCAGTCCCCCCCTGCTCGTTGCTACTATGCTAGTCCTCCTCAAGTGCAGTTCTGGTCATATCTCTCTCCTTCAGAATCTTTAATGATTTCCTTTTGCCTGCTAAGTTTGACCCAGCCACCCTTTCTGGGCCTAGCTCCCATGACTCATTCATTCATTTATTAATTTATTTGATCCTTCTTTCATACTATGTGCCAAGCACTATCAGCGGGGCTAGAGATGCTGTGCTGAGCAATATTGAAATGATACTGCCTTCATAAATCCTGTATCTTAGTGGGAAGGCAGTCAAAAAACAAACAAAATAACCCAATCGAGATGTTATGAAGGAAAGGAAACAAAAACAAGGGATTTAAAGGAAATAATAGGAATATCTTATTTAGATAAGATGGCCAGTGGAGACTTTTCAGAGGAAATGACAGCCGCTTATTTTTTATTTTTATGCAAATAGCCTGCTCTCCTTCACCTCCCTCCTACAGGCAACCATTCTGATGTGTTTAATGTATATGTTTTTGTTTGCATGTGTTCTTACAAAACGTATATTGTGTCTTGTGTACATGTATTTATTATTTACATCTGGGCCATGTTCTAAATGTATCTCATTAGTTATTAACTGTTTTCACGTATTACTACTGTGTTTTTTAGATTCATCCATGTTGCTGTACTGTATTTGCATGTAATTCATTGTTTTTTAACTGCTGCACAGTACTCCATGTCGTGAATCCACTACCTAACGATTCTCCTAGTGACAGACTTCCAGATTGCCTGCAACTCCTCATCACCACAGATAAATCTGCAACATCCTCACACACGTCTTCTTACAGACCTGTGTGAGAATGTCTGTGGAATATGTATCCAATTGTTGGGTTATAAGGTATACCTATAGTTAATGTGATAAAGTAGCTCTGGGTAGCTCTGCAGTCTCTATTCCCGTCAGCAGTGCCATAGGGATTTGGTTCTGTAGCAGATGTAGTAATGACTCCACATACTCCTCAACACTTGGCATCATCCAGCTTTATAATGTTGTCAATCTGATGGTTGTAGAAGTGGTATCTCATTTTAATTTTAGTTTCTCTGGTAGTCAGAGAGTTTAAGCATCTTTTCATATGCTTGTTAGTTTTCTTGGACTAATGCAAATTGTCTATTCATTTGCTTTGTCCATTTTTTAAAAAGTGGGATCTCAATCACATTCCAGTTTATAGACATTCCTTAGTTATTTAGATATTAATCCCTTATTGCATATAGATATTTTCTCCCATTCTGTCACCTAATAACCTTGTTCTGTGTTTCTTCATTAAACAGAAATCCTTAACTTTTGTCTATCAAATTTATCACTGTTTTCCTTATGATTTATGCTTTGAAGTTTCGTTTAAGAAGTCGTTCTCTGCCCTTAGATCACAAAGATATTCCTCTACATTTGCTTCTGTTACGAACATGAACAGTCATCCACCCTTTCACAACCATAAGATTGACAGAAATTTTAAAGACTGATAATTGTGGGAAATGGAAACCCCCATACACAGCTGAAGAGAGTATATAATGATACAGTCCCTTTGGAGAGCATCTTGGCAATAGCTAGTAAATTGAAAGATGCACCTGACTCTGACCTAGCAGTTCCCTTTCTGGATGCCTACTATAGAAAAACCCTTGTCAATGTACATATGCAGACATGTACCCGAATAGTCATTATAGTGTTGTTTGAAACAATAAGGGAATGCAACCAACTCTCTTTTAGTAGAGGAATTAATAAAATACCTTTTAATTTGTTCATAAAAATGGACTATTATATAACAGGTGACTAGAATCTACATGTATCAACAGGAATAAGTCTTAGAAATACAGTTGTATAAAATGAAGATTGCAAAAGGATATGGACAGTGTACTGTCTAGAAAAAAAGATACGTAATGTCATAAACACTCCATGAAGCTTTTATTAAAGCAGTAGTATTTATATATTATGTATGCATATACATATGTCCTAGATGTACATAATATGCAGGGAAATGACATATACCAACATAAGGATAACTCAGGGAGAAAGTGGGAAGAACAGAGACAGGAAATTAGGCCGTTAATTATATATGTGACTGTATATGTGTGTCATTAAAGAGGGGAAAAGGGGAGACCTGAAAGGAATCTGGCAAAAGTTAGTATCTGGGGATGTGTAAATAAATAAATAAATAAGTTTCTAATACTATTCTAACACTATTGTATATGATTTTATATAGGTTTAAAATATGTAATGGTTGACTGTTCTATTGTAAAAATGAAAACCCTTCAGAAAATAAAAAAGAGAAAAAGAAAAATCTCCAAAACAGCTTCAAAAAGATGAAAAACTTTTTCTGTGAATAACTATAGTCAAGGTTCACAAACCTTGTAATTCTTTACCTTCCAGTGTCTGAAATCTTGATATTTACCAACAATTCAAGAAAAATAGATCCAATTTACTTGTAAGCAATGCTAGTTTTCTTTTTTAATCTAAGTCAATAATTTTTTTAAAATAAGGAAACTGCCAGAATTTATTATGAAGTTCTAAGTTCTTATCAGTGATTATGGATATAGCAATCACAATATCCTGAATTTCTCTAATTTTCACCCTAGGGTCATATAATAATTACAAAGTATACACTGTAAAATGTGTTTCTAGTATTCCCTGTAAAACTAACATCCTTAGAAAAACTGGAAAAAAAAAAAGTAAAAGTGGACTTTTAACTTCTTCATGGTACATCAAAATTTCTTGGATGATTATTGGACATCATACAGGAAAAAATGAGATCCTAGAGCATCCTATTCCCCAACCAAACCTCTGTTTGTAGCATTTCTGTGCCGTCTGTCCCAGAGAAATGTGAACTGACTTTTTCATTGGTCGTTGCTTTACTTATGGGCCAGAAAGTTCGCAGAGATCCTCTTAGTCTGTTTTAGTATGAAACTTTCCATCCATCTGCATGACAGGAGTAACTCCATTTCAAACGTGGATTTGGAAGCAAGGAAGTAGTTGAGTGGGGAGAGGCAAGATATGGTTGAAAAGTCTTATTATTTTGATTCCATTGTCTTGAGTATTTTAATGACAGTTACCTCCCAAAGTCAAATTTGCAAAGAATTTATCTTAATACTTTCCCCCTCAAAGCAAGCACGACTTAAGGTAAACCATGTTACTTGTAGATTTGCCTCACTGATGTGGTGAACAACCTATGTTGTTTTTTTTTTCATCTTGGAAAAATAATCCATTATATACCCCATTAATTTACTGTATATGAATGAGCATCTTAATTACCTCCTTAGGAGCCAAGGAATTTGGAGACTTTTTTTAAAATAAAAGAAGAAGATGATGAGTATTTTATTCCCTGTCCATGTTTATCTTTCTATAACATCAGCATAGTGGTTGATATATAAGGTCAAAACTAGCAGGAGCCACAAACTTTTAAGGTAGCTAGACCCACTGGACATTTTCCATCGTACGTGGCTGCCTATTGGGGACTACATGGAAAACTGAGCAGATATTCAGTTGTTTTCATTCTATTCTGGGACATTCATTTTTACTGCAAAAATTACTGATTTACAAAGGCACAGACCTACTAGAGAATGGACTTGAGGATATGGGGAGGGGGAAGGGTAAGCTGTGACAAAACAAAAGAGAGGCATGGACATATATACACTACCAAATGTAAGGTAGATAGCTAGTGGGAAGCAGCTGCATAGCACAGGGAGATCAGCTCGGTACTTTGTGACCGCCTGGAGGAGTGGGAGGGAGGGAGGGAGACGCAAGAGGGAAGAGATATGGGAACATATGTATATGTATAACTGATTCACTTTGTTATAAAGCAGAAACTAACACACCATTGTAAAGCAATTATACTCCAATAAACAAAAAAGAATCTTAAATTTTGGTTAGAAAAAAAAATAGTTATTGATAAATAATAAAAAGGAAATATAGAACTAGACAAAAAAAATTACTGATTTACAAGACAACATATTAAAGTATTTCTTGCTTTCCTGAGTATAAGCCAATATTGAGTTATGCTAATAAATTCTCTGTTTATTCAATAAATTGCCAGATAAAATAACATAATTAAAATGCTCAGAAAAACTTTTAAAAAATTAACTTTTACATAAGCAGCCTACATTTCAGAACAGACTGGTTGGTTCTTAGCTTTATCCTTTGCCTTTATGTTTCCTTATTTTACCAAAATAGTTCATTATGTTACATATCAGAACAAAATTATTTGAATTAGTTTTCTCCTCCTTTACTCCCACTTTTTATGCCAGTTAGTCTTACACAATAGCATTGATGCATTTAAATTCAGAAATTAGGCCCTAATATAGAACTCATGCAAAGCAAGCCCTGTAGGAATAACTAACCTACATACGTAAAGTCAACCTCCTGGCCTTAGTACAAATAGTCTTAAAGTGTTAGATAATGTTAGATAGTATATAGTGTTAGGGCACTTGAGAAATAAGTTCTTCCTGGTCTTTCTACCTCCTCCTCTCCCAAGAAAAAGTGCTTTGGCCTCCTTTTGGCCAACGGTGGGTGTTCAAAAACTTCCGTATAAGATAATAGGGCAGAGACATACACTAGATCATTTTGTTCTGACTCTCAATTCAGCATTCAGCACTTTCAGCAGCTGTTATTTTGTCCACTTCAGGAAACTTCTATGGAACTCCCAAGCCTCCAGCAGAACCCAGCCCTTTCCAGCCAGATCCAGTTGATCAGGTCCTCTTTGATAATGAGTTTGACACAGAATCCCAAAGAAAACGAACTACATCTGTCAGCAAGATGGAAAGAATGGACAGTTCTCTTCCTGAAGAGGAAGAAGATGAAGACAAGGAAGCTGTTAACGGTAGTGGAAATGCAGGTTCGTCAATAGATGAACAACTTCTGGCTGATCCTTAAGGTTGACTTTAATATGACACTGAATTGGAGTAGTAAAATTTTCCACAAAGCACATGCAGAGAAAGTGATGGGATTCTCAGGGTTTTTTTTTTTAAGGTTTTGCATGAAACAGTGTATTTCTGTTGACTGTCTTGTAAGCTGAAGTGAGTTGCTCCAAGTGGCAGTTTTGATAAATCAGTTATAAACTATCATTAGTATTGATAATAATACAATATGCCATTACCCTGCTGCCTAAAAGATTTGAGATTCATTTCTGGTGCTTGAATATGGGAATCTTGTTGGCCTAAGTCCTTACTTTACAGAATTTGAACAAAATGTAGACGTGTTAAGATATAGCCTTCAACCAAAACAAAGATTTAGAAGTATGCTAATAAATATTATCTGAAAGGTTTGTTAGCAATATTTTGAGTTTAAATTCTGAATCACTCAAAGAAAATTTCCAAACTTGACTGTCATATTTTTCATTAAATGCAAAACCAACAGAAATTTAGTGGTGGAGAATCTTCTCCTTTTGGGTACCCCTAAATAGTGTAGTGATTGCTTAGGACAGCAGTCCCCAATCTTTTTGGTACCAGGGACTGGTTTCATGGAAGACAATTTTTTCACAGACTGGGGCGGAGTGGGGGGATGGTTTCGGGATGGTTCAAGTACTTTGATTTATTATGGGCTCTGTGCAGTCAGACCTCTCTGCTAATGATAATTTGTATTTGCAGCTGCTCCCCAGCGCTGGCATCACCGCCTCAGCTCCACCTCAGGTCATCAGGCATTGGATTCTCATAAGGAGCGCTGCAACCTAGATCCCCCGCATGCGCAGTTCACAGTAGGGTTCGCGCTCCTAAGAGAATCTAATGCCGCCGCTGATCTGACAGGAGGCGGAGTTCAGGCGATAATGCAAGCGATGGGGAGCGGCTGTAAATACAGATGAAGCTTCGATCACTCACCTGCCCCTCACCTCCTGCTGTGCGGCCCAGTTCCTAACAGGCCATGGACTGGTACCAGTCTGAGCCCCGGGGGTTGGAGGTTGAGACCCCTGGCTTAGGAGATTCTTATACTGCTAATTAAGAGTATAAATAGGAAACCACAGAATCACAGCAGAACTGATTTCAGTGCTATTTATGATAATAATTCCATTCAAAACACTAGAATATAAGCTTCATAAGGGTTGGAATTTTTGCTTGTTTTGTTCATTGTGGTATTTCTTGAGCCATAAACCATGTTTAGCACATAGTAGAAGCTAAAAGAATATTTTCGTTGTACTAATAAATGAAAAAATTTGATTATATCTTCAAATTTGCAGAATCCATTACCATATCATTTTCCCAAAGTATCCTGTTGTTTTCCTTTATCAGTTATTAAAATTTGCTATTATCTGTTGTTTTAATACATTCATTGCTTGTGTCCCCCTCCAGAGTGTGAGTCCTGTTCTATGGTCCTAACATTTCACACGGTTGTGTTGCAGATACGCTCAATGAATTATACCAATATATTTTGGTGAAAACGGGTCTAAAAAGGTTTAGGTGAATTCACATCTAATTCTTTAGAGTTGTTAAGGGAAGTCATCATATCCTAGAGACTTCTGATTTTGATGTCAGCTTTACTCTCCCACAAAATTATGTTAACATTTTTAAATGCTTAAGACTGGGATTAGAAACCATGACTCTGTCCTCAAATGGGAATTTATATGTTCTTAATTTGAAGGAAAAGAAAATGCCCTTTTTTTAAACTTCCTAATGCAGAGCCTTTCAGTGAGCACTGCAGTTCCCTTAGAGGTAAACCCATCTGTAAGCTCCATAGTTTATGTTTGTCATGTAAGACAGCTGTTAAACCAGGTGTTCCAGACTTTTCACTGTTAATATTTAAAGGGAGTGTATCCAAGAGTGTGTGGGAGGCAGTTTGTACACTCCTTCTTGTGTGTAGGGACCATAGGACTCTTCCACTGGAGCATATATTTCTTTGTAACAGAATATATGCAGAATATTTTAAGGAAAAAGCAATAGAAGACATGGCTAAAAGCCCTTGGTCTTTTCTGAGTAAGTACTAACCGTGCTTGTTAACTTATTCAAAGTTGCTTTGTGTATTGCTTTGGGGGACTAGAATCCCTGCCTTGAAATATCAGTAAATTGCTGGGGATGGAAGTAGGAGAGGACAGGTGGAGGTTTATTTGTATATACCAATATGTATATTATTTTATATCTTGATGAGAGTTAACGTAAGAATGCTAATATGCTGCAATAGGATGACACATGTTATATAATAATGCTAAAAGTTTTCCCAAGAGTTGGTGTTATATAAAAAACATTTTCAAATCATTGGCTATTAAGCAAACTCCTTTATGCAGTCTCTTGAAACTATATTCAGAAAAGTATTATTGCTCATATAGTTGCTTCTACTTTCCTCCAGTATATATATCCCAAGAATGTAACCCCATTCCAGATTGACTTATACATTGGGTGCCTTTTAATTTCTATCACTTTTTCTGCATAGAGAATAAATCATGTGTTTCATTCATATTATTCATTTAGCACATATTTATTGAGCACCTGCTAGGCTACTAAGTGCTAGGCATTGTTGTAAAAGCTGGACATAAAGCAGTGAACAAAACAGACAAAATTCCCTGTCTTCATGAACCTTACCTTCTGGTGGGAAAGACAGAATTATCCAACATAAATGAATAACATATAGTATGTTAGATGGTGCTAAGGAGAAAAAGCAGAGGAGGGGAAGGATAAAAAGTAGCGGTGGCCAAGGTTTGCAATTTTAGATAGAGTGTTAGAGAAGACCTTACCAAGAAGGGGACATTGCAAGAAGTGAGGTAGTGCTCAAAATATCCTGGGGAAGAACATTCCAGCCAGAGGGAGTTAGAAGTACAAATGCCCTGAGGTGGGAGCATCCCTAGATTATTCAGACAACAGCAAGGAAACCAGCGTGGTTGGATACAATGTGGACAATCCATTATATGTGGTTGGGGCAGAGTGCTGGAAGGGAATAGACTAGAATAGTAACAATGAAGTCCATCAGATAATGATGGGGGTGGTGTGGTGGAAATGTGTATTATAATAGGATCTTATAGGTCATTGGAAGAATTTTGCTTTTTATTCTGAGATGAGATTTAAGTAGAAGAGTACCATGATAAAACAGCTTTTAACTTAACAGGCTCATTCTGGCTACTGTATTGAGAAAAGGCAGTAGGAGGGCATGGACATAAACAGGGGTACCAGTTAGGAGGTTATTGCAGTAATTTAAGTGAAAAATGGTGGCTTAGACCCAGTGAAGGCATGAGAGGTAAGAAGTGGCCTGAGCCAATAACATTTGCCAACAGACTGGATATAAGGTATGAGAGAGCAGAGCCAGAGGTCACTCCAAGGGTTTTAACTTGAGTATCTGCAAGAATGGAGTTGCATGTATTGAGATGAGACAGGTAAAAGGAGTCAGTTTGGGTTGGGAATGGGAGCTATGGTTGGGATATTTAAGTTTGAGATGTTCATTAGATATCCAAATGGAAATGTGCTTGAAGTTGGATTTAAAAGTCTGTGTTCTGGTCTGAAAATCCATATTTGGACACCATCAGCATATAGCTTATATAACAGTGACACAGTGAGATCACCAAGAGAGTGAGTGTAGAAAGAGAAAAGATCCAAGCACTGAACCTTGGGCAGGCACTCTAATATATGGGGATCATGGAGACAGAAAAGAGGTAGAAGGAGCACCAGGAGAGTGTAGTGTCCTGAATGCCAGGGGAAGAGACTGTTTCAAGAAAGAGAGGTCCATCATGTCAGATGCTACTGATAGCTCAAGTAAGATGGGCACTGAGAATTGATCATTGGATGTAGCTATGTGGAAATGACTGGTGATCTTGCTAAGAACAGTTTTATTGATGAGAGATCAAAAGCCTTGTTGGAACGAGTTCCAGTGACAAATGGAAGAGTGGAAGTGGAGGTAGCAAGTATAAACTCTTTCAAGGAGGTTTGGTGTAAAAAGGAGAGAAATGGGACGGCGTTGCTAGAGGGGAAAGAGAATTGCTTAATTTCCTTTTAAAGAATGGAGAAATAACTTGTTTGTTTGTCTTGAATTTCTGTCTTTAAAAATGGCAAAAGTTTCAACTATCCCCAAAGAAAGTCCTCTGAGGCACATTTTGGATAAGGAATCTGATTACAGCTATGAACCAATGGGTGAGAGGAAGATGATATTTTATTGTAACAATGTGTGGCCACAGTACCTGTTAGGATATACACAGGGGGTTTAGGCAGGGTTATCTTGGGACCCTGTGCCCCATATACTGCTACCCTTCCTATTAGTTATGTCATTTATGGTCTCCTGTGTCGTTGGTATATGTAAAACCCTAAGACTAAACTTGAGGGTTTATTCAGGATCTTCTGTTTGTTCTTTGGGTTTTTGGTTGTATTTTGTTAAAAAAAAAAAAAAAAAAGATGGATGTGACCTACTACGTAAGAAAGATTGGTGGTGAGAGAGAGAGAGAGGGAATTGCTATAGGCAAGAGGGGATGGAGATATCTGCTTAGAAACACAGTTCTTCCACTGTAACAGAAAGTAGAGTAAAATGGGCACAGTTGCTATGTAGATATAATGGTGGGAATTTGTGGAAGTTCTGTTTGCTTCTGTTTTCTCAGTGATATAGGAAACAAGGTCATCAAATGAGATTAGGGATAAGGCAGAAGTAGGAGAAGATTTAAGGAGAAGGAAGGTATGAAATTGTTATCTAGGAGAGTCAGAGCGAATGGACTAAAGAAATGCCCTATGATTGTCATACATCATTAAATGCCCTCTTGAGGCTACTGATCATGAGTTAAAAGTGAAGTAGTTACTATCGCCTGCGTTCAGCTACATATACTGGCAAGGAGTATGTGGAGAGTAAGATTTAAGCAGAATTATAGTTCAGCCAGTCAAGTGTGGTGAAGTAAAGTAGGGAAAAAGGAATCGGGAGTATTTACAAAGGAGTGATTATAGTGGTTGATCATGGAATTTAAGTTGGGTAAATAGGGCAGTGAGGACATAGCTAGGGGATGGATGGGGGTGAGGAACAGTGAAAGGCAGTAAGTAGTAGGATTAGTGGATTATAGAACTTGGTTGGATAAAGGATGGTTGGAGTGGAAGTACTATAAAGAATGATATATAATGATATCTAAGGCCTCTTCTAAGAGTCTCTGATACTGAAGCATTGCCCAAAGTTTGGAGTTATTACAGTTATATTATCTTTTAAGTTCTAGAAACAACTTTTAAGTGCATGAATTGTGAACTCCCTAGAGAGTTATCAAATTTTAGTATTCTTACCTACTTTGTGGACTTTGGAACTCTAAAAGGATTTTAATATTACCAACAGAGAATTATATTTAACAACAGTAAGTCTTTTGAGTTTAATTTTTAAAAATTTGTATTATTTTAAAGGCCTGTGTTAAATGTGCACAAGGCAGCTTGATAAAGCAGTTAAGAACATGGACCCTTTAAATTCAAATCCTAGCTTTGCTGTTTATTAGCTGTGTAACCTTGATTAAAATAACTTATTAACCTTGCTGGGCCTTAGTTTCCTCTGCTATAAAATGGCAATAGTAATAATGTATACTGACAGGGTTGCTGTGAGAATGAATTATGGGTTAATATATGTAAAGTGCTGAACATAGAGCCTGGCACATAAAAGGACTGTATAGGTGCTGCTGTGGCCATTGTTTTAGTATAATATTGATTGATCTGTATTTAGTATATACGGAATTGATTCTATTGTTGTTTTTTTGCTTCTTTCCCTGACTAGCATCAGAGGTGCTGTACAGGGTTAATGTCACTTAGCAAATGAAAAGAAAATCAGTGTGTTTATTTGTTTTTTCAAAAGTTATAGCAGAATGTGGACATAGTAGACAAGGAAATTTGCAATATATATTTGGCATTTTGTTAGAATTAAGGCTGTTTGAAGAGAATGTAACTTTACCTACTTTTCATGCTGTTCTGTTGGAATAGCAGAAAACAGAGAGAGGCATTCTGAGTCGTCTGATTGGATAAAGACTGTCCCAAGTTACAACCAAACAAATAGTTCCATGGACTTTAGAAATTATATGATGAGAGACGAGAATCTGGAACCGCTCCCCAAAAACTGGGAAATGGCCTACACTGATACGGGGATGATCTACTTCATTGAGTAAGCACATGTCTGTATCTTTTCTAATGTGCCTTGCCACTGTGAGACTTGCCTTTAAATTTTCTTAACCTCATTTCACAAGCCTTGCATTTCTTTTTTCTTTCTTTAAAAATATTTTTCATACAAGTTACAATTGATTCTTAATCTGATTGTTTCCCTGGATGATATTTCATTTTTATTTGATTTGGATAAAGGAATATTGTATTTGACGTCTGGTTTTATAAAAAACAGGAGGATTAAAAACAGATTTATCACTAATAATGAAAAATGCAAGGAATAAAGGATATTTTGCTTTGCCTTTTTTTTTTTTTAACCTTTCGAGTAGAGTGTCCAACTTAATGAGCATTTCACAAATTACCATCATTTGGAAGGGGGCCATATTTATTAACTGAGCTAAATATTTTCAGACCTAGAGATCAACGTAGAGGTTAGTGAATTAATCTCAAATTGGAAACACAAGAAAAGATCCTTTGATCACATTGTTATTCTCCCACTGCTTTGATAATAACTTTATGTTTTATTGCCTTCATATATATTTTCTTCCAGGATATTTCTTTCTTTAAGATCCTCATATTTCAGATACTTAAAACTATAACACTGTCTACTCAGCAGTGTGATGGCTTTGTTTTAGCATTAGTATTTACTGCATGGTGACCTGGGTCTGACCTGCTCCGGGTCTTAGTTGCAGCACGTGGGCTCTTAGTTGCAGCATGCAGGATCTAGTTCCCTGACTAGGGATCGAACCCGGGCCCACTGCATTGGGAATGCGGAGTCTTAACCACTGGACCACCAGAGAACTCCCAGAAACAGACACTTTAAAACATTTTATTTTATTTAACTCTTTTATTTTTAAAGCGTCCCAGTGAGGGCAGAGACTCTATCTGATTGTTTGTTCATCTCTATATTCTCGGTCCTCAGCACAATGCCCACACATCACAGGCACCTAAGAAATATAGTGTTTTTGGAGGGAGAGAGGAAGGAATTCAGCCAGCAAGTAAACAGGGTTTTCAGGGCAGCTCTTTTGGCTAAGATAATGCACAGTATGGAGCCATGTGCCCACCCGCTGAAACATTTTTGACTGCTTAGATAAGAATCTGTTACTATGCACTTAACATTTTATCCCTTCTTTAGAGTCTTCATTCTCAAATTAGTGCCTGTAGCATTACCTTTCCTCTGTGGCAGTTTTGAAGTAATAGACTGAGAACAACAGGACTATTGAATCAGAGGTTTACAAATGAAGCCTGTAGGAAATAAATGTTCAAACATCATATACCTTTTATTCACTTTTCATCTTTGCTTTTGAAATACTTTTCTCCCTCTTTATTTTGCTGTTTCTAATTGAAATCTTTGTTCAACAGCCACAATACCAAGACAACCACCTGGTTGGATCCTCGTCTTTGTAAGAAAGCCAAAGCCCCTGAAGACTGTGAAGATGGAGGTAGAGATTCAGAAACCTTTTATACCATACTTATTCTCTTTATCTCTTCTTGCTCTTCTTGCTTAGATAATAAGTCTTCCAAAATCCTAAACAAACCATAATGTGCATAAGCACATAAGGAGTGGGTGGATATCATAATCAGCTGATTCTGGTCATTATGTCATTGCATCTAATTTTGTGAGAGTCTTTATTTCTCTTTTCTTGAGAAGTATACAATTAAATCCTTTTTTAAAAAAAACTTAATAGAAATGAATTTGCCACTTTTTTAACTTTGTTTTAAAACAAACTTTTAAAATTCTGAATAAATAATTTAATAAGTTAGGTGCATTCTCAACCACAGGGTAGCCTCATCATGCCTGCTAATCTCAAAAATATATTTAATTTAGTATCACTAGGATAGATATGCCAGTATTTATAATCCTTTGCCATTTACAGCAGCAATAGAAACTCAGTGAAAGTCTTTAATATACCTCTCACCCACACACAATTTTTACTGCTTGGTAGAAAAATTATCTCTCTGAGAATCATTAGATAATAATGCTTGTCTGTCTTGTATGTTATAGGTTCTATTTAATGGTATAGTCTTACAAATAAGTATAGAATTTACCCCAGCCAAAATGTTTGCTGTGCCTTCTTGAATATAGCGTGTAGATGAATAAAATTTGCATTGATTTTGTATGACTCATCAGAAATTATTTACTTTGGTTTAAAAAAAATGAATGGATTAGAATGAAAGTCAGATAGTCCTCCTATAGATTGATTCCAGTCTATGAAAAAAATTTAAGCAGAATTGATACATATTTTGTTCAGCATGATAGAATTTTTCTAGGACTAAACAATTGGAAAATGAAATATTTAAAATTTATTTGTAATGATATTTTAAAAAAGATACCTTGGAGCAAATCTACTGAAAGATGTGCAAGTCCTCTACACTAAAAACTACAAAACATCACTGAAATAAATTAATCAAGACCTAAAATAATTGAAGAGATATACTGTGCTCATTGATATACTATGTAGATAGGATAACACATATTGTTAATGATGTTCATTCTTCCTAAATTGATATCTAGATTCAATACAATCCCAATCAAAATTCTAAAAGTCTGTTTTTAAGAAACCGACAAACTGATTCTAAAATATACATGGAAATGCTGTACAAAGACTCTAGTTGGCCAAACAGACTTTTAAAAGGACAAAGATAAAGGACTTAGGCTGCCAGATTTGAAGACGTACTATAAAGCTACAGTAATCAGGAGTGTCTTCCATCCATAGGCTAGAACATGGATCAGTGGAACGGCATAAGAGAATCCAGAAATAGATGCACACATATGTGATCACTTAATTTGCAGACAAGGTGCCAAGTCAGTTCAGTGAGGGGAGGAAAATCTCTAACAAATGGTGCTGGAACAATTGGATATTCATAAAGAGAAATGAACTTCAACTATATCCTTACTCCATGTACAAAAAATAATTTGCGATGGCTCAAAGCTAGAACCCTAAAGCTTTTGGAAGAAAATTTAGGAGAATATCTTCATGATTTTGAAATTAGCAAAGATGGAGAAAAACAATAACCCGTGTGTATTGCAGGGCAGAATGTAAAACAGTGCAACTGCTTTGAAAAGCAGTTTGGCAGTTTCTTAAAAGGTTAAATATAAACTTACCATATCACCCAGCACTTCCACTCCTAGATATCTACCCAAGAGGAATGAAAACATGTCCACACAAACACTTGAATGTAAATATTCATAGTAGTGCTATTCATAATAGCTAAAAAGTAGAAACAACTCAGATGTCCATCAGTGAATGGATAAATAAAATGTGGTGTAATCATACAATGGAATATTGTTCAGCAATACAAAGAAATGAAATACTATGCATACTACAATACGAATGAGCCTCAAAAAATGTTATGCCAAGTGAAAGAAACTTGACATGCAAGTATTGCATGATTTCATTCATATGAAATGTCCAGAATAGGCAAATCTATAGAGCCAAAGTAGATTAGTGGTTGCCCAGTGCTAAGGAAGGGAATAGAGATTAATTGTAAACAGCACAAGGGATCTTATTGGGGTGATGGAAATTTCCCAAAACTGGATTGCGGTGATGGTTGCACGACTCAGTAAATTATTAAAAATCAATGAATTGTACATTTTTTCAAGCAGAACAATTTTATGTGATATGTAAATTATATCTCAATAAAGTTGCTTTTTAAAGTGGCCAAAGAGGACTTCCCTGGTGGCGCAGGGGTTAAGGATCCGCCTGCCAATGCAGGGGACACGGGTTCGAGCCCTGGTCCAGGACTATCCCACGTGCCGCGGAGCAACTAAGCCCAGGCACCACAACTACTGAGCCTGCGCTCTAGAGCCCGTGAGCCACAACTACTGAGCCCGCGTGCCACAACTACTTTAGCCCGCGCACCTAGAGCCCGTGCTCTGCAGCAAGAGAAGCCACTGCTATGAGAAGTCCACGCACCACAACGAAGAGTAGACCCTGCTCACCGCAACTAGAGAAAGCCCACGCACAGCAATGAAGACCCCATGCAGCCAAAAATAAATAAATAAAAATAAAATAAAATGGCCAAAGAACTTGAACAGACATTTCACAAAAGAAGATAAAGAATAGCCAGTTAAGAACATGAAAAGGTGTGTACATCATCTATACCTCAGTTTTTTAAAAAGCATAAAAAGGTGCTTATCATTAATCGTCTCTACAGTGAGATGTCATTCACACCCCCTAAAAGGGCTAAAGTCAAATACACTGACAATACCAATGATCGGTGAGATTGTAGAGCAACTGGATCTTTCACGTGTTGGTGGGGATGTAAAATTATGTGAACACTCTGGAGAAATGTTGGCAGTTACCTATGAGGTGTTATGTCAAGAGAAATGAAAACACATGTTCCCCAGAAGACTACCTGAATGATCATGACAGCCTTATTCATAATAGCTCCAACCTGGAAACATCCCAAATATTCATCAACAGGAGAATGGATAAACATTCTCCTGTTGTGGTATATTCATGCAATGAAATACTACTCATCAATAAAAAGAAAAAGCTGTTGATAACACTCAACAACATGGATGAGCCTTAGAAACATGTTGTATGAAAGAAGCCAGACACAAAAGAATGGATACTTAATTATCCATTATTTAAAGCCTAAAACCCAGAAAACTCATCTATGCTGATAGAAGTCAGAAAATGATGGGGGTGGAGGGGAGAATGGTGAATTGAAATAATTCTCTGGAATGATGGATATATTCTCCACCTTGTTTGGGGTGACGGTTATATAGGCACATGCAATTGCCAAAACTCATTTTTTATACTTGAACAAGCACTTAAATCAATATTTTAATCATTGAATGAGCACTTAAGATCTGTGCATTTTGTTGAATGTAAATTATACCTCGAAATAATTTTTAAAATAATTTTTTATACTTCCCTTGTCTATAAGGCTCTTCATAGTAAGTTTCTTATGGTGAAGTCACCCATTGTGAAGGTAAACTAGAATATGTAATACTATAGAATTGGACTTTTTTTTTACATCTTTATTGGAGTATAATTGCTTTACAATGGTGTATTAGTTTCTGCTTCATAACAGAGTGAATCAGTTATACATATACATAAGTCCATAGAATTGGACTTTTTAAAGATTGTGAATGTGGTATTAGTCTTCTCAGGCATGTCTCTTTTGCTAGGCTCCATTCCTTTCCCTCCTGACTAATTGTTTCAGCTCAATTCTCTGCCTTTTCCTGTTTCCCTTGTAGAATGTATTTATTTTCATAGCCTTAACTATCAATTTACTGTAGCTGGGCTTCTTATCTAAACCTCTAGTATTGTCCTCTGTTCTGAATGCTATTTCTGTATTTCCCATTACATTTGAGACTTTCTTTTTGATTGCCCTACTAGCACTTCAGATAAACATATTTAAAACTGAATTTAGCATCTTTCCCCCATAGTCACCCCATTCCTCTTTCTGTCATAGGTACCACCCTCATAATCATCTGGGCCAAAATCCTTTGAGTCACTTTTGCTTCTTCCTCTCTGTTTGCTCTATTCCCTATATAGTTTCCAATCCCTGCTGTTCTTTCTTTTTTCTATATTTTGCCAATATATTATTATGAAAAATTTTCCAACATAGAAAAACTGAAAGAGTTTTTCAGTGAATACATGCATTATAATGAACATTTTGCTCTGTTTGCTTTTTCACATAGCTACCTATGCCTCTATCTATTCATGCTTTTTTTTTGTATCTTCCTCTCCCTTCCTCTGACTACCACACGCTTGGATTTTTCTTGGTCTTTTTTTCCTACAGTTCTCCTCCAGTGTATCTTTTATGCCAGTGGTCTGTAAAATGGTAGTGTTCCAACTATCTGTTCGGGTACAGGAAGAAAATGTCAGAACTTTTCATAATGTTTCTATTGGGAAAAAATAAATTAAGCTTCTCTACTGTTTTATATACAGATTGGTAATGGCATTCTACCTCTTCTATATGTCAGATTATCATGTACACTCCCCAGAGTGTCTTGAGGGAAGAACATGGGTGGCACCCTTACTCTTGCCAAGAGCCCTGTAAAGTTTTGCAGTTACTTGTGCACAGTTAAGTGGATTTATAGACTATGTTATACGGTTTTTAATCTACACAAAATTAAAATGTGGCTTAAAAGGATATCTACAAAGACACTGCTGATTGAAGATAATACAAATATGCAAGCCCAAGCTAACAGTGAGAAAATGCAGAGCTGACACTTCTCATACTTTTTAAAACCACATTGAGGTAAACTAGGGATAATTGTTTACTTAGTTTTCATCTCCTTTTTATTTTTTTATTTATTTATTTTGGCTGTGCCCCGCGGCACGTGGGATCTTAGTTCCCCAACCAGGAACGGAACCCATGCCCACTGCATTAGAAGCATGGAGTCTTAATCACTGGACCGCCAGGGAAGTCTCCCATCTCCTTTTTAAACTTCTGTTTTGTGTATGCTTTATTATGTAAATACATGTTAGTAGAGTAGTATGTATATGTTTATGAATATATATATATAAATCTCTTGGAAGTACATTGTCACATTTCTTTACTGATAAGACTACACGATCAAAAAACTTTAGCTACATTGTCCATTAATCTTTCTAAAATATAACTGCCTTCATACCTCTCCCTTGCTCAGGTTAATGGCCATTATAGTTAATGGCTCCCTACTGTCAGCAGAATAAAGTCGAGACTCCATGGGGAAGTATTGAAGATCTTTTATAATTGAACTATATTCTATATTTCTCTCTCACAGTATTATCATGCCGTAAGTATGACACATTTTTCTCTTTGCCTTTGCCACAGGCCCATTTCTTCTGTCAGGAACCAGCCTTTTTCCCTGTGTCCACCTAGCTCGTACCTACTTATCCTTTTAAGCTCGGATGTAAAGTATAATTTTTTGTAGCCTCCTCTGTCATTCTCTTCCAGGTCAGGATTAGGTGTTCTCTCCTCTGTGTGCAACAGTACCACATGGATATTTCTATTGTAGCACTTACTACTACATTGCATTGTTACTAGGTGCCTACACTCTATAGGAGCAAGGATTTTTGTCTTATCTATATATCCCTTCAGTAGAGACTTAAATGTTTGGATGTAAGGAAGGAAGGAGGCAAAGAAAGAAAGGAAAAGAAGGAAAGAAGCTACTCTATGCACCAGATTATTTTGGTCATCCTTCTTGAAAATAATGTTTAATCTCTTTAAGGTTCTGAGGGAAGAAATAAATAACAATTTTGTCTTGGGACTTTCCTGGAGGTCCAGTGGTTAGGACTCCGTGCTTCCAATGCAGAGGGCGAGGGTTCAATCCCTGGTTGGGGAACTAGTATCCCACATGCCTCATGGCCAAAAAAAGTTAAAAAAAAAAAAAAAGAATTCTGTCTTCATTCACTAGTGAGCAGTCAATAGAGAAATAAGACACAGGAAACAGAGATGAGGTTAGAATACCATCTGCTGAGTAAACATAGCTTTAGCTCTGCACCTCTATTGGGCTTACTAATATTTCACCCCTACAGGAGGCAGACTTAAGCACTCAGTCTCTGGTCTCTGTGTTCAGCTGTTTGACCCCTCCCACAAGGCAGACATGGTGAAAAGAGCAGATTGCACCCTCTCTGCAGGCAGGCTAGCATCCAGAACAGCAAGAGAACCCAAGAGGCCCTGAGCCAAGCACGTAGAATTCATTCTGTAAAACCCAACAGTCAGATAAGACATTCTTTCTTCCTTGGAGGACAAAGTAAAGGGGCTCAGAGAAACTGGAAATGTTTCTCTGGGTGAGTGTGTTCCACTAATGCTCTTTACATTCTGGGTGACCATATGTCTTGGTTGGCCAAGGACTAATCCAGCTTATTCCTGCTGTCCCAGCATAATTAATAACAGTGTCCCCTTTTACTCTCAAAAGTGTAGAATACATTATATGGTCATCTTAATTATATCCTTCTTAAGATAGAGCGACCAAAATTGCACTCAGTATTTAAGGATGTTCAAAACATTTTAATCTAAGAGTTACTCTCCCACCCCCATTACTGGGTGTGCCTTTCTAACGTCACCTGTACTTCACTATGGGGACCCCAAAATTTGGAACCTTCAACCTATTTGTTTTATGCTCGGCCAACCTTTATCACTTTTGCTGTATATTTTGTCTCCTCCCTCAATAGGGGAGAAATAGTCCCACAATAGGCTATTTCCAGACTAGACTGTATCTGACTTACATTGGTAATTTCCACAATACTTTGCACAGAGTAGATGTTCAAAAGGGGATAGTAATAACAATATTTTAAATGTCAGTTTTTATAGTTTAAGATATTGTTTGCATTCTGCTGAACATTTAAGATCTTCTAGAAAAACCTCACAGTTTCTAAAACTTGCCCTTTTCTCCCCAGTCTTGTGATATTCAGAACCTGTGTTTTTATACCATGCCTGATGGTTTAATCAATGTACATATTTATCTTCCACTTAAAATAATTGTTTTAGGGCTTCCCTGGTGGCGCAGTGGTTGAGAGTCCGCCTGCCGATGCAGGGGACACAGGTTCGTGCCCCGGTCTGGGAAGATCCCACATGCCGTGGAGCAGCTGGGCCCGTGAGCCATGGCCGCTGAGCCTGCGCGTCCGGAGCCTGTGCTCCACAACAGGAGAGGCCACAGCAGTGAGGGGCCCGCGTACTGCAAAAAAAAAAAAAAAAAAAAAAAAATTGTTTTAGTTAAATTTAAATGGTTTTATCTTAAAAATTCAACATCAGGAATCCATTTTACTCTTAACCCACTCCTTTTCTCTTAAGATGAAAGAAAGATTAAATTTTTTACTAAAGACATTTTTACTAAAATATATTGAACGTCGATATCATTTTTCGAATTTAGAGAATGGTAAAAGAAAATTATCAACTGAATAGAGCTCCACAATGAGAAAACAATTGTAATTCATATATTTAAATAAGAAAAATCCTATTTGGAGAAGAGGAAAGATAAATTCATGGGCTTTAGAAACGATCAACTGCTTGATATGCCAGAACTAGTTTTGCCTTTTGAGTCAGCTTCTGGGGGGAATGCTTTAGCTTCTAACACAGAAAAATACGGTTAGATCTTTCCTATCTCAAAAGTAAATAAACACGTTTTCTCTTGACCCTACTTCTCCACAGTTCTCACACTATGTTTTTCACAGCCAAGTTTCCAAAAAAAAGACAAAGAAAAAAAAAAAGGCTCTCTTCTTAAGGGCTCCACCTTTTATTTTACTCTTTAATACTACAATATGCTGAATTTTGCCCCTTACCTTTCTAGTTAAACTGGTTTTCTTAAGGTTACCAATAACCTCCAGCCTGATTGCCAAACTTAGTGGACTCTTTTTAGCCCTTATCTTGAGTCCTTACAGCTTTATAAAGCATTTGTTAGCGTTGACCATGCTCTCCTCTTCTGTCTTCTTTGACATCATTCCCCCTGACTATTCTCACTGTCTCTGCTCCTTAAATTGTTAATGCTCCTAAGCTTCTATTCTCCATCTTTTTCTATTCACAATTTATCTAGGTAATCATGTCCACTGCCATGGCTTTAGCTACAATGTCTTCCAAATCCTTATCTTCCTACATTTCTCATTTGAGGACCGGGTTCATATTTCCAAGAGATTGTTGGATATCTCTATAAGGATGTTGCATAGCCCCTCAAATGTAACACCTTCCAAACTGAGTTAAATATTCTCTATACCTGAGCTTCCTACCATCACCAAATGACATTACATCCTCCCAGTTCCGTGAGCCTTAAACTGGCTATCATCCTCAACTTTATCGTCACCCTGTCTTCTTCAGTGCAGTTAAGTACCAAGTTCTATCAATTCTAACTTTAAAAAACCTGCCATCTCTTAAGTGTCCAATGGTGCTAGGCACTTTTCCCATATTATCTGTCTCCTAAATGCCTCTAAATCCAAATTAATACCTCTTTCCTCTTCCCACAGCTATTTTCATCATTGGTATCCAGTAAATATTTGATAATATATCATCTTCATGCCTGAAGAGCCATTAACCTTGGGATCATCTTGGCTTCCTCCTCTCTCTTCCTCCTTCAGTCTTAGTGTTAGTCATGGAGTTCTGTTGCTTTGACTTCCTTGTCTCTATTATCCATTCCTTCTCTGTATTCCCACTACCGGTGTCTTAGCTCCAACCTTCATAATTTCTTACCTAAGCTATTAATGATTTTCTTGTTTGTCTGCTTTTATTCTCACTCCACTCCATCTATTTCATCCTTTATTACTGCTGCCCATAATCTTTCCCAAATATAAATGTAATCATGTCTCAGTCCAGCTTAGTCAGTTTCATCATCATCAAAATAAAGACCAAACTTCTTAACCTGGCACTCCAGAAATGTGTTTTGGTGCTTGCTTATAAGACAAGCCCCCTTGCATACATCCTTCACTCTAACCCTATCAAATTATTTGTAATTACTGAAAATTGCCAGCCATTCTTAATACCTCAGTGCCCTTTGATCTATGGAATGGCCTCCCTCTCCCCAATCCCAACTCATCCTTTACGACTGCTCAAACATCACCCTCTTTTAGAAGGCTTTTCTGATAGCTGCTTTACCAAGCAATTGGTGTCATTCCTCTGCTCTCCCCAAAAGCTTGCGTTTACCTTCATTATATCATTTCTCTCTTCTGTCTTCATTTTTAGACTATGAACTCTTTGATGTCAAGAACTATACTGTTTCTAATTTTTATTTTTGCATAAAGAAGGAGAGAGGAGGAAGAGAAGGAAGGGAGGGGAAAAGAGAAGGAAAAGGGGAAGAAATTCAGTAAATGAATCGACCCACTGGATGGTGTATAAAATTGCTAGGTATTTTAGTCTTGCTTGTATTACCTTTATTTAAGTAGGCAAGTAATAACCACTTCTTTATCTGCATGAATCTGCCCTGCATAAACCTAGCTAATGTTATCATGTATGAGGGTTTAAAGTGATTGCTAAAAGTAATCTGGAAGATAAATTACCAATTTGTTTACTCTCCTAAAGAAAGGGCTATACTTTATCTGTTAGTTGCTAATTTCTTTAAGTACTAGCTAAAATGCTGACTCAACTTCCACGTCAACACTGAAATATATTTATTTTGCTGTTTTATTTTTATTAGGCATTAATACATCCTTTTTAGTGAATTTTTCAGATAGCAAATGGAAAGTTTCAACTATCTCTATAGTTGCTTCAATTCTCCAAAATTCTCAAAGACAAAGCATAAATCCAGGGCTTCCCTGGTGGCGCAGTGGTTAAGAATCCACCTGCCAATGCAGGGGACACGGGTTCGAGCCCTGGTCCAGGAAGATCCCACATGCGACAGAGCAACTAAGCCCGTGCACCACAACTACTGAGCCTGCGCTCTAGAGCCCGTGAGCCACAACTACTGAAGCCCGTGCACCTAGAGCCCATGCTCTGCAACAAGAGAAGCCACCGCAATGAGAAGCCCGTGCAACCGCAGCAAAGAGTGGCCCCCGCTCACTGCAACTAGAGAAAACCCGCACACAGCAACAAACCCAATGCAGCCAAAAATAAATAAATAAATGTTTTTTTTTTAAAAGCATAAATCCAGTTGTGGTGCAGTTGCAGAAGTCATCCTTACACAGCACAACTGAGTTCCTATGTTATTTCAAGAAAATTTCTATTAAAGAAAAATAGCTCATGAAAGATCCTCAATGATAATGCTTTGGTAATATTATTATAGAGCATTTTTTTACAGATATAATCCAATAGATATAATCCATGTTATACGCATGTAACAGTTGCTTAGTGTCGACTTAAAGGAAAACATACATGAGAGTTATGAGTTTAAGCTTTGTTCAGGGTCTTACTGAGGCCCATAGCCCAGGAGACAGCGCCTCAGGGGCTCTGAGAACTGCTTCAAGAGGTAGGAGAGGAGCCAGGATATACATGAGTTTTTAGCTGGGAAATTCATGCAGTCAAGCATACATCTTAGCAGAAGACCGCTAATCACAAAGAACAGACATCTCTAGCTAATGGTCTTAGTACTTTCTATATATGGGAAGATGCAAGGATCTGGGATCATTGAAATTCTTCCTGCGATATGCATCTAATTATCCAGGGGCCCGTTTGTCCAAAGCACAGCGTGCCTCATCCTGTTTTGTTTGATTTTCATCCTGGATTCCTTTCAGGATGCACTGTCCTGGGTGACTACAGTGGGTTGCATCTTAACCCCTTGATGCTCTTTGTCCTTTTTTTCTTCACATGGGTCATAAAATATTGTACCTACTTAACTGATGATTGTTTGTTTCCTAGCTGTGGAGGCTCAAAATGAGCTAAAGTGTATCCCAGTTCTTTTCAGTTGTTTTGACCTGTTTCATATAGTAGTTACTTTTCAACTATTCTCATCTTTTCCAACTCAGACATTTCAACCAGGTCCTTCAAAGGAAAACCACAAAAACTCACCAAGCTTCAAAACCATCAATTAATATATATACATAGGCAGGAAAAATATGCTGGAGAAAAGGGGTGGAGGCGATTCAGAGCCTTTCATCAAGAGGCTAGTCATTTATTCTCTCCTTTTGTTCTGAATGTGGAATAATACTGTTTATTAGAGCATAACAGTTTGTATTGTTTATCAGGTTCATTATAATGGAATTTTTACTTACAAAGTCGATATACTACAGCTTAATGATATAAAATGAATAAGTACTTTGTTATTTTCTAAGCCTGTTTGGTGTCTAGCATATGTCATTTGTATGTGTGTGCACATGTGTACATGTTTTTCAGCATAGCAGAAAAAGTCTAAAAGAAATTGAAAATAAAAGGGTGGTCAGGGTGGTCCTCATAGTGTACAACTATAGGTTTTTTAAAAAATTCCTTCTTGGACTTCCCTGGTGGCGCAGTGGTTGAGAGTCTGCCTGCCGATGCAGGGGACCGTGCCCGGTCTGGGAAGATCCCACATGCCGCAGAGCGGCTGGGCCCGTGAGCCATGGCCGCTGAGCCTGCGCGTCCGGAGCCTGTGCTCCACGACGGGAGAGGCCACAACAGTGAGAGGCCCGCGTAACGAAAAAGAAAAAAAAAATCCTTCTTGCTGGGCTCCTGTGCATAATTGATAGCAATAAAATCCACCTGGTAGGAACACTCCTGCCAACTTAATCCATGTCTGACTAAGAAAATGATTCTTCAGCAGCCTTACCTTGGAAAACAGAGTGGGAGGGAAAGGGGATTCTTTCTTTTTTTTTTTATTTTCCCCATAGTATTTTTTTTTTTTTTTAAACATCTTTATTGGGGGGGGATTCTTTCTTGACAGGGCCAGTTTACGTTGCAAAGACCAGACTTTTTTTTAACTATCAGAAATTCAACTACTTTCAGTTTTTCTGGTTATATTTTATTGGTCAGTTTACTTGCAATAACACATAATCATCCCACGTAAGGTATTTCTTTGTAACCATACATAAATATAGATTCTACACAAGGCACTGTGTAGTTAAATAAATTTTCCTTCAGATACTTAGATCAAGCTCTTGCAAGGGACAGTAAGTATTTTCTTAGATTTTAAGCAAATCTAGATTGCCCACTTGAAATGGCAAAAATCCGAGGCTGGACTTTCCCGGGGGGAGAAGTGGGTCAGAATGTGATAACAGAAATAATTGACAAATCCTTTGTCTGATAGTGAAAAAGTTAACATGCAGCCGCTGCTTGTATTGAACTACAGGGTGTGTCTCACGTCATTGTTATCAGGCTTTTTAAATGAAAGAAATATACCAGGTGATTTCTTAAATAATTAGCATTTTATGGCTTGTGATTCGAATAAACACCTTTTTTTTTTTTTTTTTTTTTGCGGCACACGGGCCTCTCACTGTTGTGGCCTCTCCCGTTGCGGAGCACAGGCTCCGGACGCACAGGCTCGGCGGCCATGGCTCACGGGCCCAGCCGCTCCACGGCACGTGGGATCCTCCCGGACCGGGGCACGGACCCGTGTCCCCCTGCATCGGCAGGCGGACTCTCAACCACTGCGCCACCAGGGAAGCCCCTCGAATAAACACCTTTGAGTTTAATGTCTTCTTTTCTTCTGTGCTTCTGATTACTTGCCGAGATACTCACTAGCTATTGAAGAAACCACTCAAACTGTGTTTGTTCTTTGAAAGTGAGCCCTCAGTTTTCCGTCTGTCTCCCAAATATTAGTGTAATGAAATAAAAGACACAAATTCATTCTGTAAATTCTTTTCTTGTTGGTTTTGAAACTGGCATTTCACTCAGTTCTGTTTTTTTTATTTGCAGAACTTCCTTATGGCTGGGAGAAAATTGAAGACCCTCAGTATGGGACCTACTATGTTGAGTAAGTTTGTTACCTCAGTTAATGTTCTCCCAAATGTTTTCCTTTCATTACACAACTTTAGGGAATGAATGAAATACTTTATGCTTCTGCAATCCAGCTTTCAGGTTTTGCCACTAGGGGAATGAGAAGGTAGGGACAGTGGGCATTTACTTCACTGACTAGGCTCCCTAGAAGTTGGCTTTGAAGTAAGTATAGAGAGACAGGGGGAAGTTGTCCAGATGAGTAATGGCTAGAGATGTTATCAGTACTACGGTGGCCTCTAAAGAGAGAAGTAGTAGATAGAAGACTGAAATAAGGTGAACTATTAAGGTCACTTTCAACACTATACTTGCATGTTTCTGAAAGCAATGAAAGGACTTTAAGGGCATTGTATCATAATGATCCAAACCTTTGAAGTATATCATTAAAACTGTTCTCTCTTTCAAGGAGTTAATTAAGGAAAACTTAGTATTCTCTTTGGGGGGGTGAAAGTTGCTTCTCACACAGCTGTTATGGTTAACTTTAACATAAATCTGTTGGAGTAGAGGATCAAACACCTGCCTATATTAGCCAGAGAAATTAGGATAACATCAACATCTAATTTTTTTTCCCTTTTTTTCACTTATCTAATTGCTACATTATTATGATCGTTGGGATTGCTTTCTCTCCAGATGGTATAGATAGAATTTTGACCTCAGGCATCTAGTACCAGGCAAATAATTGCATCAGAAAGGTTACTATTTACCTGGGAACTAGGAGTCTGCACCAACTGCCAAGGTAGTAAAGGCAAAATATTATTACCTGGAAAAATAGCAAACATGAGAATCTTCTAGTTTTATGATTGCTAATTAACTTTTCATCACTTGTTGGCACAAACCAGTGCCACTTCCCTAGTGCAAGTAACTCTGAGTCCTGTTATAATGCTAGTCTTTATCCTAGTGTGTCGGTTGTTACTCGAGTCACTGTGGTTAGAGGGATTTTTGGAATGATTTCTTAAAATCTAACTTGTATCCTAAGAAAATGAGTCATTTTGACCCTCCGATATATAACTTAACAGTGTCAATATTTTGGTTCCATTGAAAGGTTATGTTAATTTTATTTCCATTGTGTTATTTCATATCTTTCTAATACTGTGATGTGAAAGGTTCACAGCAGCTCATTATTTTTTTTCTAAAGCATATTTAATTAGAAGAAAAAAACTAACCATTTTTCTAGTCAAAGAAATATTTGAAGGCTAGCTGAAAAGGAATTGTGAGATTTTTTCCCCCTAAGAGTTAGTCTACTTAAATTGGGCTTCAATCAGTCATTATTTGCCATTAACACTACTGAACATTTCTGAGATAATAATTCTCATTCTCTTAGTATCCATTCCAAGTGAATTTGAGTACATGGTCAAGAGGTGAAAGACATTTGCCTGTTATAAAATCTTGGGCTAAATGATCAGGTTCTCATTAAGCAAGGATTCACTAATATTGAAGCAACTTTAGGGCAAATCCTGAAGTGACCTGCTCTCAGCTGTCATGGAGGTATGTGAAATAGCCTGATTAGAAGCAACAGCAGTGGCAGCAATGTGATTTTGTATGATTGCTCCCAGACGAGCTCATTTTACCGGAGGGTAATTTATTAGATTAAGAAAGAGCAGGCTGTACTCAAGATGCACATTAGTATGGAATCAGCTGAGCTGTGGAGTGTGGCTTGATTCCCAGATTAGTTAGGCTTTGAATCTCGACTATAGTAATCTGCAGTGAGTTTACTGATGGAGATAAAAAGCTGTTAACTTGAATGGCTACTCTTTGGCTCTCTTAGTTTGTCAAACCAGATGGCACAATGATTGCTCTTGGCAGGAGCCTTATAGTAGTAACACCAACTGCAATGGCAGGGTTTTTTTTTGGTAAGTATTTATTTTAGAAGATGAGATTCTGAAATGGATTAATTTATTTTTGAAAATAAAATTGTTCCCAAAATTTAATGGTAGGCCTTCCATAAGAATGCTTATATATTTAGAAATGTTGTCTTAACGTAGTGCTTTAACTGTCTTGATGCAGTCAGGTGACAAAGTCAAAATATGTCTGCTTTTAATATCTTAACCGTTTGTGAAGGATAATGATTTTGTTTGTTGAGGTGAATTCTTAAAATTCTTATATTTCAAATTATTTATTATATATTTAATTAAGCTTGTTTGCTACCCATGTTTAATTTTTCTGATAATCTGTCATATTCTCCTCTCTTACTTCCTATAGCTTGTTTTATAGAAGACAAAATTTGTTATCTTAATAATATTATGGGTATAAGTAACTAAATGAAAAGGAGAGTGTTTTTACTGTTTTGTTTTTTGGGTGACATTTTAATCTAGATAGTCTAAGGTTACAGATGCAGTTACTCCCTTCACTAAAATCTTACATTATTTGTCAAAGAATTTTCAGGAAAGGGATTACTCATTCGCATACTTCTACTCTCTTCTACCACACATAACAAAGAGTATACTACCACTGTTTATGTTCTAATACTTGGGTGGCAAAGTGAGTCATTCTAGCTGATGACGTTAAAGTGAGCCAGGATTCTTTCCAAACAGGTTTATTCTTTCCTAAGTGTCAGTTTCTAGTTTTATTTTATCAAGACTATGTAAATTATCAGTACCTAAGAGATAACTTTTAAAATGGTACCTAACTTAACACCAAAGTCTTCATTTCACAGTAACTCAGTTGATAAGGTCCCCCCTCATAGTAAGAAGCAGAAGCATACCTGAGTTTTTGTGAAATCGCAACCCGAAGGGTGTCAAGTAGAACTTGCCGTATTTAGAGCTCTGAAACTAAATACCTACATCTGTTGCAGGGTTAATAATGTACTAGAAGCCTAAAAGGCATAGAGAAGCATACTCAGAAGCTAGCATACCTTGCCATAGGGTTGTTTTTTTTCCCTGCTGCCCCCTCCTCCATCACCATTAATGTTCACAAATGGTAAAGAAAATATCCAAGTCATATGACTATTTACATATAGATTTTGTAACAGCCTATCTAAAGAAAATCATAATCTGAAATTCTCATGATTTGTTGTTTAATTGTTGGTATTTACTAATGTCACTTCTCGTTAAAATGGATTCTACTAGAAAATGCATTTCATTTGGCTAAAATATATTTGTACTATAGAAGTACTAGAATATAATCCCCCCTTGCTTCTGTATTAGACCTATTTGCGGTCTTAAACATCTTTTGTACAATAGTTGCATTCTTAACCAAGTTACACTTAACTGACTTGCCAGAATAACCTATGCTCAGTTCCCTCTGTAAAGAGGGTAAGAGTATGCTCTTACCCTTAGTATATTGAATACTATCGGCTAATGGCCTACCTCTAGTCTCCCCATGCTTTTCTGCTTTCCCCCACAGACTTGTATGCTTTCAGGGGTCAGTTGTGATTGCTCCTAAATCATAAAAAACAGTTAAACTTTTGTTATAATTATGTAACTAATTATTATATAATTTTGAAGAAATTTAACTGTGAGAGTTGTTCTGTGATACAGTTTGATAAAAGCAAGTCACTTGGGCTTCCCTGGTGGTGCAGTGGTTGAGAGTCCGCCTGCTGATGCAGGGGACACGGGTTCGTGACCCGGTCTGGGAAGATCCCACATGCCGCGGAGCGGCTGGGCCTGTGAGCCATGGCCACTGGGCCTGCGCGTCCGGAGCCTGTGCTCCGCAATGGGAGAGGCCACAACAGTGAGAGGCCCGTGTGCTGCAAAAAAAAAAAAAAAAAAAAAAAGAGAAAAAAAAGCAAGTCACTTGCTTAGTTGCTGCTAAATTGATGTGGGTGAGTCAGTTGGAAAAATAATAGTAAAATTCTAGAAGGCTTCTACACTCAGATTTCTTCAAATGTGTCTTTACAGCTGCTTCACTTTAGAGAACCTTAAAACCCTCCTACCATTAACTGCCTTAAAAAAAATTAACTGATTAATTACCAACAGTTCGAGTATATCATATATGAGGGCTTCTACTGTAGTTTTGAAAACTGTTATTAGCTATATTAGAAACGTTTATAAAGAAGCTATAGTGAATACTTCAGCAGCTTTGACTTCTAGGCATCTTCTGCGGGCCCTTCTTTAGTTGCCAGAAGGCTCTTCCTCTGTGACCTGTCAGCATATCTGGGTTCCATAGCGTAAAGGGTACATATTTATCCCTTAACCTATGATAGTCTATTTAAAAATATGTAATTCTTTCATATTAAACTGAAATGCATGTTTTTCTACATTTTACAGTCACCTTAACCAGAAAACCCAGTTTGAAAATCCAGTGGAGGAAGCCAAAAGGAAAAAGCAGTTAGGACAGGCTGATACTGGGTCTTCAAAACCAGGTAGAACTTTTACCTCTATCTTCTCTTCTAAGAATAACTTGTGAAACTTATATGCTGAAATAATAAAAGTGAGTTTGAACTTTTTACTGTCGGGGCTTTGAAATTCAACAGAGAATGTCTAATTTCCGTCATTGTAAAGGTATGAATAATCTTAATAAAACATCTGGACAGTTTGAGAATCCTGAGGCTTTTCTCATGCTGCTTATATAGAAAGTATGAAATTGTTGGCAGAAGGGACTGAATAGCTTTGTTATGGGTGCAAGGTTTTAATTTGAAGATTGGATTGTTTCCTGGTGTTTAAGGCCAAGCCAGTATTAGATCTTTAATTCATTCTGAGCTTCTCTCAAGTTAATTGCTTAGATCTAACGTCAGTAACCATTCAGGATTATTCATTAACTGATATGAACAAATACTAAGTAAATCCACTGTATTATTGCCTACATCATTGATTCTCAAGTGGGATGGTAGGGTATTAGTAATATCAGGACCATTTGGGGAACATTTTAAAAATACATAGGTCCTGAGATTTTGATGAACCTAGCCATGTGTATTTTGAAAAAGATGCCCAGAAATTTCTTACATCCAACTTATCCCTGCTCATTTCCTCCCCCTTCTCTCTCTGTCATTAATAAGGTCTATATGGTCATATCATAATAATCTACTAGATTCTTCACTTCTGTTGCCAGTGAGAGAAACAGTTTTTTCTTATAACTACTCTTCCAAAACATAGTCTTTTCCCTTAAGATTTGCATTTGATTTAACAAATATTTTTAGTTTAACAAATATTTTGGGGCACCTACTACATGCCCAGTGCTTTGCTAAGTACATGGTATTAAAAAATGATTAAGAGTCAGATAGGTCTTGCCCTCAAGAGTTCACAGTCTAAAATAGGAAACTAATAGTTCCACTGTATGGTGATAGGTGTCATCCTGTATTAGTAGTTGAATGAGCAGGGGGCGGAGCGGGTTTGAATCCCAGCTGTGTAACCTTGGTTGAGTTTTTAAATTCTTTGTTTTCTCATCTACAAAACAGGAATAATAGTAGTCCCTACCTCTTAAGGTGGTTCTGAGTATGCAAATTAATACATGTAAAGTGCTTGCAAATACAGGTCTGGCACATGGTGACCAATAAACAATAGCTTTCATTGCTATTAATAGAGATGTACAAGGTACAGTGGTGGCATAAAGGAGGGAGTGCACAACTTTGCTTTGATGGAGGAAATCAAGGGGGCAGGGGAACCTTCAGACAGAGGACATATGTGAACTGGGTCTTGAAGTGCCAGGAAAAGTTAAGTCAGGCAGATCAAAATTTTAGAGGAGCAACAAGGCATACCAGCTAGAAGGAACAGAATATATAAAATCAGAGAAGCATGAAATGGTGGTCCAGGGGGTCAGAGAACAGATACAAATGGCCAGCGCGTAGGGTATTTTAGGGGAGTAACAAGAGATGAGGTTGTAAGGATAGGCAGCCATGAGAAGAAACGAGTTTCAAAGAGAAGCTGAGTATTTGTGTCACGTGGTGCTGAAAAGTCAAGAAAGATGAAAATTGAAAAGTATTTTACATTGGACTTAAAAATGTGGAGGTCATTTGTCACTCTAGCAAGAGCAAGGGGAGAGTGAAATAAAACTGCAGTAGAATAAAGAGGAAATGGGAGGTGTAGAAGTGAAGGCAGTGGGTTTAGCCAACTATTTTGCTAGCTTTGAGTGTGAAAGGGGTAGCCAGAGGACATTAACTACAGAGGAACATGAGTCCCCATTTTACACATAAACAGACTTCAGGAAAGATTAAGCCTCTTGCTTAGAATCACAGTGAGTGATTTGGAGTCAAGTCTGGATTTGAACCTAGTTTTACTGACTTTGAATTCAGAGTTCTTTGTATTATAACATGTAGTTCCTGAATGCCCATGTCTTCCATGGCCCATAGCAAAGATCTTCTCTCCTTTACTAAGCTCTAAGCTCCTCGAGGGCAGGACCCATGTGTTTCATTACTTTAGATAACCAGACACTCTCCTATGAGAGAGTAATGACTCAGCATCTGTCTTTCAGGAGCCCACAAGTTAGCCAGGGAAACAGACATATAATTTTAGTATAGTATGATATTAACAGATATAAACAGTAGTGTTGGAACAAAGGAGAGAGAAATTAAATCTCACTGCGAGAGGAAAGGAAAGGCTTCCTAGAAGTGATGGAAGTTATGCTAGTCCTTGAAGAATAATGGTTACCATTTATTGAGATAGAGTCTAGTGCTAAATTGGATGCTTTATATTACATCATCTCATTTAAGTCTCAAAATATTGCTGCAAGGTTGTTAATATTATTTTCCCCGTCCAGATGCCTTGATGGCACCAAGTTACAATTGTCTGATGCTTCCATCCCAGGGATATACTTGCCACAGGGACAGAAGTACTCAAGTTTGTGAGCCTCCTTCCTTAGGCAGCCTGTATGGGTTTGTGTTTATCTACATTTATTGAGCACTTATTGTTTGTCAAGCACTGTTTCTTATGCTTTCTGTGCACCACCTAGTTTAATCCCTGTAACAACCCCATGAATTAGGTACTACTACCCCCCCTTTTATAGATGAGGCAACCGAGACTTAAAAAGGTTAAATTATATTCCAAGATTACTCAACTAAATCACAAAGCTTGGATTTAAAATCAGGTTTGTTAAAAAAAAAAAAAAAATCAGGATTCTTAGACTCAATGATAGTTTCTTTGTGCCTTTCTTATTCTCACTTTTCTATATCTAAATTCTGATAAGACCTACTTTTGACCAATTTCTAATTGGCTTTGGCTGTTTTATTACTACTTTCCCAAATTAGGTGTTAACCAAAACTTTCCCTCCCACTTTAATGTTTGCACATCTTGGAGCTCATATATTATATGCTGATCTTCTGTTGGAGCCCTCAGATGCCAGTCTTATTCTGATATTTATGGGGACTAGAGCATGGGATAGCTGACCAGAAATATTTCAATATTTGACATAAAAATGAGAAAGGTACATTTCATCAAAGATATTTTCCTCAAGTACCTGTACACAGTACTTACATGATCTTATCTATGATCTGATAGGCAACACTAGGGGGCAGTCATAATCAGCTTACATAACTAAATAGGCTTTGAGCATGTCAAATAATTTTTTTAAGTAATATTTTGTTCAGAGATGAGTTGCTACTTTGAATGTCAGAGGCTCATCAAGAGCCAGCAACGCACTGAGGTATTGCCACAAGTAGCCTGACTGGCCAAACTCAGAGGCCTCACAAAATAGTGTTTACTGTGGTGAATACACTCCTATCTGGAGTCTAGTCCTCTCCTTTGAGAGGCCCAAAATAGCCGATTTTTTTTTAATGTCAAGTGCTTGTATTTGTAAGAGATTAGCAAATCTGGGAAGAACATAATGAATAAAGTACACCCACTCCTATCCCAAACCTGCCTTTGTCAGTATTTGCAAGGCAGCCCTACCTCTTACAGGAGCCATATGCATACTGTACAATCTATACAACCATACAGAGCAGCCCCAAGGATTGTTCTTTTCTAATTGCCAATAAGTTTACTGCATGCCTCTTAGAACACTTTGCTAAGAGGGGCAGCAGCAGATACACACAGATTAACTCTGGGCTTGATATTAGTGCTAAGTGTGATCTAAATATGAAACAAGTCACCCTTGTTAATTTGAGTCATTAGGGAAATGAGCATCAAAACCACAGTGTAAGACCATTCCACGCCTACTAGAATGTCTATAACCAAAAAAGCAGACGGTAACAAGTGTTGGCAAGGATGTGGAGAAGTTGGAACCCTCATACACTGATGGTGGAAATGTAAAATGGTACAGCCACTTTGGAAAAGTTTGGCAGTCCTTCAGAATGTTAAACATAGTTATGATATGTTTATGGTAACTGCTGCATTTCCATTCACAGTATGTAACTAAGAGGAATGAAAATACTTGCCCACACAAAACCTTGTACATGAGTGTTCATAGCAACATTATTTATAATATCCAAAAAGTATAAACAATCCAAATATCCATCAACTGATACATGGATAAATAAAATGTGATATATCTGCACAGTGGAATATTATTTGGCAATAAAAAGGAATAAAGTACTAACACATGCTACAATACAGATGAACCTCAAAAAAATTATGCTAAATGAAATAAAGCATTCCAAAGACCACATATTATATGATTCCATTTATATTAAAAGTCCAGACTGGGCAAATCTATAGACAGAAAGTAGACTAGTGGTTGCCTAAGACTAGGATGTGAGGGCAGGTTGGGGAGAAATGAGGAGTGACTGCTAATGGACACAGAGATTTCTTTGGTGTGTGTGTTTGGAGGGAGAGAAAAATGTGCTAAAATTAGACTGTGGTGATGGTTGCACGTCATTGACTTGTATAATTCTGTCATTATTGGATTATATCTCAATAAAGCTGTTAAAAAAGAGATTTGTGAGAAAAGTTTAAACCGTATTTTAAAAAGATAACTTAAACAATGCTTTGTAAATTATGAATCTGTACAATTTGATCCCCACGGTTTTCATAAGCACCCTAATGGCAGCTGGTGGAAGAGAGGAGCGAGAGTTTCTGGGGAAGAGAAGAGAGGTATTACTTGCAAATATAGATCACTTTTAGTTCTAGGATCATCTGGGGAAACCTCTTAAAATAGGCTTTTCAGAGGAGCTGTGCTTTTTGTCTTCCTAAAGTTTCCACTAAATATGAGTAAAAGGGAAAGACGCATGGAGCTATATACTGATAGTGCAGGGATTTGCTCCTCTCATCAGATATAGCTTAAAGGCTGCAGAAAGCCTGAGTCATAAATTATAAAAAGTTCTCGATGTATTCGCTTTTATAAGTTTGTGACAGTTGCCTTCATCTTCCTAGTATAGTGTTTTCTGCATAGACCTCAGTAGCTGCTTACTCAAATGAAATATACATCTGAATGAGTGCTGAAGGCTTTCAGGAATTTAATAATAAAGTTTACCTTTCAGGAGTGTCATTTTGACTTCTAAATAAAGGACTCTTTGGGATAAGAAAAAGTAAGTACAAACAAGGCAGTGAGGAGGGGATAGAGTAGATGTTTTTACCTTTCAAATGACATAGAAGAGTCCTATAAAAGGTAAATGATTCATTAGCTAAGTTTTTTTTTCAGTGATTTAGTTTATGAAATTAAATTCCAACTGTTGTATAATATTAGATTCTTATTTTTTTCCTGTTATGTTGTGGTTTGTTATATTTAAGTTATATAGACTATCTTGGAGATTAGCTTCAAGGGCTATATTCATTGTAATTACTCTTGTTTCTCATTTTTACACAGATATGGAAAAATCACACTTTACTCGAGATCCATCCCAGCTTAAAGGCATCCTTGTTCGAGCATCATTAAAAAAAAGCACAATGGGATTTGGTTTTACCATTATTGGTGGAGATAGGCCTGATGAGTTCCTACAAGTGAAAAATGTGCTGAAAGATGGTCCTGCAGCTCAGGATGGGAAAATTGCACCAGGTAACAGATTTTTCAGAAATACTGAAAGAGGGACTTCCCTGGCTGTCCAGTGGTTAAGACTCCACGCTTCCACTGCAGGGGGCGCGGGTTTGATCTCTGGTTGGGGAACTAAGATCCTGCGCATGCCGTGAGGCGTGGCCAAAAAAAAAAAACAAAAGAAATACTTAAAGAGTTATGATACTATAAAAAAAATTATAGTGAAAGAGTTATATATATATTATATATGTAACTTATATAACAAATATTATATAGTAGCTATGTAAGTATATATAAAACTTCTGTGTATATATTTATATAAATAAAGAGAGAACTAAATTATACAACTGAAGAGGGAGATTCCTGTATTAAAATAGTTTATCTTCTAAACTAAGTGCATGCTAGTTTTGAAGGAGGGTCATTTTTACAAATAAGTGGAAACAGTCAAAACATTAAATTTATTAATTTTTTGAATAGTTTGCATATTTTGAGATAACTCTTTGGCTGTACTAAGCTAAAGATTTATTAACCATCTCAGAAAACTATTTGATAGTTTGATTTTCTCTGATTATGTTGGGTACTTTTGGAGTTATTTAACATTAACCTGTAATCTTTTTTGAAAAATGATTCATTGTGATGTTTATAATGATACTGAACAAATTGTTATATCCCACAGTTTTTTTCCAAGTTGGGGTTTTTTTTTGCTTCCTTAGTGGCTGTTAGTAAAATTAAACTGCTATGTTAAGAATTATAGACAATAATATTACTATTTTTACAGAGCTGTATAAATTTGTCTTTTACGTAGTTTTCCCAACATCTTTATAGTGATTGTTAGATATTTTTATACGGCTGACAGTGTTTATGGCTGAGTGGGTTAGAGGAAGTTTAAGACTAGTTACTGATTATGGGGAAGGTTTAAGTACTTTTTTCCAGAAAGATTTTAGTAATCCACTGAGGTTGCTTCTTACACAGTTTGCTAGACTTCTCTAATCCTTTGTTATTTCACATACTTTGTGTAAATATGTCCCCCATTTGGGCGATTCAATTGTCATTACTTTTGATGGCAGATATCAACTTATTTTCAATTGGGATATGGGCTCTCTCATATTATGCTTTCCCAATTAGGTGATAGAAACGTAAACAAGAAAACTTAAAATAATCAAATGTTATATTTATAAAGAAAATTATTTTTAGCTCTCTTTTATTACTTTATAAAATTAACAAACTCTAGAGATTAAAATTAATAGTAAAGTTTTTTCCTAAGTCCTCAATTTTGACTTTTTAAATATTTTGTCCATGAAACACATCTTATAGCTATTGTATATACTGTCAGGATTTTATAATATAGATTCAGATATGTCTAAAACTGTTATTAATTTGTATAACAATATAACACTTCCATTAAAATTCTGGGAACTTTGACCAGGGGAAGAAAAGTCAAAACTTTGTTTCTAATTAGTCTAATTTCTATAGTTTCTTGAATTTTGCAACAAATTTCCACAGACTAACATTAGTTTTTAAATACCATTCATGTTGATTTTTTTAAAGCCTACATGCAATCAGAACAAATTAAAGCACCTTTATTTGGCAATAACCTTTTAAATAATCGTATTCAAATAAAAGCAGCAAATGGATATCAGAGGACAAATTTTAAAAGCTAAAGTTGCATTAAGAAAAACACACAACTGATAAATGTCAAGTGGTAATAATCCTGCAACCAAAGTGGTCATAATAATGTTAAATCAGAAAAGCAAAACCAACTTTTACAAGGATTAATTCGGCTGAATTTCCAGCATCTTAAATAATATATTCTTTGCTTCTGTTGAATTCTTTTGTTGCTTACTTTTGCTTTTGAAAACTAAATTACACTAAATTGAAAAAAATCCACAAAAAAGAAAGATGCTAAAAGAAAATACATTCATAAGTTATTATTCTAATCTTCAGCCTTACATTGTTCAAACTATAATGAATTTTTCAGTACATTGTAATCAATGGCTACTTAAAATCAAGAAATAAGGTGATATTTAAAGATTGCCTGTTTGTACAAGTAGCCAATGGGGTTATTCACTCCTCTTCTATATACTGAACACCTACTACAATGTGCCTAGTTTTGTTTGACCACTTAGGTGTGACTCAAAGGATATACTAACAATGATAATATGAATTTGCTGTTAATTTTTTAAAGATTCACTTTAGCTTGAGGTCATAACTCTTTGCAACTAAGATAATTAAAAATTTATACATTTATATATTCTTTTTAGAGAGGAGTCACAGAAGGGAGAATGACATGTCGATGTTCAAAATCTATCTTTTCAGTAGTTAATGAACAGTAAGAGGTTTCCAAAATTCAAATTTAGATGCTAAACTTCAGTTATTTTCATCTCCCCCAACAAACAATTAACTTATTTGATGGTTTTAATATTTTTAACATGACTTATGTTTTACCAGGTGATGTTATTGTAGACATCAATGGCAACTGTGTCCTTGGTCACACCCATGCAGATGTTGTCCAGATGTTTCAACTGGTACCCGTTAATCAGTATGTAAACCTCACTTTATGTCGTGGTTATCCACTTCCTGATGACAATGAAGATCCTGTTGTGGACATTGTTGCTGCTACTCCTGTCATCAATGGACAGTCATTAACTAAGGGAGAGACTTGCATGAATACTCAGGATTTTAAGTCAGGAGCAATGGTTCTGGACCAGAATGGAAAATCGGGGCACACCTTGATCAGTGATCGTCTCAATGGACCATCAGATCTGAGTGAGCAGAGAGCGTCTATGGCATCGTCAGGCAGCTCCCAACCAGAACTAGTGACTATCCCTCTGATCAAGGGCCCTAAAGGCTTTGGGTTTGCCATTGCTGACAGCCCAACTGGACAGAAGGTGAAAATGATATTGGATAGTCAGTGGTGTCAAGGCCTACAGAAAGGGGATATAATTAAGGAAATTTACCATCAAAATGTGCAGAATTTAACACATCTCCAAGTGGTAGAGGTGCTAAAGCAGTTTCCAGTAGGTGCAGATGTACCATTGCTTATCTTAAGAGGAGGTGAGTAAAAGCGCAACAAGGAAAAATCTTCATTGTTCATGCATTTGTATCTATGAATTGTCCTTCCTTACAGGTCAGAATATCTCTTTTCCCAGCAGACTTAACTGGTAATTAGTATGCATTTTCCTTATGTTCTGTCTGACTGCTTCCATAAGCAGTATCTTTTGTAGCAGTTTGTTTAGTTATTTGCGGTTTCATTTGTGTCCATTGTGGATTTCTTTCCCTCTATATTCTTTTTAAAATCTGATTTATGACTTTAATGATTAGAGAGAGTCACAGCATTGTGCTACTTCCAATGAAATATATCCTCTTAATTCCATTTTCTCTGTTGATGGCAATAATAGAAATGGACTCTTTCAAGCAGTGGTACTTCATCGGGACCTCTGTAATGTACCAAGGATGTTTTGAAAGAGCTAGCATCTCTGTGAATAAGCAAAATGTCGGATGGTGTGTTAATCTGTTCTGTAAAAGCAATCATGATAGCTTGTGCTCATAGAGCTCTTACCTTAAGCTTTAGTATCTGTCCGTAAATGTTAATTAAACCCCACAGTGCTCATGTGAGATAAATATAATTTTATTTTCCAAGGTCATCAACTGACTTGAACTGCTCCCAGACATAAATGCAGTTCCAAGGACTAATCACAAAGTCGCGCTTTAATGGGCTTTCTTAAATCCATACCTATGAATGACTAGTATTTTAAAGAATAAAATTTAGCCCTTCACATATATCTCACTGGCTTTTAGTTTTCATTTTTGAGACAAATGAGCAGTTTAACTTCATTGGGGCTTTTTTTTTATTATTCTCATTTCTTTGAACTATTTTTGTTTCTCCTCTGTGTGGTATGGTAGAATGTGCTCATATCTCTTCGTGAGGGCTGGAGAATTATCCAGAGTTCCAACAAATATGAGAGTCCAGGGTTTGGTGTCAAACAGGTTGGATGTCAATTTCCTGCCTAGTTGCTGGTTGGTTCCGCAGTACAGGAAAGTAATGTTAATCTATTTGAGTCTTTGTTTACTTTATCTATAAAATGGCAGTAACATTTATGCCTTAGGATTGTCATAAAAAATGAAATATGTGTATAATGCCTGGCACGTAGAACATATTGGACATGATTTACTAGCCTACTAAAAGTCAAAGCTAGTTTTGTCATAAACATTAGCAGTATTTGTGATCTGGGAATGCTTCCTCTGTTTTTAAAATGTGGCTCATTTTTTTTAAGGTCCTCCTTCACCAACTAAAACTGCCAAAATGGTGAGTATACTGTGGTCCTCAAATGCTTCTTCTGAACACACGGAGAGAGACGCTGCGTTCCCCTCCCTGAGGGCAGCTCATGGGGGTGGCGTTTACAGACAGGCAGGAGCCAAGAGGCAGACTGCCCTGGGCTTGTATCAGAAACTCAGAGGGAAGCATGTGAGTTAGAAAAGCTGCCCATAGAGGAGGTGTGCTCTGCTGGTTAAGTATTTCTGCTGGAAGAATATTAGAGGCCTGTACTACCAATAGTCCTGTCTTGTAAATAGTAAAATGTGGACACACTGAGGTGCCTACGGATGGGTCCTATTACTTTCTTTGTGTTTCAGAGGAACAAGGGTAAGGAGTAGCTAAATGTTCGAGCAGATGTACTAAGGGAAGATGTAGTAGTTTCACATAAATTCACGGGGACTATAATTTACCCACATTTAGATAACCTTCTGACATTTAGCCCTAAACAGGACTTTCTAGAGCAGTTGTGGCCTCTGTGCTCAATTTGCTTGTTATCAGAGTGAGAGGCTGTCAGACTTGGAACAGTTTTCTCTGGCATTCTTCTGAACAACTGACTAGCCTATTTAAAGACCTGTGTAGAGAATAAGACCTAAACAAAGGACGCACCAAATAATGGTATGAAAGAAACAGTGCTAGGTACATGTGTAGCTACTTAAATATCCACAATTATATGGACATGGATATAAAGACAATCGTGTATAAAATCCTAATTTGCTCTGTTTTGCTTGATTTGGAGTGTGTCATCTTATAGTTGAAAGATGGTCTTCCATAACCATAAACCCTGGGCTGCTAAACAAAAGACCATCAGATACAAAATGGATTAGTTCTCCATAGCCCACCAAATAGGATCCTCAGCAAATTGGCCGTTTTATGGATCAGGCAGAAAGAAACGCTCAGCACTTTTATAGAAAAGTGGACCAGTTAGGTCCAATGTGAACAGTGAACAGAATTTTTTTTTGCCTACTCAGTTAAAATTGCACTGTATTTTTCTCCATTTCTCTGGTCCCTCTAGTACTCATTTTTTTTTTTTTTTTTTTTTGTGGTACGCGGGCCTCTCACTGTTGTGGCCTCTCCCGTTGCGGAGCACAGGCTCCAGACGCGCAGGCTCAGCGGCCATGGCTCACGGGCCCAGCTGCTCCGTGGCATGTGGGATCTTCCCGGATCGGGGCACGAACCTGTATCCCCCGCATCGGCAGGCGGACTCTCAACCACTGCGCCACCAGGGAAGCCCTCTAGTACTCATTTTTAACTTCTGTGCTACCGTATCTATTTTGTAACGAATGCCAGTGCAGTCATGGGGACCCTAATATTTTATAATTGATGAAAGTCTCAGACGACCTCCCACTGCTTCTGACAGGCTCCTAGGACATGTGGGAGAAAGAGGAAAAGGCTGCTCTTATCTCCCGGCCATCTGACGGGGTCTGGGTCAGTGAAGGGTCCCTTCTGGCACAACGCTTTATAGCGACTATCCCCTCACTCCTACCTGACAAGCTGCTGCTCCGGCATCCTAGTCACATTAATTATCTTATCATAAATGTCTATAATCCCCCTCTTCTAACCGTAATTCAGGATAACAAGCTGTTCTCAGAACCATAGTATTTATTTTCTTAGGCTATTTATTGGATTTCATTTTTTAATTTTATTAAAGAAGTCATTTTACTGAGCTATTCTTTTGGGAAAGTTCTATCTGAATAGGAACATTTGAAAATATCCCTTGTCTGATTCTCAGGCATGGTGCATTTTTTCGTGATATATTTGGATTGGCCATGAAGGTTTTTACACTGTTATCTTTATAACCTAAATTAGTTAACACTTCCTATTTCATTTTCTTAGAAAGAACATTACCTTAAACATCTTCACTGAAAATTAAACTCAGTGAGTGGGGAGGATGGGGTTTATCAAGAATTACATGGACATATTCTCTTAGAGTCTCCCTCTTGCTTTACTTGGAAGTGCTGCCCTGTGTTGTATCCTTATTTGTCTTCTGAAAGTCAATTTGTGTCTTGGTGGTGGAGAAAAGGGCAAAATTGCTTAAACATAGGACTAATTGATTGATATCATTATCAACTTTTTCTAATTTAAGTGAAATATGTTTTAATCAAATACAGCTATGAAAGTGAATTCCTATAAGACTGCAAATATGCTGTGGCTTTGACCCTGCTGCTTACACAGCTGTAATCAGTTGACATACCCAGTTCAGACAACAGTTTTATGCACTGATCAACCATCTGGCTTTTCGAGATACTAAGTAAGGCCCTTTTCCATTTCAGAAAACAGATAAAAAGGAAAATTCAGGAAGTTTGGAGGCCATAAATGAGCCCATTCCCCAGCCTATGCCTTTTCCACCCAGCATTATCAGGTCAGGATCCCCGAAATTGGATCCTTCTGAGGTCTACCTGAAATCTAAGACTTTATATGAAGATAAACGTAAGTAGTTGTGGAATATTTCAGGAAAGCATGCAACAAAATTAATTTGAATTTTCTTAAAAACTCGACTTTTCCATCTTTCAAAACCATGTTGAAGTTATTCCTTCATTCCCATTTTAATATGACTTTGGGCTTCTTCCATTTATATTCAACATTCATTCATTTATTTTCTTCAAAACCATGTATTATTAAGGGGCTTCTGTCTACCCAACATCGTAGTAGGTAATGGGAATACAGAGGTAATAGGTTATATAGGCCCTGCACCCCAAAAGATGATTAAGCCTAAATGGAAAAGACAAAGAGGTAATCAAATACATATACAAATAAGTGCAGATAAGCCCCTAACAGGTTCAGTAATAGAAGGATGGACTGGATGAATTGGGATCCAAAGTAGAAAATGGTCAATTTTACGGCTGTGGGTAGTAGGAAGTGTCAGATACTGCTTCATATAGGAAGTTAAGCTTTAACCAAGTCTTTAAAGACAACGAGGTAGGTGTTTATGAGACAGATAAAAGGGAAAGAAAGAAGGAATAGCATGTGCACATTGACCTTGTATGGGCTGGGTTCTGCACGGAATTCAGTTTAGCTGCGTGTGGTTGGCAAGGGAAACCAGAGGGGGAGGGAAGGAGCAGCTTGCGGAAGGCAGATTATGCTGTTCTGAGGAAGCTGGAGACAGTGGTATATGTGATAGAGAGCCACAGAATGGTTTTAACCATAGGATGAAATTGTCGGACTTGACTTTCAGAAATATTTTCCTGGCAGGGATACGAAGGATGATGAATCAGAGGGGTGTGTAATCTGAGGAGGAAACCAAAGGGTAGAGTAGATTCCTTCGAGGAGTCCAGCTGAGAGACGATGAGAAGAGAGTGTGCATAGGGTGGAAATTCATTTTCATACTAATTTACCTACTAATGATAGATCTTTTCCAAAGTAAAATCATAGATTTAAGTAGGTTTAATTTTTTTAATTTATTTATTTTTAGAAATAGATTTAGGTCTACCTTGGAAAAGATGTACGCAAGTGGAAACATTATATATAATTGCCTTCATACTTATTTAACCTGTTACAGATCTTTGTCTTGATAGTCCCAGGCCATATTTAGGAAGATGAAACATTGATTTGAAAGCATCAAGAATTAATGGACGTGTAATACTGAGAGCATGGAAGTGGGAGCAAATATTCCTAAGCAGTCTTGATTCAAAGTTTGGGTTAGAGCACAAAACAGAGATTTATGATTGAATTTTATTGTATTATTAATCCTTTTAAAATAAATCAAAGTGTGTATTATGTATGTATGTTTGTATTTATTATTTTCTGGTTTTCCTTAGCGCCAAACACCAAAGATTTGGATGTTTTTCTTCGGAAACAAGAATCAGGGTTTGGCTTTAGAGTGCTGGGAGGAGATGGACCTGACCAATCTGTAAGTTTAAATACTTTGGAATTTGGCTGTTCCTGTTAAAACTTTTAAGTAGCGATTTGGTAGAATACGGTGTTTTTGTTTTGTTTTCTTTTTTGTTTGGTTTTTTAAAAGATTTTGTTTTCTCTGACAATTTCATTAATATGAGGAAGAACTTCATTTCTATTGGTGTCATAATACCTCAGTTAACTCGGTGTAGCTGAGGTTAAAACTATAGGCAAAAGCTGAATATGTCAGCTGTAAATTAGAGTAATAAATGGTTATACTAGCAAAACATTTACATCTAGAATTTTATTTATACAGGATTCTCACTCAAACTTAGAGAACAAATATAGTGGGTTTATTTTTGTTTTGCCATTAGTTTGATAAAAGTAATGTGCTTCTTAGAATTTAAGAACATATTTAAAGTTCTTTTGTATAATATCAAGAAAGACTACGTTATTATCATGCTTAGAAGTTAGGTGAATAACAATATTCTTTTAAAATGACGGGCTTCTTTCTATTTCTGACTAGAACATTTGATTTATAGAGTATAAATGTGTTCTAATTCGTCATATCAGTTACGGTTAAAATAATCATCAGAGACAGTTTAAGGCAGGTTGCCCTACATAGGGCAAATATAAAATACCTTGATTGTTTCTTGTTTTTCTTTCTTTTCTTTTTAATTGAGCTATGATTGACATATAACATTATATTAGTTTCAGATGTACAACATATCTATTCGATGTTTGTATACACCACAAAATGATCATCACGATAAGTCTAGTTACCATCCGTCACCAAAGTTATAAATTTTTTTCCTGTGATAAGAACTTTTAAGATTTTTCCCTTGGCAACTTTCAAATATGCACTATGGTATTACTGACTGTAGTCCCCATGCTGTACATTACATCCCCATGACTCATTTATTTCATAAACGGAAGTTTGTGCCTACCTCCCCCCAACCCCCTTTCCACTGTCAACCACCATTCTGTTCTAGGAGTTTTGTTGTGTTTGTTTATTTATTTATTTTGTTCTTTGTATTTCACATATAAGTGAGAATACACAGCATTTGTCTTTCTCTGTCTGACTTATTTCACTTAGCATAATGCCCCCCAGGTCCATCCGTGTTGTCGCAGTTACCAAGATTTCATTCTTTTTAATGTAGTTTAATCTTCGCATCTGGTGATTTTCTCAATTTTCTTCTTGTAATTGATTTCTAGTTTTATACCATTGTGATTGGAAAAGATGCTTGATATAATTTCAATCATCTTAAATTTATTGAGACTTGTTTTGTGGCTTAACATGTGATCTGGCTGAGTAGTAGTTGTGTGTGTGTGTGTGTGTGTGTGTGTGTGTGTGTGTGTATAAAGAAGACATCATATGTATATTTCTTTTTTTTTCTAATTGCTATGGCTAGGACTTCCAATACTATGTTGAATAAAAGTGGCAAGAGTGGGCATCCTTGTCTTGTTCCTGATTTTAGAGCGAAAGCTTTCAACTTTCACCATTGAGTATGGTGTTAGCTGTGGTCTTGTCATATATGGCCTTTATTATGTTGGGGAGTATTCCCTCTACACACTTTGCTGAGAGTTGTTATAAATGGACACTGAATTTTGTCAAATGCTTTTTCTGTACCTGTTGAGATGATCATATGATTTTTATCCTTCATTTTGTTAATTTGGTATATCACATTGATTGATTTGTAGATGTTGAACCATTCTTGCATCCCTGGAATAAATTTCACTCGATCATGGTGTATAATCCTTTTAATGTACTTTTTAATTCGATTTGCTAATGTTTTATTGAGGATTTTTGCATCTGTGTTCATCAGTGATGTTGGCCTGTCATTTTCTTTTTTGGGGGTGTCCTTGTCTATTTTTGGTATCAGGGTAATGTTGGCCTCATAGAATGAGTTTGGAAGTGTTCCCTCCTGTTCAATTTTTGGAAGAGTTTGAGAAGGATAGGTATTAAATCTTCTTTAAATGTTTGGTAGAATTCACCAGTGAAGCCGTCAGGTCCTGGACTTTAGTTTGCTGGGAGGTTTTTAATTACGGATTCAATCTCCTTACTGGTAATTGGTCTGTTCAGATCTTCTACTTTTACATGATTTACTCTTGAAAAATTGCATGTTTCTAGGAATTTATCCATTTTTTCTAGGTTGTCCAGTTTTTTGGCATATAATTGTTTATAGTAGTTTCTTATGATTCTTTATATTTCTGGTGGCATCAAGGGTAACTTCTCTTTATTTCTGATTTTACTTTTGAGCCCTCTTTTTTTTCTGGGTGAATCTAGCTAAAGGTTTGTCAATTTTATTTATCTTTTCAAAGAGCCTGCTCTTAGTTTCACTTTTCTATTGTCTTTTTAGTCTCTATCTCATTTATGTCTACTCTGATCTTTGTTATTTCCTTCCTTCTACTAACTTTGGGCTTCTTTTGTTCTTTTTCTAGTTCCTTTAGGTGTAAAGCTAATTGTTTGAGATTTTTCTTGTTTTGAGGTAGGCCTGTATTGCTATGAACTTCCCTCTTAGAACTACTTTTGCTGCATCCCAGAGATTTTGGTAAGTTGTATATCCATTTTCTTTTGTCTCAAGGTATTTTTTTATTTCTCTCTTGATTTCTTCATTGATTCATTGGTTGTTCAGTAGCATGTAGTTTAATCTTCACATTTTGTGATTTTTCCCAATTTTCTTATAATTGATTTCTACTTTTATACCCTTGTGGTTGGAAAAGATGCTTGATATAATTTCAGTCTTCTTAAATTTGTTGAGACTTGTTTTGTGGCTTAACATGTGATCTGTCCTGAAGAGTGTTCCACTTGAGAAGAATGTGTAATATGCTACTTTTGGATAGAATGTTCTATATATATATCTGTTACGATTATCCGTTCTAATGTGTCATTTAAGGCCCACATTTCCAAGATTGATCTTATGTCTGCATGATCTAGTCATTGATGTAAGTGGAGTATTAAAATTCCTTATTATTACTGTATTACTGTCAGTTTCTCCCCTCAGATCTGTTAATATTTGCTTTATATATTTAGGTGCTCCTATGTTGGGTGCATAAATATTTACAAATATTATATCTTCTTGTTGGATTGACTCCTTTATCATTATGTAATGCCCTTTTTGTCTTTCAGTGCAGTCTTTGTTTTAAAGTCTATTTTGTCTGATGTAGGTATAGTTACCTCAGCTTTCTTTTGGTTTCTTTTTGCACAGAACATCTTTATCCATCCCTCTGCTTTCAGTCTTTGTGTCTCCTTACATCTGAAGTGAGTGTCTTATAGGCAGCATATAGATGGATCTTGTTTGTTTATACATTCAGCCACTCTAAGTATTTTGATTGGAGAATTTAGTCATTTACACTTAAAGTAATTATTGAGAGGTATGTACATGTCATTTTGTTAATTGTTTTCTGGCTGTTTTGTAGTTCCTCTCTGTTCCTTTCTTCTTCTCTTGCTTTCTATGTTATGCTCATATTCTATTTTTGTTACCTTTTGTGTGTCTATTATAGGTTTTTGTTTGTGGTTACCATGAGGCTCACATATAACAGCTTATATATATATATCAGTCTATTTTAAGTTGATAGCAAGTTAAGCTTGAATGCATTCTAAAACTCCCCCCCATCACATTTTACGTTTTTGATGTCACATTTCACATCTTTTTATTTTGTGTATACCGTTACTGATTATTCTATAGTTATTTTTACTACTTTTGTCTTTTAACCTACATACTAGCTTTGTAAGTGATTATATTTACCTTACCCATGAGATTTATACTTTCATATGTTTCCTTGTTGCTAATTAATGCCCTTTCTTTTCAGCTAAAGTAGTCCCTTTCACATTTCTCATAAGGTCAGTTTAAGTGATGAAGAACTCCTTTGACGGTTTCTTGTCTGGAAAACTCCATCTGTCCTTCAATTCTGAATGATAATTTTGCTGAGTAGAGTATTCTTGGTTGGAAGTTTTTTCCTTTCAGCACTTTGAATATATCATGCCACTCACTTCTGGCCTGCATAGTTTCTGCTGAAAAATCTGCTCATAGTCTTTTGGGGGTTCCTTTGTATGTAACAAGTTGTTTTCCTCTTGCTGCTTTTAAGATTCACTCTTTAACTTTTGACATTTTAATTATAATGTATCTCTGTGTGGATCTTTTTGGGTTTGTCTTTTTGGGAACTCTCTGGGCTTTCTGGATCTGGATGTCTGTCTCTTTCCCCAGGTTAGGGAAGTTTTCACAGTCATTATTTCTTCAGGTAAGTTTTCTGCTCCTTTCTCTCTCTCTTCTCCTTCTGGCACCCCTATAATGCAAATGTTTTTCTGATTGAAGTCATTCCATAGGTACCTTGGGCTATCCTCACTTTTATTCATCTTTTTTTTTTTCTTTTTGCTGCTCTTGTTGGGTGAGTTCCACGGCCCTGTCTTCTAGATCACTGATTCTTTCTTCTGTTTTATCCAGTCTGCTGTTGAATCCCCCTAGTGTAATTTTTGGTTCAGTTATTGTATTCTTCAGCTCCATGACTTCTGTGTAGTACTTTCTTATATTTTCTGTCTCTTTATTGAAGTTCTCACTGTGTTTATGCATTCTTCTCCCACATTCAGTAAGCATCTTTATGACCATTACTTTGAACTCTTTATCAGGTAAATTACTTATCTCCATTTCATTAAGGCTTTTGTCCTTAGGTTTTATTTTGTTCTTTCATTTGGAACATATTTCTCTGTTTCCTCATTTTGCTTAACTCTCTATTTTTGTTTCTATATATTAGGTGAAGCAGCTACCTCTCCCAGTCTTGAAGGAGTGACCTTGTTTAGGAGATGAGCTTATCTTTCAACTTTGTCCTAGCTCTTGGTTGTCTCTCCAACCTTTGTGATTGTCTAAGCAGCCTGATTTATTCTCAGTAAGTCCCAGTCACTGAGGGTGTGCCAAGACCTCTCAGTGTTCCAAAGGGAGGGACCTCAGTCAGCATCTAGCTTCAGGCTGATTGGAAGCCATACCCTCAGGCAGCAGCTTTTAAAGTATGTCAACATACACAGTCCTGTGGGACTGCAGTTGTAAACTCTGCTGGCCTCCAGACCAGGAGATCTGAAGGTATCACCTGGGTGACAGTTGCAAAAATCAGGACTTCAAACAAGTTTATAAGCTCGTTTCTGGGAGGTACCAGAGAGCCATAGTGAAGCCAGGGAAGAGTGCAAAGATGGCATCTCCAGCCTCTGTTCCCTGAAAGCACCTCTGTAGCCTCTAGATGTGTGGCAAAGCTGAACCCTGCCCCTCAAGCTAGAACAAGTAAATAGGCCTTTTTCACAGAAAGACTGGGGTTGGGGGGCAGTGTTTCAGTCTGCAGTCTGTGTAGTGCCATGGGGGTGGGAGCTTGTCAAGAACTGTCTCTCTTATTGTTACAGTCTCATGGGACTCAAGAATGCAGGCTGCCCTGGCCACCAGTGCCAGGCAATCAAGGAATGACCCCTGTATAGACTACATGTGCCCACCAGCTTTAGCTAAGCAGCCAGACAGTTCAAGGCCAGGGCATACCCAATAGCACTAGCGGGGCAGTAGGAGAGTGTAGGGCCAGGGTGCATCCACTGGCACAGCAGAGTAGAGGGAGAGCACAAAAATTGGCGCCTGCTAGCACCTCTATCCCTGGAGAGAGTCCCAGTAGAGCTCCAGCCCTTCGGCAGATGCTTTAAGAGTAGCAAATGAATCTCCTTCACATACAGTCTAGGCAGTTTTCAAACTGCTGCTTTTGCGCTGGTCCCCGGGGTGAGTGAGTCTGTGTGTAAACCCTTTAAGAAAAGTATCTCAGTTCCCTATAGCCCTTTGGGTCCCCTGGATGTGAGGCCCTTTGGTTTTCCAAGCCAGACATTTTGGAGGTCCATCTCTCCATTGCAGATCCAAAGGTTAAGTTGTATGATGTGAGGCACGAACCCCTCACTCCTTAGGGAGAAGCTCCAGATTTGTGAGATGCCTCTGATTATAGGTCACTGTGCTGGGGGGTAGGGTTTGGCAGACCATGTCTTTGCCTTTCCTACCCATCTCAGTGTGGCCCTTTTACCATTTCTTGTGAAGGAATTGTTCAGCTAATTTTCAAATCTTTTTCAGAGGGAATTGTTCCATATGTAGCTGTAGATTCCATGTGTCCATGGGAGGAGGTGAGTTCAGGATCTTCTTACAACAGCATGTCGGACTGTACCTCCTCCAGACTAGTTATATTTCTCTTGATTGTTTCTGATGGTAGATGTAGTTTCGTAGATATAGTTTGTCACTTCCTATTTTGTTGATACTCATAGTGTTTGTTCACTTAGGCGTTTTAAGAATTTTTCTCAAACGGCTTGGGAGAAACCTTTCTCTTCTCTTCTCTCCTTTTTAATTGAAGTATAGTTGATGTGCAATGTTATTATAAGTTACAGGTGTACAATATAGTGATTCACAATTTTTAAAGGTTATACTCCATTTATAATTATTATAAGATATTGACTATATTCCCTGTTTTGTACAATATATCCTCATATCTTATTTCACATATAATAGTTTGTACCTCTTAATCCCTTATGCCCATATTGCCCCTCCCCACTTCCCTCTCCCCACCGGTAACCACTAGTTTGTTTTCTATATCTATGAGTCTGCTTCATTTTTGTTATATTCACCAGTATTTTGTATTTTTCTACATATAAGTGATACATTCCATGTATAAGTGATATCATACAGTATTTGTCTGACTTATTTCACTTAGCATAATGCCCTTCAAGTCCATTCATGTTGTTTCAAATGGCAAAATTTCATTCTTTTTTATGGCCTAGTAGTATTCCATTGCACATATATGTATGTATATATAGGTGTGTATATAGATATAGATCACATCTTCTTTATCCATTCATCTGTTGATGGACACTTAGGTTGCTTCCATATCTTGGCAATTGTAAATAATGCTGTTATGAACGTTGGGGTACATGTATCTTTTCGAGTTAGTGTTTTCATTTCTTTTAGATATATACCCAGGAGCGGAATTGCTGGGTCATATGGTAGTGCTATTTTTGTTTTTTGAGAAACCTCCATACTGTTTTTGACAGTAGCTGCACCAATTTATATTCCCACTAACATTGTAAAAGTTTTCCCTTTCCTCCATATCCTTGCCAACATTTGTTATTTGCAGACTTTTTGATGATAACCATTTTGACAGGGGTGAGTTGATACCTCATTGTGGTTTTGACTTGCCTGATGATTAGCAATGTTGAGCATCTTTTCATGTGCCTGTGGGCCATCTGTATTTCCTCTTTGGAAAAATGTCTGTTCAGGTCTTCTGCCCATTTTTTAATTGGGTTGTGTTTTTTGGGATATTAAGCTGTATGAGCTGTATATATATTTTGGATATTAATCCCTCATTGGTCTCATCATTTGCAAATATTATTTCCCAGTTTGTCTTTTTGTTTTATTTATGGTTTCCTTTGCTGTACAAAAGCTTTAAGTTTAATTACATTCGATTTATTTTTGTCTTTATTTCCATTACTCTAGAAAATGGATCCAAAAAAATATTGCTGCGATTCATGTCAAAGAATGTTTTGCCTATGTTTTCCTCTAGCAGTTTTAGAGTATCCCATCTTACACTTGGATCTTTAATCCATTTTGAGTTTATTTTTGTATATGGTATTAGAGAGTGTTCTAATTTCATTCTTTTGCATGTAGCTGTCCAGTTTTCCCGGCACCACTTATTGAAGAGACTGTCTTTTCTCCATTGTATATTCTTGCCTCCTTTGTCATAGATTAATTGGCCATAAGTGTGTGGGTTTATCTCTGGGCTGTCCTGTTCCATTGATCTATGTGTCTGTTTTTGTGCCAGTACCATACTGTTTTGATTAGTGTAGCTTTGTAGTATAGTCTGAAGTCAGGGAAGTCAGGGATTCCTCCAGCTCTGTTCTTCTTTCTCAAGATTGTTTTGGCTATTTGGGATCTTTTGTGTTTCCATACAAATTAAAAAAAAAAATTTTGTTCTTGTTCTGTGAAAAATTCCCTTGGTATTTTGATAGGGATTGCATTGAATCTGTACATTGCTTTGGGAAGTATGGTCATTTTAACAATATTAATTCTTCTAGCCCAATAACACAGTATATCTTTCAGTCTGTTTGTGTCATCTCCAATTTCTTTCATCAGTGACTTATAGTCTTCCAAGTACAGGTCTTTTACCTCCTTAGTAGGTTTATTCCTAGGTATTTTGTTCTTTTTGATGCAATGGTAAATAGGATTGTTTCCTTAATTTCCCTTTCCAACAGTTCATTATTAGTGTATAGAAATGCAACAGATTTCTGTATATTAATTTTGTATCCTGCAGCCTTACCGAATTCATTGATGAACTCTAGTAGTTTTGTTTTATGGTGGCAGGAATTTCTACATATATGTAGGATTTTCTACGTATACTATCATGTCATCTGCAAACAGTGACAGTTTTACTTCTTCCTTTCCAATTTGGATTCCTTTTTCTTGTCTGATTGCTGTAGCTAGGACTTCCAATACTCTGTAGAATAAAAGTGACAAGACTGAGCATCCTTATCTTGCTCCTGATCTTAGAGGAAATGCTTTCACTTTATCTTCTCTTAAATGTAGGGTTCTAGCAGCTCTGAAACTAGCCCAAACATTTAGGATTACCGAATTGTAGGATTCTAATTGCTGGCAAACAGAATGAATTAGATGTGTTCACCTAGATGCAAGTGAATCTTAGGTCACTCTGTTCCCTTAAAATATTTACTGCTTTATAATTTAGAAACAAGACATATTTCTCTTTTGCATATATGAAACTTGTCCTAATAGCCTTATGTAATGGGAGTATTGTAAGGATTATTCCAGTTGCTATGAACAGTGTACAAAATAAATCTTTCCTGATGACATTCAGTGGACTTTACTAGTAGCTACTCCACAAAATTGCGTTTTCTGAGTTTAATGTTTTTGTTTTATTATAGTAACGGAAGCAATAGTAGTATTTTTTAAGTTATTGAAATACTTGGTATTTTCTGTCTTCCTTGTCCCTAACCCAGCAAATCCAGAAGAGGTTATGTGGTGTGGTCGTTTGAAGTGCCGTTTTGGAGAATGGTCAATTTCTAAGATTTCACCTTTCTAAAATATGACAGTTTTCATGTTGAACTGCAAAAATCTGTTGGTTTGCACAGTTCTGAGTCAGGAAGTACTTAACTTGGTAGTTAAGGATCTTGGTACATCTTAGTAGACTGTATAGACCAACCTACACCTTATGTCTTATCAGATATACATTGGGGCCATCATTCCTCTGGGTGCAGCTGAGAAAGATGGTCGTCTCCGTGCAGCTGATGAGCTGATGTGCATTGATGGGATTCCTGTTAAAGGGAAATCACACAAACAAGTGCTAGACCTGATGACGGCTGCTGCTCGGAATGGCCATGTGTTATTAACTGTCAGAAGAAAGATCTTCTACAGTGGTATGTGAACCTGTTCCCATTCTGATAGGTTAAGAAAGAAACAAAGAGACTCAGTCCACATTTTGGGGGAGTTTTTTGGGTTTTTTTTTTTTTTTGCAGGTTATTTTATTATGTTTAATAGTGTATGAGATAACTCATTTGGTGTGATCCAAGGCCTCATTGTGGAAGGTCATGTAAGGTCAAAAGGATTCAGAAATAATACTACTACTATCAAAAAAGAGAAATAAATTTGGGGCCTCTATATTAAGATTATATTAATATATATAGATGAATTTGCCAATGTGGCATTGTAGATCAGAGTATCAGCTTTAATCTGTTTTCTGAAAAACAAAGTTATTTAGTCATACCAAGATATCCCATTAGCTGAATATCAAAAGATTTTGGATCCTGATGATCCTAAATATTCAAAGAGGACAGAATGTGTCTACTTGACAAGGTTTAGTATAATATAATTTAACATTTGAGTGCTTACCACGTCCCAGACATATTGATTTTTTGACTTACTCTTTAGAACACTATGATGTAAACACTATCATTATTCTAGTTACTCACAGAAAGGTTGAGAAACACATAGGTGGTAGGTAGTAGGACCAGGATTAAAACAGGTAGTTTAATTACAGAGCTTGGGGTCTAAACCATTACACTAGGGTATGAAAATCTCATGTATTTTCTCTTCAGTAGTTTTGTGAATATTAAGTAGAAATTTTTAAAAGTGAATTCTTGCCACTTAAAAATTTTTAAAAGACAACCCTGTGGCACCACAAGAGTGCAAGCCTCATGTAGTTTGGGAGTTTCATCCATTTAGTTATGTGCTGTGTCCCCAGTATTTAGAAAATGCCTGCCTGGCACAGAGTGGACATAAAAAAATTTGTCGACTTGATGAATAGTTGCATTGCTCTTAAAAATGAGGCACCGGGCTTCCCTGGTGGCGCAGTGGTTGAGAGTCCGCCTGCCGATGCAGGGGACACAGGTTCGTGCCCCGGTCTGGGAGGATCCCACATGCCGCGGAGCGGCTGGGCCCGTGAGCCATGGCCGCTGAGCCTGCGCGTCCGGAGCCTGTCCTCCGCAACGGGAGAGGCCACAACAGTGAGAGGCCCGCGTAACGCATTAAAAAAAAAAAAAAAAAAAAAATGAGGCACCGTGTTTTTGATTGCAACATCCAAAGTAAAGGCCCAGGGACTTCCCTCGTGGTCCAGTGGTTAAGACTCCCTGCTCCCAATGCAGGGGCCCGGGTTCGATCCCTGGTCAGAGAACTAGATCCTGCTTGCTGCAACTAAGAGCCTGCATTGCTGAAGCTAAAGATCCCTCATGCCACAACTAAAAGATCCCGCGTGCTGCAGCTAAGACCTGGCACAGCCAAATAAATAAATAAGTAAATAACAACAAAGTAAAGGCCCACCTCCCTTCCTAAATATCAGGTATTCCTTGATGCATACAGATTTTAATGCAGTGTTGCCTCCATTTGGTTGTGCTGAAGTCAGAACATAACTACATAGAGTAAAAAATGTGATGCTATACAACTAGAGGTTGGCTCCCTCCTGGAAAGCATCATGAAGTTTCATAGTAGTTTGATATTACTGGAAGCATTTTAGCTAATTCATTCTAACCATGCATTATATCAAAAAGAACCTTTCTTTTTATTAATGATTGGATGTTGGTGACACTTTGTCGAGGTGCAAAAACGTATTCTCAGAATCACATAGATTTTGACCCAAAGAGACCTTGTAAATGCATATTCATCGATAGCAGTGTGTTGTGGTTGTTGTTTATGATGTTTTGTATCAAACTATGGCACAAAACTTGCTCTTTTTTTGAAATCAGTTAGGACTAACTTGTGTCATTCTTTCTCACATTCTGATGTTATCTTGAATAGGAGAAAAAGGTGTAGGTTAACTGCCCATTTGTTAGGAATTCCGTATGACCTAATCTATGCCTAGGAGAGTTTGCCGTTCATGTGGACAGCTTGTTGTATGCCTGAGAACTGCTAATGGTTAACTCATCTGGTATCACCCATCAGGAACCTGCAGTTGTAAAACACATTGTAAAAGATAAATTCTGTGTAGATGGCAAACTGTTCTCAACCTGTAATGGGCAGCCTCTCTATCCTGATGCAGTGACCTCTCAGACGTCATGAGTGTCAGTCACTGCACTAAATTATATTTAAAGTTGATTTTAAAAGGAAGTTTACTATGTTGTTATTCATTATCAACTTTTTAAAAAATTACTGGTCCAGGTTAAAAACCTTGCTGGAATTAAAATAATTTCAAGAAGAATTTTTTTACTATCAAATTTCACAGAAGCTTTGAAAAACTTCCTTTAAAGAGAGGTAACGTTTTGCATTTTTCCAACTATGTACTTAAAGAGCATTTAAGAAGTCAGCTGGACTGCTGCCGCCTACATCTGCACTCAAATTAGGTCCAGAGCTCACGTGGGTGGAGGTGCTGCTTTTCTATTCTTTATGTTATTAGAAACTAAATTTTCTTGTGAAAGGCTTAGCACAAAAACACTTTAATTATCAAAAGTTATGATATTCCAGAAATATCAAAATTGATCATGTTTATTATAGAGAAACAACCTGAGGATGACAGCTCTCAAGCCTTCCTTTCAACACAGAATGGCTCTCCCCGCCTGAACCGAGCAGAGGTCCCAGCCAGGCCTGCTCCCCAGGAGGCCTATGATGTTGTCTTGCAACGAAAAGAAAATGAAGGATTTGGCTTTGTCATTCTCACTTCCAAAAGCAAGCCACCTCCAGGAGGTAAGGGCTCCTATGTCCTGTTATCCTTCCCTACAATTCCAGTTTTCTGAGTTGCCTTCTGGGGTTTATGAAACTAGTTAGGAATCATGTATGGATATAAATTGCCTCAGAGAGTTATCTTCTTTTAAATGCTGAATATTTTCTTTATTTTCAAAATTAGGTAATCTGGGGACTTCCCTGGTGGTCCAGTGGTTAAGATTTCACCTTCTAATGCAGGGGGTGTGGGTTCAATCCCTGGTCGGGGAGCTAAGATCCCACATGCCTCACAGCTAAAAAGTCAAAACATGAAACACAGAAAATTCAATGAAGACTTTAAAAATGGTCCACATCAAGAAAAAAATTAAAAAGTTAAAAAAAAAAAAAGGAAATTGACTGTGTTAGAAAAAAAAAATTAGGTAATCTGAATCAAACCTTCCAGGCTTCAGGTTTATCTATCTATCTCAGATTCCATAAAATAAGTCTTATTAGTAGCTTGGTTTGCATCAAGATTATATTGTGGCAGTATATCAGGGATGTGACCTAATTGCTTTAGTGAAAGGACAATGCTGAATTTTTAAAATTATGGGGGCATAGGGTTTTTTTTCAAATTAGGGGAAATTGTGTATGCAGAAATGAATTAAATGCTAGAAACAGTTGAGAAGAAGTAAAACAGATTACCAGAAAAATCTTGACCCAAATATGTCTTAAATAGTCCTTTCGTGTTATTTAATAATAATTGCCATATTCCAGCTATAAAGCGACCTTCTTGAATGATAAGAGGCATTCTTACTTTATATGCTTCATTGAAAGGTAAAAATTTTGTCAGAACCTTGAAAAATTAAATATCCTGAACCCAGCTTAACAGAATGTTGTCATCTGAGAAGGATGAGTATGTGTATTAATTCCCTCAACAAAGGAGGAATTACCTCTAGTATGTTCAGGGCTGTTATGATTCAGCAAATTAAATATTTGTCATGTCTTTATGTTTCTAAGAAATAATCATCTTTAAATATAATTGTAAAATCCAAATGAATATAAGATGAGAACCAGCAAATTAATATTTATGTATTATGCTTGTCTGGTAGCTTTATTTTTCCAAGTCAAGTGATAAAAATCTTTGACCACATGAAAATGCATTCTTGCCTTTGCCAGTGGATTTGATTATATCTTGGGTAGTGAGATCCTTTTAGACTAGATGGTCACTAAAACCTTAGTAAAAAAGAAAACACTTTCAGTAAAGTGTTGTGAGCCAAACCAATTTGCAAAAATCTTGCTAGAATTAATGCAGTTGTGTAGAGGAAGAAGATTCCGTGACATGGATGGGTTATTACTATAGTATCAGGTCACTGCTCACTGATACTAGTTTCCATTTTCCAAAAGCCGTTGCTATGGTAACGCTTGGAACTGGAACTGTCACTGATGCTTTGAGGATGGTCATGTGGCCTGTGTCAGAAAAATAAAAGGAAGCAGCATTTAGGTGGAGTTTATTTTGTATCATTGGTTATTTGTTTTTCAAAATACTGATTTCCATTTTAGATAATCATATTCTCATTCTAATACCATGCAATAATCCCAGGCATTCAGATTAACAAAAATAGTGAAAGATTACTCAGCATGATCGATGCTAACCACTTTTCATATTGAGGATACTCCTTTTCTAGCACCACAAAAATTAGGTGACAGCCTAGTGTTCACCATAAAACTGGGAGATATAGAGGAATTCAGTAAAATAAATTAGAGGAATTCAGTAAAATAAATTATGTTACTTAAATATGTTTAACATATTTTTATACTTGTTTAAAATTTATATTATTATACTTCAATACATTATATATTAAATATTTTATTTGTGTATATTTATTTGTTTATATTTAAATTTTTAAAATCTTTTTATATGTATTTGTTAAATTTCTTCTTACTATTTTGATGGTTTTACATACCACAGATGCTAGATCTCTGTATAAGACAGTGTCATCAAGTGCTGGGCTTTGTAATCAGACAAACTTGGATTCTAGACCTGCTTATGTCTTTTAATAGCTGTCTGATCTTGGGCACATTACTTAGCCTCCAAGAGCTCCAGTTTCCACTGTGAAATGAGGATGATGATAACACTTCCTGTCTCGTGTGTTTGTGAGGATTAAAGGAGATACCGCATGTGAAGCCCTTTGCCTGGACCTTCAATAAATGCTAGCTGCTGTTGCTTATTGTAGTTTCTGCTACCATTGTCATCATCATTATTTATAAAATTGTCACTGCCTCTTGACCTTTTTTTTTTAAAGAAACGTTAAAAAGTTTATCAATATTTGAGTAATGAGATGGGAAAGAAAGCCCAATTAAAATGTAGGACTGAGGCAGCAACTAATGGTGGCAGGAAATGAGTGTTGCTGCAAATTGCATAACAATGAAAGTTTGGTTTAGAAAAGAGTTAGCACAGGTGAAAAGGCCAGAAACCTGTCTGTCAGAATAGATCATTCTTTATGGATCTTGTCTTGGTATAGATTGGTATTCTGCACAGTGTAGATTGTTGGGGTTTTTTTCCCTTTTGCCGAAATGTATTTACTGCTGACATTTGTCACAAGACGAGTTCCCAGTAGCACCTCTAATACCAGTTATAAAATTCTAAGATTCTCTACTGTTGGCTTTTTCAAAGATCAGGGATGCAGGCCCAGCATCCTTCTTGCCCTGGACCCAGTTTGTGTCAGAGCCACATGAATGAAGCACTTAGAAAAGACCTCTATTGAAGATGAAAAGGACTTGGCTAGTTTTTGCATTGCCAGTACTTCAGAGGTTTCAGTGTTTCTGTTATTATATACTTTTCAGTTCTGGTTGCAAAGGATTTCTTTGGGAAGGGGACATTTCCAGTTACTGTCCTTTCTTTTCCTGAAAAGAAATGTTTTAAGAGCACTGAAGTGATCCCAGCAGCTGGACAAGCCAGTCTGTGAGACAGATTTAGGCCAAGATGATTGAAGACAGATAAATTGGCTTTATGGCAGATGCCTGTAGAGTTTGTATATACCAACAACAAGGCAGGACTTAGACGTTTCCTTAGCCATGCAGTTACTTAGAAAACTTCCCAGTCTATTCAGAGAATGTTCAGAAGTTGTCTTTCTACTGGTCTGCTATTTTTAGCTGTTTTGGTGGTGCTGCTATAAATGTCAAGAAAATAACGATCTGACTACTTTTATCTTCTCTCACCTCGACGATTAACCCTTTGTGAAGTTCTGTACCAAGATTTGCCAATTCCTTTTGACCACATTGCTCACAGGATGAGAAAGGAAACCCTGAGACATCAGAGATTCATGTTGTATGATGCTTTCCCAAGTCTGAACAAACCCCTTTCAGTGTTCCAGGGAGCTGAATGATTTTCTTCTCGGGGGATCTGGATTGAACACTGTGTACAAGTAAATCTCTTCTAAGAAGGAGAGTAACTAAGATATTGATTTAGAAGGTCACCACAGGGCCTCTGTGTGATTCTCCCTATGTTTCTGATGTGTCACCTGTTGTACTATCAGGGCAATCAACTCATGCTGCCTGGCACAGGACATGGCCCATGCTGCTCTGGAGCTTTTCTAATTAGTTTATAGGGAAAATGGCATAATAAGTGCTTGATATAATTCAGAGCTAAAAGGCACTTGCTTCCAACAGTGACTTACTCATTTTTAAGATAAAGTCTCTCAATGTATAATCCTAGAAGAGCCAAGGAATGGCATTCACTGTCCATGGGGATATAAATCATGGCCGAGAATAACTTCCAGTCCAAATGAAGGTCTATTAAAATGGCCCTAGGGCTTCCCTGGTGGCGCAGTGGTTGAGAGTCCGCCTGCCGATGCAGGGGACACGGGTTCGTGCCCCGGTCCGGGAAGATCCCACATGCCGCGGAGCGGCTGCGCCCGTGAGCCATGGCCGCTGAGCCTGCGCATCCGGAGCCTGTGCTCCGCAACGAGAGAGGCCACAGCAGTGAGAGGCCCGAGTACCGCAAAAAAAAAAAAAAAAAAAAAGGTCCTAACATACACCTAGATGTAATTCAGAAATACTAGTAAGGAGCCCATTTTACTATGGAAATTAAACATAATCACAGTGCCATTTTAAAATATTAAATTATCCTTATTCATAACATTAAGGCTACATATTCAGCAGGAGCTCAAGTACCTGAATACATTTACTGACCTAGGCAAAGAAATTCTTAGAGAACATAGAAGGAACATTGTTTCGCAATACGAATGCCCCTTATTAAATGGTGAAAGATATTTTGACAAGATTTCCTGAATGTCTGAGAACTCATTTTAAGGCTTAATAACAGTGAAGTGTCGTAATAGTTACTCTAAGAAAGCCTTTAGCATTATGCTAGAGATATAATAGAACTGCACAGAGTGTCTTTGCAAACGTCTTAGATTCAGCTTTGTGCATTCAGGGTATGATTTTATCCGTAAGCCAAATAATCTTAATGTTAAACATTAATGTTCTAATTCCACTCCGCTTTTCTGATTTTTAAAAAAATCTAAAGGCATTAAATAAAAGGAATTAATTTTGCCCTAGAAATAAGTATGATTCATTTTAACCATCAGTCATTTCACTGTAACTGGATTTCTGACCAATCTGAGTCCTAAACTTGATTTTGAACTGCATTTATTTACAAGATTCCTTGTGGGAGTAAATGCCCCTTCAGCAAAACCAAAGATGATCTCATTGTAGCCGTTTCTAAAATAGCCAAAAACATGATGCAGCCTAAACAGCCAACAGCAAACAAGAAACATGAGATATTCTCTTAAGTATCATTGAGGTCAGTAGCCTTTAAACTGGATCATTAGGATGACATTATAAAAATTGGAAAAAGGTTTCTGGTAAGTGGAAAAAGCAAAAAGGTTTATATGCTATGATTGCAACTGTGTAAAGAGTATCTATGCCTGTGGAGAAAGAGTGGAAGATAATATGAAAGTAGTTGCATTTGGATAGGATGATCACAGGTGGTGGTTTTTTGATATATCTTTAAAGAATTTTCTTTGATGTTGTTATGTTGAATTTTTGATGATGATGATGATAAATCCAACACTCCAAGATATGTTAAATAATTGAAAAACCTGGGGATTTTTTTCCCATAGTTATTCCTCATAAAATTGGCCGAGTCATAGAAGGAAGTCCAGCTGATCGCTGTGGGAAGCTGAAAGTTGGAGATCATATCTCTGCAGTGAATGGGCAGTCCATTGTTGAATTGTCCCATGATAACATTGTTCAGCTGATCAAAGATGCCGGTGTCACCGTCACACTAACAGTCATTGCTGAAGAAGGTAAGGAACCAGTAGACCTGCCTTTCGCAAACTGATCTGAGGGACACAGAGCCTGTAGAAGGCAGTGGCTTCCTCCAGCATTGCCAGAACCATTGCAGTGATAGAACCATTTATACGCTCGGGAGTCTCATTTTTTACCTTTTCCATTTAATGAATTTAAAAGACAGTTTATTATAAAGTTGTCAGTAGCTCAAGAAAAATAACACAGCTAGTGAGTGGTGGCCATTTATTTATGTGCTGGAGGAGCAAGCACGCAGAACAAACGACATTGGTAATACTTTTCAGATCTCATTTTCTTAAAATAATGTCTTAAGTCTCTGCTTGAGTGAGAGAAAATCCTCTAAAGAGTTCCAAGAAAGTCACTGTTGATATCAAGCCTTTCATGTCAGGCCCGTGCCATAGTGTGCCTTGCCTCGCAGGCAGGGCTTCGTTCTGGTAGCTGCTTTACAAATGGGGGAAGGGGAGTGCATCGGAATGGCCAGTAAATAGGGCATAAAACGTACTTAGTGTCTCACCTTGCTTTAAGGCTGCCTTTGATCATTAAGAATTTCTAATTAGGAACCATTTTTGAATAGCACCGGTTCATGGTCTTTGTTTATGAATTACAAGGTAACCGTTAAATAATGCTCATCTCATTTTTCCTGATCTTGTAAAATTTATGAGAAGCCAAAAGCAACAGAATTGCGAAGGGTCAGTCTTTCATGTTAAAATTCCTTGTACCGTAATGTGTGTTCATGTCCCCCGTGCCCCCCATGATCCTCTAATCTAGTCAGTTTTCAGGTCTTTTAAGTTTTGATTCTTCCTTTCTTTTCCCTTCCTCCTGTACCACTCGCATACCTTTGTATCTAAGGTACTACATAAATCTCCCCTCTGTCCAAGATTCTGTAGGGGGATTTCTTTGTGGACACGAGTTCGTCTGGCTGCTCTCGGAGGCCCCTTCTCATTCTAAGACACTGTGACATCCCTGCCTCTGCTCTTTTCCCTTCTCTAGCCTGTTCTGCACTCTGCCCAGACTCTGTCCCAGACGCTGCTGATTCTTCCTTCTAAAGTCCTCTTCAGTGCAAGCGCCAGTGCTTCCCCGCTCTCTGCACAGAAAGTGTTTTATGATTTTGTTCCCAGCCTGCCTTTTAAATTTACCTCCCAGTTCTTTCCAAATTCTCTGTCCAAATTCTCAGATCTTTCCAAAGATCTGTCTCTTTTTCCACATCCTTCTAGAACTGGTCCTCATTGGCCTCTGTGCACATGGGCTTCCTCCCGCAGTCCCATAGCACTCCTTACCTCTGCAATTCACTGAGCACTATTACATCACTAACTCCCTATTAAAGGGTCTGTTCTTTGAATACAAAGAAAATGTTACCAATTGACTAGGATACTTGCTAGGCACTCAGTAAATATTTTTTTGAATGAAGGAATGAGTAAATGGATGAATGAGCGAATGAGCAAAGTAAGAGTCAGGAGATTTTCAGTTCTATGCCAATACCTAGCAGAGGCAATGTAAGCCTAATAGAAGAAGTAAGCTTTTGACTGACAAGAGTTCACTGACACCTATTAGCTAGTTGTCTGACCTTAAACAAGCCACTTAACATTTCTAACCTTCAGTTTTTAATCTGTAGGGTGGGAATAATGATATCTATTTCAGGATCACTGTGAAAATTAAAGGTGAAAATGTACATAATCTGCATAAATACCCTAAGGTGCTCATCTAGTGATAGCTGTCATTATCTTACCACGTCTTTGCATGGCTGCCTCCCTCACTCACCGCCTAAGGAAATAATAATATTTAAGAAGCACTTACTATGTGGCAGCTATTGTCCTAAGTACTTTACATCTGCTAAATCATTTAATCCTCACACTAACCCTAGTTTGGCATTATTAATGTCCCATTCTATAGGCGAGGAAATGAGCCACCAAGCAGTTAGAGAACTTGCCCCTGGTCATAAAAGTAATGACAGAACAAGTATTTGAATACAGGCTCTAGGCTGTAGAATTTGTGCTCCTAACTGCTGTGCCTTCCCTAACTAATCACAGTGTCTAAAATAACCCTCCCCCTGCCTGACCCAGTCTTCCCTTACTCAGCTTTACTTTTTTTTTTTTAATTATTAATTAAAAAAATGTTTATTGAAGTATAGTTGATTTACAAAATTGTGTTAGTTTTACAGGTACAGCACGGTGATTGTTATGTGTGTGTGTGTGTATATATATATATATATATATATATATATATATTCTTTTTTAGATTCTTTTCCCTTATAGATTATTACAAAGTATTGAGTATAGTTCCCTGTGCTATACAATAGGTCCTTGTTGATTATCTATTTTACATATAGTAGTGTGTATATGTTAATCCCAACCTCCTAATTTATCCCTCCCCTATCCCCTTTCCCCTTTGGTAACTCTAAGTTTGTTTTCTATATCTGTGAGTCTCTTTCTGTTTTTCAGCTTTACTTTTCTTCATTGTACTTATCTCTACCTGAGGTTATTGAACTATGAGTTTATTTGTTTATTGTCATCTCCCCTACTAGAATGTAAAGTCATAAGATTCATGAAGTTAGAGAATTTGTCATGTTTGGTGCTAAATCCCAAGGGCCTAAAACATTGTTAACCACATAGTAAGTGCTCAATCAAATTTTTTGAATGAAGGCTTATTGTTACTTAATATGATTTTGGTACGATTTCTTTATCTCAGTTTCTTTACCATGATCTCTTTGGCCTACTTTTTAGCCTTAAATTTTGTTCCGTGACCCACAAAGAAAAGCAGGCCTCAGTGCCACAGGGTTGTGACATTTCAGGGTTGTTCTGAGAATGATGTATGTAGTACACTTATATCACCATGCTTGGCATGCAGTAGTGATAGAAGCTACTAGAAGTAGTGGAACTAGCAGTAATATACATCAGTGTTTCTCAAACCATATATAGAAGCATCAGTGGGTTTTTTTCCCAGTTCATCACAGACCAGCATTTTTGTAAAATTCAATAACAATTAAATGAAAAATGAAAATTACTCTGTCGAATCATTATAAAATTAAAAAAATTTTACTCTCAGTATCAGTATGCATCTTATTGCTGACTGACTAACGGACCACACTTTGAGTAGTCTTGAGACGGAGAAAGAAGTGGTCTTTCTACTGCTGAATGATATTAGTATAATTTTTTTTCAGAATTACCCTTTATTGTTGATGGTGTTTTCGAGAGGTTGTCCAAAATTACTCAGTTGTTTTTCTTCCGTTTAAAAATTAATTTTGGAATTCCCTGGCAGTTCAGTGGTTAGAACTCCGAGCTTTCACTGCCGAGAGCTGGGGTTCAATCCCGGCTCTGGGAAATGAGATCCCACAAGCTGCGTGGCACGGCAAAAAAATAAAATAAAATAACTTTGACATTCTGGCCCAAATACTTCTGGACTTGTCTTCTGGACAATCTTAAGATTTCTTATATAATGCCAATCAATGTTTACGAAAAGTGGAAGGGGTGGTGGGAAGCACCCTAGCAGATCCATGCTTTAAAGTGTTATTTCATATGTAGGTGCAACCTCTTAAAATACAATCACATTTGACATGTAAAATCACATTTCAATGATTACACCTTACTTTTACTATACTCTGAGTTTTATTAAACTGTGGGAACATTTAGAATCTCTTACTTTTCTCAGGTAAATTAGAAAGTGTCCCTTCTGTCCCATTCATGGAGTTCGTAAGACGTCCAAGCTTCTCTGAAGTCTGTCAATTGCACTAAAGAGTCAAATGAATACTTACAGCTCTACTGCTGTTTTCAGAAATCACACATTCAGAGCTGCATTACATCCCATGTGATACTGCTCCCCCCGCCTCTCCATAAGCCATTCACTGTAAATCAATAAAAGACAGTTACCTGGAAAAAGAAAACTTGTTTCCTTCACCTTCTTTGCCCCCTTTTGCTAGATATGGTTCAGTATCTGTTCTTATTTTGCCAAGTTCCCAAGTCAAGTGTCGTGTGTGGTATAAAACTCTCAAACACATTCAGGACTCGGGATTCCCCCTGCTGTGTGGCATTCCCACGACACTGCCACCTCTTCACCAGGGCAGCTCCTTCTCAAGTCTAGAGCATAAACTGACTCAGCCTGCTTGTTCTTGCTTATTGGAAAGAAATCTTTAAATTGTATGATTTTTTAAAATTGATTCCTAATGTTGTGTCAGGTCTTGTTCATTTCATTTTCAAGAGTGGACGCAAGTTCCCAAAGGCTACCAAGGGCTATGTTAGAATGGCTCTGGTAGTGTTGCCATCATTTTCGTTTTGTTTTGCTTTCCATTGATTTATCTGTTTATTCTCACTTGTCTCCGTTTTCCACTCTCATTTCTCTCACTACTCCCACTGGCAGTTATGCCAGTGTATTTTATGTGCCTCCTTTTATTTATGTCTTTTAAAATACATGATTGTGTGTGTGTCTGCCTTTATTTTTTGAGTTGTATAACTGGTATTGTGTTATAGATTTTATGCTGGTTTTTTTTCTCAGAACCATATGCTTTCTTTTTTTTTAATGTCACTTTATTGTTACAGAATCTAATCCAGGATCTTACATGGCACTTAGTTGTTGTATCTTCTTTTTTCTTTTTAATTGAGACATAACTCATGTGCTATAAATGTCATTGTTTTAAAGTATACAAACCAGTGGTTTTTAGTATATTCATAAGGTTGTGCAACCATCCCCACTAATTCCAGAACATTTTATCACCCCTATAAGAAACCACTACTCTACCTTCTTTCTCTATGGATTTGCTAGATATTTCATGTAAATAGAATTATATCTGACCTTTTATGTCTGGCTTCTTTCACTTAGCAAAATGTTTTCGTTTCATCTGTGTTGTAGCATGTCCTTTTTATGACTAATGAATAATATCCCATTATGTGTATATACATTTTGCTCATTTAGTCATTATTTGATAAGACACTTGGGTTGTTTCTGTTTTTTTTCTATTATGAATAATGCTGCTGTGAACATTGGCATACAGTTTTTATACAGATGTATGTTTTCATTTTTCTTGGGTGTATACCTAGGTGTGGAATTGTTGAGTCATATGATGTCATGTTTAACGTTTTGAGGAACTGTCGAACTGTTTTCCACAGCGGCTGCATTGTTATATATTCCCACCAGTAATGTATGAGGCTTCCAATTTCTCCACATCGTCACCATTTATTTTCCTTTGTGTGTGTGTGTGTGTATGTATGTGTGTGTCTTAAGCCATTCTAGTGAGTGTGAAATACAATAGTATCTCATCGTGCTTTTGATTTATATTTCCCTGGTGACTAATGATGTTGAGCGGCTTTTCGTGTGCTGTTGGTCACTTGCATATCTTCTTTGGAGAAATGTCTATTCAGATCCTTTACTCACTTTTAATTGGGTTGTCTTTTTTATTGTTGAATTATAAGGCTTCTTTATATTCTGATTTTAGATCCTTATCTGATATATGGTTTGCAAGTCTTTTCTCCCATTTTGCGGGTTGTCTTTTCACTGTTTTGATATTGTTTAATTGTTTAATGTTGCTGTTGTCTAATTTATCTATCTTTTCTTTGGTTGCTTGTGCTTTTGGTATCGTAGCATCAAGTGCCTTCAAGATTTATCTGAGTTGCTGGGTGAATACAATCGATTGCTTTTAACTACTTGACCATTTTCCATACTGTATATTTACTGTGTATTACCTGTCTCCTCCCCCCATAAACAGCCACACCATCTCCAGCTCCACATTATCACAAACTATCCTCTATACCTTCATATATGTACCTTATAAAACAGTGTGAGAATTTATTGGAGTGAAATTGCTTACTTTGACCAAGTACTATCAGATTGTCCTCTGTAATTGCTGCAGCCATCTACACTCCCACCAACAGAACACTGAGGATTCTTTATCTTCACATCCCCGCCAATACTCAGCATTATCCAGCTTTCAAGTTGGCTAGTGTACAGCAAGGAAAGTGTTACTTCATTGGTATATAATTTGCATTTCTCTGATTATGCATGAATTTGAGCATCTATTTGGATGCTTGTTTGGGGTTGTTTTTTTTCTTGTAAATTGCCTCTTCATATCCTTTACTCATTTTTCTTGTGGGATTGCTGTCTTTTTCTTGTTGATATTTAGAGATTCCTTGCAAATTATAGGCATTAGTCCAATTTAGTTTTAGAAAGCATAAATACGTTTTCCTGTCATCTGTATGTTAACTTTGACTATGGTGCCCTTTGTTATACAGAGAGTCTTAATTTAGATGTCACCAGATTAGTCAATTTTTATTCAGTACCTTATGGCTTGTGCTTTTGAAGTTTTATTTAAGATATCTTTCCCCACCCCATATCACAGAAATTTTCTCTTATATTATCATCTATTGGATTTCTAATTTTGCATTTAGATCTTGAATCCATCTGGAGCCTACCTTTATATATAGTTTTAGGAGGGATCCAGTTTTATTTTTTATCCTTACAGTGAGGCAGTTTTTCTAGTACCATCTATTAGATAGTACTTCTTTTCCTCATTGATTTGTGGAGCCATCTCTTCTGTATATTAACCTCCCCTTTAAACATGCATCTCCGTACCACAACGTTCATTGCAGTACTGTTTACAATAGCCAGGACATGGAAGCAACCTAAATGTCCATCAACAGATGAATGGATAAAGAAGATGTGGCACATATATACAATGGAATATTACTCAGCCATAAAAAGAAACAAAATTGAGTTATTTGTAGTGAGGTGGATGGACCTAGGGCCTGTCATACAGAGTGAAGTAAGTCAGAAAGAGAAAAACAAATACTGTATGCTAACACATATATATGGAATCTAAAAAAAAAAAAAAAGTTCTGAAGAATGTAGGGACAGGACAGGAATACAGACGTAGAGAATGGACTTGAGGACACGGGGAGGGGGAAGGGTAAGCTGGGATGAAGTGAGAGAGTGGCATTGACATATATACACTACCTAATGTAAAATAGCTAGCTAGTAGGAAGAAGCCACATAGCACAGGGAGATCAGCTCGGTGTTTTGTGACCACCTAGAGGGATGAGATAGGGAGGGTGGGAGGGAGACGCAAGAAGGAGGGGATATGGGGATATATGTATACATATAGCTGATTCACTTTGTTATACAGCAGAAACTAACACACCATTGTAAAGCAATTATACTCCAATAGAGATGTTAAAAAAAAGAGAAAAAAGAATCTCCAAGCTCTTTATTCTGTTCTGCTAGTTTATCTATTATTATCTATACATACCTATTGTATATATACATATAATTTTAATATATATAAATATAATTTTTGAGTGTGTGTATATATATATTCACACAAACACACACACATGTTTTTTTTAGTCTGTAACTTTGTGGTATATTCTAGTATCTGTGTGTTAAGGCACATCTTTCTCCAAGCCCCCACCAAATCAACTAGGTATTCATGAAATTTCTCCATGTAAAATTTTAGAGCCAATTATTAAGCCACTCTAAAAAATCCAGCTGCAATTTTTATTGGGATATATTGAACATATATTAACTTCTGGAAAATTTATACCTTTAAATATTAAGTCACCCCACCTAAGAGTATGGGCTATCTCTTCAATTATTCAGGTCATCTTTTCAATAGAATTTTAGAAAGTTCTTTCATGAGATTCTTATTTATTCTTGGTAAAGATGATTCCCAATATATTATAATGTTTGTTGCTAAAGTTTAACTGTGGGATTTTGTGTTTATCCTCTGATAATACACTTTCTCTTAAGTAGTTACATACAGAAACTCCAGCAAAAGTTTAATTCTCATTGAGGGAAAGATATACTTAACCCATTGCTTTACAAGAATCTTCAGATAAAATTCAGAGAGGCTGCTGCGGCAGCCTAGACAGATACCACTACTCTCCTTCCGCCACTGTTTATACCCTGGCCTGTGTTTTCAGAGTACTCTCAGTTACTTTCAGTTACAAGAAGTTCTTAAATAAATTATTTATCTATGTTTTTAGTCCCAAGAACTTTGAAGAGAAACAACTTAATCCAAGCGATAAAATAATGATGTATTTAGTGACCCTGAAGTCCCAGCTCTCTCAATAGAAATTGCTTCCTAAACATTCATATTCCTTGTTTTTCACATCAGTCTTTCTGTGTTTTCATTATATTTGAGATTCAGATTTTATCAGTTTCTACATGTTCTAACCTAAAAATGTCCTCTTACCTGGAACATTTTTGCTAAGTTAGGTAAATATTTCAGACTGTACACCTTAAGAGAAATATAGCCCCAAATAAGAAATATAGCCCCAATCATTTTGATGATTATGATAACCATAATGATCATTTTAATAGAAACATTAATATAGTGATTATGATATGCCAGGCACTGTTCTAAGCATGTTTATCTATACAGTAACCCCACGAGGTAGCTGAAACCCCATCAGTCTTGCTCCAGAGTTCATGGTCTTAATCATTAATCTATGCTCTCTCTTTGATATTTTAAAATATCCTATGTTTTAAAATTTGGGCGGGATAAAACATTAGAAAGTTTCAGCTTTTTTTTTTTTTTTTTTTTGGCTGTGTTCGGTCTTCGTTGCTGCGTGCAGGCTTTCTCTAGTTGCAGCGTGCGGGCTTCTCATTGCGGTGGCTTCTCATTGCGGAACACGGGCTCTAGGCATGCAGGCTTCAGTAGTTGTGGCACGTGGGCTCAGTAGCTGTGGCGCACAGTCTTAGTTGTTCCGTGGCATGTGGGATCTTCCCGGACCAGGGATCGAACCCGTGTCCCCTGCATTGGCAGGCGGATTCTTAACCACTGTGCCACCAGGGAAGTCCGAAAGTTTCAGCTTTAAAAATAAATATGAGTCTGACAACCTCCAGAGTGTCTTTTAACTGTCATCTCCCATGAATTGGCATCTAGTTCTAGATGCAAGCAGTTACTTTGCTTAGTTATGAAATCCGCCTTCAAGGAACAACAGGAGTTCCGGAGCTGTTGAGGATGATACGAGGCAAATGTTCCTTTTTTCACTTACATCTGTGCTCTTAGAAAATAGAATCAGTAAAATCTTTATAAACATTTGTCAGTACTCAGGATGATTTTATAAGTTTCTCTTCGATACTAGAGTCAGGTGAAATAACTACTGCTACATTAAAGATGCAGGTTAAAGATACGTGTGTAATTTCCAGACTGGCCTCTGTGCTCCAGCATTCCTAAGACCTGTCTTTGTCATCTAGAGTGGTTTACCAGTTAATGGGCAGTACACTCTGGAAACCCATAAATAGATTACAAGGTAGTTCCCAGAGCTCAGTCCTCTAGATAATAGTATGGAGTGTGTTCACATCTGATTTTCATGTTGTGTGGACGACCAAAACAAAGGTGAAAGAGGGAAAGCATGTGCAGTAAGAATGATTCCTGTTCTCTTCAAACATAAACATCGATCAGAAGCCACAGGGAAAAAGACGTTAGTTCCAGTTGCAGGCAGCTGATAGCAGTGCTGCTTGTGTAAAGTCACTACCGTCGGGAAAGTGACAACCACGTGTTACTGTCTCACTTTCACATTTTTATGTACAAATTCTTATTTCTCTTGTTTCGCCTTTGAACAGAGCATCTTGGTCCACCATCAGGAACAAACTCCGCCAGGCAAAGCCCAGCCCTGCAGCACAGGCCCGTGGGACAGTCACAGGCCAACCACATACCTGGGGACAGGTGGGGCTGCTCTTCTCAGGTTTTGGTTTTTAACTCTGCTCATCTCCCCACTTTTCATCACCCACCCACCCCCACTCACCTCCACACAGTTATGCAGAAGCCAGCCGGTTAGGTCAAGATGAGATGTCTACTCCCTCCGGTCCCTTTGTCCCTTCCTCCCCATCTTCCCAGCCCCAGCCCAGGATGCAGCGTAACAGGTGGGGATTAGAAAGAAGTGACAGTAGCACCTACTCTGCTGCTCTAGGTCCTCACGGTTTTGGTAGGGAAGCCCCAGACCCACATCGATTACCATCTTCTTAGACTACCCGAGCAGTATCTGTGCATATTTCTTTCCTCTTTCGTTGAAAATATAAGTCATGAAATAAAAACTAAATTTCCAGAAATTCAGCGTTTTCACAGGCATTGGTACTGCAAGAGAGCCATTTTTCACTGTAACAAGGTCAGCTTATCTGCCCTCCGGTTCAGTGACTCGAGTGCAGTTTTCCTTGATGTAAAGTGTGCTGAGACACCCTTGAAACAAAACAACAAAAACAAAACGAAAAAACAGCATGGGGGTGTTGACAGACTTGAAGCCATGCTGGAGTTAATAGCTAGTTTTTGCCTGGCATCTCTCTGCTTCTAGATACAGCCTGTCTTAATAGCAGTTTGTCAGAGGGAGAATGGCAAAATTCAGCTTTTAAAGGAAAAGAAATTGATCTGCTTTTACTTTTAGGCTGTGTTTCATATTCTCAGTTCAGAGAGTGACTTGATTTCTCTTTCCTGTAGAAGTGTCACAGAAGGTGAAATTGGAAAAGACGTCCTCACTTCCTACAGACACTCGTGGTCTGACCACAAGCACCTCGCACAGCCTGACACTGCAGTGATTTCAGTCATAGGCAGTCGGCACAATCAGGTAACAGAGATTCCCCCCAGATGCAGACTGTTCTTTTCAGTTGCTGAATCACTGACACTGATGAATTTTAACTGCAAATCAGTTCAGATAAATTTGTTCCCCAAACTGATCGTTCTTAAGGACCTACTCTGTGTTTGGCATTCTCTTAGTGTCCACGAGACAACGTAAAGAGTGAAAAAGAAGTTTATCCTCTATTGGAGAAATTTTAACCCTTAGTTGAGTACCCAGAAATAGCAGTGTTTTAGTTAATCAAAGAAAGATTTGGGGTGGGTTTTTTTTTTTCAGGAAAATTAGTCAAAATCTGCTTACAGGAAGCACGGTTCAAAATTCTGTTCTCTGTTCTGTTGCATATTGACCAACTAGTAGAGAAGACATGTAATCTTCAAATTAATTTAGGCTGCATTTATAGAAATTAAGTAGCCCTTCGACCAAAACGTACATTCCTTCCTTATGATATAGAAATGCATATTGATATCACATGATAGCACTTACATGTGGAATCCCCAAAAAATGATACAAATGAACTTATTTACAAAACAAAAATAGACCCACAGATATAGAAGACACTAAGGTTACGAAAGGGGATGGGGGATAAATTCGGAGTTTGAGATAACATATACACCCTACTAGATATAAAATAGGTAATCAACAGGGACCTACTGTAGAGCACAGAACTATACTCAATGTCTTGTAATAAACTATAATGGAAAAGAATCTGGAAAAGAATAGATACATATACATGTGTAATTGAATCACTTTGTTGTGCACTTGAAACTAACACAACATCGTAAATTAACTGTACTTCAGTTTTCTTTTAAAAGTGTGTATTGAGAGTATAAATCATTTCTTCTGGCCATAAAAGGAGTCTTTCTTCAAACTTTAAATAAAGCAGTCCATGTAAACTTGTTTTTCTTACACTTCTCTCTCTCTAGAGCCTTGGTTGTTACCCAGTGGAGCTGGAGCGAGGCCCCCGGGGCTTTGGATTTAGCCTCAGGGGTGGGAAGGAATACAACATGGGGCTGTTCATCCTGCGTCTGGCTGAGGATGGTCCTGCCATCAAAGACGGCAGAATCCACGTGAGTTGGCTTCTGTCTGCAACCTTTGGTTCTGGCTCCGGACTGGAAACTTCTGAAAATAGTTAATTAAAGGGAATGCAGAAACCTCCTGAATCTATGAAGCGAGATTTTGCATCACTAAAACCTGAAAGGCAGATGCTTGTCATGAGCTCGTTTCCTCTTTGCAGGGTGCTATACTGTACTGCAGTTAGGCTGCTTGCGCTGGCTTGACTTTGGTCAGTAAGAAAAAATCAGTTTTACTTACGAAGTCAACATTCAAGGGCAAATGGATTAATAAATAAAATATACTTTCATCTTATTAAAAGTCTTGGGAAAGCCAGGATGAAACAGAATCATCGACTTCTTCCAAGAAACAATAATCCCAGGATTTTTTTTTTCCTTCTTAGCTACTTCTAGAGGGAGCCAGAGGTCGAAAAGCATGACTCTCCCAACCTGTATTATCATTTGCAGGAATAGAAATCACATCGGCAATGTTCCTGCATAGGGGTTCTCAGCTCTGAAACACTATAGCTTTGTACATGGTGTTGAGGCCAGATGGTTTATGGATCTGCAAAAGATATTTTCCTTCCTTCTCTAGATGTTACTTAGAGGATTCTTATATTGAAGACATTTGCTGGGCTCAGTTTTTTTTTTAAATAGTTAATTTACTGGTATTCAATTATATGCTAAAAATTTTATATGCTAAAAATTATAAAATCCCTTACTATTCAAGAGAACTTTGGACTTCCTCCCTCTGCTACCAGTAGGCATCAGGGAAAGAGAAATTTTTCTTTTTCTTTTTCTCCTTTTTATTTTTCTCTTTTGCTTTTAACTAAGTAAACTAATTAGAAAGGCAAATGACCCTGGCACATTATTAGATGGTAAATTCTAACAATGATTAGAAAAGTCTTCTAGGTGATTGCAGTTTTGAATTATGCACAGGACTACTCCACTCCCATTACTCATTTCATAAACATTTACTAAGTGTTTGCTTTACCCAAGGATTTATACATGATCCTGAATGAGCTGGGAGAAAGAGTGACCCCCCCCCAAACAAGATACCATCCTTTCTCTAAAGGACTAGACTTTTGTACAAGTTCAAAGTAGGTGAATATGAGTAGAGAAGATTTCATAGAAGGGGTGGCATTGGACAGTCAATAGGATTTCAACAGGGAGAGATTAAGAAAACATTCCAGGCTGAAGAAATGAGCAAAGGGGTAAAACGAAGGAAGTACACGTCATATATAGGGAACTGCAAGTGGTCAAGTTTACCTAGAGTCTATTTAGAAAATACATAGGAAGGTAGAAGAAAATGAGAATATGAAAGTAGGATGAATCACCAGTGTGTAGGTCCAAGGCAGTGGAAAGTCACAGAAGGCTTTTGCGCCACGAGTTCCCCCTGAGAGCAATACACTGATAAAATCAGTCTCTTGGTGTGTAGGATGGATGAGGGGATAGGGCTAGCTATAGTTTAGGCATCCAGTCATGGTGGTGGGAGTGTAACTTGGATGGTAGTACTTTGGGTGGACGGTAAGTGATGCATGTGGGATCAACCGTTAATGAAGAAAAGACCAGTTTAGATGACTGACAAGTGTTAAATGAGTGAAGGATGAAGGGAAAAAAAGAGTAAAGGATGGCTTAGAGGCTTCACCCTGCCTGTACTATGGAAAAAAAAAAAAAATGTGAGGGAGGCCAGTGGGAGAAAGGATTTGGCAAAGACTGATGATGTACTAAGTTGTAGTCATGTTGAAGGACCAGCTGGTTGAGCAGGTGTAAATATTTAGCAGGCAGTTAGGACAAGAGGTAAAGTCCCAGATTGTGACATTACCCAGATGGAAGTGATAACTGATGCCTTTGCTGTGGATGAGTTCACTGAAGGAGGAGATTTAGAGAGTTGTGGGCCAGGGGCAGGACTCTGGATAAGGCCTGTCATTAGTGGACCATAGAAAGTAGAGAAAATGGGGAGGGTGAGAACGCAGAGCAGCAGAAGCAGAGCTGGAGGGTGTTGATGGCAAGGAGAGGGGCTGATGGCCAAAGTCCATTAGCGTGCTGAAGCTGAGCTGTTTGCTCTCGCCGCAGTTCACTTTCTTGTAGGGACAGTTTAATAAAGTGGGGAGAACATGGGTTTGGAAATCAGACAGGACAAGGATCGAACTCTGGTTGTGCCACCTTGTAGCTGTGCATCGTTGGGTAACTACTCTGAACCTGCACAGAACGCAGAGCTATAATATATGTAAAATACATGGCCCAAGTAAACTTCTTAAAAGTTTAGTAAGAGCAGTTTGAGGCACTGTTTATGGGGATGGCATACTTATTTCTGGTTTTCTTGGTCCTTTTTCTCCTCTACCCCTCGCCTTTTAAAAAAAAAAAATCTCTAAGTCATTTAAACTTGGAGTTTTAAAAAAATCTCCCATTGTATATATTATATGACAAAACTCCAGTTAAACCAAAAACTAGGATATAATTGAAATGTTGGTTTCAAATATAACCCTCAGATACACTAATCTCACCAAATAAAAGGCAAAGAGGCCTTAAAGGATTCTATTTCTAAAACATGTTATTCGTTTTTTTTTTTGCTGTACACGGGCCTCTCACTGCTGTGGCCTCTCCCATTGCGGAGCACAGGCTCCGGACGCACAGGCTCAGCGGCCATGGCTCACGGGCCCAGCCGCTCCGCGGCATGTGGGATCTTCCCAGACCGGGGCACGAACCCGTGTCCCCTGCATCGGCAGGCGGACTCTCAACCACTGCGCCACCAGGGAAGCCCTAAAACATGTTATTCTTAATAATGAACAGAAACTTTAGAATTATGTGATTAAATCAGCTTTAATATAAAAAAGAAACTCTGAAATTTGAAAGCAAAAGCAAATAAGCTATTACTGCTATGCCCAGGTTTGGTCTAAACTCTAATAAAATAAATCAGCTTTTCAGAGAATAATTTTTCTGGCTACTAAATTATCAAAATCTTGACTTGGTGTAGGGATCATGGGAGCTTTGCTATAAATGACAACTTACTCAGGTGGCCACTGTCCCAAAAGATGAACATTTTATCTCCAGCTGACGCTTGTGCATGGAGCCAGCCACCTGAGCATCCATCCTGTCTGCCTTCCCCCCTTGCCTCTCTCCTCTTCTCCCGTCTTTTCTGTTAAGCTGACACTGTACTTTTTGTCCTGTACCTATTATTCCAGTATCTTCAGCACCTGAGGTAGTGCCTTGAATATTGATAGTAGATGCTCCATAGATATTTGTTGAAAGAATAGAATGCATGGTTAATATTTCTAGATAATGAGAGAATTTTTTTTTAATATTTAAGATTAACTCCCAGAACTTATTACTGGGTAGACAGGACTTGGGCTATAGGAAGGAATAAGCAAACAGTGTAATCGTATAATTCACTAAAACAAGAAAATGTTAACTTTTAAGATAGATGGAAAGGTGTTGAGAGGATCTGTACATTTAGTGAGTCTTCATCTGGTCCTTAAATCCTGATTTAAAGAGGAAGGAAAAAGGTTCTGGGCTAAGGGAATGAGAAATCAGCTGAATGGAAAAAGTCCGTATTAGGTAATAGTGTCAGACTGAAATATTTGACAAAGAACAGAATCAGATTTAGAAACTATTAAGAGTCTGTTGTCTTCCAGACCACATGTTTTCACTTGTATTAGTTTTAGTCTCACAAAAACTCTGTGAGGTAGGTGGCATTATCCCCACTTGCAGATTAAAACCGAGGCTCAGGGAGACTGAGTCACAGCCATAGAGGGACCCAGGTCCATTGTCTCTCAGCCTGGTCTGTGTGCTTTCACATCAGGCCATGATTATGTCATTTGGACTCAATTCCTTTGGGAGGCATAAAGGGTCTTAAGAGGTTGTAAGATAATGTAAACAATGTGTTAGAAATATTGTTTAGTCATTTTAATACATTTTAGTGGATGTTGTTTTAAAAACTGCAAGACTGACTTTAAAAAGTGACTTTTTTAAAGGAACACAATTTTTCTCTATCGTTCTTCCTACTTTCCCCCTTTTGGTTCTCCTGTTCTCATTTTTTTCTTCCCCTTTCATTTCTTTCTTCTCTCCTCTCTCCTCTGTTCCCCACAATTCTATTTTGCAATAATACAAAAACCTGACCTTGAATTTTTATTCTTATCAAAAAATATATTCCCCATTTTTTGTATTTTTATCACACTTAAATTTTTTAAAGTAACACACTTTTTTTTTTTTTAAAGAATGTTTACATTTTCCACTCAAAGGTGTGATTTTTTTATCTTAAGCTTTGTGTAGTCCAGTTTAGAACTTTTTCCCCTTTTGAGGGCCTCTCTACCGTAAATCTTAAAACCATGGCTTTCTTCTCCTTCACCCTAATTTAGTTTTTAAGTTAAACAAAAGTGACACCTGGTGGCAGATCTGTTCAATTACAAGTTTTTTTGCAGTTTACTTATTGTGCTGAAATGCAGGTTTGGACAGAGAATTTAAGCCAAAGACTACAATTGAAATGAATTATAACCTCAAGCACGTTTTTACAAGATGTACCCAAAGCATGCTCCAAGTAGTATCTATTTTAATATTACTTTCTCTAATTACCAGAGGGTTTTATATCTGGTGCTAATTTGTCATCTGTGTTTCCTCATGAAAATGATTTTTCTATAATCACTTATTAAAGAAAATCTGGGTACCGACCTTTGTTTCACTTATATACCTATTCTGATTATAAGGGTTTTTTAATGAATTGTGTTTATTACTTTTTCTCCATCCTATTATGTTTATTATCATCTTACTTTGGTTTCTATTTTAGATTTTTTTTCCACTTTATTTGTTAAATCCATCTATTTTGTGATATCCTCCATTTCTTCACTCATTTTTTCCCCATAAATATGCAGTAAAACTTGTTCTGTTTTCTTGGTTTACTTGAAAAAGTTTTGCATTGTATAGAACGGGGTGCAGTCTATAGTTAAATCTTCATCCTGCTACGCTTTTTTTTTTTTTTTTTGGCTGCTTGGGTCTTTGTTGCTGCACGTGGGCTTTCACTAGTTGCGGTGAGCAGGGGCTACTCTTCGTTGCGGCGCATGGGTTTCTCATCTCAGTGGCTTCCCTTGTTGCGGAGCACGGGCTCTAGGTGCGCGGGCTTCATTAGTTGTGGCTCGTGGGCTCTAGAGCACAGGCTCAGCAGTTGTGGCGCACAGGCTTAGTTGCTCTGCGGCACGTGGGATCTTCCCAGACCAGGGATCGAACCCGTGTCCCCTTCACTGGCAGGCAGATTCTTAACCACTGTGCCACCAGCTTTAAATCTTTTTTTGGAAAACCAGAAAATAGATCATTTGAAAATTAACATTTATTTGTGCTTGGTGTATAATCCTGTTTTTAGCTCATTAATTCCTCCCAACAACCCCAGGAGGTAGGTAGGTACCAATGTTATCCCCACTTAACAGAGAGGAAAATGAGACCACTCTGCTAGGACGAGGTCGAGCCAGGAGTGAACCACAGACATTATGACTCCAAAGCCCAGCTTCCAAGCCACTGTGCTCTGCTGCAGCTGTGGATACAGAGCAATCCTACTCTCCTCTGTTAAATAATTACTGCGTCCTCTTCTGTTATTTCTGCATTGTTTTAGTAAGCTCTGCAAATATTGCTTTTTGTAATTTCAGTAATTGTCCATTGTTCAGTTTTTCTGTTTTGAAGCCAATACCCTTTAGTTGTTTGTCACCTTGAAATGTTGTTTAAAATCTGGATATATTTTTAAATCACTACCATCATTGTCTTTAACCAGGTCCTTTGCAGAAGTTATACTTCACTCATTCACGTTTCCTTTTTCTTTTCAAATAACTACAGACAACATTTCTAGTAAATAGCAATGGTACTGAGGCATTTTATTCTGATCCCTAGCTTTTGTTTGTTTTCTAGGGAAATCACTACACACTAAAGTCATTTAGTGTAAGCCAGCTGTTGGTTTTACATAAGTATTCATAGTAGTATGAATTTCTCCAAGCTGAGTTTTCTTAGAGTTTTAGTCTATAAATATTTCATTTAGGTAATGCCTCATATATGTACAGGGCGTAGCAGCAACACAAAGGAAGGAGTAGGCAGTTCTCCCTGGAGGCCAGGATAGGCTTCAAAGATGAGGAGCCACTTGCCTAGGATTTAGGATACTCAGCTCGAGTCGGAAAGTACCCTTCACAGGCGGATTAATCAGAGGTAGCTCTGTGGTATCATGTGGGTCATAGAGCCTTCACCCTCTCCCACCACTTAACGTTTGGTTGAAAACTTAGAATTTGATTCTTGACTTCAAGATGCCCAGATGCTGCTTACTAGTTATATAAACTTTTATAGCGTAAGTAAAACTGGACATCTTCTCTTCCTATTGCTACCACCTGTCCACTCCTCGTCAACTCTAGCGTAACAGCACTGTGCACAAAAGTTAAATATTTTACAAAGAGAGTCATTCAGCAGAGTTGGGTGGCTCTAGGGATGACAAAACAGAACCGAAGGAGGATGTGTAGTTTCATGCTGTTTCTGTGAATGTTCCCTGTCTAGGTTGGGGACCAGATTGTTGAAATCAATGGGGAACCTACACAAGGCATCACACATACTCGAGCAATTGAGCTCATTCAGGCCGGTGGAAATAAAGTTCTTCTTCTTTTGAGGCCAGGAACTGGCTTGATACCTGACCATGGTAAGTTAAGTAGCTCACCTGTAGCTGAAAAGCTGAGAATGTGTTAGGGAGGGGGCAGCAGAAGGAAAAGGAATATCAGTTTGGAGGGGACAGATATTTTACTAGCTAATTCAGAGGTAACCACCAGAACCATCTAAAGTTAGTTACCATAAATAATATTACAAAATAAGTGATTCATACAGAACTTTTGTTAGACTAGAATATATGTGTTAAGCTAGTTTCAGCAGAAAACACAGTTGCTTTTGCAGAGAAAAGTGCCTATAAAAAACGAGAACATTAGAGGCAAACGATTTTAATGTCATGAAAAGCATTTGAAATCTCTTCAAATGTTATTTTTTTTTCCTTATAGTAAGATGAGTTTCTCTCTTAATGAGCAGCATAAGAACTTTAGGCTTTTCTGGTCATTTGTCAAAAACAAGTTACTTTAGCTCTACCTGGAGACAAGGAGTTGCACTTGGGACCATTTCCGTAGTCCTGTACTGATCTTAAATTTCCTTGGTTTCATTGTATGCTTTTGAAATATCACAGTATTTGAAAATCACTGTTTATCAACTGAGTGCACTAGTCTAGAAGTACAATACCACACCACTTAGTCCTTGTCCGTTCCAGTTTCCTCCCTTCCCCCCATAGAGCTTTTGAGGGATAAGTATAGACATGACCTCCTACAGTCCCCTTCCAGCCTATAATCCTCTGACTGTATTACCTTCCACCATCTGCTTGTAAACCATACGTCCCCGGTGACATCTTTGCTAACTGCGCTGTGATGTTTTTTTACACAGTCCTAGGCTTTTTCTCTTCCTTCTTCAGGTTTGGCTCCTTCCGGTCTGTGCTCCTACGTGAAACCTGAGCAACATTAAGGCTTTCAGGGCTTTTCTTGGTCTTTCCTTAAAAAGATTTGGTAAATTTGCATGTCTTGTAAATCACTTCCTTCTTTTTTTTTCTTTTTAATTAAAAATGATGCTATTAAGTACATCTACTTCTATCTTCTGCACTTTTCAGTTTCCTTTTGACATTAAATTTGACAGCTTAAAGCAAGAAAATTATTTACAAATGCCCATGAACTCCATTCTGATTACCACCGTTTGGTCTCCTTTATTAGTGATTTTGGCAAATCCTGAAGCTATATCCATCAATAATAGCTAAATTAGTAAGCTGCTTGGACCAGGTAATTTGGTCCAATTTTATTATTTATTTCTTTTAAGATGTGTATTGGGCTTTTGCTAAAGAATTTACACATCATATATTATCGTACCTATTATACAAAAGTAACTGGAAAAATGAATACTATTATTTTGTATATATAAAACAACCTACCCTTCAGGTACAAGTATAGCTGTCTGTATACGTCTGCATTTATAGAGAGATCTAAACATACATGAACTTTATTTATAAAATACTCAGGCTGTTTGTTTAAGCAGTCAGTAAAATCCAAATGGCTATCAAAAAATTCAAAACTTAATTGTTCCTATTTATAATTCTGAAATTTCATAATTTTCTACTCAAATCGCTTTTTTTTAGGTGATTGGAATATTAATAACCCTTCATCTTCCAATGTGATTTATGATGAACAGTCACCATTTCACCCATCTTCACATTCTGCTCTCATATTTGAAGAGTCTCGTGTGCCAGTAACTGAAGAATCTTTGATGATGAGAGTTCAGATATGTGAAAAGGCGGAAGAATTAAAGGACATTGCGCCTGAAAAGAAAAGCGCTTTAAATGAAAATTCGTCTGATATAAAACATCAGTCTCTTCTCCATAAAAATGTGAATAAAAGGGATCCACCCAACAGTCATGGGCACAGTGATAAGAAAAATCTCTTGAAAGTAGAAAATGGTGTCACACCAAGAGGCAGATCTGCTAGTCCCAAAAAGTCAGCCAGTCGATATTCAGAGGAACATTTAGAAAAGATTCCCAGTCCCCTAAAAAATGACCCCAAAAGAAGACCCAGAGATCGATCACTCAGCCCCAGGAAAGGAGAGAATAAAAGTAGTCAGATCAGCACCAGGGCAGCTTCTGGACAAGACCACTGCAGAAAAAGCAGAGGACAGTCTTCGAGCCCAAAGAAGCAGCAAAAAACTGAAGGAAGCAAAGACCAATCAAATGTGAACCAAAGAGTAGGGGGCTATGCTAGCAACAATGCTGAGCAGATGTCAGATGGGAAAGAAAGATCAGGTGTTATCAGGAAAGATACAAATCAGAGTCAGCCTGGAAAAAACAGAACCAGGTCTCCAGAGAAAAAAAGCAAGAGAATGGATGAAAAGTCTCTTCCATCCAAAAAGACAAATAACACTACTAGTAGAGCTATATCGGAAAATGAAAAAGGAAAGAAAGCAACCTTAGTAGAAACAAGTTCTAGTAAAGATAAAATAGGAGAAAATGTCAAAATATCAGAAAAGAAGCCAAAGCAGGAACCTGAAGAAAGAATGGTTTTAAACAAAATAGAAGATCACAAAAGAAAAGAACTAGAGGCAGCTGAGAAAAACAAAGAGAGCGGAGGGTTCAAACCTGAAAGCGGTTCTCCAGCTAAGAAAACACCAATAACTCCAGGGCCTTGGAAGGTGCCAAGTGCAAGTAGAGCCACAGGCACTACTGGTGTGGCCGAGAAGCGACTGTGACCTTTAGTATAAAACAAAAAAACAAGTTGTAATCTTTTCCTACTAAAAAGCAGTGTTCCCCTCCCCCCCAAAATCATTTTTTTCAGGAATTCTGAAACACACATCAGAAGTACATTTTAATTTGAGTATCAGGTTACCTAGGCTGCATGAAGGGCCTGCAGGATTGCTAAGAACCCACTGTCCCCCTGGCTGGCTGCCCACCTTGCGCTCAGGAAGGAGCCGCCCCCACGGGCTCATCAGACACGCCCGGCTCAGGCCGCCCAGCTCTGTCTTCATGAGTGTCTGAACAAATGACATGTTGATATTCACAACGTGGTCACAGCTCACTTTACATTTGTGCCAAGTTATCTACTGTATCATGTCTATTTTATCCTTCTCACGCAGATATTTCCACAGTAATGAAAAAACTAGGTTTGGCTTGGAAGTTGATATTCTCAATAGCATGTTGCATGTTTACAGAGAGAAATATTTGAGCCCTTGCAGAAGAAGAGATTGTTAACTCATCATTAAAGATGGCAGTTGCCTCTCCTAACAAACAGCTTACTGATGATGTCCCCGTTTAAAAATAAAACTCCCAAATATCACTACTGGAAAGAAAAAAAAATGTAGTCAAATACTGACTTTCTTATGGCTGTTTATTTTAATTCGGCCGGATAAGGTATTTCAAATAACTGTTAAAGATGTTATTTACAAATGAACGTTCAAATGAGAAAGCACTTCAGTTGATTAAGAGTTCACCTCCTGCTGTGTTATCCAACTCTAATGTGTTATAGCATCTCAGATCACCCTTTTATTTCATTTATTTTATTATGAAACCACAAAGAAGCATGTGGAAATATTGCTTATTGCTATCTGAAGAAAAACTACCAAATTTCTCTTTCTGGATATCTTGGTTGAACCAACTACTAAGTCATTAGTCATTAATACATAATACATATTTGAAGAGGGACTTAATCATGAAACCAGTTTCACGGTCCGTTGCCAGATGAGGTACCAACTCATCTGGCAGCCGCTGTACAAGTTCGAGTGTTGAGAAGCAGAACCTGTGTGAGACTGGCTCACAAGCAAGTGAGGACAAACGTGCTGGTAGACAGTCCTTGCTAGATCTTAATTTTAATATCTAGCTACATTAACCTATTTGCAAAGAAGAAAGGGAGAGTAAACATCTGCTTAGCTTGTACAGATTTTCAGAATTCTTTTCTAAAGTCTAATTAGAGATGTTTGTTGGAAGGTAGAGACAGTTTTTAGCTCCATAAAATAGATCCGGGTTTCTCAGCCCCCGGAAGCAGCATTCAGTAGCATCTATAAATAAAGGAACATTCTCAGAATAAAACCATTTTCTGGAGTATTTGAACACACTTGTTCTGTCGCCCTGGGTTCATCTTGTTATTGTGAAACACATCATGTCCAGGTCCTTCCCTCTCAGAGTCTGACTGTGAAATTCTTTAATATAACAACTAAATCAGCCCCTGTAGATAAGACATGCTTCCCAGAGTGAGATTTCTGAAATCCCCTTTCCATCCAGAACTATATTTACCCACCTATTGTAACTACTTGAATAGAGAAGAATTAGAAGGCTTGATAAATGCTAAGAATTTAGTATCACAGAAATGATTTATTTTCCCTATAGTCCACAATTAGTGATAAAAATCCAATTTTTGTTAACTGCGACATAACTTTGATGTCATCTGTTGTCAGTCTGATGTGGCTCTTTCCTTTCTAAGTAACCTGTCACTGTACTGATTCTGTACTGACTTAGCAATGTGGCCTTGGAATGGTAAGCAAAATATGGATGTACTGGTTGTAAATGTTTATATATTGTACAGTACCTTTATATATACACTTGAGGTTCTGATTAGAGAAAGAGACCTGTAAATCGCTCGTTATTTTTTATATAGATATTAAAAAAAAAAAGAAAAACAAGAATCAGTTCATGGCCTGCATTTCTTTTACCGTCAGCTTTATGTAATGTTGCTTTTTCTATTTGTGGAGCTAATTCTCATCATGGTCTGAGTCCTCAAATAGATTTTTATCCCTACAAGTAACAAATATTCAAAGTCCTACAATCAGAAAGACTCTTACAATGATGACTTTACCTGTATAGCTATACTTATCTATATGTAAAGCTCAAAATTAGTTTGAGTTGAATATCATTATACCTACTTAATACCTTTCACTGTAAGGAAAATAGCTTTGCATAAATAATTTGCTACCCCCCCCCCCCAAATCCTTTCTTACACTGTCAGGGAAAGAAAAGGACTTGTCTTATTGGAAATTGTCATCAGACATTTCTAATGGACATAGCTGTGTAAGTCCAGTTACCACAAGGTCACAAACTCTATTTCATCAGACCGTGGCATTTCACATTATTTTTAAATCATTTTATTTACTCTAGGTTGTACTTGTAGAGTGAAGTATTTTGACTTGATTTCACTGAAATTCTTGGAATGAATAATGCCTAAAACATAGCTCAAGACCATGGTTAACTGAATACTCTTGAGGAGAAAAATTAATTCCCGCCTGCCATTACTGAACTCACACCGAAAATAAACTCCAAACCCCGAGCCCTACCATGGAGATGTGTGTTGTAGCAAAGCCTGCAGAGTGGCAGCAAAATCATTTTGTCGCTGTTTCAGTGGACATATTTTCTTATTGGTCGTAACAGCAAAAAAGTGCTGGGATGCTATCACGTTGTCTCCCTAGGGAGATTAGTGAGTAAGAGCCTGTAATATTGTCTTCTAACCCACATACATTAAATTTCTGGGGCCCAGTAGCTTTTGCACAGAGTCAACTCCTATTTCAGAAGTCTTGGACACAGAAAAGCATGTGGCTTTTTATTTCTACCTGAGCATACCTTGGTTATTTCCTTTTTTAATAGTCAGATATTCTCATGTAGAAAAAGTCAAATGCTTTTCAAGGTGAACTAATGAAGAGCTTCATGTTTAATGTGTCCAACATTCAAAAAGAATTGGGTTTTAAGAAAGCAAGAACTACTCAAATTAGTTAAACGGTGTGACAGTCTTAACTACCGACCTCCACAGAGACGTGTTTAAGCTTGAGCTTAGTCCAGAGTGAGCTCCAGGAACTAAGGAACTCTGGTGTAAACAGACTTCAGTCCCGAAACGCGATGATTCAGTCTGGCGTGAAGAATATATCAGAGCAACTTCTTACATCATCCTGGCATGCTCCAGCGCTAAGAACTACTTGTGCTTTTTAAACAATAACAGATTTGTTTATTTAGGCAGCTCTTTACTGCTTATGCTATTAAGGTTTATCAGCAATACAATGACTGGTTTAAAGCACGCCATAATTAGGACATGAACTCTATAATCTTTGCTTCAGTTGACTGAATTAGTTTAAGATATCCACTAACTTGGATCTGTTTTCAAAGTTTCTATGCAAGTAGAGCCTTAAGTGTAAGAAGCGAGTATGAAGGCTTATTGAGAGTAGAATTTAGTAGAGTTCTGCCAAAGAACTCTGAACCTTTCTCACGTACACATTAAAATACAAAAACAAAGGGGCTTCCCTGGTGGTGCAGTGGTTGAGAGTCCGCCTGCCGATGCAGGGGACACGGGTTCGGGCCCTGGTCTGGGAGGATCCCACATGCCGCGGAGCAACTGGGCCCGTGAGCCACAACTACTGAGCCTGCGCATCTGGAGCCCGTGCTCCGCAACGGGAGAGGCCGCGACGGTGAGAGGCCCGCGCACCGCGATGAAGAGTGGCCCCCGCTCACCGCAACTAGAGAGGGCCCTCACACAGAAACGAAGACCCAACACAGCCAAAGATAAATAAATAAATTAATTAATTAAAATACAAAAACATAGCCAAGTGCTTTAATTTAGCCCGAACCTGTATTTTTCCAAAGAACCCTGGGGGTATTTGTCTATTTTACAATGTTTGCATTAAAGTCAAGCAGAACTATTAGCACATTTTTATAGCAAATCAAGAGGCTTATTTTGTCCTTAATAAACAACTATTTGTTACCTTGAGTAATACCTTACTACAGCATATAGGCTCAGGGTGTGCTGCGGGAAAGGAATGGCATTATTTCACACTTGTGAAATTCAAACTTCATTATTCAGGATGGGCACCAATAACTGCAAGGAGCCAAGGATTACTTTAAATGACCAAACTAGTCAACAGCTGTATCGATGAGATTAAGTTTAATGAGTTTACTTCTTGGTAATTCCAAATCATACACTGTATTTGGGAGTAAGACCCATTTGGCCCGTGATGGAGTGTGTAGACTACAAAATTCTGAAAAGGAATTTCATTCATTTGAAAGAGGGTTATTTTCACAGTGCACAGGTTCACTTACCTCTAGATACAATGAACCAAAATTAAAAACACTTTGGAGGACATCCTGGTACTTAGAACTTTTCTACTTGTCTCTGAAAGTTAAGAAAACCATACCCCAATTAGGCAAGTATTTGGTTATTCAACTTTTCAAAGTGTTTATATTATACACGAGGCATAATGTACATATTTAGGAAGCCTGAAGTCATACCTCCATAGCGATTTTAGGAGACAGAATTTTTCCCAATACAAATTATAAAAGTAGCTGAACAGGTATTTTTCTTATCCATCTATGGTTATTATTATTTCAATTAAATGTATGTATGGCCTAATCTAGTTCTATTTTTACATCTTGGTTTATTTAATTTCTCAGTAGCAGGTAAATGTTAAAGTATCACTCCTTTTGGGAGATCAAAAGTCCAATCTCCTAGAAATTATTATACAGGAATAAATGAAGCACTGACAGTACAACTCTTCCATCCTAACAGAAGAAAAAAGAAAAAAAAAAACTACAGAAACAGTAGATTACTTGAGGTCTATTCATTTATTCTATGCATTTATATTACGTACCTATTATGGGGTCAGGTACTCTTCTGCATTCTGGGGACCTAGGAGTGAAAAACAACAACAACAAAAATTCCTGCCTTAAGGGACTTATATTCTAGTGGGGAAGGACAGAAACAAGTAGGCAAAAAATAAGATAATCAGGTTCTGATAAGTGCCGTGAAGGAAATGAATGGACCATATATAACTGATAACAAGGATAAGACGGGGAACAACTTTAACTCAGAGAAGGTCCTGCTAAGGAACTGACAGCTGAGAAGCCATTCAGGGGAGAACTGAAGAAAACACATTCCAGGCACAGTCTGAGATAAGAAAGAACTTGGTATAACGGAGGAACACAGGGAGGCCAGTGTGGCTGTCAGGTACTGAGGAGGGGAATTTGGAAAGGGAAGCAGGCGTGATAATGAAGGGCCTTGGAGGCCAGCATAGGGAAAGCCAGGAAGGATTTAAGTAGGAATGATAGAGTCTCCATGTTTTTAAGCTCACTCACGTGGCTGTGGAGAACCGACGGCAGAGGCAAGAATGGGAAGGGAACAGTGGGTCAGCACAGTAATCCAGCCGAGCGCAAAGGAGGCTCAGTCTGTTAGCGGTGGGAACACAGAACCAGCGTGACTGGCTGGTAGGTTAGATATGGAGGGAAAGAGAGGAACCAGGAATAAACCCTAAGCCTTTGGCTTGAGCAGTTGAGTAAACATTTTTCTATTTACTAAGGTGGGAAAAACATTTACTCTCCCACCTCAGACAACTTAAAAAAAAAAAAGGAAAAATATATATGAAAAAATGGGTGTTAGATGTTGGACAACAGGCAGTGAAAGATAGTGGAATTCAATGAGGTGAGCCCCATGTTTGCCCCAGATTACTTAGAGGCAGTTTCTAGGCTGTGGTGTAGGAAGGGGGTATCCAAACTGAACCAAGCAGCCTTGCTGAGTTGAGGAGAGAGTTAAGAATCTGGGGCGGCCAGGACAGCTAGAATTGGCAGGCCGAGTACCAGAGAGAAGACAGCTGCAGAGAGAGGAGAGCACAGCTGCACAGAGAGGAGAGAGCTCCAAAAATGTGCAGAGGTTTCCTTTCAAGTTTTCAGGTATTGATGAGCACAAGGAAATACTCAACAGGGAAAGAACCACCAAAAAGAAGCAGGCCAAAAATTCTTGAGCTGGGAAGAGTTCATGTTCCTACAGTTAAACTGGAAAAACCTGATCACGAACAGGGTTATCAGGTAGAGTACTCAGGAGGATTTTGCTTCAGTTGTGGAGAAAAGTAGCACCAGAGTAAAGGCTGCTCTGGCCCACCTAACAAAGCTTAAAAGCAAGCCTTGAAATGATCAAACTGTTTTCAAGTATCTTAACTGCATTCTAAAACAAAGCTCAAGAATATTTAAAAGAATACACACACACACGAAGACCCAACACCCAACAATGTAAAGTTCACATCCATTAAGAAATTACTAGGCATGTAAAGAAGCAGGAAAGTATGACCCAAAATGAGGAGAAAAATAAATCAACAAAAACAAACCCCCAGATAACACAGATGATGGCTGTTATAATGTTCTTATTTACTATTTCTATTATAAATATTATGGAAACAAGAGAGAGAAAAGAAACAGTACGTTAAAGAGAGACATGAGGATACAAAAAACTGAAAAAGCAATATCAAAATTCTGTAGACAAAATACATTGGGTAGGATTAACAGCAAATTAGTGCAGAAGAACAGGTTAGTGAACTTGAGGCACAGCAATAGAAATAGTTGTGCCAGTCTTCTGTCTTGAATAGAAATTAAAAACAAGACTGGGACAATGTACAGAACATCAGTAAGGTGTGGGACAACTTCAAGCAGCCTAATTAACATGTGGAGTCTCAGGAGGTGGGAGACTGGGGTATAGAAAACTTATTTTAAGAAATAACAGTCAAAATTTTTCCAAATTTGATGCAAACTAAAAATCCAGAGACCCAGTAAGTGCAACAAATCCCAAGCACACACACAAATAATGAAGACAACTACACCAATGCACATTATAACTAAATAGCACAAATTCAATGAAAAAGGTAAAAACCTTAAAAGCAGCCAGAGTTAAAAAAAAAAAAAAACGCAGAAGAACGAAGATGACAATGACAGCAGACTTCTTGTCGGAAGCAATGCAATCCAGGAGGCAGTAGAGCAGCAACATCTTTAAAACTAGAATTTTATGCCCAGAAAAAACATCTTTCAAACATAAAGATTCAAAAATCTTTCTCAACAAAGTAGGCCTATACACCTTGCTAAAAAGATTTTGGATTTTTACCTTCAAAGTAATACTAAGCCATTAATAGATTCTAAACGATGAGACTGAGGCTTGCATTTCAGAAAAGACACATTCGCTTTTGAGATGAATAGGTGGGCATGGGGGAGAGGGGCAGAAAAGCAGAATCTTGTTCAAAAACAAAGGATGTTGACTTAGATGAGGGTGATGAAAGTGGGGATGGAGAAGAAAGGACTGATTAGAAAAATATCTAGAAGAGAATTCCTCACAGACTTGATGACTGGATGTGAGGTATGAGAAAGGCAAGAGTGAAAAATGATTCCCAAGTTTCCGACACGAGCAACCACCCATACAGTTAATTTTACCCACCTGAAAAATCATTTAAACCAATTATACACCATCAAAACTATAACCGAAACAACTCACGGGAGTAAACTATTCTGAATACTGCATTTACGCTAAAGAATTCACTGTGTAAAAAATTCAAATAAAAATAGAACAGTGGTGTTTTTTTTGTAGGAGAAAAAGATAAAGCTTTCTTCATCCGAAATCTGCACTGAGCGGTTCAATCCTGGATTTGAGATAGCTGCTATTGTCCCTTGTGGAAAACAGTTAAAGCATGATTTCTATGAGCCATCTGCTGAGATACTGAAGTGCCTTTACAGATCAGTTCCTTCCAAAGGTAAATCACTATAATGGGGTTTTACTTTTTAAAAAGAATTGTAACTCTCACGCAGTATTTGGAATGGCTGCAAATTTTTGGTAATCCACTTCTAGTTCAGCAATCTTGCCCCCTAGGTTTCTATCTTCACAGCTAGGAATCTATCAGCAAAAGATTTTTTAAAGGGTTTTAAACAGTAATTACAAATGTTTATTGTGGATTTATGAAGGGCGACGTACTTTATGCTATGTTAAGTACCTTACTTGATAATCTCATTTAACCTTAACAACACTATTAGGTAGTTATTATCCTTATTAAGCAGGTAAAGAAACTGAGATGCAAAGATGTTAAGTAACTTGCCTTAGACTATGAAGCTAATAAGTAGCAGAGCCAAGGATATGAATCCAGAAAGGTCTGACCTCAATTCCTGGACTTAAGAAATTCATCTTTAAACCTCAAAAATCTTCCTGCATATTAGGGTATGTGTAAATGACACACTGATTTTGCATGTACATACTTCACATGTAATAACTAAGTTTCCTAATTATTTCCATTTAAAAATTCACAAAATCTTGTCATTAAAATGTGGGCTTTCAATTTGCCTCGAGAGATTCTTCAAAGTGGGTAACAATGAGCAGGAATTAAATGTAGCCTATTAGAGTTTTCATTAACATATGTATACGCATGTATGTGCAATCGGGGATACTGATAAGAGAATCCCAATCATCAGTGGCATAGCCTGGCTCAGTACAGACACCGAGGACATGAGATTATACTGAGGGTTAAATACATTGAGTCTCACAACAGAAAAACTATGAACACTTCACTTAGTAGTGTGATGGGAAACATAGCTCAGATGATTTAAATGGAAAACATGTTTTATGGTGGACACGGGTGGGTGCGCATAGACAAATTTCTCATGCTGGATCACATGCCGTATTACATGCATGACTCTCACCAACACCTATACAGTGATTAGGATTAACTTCAAAATTATAAACTAATTAAAATTTTCTCCATAGTTTAACAGAAAATCACAGTTTAAAAGGTTATTTTTTTCTTTCAACAACGACAAAAAAGCCTAGAAACTGAAATTCTCCAATAAAGTTCTTTTATTCAGGCTCAACCTAAAATAGTTTAAACTTGATCTCTCTTTGCTAGAGAAATGAAATCTCCAATTCTATAGACTGTAATAGAAAAGTACTGAATTTGCATATTTCCAATAAAGGATTTTGCTTCATGCTTTGGGCATCTGCCATAGTTACCCAAAAGACTATTTCCAATAAATATAACTGTCACAGCACTGAAATGCCCAGAATAAATTTCCTAACTTAAAAAGTTGTCCTTAAGTTACTATAACACAACAGTCTTCAGTCTCCTGACTATTCATACTATTTGAAAACCATGAAAATACAGGTTTTTAGCATGCACACCCAGTTGGAAAAGGCTCTGTTCCTCTGAAAACACCATTCGTTAGATTAGGTAGAGCTGAGGGCACCTCTCCGTGTGAATAAGCAGGTGGGTGTCTCATGGGTTTGCAGTCATCTCTTTCCTTAATGGGTTAAGCACTGATGCCAGCAAGGGGAGAAAGTCCGGGCACATGACTCAGCTTATGACTTAATTTTCCACAGCTAAGAAAAGAAAATCACCAAAATAGTTAGTTTTATGACAAATAGGTGGGGTTGATAGGTACACTTACATGTAAACCAAGAACCGTTTACATAAGAAAAAAGTACCAACTGTGACAACAGCAACCATAGAACATCATAGAGAAAAAACCGTTAACAATTTCCAGGATCAAAAAAGATATACTGCAGTTCACGGGTTTTTGGTTTTCATTCATTCTGCCTCTGTACATTTCCCTAGATCAGAGGCCAACCCAGCCCACGCTATTAAATTGACATGAGATTCAAACTTGATTTTTTTGTTCCATTCAAGAGCACGATCTATTGTACTTGCATAAAATGAGAAAACCTAAGCCGAATGTCTATTTCAAATGTCTATTCCTCTACCTCAGGAGTTATTTCCATGCCAGTCCCTCCCTCCCTCCTTCCACCCTCCCTCTCTCGCTCGCTCTCTCACACACACACAGTGGGAAGAACAAAGATTACTAAATACAAGAAGTTTTAAGACTTCAGGCAGATGCTACAGAGTGATAATCACACTTACTCTTATATTAAATCCTAGAAGATCGCTTATAACACCTGAGACAGCAGAAAGGATAACTACTCGTGTGATATTGTAGATCAAGGGATTCATTGTCAGTCCATAGAGTCTAAATGGTGTGTCCAGCTCCTACAAAAACATGAAAGAACTGAGATGAAACACATGGTTTCATAATAGCCACCAGTGACTTCTCGACTGTTTTTTTCAGTCTTGGGAGAGGAGGATTGCTTAAAACCTCTTCCCTTAATGTTCAATAGCTACATTCAAAAAACCTGTAATGAGGGGAAGTGGGGGAGGGATAAATTTGGAATTTGGGATTAACAGATACAGACTATTGTATATAAAATAAACAACAAGGACCTACTGTGTTGTGCAGGGAATATGTTCAATACCTTGTAATAACCTATAATGGAAAAGAATCTGAATATGTATGTATCACTTTGCAGTACACCAGAAACACTGTAAATCAACTGTACTTCAATTAAAAATAATAATTTTAAAATTAAAAATTAATTAATTAATTAATGCCTTAATGGACTCTCACCTACTTTTCCACTAGCTAAGTTTTTAAAGGTGGATTCAAGCAATATGCTATTTGTTATTTTTTAATGTAATTTTAAAATGTGACAGACATCAGCAATCACAGAACTTGGGTAGTAAGTTGGGAAACTTTCTCTCATAGAGTCATTAAACCCAAACTATCAAGTTGGTAGTTTGAATCTACACAGCATCTATCTGTTACTAGGGTCCTCTCCAAGAGGTACAGCATTGATTTAATTAAATGGTAGTAAAAATGTATCACAGGGTATTACTTACTTTCAATAACTTGGTGGATAGCTTTAATACATTGTTTACTAGAGTAAGCTGTTCTTTCTTATTCGGCTTTTTTTCCATTTTAAGATATAAATTAATCTAAGGGAAGGAATAGAGATTAGGGCAAATGTCATGGAAAAGATAGATATATATATTGCATTCAACATGGCAGATTTTGAGGTCAATGTTTTCAAGTAAAATAAATTTCAAAATTCCAGTAGCTATTTCTTCAGAGCACATATGCCACGTACCCAAACCCCCATCCCTAATCAGTCACATATGGCAAAGAAAAGCTATTTAGTGAAGAAAAAATAACAATGAAGCAATTTATCAAAACAATGCAAACTTTTATATTAATTATAGCAATTAAAATGTAAACTCCTTGAGTTCAAAAACTGTATCTTATTCATCTTGGTATCCCCCAAATAACCTAACATCCTCATTAAACATTCATGGAATGGAAAAAGATCGCTGCTTTTAATTTACTAATCCCTTGTTTTTCCCCTTCTGGTAAGAATTCTCCACTATAATTCTAAGGCCAAAAAAAAAAAATCTAACGATATTAGGTATTTTTATTTATAACTTACGGATAAACATGAAATTAAAAACAAAAGAACCCAACTCTATACTACTCTGTATTTATAAGAAACATTTCTCAATTGTAATATCTTCTCACGTACTAAAGAGCAAATATTTTCCAAACACTGAATGTATTCAGCATTTGACTGATAGAGAAGAAAGTCAAGAAGCTTATTAAACATCCTTAAATGAGAGGTACTCTAAAGATCTAATACTTGACACAGAATATGAGATTAAAAGCATGCTCCATTACCACCAACAAAAATAATTTTTATACTATGAAGTAGCACCCAATCCTGGGAGCAGGTGGGAAAGATAATATCCTCATTTTATAAAGAGGAAGTAATTATATAGTAGTAAGGTGACTTGTAAGGTGTAAGGTCATATAGCTAGAAAGTGACAGAATCTAGACTCAACCCTGAATCTTCTGCAGAAATCTTATTATACCATCTCTAACCACTGAATCAAACTGTCAAGGACCAATCAATACCTGTTCAGTAAGTAGTATTGAGACATTGCTGTATTTCTTATTGGTTTCAGACCCCAGTGAGGCTAAGCGCAGTAAGAAAAGTAGTAAAGCTGATTCCCAGATCAAAAACTCCCAATTATAAGCATCATTTAGGAAAGTTTTATGTCCCCGGAGAACCTATGAAAAGGACCAAAAAACAGTTAAGTTTTTCACTTGTCTTAAAATCTGTAATTACTCCTTTACTCTAGAACTTTAAAAACATTTACAAGATACCAATATTTTAATACTCAAAGTAGGAGACTTTTAATACTTATAAAGTATTTTCTATTCAATTAGTGATTATGTATTTCTCTAAGTTTCCTAGATTTTCTTCTTTGCATGAGAGATAGCAAGGGTCTGGAAGTAACAAGGGAAGAAAACATAATAGAATAAGTGAAATAAAACAAATGTATTTCCAAACTCTTTAACCACAAGTGTGCCCACTCACAATTATATGGTGACCATTTTTCAAAGTAGGGTTGGCCAAAAAGTTCCTTTGGTTTTTAAGTAAAAATAAACGACACATTTTTCATTTTCACCAAGAACTTCATTGAACAACGTATTCACCCTTTTGTTCCACTACCTTCTGCCATTTTTCAGGCAACTTCATAATTCCATCTTCCCAAAACTTTTTTATCTTTTTGAGCAAAGAACTGTTCCAGGTGCCTTTTACAGTCTTGCAGGGAATTGAACATTTTTTCCATTAAGAGAATTTTGTAAAGACCTAAATAAATGGAAATCCGAAGGTGCAATGTCTGGTGAATGTGGCGGATGAATCAGAACTTCCCAGCCAAGCTGTAACAGTTTTCGCCTGGTCATCAAAGAAACATGCAGTCTTGCGTTATCCTGATGGAAGATTATGTGTTTTCCGTTGACTAATTCTGGATGCTTTTCGTTGAATGCTGCTTTCAGTTGGCCTAATTGGGAGCAGTATTTTTTTTTTTAAGAATTTGAATATTTTATTATTAAACTGTTTCTTATTTTCCTGCAAGGCTGTTGCTTTACTGTATAAAAATAGCACCAGCAAACACAGTATATTGCAAAATTAAGATAGTAATGTTCTTTACTGGACACTATACAACTAACAAACTTTTCTCCACTGCCATTTATGTCCAGTGGCAAGTTCATTGAGTATTTTGACCCAAATCCAGGGATGGCTGTAAGCAAGTTACAATATTATAAAAGGTTAAGATAACAATGTTATCCTTGAATTGCATCATTTTTATAACTAGTTTTACCACAGATAATTTCAGGAATTCTGAGTATTATAACTGGAGACTAGCCTAAAAATCACAGGGTGTTGTGAAAAAGATGCATGTGTTTATCTGAAATCATTAGGAAGTTAAGGGGTATTTTCTTCAGGCAACATTGTTGCAAGTAGTTTATTTTGCTAAAAGTTGCTTTTTAAAAATCTATCCACCACTAATTTAAGACAACTATGCTAGATTCAGTTGTTTCAAACTAATTTATTTAGGGGTTCCATTTTCACTCCTCAATAGATTTTATGTATTTCTCATATGCTTCTTCACTCATTAGTTCATCTAGTTCTGACGGATTACTGAGTGTCATCTTGATCAGCCAACCATCATCATAACAAGATCTGTTGACAAGTCCTGGATTTTCTGCTAGGGCTTCATTAATTTCAGTTACTTCTGATAGAGGAGAATAGAGCTCACTAGCAGCTTTCACCCTTTCCAAAGCACCAAATTCCTCGTTTGTTCAACTTTGTCCCAACTTCAGGCAGACTACAGTAAACAACATCTCCCAAAACTTCCTGTGCAAAATTGCTGATTCCCACTGTTCCAACACCATTTTCTGCTGTTACCCATTCATGTTTGTCTGAATTTACAACCCGACAGCAGAGTGGGTCCACTGTGCAGCACCCGGACGGCACCCGCCCGCAGTCCCCAGGGCCGCGGCAGGCAGGGCGCGTTGGGCGCAGGCTGCAGAGCGCAGCCCGCACACTCCATGCCACTCGCTGTGCCATGTTCTCAGGGGCGCTGGGAGCAGTATTTGTTGGAATTAATCATTTGGTTTTCTGGAAGGAGCTCATAATAGAGGACTCCCTTCCAATCCCACCATATACACAACATCACCTCCTTTGGATGAAGACCGGCCTTTGGTGTGGTTGGTGGTGGTTCATTTCGCTTGCCCCACGATCTCTTCCATTCCTCATTATTGTACACTATCCACTTTTCATCTCCCGTCACAATATGTTTTAAAAATGGAACATTTTCGTTACGTTTAAGCAGAGAATCGCATGTGGAAATACAGTCAAGAAGATTTTTTTCGCTTTACTTACGTGAAACCCAAACATCAAAGCGATGGACATAACCCAGCTGGTGCACATGATTTTCATTGCTCAACTTGGATATCGTGAGTATGTCGGCTATCTCCTGTGTGCTATAATGTTGATTATTCTCAATTAATGCCTCGATTTGAACACTATCAACTCCAACTGGTCTACCCGACCACGGAGTAACGTCCAGAGAGAAATCTCCAGCACAAAACTTCACAAAGCACTTTTGACACGTTCGATCAGTCACAGCACCTTCTCCATATACTGCACAAGTCTTTTTTGCATTTCATTTGTGGTTTTACCTTTCTTGAAATAATAAAGCATAATATGCTGAAAATGTCGCTTTTTTTCTTCCATCTTCAATATTCCATATTCAATATGGCTACACAAAAAATTCACCAGTTTTGATAAGTTTTTTTTTTTTAAATGCAGGCTGACATGACAGCTGTCACAATACAATCTAATGAAATTGTTTCAAATGAAGTTAGACAACTAAGCACTACTAGAGCCATCTTATGGAAAAAAACCGAACAAACTTTTTGACCAACCCAATAATAAATTTGCATTTGAATAACAGAGCCCCCTAAAACATGCGGCCCATCCCACTGGCATGACTAGAAAATCCTGAGGACCAGCTCTTTACTCCACTTTAGGATCTGAATAACAACAGCAGCAGCCACCAATTATAAAATGCCTATTATGTGTCAAGTTTTCAGGTAAAAGTTCTTGTTTTTTACAAATTTTTTTGTTGATTGAAATGTAAAGAAGTTTACTAAAGCAAGCCCAAGGTAAAATGAGATTTATTGAAAAATATACAGAGACCCCTCACAGAAACTAAATGCGGGCCTTTGAAAATCAGGAAGTCAGCAGGTAGCTGCCCTCGCCATCTCCCTTCCACTAGGGCCATTCAGGCTCCCCCCTCCACTCCTCTCAGCTAATTCCACTGCCTTGTAAGACCCTTCTTTACTGCTCCCCCCAGCTCTGACTTGGTTTCCAATGCTACTGGCCCCAGTGATCCCTTCTGACCTTTCTTCTGCAAAGTCCACCACTGATACCTCAGGTTTTCATTTCTAATTTGCAAAAGAGGGAATATGTTTAGTTTAGTCTGGGTCAGGTATTCACCCCAGCAAGTTACTTACAACTAAGGGGTGGGGGTGGGGGCGGCAGGGGGGAGGAAAGTAACAACTAATAGCAACCTAAAAGTGCTGAAAGTAACTGGCAACCTAGAAATCTCTACCCATTAAAAATATCCTTTAAACATGAAAGTGATAAAAGACATTTTCAAACAAACAAAAACTGAGAGAATTCATCACCAGCAGATTCTTCAAGCAGGCAGGACATAATCCCAGAGAAAAACACAGAAATGCACAAACTAATGAAAAGTAATGGAAAGGATAAATATGTAGGTAAATATAAATGAATAATTAACTACAAAAAGCAATAATAATTACATCTTATGGGTTTAAGATATATGTAAAATTAAAATGAAGGACATGTGTAACACAAAAGTGAATGGGTAAAAAGAAAAAAAAAAGTGAATGGGTAAATGACATAAAGTGTTGTAAGGTCCTAGCATGGTAAATTAATAATTTTGTTAGACTCTAATAAGCTAAGGATGTGTGTTGTAATCTCTGGGGTCAATAGTAGTAAATATATATATATATATATAAAGTTAACAGAGAGGATTAAATGAAATATTTTAAAATATTTGATTAATAAAAGATGGCCAAAAAAAAGAGAAAAAGGAAAATTAACAAATAAACCAAATAGGAACCAAACAGTATTTGTAGTTATAGTAATTAAGTTTAACTGGGTCAGACATTCCAAATCACTAAAACTGGGAGGCTGGATTAAGAAACAAGCAAACAGGAGGACTGGAGACAACAAAATGGAGTAGAAGGACCTTGAGCTCACCTCCTCTCACAAGCACATCAAAACCACAACTAACTGCTGAACAACCATCAGTAAAAAAGACTGGAAGCTACCAAAAAAAAAATATTCTACATTCAAAGACATAAAGAAGAAACCACAGTGAGAGGGTAGGAGGGGTGCACTCATAATATAATCAAATCCCATACAGCCTGGGTGGGTGACCCACAAACTGGAGAATAATTATATCACAGAAATTCTCCCCAAGGAATGAGAGCTCTGAGCCCCCACACCAGGTTCCCCAGCCTAGGGGTCTGGCACTGGGAGGAGGAGCCCCAGAGCATTTGGCTTTGAAGGCCAGGGGGGCTTGATTGTAGGAGCTCCACAGGACTGAGGAAAACAGAGACTTCACTCTTGGAGGGCATATACAAGGTCCTCGTGCACTGGGACTGAGGGCAAAAGCAGTGACTTTATAGGAGCCTGAGCCAGATCTCCCTGCTGGTCTTGGAGGGTCTCCTGGGAAAGCGGGGGGCAGCTGTGGCTCTCTCTAGGATCATAAAAGCTGGTGGCTGACACACTGAGGAGTGTTCATTGATGTGAACTCTGGCTGGAGGTAGACGTCTCGCTTGGGATCTTGGCACCAAGGCCTGGCCCCACCCAACGGCCTGTAGGCTCCAGTGCTGGGACGCCTCAGGCCAAACAACCAAGAGGGCAGGAACACAGCCCCACCCATAAGCAGACAGGCTGCCTAAAGACTTCCTGAGCCTACAGCCACCTCCAGACATGCCCCTTGACATGGCCCTGCCCACCAGAGGGCCAGCACCCAGCTCCACTCACCAGTGGGCAGGCACTGGCCCCTGCCACCAGGAAGCCTGGACAAGCCTCTAGACCAGCCTCACCCACCAGGGGGAAGACACTAGAAGCAAGAAAACTGCAATCCCACGGCCTGTGGAACTAACTCTGAAAACACAGGTCAGAACCCACCCTGGGAATGGTCCCTGGCCCTTAGGTAACAAGATGGGAGTGTACTGTTGGGACACATAGGACATCCCCTACAGAGGACCACTTCTCCAAGGTCAAGAAATGTTAACTATTCTACTACATACGTAAGAAAACACATAGAAATTTAAACAAAATGAGACAGCAAAGGAATATGTTCCAGACAAAGAAACAAGATAAAACTCCAGAAGAACAACTAAGTAAACTGGAGATAGGCAATCTACCTGAGAAAGAGTTCAAAGTAATGATTGTAAAGATGATCCAAGAGCTCGGGAAAAGAATGGATGCACAGAGCAAGAAGTTATTAGCAAAGAGTTAGAAAATATAAAGAACAACCAAACAGAGTTGAAGAATGCAATAACTGAAATGAAAAATACACTAGAAGGAATCAATAGCAGAATAAATGAGGCAGAAGAACAAATCAGTGAACTGGAAGACAGAGTAGTGGAAATCACTGATGTGGAACAGAATAAAGAAAAAAGAATGAAAAGAAATGAGCACAGGTTAAGAGACCTCTGGGACAATGTCAAATGCACCAACATTTGCATTATAGGGGTCCCAGAAGGAGAAGAGGGAGAGAAAGGGCCTAAGAAAATATTTGAAGAGATAACAGCTGAACACTTCCTAACATGGGAAAGTAAACAGTCACCCAAGTCCAGGAAGCATAGAGAATCCCACACAGGATTAACTCAAGGAGGAACAGACTGAGACACATAGTCATCAAACTGACAAAAATTAAAGACAAAGAAAATATGAAAACAACAAGGGAAAAGCAACAAAAACATACAAGGGAATCCCCACTAGGTTATCAGTTGATTTTTCAGCAGAAACTCTGCAAGCCAGAAGGGAGTGGCAGAAAATATTTAAAGTGATGAAGGGGAAAAACCTACAACCAAGAATACTATACTCAGCAAGGCTCTAGTTCATATTTGATAGAGAAATCAAAAGCTTTACAGACAGGCAAAAGCTAAGAGAATTCTGCACTACCAAACCAGCTTTACAACAGATGCTAAAGGACCTTCTCCAAATGGAAAAGAAAAGACCACAACTAAAAATAAGAAAAGTATGAAATGAAAAGCTCACCAGTAAAGGCAAACATATAGTAAAGGTACAAAATCATCCACATACAAATATAACATCAAAACTAGTAATTGTGAGAGAAGGAGAGAGGGTATAAACGCAGGATATTTAAAATGCATTTGAGGGCTTCCCTGGTGGCACAGTGGTTAAGAATCCCCCTGCCAATGCAATGGGCATGGGTTCGAGCCCTGGTCTGGGAAGATCCCACATGCCACAGAGCAACTAAGCCCATGCACCACAACTACTGAGCCTGTGCTCTAGAACCCATGAGCCACAGCTACTGAGCCCATGTGCCACAGCTACTGAAACCCGCGTACCTAGGCCTGTGCTCTGCAACAAGAGAAGCCACTGCAATGAGAAGCCCACGCACCACAACAAAGAGTAGCCCCCGCTCGCCACAACTAGAGAAAAACCCACGTGCAGCAATGAAGACCAACACAGCCCAAAAAAATTAAAGTTAAAAATAAAATGCATTTAAAATTAAGAGATTAGCAACTTAAAACAATCTTGTATATATATAGGCTGCTATACCAAAACTCATGGTAACCACAAACCAAAAATCTATAATAGATATACACACAAAAAAGGAAAAGGAATCCCAACACAACACTAAAGATAGTCATCAAGTCACAGGAGAAGAGAACAAAAGAGGAAAGGTAAAAAAAATGACCTACAAAAACAAATCCAAAACAATTAACAAAATGGCAATAAGAACATAGGTATCGATAATTACTTTAAATGTAAACAGATTAAATACTCCACCAAAAGACACAGACTGGCTGAATGAATACAAAAGAAGACCTGTACATATGTTTTCTACAAGAGACCCACTTTAGATCTAGAGGCACATACGGACTGAAAGTGAGGGGATGGAAAAATGTATTCCAGGTTAGAACTACCTCCCCAGATATCAGGCAAGGGTAAGGGAGGGCTTGGCTGCTGTTTTTAAACGCAGCATTTTTTGTTCCCTTTCTAGAAACCAGCTGCAACGTTAGGTCAGAGCACATTAAAATGAGCCACTTCTGAACCAACAGCGCCAGGCCCCAGGCCTGCTGTGAAGGCCCCAGCAAACATCAGGGCTTGGTCCGCGTGATGTTCCTTCCCATGCTTGTCCAAGTGGTGCTCTGCCTCAGAGTTGAGGTAAGAGAGGCATCAGGACACCTCACATTCGGTCACCTAGCAGAGATCAGCAATTCCTGGGCTCAGTGAGGAGGTTTGCCATGTGTCTGACAGGGTCTTGGTGCTCTGCCTAACACTGGGTGTCAGGCCTGAACCTCTGAGGTCGGAGAGCTGAGTTAAGGACATTGGACCACCAGAGACCTCCGGGCCTCATGTAATATCAAAAGGCAAAAGCTCTCCCAGAGATCTCCATCTCAATGCTAAGACCCAGCCCCACTCAACAACCAGCAAGATACAGTGCTGGACACCCTATGCCAAACAACTAACAAGACAGGAACACAAACCCACCCATTAGCACAGAGGCTGTCTAAAATCATAATAAGGTCACAGACACCCCAAAACACACCAGCGGATGTGGTCCTGCCCATTAGAAAGACAAGATCCAGCCTCATCCACCAGAACACAGGAACCAGTCCCCTCCACCAGGAAGCCTACACAACCCACTGAACCAACCTTAGCCACTGGGGACAGACACCAAAAACAACGGGAACTACAAACCTGCAGCCTGGGAGAAAGATAAAAACCCACCAGACCAAACAAATGAAGAGGAAATAGGCAGTCTACCTGAAAAAGAATTCAGAGTAATGATAATAAAGATGATACAAAATCATGGAAATAGAATGGAGAAAATGCAAGAAACATTTAACAAGGACCTAGAAGAACTAAAGAGCAAACAAACAACGATGAACAACACAATAAATGAAAGTTAAAATTCTCTAGAAGTAATCCATAGCAGAATAACTAAGTCAGAAAAATGGATAAGTGACCTGGAGGATAAAACAGTGGAAACAACTACTGCAGAAGAGAATAAAGAAAAAAAAATGAAAAGAATTGAGAACAATCTCACAGACATCTGGGAGAATGTTAAACGCACCAACATTTGAATTATAGGGGTCCCAGAAGAAGAGAAAAAGAAAGGGATTGAGAAACTAACTGAAGAGATTATAGTTGAAAACTTCCCTAATATGGGAAAGGAAATAGTCAATCAAGTCCAAGAAGCAGAGATGGTCCTATACAGGATAAAACCAAGGAGAAACACGCCAAGACACATGTTAATCAAACTATTAAAAATTAAATACAAAGAAAAAAATATTTAAAGCAGCAAGGGAAACACAACAAATAGCATACAAGGGAATCCCCATAAGGTTAACAGCTGATCTTTCAGCAGAAACTGTGCAGGCCAGAGGGTAGTGGCAGGACATATTTAAAGTGATGAAAGGGAAAAACCTACAACCAAGTTTACTCTACCCAGCAGGGATCTCATTCAGATTCGACGGAGAAATTAAAACCTTTACAGACAAGCAAGAGCTAAGAGAATTCAGCACCACCAAACCAGCTCTACAACAAATGCTTAATGAACTTCTCTAGGTAGAAAACACAAAAGAAGAAAACGACTTACAATAACAAAGCCAAAACAATTAAGAAAATGGTAATAGAAACATACATATTGATAACTACCTTAAATGTAAATGGATTAAATACTCCAACCAAAATACACAGACTGGCTGAATGGATACAAAAATAAGACTCGTACATATGCTGTCTACAAGAGACCCACTTCAGACCTAGGGACACATACAGACTGAAAGTGAGGGGATGCAAAAAAACATATTCCATGCAAATGGAAATCAAAAGAAAGCTGGAGTAGGAATTATCATATCAGACAAAATAGACTTTAAAATAAAGACTATTACAAGAGACAGAGAAGGACACTACATAATGATCAAGGGATCAATCCAAGAAGAAGATATAACAATAGTAAATATTTAGGCACCCAACATAAGAGCACCTCAATACATAAGTCAAATGCTAACAGCCATAAAAGGGGAAATCAACAGTAACACAATCATAGTAGGGGACTTTAACACCCCACTTTCACCAGTAGACAGATCATCCAAAATGAAAATAAATAAGGAAACACAAGCTTTAAATGACACATTAAACAACATTGACTTAATTGATATTTATAGGACATTCCATCCAAAAACAACAGAATACACATTTTTCTCAAGTGCTCATGGAACATTCTCCAGAAGAGATCATATCTTGGGTCACAAATCAAGCCTTCGTAAATTTAAGAAAACTGAAATCGTATCAAGTATCTTTTCCAACTACAATGCTATGAGACTTGATATCAATAACAGAAAAAAATCTGTAAAAAATACAAACACATGGAAGCTAAACAATACACTATTAAATAACCAAGAGATCACTGAAGAAATCAAAGAGGAAATCAAAAAATACCCAGAAACAAATGACAATAAAAACACGACAACCCAAAACCTATGGGATGCAGCAAAAGCAGTTCTAAGAGGGAAGTTTATAGCAATACAATCCTACCTCAAGAAACAAGAAACATCTCAAATAAACAGACTAACCTTACACCTAAAGCAATTAGAGAAAGAAGAACAAGTAAACCCCAAAATTAGCAGAAGGAAAGAAATCATAAAGATCAGATCAGAAATAAATGAAAAAGAAATGAAGGAAGCAATAGCAAAGATCAATAAAACTAAAAGATGGTTCTTTGAGAAGATAAACAAAATTGACAAACCATTAGCTAGACTCATAAAGAAAAAACATGAGAAGAATCAAATAAATAGAATTAGAAATGAAAAAGGAGAAGTAACAACTGACACTGCAGAAATACAAAGGATCATGAGAGATTACTACAAGCAACTATATGCCAATAAAATGGACAACCTGGAAGTAATGGACAAATTCTTAGAAAAGCACAACCTCCCAAGACTGAACCAGGAAGAAATAGAAAATATAAACAGACCAATCACAACTACTGAAATTGAAACTGTGATTAAAAGTCTTACAACAAACAAAAACCCAGGACCAGGTGACTTCACAGGAGAATTCTATCAAACATTTACAGAAGAGTTAACACCTATCCTTCTCAAACTCTTCCAAATTCTACCAGAAGGAGGAACACTCCCAGACTCATTCTACGAGGCCACCATCACCCTGATACCAAAACCAGAGAAAGATGCCACAAAAAAAGAAAAGCACAGGCCAATATCACTGTTGAACATAGTTGCAAAAATCCTCAACAAAATACTACACACAGAATCCAACAGCACATTAAAAGGATCATACACCATGACCAAGTGGGGTTTATTCCCAGGAATGCAAGGATTCTTCAATATACGAAATCAATGTAATAAACCGTATTAACAAATTGAAGGAGAAAAACTATATGATCATCTCAATAGATGCAGAAAAAGCTTCTGACAAAATTCAACACCCATTTATGATAAAAACCCTCCAGAAAGTAGGCATAGAGGGAACTTACCTCAACATAATAAAGGCCAAATATGACAAACCCACAGCCAACGTTGTTCTCAATGGTGAAAAACTGAAGCCATTTCCACTAAGATCAGGAACAAGACAAGGTTGTCCACACTCACCACTATTATTCAATATAGTTTTGGAAGTTTTAGCCACAGCAACCAGAGAGGAAAAAGAAATAAGAAAAAGAAATAAAAGGAATCCAAATCGGAAAAGAGGAGGTAAAACTGTCACTGTTTGCAGATGACATGATACTATACATAGAGAATACTAAAGATGTTACCAGAAAGCCAATAGAGCTAATCAATGAATTTGGTAAAGTAGCAGGATACAAAATTAAGGCGCAGAAATCTCTTGCATTCCTATACAGTAATGATAAAAAATCTGAAAGAGAAATTAAGGAAACACTCCCAATTACCACTGCAACAAAAAGAATAGAATACCTAGGAATAAACCTACCTAAGGAGACAAAAGACCTGTATGCAGAAAACTATAAGACACTGATGAAAGAAATTAAAGATGACACAAACATTTGGAGAGATATACCATGTTCCTGGATTGGAAGAATCAACATTGTGAAAACGACTATACTACCCAAAGCAATCTACAGATTCAATGCAATCTCTATCAAAGTACCAATGGCACTTTTCACAGAACTAGAACAAAAAATTTCACAATTTGTATGGAAACACAAAAGACCCCAAATTGCCAAAGCAATCATGAGAATGAAAAACGGAGCTGCAGGAATCAGGCTCCCTGACTTCAGACTATACTACAAAGCTACAGTAATCAAGACAGTATGGTTCTGGCACAAAAACAGAAATATGGATCAATGGAACAAGATAGAAAGCTCAGAGATAAACCCAAGCACATATGGTCACCTTACCTTTGGTAAAGGAGGCAAGAATATACAATGGAGAAAAGACAGTCTCTTCAATAAGTGGTGCTGGGAAAACTGGACAGCTACATGTAAAAGAATGAAATTAGAACACTCCCTAACACCATATACAAAAATAAACTCAAAATGGATTAAAGACCTAAATGTAAGGCCAGAAGGCCAGACACTATAAAACTCTTAGAGGAGAACACAGGCAGAACACTCCATGACATAAATCACAGCAAGATCCTTTTTGACCCACCTCCTAGAGAAATGGAAATAAAAACAAAAATAAACAAAGGGGACCTAATGAAACTTCAAAGCTTTTGCACAGCAAAGGAAACCATAAACAAGACAAAAAGACAACCCTCAGAATGGGAGAAAATATTTGAAACAAAGTAACTGACAAAGGATTAATCTCCAAAATATAGAAGCAGCTCATGCAGCTCAATGTCAGAAAAACAAACAACCCAATGCAAAAATGGGCAGAAGACCTAAATAGACATTTCTCCAAAGAAGGTATACAGATTACCAACAGACACATGAAAGGATGCTCAACATCACTAGTCATTAGAGAAATGCAAATCAAAACTACAATGAGGTATCACCTCACACCAGTTAGAATGGGCATCATCAGAAAATCTACAAACAATAAATACTGGAGAGGGTGTGGAGAAAAGGGAACCCTCTTGCACTGTTGCTGGGAATGTAAATCGATGCAGCCACTATGGAGAACAGTATGGAGGTTCCTTAAAAAACTAAAAATAGAACTACCATACAACCCAGCAATCCCACTACTGGGCATATACCCTGAGAAAACCATAATTCAAAAAGAGTCATGTACCACAATGTTCACTGCAGCACTATTTACAATAGCCAGGACATAGAAGCACCTAAGGGTCCATCGACAGATGAATGGATAAGGAAGATGTGGCACATATACACAATGGAATATTACTCGGTCATAAAAAAAAAGAAATTGGGTTATTTGTAGTGAGGTGGATGGACCTAGAGACTGTCATACAGAGTGAAGTAAGTCGGAAATTCAGAAAATACCGTATGCTAACATATATATGGAATCAAAAAAGAAATGGTTCTGAAGAACTTATGGGCAGGACAGGAATAAAGACTTAGACGTAGAGAATGGACTTGAGGACATGGGGAGGGGGAAGGGTAAGCTGGGACAAAGTGAGAGAGTGGCATTGACATACATACACTACCAAATGTAAAACAGAGAGCTAGTGGGAAGCAGCCATATAACACAGGGAGATCAGCTCGGTGCTTTGTGTCCACCTAGAGGGGTGGGATAGGGAGAGTCAGGGGAGACATAAGAGGGAGGGGATATGGGGATGTATGTATATGTATAGCTGATTCACTTTGTTATACCGCAGAAACTAACACACCATTGTAAAGCAACTATACTCCAATAAAAATGTTAAAAAAAAAAAAGGTATTCCATGCAAGTGGAAATGAAAAGAAAGCTGAAGTAGCAATACTTATATCAGACAAAATAGACTTTATAATACAGTTATAAGAGAGAAAGAAGGACACTACATAATGATCAAGGGAACAATCAAAGAAGATGTAACAATTGTAAATTCATGTGTCCCCAACATAGGAGAACCTCAATATATTAGGCAAGTGTTAACAGACATAAAAAAAGGAATTGACAGTAACACAATAATATCAATAGACAGATCGTCCAGACAGAAGATCAATAAGAAAATCCAGTCCTTAAATGACACATTAGACTAAATAGACTTAATTGATATTTATAGAGTATTCCAACTGAAAGCAGCAGAATGCACATTCTTTTCAAGTGCACATGCAACATTCTTCAGGATACATCACATGCTGGACCACGAAGCAAGCCTTGGTAAATTTAAGAAAACTGAAATTATATCAAGCATCTTTTCTGACCACAACACTATGAGATTAGAAATCAACTGCAAGAAAAAAACATGAACACATGCAGGCTAAATAATATGCTATTAAACAACACTGAAAAAGTCAAAGAGGAAATTAAAAAAAAAATAGCTAGAGACAAATGACAATGAAAACATGATGATCCAAAACCTATGGGACACAGCAAAAGCAGTTCGAAGAGGGAAGTTTATAGCAATACAAGCTTACCTTAGGAAACAAGAAAAGTCTCAAATAAACCACCTAACCTTACACCTAAAGCAACTAGAGAAAGAAGAACAAACAAATTCCAAAGTCAGTAGAAGTAAAGGAATCATTAAGATCAGAGCAGAAATAAATGAAATAGAGACTAAGAGAACAATAGAAAACATCGATAAAACTATTAACAAAAGCTGGTTCCTAGAAAAGATAAACACAATTGATAAACCTTTAGCCAGACTCATCAAGAAAAAAAGGAAAAGGGCCCAAATCAATAAATTAGAAATGAGAGACTACTCCAAGCAACTATATACCAATAAAATGGACAACCTAGAAGAAATGGACAAATTCTTAGAAAGGTACAATCTACCAAGACTGAACCAGAAGAAATAGAAAATATGAACAGACTGATCACAAGTACTGAAATAGAATCTGTGATTTTAAAACTCCCAGAAAACAAAAGTCTAGGACCAGATAGCTTCACAGGCAAATTCTACCAAACATTTAGAGAGGAGATAATACCTACACTTCTGAAACTATTCCCAAAATTGCAGAGGAAGGAACACTTCCAAACTCATTCTATGAAGCCATCATCACCCTGATACCGAGAACAGACAAAGGTATCACAAAAAAAGAAAATCAGGCCAATATCATTGATAAACATAGACGCAAAATCCTCAACAAAATACTAGCAAACTGAATCCAACAATACATTAAATAATCAAGTGGGATTTATCCCAGGGATGCAAGGATTTTTCAATATCCACAAATCAATCAGTGTGATACACCACATTAACAATTTGAAGAATAAAAACCACATGATCAATAGATGCCGAAAAAGCTTTTGACATTTAACATGCACTAGTGATTAAAAACTCTGTAGAAAGTGGGCATAGAGGGAACATACCTCAACATAATAAAGGCCATATATAACAAACCCACAGCTAACATCATACTCAACAGTGAAAAGCTGAAGACATTTCCTCTAAAATCAGGAACAAGACAAGGGTACTCAATCTCTCTTATATTCAATATAGTCTAGGAAGTCCTAGTCACAGCATTCAGAGAAGAAAAAGATATAAAAGGAATCTAAATTGGACAGGAAGAAGTAAAAGTGTCACTGTTTGCGGATGACGTGATACTATACATAGAAAATCCTGAAGACACTACCAGAAAACTACTAGAGCTCATCAATGAATTCGGTAAAGTTGCAGAATACAAAATTAATACACAGAAATCTGTTGCATTTCTATACACTAACAACAAAAGATCAGAAAGAGAAATTAAGTAAACAATCCCATTTACCACTGCATCAAAAAGAATAAAATACCTAGGAATAAACCTACCTAAGGGGGCTAAATACCTGTACTCCAAAAACTATAAGACACTAATGAAAGAAACTGAAGAAGACACAAACAGATGGAAAGATATATATATATATATATATATATATATATATATATATATATATATATATATATATATATACTGGTTTCTTATGCTAGAAAAATTAATATTGTTAATATAATCATACTACTCAAGGCAATCTACAGATTCAGTGCAATCCCCATCAAATTACCAATGGCATTTTTCACAGAACTAGAACAAAAAAGGTTTTAATTTGTATGGAAACACAAAAGACCCCGAAGAGCCAAAGCAATTTTGAGAAAGAAAAACGAAGCTGGAGGAATCAGGCTCCCTGACTTCAGATTATACTACAAAGCTACATTCATCAAAACAGTATGGTACTGGCACAGAAACAGAAATATAGATCAGTGGAACAGGATAGAAAGCCGAGAGATAAACCCATGCACCTATGGTCACCTAATCTATGACAAAGGAGGCAAGAATATACAATGGAGAAGAGACAGCCTCTTCAATAAGTGGTGCTGGGAAAACTGGACAGCTACATGTAAAAGAATGAAATTAGAACATTTCTCTAACATCATATACAAAAATAAATTCAAAATGGATTAAAGACCTAAACATAAGACTGAATACTATAAAACTTCTACAGGAAAACATGGGCAGAACACTCTTTGACATAAATCACAGCAAGATCTTTTTTGACCCACCTCCTAGAGAAATGGAAATAAAAACAAAAATAAACAAATGGGACCTAATTAAACTTAAAAGCTTTTGCACAGCAAATGAAACCTTAAACAAAACAAAAAGACAACCTACAGAATGGGAGAAAATATGTGTAAATGATGAGACTGACAAGGGATTAATTTCCAAAATATAGAAACAACTGAATAACAATAAACCAAACAGCCCAATAAAAAAGTGGGCAGAAGATCTAAGTAGACATTTCTCCAAAAAAGACATACAGATGGCCAAAAGGCACATGAAAAGATGGTCAACATCACTAATTATTAGAGAAATGTAAATTAAATCTACAATGAGGTATCACCTCACTCCAGTCAGAATGACCATGATGAAAAAGTCTACAAATAATAAATGCTGGAGAGGGTGTGGAGAAAAGGGAACCCTCTTGCACTGTTGGTGGGAATGTAAATTGGTACAGCCACTATGGAAGAACAGTATGGAGGTTCTTTAAAAAACTAAAAATAGTTACCATATGATCCTGCAATCCCACTCCTGGGCATATATCCAGACAAAACTATAATTCAAAAAGATACACGCACCCCAATGTTCATTGCAGCACTATTTACAACAGTCAAGACATGGAAGCAACCTAAATGTCTATCGACAGATGAATGGATAAAGAAGATACGGTATATATATCACAGGGAGCTATACTCAATATTTTGTAGTAACCTATAAGGGAAAAGAATCTGAAAATAATATATATTCATATATGTGTATAACTCAATCACTTTGCTGTACACCTGAAACTAACACAACATTGTTAATCAACTATACTTCAATAAAAAAGAGAGAGAGAGAAAGGGGAAAAGCTCAAAAAGAAAATATATTTTGTAATAAATACAGATCTGTTACCAAAATAAATTAATAAAATAACCTTTCAGCATTGAAAAAAAGAGATCACTAAAGATACTAAAGCACTTTGATAGTTTAACAGCAAAAAAAAAAAAGAAACAAGCAACCAAAAAAGGATATGCTGATTATAAGAGATAGAACTATACAAAGACAAAATAAATGAAAAAGGGTAGACAAAGATATTGCATACAAAAACTAATCAAAACACAGATGGTGTAGTTAAATTAATATCAAATAGAGTAAACTTTAAGTTAAGAAACATTAGAAATAGAGACATTTTATAAGGTCATGAAAGGTAAAGAAAGCCTGACACTGTTTAGGATTAAAGAAGATTAAAGAAACATAACAGCTAAATGTAATAACTGATCCTGGATTGAGAAAAAAAATAACTATAAAGGACACAAAAGTCTATCCACCAAGGAGACGGATAACAATTCTAAATCTGTATGCACCCAGTTACACTGCTTAAAAACATATAAAGCAAAAATTGACAGAAATAAAAGGAGAAAAAGATAAATCCACCATTGGAGCAGACTTGACCACACCTCTCTCAGTGGCTGACAGAATAAGCAAACCAAAAAGATGAGTAGGGACACAGGAAGTTTCAGCAATACAACTAATAAACTTGGGCTAATTTATATAGAGAGAACGCTGCTCTCCAAAACAGTGGGATACAAATTCTTTCAAAGTGCTGATGGAAGATTTAATAAAACTGACCATATACTGGATAATAAAGCAATTCTACATATTTCAAAAGACTGAAAACATTCAGAGCATGTTTTCTGACCATAGCAGAATTAAGTTAAAATTCAATCAATAGAAAAGTACAGGATAAGGCTGTAACTTCTTGTAATAAAGAAAACACAGAAGTACCAAAATAAATAAAGAAAGAAAGATACAGGGACCTGTCAAAAGAACACAGGAAGGGACTTTAAGGGTCTCCCACTAGCCAAATCTGGGACAATTTAGGAATCAAAACATAGTAATAACTTATAATCCACTGGATAAAAATAAGAACACAGGAGTCCATAGCATAGTAAATGAATGAATGAATAAACGGGAAAAAAGAAAAAGTCTACGTTAGAGTGACAACTAATAAAATTAGAAGAAACGATGGAGTTGGAAAATCACCATTTTGTATCCATAATGGTATACAGCTTTATTAACAATCAAAAATTGCCAATTAAAATTAAATTACCATGATCTTAGAGTCTTAAAGGACTAAAAATTATCTTTATTCTCACTTCAAAAGTTAGAAGAGGACTTCCCTGGTGGTGCATTGGTTAAGAATCCACCTGCCGATGCAGGGGACATGGGTCTGATCCTTGGTCCAGGAAGATCCCAAATGCCACGGAGCAACTAAGCCTATGTGCCACAACTACTGAGCCTGCGCTCTAGAGCCTGCAAGCCACAACTACTGAGCCCACGTGCTGCAACTACTGAAGCCCGCACTCCTAGAGCCCATGCTCTGCAACAAGAGAAGCCACTGCAATAAGAAGCCCGCACACCGCAACCAAGAGTAGCTCCCACTTGCCACAAATAGAGAAAGCCCGCACGCAGCAACAAAGACCCAACGCAGCCAAAAATAAATAAATAAAATAAAATACACTTTTTTAAAAATTAAAAAAAAAGTTAGAAAAATTAACAAGTATTCAAACTAGCAAAAGAAATGTAGACACATTAAAAATATATATACTTCAACATAACCATGCTGGCACCTCGACCTTGGACTCCAGTTCCCAGAGCTGTGAGATACAAATGTCCATTGTCTATACATACACACACACACTTAAACACACACACACACACTTAAACACGGTGAACTGATTTAAAACAGAAAGTGAGCTCTATTTTCCATTTTCCACTGAAATAGATCTGAAACTCTTACCTGGGCACAACAAATGAAAGCAATGGAAAGTGTCAGTAGGAAGACAGAAGACACAACCACATCCACTGATCGCTGTGGGCCCCGTCTCTGTGGAGTGAGATGCGTAGGTTAGCGTTTTAGGTCACCACCGGAGATGGCAACAGCCCTCACATCATTCACACTCCCAATCTTACTGTATTGGCGTGAAAATGAACATTTATAAGACATTTCTGACACAGGATTTTAATATATTTTGGACATATTTGACTTTAATTAAGCTCTGAGATCCATGCCATTCAAATTAAGGGTGTGATTGATTCATGAACATATTTTCAGCTGGAATATTCCCCCCAAAAGTCAGAAAAAGATGAGACAATCAATTGATCACTCTGCCCTAGGAATTTAAATTTTCTTTTCCCTTTTTAAGGTCTTATTTACTTAGCTCTACCAGCTCTGCAGATAGATCACTCCTAACCTGGTGTCCAGCAAGTCTGTCAGCCACTGATATCTGTCCAGTATATAGAACTACCCTGCCTACTGAGTATCTAGCACCAGAAATTTCAGTGAACATGTTTTCTGCGTATTATTGCAGATATTCCATGGTTAGTCAGCTAAAACTCACCTTTAGAAAGGAACGCAGTGATAACCATATCTTAATGTTCTCCACCTTTTTAAGTCTGAAATGAGGTATTTCATATTTCCTAGCTTTCCTGGCAGAAGTAATATGGCTGAAGAGTTTTGCAAATAAAAATCTCTAGAGGAAGTTAAAAAAAAAAAAAAACACAAAGTGAAACGTACACATGTGTCACTGTGTGTATATTTACATAATTGTAAACAATATTCCCAGCATATAAAAAATATTAAAAGGATCAAGTTCTAATCAGTGGTCACTAAGACAGGCAGTGAAAAAACATTGTTAATAGCTCATTAACCTGTCGCTTGCAAAGCACATTATGTAGTAATATACTTCTTCACAACATGCTACACTCTTGGCATTTTCAAGGAATATACCTTGGAGACCTTTGTGAATCCCCACCTTCACAAACTCAAATGTTTATACAAAATTCTAGCTTACTCCCAAATTACATTTCTATTCAAAACCACATTTTTTGCACATATCACCAATATATTAAGCCCTCAATCCCAAACTCTTATCAAATTTCAGTAAGTTTATTTCTCACTTGGCTATTTTTCACTTTGGTAATTACTACATATGCTACATATACAAAACATCAAGGGCACATTGAGGTGCAGGTACTAAGCAATCAGCTAGGCTCACTCACTGGCTCAGCCACTTACTCTTGCAAGTAGGCTCAGCAAAATTTCAGATTATAGCATGTCATTTGTGAATAATCAGTATCACAAGTGTTAAACCCACAAATACCAAAAGTTCACTTATCAAGCCTCCATTGCCCACGTTAACTTCTGGAGAGAGAACAAATCAGGGGAACAAAAGCAACTCAACAGAATACCATATACAAAAGCAGAGGTAAGAAATTTTACTTAATTGTCTACTGACCTGTTTGTATGTTCTCTCCGCCACACACATCATGAAAAAAAACATCCAAGTCAGACACAGTCGTTCAAAAAAATTAATTATAGACAAGATAATAATAGGTGCAACAGGTGGTGCCCCACAAAAGAGAGTCAAGATCTCCTCGGCTGAGATGTACTTTAGCTGGTCAAGACTCTTCTCTCGGAACAGTCGATGTAAAAAAGGGAAAAATGCTAATCCGATGGTGACGACATTTCCCAGCATCTGATAACCTACTCCTTGCTGATACGCATTAACCTGGGAATTAATTTAAAATATCCATCATTACTGCACAGCTAAATGGAGTTGTGAAGCAGTATTTATCAAATACTATTTAGATTATTAAAAACTAAATGCTTTAAATCTAAAAGAAATACAAATAAAAATGATGTACAGATTTATGACTTTTAGGCTTGAATGAGATAAGGGATATTTGTAGAGTCTACCTGAACAATTGATCATGCTCACAGAGACCTCTGTAACAAATAAAAAAATATACTACCTAGTGAAGACTGACTACAAAATTTAAGATACACATACTTGTGTTTCAAAAGCAGAGTCAAGGTTTTGATCATTAAATACATTCTATGAAATAGCTGCTGATCATTAGATAGATTTTTCTAAAAATCCAAAAACGTATTAAACCTTACCCTGCTCATGATGATACCACTTATTTCCAACACAGACATATCCATCTTTTTGCACTCATTCCCTTCCCAGATTATTGCACTAACTCGATCAGAGGCAGGACTTGAGTTCTGAAGCCAGAATAAATGGTTCTGAGAAGAAAAAATAAATATTTCCATCCACTCCTTCTTTATTTCCTCCATTATATTTTTTTCCCTTTGTCTAGCTCCTGGGCCACATTTGCCAGGGTTCAGCCTTGTCATCCTATTCTCCCCCTCACAAAGCTCATCACACCAATTACCACCTCCATGATGCTGGTTTCTGGTTTTTGTTTTTGTTTTTTTCCACAAAAACAACTTCTTACCTGGAGAGAGGCTAAGTGTCTCCTATAATGATGGGAGGTAGGATTACATGATCTCCAAGGCTGCTTCCCTACTAAATGTATGGAAGTGAGGATAAGCTTGGTGTATTAATGGGATATCAAGAAGGAAAGCATTTCTACAGCATCATGACTAGACCAGGGACAGTAGGAAGTTACACGGGAGAGGTACTAACAGGCCTTAACATCACAGGAATGACTGAGAAGGTAAACCTTTCTCTGGTCTAATCAGGACACAGAAAAGCATAGTAAGCTCAGGAGGAAAAGGTCGAGATAGAAACAGCCCCGTATTTTCCTCTGCCGTATCATGTCTTATTCTTCGAGTACCAGCTCAAGTCCCATTTCACCAACATGTCCTCTCTGATGGCCACAAGCCTCACTCATGTTACCTTTCTCTGAAATTAAAAACCCTTACAGTCTATATCAGATAAATTTGCATCTAATTATATGATGCTTTTATTGTGTCCTCTATTTCCCATAAAATCATCTTGCTCCCAAACAAATATATAAGTTACTAAAAAACAACCATCTGGTGTATTTCTTCTCCTTCTACAATAATGCTTAGCATAATGCTGATGCACATGTATGGATTTATTAATTGATTTAGCCAAAAAAATATTTATTAAGCAGCTACTATGTAACATGTACTATGGATATAATAAAGAACAAGACAGATGTAGTCCTTGACATCACAGAGCATACAGACTTATGGAGACATGATTAAATAAAGTTACGGTGCAGCATGATAAGAGAAGGAAAGAATGCTTTAGGAGCATATAGAAAAGGCTTCCTAAGGGAGTATCACTCAAGCCAAGAGCCGAAAAGTAAAAAAGAGTGAGACGAAGGAATAGGTATTGGAGAAAAGTGTGTGCCAGGCAAATAAACCAGTTTGTGTAAAGATCCAGAAGTACATGAGGAAACTGAAAGAAGTTTAGTTGAGTTAAACTATACCATGCAAGACTGTTATAGGGGCAAATAAAGGAACAGAAAGAAATAATCCAGAATGGGAAAAAAAAAAGCAATTAAAGGATTGTAAGGGGAACGGCATCAGATTTGCATTTTAGAAAGATCATTCTGGCTGCAGTGTGGGAAACGAAACGAAGCGGAGCAAGCCTAGAGAAGCTGTTGTAAGGATCCAGGCGAGGGCTGATGGTGGTCTGCACCAAGCAGTGTGGACACAGGTGGGCAGATGTATGTATTATACAGCAGAATCAAGACAGTGTGATGACTGATTGGAAACATGGGGGATGGGGTCAAGAACGGCCCCAAGGTTTCTAACTTGGGTGGTTAGTGGTGACATTTAGAAATATGGGGAATAAAAGAAGAATAGGTTAGGCGGGAGAATTGGGAAATGATGAATTCCGTTTAACATACTGAGTTTCATCTTACCTAGTTATTCTTACATATGCCTTAAAATTATCCTATAAATCCCAAAAGTGCAAAGGAGGTGAAAATCATCATGACGCTTTTCATAATTACCAAGGGCTAAGGTAATTTAGATGAGTCTTCAGACGGAATGCAAAGAATATTTAGATACAAACTTTGATAGCAAAATTGGAGGAAAAAGCTTAAAACTTTAATAATAAAATGTATGTTGTTCCTAGTTAGTTTTTGAAAACTGTATACATTTAATGAAGCAGAATTTTTTTCATTAAAATGTGTAACCTAAATCAATGGTATCTTAGAATCAAGAAAATTCAATAATTAAACAAATGAATATCCATCACCCACTATTTATTAAGTCATTGTGGAAATATTTAGCCTAAAACAAAATAAAACTAAGAAGAATCATGATCGTCGGCATTAAACATATGAAAGGCTGATATGAGAACCGTTTCTTTTTTTTCTTCTTTTTCTTTTTTTTTTTGCGGTACGCAGGCCTCTCACTGTTGTGGCCTCTCCCATTGCGGAGCACAGGCTCCAGATGCGCAGGCTCAGCAGCCATGGCTCACAGGCCCAGCCGCTCCGCGGTATGTGGGAATCTTCCTGGACTGGGGCACGAACCCGTGTCCGCTGCATCGGCAGGCGGACTCTCAACCACTGCACCACCAGGGAAGCCCAGAACCGTTTCTTAATCATTTAATCTATCCAGCAGTGGAAAAAGCTCAGGAAATAACAATCACTCCAGTTCCACAAGTATTTAAGCAGAGACTAACTGACTGTCTGATGTGGATAGCAATAACCATGCTAACATGTATTGGGTGCTTACTCTTTGCCAAGCATTGTGCTAGGCACTTTGTATTATCTCATTAGATGTACCACAATATTTCTAAGAAGTAGGAACTTCTTAGAAATATTGTTATTGTATTGTAACAATACTTCTCATTGTTACAAGTATTGTAACAATACTTCTTGTTGTTACTACATGATAGGTAGTAAAATAACTTCTGCAGATGTAGAATGAATTCCTATATTGATTGTAAAGTTGAAATAACCTTCTAAAGAATCCCCATTTCCAGGTTATCTGATTTTATGATATTAACAGAAAACCTAAAATTAAAGTAATCACTTGCTTTATACATTATTAGACAAGTAAGCAATGCCATCTCCTAGTAATTCATATATAATACTGTTATGTCTATGAAAATATAATATCAGGTTACTGCACCAAACAATGTACCCTGCTCATATAAAATGAACATTAAGGATCATTCTAAGGAAAATAATGAGAAAAAGTCCTAGGAAGAAACATTTAGGTTAGGGGAATTCAAGAGTGCTTCCCCCTGAGTTCTAATTCCAATATCTTCACTTACAAACTATGCTCAATTTCCTCATCTCTAAATCAGGGATAATAATAGTGTCCACCTTACAGGGTTATTGTAGAGTTAAATGAGATAATACAGTGCCTGGCACATGGTAAGTACACAGTAAACATCAGCTATTATTATCATCACCTTTACAGACCTGCTGAAAAACATCCTCCTTGGGGTCACGTTTGGTCCCTGAGTGAAGGGAGTTCACGTGGGCCCCCTCACTGTCGCTGGTGACAGACGACCGGCACTCAGGGCCGTGCAGCAGGTCATCCCATAACATATCCTCTGTCTCCGAGTCATGACGGGTGCTCTCCGAGTCTCTTCTCAACATGTTGAGGCTTCGAGAGCCACCACTCATGCCAGATCTACAGCCCTTTAAGGGAAAACAAAACCAAATTTCTTTTATATTTCTTTTTAAAAACAACTATATAAAATTTCTGTTGTTTAAGCTACCCAGCCTGTGGTATTCTGTTATGGCAACCTGAGTGGATAAACCCAACTATCTACAAGGATTTTTCTGAATTGCTTTTAATAATGAAAAACTGGAAACAAATTAAGTAGTCATAATTTTACACATTTTAATAAATTCCTTCATAAACTGGAATATTCTGCAGATGTTCAACAGAATGAAGTATTGTCTTATGTACTGATAAGGCAAGCCCTACAAGATAAAAAAAAAAAAACTCAGAACAAATTTTCCTATTTATGTTTTTTAAATGATATGTTATATGTTTAAATATATAGTATGCTCTCTTACTCAAAGGAAAATAAATATGTGGAACTATAACCACCCTCTGGACAGCATGGATTCAATCTGGGGATGTGGGGAACAGTGAGGGATTCATTATACTGGGAAGGGAGGCAGTAAGTGGAAATGGTTGTTTTTTATTAAATATACTTCTTCATTTGAATTTTTATAACATCCTTACCTTAATTTTACAACTACAAAATCTGTAAAGCCTTAAACTTTTTTTAAAAATGAAGTGACAGTTTTTGGGTCATGAAATTAATTTTTTTTTTTTAGTTTTTTTCATTGTGATTTCTGTGTTTTAGATGAATATGTTCTTATTTTAACAGTTTTTGAAATACAGCATTCTTAAATATGTGTGCATAAGTTTATAGGTTGATAAATTTTTCACAAATGAAACATGTCTGTGTCATCAGCACCAAAACCAATGAACAAAGCATTACTAGCTCTCCTGCCCCTATTTCTGTGCTATTCTCTTTCAAGGAAAACAACCATTATGACTACTAAGAGCATAGATTAACTTCAATTTTGTACTTTGTTAGAGGTGAAATCTGAAAATAGCTATTTTTTATGTTTGACTACTTTTACAACATTATATTTCTGAAATTCATCCATATTGTTGCAGTAAAAGGTATTTTATAATAAAATATTTACCTGTATTTCAAAAACAAAACAACTATATATCTGAAATAAAATGAAAACAAGTTACCTATGGTGATGGCTGGCAAGCTTTCACACACCGATCACTAGGTTGACAAGGCTTCACATAACAATAATACATTTTCATGGTTAAATGTGAAACTCTGATGACTCTCTAACAGACTATCAAAGAGGACTCCCTCTGAGAAGTTATTGCCAAGTCATGGGGTTGTTCAAGTGAGGTGCCCTGGGATGGGGTGACTCCTGCAAGCACATCGAGAGGGCCCACTCTGGGTGCAGGTGTGGCTGGGCCTACTGACAAAGCCAAGTGTCCTCTACTCTAAATGTTGTGAGCTTGACTGTAGACGTAGTCACGTCCGGGGCCCAGCCAAACAGGGAAAAGGGTAATCAGGCTGAGAAAAGGATGGACATTGCAGCTCTCCTGCGGTACAAACATAGATATGAAAGTTTTTCCACAACCCCAGCTGCCTTGTCAATCAAAACAAAAGCTACCACCATCTACTCTCCTCACCTCTGAATTATAATGTCCCAAATGTACAATATTCCCATTAGCTTTCATGATGAGATTTACTGCTCCCATCTCTCAGGGGTCCTTTCTCAAATAACTGTCCCCATCAGCATCAATGCCATTTACAAAGGAACAACGCTTAAGAATAAACTGCATATTCCAAGTGAATATTAAGTAGCCTTCTCATCACCTACGGATTGAGGAGTCTCTCTCTGGGCATCATCTATGATACTTTTAAGATTAGATCAAAGACAAAGAGCTCGTTCTCTTTCTGGGGGTGAGCAGTCATATAAAAGCTTCTAGACAGGTAGACACGTAGTTGGGGGCAGGGGAGGGGCAGGCAAATATACACACAACTTTAGGACAAGCAATAAACAAAGGAATGGATACAGTTATTACACTCAAGAATACGCTTTGAAAAAGGATACGTTACCTGACTGAAGGCTGCCGATTCAAACTCTGATTCAGCCAGACTATCTGAATCCCGCACAACGGGACACCACTTGGAAGTGGTCTTCTTTACCTGCCAACAAACGATAGGAAAACGTGTTAAATACCTTGTGACTTGGGAGTTAATGCCTATCCTTTTATAAGCTAAAATAAAAATTACCTGAGTGTTTAGGTGCCTTGAAAGTATTGATTTCCTATTCTTAACTTCATAGCCGTTGTCACTTGAGGCCCCTTCCACGCTCCTCCGCAGTGTCATCATCTGTGTCCGGGCTTCACCATCATCCTCACTTGACAGATCATCTGAAATCCCATTGCCCAAACGTCCAAACGGCTCCTATAAAGAGAACAGCAGTTTCCTCACAGGGGACAGCCCAAAATACTCCAGTTAGCCTACGTACAAAAACTAAGAAGCAGTAAAAGTAAACTAAACCAAAACTGAACAAACCTACCTATTAGTTGGTCTCAATAAAGAAAAATATTAACCTTTCTTGAAACTAAATAGCTTAAATGAGGAGGCAGTATTATGTAGAGGTTAGAAGCACAGGCTTGAGTCAAACTCAAGTCTGAATCACAGCTCTTCTACTTATTAGCTATGTAACTGTAGGTAGGTAATTCAATCTCTCTGGGCCTCAATTTCCTCATCTGAAAAGCGATGATAATAAAAGCACCTATCTCACAGAGCTGTTGAAACAATTCAGTGAGTTACTACTTGTAAAGCACTTAGAATAGTGCTTGGTTACAGTAATGGCTCAAAAATATTAGCTTTTTGTAATTCGTAAATGCCAGTCTAACAAATAAGAAAATATTTCAAGACTATAAAGTAAGAGTGTAGTTAGTTTTAGACGTAAAGCAGAACGTCTATACCTAAACCTGGAAAATAGGTTCCCAAACCTTAACACACTATCACCACCTCTCTGGAAGACGACACAGCAGCCTCTACACTAATCTGTTTATTGAATCTACCAGTCTCCTACTAAGGCTGGACCAGGGGCAGATGCAATAACAAGTTCTGGTCCTAGAAATTAGAAGAATAAGGGACAGTCTTCATGTTATTCTTCATGATGTTTTCCTTTTCACATCCTGTAGTTTTACATTTCAAATGACACAAATCTATTAGTACCTATTTTGTGTTTCTAGCAGAGTCTAAGGATAGAAAAATGTTACACAGGAAAGGAAAGACCTTGTAATACTTACTCTCATCTAAATCTTACCCTGCACCCCTTTTCTCCATCTGAAAATTTTGCTTTCTCTCTTGTTTGCCACATTCTAATCTCTGGTCGACACTGTCTCTTCTTGATGATAGGATGCAGACAAGCTGAGTCATTGTCAGTCTCTGTCCCTTTGCTACATATTAATTTTACTCTTTTCATCCTATTTTTAAAAAAGGAAAAAAAGATTACTAGTTAGTTTTTTGAAAGTAATATCTTTCACGAAGTCACTTTCTTCTGAGGAGTACAATATATATTATTCTGGAAATCAAGAAGATTCAGAAATTGTACGTTTCAGGCTTCTAGCTTGCCTAAGGGCATAGGAAGCCAGTTCTCTCTCTAGTCTCCAAAGACTTGGGTCAGTTAGCTGAGAGGAAGCCTGTTCTTTTCAATTTTGCAAGGAAGTGGGTCCACAGTCTTCCCTCTCAAACGCAATGCCAACCCCGCCCTCACATTGCCTGTTTGTGCCACTTCATAGAATGTCTTCCCCTCTCCTGTGCTTCAAAGCCCAGCAACTCTCAGCTCCTCCCTGACTCCTGCTGACTACTTCACCCCAGAATACTCACTCCTGCTGAATTGCATGGCCTTTAGTCAGCATGATATCATTTATGATATTTTTACATTTTTGTGACTGTATCATACCTGCTACTCTTACCTTCCTAATTAGACGGTAAAATCACTAAGAGGAATGCCCAGTGCCCAGTACAATGTTCAGCACAAAGAACTCAAACGCTTCAACTAAAGAGTGTCAACTTATCTTTAGAAAAATTTGTGAACATACTTCGTCTTCAAAAACAAAGCCGCAAAAGCACTTTACTTTTGAGTCACAAACATTAACATATGCTAAAATAAGGATTTCTTCGAGTCATACTAGCGCTGCTACAACCTACAAAATCATGAAGGAGGTTGAATGTGTCTTGGACTCATTTCCCTTTCTGTCCTACAGCCCATCGACACCAGCCTCCTGTCCTGCACCCCACATCTAAAGAGGGATCAGCTCTCATACCGAAAAAGACCTCATCTTTTAAAAACTCTTCATTCTCTCAAGATGTTGGCCAATATGACTTAAAATATTTACCCTTCAAGAGTATTTATATTTCCATAATCTTGTGGTCTAAAAAACCAATAAAAATCAAACAGAATGACACTTTTATGGTAGATTACTGGACTAATGGATAACATGACAGACAGTGGTGCCATTTCAAATAAGCAAATCATTCCAGAACCTTTAAAAATCTCACCACAATGATAATATGCTTACACTGTGTATTCCTAAAACCTAATCAGATTATACACTATGTAAATACTAACGCGAACACAAAATCAAGTAAAAATTCCAATGTAAGACTTCCCACCTGTTGCCAAAGAGAGTCCCCCAAAAACCACCATTAAAGGGTGCAGATTCCAAAGTTTCTGTTCCTCTGGCTTTATCAGAGGAGTTATTTCCATTTTCTCGGCTCCCATCACCATTTACAGTTTTTCGTAATTTTCTACAAAAAAAATATTTCAACAACTTTAGATTATTCAGGACCTTTTCTGTTTCTACTCAGAATATCCCTACTGACTACTACCTGAAATTAAGTATAATGAACTTCATATAATGAGGATAAATTATACAGGAACATTTCTGACTTAAGGGCAAAAACAGGTTCCAGAACAAAGTGCTAAGTTACCATTTTGTTCATTCATTAAATAAATAGAAATGCCATTCAAAAACATAACTAGAAGGAAAATTTTCATATGTATGACCAATAGTCTTTTCAGGAACCACAGAAAGAATGAACAATTTCTTTAAATATGGATGCCAGAAATCTACCCATTTGGCACATTTAATCATGGGAACACAAAATAATAGCAAGTGATCAATTTTTTGATATTCTATGCAGTGAAAAGATATATTCTGTAAATACCAATGAGACACAGCACAGTATTTGATTTCCTTAGAAAACTTTAAATCAATTAAACTGAATTTTCAAGGAATATTCTTTCCTGGAAAAGAAAAAGTTTTGAAAATAACATTCAAAAATAAGTATAAATATATTGAAATTCTTTGCACCAAATGAAAAAATCTTATATAGTAACTCTTTGGTGGAACAAAAATCTACAGATACTCTGAGAAAGATGACTTTTGTAAGATAATACCATGTATATCTAAGAAACCTTTAACAGTTCCAAACCCCACAAACGGCACATAATCAATAAAGACTAGACATGAATTCAATGTGTAGAAAAGTTAAATCTTTATTAAAAGTTTAGAATACTTAGAAATCCATTCTTTTTACATATTATTGAAAAAAGGTAAAAATTTTAGTAGCACTAACCTAATGTACTAAGATCCTTGTTTATAGTGAATTTTCACCAAATTTTGAGACAATTATGAAGAAGAATGTTTTTCATTAAAATCATTATTTAAGGTAAATTTTGATAAGGAATAATACAGTATAGAAATTTTCCTTTTAAACAACGGTACTGAATGACAAACCCCCATACCCCTTGGATTAAAAGTTCATGACAAGGTTTCTAAGCATCAGGGAGAAAAGTAAAGCATTTGGGGTTTTTTTTAAGCCAAAAAAATAATGAAAAATATATGCAAAAGAGGAAGGTTTTGTATTAATTTACTCAAAGATTTTGTTCTTCAACGCCTCTCCCAGAAAATACACAACCAAAAGTGTAATTTCTCATCTCACCTTCTTCTCCGATTTCCATTGTTTCCCGACGGCCTTGTTATCTGAGTAGACACAATTTGACAGTGGACAGTTCCCATGAGTAACATAAGGCACAAGGGTCCAAGTACTTCACTTACATTCACAATAGGCATCATAAAATAGAACACGAGTGCTATAACTGAAAAGAAGAGATTTCAAAGTGGAAAGCATTAGGGCTTATCTTTAAAACCAATTCTAATAACTCTACAGATTATTTCTCTAAAAATCTATCATTTAAAGAAGTATACAAATGAAAGCACATAATTTTCTACAATACAATCCACCTGCACATTAGCTGAGTGAAAACCTGAAGCCCTAGATCACAGAGCAAGTGAAGAATGATGTGTCCAAAGGATCTGCCTTTCTGGAAATATGACAATCTAGATATTCTGAAAGACTTTCCAGCACAAAACAACTAGATACTGTATAACCCTCTGCAGTACTGCTCTGCTCAGAGACCCAGTATTCTCCAGGGCCCAGAGTTATACATAGCAATTAACACAGCTGCGATTTGAACCAAGGCAGCCAGGTTCCAGAATCCTTATTCTTTTTTTTTTTGGCCGAGGTGTGGCATGCAGGATCTTAGTTCCTTGACCAGGGATGGAACCCATGACCCTTGCAGTGGAAGCATGGAGCCCTAACCACTGGACTGCCAGGGAAGTCCCAGAGTCCTTACTCTTAAACGCCACGCTACGTTGCCTCTTTGTATGTGAGTATGAAATGTCCAAAGAAAAAAGTAATGAAAGAAACAGAAAGATATCACAAATTATCTCCCCAAACTTCCAGATACAATTTTACAGATTCGTTCTTTCAGACTTTGACATAAAGATAATTCTTGTGCTATACAAACTTTTCTATGTGGAGAAAAATTAATCCATTCCCTAATACCCTGATGCCCAAACATAACAACAATAGCACCAAAACAATAAACTATAGACCTTGCTGACTTGTGAACATGGATATAAATTTACCTCTAAAAAGTAACACCATGAAAGCAGGGATTTCTGTCTATTTTGTTCACTGCTGTACCTAGATCAGTACCTGGCACATAGTAAGCACTCAAGATTTGTTGAATGAATGACTGAAATACTATCGAAGTAAATTTGACAATACAGCAAAAGAATAATTCACCAAGATAATATAGGGTTTATGCTAGTAGGATAGTAGGAAATCTTTCTCAGAGCCTAGAAGAGTACCTGGCACAGACATGTTAGGCACTAAAGGAATTGTTGACTGAGACTTAACTGATGTAATTTAATAACTTAATACGATGTAGTTTTGACCGCATGCATATGTATCATCTCAATTGCCAATTGTGTAAAAGGTCTGTGTTCCTGATTCCTGGGAGGTAACCCTAAACCCTTGGAATTTTCCAAATGATGAAGTATCTTTGTTATTCATGGTGGGTTCCTTGGACCACAGAGGATAGTTTATGCCAATAAAATGACTAAGGATAGGAGTAGCCACACCAGAAAGACCAACTATGGAATTAGAGGGCTGGGGCTTTGAGCCACACTGTATCAGCCTGACCTCTGGGGAGGGAATGGGAGCTAAAGACTGAGTTTAACTCCTTGGCCAGTGACTCAATCAAACATGCCTACATAATAAACCCTCAATAAAAACTCTGGATACCAAAGCTTGGGTGAGCCTCTCTGGTTGGCAATACCTTGTGCATACTGCTATCCATCATGGATGGAAGGGTAACACATCCTTGAGGATGACAAAAACTTCCTGATTGAAGACCTCCCAGACTTTGCCCTATGCACCCCTTCTAATTTGTATCCTTCTGCTACAATAAAACTATTAACGACAGCACTTTCCTGAGTGCTTTGAGTCATTCTAGTGAATTATTAAGTCTGAGGGAATGAGTGGGGGACTCTCAAAACTGTAGCCAGCTGGTCAGAGTAAGGGTAGCCCTAGGGACTCCCAAAGTAAGGCTGGTGTCTTGGGAAGGGATGTGCCTTTAACCTGTGAAGTCTGGTCCAACTCTAGTAGTGAAAAAGCATTCTATAAAAATAGACATTTGTTCCTGATTTGTAATTAATCTTAAATGCCCATCTTTTCTAAAATACTAGGAATATAAAAATATGTCCTTAACATGCTAAAGAATATAAATAAGTAGTGCTCGCTTTGGCAGCACATATACTAAAGAATATATAAGTAAAATCAACATGCATCATATAATGAAAACATTCTGAATAGGAACAAAACATTCTGATCACTCTTACTGTTACCACTTAACATTGCTCTGAAAATGCTGACTAATTCAATACAAGTAAATGAAATGTATGAAAAAAGAGGAGACCAACTTTTCATTATGCCAACAATATGGTTGTATAATTGGAAAATCTGAGAGAAGCACTGAAAAACTATTAGAAATAATGAGAGTTTAAAAAGTGGCTGGTTATAACAATCTTAAGTATAAACTAAAGGCTTTCAAATGTAACAGCAATCACCAGTTAAAACACATAAAACAAACCAAAAAAGCCTCATACCTACAGCAGCAGCAACAAAAATAAAAACATAAAATATTTTTCTTTAATGTGGAAGCCCCCAAGCGTCCTCTGATGGATGATACATATAAACAAAATGTGGTATATACATACAGTTGATTATTATTCATCCTCAAACAGGAAGGAAATTCTGACACATGCTACAAATGGATGAATCTTGAAGACATTATGGTAAGTGAAATAAGGACAATTACTGTATGATTCCACTTATATGAGGTACTCAGAGTGGTCAAATTCATAGAGACAGAAAGTAGAAGAGTGGTTGGCTGGGGGTAGGAGTAATTGGAGAGTTATTGATTTATGGGTACAGAGTTTCAGTTTGGAAAAATGAAAAAAGTTCTGGAGATAGATGGTGGTGATGGCTACCTAACAATGTGAATGTACTTAATGTCATTGAACTGTATACTTAAAAATAGTTAAGATGGTAAATTTCATGTATATTTTACCAGAATGAAAAAAATACTGAGTTTAACAAGATCTATGCAGGCCTTATAAGACAAAAAAAATTCCTACAAAGCTTTACAGAAAGATATAACAGAAGACTTGATTAAAAGGAGAGATATATCAGGCTTCCCTGGTGGTGCAGTGGTTAAGAATTCGCCTGCCAATGCAGAGGACACGGGTTCGAGCCCTGGTCCGGGAAGATCCCACATGCCACAGAGCAACTAAGCCCGTACACCACAACTACTGAGTCTGCGCTCTAGAGCCCGCAAGCCACAACTACTGAGCCCCCGTGCTATAACTACTGCAGCCCGTGCGCCTAGAGCCCCTGCTCCACAACAAGAGAAGCCACCGCAATGAGAAGCCCGCGCGCCGCAGCGAAGAGTAGCCCCCACTCAACGCAACTAGAGAAAGCCCGTGCGCAACAAAGACCCAGTGCAGCCAAAAATAAATAAATAAAATTAATTAATTAAAAAGGAAAGATATATCAATTTTCTCCCCATTCCCTCCAAATATATCTATATCTATATTTTGTAGTGGGCAGTGGTGAGAACGGAGTTCCAATCCAAATTCCAATTTTTTTTTTTTTTGGTCTTTGATCATGATAAAATAATTCTAAATTATTTTGCAACGAATAAGCAACTAAGAACACCTAAGAGAAAATGTTGAAAAACACGGAATAATAGAGGAATGCTTGTCCTGCTCAACGTTACTACTCATTAAATAGCTACAGTAATTAAAGAAATGTGACACAGATATGAGAATAACCAGACAAACTGATGGTACAGAATATATAGTCCAGAAATAGACCATGGTGTATACGAAAATTTAATATATATAATTTATCTCAGTAAGAAATTCTTTAATAACAAACATGTGGAAAAATATTTAACTTCACCCTTACAAGTGACCAAAGAAATGCACATTAAACAAGTAAAATACTAATTTTCGTATATCAAATTAGGTAACAATTTTTAAAATTATGATAACGCTAAGATTGTGGTGAAACAGAATACACTACTTTCCAAAAGAATTGTGTCACCAGCAATTTCACTATATGCACTAAAAGCCTTAAACCGTTTACATTCTTTGATCTGTTAATTCTATTCCAGAGAATAAATTCCAAAGAAATAATACAAAATATGAAAAATTTTGTTCATGATGGTATTATTAATAAGAAAGAACTAGAAACAACTTAATGCTCATTACATGGGAAGAGTTATGTAAATTATGGTACTTTTATATAATGGACTATAAAGCAGTTATAAAAAGTGTTTATGTTAAATCCTTATGATAGACTCATACAGACATTAAAATGATAGTTTGAAATGATGGTGTGTCCACATGATGTAATATTATGCAGCAACTAAATGACAGTTATGAAAACAATTCAAAAAAACTGACACAGATAAAAGAAAACAAAAATCACCCCAAATCCTTTCACCTTAACCCAACCTTCACCTTTCACCTACTCTCTGTTCTAAGTCATGTCTGTTTGCTCAGGTATAACCATATCTACGCTGCCCTCTTTCAGAAAGTGTTCCTGGTAGGCAATGGAGTATATTAAAGAGCATACACTGGGCCCCTGCACATAGTGAGAAGAGAAAAAACATCAGGTAGTGACGTGTAATACAGAAATTAACACAGACTCCTGTGACAGTGACTGAGGGGTGGTACAACTACTTAGAAAGTATAGACAGGGATGGCCTTTCTGTGAAAGTTACATCTGAGCACAGATCCTAAAGATGACAGAAAAGATAGCCACATGAAAAGCCTTACGATTGTTTCAAACAGAAAGAAAAGCCCTGGGTGAGGAATAGAAAAAGGCCTTATGCCTAGAGTAAGCAAGGAGGAGAGTGGTAAGACATGGCATCCGACAGGTTAGCAGGGGCCAGATAATGTAGGGCACTGGAGGCCCTGGTGAGGAGTTTGGGTTTCTATTCCAAGGGCAATGAGAAGTCACTAAAGGGACTTTTTTTAAAAAGCAGGAAAATGACATGATAGGGTTTCCATTTCAAAAGATTTCTCTAATTGCTGTGAAAAGAGTGATGGGCAGAAAGAAAGCTCAGAGTAGATGCTATTCCAGTGATCTAGGTGAAGGGATGGTGGTGCTGTGGACTATGATGGTGGCAGCAGAGACTGGGATAAGTAGCCAGGACATATTCTGGAGGTCAAACTTACAGACTTGGTGACAGATGGAATATGAGGGTTGACGGTAGAGTAGAATAGGAAGACAATTTTTCGCTTGAAAACTGGGTAGCTGATGGCATCATTTAATGAAATGGGATAAAACCTAAAGGGGAATAAGACTGTATAAAAGAAAAGATTGTAAAAAAAAAAATCAGGAGTTCCATTTTGGATATGGTTAAGTTCAAGATACCTATGAAATCTCCATATGGAAAGGTCAAAAAGGCAGTTGTATTTACAAGCCTGAAGTTCAGCAGAGAGATCTGGCCTGAAAATATAAATTTGAGAATCACCAGTATATCAATTATATTTAAAGGTACAAGGCTTGATGAGAGTACCTAGAGAAGAGAAGAGAATCCCGGTCCAACCTAGAGGTAATCCAATATTCAAAGGTCAGACACAGGAAAAGTTTGAAAAGGCCTGGCCAGTGAGACAGGCAGAAAGAAATTCAAGAGAGAGGAGTTAGACAATCATGTTTGCTCTCTCTGAGCAAATAAATTTGAGGTGATCTCCAAATGGTGTATGTCCCTTCGTTTCTTTGTACGTGAAACCATCAAATGAAAGGGTAGATGTAAGAACAGTAAGGTCTGCATGATCTGATAGCAACAGCGGCAAAAAGAAATGGTCATAATTTATCCCAACTCCTCCAATTACCTTGCATGAGGTAAAGCAGTAGCAGCCAGACAAAGATTCTTAAAGAGGTAACCTGAATCCACCAATTGCTGAAGAAGGGAAAAAATACAACTCGAACAAGCCCCTTCCGAGTCAGAGATGTCCAGGGAATTTCAGGTTTGGCTTTGGCAAATGTTGAGCCTTTAAATATACAACAAAACAAAACATCAAACATTTATGTACACTAGACTAATGCCCACTTGTAACACTATATTAAAAACAGGTGAGAGCAAAAATCAGCACACAACCTGTTCAGTGAAAAAGAATCCTCTTCGATGTTCATTATATATACTGACTTCTTGCCTCAGTCACTAGGACAGGAGCTCAAAATAAGTCAGGCTTGTTTGAACGGTATACAATATATTTTTCTTCATTACACAGCAGCAAGTCTCCAAGTTCATCTCTTTCACCCTCATGGAAACCATGTACTTTACACAGCCACACAGTATAAAGCAAAGGGGAAAACATGCTAAAGCCTGAATGATGCAGGAAGAACACTACTTTGGGAAATTAAAGTATACCATCATATAGGGAAGATATCCAAAAAGAATCTTTAGTACCACTATGAAATAATATAATGATATACCTAAGAAACAAGCCAACTTTAGAACTCACCTCTGATTAAGTCAACATCAATCAAGTCTGCCTTTATGTGACCCATCTTTTTTGGTTTGTTTTTGAAGCCCTAGAATAAAACAAAACAAAAACCAGAAATAAAGAGCATTTTAAAAGCCCTTTTAAAACAAAAGGTAAATTTACATTTCTTTTTCTCTATACCTGACTCCCTTTTACTGAGTACACTTTAATCCTAATGCTCCTTAAAGGAACCTGTCATTAATATTTGTTTTAGTTTTATCAAGTAATGCATGCACATACTTTTATCACCTTTAAAAATAATCAAACAGTACCAAAAGGTCAGTAAGTGAAAAACAGGTAGTCCCCTGACCCACCTTACCTCTCCTCGCAATTTCATTCATTAAAAACAAATGCTTTCATCTTTTTTTAGCTGTTTCTCTTGGTATTTACTTACATAGGTCTAAATAATATGTTTATACTGCTATTTTTCAATTTATTGATTTTAAAAATCACCTATGGGGCTTCCCTGGTGGCACAGTGGTTGAGAATCTGCCTGCTAATGCAGGGGACACGGGTTCGAGCCCTAGTCTGGGAGGATCCCACATGCTACGAGCAACTAGGCCCGTGAGCCACAGCTACTGAGCCTGCGCGTCTGGAGCCTGTGCTCCGCAACAAGAGAGGCCGTGACAGTGAGAGGACCGCGCACTGCAATGAAGAGGGGCCCCCGCTCGCCACAACTAGAGAAAGCCCTCACACAGAAATGAAGACTCAACACAGCAAAAATAAATTAATTAATAAACTCCTACCCCCAACATCTTCTTCAAAAAAAAAAAAAAAATCACCTATATACTCCTAATATAGTATATGAGAATTTAGCTTTCTTACACTACTAATTCTCACCTCCTCACTTCCACCCCAAAAACATATATTCTCACAATATAGTCAATTAATTTGTGACAATAATAATATAATAATAATCAGTAGAGTATGATCACTATGAAATATCATTCCTTGTTCACTCTATTTATATGCTTCCTTTTATATGCTTCCTTTTATTCTATGAGGTCAGTGAAAATATTTATCAGTTTCCAAATACTCAAATGCCAGAAAATTAATCAAAGTCCTTTTTTTTCCTTAAAGAAAAAAATTCCTGGAAACCCCCTTCCCAGGACCCTCTTTCTATCTTGCTGCTGGAATTGGACTAGCTGCTCTCTGGGCCTGTTGCATGGCTGTAATCCCAGAACTGCTCACTCTCATCCTGACAATCCCCTTCCCCCCTCTCTGTGGTAAGTCCTTATTTGCTGTATCCATATCTTCTGGGAGCACATTCCTTCCGTAGTTTCCTGAGAAAGGGGTCACAGAAGACAGTGTTTTCAATCCTTGCATGTCTGAAAATGATTTCATTCTACCCTTATACTTGATTAAAAGTTACCCTAGATGCAGAATTCTAAGTTGTTAATAATTTTCCCTCAGGAATTGAGACACTGTTCCATGGTTTTCTAGCTTCCAATGTAGCTGTTGCAAACTCCAATGCCATTCTGATTCCTGATCCTTTGAATGTGCATTGTTTCCTTCCTCTTAATCCTCACTTTATTCATGGTGCTCAGAATGATGTGCCTTTTTTTTTGACAGAAGTGACATTTATGATAAAACATGTATTTTGTTTTATCACATAATTATATGCCTTGATTATGAGTCTTTTATCATCTATTGTGCTGAGAATCCCTTCCATATAGAAATACATGTCTTTCAGTTTTAGGGAAGTTTTCTTAAAATTTATATTTAAATTTCTTTCCTTTTAAGACTTTTGACTTTTCTCTCCTATTTTCTACCTCTTTTGTCTTTCTATTCTGCTTTCTAGAAATTTCTTCAAATTCTTCTATTACATTTTTCATTTTGATTCTTTGGGTTCATTCCTTTCTCTTCTCTTTCATCCTGGAAGATTTCTTCAAATATCTAGTAATCATTGGCTGTCCACTTATATATTAGAATGAGGAGTTAAAACCTGATGGACATTTTATTTCAAGGTCTATACCCAAGAGAAAGATATACAAATTTCACTAAATAATGTGTACAAAATGTTCCTAGAGGAATTATTTATAAAAGCCCCAAATTGGAAACTACCCATCAACAGCAATCAGAAATTGCCCAGCGGTAGTAGAATGGATAATAATTGTGGTGCTATAGTGAATAAACTGCAATTATGCAACAACATGACTGGATCTCACACACATAATATCGAACAAAAGAAACGTAACACTGAACAAAAGAAATTAGACTCAGAAGTGTATGTATTGTATAATTTCATTTATGTAAGCCTCAAAATAGGCAAAACTTAACCTATGGTGCTGCTATAGTAGTAAGGATACAGGTTACCTCTGTTGGTAGCAGTGACTGGAAGAGCATGTGATGGGGAGCTTCTGTGTTACTCCTAATGTTCTAGTTCTTGATCTGAGTGTTTATCACATGGTTATGTTCAGTTTGTGAAAATTCCTCAAGCTGTACTCTTATAATTCTGGGGTGGGTGGGTGTGTGTGAGTAGAAGTCCCCCACTTTTCAAAAGTTTGCTTTACACTATTTCGCTTTTACAGAAGTCCTACATTAGTTATCTGTCTTCGCTAACCGAAAAAAATCCAAAGAGGATTTTTACTTTTCCAAACAAAGATGAAGAGCATAAACAGCGTTCAGTGCTCTCAGGGAGCTCTTACGGAGGCAGCGCACACCCGAGCAGGGAGAGCGGCACCACCAGGCTCCTTCCCCAGGAACACACTCAGCATCTCAGCATCAAGTCCCCATAGCTTTGAAAGGTGTCTGTGAGCATCTGTGCTGCATTTCGATGTATTTTGTGCATCTGTTAGCAAGATGTGTCCTATGGTAATTGCTTCTTCACAATTGCCATTTCGGCTTACGAAAAGTTTCACAGGAACACTCTACTTTTGGATAATGGGGGAAACCTGGTAACTCATATTCACTGAATATGTTTTATTTTATTAACACATAGACAATGGTTTTACAGGAAAAACTCGGGATTTGAAAGTCATGATAACCTTGCTGTATATTATGACTCAAAAGCAAATTTGTGAATTATCTTTTGTGTTTAAAAATCCTGGTTTGCCTAACAGTTTTGTTTCATTACGATAAGTATAACTGTTTTAAAAGATGAATTTTAATTTCGTGCTCAATCAACACTTGTACATGCTAGTTCCTGATCAAGTTTTTAAAATTAGATATTTAACCATTAAAATTATTGTAAAAATTAAACGTTAGAGTAATTTGCTATTTCTCTAGTCTAGATATTGAGCCAATATTGATCTTTGGTTCTGTTTAACTAAAAGATGCAGCCAAACAATTTCTTTAAAGTGAACCCTATGTTTCTATCCAATTAACTGCAAACTGTAGATTTTAACAAAAACAAAAAAAAAGTTCTAAAACTCTAAATGTAATAAAATTCAATCTAAGAAGGAATCAAATTTTGATAATTAGACATTTCAGGGGCAAAAATAACCCTTTGGAAAAAATATGTGCACTAATTTTTGAAATATGCATAATATTCATGGAAATAACAATGATCTTGTACTACATTTGAAATCGGAAATGAAAATTTTAAAAGTAAAGATATCACTGTATTATATTCTAACAGGCATAGGCCTTGTGGACATTTGCAGCCGTACTATTCTAACTAAAGAAGCTTAAAGTGCCTTAACTTTAAAGCCACATTAATTTTTCTACTTTCTTTGCTTTCTAGACTTTTCACCTACAATGTTATAGAATCAGAATTAGCATTATCTAAAGGTAAACACCAAATTAGGAAAACCTCCCTCAGCAATAGAAACACATTCATTCATTCACTTAGTCAACAAATATGCAATACGTTTCTTCCGCATGCCAGATAAGCTACTTGAGCTAAGCACAGAGCAATAAGGAAGTCAAAGCACGGCTCTACCTTCAGAGTGTGTACGCACAGAAGGGAAAACAGACAATAAAGCCAAATGTTTGAGGGTTCCTCAGGAAAACACCCCCTGAACTTCCCTCACCATTTTTTGGACAAAAATCATTAAGAAATTTATGACCACCATTCTTGAGCCAGATAAGACAGTCGCTAGATACTTTTATATGTGTCTGTGCTGAGGAAGAATAAAAAACACATGCCATGCTTTTGTTTTAGGATCCTTCTGCTTGATCCTACATGTTCTACAGTATGTATAGTAAGAGGCAAAATGTGCACAGCACTACTCTAAGCACTTTACATAAACTTATATTAATTTGTTTAACTCATTTAGTCCTCACAACTGTCCTGTGAGACAGGCACCTTTATTATCTTCACTTTACAGATGAGGAAAACAAGGCACAGAGACTCTAACTCGTTCATTCTCACTACAAACCACTACACATCCTGTCTCTCACTATACAGTACAAAATGCATTCCTAATCAATGTACGGAGAGATTTTGAGATAAACAAGATTGCATGCCTCTGAAAGGTTCCATGGGATTAATAAACCCTGGGAGCTGTGAGTGAATTTCCTTATTGGCCACAACCCAGGGCCACAACCTAGCAGCCCACAATAAAACTGTAGGAGAAAAGTGGGATACCCCTGCACTAGTTGCTAGAGCAGTGGTCTGGACATTTTCTGCAGAGCCCAGCTACTGGCTGTATTCAGCCCTCTCTGTTGTTTGCTCCCCACAGAGCTGTGAAATATCTTCAAAGCTCAGAACCACCTGACTGATGTAGTTCCTACTTTTAGGTAGAGGGACTAAAGCACTGGAAATACTGCTGCAGTATTGTTGGACTCCATGTTTAAAAGGGAATAAAAGACAAGGGAAACCCTGTAACACATCTCTCTCTCTTAGTGTGCTGAAATGTCCATTTTAATGCCACTGATTCTATACTACTGTATAGTAGTTGGGCACAAAGAGAGAAGTCACCTGATTTAGAGCAGATGACGAACAACAAAACAATTACAAGGCAAGTACAGCACTATAGGAATATGTGTAAAGGACACCTAACTCAGATTTAAAAAGTCAAAGAAAGATTTCCAAAGGAAAATAATACCTGATCCGAGACCTGAAGGGTGTATAAGAATTTGCAAGAAGGACATGGGCTGTAGCAAAAGGGGAAATTAAGAAAAGTATATGAGGGCTTCCCTGGTGGCACAGTGGCTGAGAGTCCACCTGCCGATACAGGGGACACGGGTTCGTGCCCCGGTCCGGGAAGATCCCACATGCCGTGGAGCGGCTGGGCCCACGAGCCATGGCCGCTGAGCCTGCACGTCCGGAGCCTGTGCTCCGCAACGGGAGAGGCCACAACAGTGAGAGGCCCATGTACCGCAAAAAAAAAAACCAAAAAAAACAGAAAAGTATATGAGAAGACCTCGAAATAAGAGATAGCATGACAAAAACTAAAGTTCAAGGAGACCTAAAGCAGAGTGAAAGTGAAAAAGGGGTTAAGGTATGAAAGAGAAACTGGAGAGGTAAGCAGAAGCCAGATTTTGAAGACTATAATCATGCTAAGAGTGTGCATTTATCATAAGGATAACAGGAAGTCAGAGAACAGTTTTAAATATGAGAAAAACAATCAGATTTGTGTTAAAACAAAAAGAAAATAACAATAAGCCAGCTTCAGTGATTATTGAGGGGTGAAGGGGGAAACGGGGGCAGAGAAAACAGAGAGTTAAAAAAGTGACTCCAGTAACCTAGATCAGGAGTGGACAAACTTTGTCTGTAAAGGGCATGTAGTATTTTAGGGTTTGTGAGCTGTACCACGTGTGTGCTAGTACTCAACCCAGCCACTGTTGCACGAAGGCTGACTTAGACACAGACAATAAACATGTAAAACATGAAGCCTGCAGTGCTCCAGCGAGTCTGGCTGCAGGCAACAGTTTGTGGACCAGATGAGTGCAGACAACAGGTCAGTCCAGGCCATCAGAAGCATGACCTAGGAAAAGTATGCATAGTCAAAAAATACAAGAAGATAGAATCCATAAGTCTTGGTAATTAAAAATGTGGGATCAGTGTGAAAGTGAGGCCACAGAAGAATTCCAAACCCCAGCTTGAGCACTCTAACTGCTCACTGAGTAGGAAAGGTGAGAGAAGGCACAGGGCTGGTCAAAGTAGGGGAGCTCACATTCTGCTCAGTCCTCTGGCCAAGCTGGAAACCTGTGGGGCAAGGAAGGACTCTCCTCCCACAGGAAGGCACTGCGAGTCACATGACAAAAGGTGAAGACATAACAATCTTCTTAACAGTTGAAGATGAGGAGATAGCCTTCTAACTTAGCCTTTCTGTACTTCAGTTCCTTCACCTGTAAAATGAGAATGATAATACATCTACCTCATGGAATTGTTGTAAGGATTGATTAAGAAAGCGAGAGAGACAGAGACAGAGAAAGAGAAGTTCTTAAAATAATACAAGACACATTCTAAATACTCATTATTACACCAGCAAAAACACATACACATGCCCTCCTGCATGCACTATAGTTTCCCCCATATAGTTTTCTCACAATTTTAGTTAAATCAATATTTGATGTTTAGAGTATTATGATTACATAAAACATGTTCCCACCTAAGTCAAGTAGTAACCAATGATTATATTTCCTTTCTTGGAAATGTTGTTTGCCCTGAAATTGTTAATTGCCTCATTTTCCCCCCTACCTTTATAAATAGGAATTGTATATATTTAAGATATACAATGTGAGGCTTTGATATACATTGTGAAATGATTACCACAATCAAGCTAATTAACATATCCATCACCTCAGATTATTAGCATTTTTTTGCATTTTTGTGTGTTGCATACATTTAAAATCTACTCTCAGCAAATTTCAAGTATACAATACAGTATTATAAACTATAGTCACCATGCTGCATATTAGATCTCCCAAATTTATTCATCTTATAACTGCAAGTCTATTACCTTTGACCAACATCTCCCCATTTCCCCCACACCTCAGCCCCTGGTGACCATTCTACTCTCTGCTTCTATGAGTTTGACTTTTTTAGATTCCACTTATAAGTGAGATTTTGCAGTATTTGCTTTCTGTGTTTGTTTTATTTCACTTAGTGTGATACCCTCCAGATCCATCTGTGTTGTAACAAATGGTAGGATTTCCTTCTTCTTAAAGGCTGAATAATATTCCACCTCATAAGATAGACAGAGAGATAGGGCACATTTTCTTTACCTATTCGTCTGTCAACAGACACTTAAGTTGTTTCCATATCTTGGCTACCATGAATAATGCTGCAATGAATATGAAGTGCATATATCTCTTCAAGAAAGTAATTTTATTTCCTTTGGATAAATATCCAGGAAGAGGGATTGTTGGATCATAAGGTAGTTCAATTTTTATTTTTTTGAGGAGCCTCCATACTCTTTTCCATAACAGCTGTACCAATTTACATTCCCACCAACAGTATACAATGGTTTCCTTTTCTCTGTATCCTCACTAACGCTTATTATCTTTTGACTTCTCTGATAATTGTCATCCTAACAGGAATGAGGTGATGTTTCACTGTCGTTTTGATTTACATTTCCTTAATGATTAGAGATGTTGAGCACATATTCATATACCTGCTGGCCACTTGTATGTCCTTTTTAGAAAAATGTCTATACAGGCCCTTTGCCTATTTTTTAATTGGATCAGGTTACATTTTATATTGTTGATGTTTCCTTTGCTGTGCAAAAACTTCTTAGTTTGATATAGTCACATTTGTTTATTTTTGCTTTTGTTGCCTGTGCTTTTGGTGTCAAATTCAAAAAAATCATTTCCAAGACCAATGTCAAAGAGATTTTTCCCTATGTTTTCTTCTAGGAGTTATACAGTTTCAGGTCTTACATTTAAGTCTTTAATCCATTTTTAGTTTATTTTTGTGTTTGGTGTAAAATAAGGGTCTGATATCGTTCTTTTGCATGAAGATATCCAGTTTCCCAACACCATTTATTGAAGAGACTGTCATTTCTCCATTGTGTATTCTTGGTGCCTTTGCCAAAGATTAGTTGACCCTATGTGCATGGGTTTACTTCTGGGCTCTCTATTCTGTCCCACTGCTCTATGTGTCTTTTATGCCAGTACCATACTGTTTTTATTACTATAGCTTTGTAATATAATTTGAAATCAGAAAGTGAAATGAGATGTCTCCAGCTTTGGTCTTCTTGTTCAAGATTGCTTTAGCTATTTGGGGTCCCTTTGTAGTTCCATATGAATCTTCAGATTATTTTTTCTGTATCAGTTAAAAATGCCATTGGACTTTTGACAGAGATTGCTTTGAATCTGTAGATTGCTTTGGGTAGTATGGACATTTTAACAATATTTTTTTCCTTTTCCAAATAATAGATTTTGTTTTCTCTTCCCATTTTATTGAAATATAAAGACATAGAGCACTGTATAAGTTTAAGGTGTACAGCACAGTGATTCGACTTACATACATCATGAAATAATTACAAGTTTAGAGAACATCCAATATCTCACATAGATACAAAATAAACAAAATAGAAAAAAAAGTTTTTCCTTGTGATGAGAACTCTTAGGATTTACTCTCTTAACAACTTTCATATATAACATACAGCAGTGTTAATTACATTTATCATGTTGTACATTACATTTTTAACAGTAGGAATTCTTCCAATCCATGAACATGAGCTATCTTTCATTTGTGTCTTCTTCAATTTCTTTCATCAATGTTCCATATTTTTCAGTGTACAGATCTTTCACCTCCTTGTTTAATTTATTCCTAAGCACTTTATTCTTTTCAATGCTATTGTAAATGGAACTGCTTTCTTAATTTCTTTTGCAGACAGTTCATTGTAAGTGTATAAAATTTTTCCTTTTCACTTGTCTCAAAATTTTTAATTGACTCTTTGACCCATTGGTTGTTCAAGATTATACTGTTTAATTTCCACATATTTTTGAATTTTCCAGTTTTCCTCCTGTTATCGATTTCTAGTTTAATAACACTGTGGTCAAAAGATACCTGATATAAAGTCAATCTTCTTAAATTTGTTAAGACTTTGTTTCATGGCCTAACATATGATCTATCCTGAAGCAGGTTTCATGTGCACTTGAGGAGAATGTGTATTGTGCTGCTGATGGATAGAATGTTCTGTATATGTCTGTTAGGTTCATTTAGTCTGAAGTGCAGTTCAAGCCCAACGTTTCCTTATTGATTTTCTGTCTGGATGATCTATCCATTGTTGAAATACTTCAGTGGATACTGAAGTCCACCACTAGTACTGCATTGCTCTCTGTGTCTCTCCTTAGGTCTGTTTATATTTGTTTTATGTATTTAGGTGCTCCTATGTTGGGATGTAAGGACTGTTCAACATCCACAAATCAATCGAATATACCACATTATCCAGATGAAGGATAAAAATCATATTATTATCTCAATAAATGCAGAAAAAGCATTTGACTAAATTCAACACCCATTTATGATAAAAACTCAGCAAAGTGACTACAGAGGGAAAGAAACTCAACATAAGAAAGGCCATATATGACAAGCTGCATTTTTTTCATTCACTTAACTTTCTACATATAGATTACTAATTCATTTTGAAACTCCCTATAAGTGTTACAAATCTGCTCCCAGAGTGCTCAAACACAGCAAACACTGGTTTCTTTTTTTTCCTCCTTGAAGATGTCTACATACCACAGTTTCCTGTCTGCCTGCTCCTTTCTGGTCTTGTTATTTTCTAGCCTAATAAATGAACTTCATCTTGGGACATCTCTTAAGAATCCAGAATTCTTTTTACCTCTCTCTGGGTCAGCCATCCTGTCTCCTGATACTATGGATTCCTCTTTTTTGGCTTACTCACTCGTATACAGTGCATGTCCTCCTCTGAGGGGAGACATGAGTGACACACTTTTTAGACTCTGAGGGTTTGAATATATCTTCATGTGATGCCTTTATACTTGGCTAATAGTTAGACTGGGCATAAAGTTTTAGATTGAAAGCCATTTTCTCTGAGAACTTTGAAGGTTCCATCGTCTTCTAACTTCCAATGAGCCAGAAGTTGCTGCTGAGAGGCCCAATGTCCTTCTGACTCCCAATCTTGTATAAGATCTGTTTTGATCCTTCTCTCTATTCCCTGCTTAATACAGGCTCTAATTTCAAATGTTATTGTGATGTTGTGATTTGTAAAAAGAAATTTATTTTGGTCTCTGTCCCCAGTTCCTGACACAGGGCTCCGGAAACCCTTGTAATTTCCTGGGTGACAAGAGTGCCTTTTGTTCTAATGAGGCAACTCTAGGTGGGCTCCTGGATGGCTCCTGGATGAGGGCTGGTCACCAGAAGGAACAAACTATGATTAGAAGCTTGGAATTTTCAGGCCCTCCCTCTCCCCCATTCTCTTGCAAAGGGAGAAGGGCTGAAAACAGAGTTAATGATTGATCATGCCTACTAGATGAAGCCTCCATGAAGTTCAGAGAGCTTCCAGCTTGGTGAATACATCCACTCCAGTAGGGTGACATACCCCAAACTGCACAGGGACAAAAGCTCCTGTGCTCTGGACCCTTCCAGACCTCATCCTATGTACCTCTTCATCTGGCTATTCATCTGTATCCTTTAGCATATTCCTTAATAAACTGGTAAATGTTTAAGGAAGTGTTTCCCTGAGTTCTGTGAACCACCCTAGGAAATTAATCAAACCTGAGGAGAAGGTTGTGAGAAATTCTGACCTGTAGCCAAATTGGACAGAAGTTGGGGGTAACCTAGGACCTACTTCTTGCAGTTGGCATCCAAAGTGGGGTAAGGAGCAGTCTTGTGGGACCAAGCCCTTAACCTGTGTGAGCTGACACTACCTCCAGGTACACAGTGTCAGAAATGAGTTGAATTGTAGGATACCCAGCTGGTGTCACAGAGAACTGCCTGGTGTAGGGAAAAATCTCCACACATTTAGTGACCAGAAGTGGTGTTTTGTGTGAATAAAGGAGACTCACAGGAGAAACACAAGAGGCAGATTGAACTGAATCTTTCTAAAATCTAGTTCTGAAATTTCATAATAATGCTGATCACTCAAAAGATCCTTTTGATCTGTAAATATGTGTATTTCAGCTCTGGGAAATTTTAAAATATTATTTATTTGATAATTTCTTCTCCTCCACATATTTCTGTTTCCTGGAACACCTACTAGTTGGATTTTAGGCTTCCTACATGAACTGCACTCACTTTTCTATTTTTTTTTCCTCATTCTTTCATACTATTTTTCTGGGAAATGGCCTCAACTTTATCTTCCAACTTTTCTACTGAATTTACTTTGGTTATTTTTATTTTCTGGTTCTCTTTTTCATCTATAGACTTTTTAAAAAATAGTACACAGTTCTTTAAATATATTAATTATATCTTTAAAAATAGTATTCTTATAATTCCTGTATCATTTTTTAAAATCTCTTTCCTTCCTTTTCTTTAGGTCTCAAATATTTGAGCATCTTCAATTATCCATTTATACTTAAGAGTCAGGCACTAACATGCTGAATGCCCATTCAGTGTGCAGTAGGGGAAGCTTATTGAACAGTGGTCTCATTGTAGAGAGTAGTCAGCCATTTCACTTCCAGTATCCTTAGGTCTTTTCAGTCAGCTTGTGCAAAAAGAAATTCCAGTCTTCTGTTTAGAGATTATAAGCCTGGCCACCAGACTTTTACTTAATCTCCTTTGTGAGTACAGTATTTCACCCCATTCTCATTTGTGTATGGTATTCCAGAATCCAGAACTTCTCTGTTTCAGCCTCTCCAGAGAGCAAACTTCAATCTTCTGTCAGAGGAAGATAAGGTAACTATGAGGCTGTGTAGAATAAGGTGGAGGATCTGGGGGCAGGTCTATTGCCCCTTATACATATGCTCAAACAATCCTATTTCCAGTTCTACCTCATACCTGCAGATATACCTGATGCATCTAATTCCTGAGTCTTTCAGAAATTAAGTACAGGGGTCGTTTTCCTCTAATCTTTTTTAAATTTAAGAATAGTTGATGTACAATATTATAAAAGCTACAGGTGTACAATATAGTGATTCACAATTTTTAAAGGTTATACTCCATTTATAGTTATTTATAAAATATTGGCTATATTCCTTGTGTTGTACAATATATCCTTGTAGCTTATTTTATAGGTAATACTTTGCACCTCTTAATTCCCTACCACTATATTGTCCCTCCCCACTTCCCTCTCCCCACTGGTAACCACTAAATACAGCTGTTTTAAAACAGGGAATTCACTTGTTTCCCACTGGCATCCCCTACTATAGACACTTAACATTTTTACTTTCTTTACATCCATTTTCCAACTTTCAAAATTGTGTTAACAGCTGTCTTTTATAGTAGTCTTCTCTCCCATTCTTTCACTCCTATTGTAGGCCGATTTCTTTCCTTATTTATTATAATTTTAGAGAATTTTCAGAAGAAATCAGATGGAGATTAATGCACATATTCCAACTGTCATCTTTAATGAGGTGTCTCATCTATCATGTACCCACTATCCAGTTCAAGAAATAAAAGGTTACAAATACAGCTGAAATCACCTGTGTGTTTATGATTAGCCATTTAAAATTTCCTAGGTGTAAAATCATATCATTTTCAAACACTGATTTTTGTTATTCTAATATTAATTAGAAAAATAAAAGAACAAATATTTTAAAAGCAAAGATAATATTAATTAGAATGTTTTGCTCATCTTAGCAAATATATCTCAAACAGCATGTTAAATAATAGTAATAGGGGCTATTCTTGTTTTATTCTTTTGTGGGGGGGGACTAAGTTGAGCTTCATTACTGAAAATAATGTTAGACCTTAGATTTAATATATTTTCTCAATTAAGAAATTTTAGAAGACAATTTTCATTGGGAATATATATGAATTTGTTGTGTACTACATTATGATTTCTCCTATTTTTTTCTATTGATGTGATTTAAGAAAATAGTTATATTGAGGTATAATTAATACTCTGTAAAACTCACCTATTTTTAGTGTAGTTTTAGTAGTTAATTTGGTGGATTTCTGGTATATTTATAGAGTTGTGCAACCATCATCACACTCAAATTTTAGTACATTTCCATCACCAGAAAAATAAGAATGGCAATATATCTCTGTTCCTATCCCCCAGCTGTAGGCAAACACTGATCTGCTTACTGTTTCTATAAACCTGCCTTTCCTAGAAATTTCATATAAACTGGATCACAGAATATAGTCTTTTGTGTCTGGTCCCTTTCACTTAGCAGAACATTTTTGAGGTTCATCCATGTTGTAGCATGTATTAATAGTTTTTATTGCCGAGTCATGTTCCATTGTATGGATATAACACATTGGTTTACCTACTCACCAGTTGATAGACATTTGGATTTTTTTTCTAGTTTTTGGCAATTATGAATAGTATTGCTATGAATATTTGCATGTGCCCATATGTTTTTATTTCTCTTAGGTAGATAACTAGGGGTGGAAATGCTGGGTCATATGAGAAGTATATATATTTAAATGTTTCTACTTTCCATTCCCACCAGCAGTGTATGAGAGTTCTGGTTCCTCCATACCCTGACTAACAAAGATCTTCTACGTTTTCTTCTAGAAAACCTTAGACTTTTAGTGCTTACACTTAAGTCCATGATCCTTTTTAAGTAATTTTTGTGTACAGTGTGAGGTAAGAATCAAAGTTCATTTTTATACATGTAGCTATCCAATTGTTCCAGCACCATTTGTTAACAAGACTATCATTTCTTCACTGAATTATTTTGGCATCTTTGTCAAAATCAATTTATCAAAACTGTAAGGATTTATTTCTAGATTTTCTATTCTGTTCCATTGACCTATTACTCATGCCAATACTACACTATCTGAATTACTTACAGCTTTACAGTAAATTGTGAGATCCAGTAAGTCCTCTAACTCTATTCCTTTTAAACTTATTTTGAATATTTTAGGTCTTTTATATTCCTTATCAACTTTAGAATTAGCTTATCAATTTCTACCAAAAGAAAAAAGTCTGCTGGAACTTTAAAGGGATTATAGTGAATCTATAGATACATTTGGAGAGAACTGCCATCTTAACAATGTTAAGTCTTTCAGATTACAAGTGTGAAATGCTACTCCATTTCTTCAGATTTTTAATTTCTCTTAGCAATGTTCGTAGTTTCCAGTATACAGGGGTTATACATACTATGTTAAACTTATTCCTAAGTATTTTACTCTTTTTGATGTACTGTGAGTGAATTGTTTTCTTAATTTCATTTTTGGAATACTCATGGCTGGTATATAGAAATACAAATAATTTTTGTATATTGATCTTAAATCTAGAGGCCTTGCTAAACTCATTTATTGTTAGTAATGCCTCAGGAATTTCTAAATATGGGATCATGTCACCATGAATAAAACCAATTTTCATTTTCTTTTCTCAATGCCTTTTATTTCTTTTTCCTTGTCTTACCACACTGGCTAGAATCCCTAGTACAACGTTAAATGGATGTGGTGAGAGCAGACATCCTTGCTTTGTTCCTGATTTGAGGGACAAAGCACTCAGTCTTTAATCCCTAACTATAGTGTAAGCTGTAGGTTTTTTGTTTTTTTTTTAAATACATGATAACTTATTATTATTATTTGCTATACAGCAGGTTTTTATTAGTCATCTATTTTATACATATTAGTGTATATATGTCAATCCCAATGACAGGTTTTTTAATAGACACCCTTTGACAGATTGAAGAAATTACTAGTTTATCAGTAATGCGCATTGAATTTTGTCAAATGTTTTTCCTGTCTCTACTGAAAAGACCATGCATTTTATCCCTTATTAATATGATATATTACATTAATTTATCTTAAACCAACAACATATTTCTCAGATATCCCACTTGGTCATGGTAGATAATCCATTTTACATGTTGTTGAATTTGGTTTGCTAATATTTTATTAAAGATTTTCACATTTATGTTTAGGACAAATTTTCTTTCTTTTTAATAAATCAGTATGATAGTTTATTAAAAGCTCCATATTATGCCTCAGGTAGGATTTTTTTTCTTCCAGTTTTATTGAGATATAATTGACATACAGCACTGTATAAGTTTAAGGTATATGGCATAATGATTTGACTTACATACATTATGAAATGATTACCACAATAAGTTTAGTGAACATCCACCATCTCATAGATACAAAATTAAAGAAATAGAAAAAAAATTTTTTTTCCTTGTGATAAGAACTCTTAGGATTTACTCTCAACAACTTTCATATATAACATGCAGCAGCGTTATTTATATTCATGTTGTACATTACAGTCCTAGTACTTATTTATCTTATAATTGGAAGTTTGTACCTTCTGACTGCCTTCATCCAATTCCCCCTCCTCCAAACCCGCCGCCTGCTAACCACAAATCTGATCTCTTTTTCTATGAGTTTGTTTTTGAAATTCAATTGATCTAAAATAGTCTGTTAGTTCCTGTTATACAACATAGTGATTCCATATTTCTATACATTTCAAAATGACCACTAATATAAGTCTAGATATAATCTGTCCATGCAAAGATATTACATAATTACTGACCATACTCCCCACACTGTACATTTCATACTGGTGACTCATTTATTCTGCAACTAGAAGTTTGTACCTCTTAATCTCCCTCACCTATTTCTTCCCCTCACCACTCCTCTCTGGCAACCACCTGTTTGTTCTATCTGTAACTCTTTCTGTTTTGTTATGTTTGTTCATCTATTTTTTTAGATTCCACATATAAGTGAAATCATACAGTATTTGTCTTTCTCTGTGTGACTTATTTCACTTAGAATAATATCCTCTAAGGCCATCCATGTTGCTGCAAACAACAAGATTTCATGCTTTTATGGCTGAGTAATATTCCATTGTATATAGATACCACATCCTCTTTATCCATTCATCTGTTGATGGGCACTTAGGTTGCTTCCATATCTTGCCTATTGTAAATAATGCTGCAATGAACATAGGGGTGCATATATCTTTTCTAATTAGCGTTTTTGTTTTTTTCAGATAAATACCCAGCGGTAGAATTGCTGGGTCATATGGTAGTTCTATTTTTAATTTTTTGAGGAATCTTCATACTGTTTTCCATAATGGCTGCACCAATTTACATTCCCACCAATAGTGCAAAAGGGTTCCCTCTTCTCCACATTCTCACCAATGCTTGTAATTTGTTCTGCCAGGTGTGAGGTGATATTTCATTGTGGTTTGGATTTGTATTTCCCTGATGATTAGTATGTTGAGCATCTTTTCATGTGCCCACTGGTCATCTGTATGTCTTCTTTGGAAAAATGTCTATTCAGGTCCTCTGCCCATTTTTTAATTGGGTTGTTTGGCTTTTTTGATGTTGAGCTGTATGAATTTTTTTGTATATTTTGAATATTAACCCCTTATTGGATATTCCATTTGCAAATACCTTCTCCCACTCAGTAGGTAGTCTTTTCATTTTATTGATAGTTTCCTTCACTGTGCAAAAGTCTTTTAGTTTGACATAGTCCTATTTGTTTATTTTTGTTTTTGTTTCCCTTGACTGAAGAGACATATCCAAAAATATTACTATGACCAATGTCAAAGAATGCACAACCTATGTTTTCTTCTAGAAGTTTTACAGCTTCAGGTCTGACATTTAAAATTTTTAATCTATTTTGAATTTACTTTTGTGCATCATGTGAGAGAGTAGTCCAGTTTGATTTTTTTGCATGTAGTTTTCCAGCTTTTCCAACAGCATTTCTGAAGAGGCTGTCCTTTCCCTGCTGTATATTCTCGCCTCCTTTGTTGTAGATTAATTGCCCATATAATACACTGCCCATTTCTGGGTGGTCTATTCTGTTCCACTGATCTATGTGTCTGTTTTTGTGCAAATACCATACTGTTTGGATTACTGTAGCTTTGTAGTACAGTTATGACAAATTTTCTTGTGCTGTCTTTGTCTGGCTTTGGAATCAGGGTAATACTGGTCTCAAAAAATGAGCTGGGAAGCATACTTCCTCCTCTGCTTTCTGAAAGAGTTTTTGTCAGATAAGTATATTTGTTCTTGACCTAATTAACTGCTACTCATCCTTCAGATCTCACTTGAAGCATCAATTCTTCAGGGAAGGCTTCTCTGACCTCCTTGACTAGGTCCATTGCCCTGTTATAATAGCTTGCAAATAGTAGCTCTCCTTCTTAGCATTTATCACAAAGTAATTTTTATTCATTAGTAGGATTAATTTTATTATTGTTTGTCTCCCACTTTACCATAAGCTCCAAAAAATGTTGAGTGTTTCTGCTCATCATTATATAGATATAGTGCCCATCCTACTGCCTGACACATGGTAGGTAAGTGCTCAACAAATATTTGTTAAATGAAGAATACATGAACACTGTTTTAGGTTTTTTTGGTTTTTTTGTTTTTCGGGGGTTTTTTGGCTGTGCTTGGTCTTCGTTGCTGTGCGCGGGCTTTCTCTAGTCGCAGTGAGCAGGGGCTACTCTTCCTTGCAGTGTGCAGGTTTCTCATTGCGGTGGCTTCTCTTGTTGTGGAGCACAGGCCCTAGAGCACACAGGCTTCAGTAGTTGCAGTGCGTGGGCTCAGTAGTTGTGGCGCACGGGCTCTAGAGTGCAGGCTCAGTAGTTGTGGCGCATGGGCTTCACTGTTCCAGGGCATGTGGGATCTTCTCCGACCAGGGATCGAACCCGTGTCCCCCACATGGGCAGGCGGATTATTAACCACTGAGCCACCAGGGAAGTCTCTGTTTTAGTTTTATTTTTGATATTTCTTCCCCTTCTTTACTTTGACTTATTATTGTTTTATTTCTCAGATTCTTCGTATGTTAACTTGAATCATTGTAACTCTTTCTTCCTAGTCAATCTAGACATTTTTTGTTAATATAGACATTTAGAGTGATATAATTTCATCAAGTATTATTTTGGAAGCATTCTACAAATTTTGTTATATCTACGTTTTTATTTCTATCCTTCAAAAATACAGATATGATGTGTCTCCTCTACTTAAAAATACAGATTTTTTCATTTTATATAGTACAGTATCTAAAGTTCTTAGTAAAGCAGTCAGCTCAGCTCTAAACTGATTTATGACCTATCACCTCATCTGCTTACCTTATACCCCAACCGGATTGGGCTACTTATCTTCGCTTATACAAGCGTTGTACTTCTGTGCTCAGCACCAAGCAAAATGCCTTAAACATAGTAGCTCAGTAACTGTTTGTAGAACAGTTCCTACCACTTTTCATGATCCAAGTTAAGATTTTTTTAATTTATATTTTTTATAATTTTGAATTATATTTTTATTATGTAATTTCTAATTTTATTGTATTGTGATCTGATGTTAATATTGTTATTCATTTTGGTTTTTTAATTTTCTTTCCTTTTCTTTTTAAATTTGTTTTCAAAAACATGTATATTTGTGTAATCTGTTTTAAATTGCATTAAATACTTCTTCGTGTCCTATACTTTGGTCAGCTTCCATCTAAGACTTAAACATACTTAAAAAGATAACTTGGCTTTTCTCCCACTACCATTAGACTGTAAAATTCATGAAGGCAAGAACCATGTGTGTCTTGTTGACTGTATTCTTCGCACCTGGGAGGCCTTGGTACATTAACTCAGTAAATTTTTAGAGTTCTCTTTAATTTTATTCTTTCCACTGCTAAATTAAAAAGTATACATTAAGGAGGTATTAGATACATTACCTTTTGAGAAAACAATGAATAAAAATATACATAATAGTTGGAGTTTAATCAAATACAGAAATACTGAGTTCCTAGTATGACTCAGAATGTTCTAAGAGTGGGATACAAATGCAATGCCTGCCCTTGAGGTCCATGAAAACACACAGGTTAACAAGTAACACAGGAGATGGTGTACAAAAAGGAAGGTATGTATAAAATGGCATGGAAATAAGAGTTGAGGAAATATTTAAATTGGGTACGGGAAGGAGGTAGGTAATGAAATTCTACAGCAGGAAGTAAAATCCTTTTAAGGATAAATAAACCAAAACCCAGACAAACTACAGTGCTTGTTCAAGATCACAAGGCTAGACAGAGGTCACAAAAGGAGATCCAACGCTCAGTTCTGTGCTCTTTCCATTATACCAGACTTACTACTGCCCATACTTTTCAGAGCTCACAAAAGAATAACAGGACAGGACTTAGAGAGTTACAAAATAAAATTGGGGGATTTATTCATCCTAATCCCATCTCCTATTAATATAAAACATCAAGGACTGTACAAAATTATGAAAAGCTAGCCAAGTATCATGCAGTTCAAACAACTTTCTAAGTGAGTGCTTACAAAAAGAATTTGCCCTAAAAGTATTTCACCCGAGATTTAAACATCCCAGTCCAATCAATCTGACTTGGAGATAAATAGAACTACTAAGTTGTATTACACCCATACATACATTTTTTTAAATGTTAATAGAGGGTCTATGGAAAAATCTTTTAAAAAGAAAGGTCCAAAATCAAAAATCTGCCAGCCATTATTCAGTACTTTCCAAGGAGGTAAGACCCTGGAACCTGTAGATCTAAGTATTAATGTCAATAGAGAGACATTCTGTAAGGGCAGGATGCTCTTTAGGATTTTCCGCATCTCTCAAGACTAGGCAATTACATTTGGCTACCAAGCAACCTTTCCATGACTAATTTGCATCCGCCCCCCAAACATGTTGATCCCACAACCTTGATTTTGGAACATTAGATTATTTAACCCTCCCCTCCCCTATTATAAATTAATAACCTGGCATTCTGAATTACACATCAATTTTTGGTTGCCTGGCTAGCATGCAATAACTCCAAGAATCTGCTCAGTTCCAAAAGCAGTGTAGAAAAAAGTTTAAGAACCTGAAATACTTAGGCCCATACTCTAAACCAGTAATTGAAAAAGAGATTCGGGCAACAAATGGATTTTATTTGACTTGCAGGGAAGAAAAAGAGGAAGAGGAGGTAGGGGAGGAGGGGGGAGGAGAGGGAGGGGGAGAATAGGAAGTAGAGGGGGGAAGGAGGAGGAGGAGATGCTCTAAAAAACCTGGATATTTCACATAAAAATGCATATTCACAGCTTCTCTTGAGAACCCTGAAGCTGTGGCAATACTGGGCCTGCGTTACCACAACTGACTCTACCGCCAGAGTTTGCCATAGCCCCATTTACATGGGACATTTGCTTTCAAATTCATCATAGACCAACCACCCCTTTCTATTTCCCTGATACGGAGGCCAAATGTCAATTGTCATTTATCATCCCGTTTGCAGTGTTGTTTTCCTTATTCACCTCAAAGAACAAAGAACGCCATATTTGGTGGATAAGTGCAGAATTTTTAAAAAGTAAATACAATTCACTCTTCATATTAAAGCAGTAAAACAAAGCGAAAAAATCAAAGAAATCAATTTACCTTAATCTGAGTCTGTTCGATTGACTTTTCCCATATCTGCTGATCATATGCTCCAATCTGAAATAGGAAGCAGGCTATTTAAGTGATGCAAAGGAAATCCTTTTATTTGGGTCAAGTCTCACAAAAGTCATGAAACTATTAAGTATCCATATGATACCTGGGAAATTTCTGTGCTTCTCTGAGGCTAGAATAAATTATTATTTCCTAGGACTATTTCCTTCAAAATTCAAGTTAGCTGGATCTAAAAGTAAGTTGAAAAGCAATGTCCAAAATATTTCAAATTAAATATCACCTTAAAAGATACTTCCACTTAAGAAAAATATCAGTAGGAAACTAGAGAAATAAAAGGTAATGGACAGCTCATTAAAATTGACAGTACCAATCTGAGCTGTGCAGACAAAGTTTTATGCCTGAAAAAAACAGCAGTTTGATTAGAAGCAAACTCTCAAAGCATTGCTGTGACACTGTGAATGCAGCCTGGAGATGGGAGGTTGAAAATCTTATTCGGGGACCTGGAACTGAGTTCAAAAGACCTAATGACCTTGTCCATCAGTTTTTCCATTTATGTTGAGAGATATCATGTAAGAATACCTGCACTACCAAGCTCAGGGAAAATTAACATGATAGGTATTCTTTGTGGGACCTTTTTGCAGGAAGCATGCTTTACAAATAAAAATACATTGATATTACCTTCTTTTGGTACCACGATATAGCATCTCTCTCATTTGAGGCCATCTGTGTCTCCAGCCAGAGAATGGGATTTCACTGAAAATGAAGGAAAACCAGTCAGTGAGTCCAGTTGCTGAAAGGTACTCTCCCAGTTTGGGTAGAACTCAGAAAACGCTTCTCTCAGCCTCTCCATGCGTTGCTGACCGTCTCGTTCTCCTGCTGTTTGCCAGGAAAAAAAACAAAAGCATACCAAAAAAAAACTCTGGCGCAGTGGCGACCGGAGAAGCCTCTCTGCGATATTTTGTGCGAGTGTGTTCAGGGATGCAGGGAACTGGAAGAGAAGGGGAGGTCGCTGGAGTTGACCTGCACCCCACCTCCTCCGCTCCCAGGAGTCCTGCTCTCACCTGGTGCACGCTGCCCCGCAGTCCGGTGGCCGGGACCTTCCTCCTCAGTGGCCCCGGCCCGGCCATGAGGCCGGAGGCGAGGCGGCGGGCCAGGCAGGCCTCATCTTCCCCCCGAGGCGGAGACGCCGTCTGGGCCGTTACCATGGAGACTGCGGAGGCCGCCCCAGCTTCGGAGGCAGCCGGCCGCCCAGCGCCCAGAGGGCAGTCTGTTGCCAGAGAGCCGGCGCCTTCCAAGCCCGACCTATAGGGTCATCGGACAGACCCTAAAATAAGCAAAGAACGAGCTAGGAAAGGAGGGGGATAGAAAGTGAAGGCGGTCTTAGCTAGGCTGCCAGTCGCTACGGCAACGGCAAACGGCTTTGTTCCGCTGGAAAAAGTCAAGTGCAGAGGTCCCAAGGCCCGGGTAGCAGCTGCTTCGGGGCGGCGGGCGCGCGTCCTCGCTACGCCGGGCCTGGAAGGGCCGTGACTCAGCCGGCCGAGAGGTAGGCAACAGCAGCTCCGCAGACCACGGTGCGGCGAGGCCGCGGCTTCCGCTTTCCGTGTTTCGCTGTGAAGTTGGCTCCGCCCCCGGCCCGGGGCCTTCCCGCCGAGTCTCCGCCAGGCTTCGGGACCGAGGGGCTGGGGAGCTACACGGAGATCAAGGCCAAGAGCAGCTCCCCCAGATCACCTTTCAGGTCACTTTCTCACAAATGACTTTCCCAGCCCTTCATCTAAAGGAGGTCGGTCCAGATATTCCAATAGTTCCCCGTTCATTTCTTTGCAACGCTTATCTTGTGTTTTCTGTTTCTTTGTGCTTCATTATATCCTATCGGTCTTCCTCAATGGGCTGGGGGCTCCATGAGGTCAGAGACTAGGGCCTGGCAGGAGCCTGGCACACAGGTTCTCAACCTTTGCTTAATGAACGAATGTTTTCATGAATTTATGCCGTCCTGGGACGAAAGTCCTGGCAGGCTGCGCCTTATTAATTCCTTTCCTCTCCCGTCCCTCAGCAGCTCTGGGACTTAAGCCTTCTGGGTGCTCAAGGGTAAAGGAAGAAGAGGGCCAAGGCTTGGGGGGCAGGTTCCAGGACACTTTCCCAAATTAGGGTAGGGGAAGGTAGCGGCGGGAAGAACTGTTTCTAGGTTAAAAATTCAAGCAGGCTGCTAGAGGTCAGGAGAAAGGAACGGTAGCGACCTCAAATGAATATTTAAAGATACATTAAGAAGGTTTTAAGCCTCTTTCCTCCTCTATACTTTTTTGGCCATTAATGGAACACTGACCCCTAACGGCCATTCTCACCTCACTTGAAGCACTGACCTTGCTTGCCCAGCATTGTCGCATTTGGGTCAGTTAAAGCTAATGAGATAACGATTAGACCACTGCAGAAAGCCTAAATGCAGTTCTAAATGTTTTACGTCATTATTTTTGATTATCTATCAAATCGACATAAGGTGGAAGTTATTATCCCCGTTTGACCGATGAGGAAAATCGACTAAGTTAAAGTAACTCCCATAGAACTAATTTAAAATTATTTCACCCAGGCTTGATTTTTATATTCCACACATTGGCAGTGGTTTCCTTTCTGCTTTTGCTTCTTGACAGCTTTTCCCATCCTTAGAGCTGAACATGACAATTCTGTCTGGTTTCAACACAAATGGCTGACTTTAAAAAACACACACACAAAAAAAAAACAAAAACACTGGAAAAATGAAAGCCGTTTTTTGTATATCTAAATATTTGCTTTAAGACATAAATAACACGAATTAAACATTTTACTTCATTGCTTAGCACACAAAGAGGCCTTGGGGGGAGTTCCTGGAAGAACTGAAATCAGGTAAGGCTCTCACTGAGCAGAGTGTGGGCTTTGAACCCAGAACTGCATTCAAATCCCTGCTCCCACTAAAAGCTATGTGATTTCGGGTAATTTATTCAACCTAACAAGCCTGTTTTCTCACCTGTATTATGGAGGTTGTATTGTTACCTTCCTACTCAAGGCTGTGAGGATTAAATGAGCTACCTTCATAAAAAGTACCTGGCCCTCAACAGTTACTCAAAAAACATTCGTTCCTTCCCTCTTCCTTTCCTAATCATAAACAAGAGCTATCAGTGCTTAGGACAGGTACCTCAATTACAGAGAAGTTCACACAAATAAAAACTGATGAGGAAAAAATCCAGTGAGTTATGTCACTTAATACATCAATGGTATCTGAAACATCTATAAACCACCTTCATTAACTAACACTGTATGCATGTACTTTCAAAAATATCGACATCCCCAGAACAAAAATTTAAGATTATTCTCATAGGGATAAATCAATTTATGCAGCGAGGAGTTAACTGCCACAAATGCCAAGCATAGTTTTTCTTCTTCCCTCAAACTAACTGCCTCTCAATATGGATGAAATTTTCCCCCAGTATCTATGAACTTTCTTTAGGAAAGTCAAGATTTTCTAATTTTGTAATCTCTATTAGTAAAAATTAATAGGGGACAGAGAAGGGACAAATACTTTAAAAACAGGTTCCAGGTAGCTAGAATTCACATGTGCTATTCATTTTGTCATGAAACATCAGTAAAGGACAAATCAGACTTTGTTTATTAAAAAAATACTTTACAGGAAAAAAAAAACTCTATGCATTCCATTGTCCTATTTTACAAAGAAATAGCTTAACAATTTAACACACTTAGACAGCTACAAAAAAGCACTGTGTTAAAAGGATTATTATTCACACAAATTTAGATTTAAGACTATTCATTAAAAACCTTTTTAAAACACTCATTAATGTCAATAAACAAACTAAGGCCACAAAACGCAAATAGTCCGCCAGGCAAATTATACATTTCATCTATATGCAAAGACCTCTTAGATAAATTAAAGCCACAGGAAAAAAAGTCTTAGCTGCCAATCAAAATGGAGTTTAGTCACAGAAAACACTATTACATGAAAATTTACAACATGTGATAGAAGTAGTACATTAAGTATTTCTTTAGAGAGAATTGAAAAGTGCTATATTAAGAGACAGTGGTCTCAACTACATGCACAAGTGAATCCTAAAAGATGTATGAAGAAAATGGAAGGCCATAATATTTATGGAGAGATACTTGCTTTTAAAGCAACAAACTTTCAGGATGAGGATAGGTCCCTTATGTGCTAAAGAAAAACATCTGTCTTGTACATTTCCTCTACTTACTGCATGACGAAGAAATACAGCTACAACCTGTTTTTTAAAAAATAATACTTAGCAGAAATATGAACCTCTGGCATGTACTAGTGAAAGTTTTTTTTAAAAAACCTGTAGCAATGATAAAACAGATTTATCAGACACAAACTCAATTATTCTAAAGATATAAATGCAAATAAATTTTTAATGGCAAATATAGATGAAAATAAATGATCTAATAATGAACTAATAATAATAAAGAATACATGCAGTAAGGGGTTTTTTGAATTTTGGTATCTTGTTCCTAAATTAGCTTTCATTCTAGACAGTAATTATAGAGGGAAAGGCAATAAGCAAAAGTTTCTCCAGTCATTAAGCATGAACTTTATGCCTATTAAGACTGATGCAAGACACCTTTTCCTAAGGTTTAGTAAATAATTTTATATGATAAGCCCCATTTTCCCCCTACAAGAGCTTTTAATATTAGTCTACTGTTATTCCAACTATCTCTAAGGGGAAAGGGTACCTTTCAAAAGTCTTTAAATTCAAAATAATAAAGTACCAGTGAAACAAATTCTAAGTACTAAATTAGCAAATTAAAAGTACAATTAAGCCTAGGAATTCATTTTTAAAGAGTTAAAAACTTTGGAAGGGAAAGAAATATGTAATTTTGATTATTATTGCTTTATGAATTTGGGATACTTCTTTGAATCATAATCCTACTCCTAGTGTATCTTGGTAATTATAGAATGACTTCTGGGGCAGGGGGAAGACTTTTCTCCTGATTAATGAATACCATAAAATCGTTCTAGTTACTAAGTTTACTCATTTACTGGGTCCTTTCCATAAGCACATTTAAAAAATATCCCTCTGCTCCACAAAATACTAAAACTTATAGCCACATTCTGCAAGTAATCTCAAAGAGCTGGCACAACAGGTAACATACCAAAAAAGGAAGATCAGCTTACATTTCAGTTACAACTTCACTGCCATCACTACTTTACAAGTCAGAAGACGCCAGATTGTTCCATGCCTCACTCCACCAAACCAAATAATTTAATGATTTTAGAAAAGTTGCTATCATTTGTATCACTAAACTAGGATACAGCTTTAAAGAAGTAAGAAACTCAAAACTTGCGCTTTTATATTCATCAGTCTTTAAAGCATGCTATTAAAATCTAATACTCACATAAGACATTCAGTTTCCAGATACATTACTAGCTAAATGTTTCTCTCTCAGTTCTATTGCAATTCTAACATACAATGAATTTATTAGTACATGATTTTAAACATTTTTATACTCTTTTAACATGTTATATTGGAGTTGAGGGTAGAATGTTTTAAAGAAAATGGGGATTTGCTTTTGATTGTAGGTCTTTGCAGATCCGCTGGTTCCTGAGTGATTATACACAGTGATGGCTGTCAGGAGACAGTCTCCTTGTTTATTAGCAATGACCAGCTTAGATGACAGATGGCATCTGCTGGATGGCAAGTGGGAGATGGGGAAATCGGATCTTGGAAGACAAGAAAAAAAATTAAAAGTTTTTGCTTTAACAACCTTGTTCTTCATGATTATTTTAAAAAGCAAATGTTGCCTGAGAAGAATTTTACTTTGCACAGCCTGGTAAAGCTCTATGAAATTCTTCTGGACAGAAAAACAAAAATAAGAAATAACCCAAACCCACATACTTTGTGATTAACCCCTTCCCCCTAAAATAACAAAATAACAAAAAACACCCTCAAAGGCAGGTCCCTTAAAAACTAGCCTTGATAAACCAGAATTTACCCTAAAATTTATACCCAAGATTTTAAAACACCCCTGCAATAATCACATTACTGTTCATACCATTCTAATTACCTTATTTACAAAGATAACTAAAACCAACATCACTTCCAATTCATAAATGGTTTACATTGAAATGTTTCTCTATTTGTCTTCATCCTTTTTAACAGAGAATACATACATATACATATATATAAGGAATAATACAGATTCTAACTAATCACTGCAGTATTTGCTGATGGTTACTTTTCTATCGGTTTACACAGTGACCTCTATACTTTGCTAATATGCATTTAACTACACAACAATATTGCACAAAGTAATATTTATATAAGATTTAACCTATTTCAGAATATTTTAGAGAAAATTCATATTTGATATTTCAAAAGATGCAGCTAAGTTTTCATGGTGACAGACATAATAAAGCAGCATCTTTTTTTGCCTATGTTAATGTAAATATTCCAAATCTCAACCTCCAGAAAAAAAAATCTCCAAATTGCACTATAACCAGGTAGATACAAGAATCTGGTCTTAGGTGTGGGGAGTACTCTTCCTTTAATAAACAAAAGGCCTATTGTATTATTAACTAAGAGAAAGTGAAATGTGTATCCCATTAACATTCTAAAATAATAGAAAGTTAAGACTACACTAGCTATATGAACTGTGCCTGTTCGAAAAAAAATGGTTAAATACTCAGGCACTAATAAGGATTAGGCTACCTGAAACTCTAGGATGAAGTCTAGTGCCATATTCTTTATTAGACAGTAGCAACACAGAGTAATAATAAATAAACCCAGGAATTCACCAGTTGAAACTGTGAACTGAAGTATCTCAACAGATCTTTATGATGAAGAGGTTGATGCCAAGTGACAAAAATAGTTTTTCCTAAGTTTCATGCACAAAATATGGCAGCCTCATCTGAAAGATAGGTATCATTCTCTAAGTTTGATACTCGTGATCAGTTTAGGAAGCAAAAGTATCCACACAGAATGTGAGGATGCTAGGAAGCAGAACAACAGAGTATCATGTCAACATTATCTATTTTACCCAAAATATCTTCCACAGTTACCATGTATTCTAGAAGAGATTAATGAACCATGGAGAATGAATGACCAAGGACTATTCATCTTTAGATATTTTTAATTGAAATATCCACTGGGCTTTAAATAACAGATACAAAAAAAGACAGTTTGGATCAGAAAGTGCTGTGCTTTCTCTTTTGTTAAGAAATCAGAGAGCCACTGAATTCCTTAGAAACTATCGGTTCTTTATGGTTGGAACTAAATAACTGACTTGCCCATGTACAAGATGCAGGAATTCTTTCCTACGACCTACGCCATTTTTACTGTAGAAACTGAATCTGTGCCATAAAAGCACAAGTACTAAACCATAAATCTGATCTTCTATCATAAAAACAGCAAATATGGCAAGAGACAAGGCAAGATAAAATGAAAGGAAGTGAATTATTTACCAAATAAGAATCTGTTATTCCAGAGAATTCTCATTTTGATTTGAAGAAGAGATTGAATTGTTACCTCACACCTTAAAACAGAAAGTAGCAGCAGACCCACTATTACATACTGTACTAACGGGATAAGATACAACTCTTAACTTTGCATAATCTGTGTAAAAAAGATATGCTTGACATTTGTGGAATGTCATTTCTCTTTATAGAATTATAGGCAAGATTTCTCCAATAAAACTTAACTTAAGCCAGTTATAAAACTATAACTTCACATCAAAATTTAAAAAAGTTAAAAAATGTGTTTGAATATGTACATATCACACAGGAGTGCTTGAATGTTCCTGTAGATTGTGTTGCTGGTCAGAGTCCAGTCTACTTTCCACCTTTAAAACTGGAATAGGCTGAGTCATCTGATCTTGCTGTAGATTAAGTTCAGATGAAGGTGGGAAGGACGATGAAGCAGTTGTCAAAAGTTGCATCTCTGTGCGTGTTTCCTCAGATTCAGTTTTTATTCTCACACACTGGGAGTCAACTTCTAATTCTCTCTTTCCATTTAAATCATAGTCCACGTTAGAAGTGCTTTCCGCGTTTTGAGAGGCTTCCACAACAGGGTGGTACTGTTTAAGCCTTATATGCCAGGCTAAGCTGCACACTGCTGACACTGTTTTGAACTGATGAATGACATTTCTAGGGATGAAGTAGATATCATTGTCGCACAGCTGGATTCTAGCATAACGAATGCCTTCCCGCCTCATTTGGTTTAGTTTCGCTTCATCCACCCACTGCACACACTGAAGAGAGGAAAAAAGTTGCATGAGATTTTAAAGTAAAATATGTAAAGATGTAGTCAAATAGAATATTATAATTAGCACAGGAAAACAGTAGGATCAAATTAAAGCTAAACAACACTGTATGATATACAACTTTCTAAAATTTCCTACAATTCTTGAGACACATTTTTCCTCATATTTTACTACATTTCTAGTAAAAAAGTACAGGTTAAAATTAGGATGGCCCAGGGAATCACTTAAATAAGTATTTCAAAATGCAACTAAGTATCAATATTCTTTGACCCACATAAGGGCAACATTTGTCTGCTCCTTCAGTGTCTTTCAACCTTTTGCAGGTGAGGACACGCAGGGCAATGGGATTAACAGCTGAGACTGCTCATGGCCAGAACTGAGTTATCCTGGGCCCTCTGACCATCCCAGGCCCACCTGGCATCCCAAAGACTGAAGGATTTTAAGCATTCTGCTTGGGAAGCTCCGTTTTAATGATTTTCAACACCCTCCACAAACAGCCTTTAATAGTAAAATTAAATTCACTATCCCATGTATCCAACTATAAGATAAAATGCAAAATTAAATAGGTACGGATACTTATTTCCAAAATCTCACTCAAAGAGAGATAAAAAAGCAAACGTTATTACCTGGGAAACTGGAGGTTCATGAAGGTCCAACTGAAGTCTCTGTACAACATCAGTAAAATCCTCAGCATGAAAACAAATCACATCTTTGGTTATGCGAGGTTGGTCACTCCTAAGATTAACAAAATTAAGCTTTAGAAACAAGCATCTCATAATGGAAAAAGGTGACAAATTTCAATCTTCCCGTTCCGGGAACTGCTATACTAGCAAAGAAATAGATGCATAACTCCTAAGGACAAGGTATACATTTGTTTCTTTAGTCAATTAAAAAAAAAATAAAACACCAATACAGCATTTTTTTTTTCAAAATTAAAATTAGTTGTTATAAAACTAAAACATCGATGACTAAAAACAGTTTTATTCTAAACTAGATGCATTTGAATCCTCTAACCACTTTGCCCCACCATCTCCATGCCACCCTATAATGTCATTATCAGGATGGAAAGAAATGGACAGAATACATCTCAGCCACACAACTGTCACACCTTCCAGCTTTCAAAGTAGAGAGGGGAAAAAAGCTAAATGATCTTTAACTTGAAATACTTAACCTGTGATTGAACTACAATTCAATCAAACTCTAACGTCACATCAAACTCTACAGTAATATCGAAGGCCCTGAAGGCATAAAAACAAAAAACAAAGTAAAATAGTTTTTAAATATGTTCTGAGCCTTGTTTAAACCAGGCCCCAACTGAGTGTAAAAGGGTGCAACCTCTATGAAAAACAGTATAGCAGTTCCTCCCAAAATTAAAAAACAAATTACCATATGATCTAGCAATTCCACTTCTGGGTATATATCCAAAAGAATGAAAGCACGGACGTGAAGAAATATTTGTTCATAGCAGCCAAAAGGTGGAAGCAACCCAAGTGTCCACTGACAGATAAACGGACAAACAAAATGTGGCATGTACATATAATGGAATACTATTCAGCCTTAAAAAGCAAGGAAATTATGACACGTGGTACATGTGTACATGGTACAATATGGATGAACCTTGAGGATATCATGCTAACTGAAATAAGTCAATCACAAAAAGACAACAACTGTTTGATTCCACTTATATGAGGTATTTAAAGTAGTCAAATTCATAGAAACAGAAAGTAGAATGATGTTTACCAGGAACTGGGGGAGAGGAGAAAAGGGAGTTATTGATTAATGGGTACAGAGTTACAGTTTTGCAAGATGAGAAAGTTCCAGAGATCTGTTTCACAACAACATGAATATACTTAACATTACTGAACTGTACATTTAAAAATGGTTGATTTTAATTTTATTTTATGTGCATTTTACCATAATTTTTTAAAAACTGTCCCCAACCTTTCAAATTGAGTCCACATTTTCTTAAGACATTAACCAATCTTGCAGCTGAGTTCCATTAACTTACCATTCACCAAACTGTACAGCTTTCAAAACCCCAACAGCAGCCGTACTCTGCCAGTCAAACCCCTGACCTACATGATCAGCATGAGCTCTTGTCCTGTCTTCAAAGAGGACTTCACGGGGTTCACTGGTCCGAGGTAGGTACTGGAGATTTTTTATTTCATTCATTGATCTGTAGTTGATTTGGTTTTGAAGCAAAGAGGGGAAAAAAAGTATTAACAGCAGTAAGGCAAAAAGTCTACTAAAATGCCAAATTTTAAATAAGATGAGGGCTGAAAAGGGTTCAATGATTTCGATCATCAGCATTTAACACACTATAGTGTAATGCTGAATGTGATTACCTTCTTCTCTCAGTATGTCACAATAATATAGAAGCTGTATCTTTGATTTGGCACAACTGTAGTGTTTGAATATATAAAATTTAGTTGTCTAGCAACAGAAAATACAACTCAGAGTTCAAGGCTGTATGTCTCTTTACCCTGAGTCATTTTTAAGTCTCAAAGCATTCTACTAGACTTAATTCAAGATGGCAACCTGAGCCAACTACATGACCTCCTTTCACGTTAAAAGAGAAGTAAAAGGCTTCAAACTAATGTGGTAGGGGTGGGGGAGAATAGTGGGAGAATGGATGGGAGTATAAGTGAAACAGAACTGGCTATGAATTGATAACTGTTGATACTGAATACATGGGAGTTTATTATATTATCTTCTGCTTTTTTATGTGCTCAAATATAATATGAATATGAAGCAACAAATGAAAGGCATTAGTGAATGAACAAGAGCAACACATTTCTGGAAGGTGAAAAATGATTAAAAGTATCTTGGACTAATGAAACTGAGCAGAGAAAGCCACAGGCCTAGACTATACAAGAAGGGAATGGCAGCTAAAGAGGCTAGTATGATGATAATGGACAGAAAGGAAGTAAGGTTGAGAAGGGAGCAAATAAAGTGAAATCTGCACATAAACCTGTCACATGCCACCCTAGTGGTAGAAATTTGGACAGTCAGGCATTTACCCTCATGCAGAAGACTGTGGGTGACCCACCAGCAACCATCTCTCATCTTAATTTCTCTGAAAGAACTCTGATTTTTATTAGCTATCTTCTCCTACCCTATATGGAACCCCATTCACAAGCTCCAAAGGTAGATCCTGATGAGTTCTGGCAAACTACACTAAGCTCATTCCCCTTGCCAGTGAATGATTTAGGAATGAGCATGAACTGATCGAGTCTGGCTAGCAATATGAGAGGAAATCTGCTAAGAATTCTGCAAAGCTTCCTGGCTCCTAAAAAAGAAGTAAAGGACAATCTCTTCTTCTTTTAGATATAACCAGATCCAGATGTGATACCTAGAACTGCTATAGCCATCCAGCAACCATAATGGAAGCCACTGTAAATACAAAGCCTAGGAAAGAGAATGACAGAGGAGAGAAAAGGAAAAGATCTGTTTCCTTGATGACAGCACTCAGCCATTTGACTATATGGTACCTAGAGTCAACCCCTCTGAACTTCTTGAAATACAGGATAACATTTTATTTTATGAACCAGTCTGAATCAATTATGTTGCCTGTAACCAAAAGCATCCTGATAAACTTTCAGCCAAAAAAACCCTGCATGTTCTTCTCTAAACACATTGAACTTACCATATGAATAGTACTAACGTAATCCTCTGGTATTTGGACATATCCTTTAATGCCCACTTCTATGCCTGTTAACTCTGAAGTGAAACCTATCTACTGACAAGCCTCACTGAAATATAAATAGAATGCCCAGTAAGCCCAATGCTGTGTTCCTAAATTCGAATGGGTCAACCAAGAATCACCAGATATGTGAAAACAGCCTACAGCAGCCTGACAAAGACCAAAAAATGCAATGCTGAAATGTAAGGATTTTGTCAGAAGACAAAAGTCAAGTAAATGTCCCGGAACTGAAAGCAAAAAGATAATAAGAAATACGAGGATAATCAAACTGAGGGATCTATTATTCAGCCAACAGTAGTTTCATAAAGAAGTAATAGTGAAAATGAAGAGATTACTGAAGGTACTAAGCAAGAAAAATTCCCAGAAATGAAAGGAGATGTGAATCTTTCAGTTTAAGGTACCCACCAAACAACAAAAAGGATTAAAAAATAAGAAAAGCCCGAAGATGTATCATTATGAAATTAAGCTTCCAGAGAGGAAAAGAAAATAGGTTACTTACAAAAGAAGAATAATTACACTGGCATTAAGACTTCTCATAAACAATATTAGATACCAGAGGACACTGGGGCAATGCTAAAAAAAAATCCTAAGAGAAAATACATCCTCTGGACTACAGCTAAACTATCAATCATATTTAATGACAGAAAAAGATATTTTCAGACATATGATGACTCAATACCTTCCTTTTCGTAGAATATAACTTGAGTATGTGGTCAAGCAAGGAAAAGAAATAAACCCAGAAAGAAGACAACCACAGCTTAAGGCAGAATAAACATCAAATGGTAGATAACTGTGAAATAAGCTTTTCACACTGAAGTAAGAAAACACAGAGCTCCAAAAGATTTCCAGGTAAAAAGTGATGAGTTAGAGCAGACAGTATGATTGAAATTCTGCATTCTTGAGGGTATGATAAAAGCAAAGAATGCAATGTAACTACCAACATTCTCCCCAAAAAGAGGCTATATAAAAAAGCAACAGCCAAAAAAAAAAAAAGCAATAGCCAAAGTCATAGAGAAGGTCAGTGTGATTCTAGAAAAAAGTAATGTATCTTAAGCAATAAACAGAATAGAAGATAATTAGGGATATGGTCAAGAGAAGTGTATGGTATCACCTCAAAATAAGGCAATCAGAAACTACAAGGACTTTCCTGGTGGCACAGTGGTTAAGAATCCGCCTGCCAATGCAAGGAACATGGGTTCGAGCCCTGGTCTGGGAAGAACCCACATGCCGCAGAGCAACTAAGCCCGCGAGCCACAACTACTGAGCCCACATGCCACAGCCACTGAAGCCCGCGTCCCTTGAGCCCATGCTCTGCAACAAGAGAAGCCACTGCAATGAGAAGCCCGCGCACTGCAACGAAGAGTAGCCCCCGCTTGCCGCAAACTAGAGAAAGCCCGCGTGCAGTAACGAAGACCTAATGTAGCCAAAAATAAATAAATAAATTTATATTGAAAAAAACAAAGGAAACTACAGGAAAAACAGAATTTTAAAAAAAATCAGCATGATCCAAATATGAACCAAGCTAAAAAGTGGCACGATTTTCAGTATCTAGGTGAAATACAGAAAAGAAAGATCCTTTTGTATATTATTCCTTTGAGTGATAACAAACCATTGGAACCTTAGAATATGAATATTAGCCTACTAGATGGATCTGCAATAAACTTACCTACCCATAATATTTTAAATGCCATCTGTTGGCTTTCAAATATTAGAATACATCTATTGACAAAGCATATAAAGCCTAATTATGGTTTTAAAGCAGAATATGAATTAGCCTCAACAATGTATAAGCACAGCTGACAAAAAGTAGAAGGGAGAGGAAGAGGATAAAGTAAGGCTCATTTAACTATTTGGAGAACCCATTAAGGGAATAAATCCCTATCTATTATACCAAGAAACTGACAAATTTCCTGTCAAACCCTTAAAACAAAACAAAAAAAGGCATTAATAACAGAAATTGTTTTTGCCTCTGGTAAAAAGGTATTTGCTTCTGGAGAGAAAGGTGGCCAGGATTTTTCATTATAAACCCTACTATACTGTTTGATGTTTTAAAACCCTGTGCATATATTTCTTTAACTCTAGAGTTCATAAATTTAAAGATCATCTTCATTAGCAGTGCCCTGGATAACTAGACAGCTTCTCACATTAACTCCATCATTTTCAGCAACAGGGCATTCTCATTAACGCAAAAAGATGACATTACTTTTTAAGTTTTGATGTATTCACTCTAATTCGAAGTGCTTGAATGCCCCTCTTAAGAACATTTAATCCCAACAGAAATAAAATTTGATAGCACCTCAGATTAGTTGAGAAATAATAAATTATTAAACAAATGATGTTGCTACAACCACCTAATTACTTGGAAAGAATGTTAAACTAAATTTCTCCCTCTATACTGAAATCAATACCAGGTAGATAAAATATGTAAATACTGAAATCACAGACGTACTAGGAGAAAATGTAGGTATTTTATAACACTAAATGAGAGAAGGCCTTTCTAAGTTTGCCACTAAAAAAGAAACCTCAGAGGAAAAGACAGATCTGACAACACATAAATAAAACTCTGTGAGTAAAGAAAAAAGAAACTGAAAAAAATTATGAGTAAAGAAAAAACATAAGCTAAAAGAAAAAAATGAGAAAAACCTGTAACGTAAGAAAAACAAGTTAATAGTTACAATACATAGGGATTTTTACAAACAAAAAACATCCCAATAGAAATATGAGTAAAGAAAATTAAGAGGGAATCACAAAAGAAGAAATACAAATGCCTCAAAGAAAAACAAATTAGAATAACACATTTTTGTCCAATCAGATCAACAAAGTTAAAGAGAATGTTAGTGGAGAGTATGGGGGAAAGGGTACTATTTTATTATATGGGTGGGAATATAAATTGGTACATTTCTGGAAGTCAATTAGAAATGTATATATACTTTAAGCCTTTACTAATTTCCACTAAGAAATAAACATGCACATGGCACAAAGATATTATCTACCTACCTACCTATCAACCAACCACCCAGCCAGCCACAATCAATGATGTGCCATACATGTTTAACAATTGGCTTTAGCGGAGGAGATGGCTCATTTGTAGCTGATATGCTGATTTGTGTGGTATAAATACTCACAACATGGCCAGTTTCAAGTTACTAATGTGACCTCACTCACTGTGGAATTGCGAGGCTAATAATGCCCTGTAAGCTGGTACAAACTGGCTCCAGCATACCACTGTCATGTCTGTCAAAACACCATTTATATTGAAAAAAATGCAAACAATTTACACTAATAAAGAATTGGTTAGGGCTTCCCTGGTGGCGCAGTGGTTAAGAATCCGCCTGCCAACGCAGGGGACACAGGTTTGAGCCCTGGTCCAGGAAGATCCCACATGTCACAGAGCAACTAAGCCCTGCGCCACAACTACTGAGCCCGCGCTCTAGAGCCCACGCACCACAACTACTGAAGCCTGCATGCCTAGGGCCCATGCTCTGCAACGAGGAGCCACCACAATGAGAAGCCCATGCACCGCAAAGAAGAGTAGCCCCCGCTCGCTGAAACTAGAGAAAGCCCACATGCAGCAATGAAGACCCAAAACAGCCAAAAATAAATAAATAAATAAATTTATTTTTTAAAAATTAAGAATTGGCTAAATAAATCTTGATACAACCATACAGTCAAAACTATATAGTCAGTTAGAAATGATATGGCTGCATCTTAAATGATGATATGGCTGCATCTTAATAACATGTAAACCTAAGGGGGGGAAAAAAACAAGTTTTAAAGTAAACATCATGTAAAGAATGAGTTAATCTGTGTAAAAGGAAAATTTATGAGTATATATGGACCAAAATTTGAAAGGTTAATGTGCCTAAATGGGTGGGATTATAGATATTTTTTGCCTTTTTACTTTTTTCTATTATCATTTTTTTTTAAGTTAATAATAATCAGGAAACAAACAATGGTCATTTCCTTTTGGGAAGGATTATAGAATAAAAAATGTATGCAATACTTCAGAATATCAACACTCATCATCATGATGTACAAAAACTGCTATGGTCTAGCAACGTACAGAAGTTTTGGTTTACTGCCATGTTCTACCATGCCACCACCTTGCATTCATAAATAGTTTTTACAAAGTATTTTCATGATTATCTCAAGTACCTAAGGTTATTCCATACTTAGCTCTAAAGGTTATTCCATACTTAGCTCTAGTATTTATTCTCCTGAGCTTTAAGGTAAGGTCTAGCCTAGTCCATTAAAACTCACTTTTGGGTACTTATTGTGAGTTGCTATTTTTTGAGTTGCTAATTTTCAGTCCCATTAAATGAGATTTTTTCATAGTCCTAGAATAAGTTAATCTACATTTGTTTTAAACAAAATAAATTTGTCTGAAACAATGTTAGGCCAATATGAATTGCTGTTAAGAGAATACATCATTGGTTTCATTCAGTAAATACTGATCACTTGCTATGTTAATGAAGACAGAGAAGAATTAGACTGTCCTCAAAAAGGTTAAAATGTATAGTAAAAACCAAAAACATGTAAACTGATCATTAATGAACAGAATGATGTGTGAGCACAGAGAAGAGAATGACTAAGTCTAAGGGAACAAAGAAAAGCTTCACAAAGGAAGTGACATCCAAGATAAGTTCTGAAAATTCGTTAAGAGTTTGCCAGGTAGAGAGGAAGATGGAGGAGGGGATGCCATTCCAAGTAAAAAGAGCAGTGCAAAAGCACAGAGTTGTGAAAGACCATGGTTTGGAAACTGAATTCAGCATGACTGGAGCAGACTAAAAGCAGATACACCTAGAAGAGATACTGTCAGGGCCAGATTAGAAAAGACCCTTGTAATCCACACAAAGGAGTTTAGACCTTTATCTTACAGGCAGTTAGGACCCAGGTTTTAAGAAAAGAAGTGAAAATTAAATTTGTTTTTTTGGAAGGATGCCTCACTCTGGTAACTGTGTAATGAGTTCACTGGACTAAGGAACTGACGGCTAGAAGATTTACTTAAGATAGCTCTTCAAATAATTTAGAAAAATGGTTTTGAAACTGTGCTCAAGTCTCAATCATCTCTATAAGCAACCAACTAAAAAAAAGTGCTTCTGTTTATTTGAGAAAAATAAATGTTTACCGTCGTCTTTTGAAGGGTGACTTTGGCATATCTGCTGTAGGGATCATCTGCTCTCCTGGCCTTACCCACATGATAGGTCCATCATCACTCTGGGACCTACACTGGAGTCGAAGGCTAGAAAGTGTACCCCAGGGCAAAGTCATCTGGAAGTCAGAAGAATAAGTCACGTTAAAAAAAAATTTTTAGACTATTTACAAGTTAAAACCCTCACACCCAAAAGACAGCTCTAAGGAGGTTATTTTGTGTGTGTATGAAGAAAAAAATGTATTAGACAGTAATTTATATGTAAAAAAGAATAATTGAAGTTAAATATTTTATACCAATAATTTTCTAAACATTTCTACTCAAAACATTGGATAAAAAAATTTTAATAGATAAGATTAGCTTAAAACTTTTTAATGGAAAGTGTCCATTTAAGTAATGATCAGAACTTTAATAACCTGAAAAACACTCACTTTCAGAAATGGTGATTCTTCTAACATATCAAGGAACTCTGGGAAATAATCACCAACTTCTTCATCTACTGCTCCAACAAGACTTATCTGCCGCATAGGACCTGCTCGGTAGGTGCCACAGCAGTATGTCCTGTTGACCTGAGATAAAATGAAAGAGGGGGGAGAAAGGACTGAAGTACACTATAACATAAGAATCAGGATAGGGTATTATTTCCAATGTTGCTATTTCTTCTACATACTAAGAATTCAACAGTCAGTACCTTGGATAAAGTCAATAGTTACAGAAAGGCACCCTAGCACACTGACAAATACATTGATATATGAACCATAAACAGAAATTTCAAGGTGAAAGTTAGTCCATGGTCCAACGTCTCAAGGAAATACTGAAAACATTAAGATAAACTTCTCTGAGAATGATGATTTTTGAACTTTGTAAACACTTTCAAGTGATCTTTATAAGGAAAAAAAATCAGTAAATAAACAGTTAAACTGACAGGGCAGGGAAAAAAAATAGACTATTGTCAAATTAATCTTCCATATTCATTTTGTACTCCCTAGCTTGAAAGCCTTCACATCAGGCCAGATACCAGGTTCACTGTTATTAAATCCAATCTCCCAGTACTTCCATATAAGATCCTCCACGCTAGGCAGGCTGATATTTTTCTCTAACCAACTTACGCCATACTTGTATCTATCTGTAGTGATTTTTCTCTTGAATCTGCCCTTCTTGGAATGTCCTCTTTTCTGTCAACCTAAATCTTAACTTTCAAAGATGAGTTCAAGATTTTTCTTCTGAAAGCCTTCCTGATCTCCCTTGATAATCTAATGTTACCTGCAAGCATAGACGTTTTCTCTGTACCAACTCTAGTAAACTTAGGGCATATTCTATACAAATTTGCAGCCCAGGGAATCTTAACTTTCAAACAGAATCTACCAAGTGATTCAATACAAGCTGATATTATTATTCTAGTCATTTTCATGTATGTTCTTAATATTCCTACTCCAATTCAGAATGAATGTTTCTCAAATGTAGAGACAGATCCTGTGCATACAGATGACTAGACTAAAAATGCTGGATTCTAACCAGGATTTCCACCTTGGATCAGTAACCTAGCATTTTCTACCTCAGGTAAGATGCAGATTAGGTTGAAAAGCCTAACATACAATTATACATTTAAATGATGGGTTTCTATTGAAGAGTCAAAAAAAAATGTTTTTTTAAGAATCACTTCTTATTGTTTCAAATACCACCTCTTTTGCCTCAATAGAAAGCATAAATGACCGTCTAGTATTTCTTACACAGTTCTTTAGTGCTAGTTTTTTAGCAGCATTTTCAGAATCATCCCACTGTTTTTTTTTCATAGACAATTTAATGTCATCCCACACACACACTCACACCAAAAAAAGGTCTGAGATCTTGTTATCAAATAGCAGAGATTTCTTAATTCCTTACAAATCTTTCCCCCAAAATCTCTTTAGGTGATCCTTAAACAGCAACCGCCCAGGCCAGAATTACCTTGCACATATTTGTATGAATTACCTTCCATTTGCTTGTATGATCATCATGCTGTTAAAAGCCAGGGGAGGCAGTCTGGGAAAGAGGATGATTATGGGATATAGAGATAAGGAAGCTTTTCTAAGTAAGCATTATTCTAACCTTTCTAAGCCAAGCACCCTAAAACAACTAAAGCAGAATTTAACTTTAGTACAAGTTCTAGGAATAGTATGCTTTCAGGGCTAATAAAAGAAATACCAGTCTCCTCCAAATACCTCCCCCCAACTATTCCCAATTATCAGAAATTCCTTCCAACAAAGGCTTTCAAGCTATGTGGTAAATGTCCTAAAGATGTGTCACAATTTAAATCTCACATAACTTAAGAGACCAATCTTTAAGAAGTACACTGCCATGTGGTAGTTTTCACCAACTTATGTGGCCTACTAGCTTTGAGACTATACAACTCTTAATGCATTATTAATTTGAAGAAATTCACATTACTTTAAATTCTGCACACAAAGTGAGACTGAATAAACATTTTTATACAGTACTCCGAGATTACCTAATTTAAGTACCACTAAATTCAATAGCACTGAACTCGAAGACAACGTAAAAATGCAAACACCTAGGATAATTAATATGTGACATGAATAAACATAAAGCATCCTTTCCTATTTGGAAAGAGAAAGTAAACCTGAAGAGGAGAAACTGCTGAATTTATGTCTGCTGAGTCTAAAAATAATCAGCCATTCAATTGTGGCCAAAAAACAGGTAATAGTAGTAAAGCTGATTAACAACAGTATCTATCACTTGTATAAAATAATTTAACAAATGTTAATGTTTGTGATATATTTAAAAAACTAACAGCACAACTTAGAAGATGGACAACATTTATGGCCAGAAATTCAACATGTACCAACAGTGTGACACTAATGCCAAACAAGCAAATTACTAACTATCCCCAGTATCTATTCTAACCCCCCCCTTTTTTTTAAGTAACAGAACTTCTTGGGCATATAGCTGCTTGGCAACTAAGTGTGGTCTATGACTAAGTTCTGGCCAATGAGATGTTAGCACAAGTCACATATGCAATTTCTAGAGCATATGTAATTAAGTGGCTTGCTCTCCATTTCCTCTTTCTCTCTTCTGAGGGCCAAGTTCAACCATGCACATGACAACACCAAAGGAAATGGCAAAACTTAAAGACAGAAGGAAAGGAGAATCCAAGATGACATCATGGAACAGAGCTGCTTACCTCTGCACTTGTTACTTGAGAAAGAAACTTATTTTGTCCTAGCTACTGTATGTGTGATCTCTCTGTTACGGTGGTTTAGCCTATATCTTGTATACTTAGTACTAAAGGAGGCAATACTCCATATTGCACAGATGACATCTGGAGCATTATCTCCTGCTCTGGGCTAAAAAAAAAAGTCTACAAGAGCACACCCGAAAGAGAACAATCAAGATGATTAGTGACTTGGAAATCATACAGATTGGAGGAAGAGTGATGAAATTAAAAATATTCCAAAAGTATTTGACTTGAAATGATTAAAGTGGGGACACAATAATCTTCAAATACTTGGAAGCTTATCACAGAAGAGTAGACTTATACAGCCTTAAATAAAGAACAAGAATTACAGGAAAGCCAGTATCATTCATTTAATAAAAGTTTACTGTATATTATATGCAGACACTGTCCTAAACACAGATACAGCAAACCAGACCCATCCTTGGCCCCTGGAAATTTACAGTCTAGTAGAGAGAGGCATATACTAAACAAATATTTAATTATAAACTGTGACAAGTCTTCAGGCACTTGTAGGACACTATAAAAGAGAACATGGGATGCTAATCTAGGGGATAAACTGTTCCTCAAAGTAACACTGAATTAAAATCTGTAGAACAAGTTTAACGGAAATAAAATCCCTTAAGCATCACCCTTTCCAGGGTCTAGAAAAAAGCTAGTGATGCTAAACACAGAAAACAAAAAAGAAAAACGAAGATGAGACTGGAGAAACAAGCTGTGGCTGGATTATGGAAAGCCTTGAAGACCACATTAAGAATTGGGGGAATCATTGAAGGATCTAAAGTAGTAAAAGGAAAGTTAATAGATTTGCCTGTGTGTTTTAGGGGGTGTGGGGGGCTTGGGGTTTGTTTTTGTTTTCTCAACGGGACACTGAAAGAGAAATGACTAATTAGGAGGTTTCTGTAATATTCCAAATAAGAAACAACCAACTAAGCTAATAACAGTGGAGTTGATTTTTTAAAGATTTGAAAAATAACCATAAGAAAATTGTAAGGACTTGGAGAAAGTTAGATATGATAGAGAAAAGAAAGGAGTGTCAAGGATGTCTTGCAGGTTCTGCCCTTTGCAACCACATAGAGAAAGCACTCTTCCTACTGGAGGAGAGGACCAAGTTTGGGTGGGGAGGTGGTATCTTCAGTTTGGGACATAATGAGCTTGCAGCGTGTAGTAGGCGAAATAATGGCTCCCAAAGATATCCAGGTCTTAATCCCTAGAACCTGTGACTGTTATCTTATATGGCAAAAGGACTTTTCAGCTGTGAATAAATTAAGAATTTGGAGATGGCAAGATATCCTGGGTTATCCAGGTGAGCCCAAGCGTAATCACAGTTGTCATAAGGAAGCAGAGGGAGATTTCACCACAGAGAGAAGGTGACTTGGTGATAGAAGCTGAGACTGTATTGATGCACTTTGAAGATGGAGGGAGGGAACACAAGCCAGGAAATAAAGATGGCCACTAGAAGTGGTGGGGGGGGGGCACAAACAAACAAAAACCCCACAAAACAAAAAAACAAGCAAATAAACAAAAAGATTCTCCTTCAGAGCTTTCAGAACTGTAAGAGACTAAATTTTTGTTGTCTTAAGGTACTATGTTTGTGGTAATTTGCTGAAATCAGAAGAGATGGGTACTGAGGTTACAAATCCTAGTCATTGTCAGTAATCAGAACTTTAGTCTTAAGAGAGACCTGACTAGAGAAAATATGAAGTCCAAAGAACAGGGGTCTTGGAAATCTCCAAATTAAAAAAAAAAAAAGGGAAAGAAAAGTTGACAAAAAACAATGTAAAGGAGTTGTTAAGTGGTCAGAGAGGTTGGAAGAAAACCAAGAGAGCACAGTATCATGAAAGTCAAAGTAAGAAAATACCTCAGGAGGAATTTGGTCAAAATGCTGCTGAGACTTCTACTACGATGCAGATATAAAATGCCCACTGGTGACCTTAGCAAGAGATGTTTCAGAGAAATTATGAGGGCAGAAACCAAACTGATGTGGTGATATGAGGAAATGGAGACAGCAAGTGTAGATAATTCTTTCAAGAAGTTTGGCTGTGAAAGTAAGAAGAGTTTGTAGTTAGAGGGGGAAATAGGATCAAGGGAGAATTAAGATGGAAAGACTGAGCAACCCTCCATAGGTTGTATAAGCTTTCACCAGCAATATAAGAAAGTATGTATTGCCCCATAACCCCATTAACAGGATGTTATAAAATTTTTGGAGTTTAACAAATAAGTAAAAACTGTCATCTTAGTAGTTTTAATTTCATTTTCTTAGGAATGAAGTTGTATGTCTTTTCAGATAAGAGGATTAAAGGGCCATTTGTATTTCTTTTTCTGTGAAATGTCCATTTACAATGCTTGCTTATTTTTATACTGTGTTGCTAGTATTTCTCTTATCTATTTCTAGAGCTCTTTACAGTTTAGGAAGGTTAATTATCTGTTGGTGATATGAATTTATCTTTTGACCTTGTTTACAGGGATTTTTGTTTCTGTTTTGGTCATAGTTAGAAAGACCTTTGCCACTTAAAAGTTGTAAAAGAATTCCTTCATGTTTTCTTACATTTATGTCTCCATTTTCTACATTTAAATCTTTGATCCCATTTGGAATTTACTGCGGTATACAGTGATATGAATACTAAGATAAATTCTAGATATCCTGATGTCCCAACACTACCTTCTCTTGCCACCAATGATTTGAGATGCTATCATTTTTATATATCACATGCCTATATGTATTTGGGTCTCTTTCTGGACTTTTCTGCTTCACTGAACAATGTTCATAAATAAGTATACACTTATTTAATAATTAAATCTTTAGAATGTATTGGTATCTGATAGGGCACTCCTCCATAATTGCTTTTCTTTTTCAAAGTTTTCCTGGCTGTTCTTGTCTGTTTATTTTTTCATACAAACTTCCAAGTCAGGTGACTGTCCCAGAACAACTATTGGTATTTTTATTGGGGTTATGTTCAATTTATAATTTAGGGGAAATCGTCATTTTGATGTTCGTTCTTCTTAGTCCAAGAATGTGCTATATCTTTCCATTTATGTCTTCTCTTGTGTGATGTTTTAATGCTAACACAAAGAGTTTGGTAAAGGTGAAGAAGACTGCTAGTTAAACAAGGCAGACGGAACATATGATTTATTTATATTCCTTATCAAAACCCCACTCAAGTGAGAGTAAAATAGAAAGCCTATAAATTCCAGAAGCTCAAACAGAACAGAAGCAAAAATGATAGATACAAGCTATCAAAACATTTTTTGAAGGTTAAAAAAACGTACAGGGGAATTAGCAGATGGAGAACTTTGAACACTGAGTACCTGTATAGAAGATACCCAAAAAGCAAGTTCGTGCTACAAAATCATGGAAAGGCTAAGTATCACAGGAGGTGGGTAACCAGGCATAGAACTAAAACAAAGGAGATGGGTCTGAAATCTGTTTAAGAGTCAGTCAGACCCCTCCACTTACTTACCTTCCACCTCCCCCTCCTATACTCTTTCTTATCCTACCTATTTTGTGGAGAAAGTTAACCAGAAGACTATAGAAACAAAAATACCAGGCACAAGTATGGAAGAGACCCAGTACACTGAAAAGAGGGAATTAAAATGCCACATATTTTAACGATGAAATCACCTACCTACTTTCATAGTTCACCTCCAAGAATTCTAGCAGACAAGGATATAAGCTACTCTGCTCCTCTGGCAAAAATGTGGTGGACTCTCAGCTGTAAAAATTAAAAGCCCCGAAGAAAAGACCTCTAAATGCTGATACTGGGAGCTTTTCTACAATGATATGGCCAGATTCCCTACCCAGTCATCAAATGATAAGTCCTATTATAAGTCCTACAGAGTTTCTAATCAGTTTTGTACTGACTCATGTTTAAATATAAACAGATCACCAGATGTTTGAAGAAAATAACTAACATAAACAGAAGATTAAGACAAGCAAAAAAACTTGATGAAACAGAGACACCTTAGAGCATAAAAGAAAATTTCAAAACAAGAATAATTAATATCATCAGAGAGATGAAAGAAGACATTGCATCCATGAAATAAAAACAGGAAAGTTTTTTTTTAATGAAAAAAACAAAAAATAAGAACAAGCTTTTAAATTCAAAGTATTACAGCTGAAATAAATCAACAGGAGAAAAAGAAGATAGTAAAATCTCCCCAGAAAGTAGAATAAAAAGACAAAGAAAAATAAAAGGAACGATAAGAAAATTAAAGGTTTAGCCAGGAGGCCTAACACCCAACTCAAAAGTTTTAGAAAAAGAAGACAGGAAAACTGAGGTAAGGAAATTAACAAAGAAATAACAGAAAATTTACCCAAATGGAAGGATATGCATTCCCACATTGAAAAAACCTAAACGTTCAACAGAGTGAATAAAAAAAAGACCCATTCCAATGAGATTTGAGAAAATCACAGAGGTTGCAGGTAGCTTTCAACTACACTGGTGATGCTTTATGCCTTGGGCCAGGTGGCAAGAACACAGGTGTTTGTTATTATTCTTTACTCTCTTTATATGTCTGAAATATTTCATAAATTAAAAGTCAAAAAACAACAAAAAAAAAGACCCATTTAAAGACACATTATTCTCAGTGTTTTGAAATTTTATAGGAAAGAGATTTTGAAACTTCCAGAGAGAAAAAAACAGGACAACTTGACATTGGATTTCTCAGTAGCAGCACTAGAAGCTTAAATAAAGACAGTGGAGTAACACCTGTTATCTGCAGAAAAATGACCTCCAACCTAGAATTCCACACCTATCTGAATGACCAATCAAATGTAACGGTAGAAGAAAGTCTTTTCAGACATGTGAGGTCTCATCTGAGTCACTGAAATGAGGCAACAGAAGAGTCATGGAATCCCAGAAGAGGAGAAAAAGGCAAACAGAAATCCCAGGATATACATGTATAGGATACGTGGGATATATACAAGATATACCAATACATCTCAGGATAGACCTCTAAATATATTCTTACTTCAACGCAGTAATATTACAAAACTGTAAACATGTTAAATGTCCAAATACAGGAGAATAAAGTGATATAGTCAAACAACAAAAAAAATATAGTGGTTAAAATGAATGAACTAACTAGAATTACATGTATCAACATAATTCTCAAAAGCAATGTTGAACCAAAGCAATCTGTAGAATGATACATGCAGTATACTATTTATAAAGTGTTAAATCACACAAAATTGTTATATACAGTTTATACATTCATACATGCATAGCAAACTATTAGAAGATATATAGAAATGATAAACCTCATATTCAGAATAAAGACTGACTTCTGGGGAGAAAAAAACCATTCTTTTAATAAAAATAAAGGAAACATATAAAGCAGGAATTCACTAAAAATCATGTGCAATTTTCTTTGTATGGGAATGTAAGGGGTAAAAATGGGATGGGGGTGAGTTAAGGTCCTAAGCAAATGGGTATAGAGTTTCTGTTTGGCATGATGAAAAAGTCCTAGAAATGGATAGTCGTGATGGTTGCACAACACTGCAAAAGTATTTAATGCCCGTGAATACTTTAAAATAGTTAAATAGTAAATTTCATGCTATGTATACTTTGTGACAATTTTTTTAAAATCCTAAACAAGGTGAGGGATAGAATCCAGAACACAGGCAGAAGGATTAACTTCTGAGGAGGAAGTGAGATAGCTTCTCTATCATTAACAGGAGGGAATGCAGAAAAGATGTATACAGACAAAAATTCTAAACAATCATCATGAAGAAAAGGCAAGCAAGTTGACCAAAGAAAAGAAGTTGCCTACACAATGTTGAGGGCCCACTGGAGGCCTTATGAAATGTTATGAAGAGACAAGCTCCTGAATAAATATCAATCGGAAACTGATTTTCAAAAACATTTGCACTAGGTAGAAGTTAGACAAGATTATCTCCAAAAGCCCTTGGTTTATGATTCTATGAAATTCTAAGAGGATTGTATCTACTGGTCAAATGAACGGAATGTGAGTATTGGTAGATGGCATACAGCTTAAAACAGTGTTTCTTAAACTTGCCTGATCATAGGAATTGAATCACTTGAGGTATTTATCTCAGGTGTCACTCCAGACTTAATGAATCAAAATTTCCAGGAATGGAACCTGAGATTCTAAATATGTGTTTGGAACTAGCAACCCCAGATTATTCTTAGGATCTGGCATATTTGAGAAACTCTGGCCTGGAAATGGCACTGAAAGCAAAGAACAAATTGAGTTCTACCACTTCCCAAAGAATGCGTTGGGGGCACAGTGGAGGAAGAAGTAAGTGTAATGAGGATTGGAGGGAGGTAAGTAGAGAGCAAAAAACAAAAAAAGTAAGGCTGCTGTGGAAGCAAGAGACATAATGCCAAACAGGGAAAACTCAATCTTGAGTAAAATCAAAAGGTACAGTGGGTAGGGGAGGACAATTTGTACATAGGGGGACAATGACTATAAGAAAATAATCATTAGCTTTGCATGTGTTAAATTTTTAAATTTATTTATAATATCTATAAAAGTTTAAAATTTGAATATATATATTGCTCTGTGTCCATACATATGTAGTCCTTTAGATTAGAAACTAAACTTTACAAAGTTATCCTATAACAATTGCTGAGTGTTAAATAAGCTCAGCTGTGCTCCCAATAATACACCTTTTAATAAGGATAGCCATAAATCATTTAAGATAGCCACTCTGCTCACAATTGAAAAAACTTGGAATCAACCAACATGTCCTTTAGTAAGTGAATGGATAAATAAACTGTGGTACATCCAGACAATGAGATATTATTCAGCCCTAAAAAGAAATGAGCTATCAAGCCATGAAAAGACATGCAGGAACCTTAAATGTATATTACTAAGTGGAAGAAACCAATCTGCAAAGGCTACATATTATATGATTCCAACCATATGACATTCTTTTAGAGTTGAAACAATGGAGACACTAAAAACATCGGTGGTTGCCAAGGGTTGGGAGAAGGGGAGAAAGAGAAGAATTAGGCAGAGCACAGAGGATTTTTAGGGCAGTGAAAATACTCTTTATGTTAGTATAATGATGGACACATTATCACTATACGTTAGTCCAGACCCATAGATTGTACAATACCAAGAGTGAATTGTAATGTAAACTATGAACTTTGGGTGATTACGATGTGTCGGTGTAGGTTTAGCAATTGTAATGTATGTACCATTCTGGCAGGGGGGGTATGTTGATAGTGGGAGGAACTATGCATATGTGGGAGCAGGGAGTATATGGGAAATCTCCATACCTTCCTCTCAATTTTGCAGTGAACCAAAAACTGCTCTAGAAAACAAACAAACAAAACTTCTTTTTAAAAAAGAAAAACTTAGAAGAACACCAAGCTAGAAATACACAATACGGAAGAACCCTGGAGGAGGAGTGGCAGGTGGCGGGGGTGGGGGTGGGGGGTTAGTAATTATTGTGCAGGACTCATGTTTCAGGAAGAAGGCTTTTCGGGCTGATTGTTTAAAAAACAGAAAGGAAAAAGCTAGCCAGCAATCTTCCTAACCTTGTGACCTGTGAACAGAAAGACATTCCCACTTTAAAAATATAGCAGTGTGAGTCAAAATGAGTTTATTATAAGCTGTACTTAGAATGAGAAATAAAAACCCAGAACCTACCATTTTTATACTGCTTTATAAAGTCAGCTACCTAAAATATTTATTTTTCCTTTTATGTAACACACTGATGTGCAGCTCCTTAAGAGTTTCGAGGTTATTTACCAAGCTACAAAGCATCTACTAGTTCTACTCTCTTAATTAGTAGTAGCAGTACACTATAACATGTTAATTATGATACTCAAAGATGGGGAACACCTAATAAGCCCGTTTTAAGCCTTACCACAACACACAATGAAGAAATAACATTTGCTGATTTTCTCTGGAACAGCAGACATTACCATTTTATAGCAGTAACAGTAACAGTTGTAAGAACTTCAACTACCACCTGAAGTTAAGAGTATGAGCCTCGGTAAAAGACTTCAATATTATACATGAGACATTTTTTTTTTAAAAAAGCAGAACTTAAAATACGCACATCTGCTAGATAAAGAGAACAAAATCCTATTATGCTAGACATATTTGTAAAATCAATCCCCTCCCTCCCCTACCACATACCCTTCATCTCCATATACGACCTTCAATTACTTAAGATACTATAAGGTGAAATCAGTCTCAGATGGTGATACTTAAAACAACTCCCCATTTAACTTCACATATATTTTAGTGTTGTTTGTTGCTTCTATTTGCAATTCATGTATAGAATCTAACACTTATAGCCTTGCTGATTCTTGGACCAGCAACATCAACATCATCCAGGAGCTTGTTAGAAATGCAGACTCTAAAGCCCCAATCCAGACCTACAAAATCAAAATGTGCATTTTATAGGCACATTAAAATTTGCTAAACCCTCACCTACAGGATTAAACACCATCCAAAGGCAGAGGAAAAAACAATTCCTCTTTGAAGATCTGCCACTATTTAACCTCGGGAAAGGTCAACCAAAATGTGACCTTCCTCATCTATAAAACAAAGGCTTGGAAATGGCCCCCACCTACTCTAAAATCCTTTTAGTCCATAAAATCACCAGAAGAATATCTGAATTTTCAATCCGTTTATCAGCTGCCACAGGATTTTTATAAGAAGAGCTAAGGATTGCATATTTATTGCAGAACTATCACACTTCAAAGTTGAAAACCATTAAAAAAAGTTTTCAAGTAGCCAATAATTACAAGATATAACAGCTAAGCAAAAAAAAAAAAAATTTCTAAGTGAACACTAATTTTTCTCTATTAACTGACCAAAAGATTCCACAAACACTTAAAACTTTTTGGTCAAAATTGTTATTAACCAATGACTATTTAAAACTTAATTAGACCTGAATAATCCTACAGAATTATAAAAATACCATACTGTATCAATACATATGTAGTCCTTTAGATTGGAAACAACTTTACAAAGTTATCCTGTATCAACTTCTGAGAGAGAAGAAATCAAATTTGAGGATCAGCTCGGTGCTTCAATTGCTATTTATCATGAACTTACCTCTTTTGGTGTTAAAACAATTGAGTTTTATAGAACAGTAAAAGAAAAAAAAACCACCTCTATGTGCATCCTAGCTTTGTTACTACAATAATTTAAAAATATAAAAGTAACAGAAGCTGTAATTTTTCTTGCACAAAACAAACTTACATTTTACTTCCTCCAGATAGAACAGGTGAGTTCTCAAGTAGTACTTCTCAAACCTTAATATGCATATGAATCACCTGAGGAGCTTGTTAAAATGCAGATTCTGATTCAGAAGATCTGGGTAGGGGTCTGAGAGTCTGCATTTCTAGCAAGTTGCCTAGTGATACCAAATTTATTCATAGAGCAAGTAGCAAGCTTCTAAAAAAAAAAAAGCATAATTTACAGTATTTAGATGGTCATTGTTTGCAAAGCACCAGTCTTGATAATGTGTCCAATTAAATTCCTAATTAAGCAACATAACACTTTTCTGTCCTCACTTGACCCGTAATACGGACATGATATTTAAGCCCTCCATCATTCTTAATATCTAGAAAACTTATCCGTAACCTTCCTTCTACCTCTCTTTCTTTTTGATCTTTTCCCATGCTCCTCATACATGTGGGTGCATCACAGAATTCCATTCATAGCTTCATCTCTTCCATTTCTAATGCTTTCCCTGGACCACCTACATGCCAATGGTCCAACTTCTGCATCTCCGGCCTAGATGTCTCCCAGTCTTAGATCCATTTACTCAACTACCTGACAGACATTTCTGTTAGTCTTCATAAGTACCTCAACATAAAATATCTCAAACTGAACTCATCAATACCTTACACTCCAACTTTTCAACCAACTTTTTCAACCCTGTATTGACTTTGTGACCAGCACCACCATCCACCCATTTTGTCCAAACCACATTTTTTTAAGACTCCATCCTTCTCCCTCATCAAGTGCAATTAATCCCATGTTCTAATTATTTCTCAAATTTCATGTCTTCCTCTCTAATGTCAATATCAATCTGGACATGGATCATTTCCGATCTAGTTACCACAGTAACTGGTTTAACCAGTCTTCTTGCTTCCAATCTCATTTTCCTCCTCAATTCCACCCTTCAGACTACTGTGTAATCTTTGCAAACATAACTTGATAGCTTTTCCCTATTAAAATTCACCAATGATTCCCCATTACCTTTGGGAAAAAGTAATAACTTTTTTTAGCACATCATACAAAGCTCTTCACAATTCTGATTTTGTCTCTCTCTCCAGTGTTAACTCCCCTTAACAGTCAGCATGTACTCTTGCCATGTCAAGCTATTTGCAGCTCCTTGAAAGTGCCACATTCTCTAATGACTCCATGTGTTTGCATAGGCCATTATTTGCTTTGCTTAAAATGCACTTATTATGCTAAGTAATCTTCTTTAAAGACTCTACTCAAGCATCACAATCTTTAAAATGCCTTTTCCAATCACTTCAAGTCTGAGTTAGGTAACACCACAAACTGTGCTCCCTCTATTATAAGGTTTTGCCTGTATATACCTCTATTCTAGTATTTATCAAACTATATTATAATTGCTGGTTTATTCATCTCTTCCACTAGACTGAGCTCATCAATTAGTCCTTTTAAGAACAGATTGTGCAGTACACGGTAGGTTCTCAATATATGTTTGCTGAATAAACTGTCTTGAACTATAGTCATGAATAATTATCATGGCTACATATTTAAACTATAAATAACTTCTATTAACTGTGTCTATAGCGTAATAAACTTACCTCGCTTTATATACAGGCTTAACAGAACTTCATAAGACTTCACAAAACACAGAATTCCTAACGTATTCACTTAATTCCCAACAATCTAAAGTTATTTGTGAAAAATAATAGAATAGCTTTCTGAATATTGTGTTAAACTGAGTTATTTTAATTTCACTGACCAGAATGTTTAGACAAATAAAACATCAGTCTCTTCTCCAATGTTCAGACAAATAAAAGCACTAGTCTCATATTCCAATGAGGGAAGGAGTATGGTAAAACAATGTATCAATTGTTCAGGTGGCTTAGGTTTGCATACTATTTCTTTTTCTTTTTGGGGGGTGGGTGTACCCCCACGGCTTGTGGGATCTTAGTTCCCCAACCAGGGATTGAACCCAGGCCCTTGGCAGCGAAGCTCTGAGTCCTAACCACCGGACTGCCAGGGAATTCCCTATTTCTATATACTAGCTACATGACCCTGTATAACAATGAACACCTCCAAGCCTCAGTTTCTTCAATGGAAAACAGATAAAATTGCATACCTACCCCACAGATTATTTCAAATATTAAGATATGAATGTGAAAGCATTTCTATAAACCATTAAGTGCTAAACAAATCTGAACTACTGTATTAGCTTCCATCCCAACGTATGCCGAAGATTCCAGTTGCAAAATAGTTTCATGGGCTACAACAACCTCCTATACGCACCCCGTATGTCTCTCCAATGACTAAAAATTCATAAATAAAATTAAGTTACCGGATCACCAGAGCACAAGACTTACTTAATAGTCCTCAATATTCTTATGTGGTTGAAGTAATTAATGATATTTAACTTAATAATAAACTGATATGTTCTTAAAAAGTGGTTATTTTATAAATCTCAAAGTAAATCTCAAGGTAAGTTGTTGGTACAGTCATTTAAATTTCAGCTCCATTAAAAAAATTAATTGGAGGACAAAAATCAGCAGGGAATATTTAGAGATATTTTCTTCTATTAACTATTTAGACTGGGTACTGTCTATTGACATATAAGCTTGATCCTCTAGAGACTAATATGAAAGTTAAAAGGTCACCATTACAAAACCAAGACTTTCTTTCCCCCCAAGTTTCTGGCTTATTTCTCAGATATGCTTGCTGGTCTATCAATTAGAAGAGAAAATTTGCTGCATTTTTCTAAACTAAAAAAATGATAGAGCACATTAATTCTGCTCTCAGCAATATCTTTCTTTGTTAAATAGGGACTTAGGAGGATTATGGACTATATTAAAAGAACTGTTTTCAGTCCCTTTTCCAATATTTATAAAAATAGGATTCCTTAACTTTCAAAGGGCAAAACTCCTTTAAAAAAAGAAAAAACAAAATCTACTACAAAAGTCAGCACTTCGGTACCTGATTGTGGTAACAAGGCCAAAATCCAAGACGAAGCCCTTTATTGCACATCGTGTTCCAACAGCTTGGGCAGCCCCATCTTGCGACCTCTCCAGATTGGCTGCTCCTGCTCTCTCTACTGCAGAGAGAACTTCAATTAGAGAAATTCTGAAGCTCGTAAATCTAAACTGGATACTCCCCTCATTGGAGGTAAGGATGGTAAGAATCACTAAAGAGATTCAAATTAGAGAAGGTTTCATATATATCCAAGTGGCTTGAAACCACTGTAATGCAGGCAGCTGAGAGTCTTATTATGCAAGTCTATTCACCTAAAAAAAAAATCTTAAGGAAAAGAATGGCAGCAAATTATTAGATAACCTGAAAAAATAGGTTATATAATCATAAATCTCTAAAGAGGAAATATTCTCCACTAAACCTGTGTAGAATTTATATCTTATAATACAAACTTATAGCTGACCATTCATGTTCATAATCCTTATGAGAAAAGCAAGCAAGAAAAAAACTAGGACACATTATCAACCACTTTTCATGCCCTAAAATAACTTCATTGAAAAAATGATTGGTTAAAAACCACTGGTTAGGAAGGAGAGGTTTCCCTGCTGACTTAAGCCTAGCTGCCTAAGCAAGGCTTTAGAAAATGTCTTCACCTACAACAGTGCAAAGGCAGAAGGAGCAGAGGCTATGGCGGTCTTCCTAGTGACACTTCCAAGTCACATAAATGGGGTATGTTTCTGGGACAGACTGCCAACAAGTTACTGAAAGAAGAGAAACAAGAACAGCAAAAACCTGACAAATAAACAGGCCAATGCCCTCATGTGTTTTATTATGACATAAAAGGTAAGTCTTAACTAAAGTTACCTTGAGGCTATCAGATCGAAATCACATCCTCCATACTAACATTATCCAATTTGTGAAAAACTGAATTGGTTTTCAAGCTGATTTTCCACAAAAATTTGTTCCACAAAAAATGACATAAAACATGTATAAAACATTTCTTAGACCAAGCAAGTAAGAAGCCACATCCCAAAGAACTTCAGGAATTAAGATTTTTCAATCAGAGTTATAAAAAAACAATTTTAACCACTTTTACCACCATGAATTTTAATCAAAAGTGTTCTGGTATGTGCTATGCAACAGAATGAAGTTAAAACTTTTGAGATACTGTAACCTGTATTTACTAAATAATTTAACAATGATTTTACCTTACCTGAGTGTGAAAATTTGAAATGGTGGTTGTTTCAATATCTTTCTTGCCCAGAATTTCCATTTTCACTGGAGTGTTGGGGAAATTAAAAGCAAAGTAGTCCAAGAAGTCTGGGAGATAAGCGGCCGCTCCATGCACTATTGCTAAAGCATAGTAAGCAGCATTTTTCTCATTTTCACTGAATGTCAAAGCAAGAAACTCCTCAGAAAATCTCTCCATCTCCATTGGAGACAAAAATGAGAGTTCATCCATGTAAGCATGAAGGACAAGAGCACCACCATTGGACTGGTGTTCCTCATGAATAAAGTTGCTAAATTTAGTACCTGTTTTTAAGAAATTTCTACGAATAGAATGTTCCTGGTGAGTCATAAAAGGTGTTTGTACTCCCTGGGGTACCCGATATTCTTGCATGCCCAAATTTAATCGACACAGCTGTTCATCTTTCAGATACCTGAAGGACTCCTTATTAACTCCTGAAGTGCTATTTATTTGTCCTTGGGTGAGGATTTCCTTACTGATGCGGGTCAGGCCAGCACAGATGGTTTGTACTTCCTTATTGTACATTTTAAGGCGTCTTCCTCGCATATCTTCTCGGTGTTTCTTTTTCTTTTTCTTCTTTATTTTCTTCAAGACAAAATCATCAGCTCTCTGGGTTTTACCATTTTCATCTGGTGTTTCTGGCCACAATAATTAAAAAGAAGTTAGTTGCTAGGCCTTATGTCAACATACAAGCTTCTTAAGGTATGCAATCTCAAATTAAATAGCCTATTCTCAGTTTCTCTGAATTTGCCACTATAATTTACATGTTTATAAAATGAATGAGACAAAGATCTTAAAATACAAAAACATTCTGGATTGAAAATTATGCTAAAAAGTAGGTAATGCAAAGGTAAGCATATAACAATATGACTTACAATCAAAACTAAAGATAATATCCAAATAATTTCACATATGCCATACTGTATGGAATATCTGTTCAGGAACCACTGTAAAATCTAAATTAAAGCTCACCATATTTTGCTGTTTGTCTACAAGTTACTATGATATATACAGGCGAATCAAAGACAAATTAAGCTGTTAAGACACCATTTTGCCTAACAAATTGGCAAGACTGGGGGTGGGAAAGAATTCTTATACACTGTTGCTAGAAATATAAACTGGTACAACCTTCATGGAGGGCAATTTGGTACCCCCAAAATGAATATGCACCAAAGCCTTGGAAATATTTATAATTCTTGGTCCCATAAATTCCACCCCCAAGTAAAAAGTACCCAAGAAAATAACTAAGAAAAGTTAACATAAAGATATCCATGACAGTGTTATTTAGGGAATCCCCTAAATGACTAAAAACAGAATATGGATTAAACTCTGGTACTTACATACATGATAAAATACTACCCAGCCATTCTAAATTATATTATAGGTAAAAAGAACTGACAAATTACAAGGTTATGAAATGTTTACATTGTCATGCTTCCAGAAAGCCTTCTCTAACAACTCTTTCCCACCCAATTTGGATAGCTACTCCTACTATGTGCTTCCTTAATACTGTACTTCCCCTATTACAGCACTTAACACATTAATTTTCCACCTTTCCTCTAGACTGTAAGCAATCTAAGGTCAGTGGTATATATCTTACCTTTCTTTCCAGAGCATCTAACATATGTATAATCTGATCTTACTTTTATAATATTAAATATTCATTCAAACATTATTAAGTACCTACTATATGCCAGAGACACTGCTGAGCACTAGAGATACAGTGTTGACTGAGACAGATATGATCCCTACCCTCTTGGACCTTATAATCTATTTGGACTTCAAAGAGAAAGTATCAGTATGCTACTCTAGATGCTGGGGAAGCTCTCTTTAGGAGATGACATTTAGGCTGAGTCCTAAATAATAAGACAAGCCAGGCATGTTTTCTAGGGAAAAATATTCTAGAGAGAAGCAAAGGACCTAAAGAGAAAAACGTATGACTTATCTATTTCATATATACACAACACAGAAAACTATCTGGAAAAATATACACCAAGGTATTAATGCTAGTTATCTAGGCCGGTAGGATTATAAATGTCTAGCTTTCTTCTTTTTTGCTTACCTATATTTTCTAATTTCTACAATAAATATACATTACTTTTATAATTTAAAATATTACTTTTAATTTTTAAAGGATTATCACAGATTGATAAACCCAAAATAGAATGGCATCTTTATTTACTAGTTGGGAAATAGTCCCAGCAATAAATATTCAGGATTAAATAACAGGTATAGTCCTCACCAACCTTCAAGCTTGGTATGGTATTTATTGTATAGAATTTATCCACCCAAAAACAGTACTTCTGACATGATTCAAGTAATTCAGTGTTAAGACAGATACTCCAATTAATCCTATTACTACATCTGGGAAGAACAAGTTCAATAACTTTTACAGTAAAGAATTTACTTGGTATAATGTGTAAATATATGACAAATTGCACCACTCAATACAAAATCATTCCAAGTCACCAGACATTACAGAAATTATAAAACCTTCTAAGGAAAATATTTAAATGTACAAGTCAGACTTTAAAGTGAGTGTACAGATACCAGATGACTTTCATTCTGTTTAATATTTGATTTTAAACAACAAAAAGAAAGCCCTTCATTTGCAAGCATCACTTATAGGTAAACTGAAATCATATACCAAAATATAATGTAATTAGATTGTTTAAAGTGGCAAGAGGAAAAGCAATCTTTTATTTTATATGTAACTAAATCTTTGAGAATTCTTAAAATACACAGTAACAGTAATTTGTATTTCTTACCAGATAAAATTAATCTAAATACTTTTCCCATATATCAAATCAGTAATTTGGGCAATTCTCCCAAGCAACTAAATGTTAATGCAATTAAATATAAAGGTTAGACCAATTTTAAAATAGTCATCTAATTACCCTCTGCTAAATGTTTTGGCAATTTCACAGGGAAAAAAAAAAAAAGCAAAGAAAGAGAAAAAGAAAAAATACCTATGAATAGATAGGTTATTTTAAGCTTCAGAGGAGGTATTTGGTATGCAGAAGATGAATTGTGACCTAGATCTGCCACTGAAATTAACACCAAGAAGGAGCTGCCTTGATTGTAACACATTTTCTATACTACTATCAGCTTACCAATGGTATTTCTATCATGGCCAAGGCTCTGTGGGTTTCATTCCAAAACTCATTTATATGAGAACCATTTAATTAGTCTAACACAACCCATCTCAAAAAAAACACTGCACAAGGAAATGAAAAGGGCCTTAAATTGATTGTAATCTCATATTTCAACATAAAAGTCTAAAATATGAAATAAATTTCAATCTCCTCACTAATCCTATTTTTCAAATTTTGATTCTTATCTAAGGCTGAGATAAAGCTTGCCTTTGTTTATACAGAAATTTGAGACTACTTGTATCACACTAGCTAATGAATTTCCATGAATAAACAAAATTTATTTTTGAATTATTGTGATGGCAACTAATTGAGAATGGCATACATACACAAAGTTGTTAAAGGTTATTACAGTAAGTTAGTCACCGTTGCTTTAGAAGAATGATACTGGGGTTGTCTTTCCTAGCATTAAAAATATTATTTAAAAGAAAGTCTTTGCAATAAATATTTCAAATCAATGTTGTATACCTTAAACTTACATAATGTTGTATGTCAATTATATATCAATTTTTTAAAAAAACCAATGTCTCAAGTCTTCACAATCTTTCCATTTCTGGTAGAGTGTTTTTAGCTTTCCAGAGAATGTATTCAGGAAGTAATATTTTGAGTATTTCCCTACAGTGCAGAAGTGAATATTTATTGACATCAGTTCTTTTATAGAAAAAGAGCCAAGATACACTATATCTGTGATTAAGGAAAGCTTTCACATATCAAACTGTGAAATTAAATATAAAGAGAAGTATGTAACTCTACAGAGGAAGATACAAACATTTGAGAGATAAATTGCTGGCTGTCTTAAAAAAGGTCATTATAACTATAGATTAATACATGACACTATCAATAAAATCCTCATATGTGCTAATACCATTAATATTCTCAGCTATTAAATAGTATCATTTATTTAACATCACTATTGAAAGCTTTCATTAATGAAAAAAAAAATTACCTTTCCACATTACAAAACTTAAGTTTATTAACACCATTCTTATGTTTGAATTACAGCTTAGAACTGAAAAATACGTAATATCCTCACTTCCTAAAAATTATGGTGGATAAGCAAAAGCAAAACAATTATAATTTTTTTATATTTTATTAATCATAATAAAGAATAAAGGCTAAAGTTTTATTTTCTGAAAGTAAATTCTCTTTGGTCTTATTAAAAGTTCTTCCAGCTCCACATAACATCCTGACTAAAAAGGAAAAACAAAAAACTGCAGATCTGGAAGCCATCATTTTAGTAAATCACTGTACAGTTACAACACTGCCTTACTTTACCTGCCACCCCTCTAATTATGGTGTTTAAGAGTGATTGGCTAGATTTGAATCCCTGTCCTACCACTTCCTAGCAGTATTACCTTTTGCAAGTTAATTTCTTTGTACCTTGTTTCTCATTAGTAAAATGGGGGAAAACAACAGTACCTCCTCATAAAATCAGTGTGCAGAGTAAATGAAACAAAGCATATAAGTATTTAGAATAGTCCCGGAACATGACAAATACTCAACACATGTTAACTGCTATTATTACTGCAAAAAGTTTAATTGTAGAGGCAGTAGAGTATGTTATTGAAGAGCAGATGCTTTTACGGTTAGACACACCCAGGTTAATGTCCCAGCTCCACTACTCACTAAGACCTCTGGGCAAGCTCATAAATCTCCTTAAACTTTTACCATCTAAAATGTTATTAATGCTAGTATCTATTTCAGAGTTATTGTAAGAATTAAATGAGACAATGAATATAAAGCCCTCATCTCAGTATTTGACACACAATTAAGTCCTCCCTCACCATTTTTATCATTTTCATAATAATAATATTTGATAACATTCCTTGAAATAATTGGCAGTAATTCTGGGATATCAAAACTAGAGCTAGAGGGACTTCCCTGGTGGTCCAGTGGTTAAGAATCTGCCTTCCAGGGACTTCCCTGGTGGCGCAGTGGTTAACAATCCGCCTGCCAATGCAGGGGACACGGGTTCGAGCCCTGGTCCAGGAAGATCCCTCATCCCACAGGGCAACTAGGCCCGTGTGCCACAACTACTGAGCCTGCGCTCTAGAGCCCACAAGCCACAACTACTGAGCCCACGTGCCACAACTACTGAAGCCTGTGTGCCTAGAGCCCGTGCTCCGCAACAAGAAGCCACCGCAATGAGAAGCCCATGCACCTCAACGAAGAGTAGCCCCCACTCGCCACAACTAGAGAAAGCCCACACGCAGCAACGAAGACCCAACGCAGCCAAAAATAATTAATTTTTTTAAAAAAAGAAAAAAGAGGGCTTCCCTGGTGGCGCAGTGGTTGAGAGTCCGCCTGCCGATGCAGGGGACACGCGTTCGTGCCCAGATCCCGGAGGATCCCACATGCCGCGGAGCGGCTGGGCCCGTGAGCCATGGCCGCTGAGCCTGCGCGTCCGGAGCCTGTGCTCTGCAACGGGAGAGGCAGCAAAAATGAGAGACCGCCGTACCGTAAAAAAAAAAAAAGAAAAGAATCCGCCTTCCAATGCAAGGGACGCAGGTTCAATCGATCCCTGGTCAGGGAGGTAAGATCCCATATGCCGCGGGGCAACTAAGCCTGCATGCCACAACTGGAGAGAAGCCCACACCCCGCAAAGAAGATCCCGTATGCCACAACTAACACCCAACACAGCCAAATTAATTAATTAATTTTTAAAAAAAAACTAGAGCTAGAAATTATCAACCTAGAGTACAATGAGGTGGACCACAGAGAATCACATTAAAAGGGGAAAAATCTCTGAAAGAGGGAAGAAAACTATTATTCATCAAGTGTCTGCTAGGGATCATGTATGTTACCTCATTTTAATCTCCAAACAAACCAGTGAAGTGGATATATAAATCCTTTTTACGGAGAAAAAAACAGAGCTTGAAACAAGATATGTTACCTATATTAGGTCACAAAGGTAACAGGTGACAACCTAGATTCAAACTCTTACCTGACTCCAAAACTCTTCTTTCTGCCTTCTCTATCTACTCCCCTTAGGTGATCAACTAAAATTATCTAATTACAACTAATGGACTTGAGGTGGCTTGGAAAAGCCTCCAATAAATGGAGCATCACTACATTCAACAAATAATTTACTGAGTGCCCACAACAAGATAATCCTACATAATCACAAAAATAACATTATTTAGGTTATGCAAAAAATGTCCTTAAAGGCCTGTTTGCCTCTCTCTAGGCGGGTAAAGTAAAATATCAGTCCCTGAAGGTGTTGCTCTGATAAATGAGATTATCTGTTTATCTCAGTCCTCTGTATAATCCCCCAATAATTCCCTACTCCTATCACTGAAAACAATAAACTATTTCTAAATTAAAATTCCTGCCAATAGCTTTTTGACATCACAGAAAATTTCAATTTGTTGTGTGACTTAAGGACTCTTTCCCTGTGAGAGCAGTTGGGCAGTTGGTCAAAGATGAAAAATGTGAGAAAGAAAGGCTGACTCACTAGAGTATATAAGAGCAATCCTGTCATTTTAATGACAGTGGAGAAGAGAGCTATGGAAATCAACTTCCTCCTTTCCTTTTTAAAAAAAATATTAAAATACTACTAAAATCATTAATTTATTAGCCAAGAATAATTAAGAAGAAGCATTACTTTTTTTGATGGAGTTTTTTTTTGAGGAAGTTTGTTCTAGGCTTTTATGAGCAATAAGAGGGACAGAAAAAATTAAGATTTCAAAAGACACAGGTAACTATCATTTAATTAAGATTCAAGCCTGTTGCTTGCAAGAATCAAACAATATTTTAGTATCTCTTTATTAACAATGCAAATGTGTTTAGTGGAAAGTGAAAAGCTAACTGGACCATGAGTCATAAAAACTGGGTTCTAGATTCAGTTCTATCATATACTAACTAGAAAAGCTGAAGTGTGACACTTCAGCTCTTCAAAAGTCACTATACTTCCCATTTTACATATAAAGCAAGTTTACCTTAGCATTTACAGATTAAATTTTTGTTTCAACTATTTATGAGCAACTCCAAATGTCTGGAATCAAAATTTATAATTAACCTATACATGAATTTGGATTGAGTACTGTCGGGTTGGTGTGCAGGAACAGGTCTCTCAGTTGAATGATCTATCTCAGGGATCAGCAAACTTCTACGAAGAGCCAGATCATATGCTTTGCAGGCCATATCGTCTATCCCACCCAACTACTGTCTATACTGCTGTAGTGCAAAAACTCCCAGAGACAATACAACTGAATGAGTGGAGTGGTGTCCCAATAAAATTTTATTTCTGGACACTGAACTTGAATTTCATATGATTTCATATGTCATGGGTTTTTTCCAACCATTTAAAATGTAAAAACCATTCTTAGCTCAAAGGTTGTACAAAAATAGGTAGTGGAACTTGATTTTTGAAAAAGGTACAAAAGTAATTCGATGGAGGAAGGATGGTCTTTTCAACAAAAGGTGCTGGAGCAGTTGGATATCATAGGCAAAAAAAAAAAAAAAAAGAACCTCAACCTAAACCACACACATTATACAAAATTAACTCAAATGGATCAGAGATTCAAACGTAAAAGTTAAAGTTAAATAAAACTTTTGGGAAAACAACAGGAGAAAATCTATGGGACCTAGGTCTTAGGACCTCAGACATGACACCAAAAACATAATCTATAAAAGAAAATCAACAAATTAGACTTTAACAAAATTTAAAATGTTTGCTCTCTGAAAGACCCTGTTAAGAGGATGGAAAGACAAACAACGGAGTGGGAGAAAATATTTGCAAACCACTATTCTGATAAAGAATATACATATCTGTAATATATCAAGAATTCTCAAAACTCAATAGTAAAAAAGCAAACAATTCAATTAGAAAATGGGCAAAAAACTAAAGAGACATTTTACTGATGAGACTATATGGACAGCAAATGATGGCATGAAAAGATGTTAAGTATCACTAGCCATTGGGGAGATGCAATTTAAGTCCATGATGAGGTATCATTACACATTATTAAAACAGATAAAATAAAAATAGTAACAATACCAGACACTGGCAAGGATGTGGAGAAAGTGGATCTCTCATATATTGCTGGTGGGAATGTAAAGTGGTACAGATATTCCAGAAAATAGTCTGGCGATATCTTCCAAAAACAAAAACAAAACATATACTTAACCACATGACCCAGCAATTGCATTCACAGAAAAATGAAAATTTACATCCACACAAAAACCTGAACATGAATGTTCATAGAAGCTTTATTCATAATGGCCAAATTAGAAACAACCAAAATGTCCTTCAACAGGTGACTAACCTGTGGTATATCCATACCATAGAACACCACTCGGTAATGAAAAAAAATGAGCTGTTGATACATACAACTTGAACAGGTCTCAAGGACATGCTGAGTGGGAAAAAAGTCTCAAAAGATCACATACCATATATATTCCATTTATGTAACATCCTCAGAATGACTAAATTATGGGTTGGAGAACAAATTAGTGGTTTCTAGGGGTTGGGGAAGGTGGGGAGACACAGGAAGTTCTAAGATTACAAAGAGACAGCACAAGGGGCATCTTTGTGGTGATGGAATAGTTGTGTACCTTGACTGCAGTGGTAGTTAAACTAATCTACAGGTGTTAAAATGGCACAAAATTATACACACACCATTGTACCAATGTTAATTTGTTAATTTTCTGGTGTTGATATTATACAATAGTTATGTAAAATGTAACCTTCGGAGGAAATTAGTGAAGAGTAAAGACCTCCCTGTACTATTTTTGCCATTTCCTGTGAATATATAATTATCTCAAAATAAAAAGTTAAAAGAGTTTCTGAAAACCTGCGGATAAGGAAAGGGAAGACATAGTTCTGTAAATAACAAGGGTCTAGCCACTCTCCTTATTAATCTTAGAGTTGTTTCAAGGATCAAGCATGATAAAATAACAAAAAGCAGTTTTAACAGTACTTAATAACAGCCAGACACTTAAGTGCTTTCCACATATTGTCTCACTTAAGCCATAAACAATCTTATAAAAGAAATACCACAACCCCATTTTACAGACAGGAAAACTGGAACTGAGGGAGCTTAAAGTAATTTGTCCATGGTCACACAGTAAGTGGTAGAGCCACGATTTAAACTCAGATTGACTCCAGAGGCATGCCTCCAGCACATCACTATAACAAGTATAAAGATATTTAGTGGAAAAACAAAAGGTATCCATCAAAGTGTAGTGCAAAACCGTGGATTAAACAAAGGTTAAACCAGTTTATTTTCTGTAAGATTCTCAGAACTTTTAAAATGCCAGTGTGTGTCATATAGCTAGGAGGCTATTGTTTTTTCCCCAACATATTTGACAAGGGAATCTTTCCCTCCAGAATATACAATCCAACAGTCTCTCATTCAAAAGTCAAAATGTTTACACTGGAGTTATTGTGGTGATCATTTTGCAATATATACAAATAATGAATCATTATAATATTAAAAATAATATGTGTCAATTATATCTCAATTTTTTAAAAAGCTAAAATGTTTAAATGACCTAATCTTAACCCACTTTCCTCCTTCACATACTAGCAAACCACAAATGTTTGGACTGCACTGTCCACTGTGGTAGCCAAGAGCCAAAAGGACTATTTAATTATAAATTAATTAGAAATAAAATTTAAAATTCAGTTCCTCAGTCACACTAGCCACATTTCAAGTCTTCAAGATCTGTTCAAGGGCCACATATGACTAATGGCTACCATACTGGACAACACATTTATAGAAAACATTTTCATCATCATAGAAAAGTTCTGTCAGGCAGCACTGGGTTAAAAGTTTGTTTTTGTTTGTTTTTTAAAGACATGGCCTCTGCAATTTTCAGAGACGCACACTGTGTTATGAACTATTATACATGTGTTTGCCGCTATCCTCCCATAAAAGGGGACTAGGGCAGAAATTCTTAATAGGACTGGCTACTGTCACTCTGATGCCAAGGCACAGGGAAAAGATAAGCAAAAAAGTGGAAAACATGAATAGCAAACAGAGAAAGCAACATCACGCAGCTGGAGGATGAAGCTTGAACTTGGATTCAGGAGACCTGGGTTCTACTCCCTATTAGATCAATGATTTTTTTTTTTTTTGGTACCTGTTACTAATTAACTGTGACTAGACAAGTCTCTTCACTACTTTAGGCCTCAGTTTTCACTCTTCAACAATACAAATTTGACTTAGATGATCTCTAAGATTCCCTCTAGCTCTGTACAGTTGAAACACACAAAAACACATACACACATGAAATGAGAAGGTGAGAAATGAAGGCACAAATTAAACAGAGCAAGATCATTGCATATTAGTGGTGGAAATTGGCATTCCTGTCAGTTTGGCACAAATTCTACTCCTGAGGATAAGACTTGGATACCACCAAAGGAAGAAAGATTTAGTTCAATTCAATAAAAACTTACTGAGCAATTATTTGCAACAAACTGCACTATCTGGAAGTAGCACCACACACACACACACACACACACACAAATTAATTAGCCCTAGGTTAAGACCAAATATGTGGAAGAAATCCAAGACTCACCAAACTTGAGATTGAAAGACTAGTTCATTAACAGGTAATAACTGCCCCAGCACTAAGAAACATAGAAGTATTTTAAACTCTTGAGGAGACAACTCTAACAAATTATATAAAATCATATACAAAGTACAAACACATGGCATACTCAAAATTCTTATCCCTCCCCCCACCATACCCTTCTTCTAAAGAGAAAGTAAATAAATGCTACAGGTACTTGGGAATATGAAAACAGCAATTTTGGTCAACCTAACTTCTCTAGAACCCACACTCAGATAGTCCTACATTTTCTGGGCTAAATATTCTTGACTTTAGTGAGTTTATTGGAAATAAATAAATTCTCAATCTGTTGCACCGGGCAGAGATGAAAAAGCAACTGGAATTCTTGTCTCTACTATCTCCTACTGAACTTTTCAGAGGCTTGGTTGGTCCTATTTTCTAGGATCAAAGGGGAGAGAAATCCTTCCCCATCCCTTTTCTGAAAATTAAGATTTCATATGAAAATTAAAAATGAGTTTTACTTCCACATAAAAAAAGAACCAAGATAAACTGCGTTTGATACCTCACCTTGAAGAAGCTAAGGCAACCAGTGAGTCGAGCCTAATCTCGGTACAAATTCAAACTCCTTAAAGCCCCAAACCATACTCGTGAATATTGTGGAGCAGAGGAGAGTGAATATTCAAGCTTTCCATCAAAGAAAACAAGGAAAAAAGGGATTTCAGCGACAAGCCTTTACTTTAGACAGGCAGTTTTCAATACCCCACCTACTAATCCCACGCCAAGGACCGCGCGGCGCGGAAACCCTGGCGAATTTGAAAACAAACGTTGGTAAAGGCTCGGGGAGGGGGAACTGGTAAGGGGGTTAGTAACTGACAGCTCGGCCTCGAAGCGAGAAGCTTCAAGTAGGTCAGACGGTGTCAACGGTTTGAAATCCAGGATCCACCCCAGTGGGCTTAGGGGAGTAGAGCAGCAGGAGGTAAGCAGGGAGCTGGAGTCTTTCAGGGCTAAAGGGGCGGGATATCGCAACAGAGAGAGACCTAGATAGAGCCCAAGCTCGGGGCAGTTCGGCTGCTCTCACCTCTCTTGGGGGCCTTGATTAGAGGCACCCCTCCAGTCCTCTCGCCGTTTTCCTGCTTGTCCTTGTGCTTGAGCTCTCCCGGAACGCAGGAGCCGGGGTCACCATCAGAGCCGCGGTGGTGATGGTGCTTGTGCCGCTCCTTGTGGCCCTTATGCTTGGGCCCGGCCGCGCTCACCGTCAGGGGCGAGAAGGTGAAGAGGGCCGAAGTGCCCGGGGCCGGGAGCGGGGCAGCAACAGCGGGCCCGGCGGGTGCCAGCGAAGGTGGCGGCGGAGGAGGCAGGAGCAGAGGCTCAACAGGGCCTGGGACGGCTGGGGCTGCATTCGTAGGCGGCAGCGGCCCGGGATGTTGGCGGCTGCGACGCCGCCGGTGAGGGGGAGCGAGAGGGGGGTCCTGGCTCGGCCGCCCCCGCTTCTCCTGAGACCCCCCACTGCTCGCTCGGCGCTGCCGCTTCACTCCCCGCGGCGAGACCCCAGCGTGGGGTTTCTCCTTCCCCTCTTTGTCCGGCTCCTCCTGCCCCGCCACCGCCCGTACTATGCGGACCGCTCCGACCTGCGCAGCCATTTCACCCACAAACACACATTTAAATGGCCCGACCGCCCCCCCGTCCGCGTACCGCGCAAGCGCCGCCCGCGCACGGCCCGCTGGGCATTGGAGTCTCTCCCCCACTCTCCACTTCTCGGCCATTCTTCGTCCAGAGCTGAACATGGCCGGAAGCAGTACTTACCGGAGCTTCTCCGCAGGGCCCTCCAACCGAGCTCTATTGTAAAGCACTCTGGGCCGCGCAGAGCCTCACGGGAGCGGTAGTTCTCCGTGCCCCCGCCGCGTCGCTGGCTCGGTGAGCAGAGGAGCCGAAAGGGAGCGTGCGCCGAGTCACGCTTCGGGCTGCGACGCAACCGCCGCTGGGCGGAGAGTTGCCGCCAACCGCTTTAACGGCCGAAACAATGTTAATGGCTTTCAGTCTGTCGGCGCGTTCCCATTATCGTCTCCGTGTGCCTCTTCGTCATTTTACACGGAGGAGTTGGTCTCCATAGTTACTTTTCAATTTCCTATTCCTCTCATAACCTTTGTGAGGTACAAGAATACCCGGCCTTTTACCACTGGACAAACGATGAGATGCAGAGGAAAAAGGAACTTGGTAATATGTCAAATGAGGGCGATTTTGCTTTAAAATCGAACGGAGCTGCAAATCAGACATTTCTGAACCTCTTCCTGGCCACTGATTGCCATGGTTACAAGTATAGGCGCGACAAGGCAGGTGCAAGAACTGCCTGGGAGCCTGGTGAGCGCCGCCCACCTCGCCGTCGAGCCACATCCCCTCTAGTGCCTGGAAATGTATAGAGTTCATCCATTATTTTGAATCCTTCCCTACAATTACGGGAAAATTCTAGATGGAAAAACATGTTTTGAAATTTCTTAATAAGATTTTTTTCAAATCGTAAGTATACGATTGCATAAATTTGAGAAGTGTGTCTACCAGAGAACACTCCAGAAATCGTCACTACTCACCAAGGTTTCCGCCAAGAAATTTATTTACAATTTGATCGTCACTTTACATTTTACCGCCTTGATAAAGATATTTGGAAATAATTGATTACAATAAAGTACTCGGATAAAATCTCTGTGGTTTGATGACACTAGTACCTGGAAAAGTACTCAGCTCGATGAACACTATAAAGTTAGTTTAAAAACCAAAAAGTTTATTGAGCACCTCTTGTGTACATTACACTACAATAAACAGGTAATATTTCATCCAGTGTGTGCCTTCATTGGGATTCCTAATGAAAAATATTGAAGAACAAATGCTGCTTAAATATTTCATTTTTTAGAAAGTTATGAACACTTAAGTGAAGTCATTAGGATGTCAGAGGAATCCTTTGTAATAATTACCCACTAGTTACATAAAATTAGATTTGAAAGATCAACTTTAAGATAAGGCAGGTCCATATTCATATAGAAAAAAATTTTTAACTAGTAGTGCCTCTAGTTAGTTGGATATAAATTGTACATGTTTATATAGGACCTTTGAAATGAAAAAAAACGCCACCAAAAGATAGCTACTTTGTTGATTATTCTTCTAGATTTGGTAAATGAATAACATTGGCTAAAGCTTGTCAGGAATGTGCTTGAACATCTTGTTATTTGGTATATCCAAACGAAAAACTCATTACTGTCATTACATATATTTATTATTTTTATTTATTTATTTTTTTGCGGTACGCGGGCCTCTCACTGCTGTGGCATCTCCCGTTGTGGAGCACAGGCTCCGGACGCGCAGGCTCAGCGGCCATGGCTCACGGGCCCAGCCGCTCCGCGGCATGTGGGATCTTCCCAGACTGGGGCACAAACCCTTGTCTCCTGCATCGGCAGGCGGACTCTCAACCACTGCACCACCAGGAAAGCCCTGTCATTACATATATATTGTATTCTCTTTAAATATAACTTCTTTTTCTTACTACTCTTGTTTCCCACAACACTTGGAAAGATGTATCTCCATTTAGGCAAAAATAATTCCCAGGGAATAATCATTGTCACAAGCAATAATTTTGTACTGTAACCACAAGGTAAGATTTTTCAAAACATTTTTTATGGTAACTTCTGACAATATGGACATTTAATTGAGATCCAATTTTTACAAATCTTTTAAAGTTTATATTTATGTAGGAAAGTAAAGTAGTCTAAAAATAACTTCCAAAAATGGAAAATAAGTCCATTGTAAAACTTTCTCATACAGCATTCTCTATACATAGCTTAAATGACAAACTCCTATTTGTGCTTTCCAACCCAGTGTAAATGAGATGAAAATGTAAAACTTATGACATTTATTTGCGTATTGCTTTTAAATGCTATTAACACATTACCGTATCTTCATGGTAGATATTATGAATATACATTATGAATATACAGCACTTATTCTAGCTAGCAGTATTCTAGTAGTTTCATTTGCAGATTTACTTGCAGCTGATTTTCCAAAGTTGTGTTAAATATTCCAAGTTGATGGTGGGTTCCTTGGTCCTTTGGGTTTTGAAAAACGATTTGCAAAACCTGGGAACAAAAATAAAATTGAATGAAAAAAGAAAGATTTCTTATACAGAAATGAACACTTGGATTTTAGAGTGTATTATAATATGTGCAAATACATGGATTTTTTTTCACAGCATCTTTGATCAATTTAGTAATTTTTTTGTAAAAGCATTCTAGTAATTATGTTAGTGCTTAAATGATAACAACAGAACACTAATAACATTTTAAATTTGTAGAACACTTACAAATTTAATAATGGTAATGATTAGATGATTGTAATAGCCTTTAGTAATTCAGCATATAGTATTCTTTTTTCCCAGGTTTATCGAAATATTATTGACATATGTTTGTTTACATGTGACATGTAAGTTTAAGGTGTACAGCATGATGATTTGATACATGTATATATTGTGAAATGATTACCACATTAAGGTTAGTTAACACCTACATCCCCTCACATAATTGTCTACTAGTGTGTGTGGTGATTTTTTAAGATTTTTCTTTTCAATATAAGATTTTACTTTTAACAGCTTTCAAGTATATAATACAGTACTGTTAATTACAGTTGCCATGCTGTACATTAGATCTCCAGAATTTATTCATCTTATAACTGGAAGTTTGTACCCTTTGACCAACATTTCCCCATTTCCCCCACCTCCCAGCCCCTGGCAACCACCATTCTACTCTGTATTTCTATGAGCTAAACTGCTTTAGATTCCACATGTAAGTGAGAACATATAGTATTTGTCTTTCTCTGATTTATTTCACTTAGGGTAGTTCCCCCAGGGTACATCCATGTTGTCACAAAAGACAGGATTTCCTTCTTTTTTGTGAATGAATAATATTCATATATATATATATATATATATATATATATATATACACACACACACAGTCATATACATAATAATTCGGATAGTAATGTATGTATATATAGAGTCAGCCCTCCCTATCCTCAGATTCTGCATCCACAGATTCCACATCTGCGGACTGGACCAACAGTGGATCAAAAATATTCAAAAAAACAATTTACAAAAAGTTCCAAAAAACAAAACTTGAATTTGGCACACATCAGCAACTATTTATATAGCATTTACATTATACTGGGTATTATAAGTAATCTAGAGATGATTTAGAGTAAACAGGAAGATGTAGGTAGGTTATATGCAAATACTAAGACATTTTATGTAAAGGACTTGAGCATCCTTCGATTTTAGTATCCACGGGGGTCCTGGGACCAATCCCCCTTAGGACTGGTACGACTCTACGAGGATTCTTCACCGTGCAGGGGGATGCACCGCTAACCCCATGTGTTGTTCAAGGGTCAACCGTATACATATATCTCTCACATCTTTTCTATCCATTCATCTGTCAGTGGATCCATAGGTTGTTTCCATGAATTGGCTATTGTAAATAATGCTGAAATGAACATGGGGTGCAAATATCTCTTCTGAGATAATTTCATTTCCTTCAGATATATATTTGGAAGTGGGATTGCTGGATCATATGGTAGTTCTATCTTTAATTTTTTGAGGAACTTCCAGACCGTTTTCCATAGCGATTGTACCAATTTACATTTCCACCACAGTACATAAGGCTCCCCTTTCTCCATACCCTCACCAACACTTGTCTCTTGTCTTTTTGGTAATGGCCATTCTAATAGGTATGATGTGATATCTCGTGGGTTTGGTTTGTATTTCCCTTATGATTACTGATGTCAAGCATCCTTTCATATGCTTGTTGACCATTTATATACCTTCTCTGGAAAAATATCTATTCAACTCCTTTGCCCATTTTTTTTTTTTTTTTTTTTTTTTTTGCAGTACACGGGCCTCTCACTGTTGTGGCCTCTTCCGTTGCGGAGCACAGGCTCCGGACGTGCAGGCTCAGCGGCCATGGCTCATGGGCCCAGCCGCTCCACAGCATGTGGGATCTTCCCAGACCGGGGCATGAACCTGTGTCCCCTGCATCGGCAGGTGGACTCTCAACCACTGCGCCACCAGGGAAGCCCCTTTGCCCATTTTTTAAGCTGGTTGTTGGGGTGGGTTGTTTAATAATATCCTTTATCTATGTCTTTTCACCCACCATCCATTTGTCAGAAAAACAAAACTGGGGAATTTAAATTTCAGAAAAATAAGCGCTATTGCTTTAGAAAATTATTGTATTAAATTCAGTTGTACTTCTAATTTGACCCAGAAAGCCCTCAATTTACTCAGAGATTACGTTTGAAAAGATTAGAAAAAATAAATTATTAAACAATCCTGAAAAACTAATAATAAAACTAAGTGGTTAATTATTTTTATTTCTCTCTCTCCTCAAACACTCCCCTCCAGGCCCGCCCCACACACACACAGAGAAGGAAGATGAGGAAATTTTGCATAACCAATGAAGGCTATTTCTGGATGCCTTCAGAATATATGCAGGTTGATGACGTAGGTTCTTAATCACTTTAGCAACATATGACTTTTCTTTGATAGCGCTATATTTTCAAGGTACTCTTACACTTAGCAACTTTAAGGGCTCAAATTGAGCAATGAAAGAATCGAAATACAAAGGGAAAACAGAGAATGGAAAACTCAAAGATGATTAATTTCATCATCTTATAAAATTGTGGGAATTATATACCTTATAGAACTGATGAAAATGATCAGATATTTGTTAAAGCACCCAGCTCAATGCCTGGCACATAGTAACTACTCAAGTACTGCCTAAATCTGAAACACCAAAAACTATGCCAGAACTAGAAGACAAGGAGATTAGGGAAGAGGGAATGAAAAGAAGATAAAAACAAGAAATCCTCTAAAATTTATTAATAGCGGTGGTAAAAAAAAAAAAAAAATTAGGGGGAGGGGGCGCACAGCCTAGTTCCTGCACATTTCACTCCTCTGAGTGGTAAATAAGAAGATAGAAGGAAATATATTCCAGGTTCAATAGTTTCACACAATAGTCACAAAATTATCCATTCAGTCCAGATAGCTTGATAGTAACCAAAGTGGACTGAGAATAGAAGTAAGAACATAACACATAAGTACTAGGTATCTGAAATTTGAGGAATAGCTACACTCAGTGTTTTTCACTGATCAATACTCAATAGTTTAGAACAGTAGTGAGCTACCTTTTTTGCATGTAGGACAATTCAGGAAAAATAAAAATAAAAATGTTTATAAACCACAAAATTTTTTCATTCACATTTAAGTACTTTTTGAATAAAATACCCTTATAATGCCTCTTTTATAAAAGAGAACCAATGAAAAAATTAGGTGCTGCTTTTTAAGTAGATAAAATATTCAACTTTGAGAAGAAACAACATGGAGGCAGCTGTACAATATTTTATCCTCGTATTATATCACAGACTCTTGTAAAGTTAGATGGGCCATGAGTTATTCAAGTGGTGTCTCTGACTGAAAGAAAAGAAGGAAGCAAGGAACATTTGTGTTCTAGGTAAAGTTTGGTGCTTTTTTCATAGGTTATATAATATTCTACATGAACTTTTTAACTAAATGATTTCATAAGAATAACTTTTTTCTAATTATAACATTTTAAACCTTAGAGTTAATGTAATCCAAGTAAAATTTTAAAGCCCAAGAAACAGATCCAGAGAGTCTAGTTGAATACTTTGCCATGGTGAGATAGGAACCATAACCCCAATTGTGGCAGAGATTGCTACCTGTCTACTAAAATTTTTCCTTGCTTCTTCTTCAGGAATAGAATAGTATATGGGAAACTGTCTGCCCAGCATTATTGCATTTCCCAGTGTCTTTTACAGTTTGGATATAGCACATGTATAAGTTCTTTTCAAGGGAATGTGAGCTGGCATAATGTTGCCTCTTCCAGGCCAGTGCCTTAAGACCAGAAACGAAGGCCACACCTCTTCCACATTTTTCTCTCATCTTCTTGCCACCTGCAATCTGAACGTGGCAGCAACAATTCTGATCATTCAGATAAGAACAATACCATAGAGCAACTGTTCTCAGGATGTGGTGCCTGGGACCACTGGAGGTCCCCCAGACCTTTTCAGGGGGTCTGCTTTTTGGTTAATAATAATTTTTAGTAGTAATATCCTACATTATTTGCTATACTCCTTATAAAAATTATAGCATACATAATACTACCTTAAATAGTATCATGAATTTATGTTATATAGAATAATAGAATGCTTAATATGAAATTATTTTAAATTTATAGCTTTACTAAAGAGCAATTGGGCAAACAGTTCCTTTAAACTGTCAGAATTGTGCTTCAGCGCCTAATGTTGCATGAGTTACACAAGATTAGATAGCAGCATCTTCTGTTCTTTTCATCACACTTGTATATTTTTTATAACTTTGCTTAGATATGAACTAGAGTATTATGGCATTTCAGAATTTCTTCATTTGGCTTTCACATTCATTTACTACATGCCAACATGATCATTTGGTACCTAGTTTTATTTTCCATATATGCTAGGCAATTCTGGCCTGTGTAAGATGTAAGAGTTAGCTGAGGTCAAAAATAAAAAGATAAATGGCATGAAAAAGAATATACACATAAGGACTTATACATGCAAACTTAAATCATATTAAAGTTGTATCTCTTATACTGTAAATGAATAATTAAGATAAATATTTTTTTAACTCTGGGAAGTAACACACATACCAAAATTCAAAAAGGAGCTGGAGTTATTTGACTGAACAGAGTCTGCAGGATTGTTTGATGGGGAAGAATTACAGATACCTAGAATCAAAAGAAAAAAATGTAAGGGAAAGAATGGATACAGACTCAGACCACATAATTGTTGAGATTACACATTCCCTCCAAATTAATTAATACTTCCAGATAAACATATCACTATCAAATGTAACAAAATATAGATGTTTACAAATGAGTTGACACTATAATTTTCTCATTTTTTTGTGCATTTTTTTAAAGTTTTCTTTTCTTTGCAAACAGATTGTATAATAAACCCAACACTAGAGAGAATCACCAAAGGATTCAGGAATACAATCCATTTTACTGTGAATCAACTTTTTCTGGGATTTACATTTTTGGCTTTCAACTGCATCTTACTTTGCACTCTGATCACTCTTAAGTACACTTTAAAATAATTTATTCTCCACATTAGCTCAACCGTGGCAAGTCTGTGATATTTCTTCCACCATCCTCTACGCCTGGAATATCTTTTTTCACTATCCAGCCTACTTTTTTCCCATTATGGATGATTCTAGTTAGGCCCAGAATCTCCCCAAAAGCACTGTTATGTTGCTTTGTTTCGCTGTTTTAGCTACCTATAGGCAGACTTAAAAATATATTTCTCTTCCCAGCACCTTAATATATTCACGTATCATTATCCGCCCAATTCTGAAAACAATCCATTGAAAACATGGTCCATATTTTGCACTAGCAGCAAAAAAGGATAATTTCAGGCTTGTATAAACTTTCTAAGAAACAGTACATAATTGGGGAGAAATTACTAAATATTCACCTTTTGTTGTTCTCATCATTTCCAGAATGTAGTGTGAGCACTGCATACATGTTTGTACACACATACCTAATACTAAGATTCTAGAAAGACCTCCCCCTTCCTGGAGCTACTTGAGTATGAATCACTAGAGTAAATCATGAATTTCAATCAGATTCAGTTAAAATATATATTTATTGAATACCTATTATGTGGCAAGCATTGGGCTAGCCACTGATGATAGAGACATGGAAAACAAGTGGGTGAAGGTGAGAAAGTTCAGGAGATAGCAGTCATCTCTATACTACACATAAGCTGAGAGGTATATAACATCCTTCAGAAAGAAAACAATTGTCCCAAAAGGGAATACTGGTTTTTTATAACTGGAGACAAAGATTTTGCATATATGTATAGTGAACTACTATTCTGCATCTAGCTTGTCATAGATACTTTTATGCTGTCTGCTCAGCATTAATTCCTTCTTCTGATAATAGAACTTGAATTTTCCTTTAAGAAACCACCCCTCTCCAATGTTCAATGGCCATACTTCTCGTGGAGCTCATTCAACCTTTAGATGAAGGAGCTGACCTATGACTAGGGCTGTCAGTTGGTACTTTGCCATGGTCACACCAGTTGTTTAGGTCTGACATCATTCCTTAGTGGTCGGCGTCCACATGTAACAATTGTCAAATGTTAGGTATGACACTATCTTCTTAATCCAAGCATTAAATATACTGGCAATAATTGGTTTAGGTTTAGCCAAGACAATCAGGCCCAATCAACACTAGTCATCAGTCAGGCTGTTGCTTGAGCAACCAGGAAAAAGCTCATTTTTTTCATCATAAACCTGAAATCACATGGTAAAAGCCTGCTTATGAGTGAACTAACAGAGCGAAACAAAGTTAGGAGATATGGAATGAGATTTTACATCTTTAATTCCATCATTTGAACTCTTGGTCATAAGATGATAAATTCCCCTTTTCTGCTTAAGCTAAAGTTGGGTTTTCTGTCACTTGCAAATGAAGGATTTCCTAGCAACCAAAATTTCCCACCGAAAGTAGGCATCAGGTGTCATAGCTGACAGCTTCAACTCTTGTCACCAGCAGCCAGAATGATCTTTTCAAAAGACAGATCTTGTAACATCTCTGTCTAAAACTCTTCTGTGACTTCCCATTGGGTCATTAACAAGACCCATAAGGATCTAACTACCTCTCATCTCTACCATCTTTTTTTTTTTTTTTTTTTTGTGGTACGCGGGCCTCTCACTGTTGTGGCCTCTCCCATTGCGGAGCACAGGCTCTGGACACGCAGGCTCAGCAGCCATGGCTCACAGGCCCAGCTGCTCCGCAACATGTGGGATCTTCCTGGACCAGGGCATGAACCCCTGTCCCCTGCATCAGCAGGCGGACTCTCAACCACTGCGCCACCAGGGAAGCCCTATACCATCTTTTGGACACACCTTACTCCTTTCTCCTCTTAATACCCTGCAGCTATGATGGCTTCCTTTGAGTGCCTACAACACACCAAATTCACACTGTTCTCTTCACCATCACATGCCCACTGCCTTGCAGAATGCCTGGCACATAGGAGGCACTCAATACATATTCATTGAATGAATGAATGAATGAAAGAGCCTGACACCAGGCTTAGATGTTAACTTAAAACAACAGGTGAAGAATCCTAATTTCGTTAAAAGTAGGACCAGTAAGGCATCCAGGCTAAAGGGAGAACATATAGAACCCAGGAGGCATGGACCATCTAGAAGGGGAAGAGAACACATGCAAGTAAAGGTAGATAAGTCTAAAGCTTCAGGATCAACTTTGGGGGCCAGATTTTGTTCTTAATTTAAAGACAGAAGACCAGAGGGTGAAGGCAACTGAGAAATAGAAATTAGAAATAAGTCTCAGAGTCTCAGACAGTCATACCATATCTCACATCTATGCCAACCTAAATCTTCCTGAAGTTTCTGTATCTTTGTTTGATATCCCCAAGACAGGGTTGGAGCTAGAGAAAGAAACTTTTTTGGGTTAGTTTTCTGCTTTTTTTTTAGAGAAAGAAAACTGTAGGGACTTCCCTGGTGGAGCAGTGGTTAAGAATCCGCCTGCCAATGCAGGGGATATGGGTTCCATCCCTGGTCCGGGAAGATCCCACATGCTGAGGAGCAACTAAGCCCTTGCGCCACAACTACTGAAGCCCATGCACCTAGAGCCTGTTCTCTGCAACAAGAGAAGCCACCACAATGAGAAGCCTGCGCACGGCAACCAAGAGTAGCCCCCGCTCGCCGCTACTAGAGAAAGCCCATATGCAGCAACAAAGACCCAATGCAGCCAAAAATAAATAAATAATTTTTTAAAAAAAAGAAAACTGGGTGTTTCATAAGCTAAGCTGATCAAATCAATCTTTGGCTAGCTATTCAAGTCACTCATTTCTCTGCTTTTAGCTGTTTTATTTCTTATGTTATATACTATAATTTCTTCTTGCAGTGTTTAAATTCTCTTTTGACTGACTTTAGAGGAAAGAGTATATTTTCCAGTCATGCTTTAGCCCATCATAAGTAAGAAATCAGTTCACTTCAGAGATCAGGTGTGGTGGCAATGAAAGCAGACTAGCACAAGTTTATGGAAAGGGAGATAGAGTGAAAAGAGTAAGATTCAGCTATAAACCTTCTTACTTAGATTATACCTTAAATCAAGTTTTCTCAGTGCTCTTTGTTTCTCCCTACAATACCAGTATAGTACCAAATAGCTGTTTGGTCCTTGATGACTAACGCAATGGATCAAATTTGTAAAAAATATACCACAACGTTTTATATACTTTGTAGTTATAAATAGGATTTCGAAGATAATCAGTTTCCCACAGTTTCAGGATTCTGGGTTTTGTTTTCATTACAATATAGGAAAAACAGTAAGCAACAGACTTTTATTGCTAATAATACTTGGTAAAAATGGAAATGTGTCAATACTTTGCTTATTTTATTAAATCAACACATTTGTTTCACAATATGCTTTGCTATGACTACTTTCAAAGAAAGTACATCTGAAGTTAGACTGCTGGGAATTTTAAATAACACACTTGTATGACAGCATCTTAGCATGGGTAGAAAATGCCAAACATCATACTATTATTCCTGTGTACCAGACAAACTTTCTTTCCCCTTACTCCCTACCTAGTATTAGCATTGTGGAACCTAGCAGAGTACAAGGCCTAGGGGTGATTGTTCTGATACATAGGACTGTAACAAGGTTCTGTTTAGGAATAATATTGTTCATTTTTTCAGAGTGGTTATATAAGGAAAAATTACATAATATTGAAAGTGGTATGTGTATTCCAAAAATAAGTAAAAGAAACTTACTCTTTTTCATGTTTCGCAAAATTTTCAAACTCTACAAAATGAAGAAAAGGAAAAAGTGAGTTTTTTCCCTGTGAAATCCAAAATACTTTAATCAACTAGAAATATAGATTTCAGTCAAAAGGATTAATTTCTTTAAAAATGGATATCAAATGTACAAAATTATTTTTCTATCTTGCCATTTTTTAATTCAGTGCAAAGTCTCCACTTGATCTTATCTTGCTACATTTTCCACCCATATAAGAATCACACTATTTATTTAGAAATAGTGCTATTGTTGTGTCAGGGGGAAAGATGGAGTCCCTACTTGTCTTCTTTACTAGGCGACCATTCCAGGACCCACAATGGCTTCTGAAGATAGCTGTGATACATTGCCGTTCCCATTCAGGCCAAAAAATTTTGCCAGTCATTTTCTGTACTCAGTTTACTGAGGTTCACTTCATACTGTTAACCATGCTACTTTCTTCTCCCTCTTTCAGCAAACCCATGTCTTCTGCCTCCTTTATGGTGAAGTCTCTAACTTAACCTCTTCTAGAAATCTACCCAGATTTCTTCTTTTCTTCACATTTCCTCAGGGTGTATGTTTTCAGTTTGTTCCATAGTATTTTACTTTTTGATAATTTTCACGTTGTTTCTTACATAGGCATTCTAGTAGATCGACTGTACTCTTCTCAAGGACATTTAGATGTCCTTTATGACATTTCTATTTTCCTAATACTTAGAAATGTAATCTTCTATATAATAGGTATTTAATAAATTTTTTGAAAAATTTTATTTAGTTTTTAAATATAGATTATTTATAATTCAAAATATCCTAGTAAAAATGCTCCCATCTTTGATCTCCATCTACCTAGTTTCTGACCCTCCCCCTGCAGGTAACCATTGTTGTTAGTTTTTATGTATCCTTCCAAAGTTACTTATGAATATATAATATAAATATAGATCATATTTTCACCCTTTTAAGCAAAAGTTAATAAAATATATAAAAGAATATTGAGAGAGTCCTCATTCTTTTTTTAGCTGCATAGAATTCCATTGTATGCATACACCATTATTTATGATTTATTTAATCAGTTCCCCTAATGATTAACATTTACGTTCCCAATTGTCTACCCTTATAAATAATGGTATAATGAATAACCTGGTATACATTTCATTTCATGTATGAGCAAGCATATTTGTGGGATAAATTCCTAAATGTGGAATTGTTGGGTCAAAAGATACATGCATTGGTAATTTTGATAGGTATCGCTAAATTGTCCTCCATAGAAGTTATACCACTTACATTACCACCAAGATTGCAAGTGTGTGCTTATTTTCCCATAGCCTGACTTTGGAATTTGCCCTTCTGAAACATGAAACACAGTATGTGACTGTGGTTTTAATTCGTATTTCTTTTATTATGAGTGAGGTTGAACATATCAAATGTTTAAAAGTCAGATCATACACATTTACTTATCTTTGAATTATCAGATCATGTATTTTTGCTCACTTTTAGGGTTATTATTTTCTATGAATTGCTAAAGAAATATATAATATTAAAGAAATATAGTCCTTTGACTATGATGCCAGTTGCAGATATTTTTTTCTCCAATTTGTTCTTTGTCTTTTGATTTTTAACATGATTTTTTTGTTGTTGTTTTACCATGCAGAAATTTTCTGTTTTATTTAGTTAAATTTATAAATCTCCCTTCTTATGGCTTCTGGATTTTGAATCATAGCTATAAAGATCATTTCCACTCCCAGGTTGTAAAGTAATCTTTCCAGGTTTTTTTAGTACTTTGATGGGTTGGTTTTTTGTTTTTTAGCATTTAAATCTTTTATCCAACTAGAATATATCCCGGTATAGCTGTGAGGTATGGATCCTACCTTTTTATCCCTCTAGGTTGTTATCCAGTTGAACCAACAACAGTGATTAAAACATCCATCTTTATTCCCTGACTTGAAAGGTTCCCTTCATCATATACTAAATTCCTATACATTTTTGGATCTATTTCTGAAGTTTTCCTTCTGCTCTGTTGGTATGTGTTTCTTTTCATACACCAATATCATACCATTTTAATTATTGAGGCTTTACGATGTTTTAATATCTGATAAAGCTACCCTTCTTTCATTGCTTTTACTTTTTTTTTTTTTTCGGTTTACTGACTATTCTTGCTCTTTTTTCCCCCCATATGAACTTTGGAATCAATTTGTCTAGTTTCAGGGAAAAAAAGTTGATAGTTTTATTGGGTCTGCTTTAAGTTGTTGGGTTATTTAAATTTTTGATTTCCCGCCATTAATTTTGATCATTGTGAGACCAACAGTGAATATCAGTGAAAATATTTAGTCTAATTTTTCATCTTAATGCTGGTGGCCCGGGGTTGGAGTGGCAGGGGTAGGGACACTTTCAGTAATGGAAAGCCTCTGGCATATTTCCATAAACTCCTATCTTCTTTACCTTACTCCTTGTGAAACATTTTCCAGGAGTCTTCAATATCTGTTTTGAAGATGTTGAATTTTCCATGGTGTTAGGACAGCTAGTAGAATAAGTCTCTATAGGTTGAGTCTGCATACCTAAAAAAAAACGTGTTTTGTTGCATAGCTTCTTAAGCCTTCAGATTGTATACAGGTATATATTCAGTAATTCTTAGCCTGACTTTTTTATGCATTTTTCAATGCATTATGGGATTTTTAAATGTATTATTTTTATGTTATTTAATCATTCTTTGTACCTTTTCCATTTAGATCCTACTTTATTGTTAACCTTTAATGGTCTCATTTTTATAACTTTTTTGAGAGAGAGCACTGCCACTTACAATCTTCATCAGCAACAAGGAAGGACTCTAAGGTTCTTTCTGGCAGTGGAGGTGGCAGGGAAGAAGAATGATCTTGGTGTCTATCTATGAAAAGAGTATACAACAAAGCAAAAAAAAAAAATTCATCAATTAAAAGTCCTAAGTCAAGATCCCTTTTTGAGACAAATATCATATGATATTGCTTATACATGGAATCTAAAAAATGGTACAAATCAACTTATTCACAAAATACAGAATCACAGATGTAGAAAACAAATTTATGGTCACCAAAGGGGAAGTTGGGGGAGGAATAAATTGGGAGACTGGGATTGACATATACACATTACTATATATAGAATAGATAACTAATAAGGACCTACTGTATAGCACAGGGAACTCTACTCAATACTCTATAATGGCCTATATGGGAAAAGAATCTAAAAAAGAGTGGATATATGTATATGTATAACTGATTCACTTTGCTGTATTCCTGGAACTAATACAACATTGTAAATCAACTATACTCCAATAAAAATCATTTTTTAAAATCCCTTTTTGGTTTTGTATAACTTTTCCAATTTTTCAATATTAACCTACAACAGCCAAATAAAAAATTATCTGAACATTGACTGGAGCCTCAAGAACTTTGTTATTCTAGCTCTTTCACCAATGAGCCTATGCTTCATCACAAACTTGTAGCTCACTTACAAAAGTATTCTTCAAAAGAAATTGAACCTGAATTTAGTCAAGCTTCTAATCTTACTACAATTTTACAGAGAATCCTGGAGATAGAGGAACATGTTAAATAAAACCATGAGGATACAAACAGCTAAATCCAGAATATTAGCAATCTTAAGGACAAATGGCCCATTCCCTCAACAAATAAATGGCATGAGAAAACATAAAAAGAAGAATTGTTACAAACTTTAAAAGGCTTAAGAAACATATAAACCAAAGGCAATGTGCAGACTTTGTTTGAATCCAGCTTCACATAAACCAACTGTAAAAAGACATGTTTGAGACAGTTTGAGAAAATTGAACAAAGTCTGGATATTAGATAATATTAAGGAATTATTATTAATTTTATTAGTGTGATTACTGTTATTATGGTAGATTTAAACTGTGTGGTTGAAAATTTCCATGATAAAGAATTTTAAATAATGGAGCTATTTTCCCATAATGTAAGTACTAGAGACACAAATGGTGTTCTATTGCTGTATGCTTCTCATTATACAGCGCTAAGTATAATTATATACTTTATTAATGTCTTTTATTTTTTAAAATTTTTTGGCCACACCGTGTGGCAGGTGCCATCTTAGTTCCCTGACCAGGAATCGAACCCGCACCCCCTGCATTGGAAGCGCAGAGTTGTAACCACTGGACTGCCAGAGAAGTCCCTATTAATGTCTTTTGAAAATGAGTATGTGGTTAAGTGCTAGAGTTTTATCTGTCATTGGTCATTGGGTTTTTCACGTCTTAGGACTTACCTATAAAGAAAGTTCTCTTGTTTATTCCTTATATGCTGGGTAATATGCAAAAATTAAGTGCAATACTTATTTCCATCACCTAATACAATAACTGGCATATAGTAGGCATTTGATAAATATTTGATAACTACTCTGAAGTAGCTTATCGCCTTCCCGTTTGGTTTTAGGAAATATTATGAGACTATAACTTTCAGGTAGCGATATCCTGCCAAATACCTTCCCAAAACACCATTTTCATCTTAATACTCCCCTGACGAAGAACCTACAATGTTTATTACTTACTGAATTAAATTTAAATTCTTCTGCCAAGCTTCGTGTGTGATAAAATACACGTAACAAAATTTGCCGTTAATGACATTTAGTACATTCACAGTGATGTGCAATCATCACCACAATCTAGTTCCAAAATTTTAATTGTCCTGAAAAGAAACTCCACACTCATTTAGCAGTCTCTCCCCATTCCCTCCAGATTAGATTGGCAACCACAAATCTGCTTTCTCTATACATAGATTTGTCTGTTGTGTTTATTTCATCTGCCTAGCTTTTAAGTCCTTTGGAATTTTCCCACATTTTATCTATCCAAATTTATTTTCCATATTTCCCTATAATAGAACCTCTGTTGCAATTAAATTAACCTACTTACCATTTCTCTGTACCCATCATGCTTATTTTTACCTTTGAGTCACTGTTACTCTGATCCCTGCTCCTGGAATTCCCTCTTTTTTCCTCTATCCATATTCTTAAATTTCTTTCACCTACTCAAGCCTTTCCTAACCACTCCAGTGATACCTTTCTTTATTCCAGATTCCTGGTGATGATAATCAGTGCCACATAGATTATCACTGAATGGTTCCAAGTGAGTGTTAATTTTGTCTACCCAATTTGAATACATATATAATCATTAAGCAGCGCCCTTTCTTAAATATTCTGCCTATTCTAACACTGTATAAGGCACACGGAACTTGCTTAGGAAATGTTCATTTAATAATTACCTAATAAAAATTATAATAGGTAACATTTAATGAGAGCTTATTATTTGACAACCACTGTGCTAAAAGCTTTATATGCTTTATCTCACTAGATCCTCACAAAAGTCTTCTTAGAAGGGGAGTTCTATTATCCTCATTTTATAAGTGAGAAAAATCGATAAAGTATATAATGTAACCAAGGTCATAGATTTTGATAACTATTGGTAGGCTGGGGATTTGAATGAAAGTCTACCTGACACCAAAGCTCACGCTTTTTAACCTCTATGTTATACTGCTTATTTACGTATTTGAGCAATATGTTAATATGAATAAATGTGTTAAGGGCAACTACTACCTGTTATAATGTATGTAAAGTACCTATCAGTGTTCAAAGGGTGTTTGCTGTTGATGTTGTTATTCAATGTATAAAACAAGCAAGAAAGTACTAAGAAGCAGTGACAAGTTAAAGACCTAAGTGACTAGAAATAACTTTTTAGAATCACACTGTTAACAATGATAAAACCAGTAAAATGGAACTGCTGCAAAGTTTTAAGAGATTGTATCTAAAATAGTTTGGTTTTTTTTTTTTTTAGGGCTATATATCAAGGAGCAGAATTCTAAAATCCTGTCTTCCTTTTGCCCTTGACAAAACAAAACTACTAGCCTAGGAAAACCAGAAATAAATCAATAAATGGTGGAAGTTATTATGGAAACCAAGCCATCTCCTGAGGTGAATTACTCTAAACTTAATGAGCCATTCTTGCAGTACAAATTCTTAGGGCTAAATGTCATCTAAAGCCAAAGAAAATTTTTTACCTGATTTGGGACTCTGGGGTTTTACAGTCTGAAAAAGAAAGAAAGTCAAAGTGAAAGAAGAACATGTATAGAAATCTATAAACTCAAAGCAATAAATAGCATTTTAAAATTACATTTCATATACTAATAGAGAGAGTTATGAAATGTTGACACTATTTTTCCTAATTTATAAATGTGCTGAACTGTGAAGAAGCATCCACTCCTACAGTGATTTGTATATGTCATGAATATTGGTCCTAAATTGATCCTTTTTATAGTTATTTCCTTCCTACTTGGAACATTTCCCTGAAAATGTAATTCCAGGTAAGGTTGTTGCCACTGAAATTACTTCATGACACTGAAAAAGTAGTGATTGTTCTTTACTCTGGGAGTTGTTACGATAATGACCATTAGCAATAATAGTAACAGTTACTAGCACATTAAAAGTGTAATTTAAGGGCTTCCCTGGTGGCGCAGTGGTTAAGAATCCACCCATCAATGCAGAGGACGTGGGTTTGAGCCCTTGTCCAGGAAGATCCCACATGCCACGGAGCAACTAAGCCCGTGTGGCACAACTACTGAGCCTGCGCTCTAGAGCTTGCGAGCCACAACTACTGAGCCCGTGCACTTAGAGCCCATGCCCTGCAACAAGGGAAGCCATCGCAATGAGAAGCCCATGCACCACAACGAAGAGTAGCCTTCACTCGCCGCACCTAGAAAAAGCCCGCATGCAGCAACAAAGACCCAACCCAGCTAAAGATAAATAAATAAAATAAATTTTTTAAAAATATGTAATTTAAAAGGCAGGGAATATTTGCCCACCAGCACTGCAATTGTAAGCGTGTTTAAATGTTATAGTTAATTACTTTTCTGATCTATGAAATTTTAAGATAGTTGATTCATAGTTGGTTCATATACTAATGAATAACAGATTGTTAAAGGTATAGGTTTTTCTTCTAGAAGCAGGGAACATTATTCCAAAAGGTTTATCTTAAATAATATAGACATCTGTTATTTTTTTTAAAAAACTACTCTCTGTGTTATCACAGCTCACAAGAAACAGCCTACCAGATGACTGCTATGAACAAGCAATCTACTTATGAAACAATTATTTTGCCTTAACTGTCCTTAAAGAATAAAGTCAAATGTTTCTTCTTTCACTGTCTTCCTTGATCACTTCCAACCTGAAGGGATCTCTCACAGTTTCAAAGTTCTTATCTTCCATATGGTACTGATTATATTTGCCTTGTTATAATAAATACAGACAAAAATAAAGACTTGTGTACACATGCTATATCCCCATTACTGAACTATAAGTTTCTTAAGGGTAATAATTGTGTCTTATACATCTTTTTATCCCCCACATCCTCTAGCACATTGTTTTATAAATAGTATCCGCTTAGGATTTACTAAGTGATAGGTGTTTAAAATAAAAGGAAGGGGCTTCCCTGGTGGCGCAGTGGTAAAGAATCTGCCTGCCAGTGCAGGAGCCATGAGTTCGAGCCCTGATCCAGGAAGATCCCACATGCTGAGGAGCAACTAAGCCCGTGCTCCACAACTACAGAGTCTGCACTCTAGAGGCCGCAAGCCACAACTTCTGAGCCTGAGTGCCACAACTACTGAAGCCCGTGTGCCTCGAGTCCACGCTCTGCAACAAGAGAAGTCACTGCAATGAGAAGCCCACGCACCACAACGAAGAGTAGCCCCCGCTCACCGCAGCTAGAGAAAAGCCTGCGCGCAGCAACGAAGACCCAATGCAGCCAAAAATAAATAAATAAGTAAATTTATGAAAAAAAAATATATATAAGGAATAGGACTATAGTCCATTGAATCCAAGTGAGTAGAATCAGAAAAATGTTATTGACCTTGCTTGGTCTAAGTCTTACCAAATCATCAAATTTCTTTGATTCAGATGTTCTACTACATTCTAGTGATTTTCCAATTTTTACCTTCACAGCTGAAGTTAAAGAGTTGGGAATATCCAGGGGGAATTCTCCTGTAAAAAAAGTAAATATGTTTCAATTTTAGTGCTGTAGTTTTAGGGAGCAATTGTTACTCAGCAATAGCACACAGAATATTGAGAGGACCTAGGAAGTAATATAGTTAATCCACACTTTATTTTACACTTACTGAACTGTACTTACCAGCTTCCTCTACCACAATAAAAGATTCAGGTGTCCGTTCAGGAAGTGGAGGGGGAATTTCATCATCTATTCTTGGAGAAGTTGCTATCCAAAATGCCCGAAATACAATCAAAATGTTTAATTAGAAAAATCCAAAGAAAATTCTTATATTCTAATCTTGATACAAATTATGTCAAGCATCATTAATATATTTAAGCTGGTATCTGTTCACTCAAGGAGAAAACAACATAAATTCTCTAATCCTAAATTGGAAACCCAGGAAGATTTTGATTCTTCTTCAAGATTTATTGTTTCTTTTAAAAGCTCAAAGGTATTTTGATTAAGTCACTGAGTATCAGTTAACATAAGGTAACATCTTATATTAATTTAGGAAGCTTTGGATTGTTTTCTCCGTAACTCTTGCCTTTTGTTTTACATCGAATATACAACATCATAAAGCACGTTGACATGCCAAAGATTCAATTACAGAGCAGGTAAAAATCACAAAGGTTTTAGTGTCTCTTCTTCATTCTTATAGAATTAAGAATATTGATATTTTTCCTGTTTACAAAAAAATGGTATAACACGGTTTTCTATATTTCTTTAGAAGTATTCAGAAGTTTTATAGAATTTAAATGCTATTATGAGAAACTGCCACCAGATGGCACACATGTCAATGTTGCTACAATCCTTGAAGATAAGGATTTGGTTCCTAATGCTGACACTCAGGGAAGTTTAAGGAACTATAGGTATCTAGAAAAACAAAATTTCTTTAAATCATAAAACAAGATCAAAGTATGTAATCCTTCCTTCTAACCAAAGAAGAAACTAGATCCAGATGGAATATTTTTATAACAAAACTAGGCATCTACATATCTATTGAGGAACTCTGTACAGTAAATAATGTCATAGAGAAAAAGCTTTCTCTACTTCCTATCTAGGTGAACCGTTCTTTATAAATTTCTGATGACATATCTAAGAGAGTTAAACTTGCTTTAACTCTTCTTCCACAGCATCTTCTTTCATATCAAACTATTATAATTATCTAACCAAGTATTTACTCCTACTTTCAAACCACTCAGTAATATGAAACAATATGCATAATATGCAAAAATACAGAACTATAAGATATAAAATATGAAATTAAAGTCTTATAAGATTAAAATATCATACAGAATACTGAACATGTATCCTCATCTATAAAGTTATTATAAAAGGACAAGAGGAAATCAAGTCCTCCTCTTCCAACTCCTGCAGGAAGAGAATTCAATTCTTAGCAATCTGTTCAATTTAGTATAGACACATGATTCTCCAACAAAAATTCTGAGTGACCATGTGGTGCTGTTGATCAAATCTTTTCTGATGTTCTTTTGGAAGTTGCTTCTGCATGCTAAGGATAAATTGTGGACTTTTTTTTTAACATCTTTACTGAAGTATAATTGCTTTACAATGTTGTGTTAGTTTCTGCTGTATAACAAAATTGTGGACATTTGATAGACACTTCTAGGAATGAGGACTGCTGCCTTTAGAAGCACGCCGGCTGGCATAGGTCCTGTACCAGATCTGATTGCCTCCACTATTGCTTGTTTCATGGAATGTTATGTATTTGTTATTGCTATTTTCAACTCATCACATCATCAAAACACTCATAGAATTTATTTTTTTTTGAGAAGAAAAAGGAGAAGGAAGCAGAGAAGGATAAGAGGGTGAGGGGGGGTAAGATAAAACCAAATCTTATAGAAACAAAGTCAAATCTAAAATGCTGTACAAACTTTTTAAAATAACTTACCTACTACTGCTGTCTCTTGGTTCAGTGCGGGGGGGAAATTGGTCGGAGGATTCAGTGCTGAAGAATCATGTGAATTGTAATAAGGAAAGAGGGTTGTAGAAGATTTTGGCAGTGAAGAACAAGGTACAACAGTTTTATCTTGCTTCTCAGGTAAATCAAGAGACATCTTAGAACCAGCACTACTTGGAGACAATGACGAAAAATAAGGATCTTCTACTAAAGACATGTAAGAAAGTACTTTAAAAGCACCAGATTCATGCTGCTTTGCTTTAGAGGCATTGCACATTTGATGCTTAGAGTCATATGATGGTGAATAATTCAGTTCTGCTGAAGAAACATGCATCACTTTTTGAGCCTGCTCAAGATAAGAATTGTGTGGGTGAGATTCCAAATAAAAATTTTCCTCGACGTCCAACTCTTTGGTGTCTCTCTGTTGCATCAATTCAAAGGGAGTTGATTTGGTCCGCATTATTGGCCTCTTTAAATTAAAACATCTTACTGCTGCATTTACAAGTTTTGAGTTAGGACGTGCTCCAAACAAAATGGAGCTCAAGTCCAAACTTTGATGCTTCTGAAGAGGCTCCCCAGCTATTGGGAATACCTTTCTCTCCCATTTCATGGTTGTGTCAGCATTTTTGTTACAACCACAATTTAGCTCCAAAAACTCTAAAGAACTGCTCTGTTTAGATGGGTGCATTACTAACCCTTCCTTTTCATTTATTTCAGAAATCCTGAGGTCAAAGGAAGAAGCTTCTGCACTTTTCACCCTTATCCTTCCTTTGCTCTGCTGGTTCATCACTTTTGCTTCTTTTATGATGCTGAAACAAAAAGAAAGTAATGATGATACCATATCCCAAAGAGGTCTCTTCCCATATCCTCTTCTCAGCATCACAATGAGATATAAGCATGAGATTTTCCTCCCAGACACAATTAGACAACATTTAGGTGTGTAAAATTATACTCACCTTTTTGGTAAATTAGGAGAATAAGAATCTGCTTCTAGATTGGGATTTTGCTTAGAAACTGAATACTTTGCTTGAATCTTCAAGAGAAGTAAGAGATTGTTTTTTAGTGAAGCAATGACCACGAGAGATGTTAGCATTCATAAGACTAAAAAGTTATTTTTCAGAAAATATAAAGATTTAAAATAATTCATGAAAGAGTCATATGAGTTTCCAAAATATTGAACCCAGCAATAACTTGGTCACATACTGAAATCAAAAGGATCAAAATAAAGGATTAAACAGTGTTATAGAAATTAAGAAGGATTTGCTTATAGCATCATCTTTTCATATGTGGAAGTTCTAATATGTTGTTTATTTAAAATACAACTTTATTCTCAAGAACACTTTACTTTCAGAACTTTCATCATCTCAACCTTTTATGTTATGTCCTCATACTTATCTTGTTCTACATTTTTCTTCCTTACTGTGCTCCAGCTATACTGGTTTTCTTGCCATTCCATAAGCATACCAAACTCGTTACCAATTTGAGGCTTTTACTCTTACTATTCCCTCTGATTGAAATACTTTTGCTCCAGATTTTGCATGGCTGGCTCTTTCTAAGTAATTATTCTCTACTTAAATACCACCTACATAAGGAAACCTTCCCTGACCACTCAACCTAAAATCACACTCCCACCCACTTGCCCAAACATTCTCAATCTTTATTTTCTTCATAGGAATTATCACATTATGAAATTTGTTACTATGCCTCATGGAATCCAAGCTACCATCAATTGTACAATATATCCGGCCTTCGGGGATGTTTCAATATGTTTTTTTAAAAAGTCAGCAATTATAAGATTCCACCTGCAGTGGGTTTAATTGTGACTCTCAAAAAGATATGTTGAAATCTAATCCCTGAAATATGTGAATGTGACCTTATTTGGAAATAAGGTCTTTGCAGATGTAATTAGTTAAGATGAGGTCATATTGGATTAGGGTGGGCCCTAATGCAATGACTTGTGTCCTTACAAAAAGAGAAAAGAGAGACTCAGAGACACACAGGGAGAATGTGGTGTGATGATGGAGGCAGAGACTGGACTGCAGTAACGTATCTGCAAGCCAAAGAACAACAAGGATTGCTGGAAAAACCAAAAAATAGCAATAGGCAAGGAAGATTCTTCCCCTAGAGCTATGAGAGAGAGCATGGCCTTGCTGACACCTCAATTTTAGACTTTGTGACTCCAGAATTGTGAGAAAATTAATTTGTTGTTTTAAGCCCTCCTTAGTTTGTGGTACTTGTTACAGCAAGCCTAGTAAACTGATACAGAGACTTTAATACTCCACATTCAATAATGAATAGAAAAATCAGATCAACAAGGAGACAGAGGACAGACATGAACAATCATGTAAACAAATAAGAACTAATAAACACTCATAGAACACTCTATCCAACAAAACGTACATTCTTCTCAAACATATATGGAACATTCTCCAGGATAGACCAGATGTTAGGCCACAAAGCAAGCTTTAATAAATTTTAAAAGAGAGAAGTCATACAAAGTATCTTTTTCAATCATAATGGATTGAAACTAGAAATCAATAACAGAAGGAAACCTGGAAAATTCACAAGTATGTGTAAATTAAACACTCTTAAACAACCAATGGGTCAAAGGAGAAATCACAATAGAAATTAGAGAATACTTAGAAATGAATGAAAATACATCATACCAAAATGTATGGAATACAGTGAAAGCAGTCCTTAGAGGTAAATTTACAGCTGTGAATGCCTGGAAGAAAGATTTCAAATTAATTACCTAACTTTATACCTTAAGGAACTAGAATAAGAACAAACTAAACCCAAAGCTAGCAGAAGGAAAGAAATATTAAAAGATTAGAGCAGAGATAAATGAAATAGAGAAAACAATGGAGAAAACCAACAAAACCAAAATTTGATCCTTTGTAAAGATCTGTAAAATTCACAAACCTTTAGCTAGAGACTGACTAAGGGAAAAAGAGAAGACTGAAATTGCTAAAATCTCAAATTACAGAAATAAAAGTGGGGATATTTCTACTAATTTCACAGAAACAAAAAGTATAAGATTATAATATGAATAATTGTATGCCAACAAATTGTATAACCTGGATTAAATGGACAAATTCCTAAAAACATATGATCAACCAAAACTGACTCAGAAAGAAATGGAAAATCTAAATACACCTACAACTAATAAGTAGGCTGAATCAGTAATCAAATATTTTCCTAACAAAGAAAAGTCCAGGACCAGATGGCTTCATTGGTGAATTGTACCATTTAAGGAAGAATAAACACCAATCCTGCACAAACTCTTCCTAAAACTTGAATGACACTCCTAAGTCATTCAATGAAGACAGTAATTCCCTGTTGCCAAAGCTAGACAAAGATGCTACAGGCAAAAGAAAACCACAGACCAATATTCTTTATGAATATTGATGCAAAAGTCCTCAATAAAATACTAGCAAACTGAGTTCAGCATAGAAAAAGGATTACACACCATGACCAAGTGAGATTTATTTCCAGAGTGCAAGGATGGTTCAACATTCAAAAATTAATCAGTGTAATATATCATATTAATAGAATTAAGGAGAAGAAACCCACATGATCATATCAATTGATGCAGAAAAAAATTTGACAAATTTGACAAATGATGAAAATACTTAATAAACTGGGAATATAAGGGAACTTCCTCAACATGATAAAGCCATATATGAAAACCCCACAGCTAATATCATACTCAAAGGTGAAGGACTGAAAGCTTTCCCCCAAGATCAGGCATAAGACAAGGATGCCAATTTTTGCCATTTTTATTCAACATAATACCAGAAGTTCTAGCCAGAGCAATTAGGTAAGAAAACAAACAAATAAAGGCATCAAAATGGGAAAGGAGGAAGTAAAGTTACCTTCATTTGCAGATGACATAATTTTATACGTTGAAAGATTCCACACACACCCACAAAAAAAAAAATGCTAGAGCTAATAAACCAATTCAGCAAAATTGCAGAATATATAATCAACACACAAAAACCAGTTGCACTACTATACTGTTTATTATTGTTTATCAGCAATAAACATTCTGGAAAGGAAATTAGGAAAGCAATTCTAATATATATATATATATATATATATATATATATATATATATATATCAAAAATATACATACTAAGGAATAAACTTAACCAAGGAAGTGAAAGACTTATATACTGAAAACTACAAACCATTGCTGACAAATAAAATAAATAGAGAGACATTTGATGTTCATGAAGTGGAAGGTATTATATTGTTATGATAACATTACCCAAAGTGATCTACAGATTCAATGCAATCCCTATAAAAATTCCAAAGGTGCTTCTGCAGAAATAGAAAACCTCATCTTAAAATTCATGCAGAGAGGGCTTCCCTGGTGGCGCGGTGGTTGAGAGTCCGCTTAACATCACTAACCAGGAAAATGTAAACCAGAACCACAATGAGATACTACTTTACACCCATTAGGGTGGCTATTATCTAAAAAACAAACAAAAGCAAAAGCTAACAAGTACTGGTGAGGTACCTAGAGTAGTCAAATTCATAGGGAGAGAAAGCAGAATGGTGGTTGCTAAGGGCTGGGCTTAGGGAGGAATGGGGAGTTAGTGTTTAATGGGTATAAAGTTTCAGTTTTGCAAGATGAAAGGAGTTCTGGAAATGGATGGTGGTGATGGTTGCACAATAATATGAATGTACATAATATCACTGAACTGTACACCTAAAATTGGTTAAGGTAGTAAATTTTACGTATATTTTACCACAAAGAAAACCTAGAGAAAAAAAGAGCAAAAGGACTTGGATAGATATTTGTCCAAAGAAGATGTACAAAAGGCCAGTAAACACATGAAAAACTGTTCAACATCACTAATCATTAGGGAAATGAAAATCAAGGTTGTAAATACCACTTCACACTCATTAGGATGGCTATTATCTTAAAAACCAAAAACAAACAAACAAAAAAACCAGAAAATACCCAGCGTTAGCAAGAAGGTGGAAGAATTGGAACCTTTGTGCAATGCTGGTGGGGATGTAAAATTTTGCAGCCACTGTGAAAAACAGTGTGGCAGTACCTTAAAAAATTAAACATAGAATTACTGCATGATCCAGCAATTCCACTTCTGGGTATATACCCAAAAGAATTTAAAATAGGGACTTGAACAAGTATTTGTACACCAATTTTTATAAGAGCATTATTCACAATAGCCAAAAGGTGGAAACAACCCAAGTGTCCATCAACAGATGAACGGGTAAGTAAAATGTGGTATTACACACAATGGAATATTATAAAGCCATAAAAAGGAATGAAATTCTGATATATGTTATAAAATGGATGAACCTTGAAACATTATGTTACATGAAATAATCCAGATAAAAGAGTAAATATATGACTACACTTATATCATGTACCTAGAATAGGCAAATTCATAGAGACAGAAAGTAGAATAGAAACTATTAGGGGTTCAGGTACAGGGGATGGAGAGTTTCTGTTTAGAATGATGAAAAATTTCTAGAAATAAACAGTAATGATGGTCACACACATTGTGAAGGTACTAAATGTCACTCATATTTTAAACTGGTTAAAATGGTAATTTTTTCCATAGTGGTAAAAATACTGTAGTTTTACCACAATAAAAAATATGAATGGAGAATTGTCTCCTCCTCATCTATTTTCTGGTAAAGATTGTGTAAAATTGGTGTTAATTCTTTCTTAAAGATTTGGTAGAATTCTCAAGTGAAACTATGTGAGCCTGGATATTTCTTTTTGGGAAATTCTGAAATTATGAATTCAGTTTTCTTTATCATTATGAGGCTGTTCAAATTATTTCATGTTGAGTGAGCTGTGGTAGTTTGTGTTTTTTGAGGAAGTAATACATTATTTTATCTAAGTTATCATATGTGTATGTGTTGAGTTGTTCATACTATATCCTTTATTATCCTTTTGATACCTGTAAAGTCTGTAGAAAGAGCCCCTTTTGCATTTCTGATATTGGTAATTTTTATTTTTTTCCCTTTTTTCCTTTATATTGTTCCTAGAAGTTTGTCAATTTTGCTGATCTTTTCAAAGAACCAGATCATTGGTTCACTGATTTTTCTTTTTGTTTTCCTGTTTTCAATTTCATTGATTTATACCCTTTAGTATTTCCTTCCTTCTGTTTCTCTTGGGTTAATTTCACTCTTTTTTTTCCCCCTAGATTCATAAAGTGGGAGCTCAGATTATTGATTTGAGACATTTACTGTTTTCTAATGTATGCATGTAGGTGGCTATAAACTTCCCTCCCAGCGCTACTGGAGCTCTGTCCGACAAATTTCGATATGTGGTATTCTCATTTTTATTCAGTTCAATGTGTTTTTTAGAAATTTCCTTTGAAACTTCCTTTCTGATTCAATGAATTATTTAGAAGAGTCTGGTGTAGTTTCCAAGTGTTTGGATCTTTTCTTGTTATCTTCTGCTATCGACTTCTAGTTTGATTCCATAGTAGTCAGAGAATACATTCTATATGATATCAGTTCTTTATATTTTTGAGATTGTTTAATGGCCCAGGATATGATCCATCTTGGCATATGTTCAATCAGCACTTGAAAAGAATGTATATCCTTGTATTGTTGGGTGGAGCATCCTATAAATAATCTATTTGATCCTGTTAGTCGATGGTGTTAAGTTCTCATATATTCTTGCTGACTTTCTGTTGAGTTTTCTATCAGTTCTTGAGAGAGCGGTTTTGAAGTCTCCAACTATAACTGTGGGGTTTTCTATTGCTCCTTTTAGTTCTATCAGTTTTTGCTTCACGTATCTTGCAGCTCTGTTTGGTCCATACACACTTAGGATTGCTACATCTTATTGGGGGATTGACCCTTTTATCATTATACAATTTCCCTCCCTAACTGTGATAATTTTCTTTACTCTGAAGTCTATCTGGTATTAATATAGCTACTTCTGCTTTCCTTTTATTAATGTTTACAGGATATATCTTTTTTCCAATCCTTTATTTTAAACCAACCTATATATTTGAAGTGTGTTTCTTATAGACATCATATAGTTGGGTCATGTTTTCAATATACTCTGCCAATCTGTTAATTGGTGTATTTGTACCATTTACATTTAATTTAATTATTAATATGGTAGGGCTTAAGTCTCCAACTTTATATTTTGTTTTCTGTTTTTTCTCTCTGTTTCTCATTTCTCTTTTCTTTTTCCTGCCTTTTTCTCTTTCCTGCATCTTTGGAATTTAATTTTGATTTACCTATAGTGTTTTTTAAGATATATCTTTGTACAGTTTTTGTAGGGGTCGCTCTAGTTATTATATTATATATTCATAACTTATCAAAGCCTATACGTGTTATCATTTTACTAGTTCAATACAGAAGTGTTACCTCCCTTTACATGCCTAACCCTTCCTTTTTTTTACAGTATAATTGTCTTAAATATTTCCTCTAATACATTTAGAACCACATCAGTGTTATAATTTTTGCTTCAATTATTAAGCAATTTAGAAAACTCAAGAGGAGAAGGAAAACCTATTATATTTACCCATGTTGCTTACCATGTTCTTCCTTTTTCATCATTTCCTTTCTATTTACAAAACTTCCTCTGCCTTTTTTTTTTTTTTTTTTTTTTAGGGTAGGTCTACTGGCAACAAATTCTCTTAGTTTTTCTTCATCTGAGACTGTCTTGATTTCCCCTTCATTCCTGAAGGATGTTTTTTTTACTGGGTATTGGATTCTGTTGACAGCTTTTTTCCTTCAGCACTTGTAAAATACTGTGCCACTTCCTTCTGGCCTCCATGGTTTCTGATGACAAATTCACTTTCATTCTAATTGTTTTTCCCCTAGAGTTAAGATCATTTTTCTTTGGCTGCTTCCTAGAATTTTTGTATTTAGTTTTCAGAAGTTTAATTATGATGATTCTTTCAGTAATTTTTTAGACACGTCTTTTTTCTCCTTTCCTTCTTGGACGTCGATGACACTAATGCTAGGGTTTTTGTTACAGTCACTTAGTTTCCTGTGGCTCTGTCTACTTTTTATTTTATTTTATTTTTTAGTCTATTTTATTTCTGTTGTTCAGATTGGGCAATTTCTATTGTTTTGCCTTTCAGTTCATTAATTCTTTCCTTGTACCCTGTATTCTACTGTTGAGCCCATCTACTGAGCTATTTTGTTTCCATTACTGTTATTTTTCAACTCTAAAATTTCCTTTTGTTTCTTCTTTATATCTTCTGTTTCTTTGGCAGGTCTTTATCTTTCTTTGATGAGCCTTTCTATTGTTTTAAGCATGCTTGTAATTGTTTACTGAAGCATTTTAATCATGGCTACTTTAGAATCTTTGTCAGATAATCTTACACCTCTATCATCTCAGTGTTGTCATCTATTGACTGTCTTTTACTCATTTGGTTTACAATCCTCCTGGTTCTTGGTATGACAAGTGATTTTCACATGAAACCTAGATATTTTTGTATTGTTATAAATCCCTGGATCTCAGTTAAACCTTCCCTTTTAGCTTCTCCTTTTTAAATCCATTCTGACAGGGGAAAGAGGAGGGAGGGGGTGCTGCCTCATTAGTGCCTTTCTATTGCCAAGTAGATTCTACCTCCACCAGTTTCCTCACAGTCTCTGTTGACACCTGAAGGGAGACACCTTGGGAGAGGCTCTCCATGTGGTCTCTACTGACACTGTGGTCGGGGTGGCCTCATTACTGCTGGATGATGGTGAAAATCCTGACTCTCCACGAGGCCTCTTCTGACACTCCATCAGTGGAGTGGCATGGGGGCACTGGGTTACTGCCAGGTGGAAAGTCAGTCTCCCCACATGGTCTCTACTGACACTGCAGGGAAACCTCATTGCAGGCCAGTGGGGATGAAATTCCTAGCTCTTTACTTGACCTTCTCTCTTTTTTTTTTTTTAAACAGATATATGTATTTCTTTATTAGAATGCTCACAGGAATGACACATTAGCACTGTCCTTCTGATGTGACAGAGAATACACATATCTGACCCACTGACCTTCTCTTTATCACAGTCTTTGTGAGGGTGGGAATCTAGGTTCTCCACTTTGCTGGCATAGTTAGGGTTGGGGGCCATTTTTTTCTTTAGTGTTGACTGAAGTAGAGTAATTATTATCTAAAAATTCTCTGGCTTGCTGGGCTGTCCCTTTCCTGGTCCTTTGGCTAGAGAGAGCAGGATTTTGTTGAGGTTTCTTTGTCTGCACTTTTGGCATTTCCAAGTTGTTGGTTCCTTCAGTTCCATATCCATGATATATGAGGAAAAAGAGCTCACCATCATGTCATTCCTCAGGTCTCAAGGTCCCTAGTGGTCTGTCTTCTCTCCATCTTTCAGAGTCTTCTTATATTTGTTTTGTATATATTGTCCAGGGTTTCTAGTTATATTTAGTAGAAGGAATAGGGAAAAGTATGTCTACTCGATCTTCCCAGAAGCAGAAGTCCTCCTTGGCTGGTGTTAATCAATTCCCTATGTGGGAGGTTGAACCATGTTCCTATGTTCCCATTTATTGACTAAGGGCACACTCCGAACAACTCAACTGCCTGGAGCCATGGCACTACTACTGGGCTCAATCTGAGTACTGACATTTCCTGGAACCTAAATAAAATATTAACCCATGTACTCCAGCAGCACATTAAGAGAATATTCTTTGTTCAAGAAGGTTTTATTCTAAGAGCAAGGATGGCTTGATATTAACAAATCCAAGGATATGACTGTTTCAATATGTCAAAGGAGAAAATCCATGTGATCATTCTATAAATGCAAAGATATGCAGTTGACAGAACTCAACATTCTTTCCAAAAAAAATTCTTAATAAAATAGAAGTCAATGAATACTTTCTTAAACAATTAAAAAATATATCTCCAATCAAATCAGCATCACACTTAGTAGTGAAACATGAGAATCTCTCCCATTAAAATTAGGGCATGCATATCACCTCTATTATTTAAACTTGTCCTGGGAGTACTAGCCAATGAAGCAGGCATGAACAGGATATAAGTAACAATGTCTGGCAACTATATTCTTGTTTCCATCTCCTTCCCCTACATTGTTTCTCCGGAGTTGACATTAACTATAGGATTGCTTAGTTCATTCCCTAACCTCAACAGTTTTTTGGCTTTCTTTCACTCCCTGTGCTTCATCATTCAAGTAATAGGAGTTATGATATTAGGGTTATGTCTTATATACTTTGTATTCCTAGTGTTGTGGAAACAGTAGGTTCTCAGTGAATATTTTCAGATTCATAATACAAAAATGAGATATTAAAAATTAAATTAATTTGTATATGTTACATACACCCTGGAAGGTAAACCAATAATTTTGTCTTATTAAGGTTTGCTCAGAATCTAATACTTTGTGATTATACAGTAAATATTTGACATCAATTTTTGTGATGAGATCAACATAACATATCTAGAATGCTCAATATTTTTAAATTAGAATTTGGTCAAATCATAATTGTTTTTATACCTAACATTTTCGGCTAAGAATCCTTTAGCTATTCTAAAATATTCTCAAAATTTGATGACACATATGCAATCAAAATGAGGCTAGAGTAACCTGAAAAATCACATCAGTACTCAACTATAATTTCACTTTGTAATTGTCACTCTCACTTCTAAATTGCCACACAACTGTTTAAAACATGGAAACAGAATATATGCTTACCCTTTAACCCACTCCTATTGTTTCTAAATTTAGCTGAAAATGGTATGCAATAGGTTAACCAAGAGATTAATTTTCTAAGTTAAAGTACTTCAATTAAATTGTCCTCCACAGGAGATTTATAGTGCAGCCCCATGCACACCTGACACTCCAATTTAGTTGTGATGATAAAGTATAAGTTGTCCTGCAACTAATCTGAAATCCCTTGACCAAAATCAAACATGAAAAAAACTGTTTTACAAAATATCGAATTTAAAATGTACCTCTGTTCCAGAGTGTTCATCCCTGATAACATCCATCTGTCTCTTAAATAGTTCTAATACAGCATTGTAGACCAGTTCATACTGTTCCTGAAGAGCATTGCAAACCAGAACAAACAAAAACAAAAACTTCGTGAACTAACCAGATTTCAGGAATATAAACACCAATCAAATCATAGTATAGCAGATCTGAAACATTAGTTTAATTACAGTGCCTTATGTCTGTGTAGCCCATGTCAGATTTCAAAGCATTTTTAGGCTGCTAGAAACAGCTAACTATTTTATCTACCTCTAGCTAATATACAATGACCTTGCAGCATGCTTTTTATGCTCTAACCCCACTTTCTTACTTATCTCTCCTTCCACCCATAATCTCTCTAATCCTGTTTTCCTTGCTCACACTTTAAAATCTTTATTTCAGGAACTTCCTTGGTGGTCCAGTAGTTAAGACTCTGTGCTTCCATTGCAAGGGGAACGGGTTTGATGCCTGGCTGGGGAACGGGTTTGATGCCTGGCTGGGGAACTGAGATCCCACATGCCATGGAGCCAAAAAAAATTGTTTTTTATTCCATCCTGGATGCATTTTCTTTTTTTTTTGTAATTCACCTCTTGCAGGAAAAGGTAGATAGACGTGGTTGATGGCTAAATAGATAGCTTCAAGATGTATTATTTAACATGGCTCACGATCGATCTATAAAGTAGCTAGGTTGTTATCCCTGTTTACAATTTGTCCGAGATCATTCAGAAGTAATTTCCATGTCTTCGGTTAGAACCTCAATCTTTTGACTCTTACTTTAGTGCACTTATATCAAGCTGCTGAAATTCTGTCTTAGCAAAGATACCAAAAAAAAGTAGACCCCTAAATAGAGTTTGGAAATTTGTGGTTATAAAGGGATTTCACTGTAGAGAAATGAGACCTCTACAAGGTTCATGGGTTTTTACTACTCTGTTTTTGCCTCTGTACCTGCTTGAGCACTTGATTTTGGATCTACTTTTCATCTGAATGGGCCTATTCAGGGTCTTCTATGACACTTCACACAATCTTATACAAACAAAATATAATTTTTTCCAAAAATAATCGTAGCAGGAGAACAATGCAGAGTCTATATCACCCAACACAGCCATTGGTACACTCTTCAATTTTTTTAAGACGAGAGAAAAATCAGACAGGAAGCACTCATCTGGTTACAGTGTTATCTATCTCCTGGCTAGAGCAGTGTCATAAAAAGCAGCTATAGCTGGTAGATTTGTTCAAATAGTTGTTGATAATGCCAAAATGTGAAGGTTAACTTAAAATTGTTTCAGCTGTCTTCCAACTCTTAAAAGTAGGTCTGAAATGGACTTTTTCTGAAATGGAGTATGGCTTTATTTATTGATTCAGTATTATAATTTAATGTTATACAACTAGGTTGCATACTTCCTGGAATCTTTATACATCTACATGGATCGGCCTTCTTTTAAGTCTGACAGCACTAAACCAGCCAATACTTTCATTTCACATAAACTTTCCCCCCTATACGTTGAATATAGAAAACACCTACAGGCAACAGATGAAAAAGAATTCTTTTTTTCCACTAACTATTAGTGGAAAACCTGTGTGGGCCAAACAGAAGCTTTATATTATAATAGCTCATAATTTTTTCCCCTCAATTTACAACTTCTAGATGAAAATATCTGAACTGCCATTGTCAATTGTTTTACTTCTAAACTTATGTGCAAGTTCATTTGTAAGTGCTTTAAACATGTTAATTTCTTGCTGTTTAAGCAATACGAAGCAGTTCTAACAAATTATGCAAAAATGCCTCTTACCTAATAAATACCTATAAATGTTTGATGAAAGAATGAATGGGTGAATGTTAAACTCTATCTTAAAGATGGAGACCATTTAGAAATATAGGTAAAGTTATTGGTGTAGAAATATGGGTGGAATTAATACTGTAGAAAGTGAGAGATCTGGGCTGGGAATGTTTTACCTAGGAGGTAGAACGTGAGCTGGAGAGGAGAGAACAGGGGAAAAGCATTTCCAATGGAATAAAACTGTGAGCAATCTGGGGTAGGTTAAAATACTGTGATACATATATATAATCACATATATAGTATGATTGTAATTATGGGTTTTCTGGTAATATTTTTTAATATACAAAGAATAAAGACCAGGAGAAACTACAGAAAAATAGTAACAGTGACTCCCTCTAGGCGACAGGATTATGGATGATTTTTTAAATTTTTTATCATTTTCTAAAATGAGCATATAGACTTCATTCTGCAGATTCTGTTACCACCTCCCGAAGAAGAAATTACAGATCTCTGATTTTCTATGGTTTCAGAAATGAAGTACCACTACAAAATTTCAAGTTAACCTGACCCAGCTATTTCTTTCTAATAAGTCAAACAGCTTGTTGAATTTTTTCAACATCCTTTGTAAGAAATATTATATTGTTTTCTTAATATTTTCTGAACAGGCTATAAAATATAAGGAATGAAAGGAATTTGGTCCAGAGCAAGGGATACAGGAAAAATATTGGGATATTCAGAGTTAGAGGAAATGGAAATGGACTAAAACCCTTGATAGTAAAGTAGTCAGCTGTTTGTGGAGGCCTTATTATTATTAAACAGAGATACGAAACCAGACTCAGACATGTTATATTATTCACCACAGTCCATACCTGAGTTTGAACTAATGAAGGCCTCTGTGTCCGCATTTCCTGGATCAAACTAAAAACACTGAAGTTCTCAGGAATTATCTACCAAATAAAAGGAAACAATATCTTACTCCTTTATTGCTATCTAGAAAAAGGAATGCATTTTTTAAACTAATGGGGTTTCTCATCACTTGCACCAAGATTTAGAGCCTACAAAATACTGAAGAAACTCTTCAAAATGATTTCACGTGAGGTGATCAAATGTCTGAAGTTAAAAATATGAGGGAGAACTCTCAGTAGGTAAGTATGAGAGTTTAATGAACTAAAAGAAGTTTGCAAATAGGTCTAAAGCCCATATTTTAAACTTCTCATTTCTTGTTAGACTTAAAAAAAAAAATTTACAGGTTGGAACACAAAATTTGCAGTAAATTGAGTTCATCTGCTAAAGGAGCGTGTCTAAAGGAAAGGTAACTGTGATTCAGGGCTGCGGTTCTCAAAACTACTTCTCTCCAGAAGCACCTGAAGAGCTTGCTGGGCCGTCCCTGCCCACCCCCACCCCCACAAGAGTTTTTGCTCAGTTCATCCGAGGTGGGGTCCCAAATTTTGCATTTCTAACAAGTTCTCGGGTGATACTGAAGCTTCTTGTCTGGGGACCACATTTTGAGACCACCAACTTAGGAACTAAATTAATCGTCTGACAAAGCAAATCTACAAGTGAATATTCTAGAAAAGATTAATGGTGGAGATAGCTGTTTTGAAGAACCAAACAATTTCTGAGTCTAAAAGTAGCAAGGTTAAGAAAATGGCAAGTGCCTGTTGAGAGAAACTCACCCCATCTTTTAGTAACATCCACGTATAATCAATAGCACAGATAACACCAGTCCTTCCACAACCAGCACTGAAATGAAAGATCACAGTAGCATGTATATTTGCAGAGAGTGGATCTTTGACAGTAGCTGGAAATTTTCACTGGCAGATTTGAGGAAGAAGAAATCTAGAGCCCATGAAACTTTCTAAACCCTACCATTTCTCAGAACATACTTCAATTGCCACATGCTACACCGAGCCTCAGGACAGATCCCAGGCATCTTCTCACAGCAAAAAGTCTCTAGAGCTGTGCTGTTCGCAAGTAATTTATCAGAAAAGATATTAATTTAATGCTCAGGTTGAATTTATTATAGTTTCTGCTATTGACTTTTCTCTTTCAATCGTTCTAATTTTAAGCTTCATTCCTTTCTGACTGACTGGAAGAAGTGAGCCTAGAATTAGGAGCCTACATCTCATGCAGACTTTAAATTCCAACAAAGTCAGTCTTCCTTCAGTTAAAGCAGGAGTCTTGGCCAGACAGTGACATTTGGTTTATTCTGGGTAGAAGGTTCATCCAACAGCATCATACCTGCAGTGAATGCATATGGGAACACTGTTATCCTCTTGGTAACAACGTACATCCCAGATGAGCTCAAGAATAGGGTCTATAGATGAAGGCACATCGTGGTCTGGCCAGTTCTTGTAATGGAACTGGTAGATGGTTCGAGTTTCCTATAAAAATAGCCAGAATAAAAGGAGAGTTCAAGATTAGGGCTTCACTTCATTCTATCACAAGATTACTCTGACCTACAAAGTAGCATCTATCTATATATTTTTTGCAGTTTATGGAGATTTCTTCCCTATAGGCCTCTGGGACCATATGCCCTCTAAGAACAATTACAAGTAATTTTGAGTCACTTACTATTGGCCTGTCTCTATCTGCCCCACTCACAAGAGAATGCAGATATGAAAATGGTCCAAACCAGAACTGCCCAACTGGTGTGCTTCAAATGGGTCATAGGTGCATTGATGTACTAATCCCTTTGCCTTAGAGAAACCAAGCAGCTTGAGCTCTCAAGTTGGTTCCCAGCCTCTACACACTATACACAGCCTCTATTCATCCTAGAAATATTGTCATTTCATATTGTGCCATTGGTGTGGAGTAGGTTGGGGAACACAGATTACACCAAAGATCTCTTTTGGTTATGATGATTTATCCAGAACATCAAAGGCCCTACCACTTCCTATTATCTTATGCCCAGACTGCATCACATACATATATATTTACTTGCCTGATCTCTGTAGGCTTTGAGGTTACCTCTGGTGTTCTATACTTACACAATTGAACTTGACTTGTAGAGTCCTGATTGTATAATCAGATTTTTTATTTTCAGCTTCCTAAGAAGTAAATTAAAGTATTAGTTATTTCAAAGACTAATATTCAAAGACTACTCTCTATAAAGTAGGTCCTGAAGCATTTGCTCAGCCATAATGGAAATAGACATCATACTTACACAGGATATGGAGAAAGGGCCAAGTTGCAGTTGCATTTCTCCTGGCTCAGCCCAGTAGCGCTCACATTTTTTCTGTTGCACAAAGCAGAATGTAGTGATTTCCCTCCATATATGCTAGTCTTTTCTGGGTAAGAAAACCCCCTCCCTCATTCAGAAGCAAATTCAGCTGTATCCTTCTCCTTAGGTTAGGAATTTCTAACCCCCTTGGGCTTCAACCCATGTCTGGATTCTCCAAAGATGGGAAAACAAACACTAAAGGATATACAAATTGCAGACTTCCTGGAAGTCCGACAAAGTAGAAATAGGGATCTGACATTTTCAGTGTTTCAAAAGGATTAAAACAAAGCCTCACAAGCTAACTGAAACCCCAAGTTCCCTTGGTTTTAACTGGAATTGTATCAACTCAGAATGGCAACAGTAGGTTTGAAGAACATTGTTCAATAGAAATATAATACGAGCTACATATGTAATTAAAATTTTTCTAAGAGCCACATTCAAAAATGTAAAAAGGTGGAATTAATTTTAATTAATTTTAATAATATATCTTACTTAGCCAAATACATTAAAAAATTTTTCAACATGTACTCAATATAAAACTCAAATATCAATATAGATATTTGACATTTTTAAACGGTCATCAATATCTAGTATGTATTTTATATTTACAGCACATTTCAATTAATATGCTAAACTTTAACTGGAAATATTTAATTTCCATTTAGATTTCATAAAATTTATGTTTGAAAAAGATTCACATACCCAAGTTGTTCCAAACAAGGTTTTCCAATAACTGAATTGAATATCAGTCTTTAAATTTAAATTAATTAAAATAAAATAATTGAGTTCCTCAGTCACACCAGCCATATTTCAAGTGTTCACTAGCCACACGTGGCTAGTAAAGGCCATTCTGGGCAGCACAAAAGAAGCTCTGACTGGCAGTTTAAAATATCTGATTAAAAACAACAGGAAAATGAATTGTTACTTTAAAAAGTATACCTTATTTTTATTTTAAAACACAGAGTCTACTGGGAAAATGGGCGAAAGAGGTTCTCAGAGGTTTAATAAAAAAAGCCTTGAGAGTCATTTGGCATTCCCAAACTGAAAACTAGGAACATGAGCATAAATGTTTACCAAGTCACTTAAGTTAAGGAAAGTTCTGCTATCAAGTCTCCCCCTTCTTTTTCTTCTTTCCTTTACCTTTAGGTTTACTAGAAAGCAACTCACCTTCCCCATTTCAAACTCCATGCATGCCATAACAATGATCTGGGGGGATGAAATACATGGAAACTTAAACACTGATATAGTTTAAAAAAGCAGCTAATACATGGGTCCCAGAGTCAAAAAGTGTTATTTTATTGTTTTATAACCAAAAAAGAAATCCTAATAGATTATAAAATGTTGCTCCTACCCTTCCTTCTCTCTGTCCTCACTTCCCTTTTCTCTATTCAAATCAGTAAATTCTTGTTAACAAATAAGACTGTCGAGTTGAGAACTTTTATTTTCTTGAACAATAGTGACATTGTGATTTTGACTAAAAGGTGACTGAACACCAAAATTCTAGTGACTGATCCCAAAAAGCACTGATTTTAATGCACATAGGAAACTTCAGTCACATATCCTGACACCCTATCCCCTTCATCCCTAAAAACTAGAGAGTATAGTAACAAAAGTAACTCTGCACTAACCAGGACGCTGTATTCCCAAATCATCCGCCAGAAGTCCAGGACAGTTGTAGGCAAAGGTCCCTGGGTGGCAATATAAGCCTTGGGTCCCAAAACTCCCTAAAGGGGAACAGAAATTACATGGGGTGACTACAAATAATATACTCTCCTTCTTGTCCAGTATCCCTCCCTTCCCCCTCTACCCCATTTCTTTAGGTATGGAATCTTGGATGTACCTTAATGAAGTTGGCATTGATGTAGCTGGAATCCTCATCAGAGGTTATCATGGACAGCTCTACTCGACTGTGGTCATCTATAATATAAAAGAAAGACAGACTAATTAAGAGGGTTTAGTTAGAGGGCTTTCTGTAAGTCAGGAAGCAGCACTGTGAATAGTGGATGCTCATTAGTGTTTGAAGACTGAATGAATGAACGAATGTTCTTTTGTAGTCATATACAGTACAACTAATTTGTCAAAGCCATGGTCTAGGATTAGGAACAGCAACCAATGGGTAAAAAGAGATAAGATGATTGAATTTGAGAGAAGGTACAAGTTTAAAGGGAGAAATGAAACTTACAGGGCAAGATATCCTTATATCTGTTTTTCTTGATATTCTTGGGCCTCTCAGCCTCAGTTGTGGGATAGGTTTTATCTGCCTTATACTTGGTGGATAGTTTTTTCAGCGTCTGTAATAAAATTACAGTAATTAAATCAAATCATCCTAGAGAAAAGAGGTAAGAAGCTATCTCCAGAGAGCTTTCCTTCTCCACTGTCCAAACATTCCACTTCAGCTGTTTTAGTATCCTCTAGGGCTGGTTGCATTCAGAACAGAGCCTCAGAGCATAAGGGCAACAGAGCTTAGTGACATTTGGAGAAGTGAAAAGGTCATACTTAATGCAGCTGAGTTGCAAATAGCTAAAACTTAGAGGTAAAACCAGTGAATATTTTAAAAATAACATCTTCTGAACACACCCTGTGTTCCACCCAAAGAGTCAGATATTAAAAGTTTGACTTACTTTCTTTACAGCTATTACAGGACTACACTGAGGTAGTCTAGAACCTGAGGTGGGGCTTAACCTGTACCGTGATCTGCACCCCATGACTTAGTCAATGGCAGTCACTGGAGGTGGGTGGGCATCTGCATTGTTAACCAGCTCTGTGGTTTATTCTGATGTATATTTTTGAGTTGGATAAACTAGGGTTTGAATTCTGACTCCCACAGTTACTGGCTGAATGAAGCTGGGCAAGTTATTTAATCTTTCTGTGTCTCAGTTGCTTTGTAAGTAAAATGGGGGGATAGTTACCTTAGAGTTGTGGGTGAATTAAGTGAGTTATCGTATGTGAAGCACTGGTACAGCGTACATGTTTAATAAAGAAAAGGTATTGTTACTATATAAAACAATAAATAAATAAAATTATTCTCGCTTGCCAACATTATAGTATAGAGCAAAATTTCAGGTCAGAGTAAATGATAGTTCCTCTTTAGCTCCTTCTGATAAATCAACCTTGTCCTAGATTTCAACTCCCTTATCATTCGAAGAAACTGCATTTAGTAGATCTGACCTTTATCGACCCTTACTCAATTTGAGAAAGATAAGGGAAAAACATCTCTGATAGCTAATAAATATTTATTGAACTGAACTACGGAAAATAATTTTCATTATCTGCCCACTATTTAATAGTGACTTGGTCACATGAAGATCATTAATTACTTCCTATTGGTCAGATGCCTCAGCATCTTCTCAGTCTTCATTCTCTTTAACTTAACTTCCTTCTTGAAATTCCCTCCTCCCTTTGCCCTTATTAGTCTACATTATTTTGGTTCTCCTCTTTCTTCTCTGACTTCTCTTTCCCTCTTCTCATTCATCCTTACTGCCTCTATGTCTGCTTCTACCTTCTAATTGTGAATTATCCAAGGTTCCAAAGTTAAGTCCTCAACTCTCTGCTCTTCTCACTAAATACATTTGCTCAGAGATATCATCTCTTATAGAAGACATACCAGTTTTTTAAAATTTATTTAACTAATTCAAATTGAATTATAATTCCAACTCCTATCAGATAACTCTCAAAGTTCTTCATTAAGATTTGACTATTAAGTGCCATTCCTGAATTTCCAACCATACCCTAGACATTTCCACCTGGGTGTCTTACTTCAGCCTCAAACTCAGCACATCTAAAACGAAAATTATCACCGTCCCTACAGTTAATGCCAATGGCACTATCTTTACCCCAGGCAACCATACTCTAGAAACTGAGAGTTACTTTAGGTTCCCCAGTTCCCACAATTCCCACCTCTAACTCAGTCAGCAAGTGTAACTGATTCTTCCCATGCAATATTTTGCATCAACTTTCCTTCCTATGCCCCTACAGATACTTCAATTCAGGCCCTTTCCCTTAAAGCTTGAACTGTTACAGTTGCTTCTTAACTCATCTTCATACTTTTCTCTTTCCCTGTTCAAATCCATTAGGCATAATTATGCTAACTTAATCTTACTAAAGTATTGCTTTTCTTATCTCTCTCATGCTAAAAACTACTTCAGTGAATCCCCCTTGCTACCAGGAAAAAGTCAAAACTCCTTAGTCAGGTACTGAAGATTCTCCCCAGTTGGACCCAAGCTAATTTCCCCATATTTGCTACTGTCCCACAATTATGAGCCTTCCAAAGATTGATTTCTAAGTTCTTTCAAGATTGTACAAACTGATGTCACTGACAATTATATGTAACATCACTTCTTTAAAACTATGGGTCCCTTTTCCTTTCTCATAAATATATACCTGGTACTGTTTTTGCTTTTCTCACCCATAATTATGATCTATTTTGTTCCACAGGGTAAACTAATAGAGAGAAATAAGGAAATAGAAAAAGAACTTTTCTCATGTGACTGGCAACAAGAAAAACTTAAAAAGAAGGGAATTGTTGATTATTTTACTTAGTTGTTTATATTCCATATAGAGTTTTCACATAATTAGGATGTGTGTCTATCTGTAGGAGTCTACTTAAGGACACTCATAACTAAGTCATAAAAAAAAATGGGTGAGGAAGGGAGAGCCTAAAATAAAGGAATGATGACACAGAGAGACAGAGAGATAAAAGAGGTAGTTGGGAATAGAAATTTGTTCCAACAAATCATCTAAACTCATCATTAGATTTCAAAATTAGCTCAGGATAACCTGATAACTGAGTCTGCAAGGAGAGAAAAAAAGTTGGGGTCATGAAAGATTTGTTAGCTGGGAGTCCAAAATACAAAGAATTATCAAATATCTAGAATCTAATTAAAGTGATACTTTCCAAATAATAAATAGATCATTAATTATTATAACAATTCAAAGTATAGGAGTATAAGCTTTTTCCAACTAAGGATGACAACTGGAACAGACAGCCACTGCCTGTTTATCTGCTGGACCACAAATGCCAGCATGTATTGTTCTAATGACCTTTTTTTTTCTGTTTCTAGAGTTAGATCAGACACAGGCAACCTATTTAAAAACAGGTATACAGTTAGTTCTTAAATCCTAATTTCTTACCATGGTTTGAATTCTTGTGGATTTTCAGAATTGGATTTAGGAGGAGAGATGCTGAAATGATCATTATACAGCATATTTTTACGCCAAGATGGATGTAAGTGGCCTAGTTTGGAAATTTAGGGATGTGGCACAAATACATGAAAGAATAGAAAATCTTTCCAGTTCGTATCAATTTCCAAGTTATACCAATTTCTCAGCTCTCTCTGCTCTTGTGCACCTTCAGAATGATAATTTTCAGGTTGCCGTTGATTCCAGGGCGGCTGAAAAGATGTCAACTCCCAGAGCAGTTCATTCTAAAAATGTCCAGAACAGAGTATACTCCCTGTTACACTGTTTTTATCTGTTTCACTTTGCTTGCTTGCGGAATGCTTTCCAGGGAGAATGTCATAGGCAAAGCTCTTTTTGAAAGATATGCCTAAATGAATTGGGTAAAATTTCACAGATAAAAGTTGTGTGTGTGTGTGTGTGTGTGTGTGTGTGTGTTTAACCTATGTTTGTTTAGCTGTCTTCACTGCCACCTTCAACAATGGGAGAGAATGGCTTTTTATTTCCTACTGTTCCTTCTTCCAGAGTTATCTGGCTGGATGTTAAATGGGGACATTCTTTTAGCAGAACATCACATAGAAAATGCCTGTAGAATTGTTAATTTGGAAAGCGTGAAAGATTTTTTTTTTCAGATATCTTACCTAGAGGTCAAACCACTGTGAAGATCTTTTTCTCATTCCCCTTCTCTCCCTGCTAGACGCCCCAGGCTCCAACACCCCAACAGAGAAAAAATCAGAGCCAACTTAGGACAGAGAACTGATAAACCTCACCAGAAAAAGAGAAACTCTGAGGGTAGGAAGCAAAAGGGTATAGAAGAGAAAGTAGGGCTATGGGGGGTGGGCTGGGATTGGGGGAGAAAGGATAGGTTAAAGGGAGAAAGTATTTCTCTACCAACCACCAAGTGGGTGTGAGTTCCCTAGAGGCAGCACCAACAAGAACAATTGGGGAATAAGGAAAAGTTGCTAAGGGAATAAAGAAAAGGGGCCTCCGGAGCCCCTGATAAGTTGGAATGTATGAGAAACCAGATTCTGTTCATGCTTGATAAGCTAACAGTAAGCTGGTTTGGTTTGTGGGCTATGCTACCCCTTTCCTTTCAAGACAGGAAAACAGAACCGAGGTCCTGGCCATGAATCTCTAGGAATCAGGACTGAACCTATTGCATGTTCATCTTATTGACTAGAAAAGTAATTATTAGTAAATGAACTAAGGTCACTCCCAAAAGAGAACAGAAAGGAAAAAGGAAGCACAATACCTTTGCCTTGGAGGACCACACTATTGTATAGAAAACAGCATAAGTTACATTCGGGTGTGGGAAAAATCAGTCTTGGCCCTCCTGTGCCAGGCGGAAGAGGGGACTCAAAGCTGGGCTGTCTCCAGAGTTTCTCAAGATAGTTCCTCAATGCCTTACAACTGCAGGTCAGTACTATCTATTCCAAGCCTCCAACGGGATAGAGAAAGCATGAATGCTAAGAAACGGAATTAGGAGCTCAGGCCTCTCCATCCAGTAAACAAGGGTACCACTAGTAGGAATGCGGGACGAGACTGAACTGGCCCTGAGTGTGCATACAATCATCTCCAGCTAGACAGGCAAACTTATGGGGATTGCGCGGCCATCCAATAGTCAGGTAAGTGAGCAGGTGGGTAGCAATAGCTAAACTGGGGTGAGTAAACCAAGAGGTTCAGCTTTAGATAAATACAATGTGAGGATATGGCAAGACATGTATTTAAAATGTATTTTAAATGTCCTGTGAATAACTGAAAATGTGGGCCTGGGTGGTCCCTAGTGAAAGACTGGAGATGCAGTTGGGAGAAATTAGTTTTAGAGGTAATGTGATATATTTATTCCAGTGGAAGCAGCAAAAAACTACACATTAATGGGCACAAAAGTCAGGAAATGCTGATAAGTATGTTCAAGTGACAGGCTGATTCACATAAATGAGTCATTTCGATTCAACAGATGTTTGGGCACTTGCTAGGCAGGAGGTACTGTGTTCGTGACTGCTTGGCTAGTGTTGTTACCATAAATAAATATAGAACTAGGATGTATCTAGATCTTCTCTATAGAACTAAGATGTATCCAGGTCTTCTCTGGTCTGTCTATGATAAGTCTCCAGAAGTTGCTATAATACCAATCTGACTTCTAGTGCATTATAAACCGTCATTAGTACTTGACCTTCACAACTGGATACCTTCTTTCTATTAGGGTTCATTGAATCCTTCAAATTTAATAAATACGCCTTTGTATTTAATTAATACAATATTTACCTTTTCTACAAAAGCACCTCATCTCCAAGAAACATAAAATTCCTTTTTTTTGGGCTTTTTATTATTTAAATGGATTCCAACAACACTGAAGGAAAATTTTTGATGTAGATTTTTAAGTTAAAAAGTAATGCATATTTTTTAATAATGTATATTAATTGGAGAAATTTTAGAATATAGAGAACCCAGAAAAGATGATTAAAAATCACCTATAGCCCCACTACTCAGTTAATCATTCTTAATATTTCAAAATATTACATTCCAACTTTTACCTATACATGTGTAATGAAGATGGAATCACACGGCATATAGGGTTTTGTAACTTGCTCTCTTTACATATCAATTTGTATTATTCTACATAATTTTTAATGGTGGCAGAGTATTCTATTGTATGAGATGCAACATGAGTTACTTAACCCACTCCTTTATACTATTGGACATTTAAGTTGCTTCCAATCTTCCTAAACAATAATTATGAACAATATTACAATAGGTGGCCAAAATCTATATAAATATCTTTCATTATTTCCTTCAGATGAATTTTTTGGAGTGATCAAAGAACTTTCTCATTTTAAAGACTTTTGATACATATTACTAAATACATATCAGAACCCATATACAAATTTTGCCTCCAGAAAGTTATACCAGCAATGTAGGAGACTGCATATTTCTGAATGCTGGTCAACATTAGGATTATAATGTTTTAAGTATAGGTGTCTTTGATAAGTAAAGTGTTATTAGCGATGTTTTTGTTATTTGTATTTCCCTTTGTGGTTTCTTCACTCCAAAACATTTTTTAGAAGGAAGAAAATACACCATACTCAAATTACTCTACCTACATGAAGCTGTGTTCATATCTCTGTATTCATATCCAGCCTTTGAACAAATACATATAGACATCCAGTGAGCTCATATATGCATATTTAGCACACTTGTCATTAGCTAAGCTCTCACTTTTTCTACACAATTCATACTTTTACACATGCTTTCTAAATCAAGATGCCTCAACTACCTTCAATGTAGAAAAGAAAAAAAACATCTAAGGAGTTTTAAACATAAAGATATGCAGCAAATTGACTAGCATAAAAACACATAACCAAGCCTTAACCCACATTTAATACAGTGGCTAAAATGTACATGACATAAAACCACAATCAGTTGCAGTAGTTGACCAAAGTGAATACCTATTCCTCTGTAAATTATCGTCAATCGGATAAGAAAAATACACTAATGGAAGAGGATGGTCCTCATTAAGCTTAGAAAAAGGAAAGTAAAGTCCCTAGTGTTGTACAGAAAAGAGTGGTGGCCACCAACCTGAGGGTTCAAACAGGGAGATGAAGACTTCATACCATCACAGTTGAGGCCATTAAAATCACTATGCTCTTCAAGCAACTTTCTGATTATCATTGGCTTCTCATGTAAGTTTCTCTCCAAATTTAGAGAATATGCTGGCCAGCCAATGCAAACTTCTACTCTGTTTGATAGTGATTTTTCTCTGCCCAAAATTAATAAATTGGTATTCTTGTTTCTGGTGAATTTCTTTTTGTTTTGTTGTTGTTGTTGGTTTTTTGTTTGTTTGTTTGTTTTTGTGGTACCCGGGCCTCTAACTACTGTGGCTTCTCCCTTTGCGGAGCACAGACTCCAGATGCGCAGGCCCAGCGGCCATGACTCATGGGCCCAGTCGCTCCGCGGCATGTGGGATCTTCCCGGACCGGGGCACGAACCCGTGTCCCCTGCATCGGCAGGCGGACTCTCAACCACTGTGCCACCAGGGAAGCCCTCTGGTGAATTTCTTATGTGTTTGCCTGATCCTGATCACTCTCAGCATACTGACAAAATTGAATTTTTAGATCAGCAAAGCTAAAGTCGAGACGCGGGACTATGGTGATCCAAAATAGTTAATATCACCCTAAGCGACTGCTTGGCCTCTCTCCATGCGCTCTGTGATCACAACAGTAATTGCATATATTGAACCTTGACAGAATTCATAAAAATAATTAGAAAAAATTAAGACCCAGCTACATGCAACCAAATGAATTTTAGAAACACAATGTAGAGTGAAAGAAGGAAGATATTAAAAATGTATATATAACATGATTTTATTTACATAGAATTCAAAAACACGTAAAATTAATCTCTTTTGCTTTGTGATATATATGCCTTGAAGCTATGCTGAAAAACAAAGAAAAAAGTAATCTCATGATAGTGTTTACCTCTAGTCAGGTGGGAGTTGGGGGAAGTTGTGATCTGGAAGGACACCCAAGGGATTTCTGGGGTGTGGGTAATGTTCTACTTCTTGATCTGAGTGATGCTTATATAGATGCCTGCTTTATTACTAATTGTTAAATTTTATGTTTGCGTTTAAAGCACTTTTCTGTGTATGTTATATTCTATGATTTTTTTAAGTTTAAGAGGTTAAGACCAATGGATAAATTGGAAGCAATAGAGCAGGGTGGCGGGAGGGGACCAAGAGCACAAGCTCAAAAGTTAAACAGCTTTATTTCGAATCTGAGTTCTACCACTTATGAAATCCATGACCTTAGGTAAGTTGTTTAATTTCTCTGACCCTCAGTGTTTACTACACAGCAAATACTATGCTGGATGCTGAGGATATCAAGATAAGAACTAAATCTGAGCCTTGCCTTTGTGGAGCTACAATCCGATGGGAAAGCAGACATTAATCAAATAATCAGACAAATAAATATAAAACTGGAACTGTAATGAGTGCTATGAATACCTTCAATTCAGCTGGGGTGAGGTTGGGGGAAGAAGAAGCTTTTAAAAAATGACACATGGTGCTGAGAACTTACTCGATATATTTAGGGAGGTCAAGGAAGGCTTCTCTGGGAAAGCGGCCAGCAAACCGTTATCTGAAGAATTATGAAGTGTTAACTAGGTGAAGAGGAGTATGGGGGAATATTCGAGGTAGAGGTAACAGCACATGTGCAAAGTCCTGTGGCAGAGGAAGCATGACAAAGACAAGAAAATGAACATGCTGTAAGAAGCTGGAGAAGCACTCAGCTACTGGTCCGTGTGGGACTTTGTTAGCCATTCATTATAAAGGGCTCTTTGGGAATTAGATGAGGTTCTGTTCGTGAAGCACTCAAGCACAGAGTCTGGAACATGGTTCCATGATTAGCTATTGTGGAAAGTACATGAACCGAAAGTTCATATGAGGAAATGCAGATTGAAAATAGTCATGGAAAATTGGCAGGCTCAGAAATCAAATAAATCAAATTAACATAACAAAGTACAATTTGACACTAATTAAATTAGAAAAATAAAACATGCTATGATTTTGCTTGATGCAGTTTAAGTATCGTGGCTAAGAGGCTTTGGAATCAAACATACCGGAGTTTCAAATCCTGGTTTTGCCACTTCATGGGTAAAATGAAGATAATGCTTGCCTCCTGGGGTCGTTGTAGTGATTAAGATCATATATGGTAAACCACTTAGATTGCCTAGGATATGATAGGCAGTCAAAAATTTTACCTATTACTATCTTTTTTAGATATTAAATTGAGACTATCAAGGTGGTAAAGAAGACGATAAATTCAGATATCTCAAGTTTTAAAAACTCTGTTGGAAATATATTTGGCAAAACTTAACCAATTAGATGCTAATACTCTTTGGTCCAGGAATAACACTTGTGGGGATCTAGCCCCAGGATATAATCCCAAAGGAAGGGGGAAACCACATGGAAACATTCATTGCAGTTTTATCAATAATCAGGAAAAATGAGAAATAACCTCAGTTTCCAAAAATAGAGAAATAATTAACTTATTTGGGTGCCTACTACATGTCAGGCATTTTATATATTCATTCTTTTATCTTCACAGCAATTCTACAAAGTGAATATTATTTGTTACCACTTTTTAGTTACTCTGTTCAAGGTCACATAGCTAATTATAGGCAGAAGGAAAATTTAAACCCAGATTTATATGACTCCAAAGTTGTTACAAGTACAGATGGTAAAGCAAGACTGCCGGAACTGGAAACTCAGTTCCACCACTTACTGGTATGTGACCCTGAGTGAGTCAGTTAACTTCTCTGTGTCTCATTTTCCTCATCCATAAAATGGAGATAATAACAGTGCCTTCCTCAATAGATTAAATGAGTTGACATACAAAAGGGTTTAGAACAGTTTCTATAAGAGATATAGAAGTGTTAGCTATTACTTTGATTATTATATTTTCATCATATTATCCTGCATTAAAAGTCATTAATATCGATTTTAACCAACATGATAGTTTTGTTACAATGCTAAGTGAAAATATGAGGATACAAAATTTTAGCTATGCTTATAATTACAGCAATATAAAAGGCATCCTATCAATATAAATGGACAAAAACTAGAATTTCTACACCCCCCAAAACTGTATTTGTTGGGATGTTGGTACTATGGTGAATTTATTTTACCTTGCAATAATATTATTTTATTAAAAAAAATAAGGCTTTATTTTCTTAAAGTACTTTAAGAAATTTTCAATAGTGTGGTTGCACACTGCTATTTCTGCTGTATAGAAACTATGCTAACTAGAGACTTACCCTCATGCTAGGCCCTTCAAGGGACTACAGTTAGTGGCTTAAGCAAGACATTATTGCATAGGGATTAATTTCACAGGCTCTGATATGACAGATCCAGGTTAAATTTCATGTCTATGGCTGAACAGCTGAGTGAGCTTAGGCCAATTATTTACCCTCTCAGAGCCTCAGTTTCCTTATCTGTAAGTCAGAGATCAGAACTACCTCATAGGGTTTTTTGTTTTGGGGTTTTTTTTTTTTGCAGTATGCGGGCCTCTCACTGTTGTGGCCTCTCCCGTTGCGGAGCACAGGCTCCGGACGCACAGGCTCAGCGGCCATGGCTCATGGGCTCAGCCGCTCCGCGGCATGTGGGATCTTCCCGGACCGGGGCACGAACCCGAGTCCCCTGCATCGGCAGGCGGACTCTCAACCACTGCGCCACCAGAGAAGCCCTAGGGTTTTTTTAAAATGAGTAATAAATAAGATAATGAATGTGATGCTTCCTTGACACCCCACCAAGACTATCACAGTTATAATTAAATATTTAATAGAGTAATTGGTTGTTTAATGTCTGTCTCTCTAAGACGTCCTCTAATGTCTTAGAAGATAAGCTCCACCAAAGCATGGAGTATTGCACTGCAGAACCAGCATCTAGCACAATGCTTTGCACATAGTACGCACTCAATAAATATTTGAATGTATGCATGAAAACCTTATAGGAGTGGTCAGTGGCAGTTTCAACTACAGAAGAATTATTGAGTTTAGTCTTGGCATTGGGAAAAGACCAAAGCAGCATGGTATTGGCTCTAGCTATCATAGTAGGGCTTTGTGCTCTGCACAAAGATACTTGGCCAAGGGGGAAGTGAGGACTGAAATCTAAGCCATGGACTCAGTGGCGGGGCAGGGTGTACAGAATGTCTACCTGTAAGTAGAGATGACTTTTGATAATTCCCACAGAGGCACCACCATTCAGGCCAGCAGTGGCCTTGTGTCACAGAATCAGCCCTCAAACCTCAGAAACATCAAATCCTGGGAGAAGATATTAAGGGCTGAAGGTGGAATGTGGTATATGACCAGGTGGAAAGCCTTCCAGTTTAAGGGTGGTATTCACCTTGTGAATACCAAGCAAGTAGCCTGGCCTCATTCACTGCTCCCCAACTCCCCCAAAGCTACTCTCTCTTGTATTTCAGCTGAACCTTTAGGTGGGGCTGAGGGAAAGACTCTGTTTTTCCACTGGAGGACATGAGTCAGTGAACAGTGAGGTTCCACTTAATCACCACCCAAAAACAAGGTCCTTAGAATTAGGAGCTAGAAAAGCAAGGAAGTGATTAATATAAAAGTCAGGATAGTGATCATTCCTCGGCAGGGCAGGACAGGGTGGGCGTGGGGATGAGGACCTGATGGGAAAGGGACATGTAGAGGTCTTCTGGGGCTGACAATGTTCTATCCCTTGACCTGGGTGATGGCTGCTTTACAGTTATACTTACATTTTATGTACTTTTCTCAATGCATATTATAGTTCACAGTTTTAAACAGCTGGAAAAAATACAAACTATAAAAGGTTTTTAAGCAGGGAAGAAATAACCAGACCTGTAGTATTAAAAGATCACTTGGCTGTTAAACAGAAAATTGATTGAAGGTGGGGCAAGGCTAGAGGCAGAGAAAACAGGAGGTGAGGTAGCTGCTATATTTTGGTGAAAGACTAATGACTGAGCTAAGAAAAGGTAAAATATTAGGGATGTAGTCTATATTATTTTTAAAAACACAACCAAAATAACAGAGGCTGCCACTGCCCCCTCACCTCACTTTTTACCTCTCTGCATTGGGGGAATTTGGCTCAGGACATATAGCCCAGGGGAAGGCACACGTCTAAGACACATAGGCCATGCTTTCTACTTTCCCTCCCTCCCTGCTAACTCTACTTAGAAGGACTAAGACTGCCTGGCTAGTGGCAACTAGAGTGCATTTTTCATGACACCACAGCATTATCCAAGTTGAGCTGACACAGGGGTTTCTACCATAATATGCAATCACTCAATCATAACATCTAATCACTCGGGACTTTACAGAGTGTTTTCACATCTACTATCTGGTACCAGAATGTTAGCTCCATGAGGGCAAAAAGGTTCTTATTTTGTTCACTGCTATATCCTCAGTGCCTAAAACTAAACTTGGTACATAGAAGGTGCTCAATAAATATTACTGAATGAATGACCACATTTAAGGATTATTGATATTTAGTCATCACAATAAGCTTGTGTAGAGAGGTAGGAAATTCATTACGATCCCCATTTCAGAAGGCAGGAAACAGAGACTTGGTGAGATTAAGGAACATGGCAAGTAGTTGATAATTTGGTTGATGACACTGTCATGATTTAATTTCAGATTTTATATTTAAATTCCCTTATTTTTCCCATTTCCTCATAGCTGAAAAGGTAAAGTTTGAAGTTCTTATAACTCTGAAACACCAGCTGGAAGTATTCCCAAATACATGATAGGTACTATCAGACATCCTACGTCATCTGATGTGCTGGGTTATAGGATGAGTGAGTCCTACCCAGCTGTCACTGCATCAGTAAGCACCGTTCCCCCCAGAGAAGATGCAGTGTTCCTCTGGGTAATCAAATCCAGTTGACCCCAGGCTACCTTGTGCTTATGTTTCTTTCCATCCCTCACTTTTCTCTACTCCCCATCCTAGCCATTCCACCCCTCCATGCAAAAGAAGATTAAGGAAACCCTGTTACTGCAAACACTCATGTTTTCATATTTTTTCTTCATAAAAAAAAAAAGAAATATGGCGGAAAGTAGTTTCGGTGCTCTTCAAGAGTTTTTGTTATCCAAATGGAACCCACGGGAGGCTAAAAGCATAAAAAGTTAATCTTGATCTCTTTCCTCTTTATATTAATTAAAATTAGTCATTTGAAGCCTAAACCACAACTCAGATACCTGGGAACTACAGATATTCAATTAATATTAGATTTATACAACTGGAATTTTGTATATCATCTGTAGGATTCCTAGTCAAACTCTAAGAACTAGCAAACAAAATATTTAAAACTATATTTTGGAGAGAACATCTAAAATACACAAAAATCACTTAGAGAAGTTAAACTTTTAGGTTACCTTCTTCCCCTGAAAGGTCAGTTTATCCCAAGAGCAAGTTGGTCTAGGAGAGTTGGACCACTGTCATCGAACAGTCTACGTAACTACCCTGAGAATGTCACACATAGGACTTACCAGAAATTCATTGGCAAACTCCTCTTTGTTACTTTTCTTGTTTTGGGCCTCATCCAGGAACTTCTGCAGAATCTCTCTTTGGTCCATGCTGCAGGGCAAGACAGACAGTCTACAAGTGGTTTAAGGGAGGGCATATTAGATGTGTGTCATGGCCGAGACAGCACTGAGAAGCCACTGCTGCCACCTGAGCAGAGCATGTTGAAGGTTGTGGTTTACTGACTTCATCTCAAGCCCTAGAGGAAATTAGTACGTAACCAGACTCTGTGGTCACACAACAAAGCCAGCACCTCACTCCTGGGCCCTAGCGCCTTCCTTGTCAGGAAAGGAACCTGGTTGCCATTCAAGTTTTTAACAAACAAGAGGCTAGCCAGAATGTAATGTGTGTGTGGGTTGCTTAGCTCTGAGACTATTCCACTCCATCACCCTTCAGCAAAGTTCACAATTTTTCTTGCTTCCTAGGGAAAAGGCAGAATTACAAGTCTCATGGATGGTTCTGCCTCTCCCCATATCCCCAATGAGCACAAAGGCCCTGCTGACACCTTCTGTTTCCTCATGTCCCAAATGAACTCTGTAAAAGTTCATTTAGGCCCAGTTTGGAGACACTGTTTGGAGTTAAGACATCTTCTAAAAGGTTTCTTGTCAGTGTGATCGGTGGCAAACTTCTGTTCATCAGAGAAGGCATTTTTATTTAGAACTTTTGATTCTGCCATATAGACCTAACTCTCTCTTGGATGAAGCAAAGTCAGCTGCTTCTGAGAGTCTGGGTTTCTCCCAGAGCTGGGGAAGTGCTAACCTCCATTAAGGGAAGTGTGATTTCAGGACCCCACCCCCACCTACCAGTACTCTTTGAGCTTCATTTGGGTTCTGGCTATAAAAACTGAGAGCACTTGGTCTATATGGGATCCAGGGGCACAGTGGCCCCCAAGAAGAGCACCTGACCAGGAATCTTGCATAAAATCCCCTGTATGTAATGCTAGTAAAATATGGAGGAACAGAAAAAGAGTAAAATCAACCACCTACCTGGCAACAATACACCTTTTAGGGCAGAAAGCCTGAAGAACTATTTCTAGAGAAGGTATTTCTACTCTTCAACCAAAGCCTCAGGAAAGGCCATTGTTTCTGGAAGCCACACTCTGCATGTAGCATTTGGGCCCTGATAGCGAGGCTGTTCTAGAAAAAGCTTGCAAATCTCAGCTTGCATAAGTTCCCTCCCCAATGGGTACAAACCTACCCAAGCGTGTCTCATTTGGTGTGAGAACGAGACAAAAATCAGCATAACACCTCTGTTCGAGGACAGAAGTTCAATAAATACGAGAACAAAATTAGTCTGAGATAGTCAAGAAGAAAATTTGGAAATGTGCTGTTAGAACTTCCTCTATTTGCTATGAGCAATCCTTTCTGTTTTGCAACATTATTCAAACTTCCTTTAGGAAATGATTCTGAACATCTTTGGCTGCATCTACTTCATTGAACCTTACCACAGGGAAGGGAAGGTCATGAGGTATCTTGCTTATAAGCAGTGTGAAGCCAATGAAGAATTTCAATCCCGATCCACATAATAAATTAAAATGAACCATATCCTCAACAATATTTGATGAGAGTAGAATAGTAGTTCTCAAACTATTCCTAACTATCATTAAATTTAGGAGAATTTCTTGCTGCTCTAAATAATGCAATTTAATTTGGCTTTTTAAAAGCACAAAATATGGGAAAAAATTTTTAAACACAAAATTTCAAGTTCACAATAACCAAAACCATGTAAAAGTACGCGCATTGTTAAATGAAGACTAAAAGATGCAAAACAGAATCAATTGCAGAAGGGGTGGGATTAAAGATTTTTTTTTAAGTTCTTCTTTTAAAATTATTATGCCATTTTTAATTAGAAAAAGACCTACAATAATGCATTAATTTGTTCAACAAATTTATTGAGTATCCCCTGAATGCTAAGTACTATGTTAAGGGCTGCATATACAATAATGAACAAGCCAGAACATGGTGAAAAACACTCTTAACCAGTTTATAAGGCATCTCAGGACTAAGATATAGACTTAATTACTGATAAAAATTAAAATATTCCAAACTTATTTGCAAAGTAGCAAAGCATAACCCTAAAAGGAAAGTGATTTTCTATATTTGGACAACTAAAAGACATATAGTTTCATAATCTGTCACCTTAGAATGACTTCACTTCCATCAAAACAAGAAATTTACTAATGAATAAACAAAAGGATAGCTAATAAAATAAAATTCAAGTCTACTTTCCTCAAGCCTATATTTCAGAACAATCTCTCTCTAAGTTTATTCTCAACTTAGGGAGGGATAAGATGGAGATAGATATTAGGTAAGAAAGAAAAACTTGCTGAGATCCAACATATGAAGATCTGAAAATAGTGTCTTAGCAGAAGTGCAGATCTTTAAAAGCAAGCAGCAATGCTTAGGATTCTGTTCCACTCTAAACCCAAAGGATATAGAAAAACCGTGAAATAACCAAACCTCAAAAACCCACTTAGCTGAAAGGCCATTTCCTGAGCAGACGACTCAAGCAAGCAAAAAACAAACTGAGGGTGAAAACAAAACACTTGTTTTATGTTTAATTACCACTTAATTTTTCACACTTCTTTCTACAGATACTGGAGGACAATAGGAGCATAATTCTTTTTTTTTTTACATCTTTATTGGAGTATAATTGCTTTACAATGGTGTGTTTGTTTCTGCTTTATAACAAAGTGAATCAGTTATACATATACATATGTTCCCATATCTCTTCCCTCTTGCGTCTCCCTCCCTCCCACCCTCCCTATCCCACCCCTCCAGGCTGTCGCAAAGCACCGAGCTGATCTCCCTGGGCTATGCGGTTGCTTCCTGCTAGCTATCTACCTTACATTTCGTAGTGTATATATGTCCATGCCTCTCTCGCACTTTGTCACAGCTTACCCTTCCCCCTCCCCATATCCTCAAGTCCATTCTCTAGTAGGTCTGTGTCTTTATTCCTGTCTTACCCCTAGGTTCTTCAAGACATTTTTTTTCCTTAAATTCCATATATATGTGTTAGCATACGGTATTTGTCTTTCTCTTTCTTTTTGATGAAGATTCTGTTGACTCATTTGTATCTTGTGGGAAGATCAAGAGCTGGGGAAGGGAAACAAGTCATTCAGCAAAGACTAGCAAAAACCTAAAAGAACTGAAGAATTTACAGTGAACCATTTAAACCAGTCTGACATAAACCCTAAGTGAACACCACAATTCCATGCAGTAAAAGACTCATAAACACTTTATCAGAACCATCAAGGGTGAGTTCTACTGGAAAGTAAAACTGTAGTACCTGAAGAAGAGTGAGGAAGGAACATCTCACTGCTTCCTCATCTGGCTATGGTGTTTGTTCAGGAGGAAGATGACAACAGGGAGGAGTGCTGAGTACACTGTCACCTGTTCCAGCAAGAGGGAAATGTGCCAGTTTAAGAGGAAAGATCAGTGTCATGGAGGTTGGGAGTTCGATGACAAAGAATCTTTAACCAAGAACGCGGGGGGATTATTAGGACAACATAAACAGGTTAATAGGAACGACATTCGATTTTCTCAGAACATCCTTCTTCCTGCAGAGGCATGTTTTACCCTTGGAAAGCCACTTACCAATCTTTGCCTCAGTTTCACTACTCCTGCCTTCCCCTACATCACCACGGTCATTGATTTGATGTGGCCTTTGTGTATTATCTGTGAAACAGTCAGTACTTTGTAAGCATCCTCTTGGTTACCAAGGTCTCTTGGTCCTTTCTCTTCAATGACTCTCAAATTCAACCTGTCTTTTCCGTTCCCATGTTAACCACCATCCCCATTTCACAGCTGGATTCGTGCAGCGATAAGCTCTTAGTCATCTTCCTATCTATGTACCTTCCAATCTAGTCTCTCCTGGTAACTAAGGCTGGATAAAAGTTCTTAAGAACTTTTTTCTTTGGCCACTTCTCGTCATTTCCCCAATTTTCACCAGGATAAAGCCATAAAAGCTAGTTACTCTTTTCTTCAAAAATCCTGCCCCTAACTCCATCTCACTATGACCTGAATCCCTTCAATATAAATATTTATATTCAGCTATAGAAGTTTTCTTAGTTTCTGCACATGTTCATTGTCTCTCGTAAGTTTATATAAAAGAGGAATTTATTCAAAAGAAAGCATATAAAATGCCCCCCACAGTTTTAAGCTTATCCAGGGCAATGATAGTGTCTTCTATACATTTGTGTAACCCACAGTGCTTCACATGGTTTTGAGCATACCTAAAATAGCTCTACTGTGATAAATAACTATTGTGGTTAGGCCTTCGTGTGAGAGCCACTCTGACTCACTCCATCAGTTGCTCCAGGTCTCCCACCTGGCACAGTCTCTGCTCGTCTCTGGCTGGGCACCTTTGCTATGCCAGGAGCAGATGGTCCTTTCCTACGAGGAGGACTAGGAACCTGGCAAACAGTACTTCCCTGAATGCTGCTGCCCAAGCAGCAGGACTATTATTACAAAAGGAATGGTGCTATTACTGAAGCAGAGTCCATCCCCAAAGGGCTGCAATGGCTGGGAAAAAATGACCTCCTTTATCTCCAGAATCGACTGCTTGTCCTTTTAGAAATGGACACAGAGGAGGCTTATAAAACACTTCTAACACAGCTTGTTTGCTTTGCTCATGTTTTCACATCATCCACAACAGGAAAATCCCCTACCCATTTTCCAATCGGCTTCTTGTCACTACAGCATTCTGAGACCTCATCATGCTCTTCAATCCACCCGTCTTGAGCTTCATAGTCAGCTTCCCACATACCGCACAGGGAATCACACTCTGCCTTTGGTTTCAGAAACAGTCCTCAAGAGGCAAAGGTCAACTGATACTTGCAATTGAAGCGATTTACCTTTTTTTTTTTTTTTTTTAAAATAGAGAGTTGGAGCTCTTAGTGAGGCTTGGAGTCTTGTTCAAAATATAATCAAACCTGAAGTCTCATCTTTCATTTGATTGTTTATTTAGTTTTCCTTCATTTGTTCATTTAATGAATATTTATGAGGTCTGTATACATGCAAGAGAATGGGGAAGAGGGGAGATACAGTAGTGAACAACAAATTGTCCTCATTCAAGGATCCTTTATTCTAGCAGGGAAGGTAAGTAAACAAAAAACTATAATTGAAGACCATTTGTGATAAGACCATAAATGTGGTGCAACCAAAATTATGAGAAGGCAGTCAGGGTCAGGGTCAGAGTCAGAAAAACAAATAAACGAGAAGGCAAAGATCACTTCTTACTTGGATTATCTGGATAGTCTTCATGGAGGAAGTGACATTTGAGTTGGGTCTTTTTTTTTTTAGGTTTAATATTAATTTGTTAATAGGGAATTCTATGCATTTTTATATCACAAATATTTAAAAATACTTCAACAACTGTATTTCCATATATTTTGCTTTCTTTTTAATCCTTATGCCTTTTTCTTTACACTTTAAAATTTTAATTTATTTTTCCCCAAACAAAATATAAAAGGACTCATCTCATGGAATGATTAGAATGCTAAAGTAGGAAACACAGTTTAAGTTTGTAACACAATGTGAGTGTTGAAAGAAGCTATTCACTAAAGCTCCACTCCACTTTTGTTTTTTTGTTTGTTTTTTTGTTAGTTTGCTTTTTGGTTTTTTTTGGTATGCGGGCCTCTCACTGCTGTGGCCTCTCCCGTTGCGGAGCACAGGCTCCGGACGCGCAGGCCCAGCGGCCATGGCCCACGGGCCCAGCTGCCCGGCGGCACGTGGGATCCTCCCAGACTGGGGCACGAACCCGTATCCCCTGCATCGGCAGGCAGACTCTCAACCACTGCGCCACCAGGGAAGTCCTGTTTGTTTGTTTTGTTTTTTAATTAATTTGTATTAGAGTATAGTTGCTTTACAATGTTGTGTTAGTTTCTACTGTAAAGCAAAGTGAATCAGCTGTACGTATACATATATCCCCTCTTTTTTGGATTTCCTTCACATTTAGGTCACCACAGAGCACTGAGTAGAGTTCCCTGAGCTATACAGTAGGTTCTCATTAGTTACCTACTTTTTTTTTTTTTTTTTGCTGTACGCGGGCCTCTCACTGTTGTGGCCTCTCCCGTTGCGGAGCACAGGCTCCGGATGCGCAGGCTCAGCGGCCATGGCCCATGGGCCCAGCCGCTCCACAGCACGTGGGATCTTCCCAGACCGGGGCACGAACCCGTGTCCCCTGCATCGGCAGGCGGACTCTCAACCACTGCACCACCAGGGAAGCCCTAGTTACCTATTTTATACATTATATCAACAGTGTATATATGTCAACTCCAATCTCCCAATTAATTCCGCCCCCTCCCTTCCCCCCTTGGTATCCATACGTTTGTTCTCTGTCAGTGTCTCTGTTTCTGTTTTGCAAATAAGATCATCTGTACCATTTTTCTAGATTCCACATATATGCGTTAATACACGATATTTGTTTTTCTCTTTCTGACTTACTTCACTCTGTATGACAGTCTCTAGGTCCATCCACGTCTCTACCAATGACCCAATTTCGTTCCTTTTTATGGCTGAGTAATATTCCATACAATGTGATGTATCACATCTTCTTTATCCATTCCTGTTGATGGACATTTAGGTTGTGTTCGTGTCCTGGCTATTGTAAATAGTGCTGCAGTGAACACCGGGGTACATGCGTCTTTTAGAATTATGGCTTTCTCTGGGTATATGCCCAGTAGTGGGATTGCTGGGTCATATGGTAGTTCTATTTTTAATTTTTTAAGGAAGCTCCATACTTTTCTCCATAGAGGCTGTATCAATTTACATTTCCACCAACAGTGCAAGAGAGTTTCCTTTTCTCCACACCCTCTCCAGCATTTATTGTTTGTAGATTTTTAAATGGTGGCCATTCTGACAGGTGTGAGGTGATACTTCATGGTAGTTTTGATTTGAATTTCTCTAATAATTAGTGATGTTGAGCATTGTTTCATGAGTTTGTTGGCCATCTGTAGGTCTTCTTTGGAGAAAAGTCTATTTGGGTCTTCTGCCCATTTTTTGATTGGGTTGTTTGTGTTTTGGATATTGAGCTGTGTGAGCTGTTTGTATATTTTGGAGATTAATCCTTTGTCCATTGCTTCATTTGCAAATATTTTCTCCCATTCTGGGGGCTGTCTTTTTGTCTTGTTTACAGTTTCCTTTGCTGTGCAAAAGCTTTTAAGTTTCATTAGGTCCCATTTGTTAATTTTTGTTTTTATTTTAATTACTCTAAGAGGTGGGTCAAAAAAGATCCTGCTGTGATTTATGTCAAAGAGTGTTCTGCCTATGTTTTCCTTTAAGAGTTTTATAGTGTCTGGCCTTACATTCAGGTCTTTAATGCATTTTGAGTTTATTTTTCTGAATGGTGTTAGAGTGTTCTAATTTCATCCTTTTACATGTAGCTGTCCAATTTTCCCAGCACCACTCATTGAAGAGGCTGTCTCTTCTCCATTGTATATTCTTGCCTCCTTCGTCACAGATTAGGTGACCATATGTGTGTGGGTTTATCTCTAGGCTTTCTATCCTGTTCCATTGATCTATATTTCTGTTTTTGTGCCAGTACCATATTGTCTTGATTACTGTAGCTTTGTAGTATAGTCTGAAGTCAGGGAGCCTGATTCTTCCAGCTCCATTTTTCTTTCTCAAGATTGCTTAGGCTATTCGGGGTCTTTTGTGCTTCTAAACAAATTGTAAAATTTTCTGTTCTAGTTCCATGAAAGATGCCATTGGTAGTTTGATAAGGATTGCATTGAATCTGTAGATTGCTTTGGATAGTATAGTCATTTTCACAGTATTGATTCTTCCAATCCAAGAACATGGTATATCTCTCCATCTGTTTGTGTCATCTTTGATTTCTTTCATCAACATCTTACAGTTTTCTGCATACAGGTATTTTGCCTCCTTAGATAGGTTTATTCCTAGGTATTTTATTCTTTCTTGTTGCAATGGTAAATGGGATTGTTTCCTTAATTTCTCTTTCTGATCTTTCATTGTTAGTGTATAGGAATTCAAGAGATTTCTGTGATTAATTTTGTATCCTGTGACTTTACTAAATTCACTGATTGGCTCCAGTAGTTTTCTGGTGACATATTTAGGATTTTCTGTGTATAGTATCATGTCATCTGCAAAGAGTGACAGTTTTACTTCTTCTTTTCCGATTTGGATTCTTTTTATTTCTTTTTCTTCTCTGATTGCTGTGGCTAAGACTTCCAAGACTGTGTTGAATAATAGTGGTGAGAGTGGACACCCTTGTCTTGCTCCTGATCTTAGAGGAAATGCTTTCAGTTTTTCACCATTGAGAATAAAGTTTGCTGTTGGTTTGTCATATATGGCCTTTATTATGGTGAGGTAGGTTCCCCTCTATGCCCACTTTCTGGAGAGTTTTTATCATAAATGGTGTTGAATTTTGTCGAAAGCTTTTTCTGCATCTATTGGGATGATCATGTGGTTTTTGTTTTTTTTTAATTTACTTATTTTTGGTTGCACTGCATCTTTGTTGCTGTGCATGGGCCTTCTCTAATTGCAGCGAGCGGGGGCTACTCTTTGTTGTGGTGCACGGGCTTCTCATCACGGTGGCTTCTCTTGTTGTGGAGCACAGGCTCTAGGCACACGGGCTTTAGTAGCTGTGGCATGTGGGCTCAGTAGTTGTGGCTCACAGGCTGTAGAGCACAGGTTTAGTAGTTGTGGTGTACGGGCTTAGTTGCTCTGCAGCATGTGGGATCTTCTGGGACCAGGGCTTGAACCTGTGTCCCCTGCATTGGCAGGTGATTCTTAACCACTGTGCCACCAGGGAAGTCAGATCATGTGGTTTTTATTCTTCAATTTATTAATATGGTGTCTCACATTGATTGATTTGCGTATATTGAAGAATCCTTGCATCCCTGGGATAAATCCCACTTGATCGTGGTGTATGATGCTTTTAATGTGTTGCTGGATTTGGTTTGCTAGTATTTCATTGAGGATTTTTGCGTCTATGTTCATCAGTGATATTGGTCTGTAATTTTCTTTTTTTGTGATATCTTTGTGTGGTTTTTGTATCAGGGTGATGGTGGCCTCATAGAATGAGTTTGGGAGTGTTCCTCCCTCTGCAATTTTTTGGAAGAGCTTGAGAAGGATAGGTGTTAGCTCTTCTCTAAATGTTTGATAGAATATGGCTGTGAAGCTGTCTGGTCCTGGACTTTTGATTGCTGGAAAAATTTTTTTTTAAAGGACTCAACTCTTTGTTTTTTTGTTTTCTTATTTTTGGCTGCATTGGGTCTTCATTTATGTGTGCAGGCTTTCTCTAGTTGCGGCGAGTGGGGCTACTCTTTGTTGTGGTGCACGGGTTTCTCATTGCGGTGGCTTCTCGTTGCAAGCATGGGCTCTAGGCACGCCAGCTTCAGTAGTTGTAGCATGCAGTCTCAGTAGTTGCGACATGTGGGACCTAGAGCATGCCAGCTTCAGTAGTTGCAGTGTGTGGGCTCAGTAGTTGTGGTGCACGGGCTCTAAGGTGCATGGGCTTCAGTAGTTGTGGCTCACGGGCTCAGTAGTTGTGACGCACGGGCTCTAGGAACAGGCTCCACGGGCTGTTACGGGCTTAGTTGCTCCACGGCATGTGGGATCTTCCTGGCCTAGGAATTCAACCCGTGTCCCCTGAATTGGCAGGTGAATTCTCAACGACTGCATCACCAGGGATGTCCCTGCTGGAAGATTTTTAATCAGTTTCAATTGCATTACTTGTGATTGGTCTGTTTATATTTTCTATTTCTTCCTGGTTCAGTCTTGGAAGGTTGTACTTTTCTAAGAATTTGTCTATTTCTTCCCGGTTGTCCATTTTATTGGCATATAGTTGCTCATAGTATTCTCATATGGTCCTTTGTATTTCTGTGGTGTCAGTTGTACTTCTCCTTTTTCATTTCTAATTTTATTGATTTGAGTCCTCTCCCTTTTTTTCTGATGAGTCTGGCTAAAGGTTTATCAATTTTGTTTACCTTCTCAAAGAACCAGCTTTTAGTTATATTGACCTTTACTGTTGTTTTCTTTGTTTCAATTTCATTTATTTCTGCTCTGATGTTTATGATTTCTTTCCTTCTACTAATTTTTTTGTTGTTGTTCTTCTTTCTCTAGTTGCTTTAGGTGTAAGGTTAGGTTGTTTGAGATTTTTCTTGTTTCTTGAGGTAGGATTGTATTGCTATAAACTTCCCTCTTAGAACTGCTTTTGCTGCATCCCATAGGTTTTGGGTTGTCGTGTTTTCATTGTCATTTGTTTCTTGGTATTTTTTAGTTTCCTCTTTGACTTCTTCAGTGATGTCTTGGTTATTTAGTAGCATATTATTTAGCCTCCATGTGTTTGCGTTTTTTACAGTTGTTTTTTTTTTTTTCTGTAATTGATTTCTAATCTCCTAGTGTTGTGGTCAGAAAATATGCTTGATATGACTTCAGTTTTCTTAAGTTTACCAAGGCTTGATTTGTGACAGAAGATGTGATCTATCCTGAAGAATGTTCTGTGTGCACTTAAGAAAGTGTATTCTGCTGTTTTTGGATAGAATGTCCTATAAATATCAGTGAAGTCCATCTTGTTTAATGTGTCATTTAAAGCTTGTGTTTCCTTATTTATTTTCATTTTGGATGATCCATTCATTGGTGAAAGTGGGGTGTTAAAGCCCCAACTATAATTGTGTTACTGTTGATTTCCCCTTTTATGGCTGTTAGCATTCGCCTTGTGTATTGAGGTGCTCCTATGTCGAGTGCATAATATTTACAATTGTTATATTTTCTTCTTGGATTGATCCCCTGATCCTAATGTAGTGTGCTTCTTTGTCTCTTGTAATAGTCTTTGTTTGAAAGTCTATTTTGTCTGTTATGAGAATTGCTACTCCAGCTTTCTTTTGATTTCCATTTGCATGGAATATCTTTTTCTATCCCCTCACTTTCAGTCTGTATGTGTCCCAAGGTCTGAAGTCAGTCTCTTGTAGACAGCTTATATATGGGTCTTGTTTTTGTATCCATTCAGCCAGTCTGTGTCTTTTGGTTGGAGCATTTAATCCATTTCTATTTAAGGTAATTGTCAATATGTATGTTCCTATTATCATTTTCTTAACTGTTTTGGGTTTGTTTTTGTAGATCTTTTTCCTTCTCTTGTGTTTCCCACCTAGATAAGTTCCTTTAGCATTTGTTGTAAAGCTGGTTTGGTGGTGCTGAATTCTCTTAGCTTTTGCTTGTCTGTAAAGTTTTTGATTTCCCTGTTGAATCTGAATTAGATCCTTGCTGGGTAGAGTAATCTTGGTTGTAGGTTTTTCCCTTTCATGACTTTGAATATATCCTGCCACTCTATTCTGGCCTGCAGAGTTTCTGGTGAAAAATCAGTGATTACCCTATGGGGATTCCCTTGTATGTTATTTGTTGCTTTTCCCTTGCTGCTTTTAATATTTTTTCTTTGTATTTAATTTTAGCTTAATTAATATGTGTCTCAGCATGTTTCTCCTTGGGTTTAACTTGTATGGGACTCTCTGTGCTTCCTGAACTTGGGTGGCTATTTCCTTTCCCATGTTAGGGAAGTTTTCGACTATAATCTTAGAGACAGGTCTCTCAGATTGTCTTCATTTCTTTTCATTCTTTTTTCTTCATTTTGCTCCATGGCAGTTATTTCCACTATTCTATCTTCCAGTTCACTTATCTGTTCTTCTACCTCAGTTATTCTGGTATTGATTCCTTCCACTGTATTTTAAATTTCAGTTATTGTGTTGTTCATCACTGTTTGTTTGCTCTTTAGTTCTTCTAGGTCCTTGTTAAACATTTCTTGTATTTTCTCGATCCATGCCTCCATTCTATTTCCAAGATCCTGGATCATCTTTATTAACATTACTCTGAATTCTTTTTCAGGTAGACTGCCTATTTCCTCTTCATTTATTTGGTCTTGTCAGTTTTTACCTTGCTCCTTCGTCTGCAACATATTTCCCTGTCTTCTCATTTTGTCTAACTTACTGTTTTTGATATCTCCTTCCCACAGGCTTCAATGTCATTGTTCCTCTTGCTTCTGGTGTCTGCCTCCGGTGGTTGAGGTTGGTCCAGTGGCTTGTGTAGGCTTCCTGGTGCCTGTGCTCTGGTGGGTGGAGCTGGATCTTGTCCTTCTGATGGGGAGGGTCACGTCAGGTGGTGTGTTTTGGTGGGTCTATGAGCTTAATATGACTTTAGGTCTGTCTGCTGATGGGTGGGTTTGTGTTCCTGTCTTGCTAGTTGTTTGGCATGAGGCATCCAATACTGGAGCCTGCAGGCAGTTAGGTGGGTACAGGTTTTGGAGTTGAGATGGAGACTTCCTGGAGAGCTGTTGCTGATTAATATTCCTTGGGGCCAGGAATTCTCTGGCAGTCCAGCGTCCTAGACTCGGGTGCTCCCACCCCAGAGGCTCAGGCCCAACCCCTGGCTAGGGAACCAAGATGCTGCAAGCTGCAAGGCAAAAGAATAAATAAAATAAGGTGGGGGGAAGAAAACAGACTAACAAAACCCAAGACAAACAGCAAAGACAAAAACAAACAAACAGTAACAACAGTTTAAAAAAAAGAAAACAAAGGAACAAATAAAACCCAAGACAAATGGTAAAAGCGAAACCAAACAAACAAAAACAAAAACTAGAAGCACACACACATACAAAAAAAGAAACAAAAGCAAAGGAAACAAAACACAAGAGAACAACCAGACAAATAAAAGAACCCAAAAAACGAGATCAAACAATTAAAAACAAAACTAACAAAAACAAAAAACAAGAAACAAAACAAAAGCAAATGCACACACACACAAAAAGCAAAGCAAACATAAAACAAACACAAAAATGATTTTAAAAAGATTAAAAAAAAAACATAAGAAGGAAAAAACAGAAAACACCAAAAAAGAAAAGTAAAAGCCGAAAAGTAAAAAACATAATAAAAAAATTTTAATAAAAAATAAAATAATAATTTTAAAAAACAGAACAAAACATTAAAAAAAATAGTAATATTTTCCTGGGGTCTCAGCTGTCAGTGTCCTTGCCCCCACCATGAGTCACAGCCAACCTCCACTTCCCTAGGAGGCCTCCAGTACCTCTGGGTAGGTCTCTGGACCCACTCTGGGCACTGTGTCAGTAGCTCAGACTCTGACCCGGCCCAACTGTCACTTGTATTTGCCCCCAGTCTCAGTTGTGGGAACACTCACTGCCCATTCAGATATTTCATACATGCAGGGTTTACCAAGTTGATTGCGGGGATTTTATCTGTGACTTGTGCAGCTGCATGTAAAGATTTTCATTCCTCTTCCTTAGTTGCCCCACCCCTTGGGCTCAGCTGTGATTTTAGTCCCACCTCTGCACATGTGCCACCCACAGGGGTCTGCTCCCGAAGCTGCACTGGAGCACTCGGGTCTGCCCTGGTGACGACAAGATGTAGAGGTGGCATGGCTGCTGGGGTTGTGGGAGCCCCGGCAGTGACAGGTGCGCAGGGTTTGGGGGTTGGCAGCTGTGAGAGATCCAGTCCTGTCAGTGAGGAGGTGCCCGGGGAAGCCGGTGGCCATGGGCATGAGACATCTGGGCCTAGTAGGAGCCTTTCCCAGCACTCAGTGGCCATTGTGAGAGGATCAGCCCTGGCGGAGGCCCTTCCTACTGCCCGGGGGTAGGCACGAGAAAGCCAGCCACAGTAGGGACTTCTCCTAGCACCTGGTGGCAGGTGTGTGCATGCAGCCTCTGTGGGGACCTTTCCTAGCACTTGGGGGGACAGGGGGTGGCGCATGGGAAGAGAGAAACTGCAATGGCGGCTCCACCCCCTGCATGTCACTCAACAGTGGCACCTGGCTTCTGTGGCAGTCCAGGTTACCTCCATAAGCATTCTGGTTGCCACTGCCTCCCTCCCGTCCCCTCAGGCTGTCTCCTCACAGCCAACAGCAGTCTTCTCCCTGGGTTTGCTCTCCAATACCCACATTCCAGCTCCCAGCCCTTGTGCACACCAGCAGACACATGTCCCAGTCTGGGGCACGCAGGGATGTGGCACAGACCATCTGTGTAGGTCACACTCTGTCCTGTCCTGGCTGCCACAGACCAGCCATTTCACCCTCCTCTGACAGCCTCAGATGTTCCCCTTCTGTCCCAACTGATTTCCATGTTGGTGAGGGGGCTTCCCCAGATGTAGGAACCTCTCCTCTTCCTCAGCTCCCCACCAAGGGGCACAGGCCCCATGCTGCTTCCTCTCCTCTTTTTCCCTTCTTTTTTCTTTCATCCTACCTGGTTATGTGGGGATCTTTCCTGTCCTTTCCAGTGTCCAAGGTCTTCTGATGGTGTTCAGCTGGTGCTCTGTGAGAATTGTTCCATCTGTAGATGCATTCTTTTTTTTTTTTTTCAGTTTAAAAATACTTTATTGCCAAAAAATGCTAACCATCATCTGACAATGCAGGGTTGCCACAGACCTTCAACTTGTAAAAAATGCAGTATTTTCAAAGCACAATAAATTCAAGAGCAAGAAAATGAGGTATGCTTGTATTCCATTAGATTTCCTAATAGGTTCAACTAGTTAAAAACAGACTTAAGAACTAACTTGGTAACTGGTGAGAGCAGAAAGACATAGGCATAATAGAGAGTAGACCTGCAGTGTAGAGTACGCTTGATGTTATGAGCACCTGTCTATGTTTTTTTTTAAATTTTTATTTTATATTTGAGTATAGTTGACTCACAATGTTGTGTTAGTTTCAGGTGTACAGCAAAGTGATTCAGTTATGCATATACATATATCTATTCTTTTTCAAATTCTTTCCCAATTTAGGTTATTGCAAACATTGAGTAGAGTTACGTATGCTATACAGTAGGTCTCTTTTGGTTATCTATTTAAAATATAGTAGTGTATATATGTCAATCCCAAACCCCCAATTTATCCCCCCCTCCACCTTTCCCCTTCGGTAACCATAAGTTTGTTTTCTAAGTCTATGAGTCTGTTTCTGTTTTGTAAACAAGTTCACTTGTATCATTTTTTTTAGATTCCACATTTAAGTGATATCATATGGTATTTGTCCTTCTCTGTCTGACTTAACTTCACTTACTATGATAATCTCTAGGTCCATCCATGTTGCTGTAAATGGCATTATTTCATTCTTTTTAATGGCTGAGTAATATTCCATTGTATATACGTACCACAATGGATTTTCATTATCCATTCATCTGTTGATGGATATTTAGGTTGTTTCCATGTCTTGGCTCTTGTAAACAGCACTGCAGTGAACATTGGGATACATGTATCCTTTCCAACCATAGTTTTCTCTGGATATATGCCCAGAAGTGGGATTGCTGGATCATGTCCTCTGCGTGTTCTCTCTTCCTCTCCCTTTGTAGGAAATGTGACTGGAAACAGTAACTCCACGTTTATTTCCAGCGGGCAGGTGATGAATTTCAAGGGTAACATCATCGTGGTCTACATCAGAACTCGCAGGAGGGTCCGGTGGGGCTGGGCAGCGGCATGGGGGAGCCGGTGGGCTGCCCGGTGCAGGAGGAGAGCCCGCCGTGCTGCGACTCGTTCGCGGCCTCGTGCCGTGCTTCCCGGATACGTGCGCGAGCCTCGAGGTGGGCCCAGGACTGCAGGAGCGAGGCACCCCCGGGCCCGACAAGGCCTTGCGGCAAGTGCAGGAGCAGGGAGAGGCTGAGGCCAGCGTGCCCGAGATGCAGCGCTGAGCAGCCGAGAACCTGCTGTGGTTCACAGCGCCCCTTGGAGCCTCGATGCAGCCAGGCAGGCACAAACTTGCAGGCCTTCCAGCCCGCAAGTTTGGAAGTGCTGCACACGTCGGGAGCCTGTAGATGTATTCTTTTTTTTTTTTTTTTTTTTGCGGTACACGGGCCTTTCACCATTGTGGCCTCTCCCGTTGCGGAGCACAGGCTCCGGACGCGCAGGCTCAGCGGCCATGGCTCACGGGCCCAGACGCCCCACGGCATGTGGGATCTTCCCAGGCCAGGGCACGAACCTGTGTTCCCTGCATTGGAAGGCAGACTCTCAACCACTGCGCCACCAGGGAAGCCCTGTAGATGGATTCTTGTTGCATTTGTGGAGAGGCAGAAACTCCACATCCTTCTACTCCTCCACCATCTTGAAAAACCCCCTTGAGTTGGGTCTTGAAGATGTGAGTAGAGCCTGAGAAAAATGCTCTACACACATGTAGAGCCATAACAATAGAAAGGGCAGTTGGGGCCAGACCCTGGGGGAACTTGAATACCAGGCTGAAAAGTCAGGCTCTATTTGATGGGAAATGGAAAACCATTGTTTTTTTAAAACAACTTTATTGAGGTAGTATTGACATACAATAAACTACACATTTCAAAGTGTAGGTTTGATAAGCTTTGGCACGCGTACACAGTCATGACACCATTGCCACCATCAGGGTCATGAATGTAACCAATTATCTTCAAAAGTTCCACTGAAAGATTTTAAGAGAATGATAATCAAAGCAATGCTTTGGGAAAATGATAGTTTTTAAAAAGTAAATGCCTCCTTCTGATACATTTTTTTAAAGTCTCAAAATCTCCTTCAGTGGCATGTAAAATTTCAAAATGAATTATACCACATCGAAAACTGAATCAGAACAAGGGACAAAGAAATCCCAGCTTTGGCCAATTTGCTGGCAGTATATGGGACAGACTGGAATGGGGCAAGCTTGCAACAGGACAATCAGTTGAAAGCACAACTAGAAGGCTTCGCCAGTAGTCCAAGCAGGGACAAGAGTCCCTATAAACTCTTGTAGGGAGAGTCAGGACAAAAAGGAAGGAATAAGTGAGAAAGACTAACTGGGGGAGTAGGACTGGAGGGAGGGAGAAAGGAAAAATGACAGGATTTGAGCTAGTTGGATGGCAATCTGGGAAAGTGTGGGGATAAGAAAGGTTGATAGAAATAAAGAATTAGAGTTTGTGGATATGGATTTAGCAAGAAGGAAAATAAGTCAGACATAGGAATCACTCACATTGAGGTGAAAGGTAAAGTAAGATTGGCTTGCCTTTGTGGGAGACAGAGTTAATGGAGAGAAAAAAGTCAAGCTAGAACTTTATGAATTCCAAAGCACAGGAGCTCCAAATTGTTTAAGCAGTGCTTAAAATATTCCAGGCACTGGGCTAAGCCCTTGACAAAGTGTACTGTATCTTTTGTCCCTCACAATAACCCTATTGTGGAAACATAGGCACAAAGAAATTGGATTACTTGCCCAATGTCACATGATTTGTCTATGGTGAAACTAAGTTGTTAAAATCAGACAACCTAAATGCCTTCTTGATCTCTGGGCTACAGTGTCTTCTTCTTGCAGCCCAAATCACTTCAGCATTCCTAGGATAAAGGGTGGCCTAACAACAAACACAACACCCAGGCCAGAGCTGCTTCACCCATTTGCCTGGTATACTCCCCAGGGGCACCATATCCTCTATCTCAAGATACTACAGTATAGGGGAGTTCCCTGGTGGTCCAGTGGTTAGGACTCTGTGCTTTCACTGCTGTGGCCTGGGTTCAATCCCTGACTGGGGAACTAAGATCCTGCAAGCTGTGTGGCATGGCCAGAAAAAAAAAATACTACAATTTATTTTTTTTCCAGTTTTATTGAGCTATAACATTGTGTAAGTTTAAAGTATACAGTGTAATGATTTGATATACATATATAGTAAAATGATCACCATAACAAAGTTAACATATCCATCACCTCACATAGCTACAATTTGTGTGTATGGTGAGAACTTTAAAAATCTACTCTCTAAGCGACTTTTAAATATACATTACAGTATTGTTAACTATAGTCACCATGCTGTACGTTACATCCGCAGAACTTTTCATCTCATAGGAAGTTTGTATCCTTTGACGACCTTCACCTGTTTCCTCTACCCCATCCCCCCCCCACCCCCTGCCCCTGGCAACCACCAATCTGCTCCTTATTTCTATATCATTCAATTTAGATTGCACTTGCTGAGAATTAGTTCAAATGCATAGAGAGAAGAATTTTATTTCATGAACAGAACAGCATTAGTCAAAGTGAAAATAATGATTTCACTTAAGAGGTCAAATACCACAAAACTCACCACGCTGAGTTTACAGTAATGTAAGGGACAAAGGAATACATCAAGTGTCTTAAATTGGTAGCAAAAACAGATAATTTCTACTAAAGAGAAACATGAAATCTCATTTCTGGATTACTAACCTAATTGTGATTTATCGAAGAATAGAGGAAATAGCATAACTTGAAAAAGTCAGAATACATTAACAGCACTACAGCTTTATTTCTGTGTATCTAGGGGAGCCAGATCGCCGGCTGGGTGAAGGGAGGGGATGTGGTTAACTTTGTTAAACTTTAGCCAAAGCCATTAACGCCTCTCTTAAAAAAATAGCTATAGTAATGCTTTAGTAGTGATTTTCTTCTTGATGTTCAGGTAAATCGTCTGGTTTGGGGACTTACAGATGAAGAAGTCTCTATTTGATGACTGCCTACTAATCTATGAGATTATTAAGAACTGCTATGAGATACACAGACCATAGAAACCATATGTTTTACCTCCAATCACTTGTGGCAGGGCCAGGGAAATGTATACCTTCTATCGAATACTCAGGAGTCACAGAGCTCCTTTTGCCAAAGGTTCTAAAGAAAGTGTGGACTATGCAAAAACTAACAAACACTCAGACTAAATTCTGAAAAAGGAGTTATCCTATCTACAGCTCTGTTTGGAATTATCATGATTGCAACAGAGTTTAAATTACACAAGGAGTAATGTTCATTTAGCTTTAGAGCAGGGGTCTGCAAACTTGAAGGGCCAGATAGTAAATATTTTAAGCTTTATAGGACAGGCTATATGGTGTCTGCTATAACTACTCAACTCTGCTGCTGCGATGCTAAAACAGCCATAAATAATATGTAAACAAGTGAGTGTAGCTGCATTCCAATAAAACTTTCTTTACAAAAAAAAATTTTTTAAGCGGTGGGCTGATTGGGCCTGTGGGCTCTAATTTCCCAACCCTTGCTCTAAAGTGACGGTTCTCAAAATTTATGTGTATATTAGAATCACCAGTGGATCTGATTAAAAAGTTAGGAACCTGGGCCCCAGCCCTCACCTACAGAATCAGAATCTCTAGCGGACGGGGCCTGGAAATCAGCAACATATAAGGTCACATGCAAGTGGTATGTAAACTGTACTTTGAAAAACACTGTGGTAGGTAGCTTGCCTCATCTAAGCTGGGATGGCCCTACTGTCCCAGAAGTGGGCCAGCACTTCCTGCATCCTGTGGCAATAAAAATGCAGCAACTGTTTTATTGCTCTTTGGCCTTCCTAGTAGAAGAGCAGATGAACAAAGTGCTATTTTTTTTGCTTCCAGCCTTGAAAATACATAAAATAAGTTGGCTCAGGTGAAATTAATATGAGATTTAGGTTATGAATTTAAAAGAAAATCCTCAACTTAAAATAACAAGGTTTTCTAACCAAAGATCTCCCTGAAACCCTTTAGACTGCAAAATTAGTAGACAAGATCCTAACCAGAGGACAGGACTATATCTGAAGGAATGGTTTACTGTGTGTTCCCTTTTCCCCACAGTATCTCCAGCAAATGCCTGCCCTGTTGCCTGGAATTCCACTACTGACGAGTCACTACTTTAAGTCTGGAGGTCTTTGCTTCAACAAAACCTCATTAAAACTCATGTAAAAACAGAAAGTATAAAATCTCTACAGACCTCTGGGAGCTGCTCCTAACTTTAACAATCAGTAGAAAACAGGTTATTCAGCTAAGTTCAGTTCTGTCCAAGAGAAAGAAGGTTTTGATTTGGTTGTTTCTGTTTTAATTGCCAGAGATCAATCACCCGATCAGTCAAAGAAGATCAAAGTTTTTCAGGCTGGAAAACAGCTCCACCTCTTCTTCAGCTCTCCAGATTTTCCTAGGAAGGACAATGAATATCCTACAGTCAAAGGAATGGTCTTCAGGAACTCCCTAAAGAAGCCAGAATGACCCACAGATAACTCCAGGGAAGAGAGCTCTTACTAAGGCTTCTGCTGATGTTGGAAATGAAGGGGAGTGCTCTAAGAGAGCAGATGTTCTAATGATTACTAAGACATGGACTTAGAATGCCTCCTACCGTTACCACTACAGCAGATGTCACTAACCGTTTTTTTGTTAGATAATAGTAAGATGATTCTGAACTTCCTCAACACACACCCAAAAGATGTTAGGGAAAAAAGACCCAGAAATTTACCAGTAGAGCAAAGTCACACTGAGATTAGAACTCCACCATTAATATACTTCATAGATGATTATGTACAGGAAGTGGAAATTAGCTTGACAAAGTTAGCAGTCAACATTTTAGGTAGCCTGGCTCTGGGGTCCAAGACCCACTGGCTGAGCTTCTGACTCCTCCCCTTTTCCATGGCAAAAAAACCCCGGCATTTTCAGCAAAGTTGGAAGGCCAGTTTCCCTGCATGGTTTCCAACTGATGGAAAGAACCACGAATTGGAGTCCCAGAGATTAGTACAAAAACGATGCAAATGTCTAGCAAAGCCAGGGGCCCCAAAATACTTACCCAACCTCCCTGGCCCTGGATATACTCTCGGATGGCAGTGTTCCCAATGATCATATTTGCCATGGGCGTAGCCACCTGTCTTGCTATCTCAGGAGTCATGCGGACCACACGTTCAAGAAGTTTCACTGACACTGCCAGAAAGGCTCTCTCATAAGCCAAGCTGGAATCCTGGGCACACCAGGCCTTGCTGAGAGAATTAACTGTGTCCTGAAGTATAGCTCCTGCCTGGGGTAAGATATGGGATCTATCAGTGGAGTATCACTGAAAAAGTACAGTAGGCTGCAGGTGTAGGAATCCAGTAAAGCAAGTGTTTCTCAAAGAGTGGCAAGTGCACATTGGTTGTATCTAAGGTAATCTTAAGAAGTAGATGGATATAATTCAAAAAGAGTCATGTACCACAATGTTCATTGCAGCTCTATTTACAATAGCCAGGACATGGAAGCAACCTAAGTGTCCATCGACAGATGAATGGATAAAGATGTGGCACATATATACAATGGAATATTACTCAGCCATAAAAAGAAACGAAATTGAGTTATTTGTAGTGAGGTGGACGGACCTAGAGTCTGTCATACAGAGTAAAGTAAGTCAGAAAGAGAAAAACAAATACCATATGGTAACACATATATATGGAATCTAAAGGGAAAAAAATGGTCATGAAGAACCTAGGGGCAGGACAGGAATAAAGACACAGACCTACTAGAGAATGGACTTGAGGACATGGGGAGGGGGAAGGGTAAGCTGGGACAAAGTGAGAGAGTGGCATGGACATATACACACTACCAAACGTAAAATAGATAGCTAGTGGGAAGAAGCCGCATAGCACAGGGAGATCAGCTCAGTGCTCTGTGACCACCTAGAGGGGTGGGATAGGGCGGGTGGGTGGGAGTGAGACGCAAGAGGGAGGAGATATGGGGATATATGTATATGTATAGCTGATTCACTTTGTTATACAGCAGAAACTAACACACCATTGTAAAGCAATTATACTCCAATAAAGATGTTAAAAAAAAAAAGAACAGAAAAAAAAAAGAAGTAGATGGATAAACTTTTCTTACTTTAGTATTTTTAATTTATTGTAATGGGTATTAGAAAAAACCTAAGCAGCCAATCAAACCCATGATTTGCTCAGGATGAACAAAATGATTAAAGGAAAAACAAAATGATTTGAAAGAAAAATACCAAGTACATCATAGCAGAGTTGGTCAAATTCTAAAGGTATGGCTTGAATGACTGAAGTCTGGGAAACTCTAAAGTAAAAAATAGATTAGCTTTTCCTCTTTCTCTTTCCTTCCCCAAAAGTTCGATCCAAGAGTCATTAGATGGGGCTGAGTAAGGTCTATTGTGGTGTAGTGTAGGGGACCCATGGTGGTCAAAGCAGGGTGTCAGAACCTAAACAAGCAGAGAAGGGCATCCACGGTGAGAGTACCTAGATCCTGGCTTCCAAATAGCATTCTCCATTAAAAGAAACTAGAGCTCCCTGGCGAATGGCTAATTTCAGGCTGGGGCTTGGAAAATACAAGATCTTCTGTCAGAAATTAAAGAAGTACTCAGAGAATGATAGGGACATGCCAAAAAGACACAGTCCAGGTTGAAAGGTGGAAGCTAGGGCAATTTGAGCATACAGATAAATAATAATAGTAACAGATTACAACCCACTGAATAAAGTAGGAATTCATGGGTCCACGTTGATATAAAAAATAAATAAATGAATAGATTAAAATTTTGGTGAGAAATGGGGCATTTACATGGTTTCAAAGGACTTCCCTACAAGACACTTACTAATTAAAGGTGAAAAGATTAACTTGACAGTGAAGAAGCCTTGCAGACACTATTTTAAGTGATTAAAGTTAACACCAGTACTGGGACAAATTGAAATCTGCACCACTTGATAGGATGCAGTGAAATGAACACAGCAACACTTCTGTGCAATTCCTACCAAAGGTACATATCCTGTATCGATTCAAGAGGAAATATCAAACAAACCCAAGTTAAGGGACATTCTTCAAAATAATTGGCCCATAATCGTCAAGGGTCAAGGTCATGAAAATCAAGGAAAGACTGAGGAACTATTCCAAATTGAAGGAGACGAAAGAGACATGACAACTAAGTGCAATATCTGATTCTGACCTAGATCCTTCTACTATGCAGGTGACCCTTGAACAGCTCAGAGGTTAGGGGAAACAATCCCCTGCATAGCTGAAAACCTACATATAACTTTATGGTTGGCCCTCCGTATCTGCGGTTCCACATCTGCAGATTCAACCAAGTGCAGAGCGTGTAGTACTGTACTATTTATTGAAAAAAATGCATATAAGTGGGACCCATGCAGTTCAAACCTGTGCTGTTCAAGGGCCAGCTGCAAGTGAAAGTCTGAGAAAATCTGAGCGGGATCTGAGGATGAGATGATAATGTATCAATGCTAAATTCCTGGTTTTGATGGTTAGACTGTGGTTATATAAGAGAATGTCCTTGTTTGAAGGGGGTGATGGAACAACATGTTGGCTACTTACTCTCAAACGATTCAACTTTTCTGTGAGTTTGAAGCTGTTTCCAAAATAATTTGTTTGTTTGTTTGTTTGGGGTTTTTTTTGTTTTGTATTTTTTGTGGTACACGGGCCTCTCACTGTTGTGGCCTCTCCCGTTGCGGAGCACAGGCGCTGGATGCACAGGTCCAGCGGCCACGGCTCATGGGCCTAGCCGCTCCGCGGCATGTGGGACCTTCCCAGACCGGGGCACGAACCCGTGTCCCCTGCATCGGCAGGCGGACTCTCAACCACTGTGCCACCAGGGAAGCCCCAAAATAATTTTTTTTAATTAAAAAGTAAAAGTAGATCCAGCTACCAGCTACCGAGGAAAGCTTCAGTGCAAGCAATTAGGTGTGATAAGTCCAGTTCTGCCTGAGCTGCATTCAGTAGGAAGATAAAGCATAATGGTTAAGGGTGTGGTTCAGCACAGAGATACAGAGAATAGATTGGTGGTGACCAGGAGATAGGGCGAGGTCAAAATGGGTAAAGGAGGGACTTCCCTGGTGGCACAGTGGTTAAGAATCCGCCTGCCAACGCAGGGGACATGGGTTCGAGCCCTGGTCCAGGAAGGTCCCACATGCCACGGAGCAACAAAGCCTGTGGGCCACAACTACTGAAGCCCGCACACCTAGAGCCCGTGCTCCACAACAAAGAGAAGCCACTGCAATGAGAAGCCTGCGCACCACCACGAAGGGTAGCCCCCGCTCACCACAACTAGAGAAAGCCCACGTACAGCAACGAAGACCCAACGCAGCCAAAAATAAAATATTAATTAATTAATTTAGAAAACCAAAAAGAACCAAAATGGGTAAAGGGGGTCAATTTTATGATGACAGAGAGAAACTAGACTTATGGTGGCAAGCATGCTGTGGTGTATACAAAAGTGGAATTATAATGTTGTACACATGAAATTTATGTAAAGTTATAAAGCAATGCTACCTCAATTTAAAAAAAAAAGTGTGATTCTGGAATCAGTCTGGGTTCAAATCCTAACTTCAACACTTACTAAATAATCTAATTACTTATTTCCCTATTCTTCAGTTTCCTTATCAGCTTAAATGGATACTAAGTCAGAAAATACTTTTTGAGGGCCTATTGTATATCATGTTCTGTTCTAGGTTGTGTGAATATAGCAGTGGACAAAATGGGTTAAATGTTTGCTCTCACAGTGTTACACACAGATGAGAGAGGTTGCACTGTGGATAACAGTTTCTATAATGCCTCATAGAGTGGTGTAAGGATTAAATGAGATAATAAATGTAAAGCATTTAGAATACTGTCTGGCACATGGTAAGTGATGAGTTAATATTAGCTGTCATTATTGATATTAACCAGCAACCTCTTCTAGAACATTGCCTATGGTATTTATATCCCATACAAAGTCCAGGAATCAGGACACTGATGAAAAGCCAGATACGCCCTAGTGGCTGCTGTACTTATCCTTTGTTGCGTCGGATTTGTCAAATGCCTATCCTTCCTGTATATAATTTTATTGCTGGACCTTGAGGAAAAAAAGATGTCCACTACCAGCAAAATAAATATTAAAACAGGTGCATAAAAGAATAAAATGCTTTACCAAGAATAAAATGCTATATATATGCTCTATGCCATTAAGCACAGCTCTGATGAAAAACAAATAGAAACAATCTGAAGGCTGATCAGCCTATGCCAAAAGCTCTCCACCTCAATACCACCTAGGCTTTGATTAACTGCTAAAGAGTCGGCAGTTGAAGAATTCCTGCTGTATCTCCTTGGATGCATTAAGCCCCCAAATCTTTCACAGAACATTTCTAGTCACAGTCATATAGGAGTAGTAAGAGAAGGATATCTGAAATAGAAAAAAAGCAGCAAACAATAGAAGGAAGTAGCAGAAACTTGACCTGTCCCTGAATGGTTTCTGCGATGATGTTTTTGGCAGAAGCTTCCAATTCTCCATTGAACTGGTCACCCAACATCCGAAGGCGACCAGCAATGATGGCCACATCAAAAGAGCAGACCTCTCCTAAAACAGAGGGAACACAGGCACATTCGTCACAATGCTTGAAGGGATGGCAAGTCCCAGGAATCTGGGCATTGAAAAAAGTTCTCTAGACTTTTTAAACAATTTGGGCATCATTCTCTCCGAAGAAAATCTTCAATATTCTGTCAACACCAATAGAAGACAGAAAATCTCCCTTCACTGGGAATCTCTTTCCCTTCTATAAAGACTTCAGATATTGCTGAAAGCTTAGAGCTTACCTTTTGAAACTTAAGAAGAAATAAGTAAGAATATTCAGATTCTCTTGTTGACCTGCAATTACCACCTCAGGCCAGGAGCCTTACCTGAATCTAGTTCGTCTGCACAACGTAGGGTCCGGTTAGCAACCTGACAAGTGGGACCTAAGAAGTCTGTGAGTAGAGAGTCTATAATGCATTCCGTTTGCTCCTCAAAGGTTCGGGGGCTCTTCATTTTAGGTGTTTATGGCCAAGTTTTGCTTGTCTACAAAACAAAGCAGTTTTCAGCTCAGAAGGAAGTCAGAAACACTGGTAAACCAGATGTGTCCCTCTTGTAAAGTTTCTTAATGGGACATGGAGTCCTGGAGCCTTTCCTACCACCTGTCTTCAAGACAGCTGCTCAGAAAGATGGGACTTCTCTGAAGAGCTCACCCACACACAGCTAGGGAGGTTTGTTGAAGACTTTCAGTTCCTTATCTCAGATCCACACCCAAGCTAGTACCTAGGGTTAATGAATAACTTTAATAGTTAGATAGCCAATCTAGAACTGAAAGAGTCAAGGAAGAGCTCTTGGGCAACACTGAGAAACTTCCTGCTGGGTTCTGGGTATGGTGTAATTTAAAGAAAGAAATTTTGAAGTTCTATTACACAAGCATTCAACTCCTGACTATGGCATTCGTTTGCCACTATCACACACCGATTACTTACTGAGTACCAGTGTGTAAGAAACTACACATACTTGGCACTATAAATAACCCAGAAAAATGACACAGATACAGTTCCCATCCTCATGGGGTCATACTTCAGCATGAATGACAGATATTAAATGACTAATCATATAATTTCTTGTGCTTATTAAGATATAGTGTGTTACTACAGTGTATAATAAGGAAACAAACCTGGGGGTAAGGAAGGCTTCCTTGAGTAGTAACATCTGAGACGAGCTCTGAAGGACAAGCAGGGATTCATTAGGCAAAGAGTAGGAATATGACCATTCCAGATGGAGGGTATAGGATATATAAAAGCTGAAAAGATGAATAAGAATTTGGGCACTTGAGGAATTGTAAATGGGGACAACACAAAGTATTTCACAGGGAAATAACAAGGATTAAATAAGATAATGTTATGTGGAATGACCCAAGAGTATCTGACACACAGCAAGTGTTAAATATCTTCCTTTTAGCCCAAGGTCTAATGACCAGGATTAAAAGGGATCTGGGATTTCTCTAATATAATTAATTGGGATTTTCCTAATAGGGTTGGACTCCATTGTCGTTTTACAGGTTCTCAGGATTGGACACTTCATAGTGGCTGCCTTCTTAATGTAACTACACCTAGATTCTGGGTTTGTATCTCAGAAGCAGCACTCAAACCTATCAGCCCTTCCAGGTATTCTGACCTGGTGAACTAGTAAGAGATTCAAGCATAAACAGTAAGTTAGTTGTTCAAAGTGGAATTTCTAGCTTGCAAGATAATCAGAGCCAATCTTCTGCTTTCTATTCCATTCTAAAAAAAAAACTCATAAATTCCTTTCAGACTAGGAACAGGAATTATGTAGCTGAAGGGCCATTTTTATTTGTCATTATCAATCATTAGGGCTGAAACTTCAGTTTCTACTAAATAGCCTTCAGACCTCTAATGTCAGAGGTAATTCTAGGTCAACCTCCTTTCACACTAGAGTGAGCCACTGACAAGTTAAGGATTCCAACAAGTACATTTATGACATACTCCCAAAATAACATACAAAAACAAAAAATTATAAGATACTATCCAACTGGTGTTAAATAGCTTGCCCAAGGTAAGTGGCATCAGTAAGTGGCAGAATAGAAATTTAAAACCAAGTGTGTCTTACCATTAATAATAAACCTTTTCCCACAATAATAAACCACCTTCCTCATTTCACTACTGATATGCTTATGGGCAAATGCCATCTTGGGAATCTAATCTTTGCATAGTCTTATCTATCCTTTGCATTATCTGTACAATCAATGTTGTAAGGCTACAGAAACAGTATACCCTTTATGAGCAATGTGGGGTAAAATTTCCTCCTTTGTTTATTTCTCTCTGGGCCTTCAATGTAACACCCTCCCAACTACCCCTTCCCCTCCCTACCAGCCCACATACCCTTCACTCTTGCAGTTCAAATACTGTACTCTTAATTATTACTGAAAAATGAGGCCAGAATTTTTTCACTATCACTTGCTTCTCTTGCTGTTCTGGCGATAACAACTAATATCCCTTTCCCAAAGCCTCATCTCATATCATTGGCTCAAAATCCAGGATCTTGTCATCTGCACCAGGTCCGCATGTGAATGAGGATCCTGGGGTACAGCTCCTCTCAACATGAAGACCTATAACTAAGAAAAAAAGTTCTTTGTCTCCCCTCCCCCAAACACCCAATATATGAGAAAGGGACAAAATAATTGTAACAGAACTGCCATTCAAAAAGGAGGAGGGAATGGAGACATTTAACAGTCGCTGGTCCATAGCAGTAAAATGATCATCAGGAACTATGCAAATGATTGCCTCTGTAATGTTCCAAAGCACCACTGTCATTGGCGGGCACTCATTGTATGTGTTACTATTTACCAACTAAGACAGACATTAGAAGGCCATTTTTCTAAAAGCAGAGTATCAACTACCCTCATGGATTTTAAAGATAAGCATCCACTTATATTATCAAACCATGTATCTGCAGAGGCTAGAGAGCTCCTAGGGAGAAGGAATATTAAATAATTAACTTCATGGTATACTTAAGCTTTAGTCATTTTGCTTGTAAATTAGTAAAGCCAGACTACAGTTAAGAGAAATCAGTTCTTCATTGAGATCATTTTAAAATTACACTTTTCAAAAGCAACAGTTTCATATTCTGCTATGCCCCTACTTTACAGAAAAGCAACCAGGTAGGGCTTAATCTTCTAAAGGCTCCAATAGTTGGGATCACTTTAGCAACATTCAGTTGCTGAGCTGTACCTAATTTTCTTTAGGTCAATATTTCAACTATAGTCTTTAATTTTTTAAAAAGTCAATCAATTTACTCAGTTTCTACCACTTACATTCTGTTCCCTTGTAACACTTAAAACTGGCAGCACTTAGCACTTCGATTTTGTTTTAATACCTAATTAAACATTCACAGTTTAACTGAACAAGTCAAAACATGGAAAGCAATTCTGAAGCTATTCTGATCCCCCTACTTCCAGTCCCTGGGGATCCATGGTCTAGATCAGACTTTTTCAACTGGGGGTGATTTTGACCCCCACAGTAACTTGGCAATGTCTGAAGACAGTTTTAATTGTCACAACTAGGGGTTCTACTGGCATCTAATGGTATAGATCAGAGATATGGCTAATGATTATCCTACAGTGCATAGGAAAACCCCCTACAGCAAAGAATTATATGGCCCCAAATGTCAGTAGTACCACTTTTGAGAAACCCTAGTCTAGATGGAATTCCATCTATTGTCCTCTATGTGGTCAACACAATATAATAAAACACACTTCAAACACCAACCCCCAAACACCATCAGAATCTAATTACTTACAGCCATTCGTTCAATGCTATTTATTGAGTAATCACTATGTGGTCGGCACTGTAGAGATAGAAGGAAAGAAAGATAATCACTGTCCTTAGAAACTGTCTGGTTGAGACAGACAACTCACAAACCCAGGCCCTTGCCAGAAAACTCAGCAATGTTATCTACTCTTATTAAAAGCTTAGTTGACAGAAATGATGGTGAAGCATTATTTGAAGGATATGCAGTCCATCTATGTATCTAGGTAGAAGAAGTCCTTAAATTAAGCTGGATGATTATTTGGGTCACAGTATCTGTAGTCCTTGAAGAAATGCCCTAAGCTCTGTACTAAAGCTATGCTCTGTTTGTATTGAAGAACACCATAAGAAAACCATGTGAAACTCTTTACTAACTTCCCATAAGAATCTTCTGCATATCACTCAGCGCCATCCATGTGAAACTACATGTAAATTTCTCTTCGAAATTAGAATTGAAATGTTTCTTCCTCTCTGGTAACAACTATCCAACCATTTCTCTTTATTCTGACTGCCAAATCACTTACAGAGCTAAATCTGAGGCTCAACGATATCAACTATGTAGGCCCTTTCAGCCTGAACATTTGTATATGTTCCCATCCCTGGCCCAGCTGGTTTTCACAGGTATTTTAATTTTTCCTGTGCTGGATTATCTGGTTATTTATACTTTACCATCATTTTATTACACCTGTTTTTGCCATAAGTTGTCTCAGTGATTAAAACATGGTCAGGTATGAATAAAATTAAACGTGAGAAAGAGTGACAAGAAAACAATTACAACAGTTCTGCTAGAAATGTGCACTGACTGCTTCCACAGCTTGACCCCTGATGAAGGCAGGAGGGTCACAGAAAACTTCCTGAAAGAGCTCATGCCTGAGCTGAACACTGAAAGATAGACTAGGTGTTACTTAAAGAAGACATGAGGGTGAGGAAATGGTCTAGGCGAGAAGAAAAAGCAGGTGCCAAGGCACAGAGGTGAGAGAGAGCCGAGTGTATTCAGGGAACTGCAAGTGGTTTGCTTGTGCCAGAACAGAGGGTATCCTGGGGAGTGCTGAGACATGGCACTGAAGAGGTACTTTAGATGCCAGGCTAAGGACTCAACTCTAGCCTAAAAACCATGATTAGAAATATGAGAACAGTCAGGAATTTACTGCAATAATCCAGGGAAGAAAAGATGACCCCCACAAATGATGACCCAGTCAGTTTCCAGACACATCAGGCATCTTTAATGAGTAAAATAATCCCTTAAACTGATTAGGAAAGAATCCAAATCCTACCCTCACCCCATTCCCACCCCCTTACCAACAACATTAACCTTTACCACATCACCTGGAAAAATGGGGTCATTCACCAGTGATCTTTGGACAAGAATGTAAGAATTCTCATTCCCAGATTCCCATTCTCCTTTGCATTTGATATTATCTGGACTTACAAGCAGCTATAATAAGAAAAACTAAGGAACTCTGACAGCTATTCATCTCACTCAGGATAGGCAAGAAGCTGTTATGATTTTATGTCTCCAATTGTTCCAATCACAGTTTCTAATACAGAAATAAAACTGTTCAGTGTCTCTGTCCTCGCCTTGTTTTGTTTTACTGAGATCTGCATTTGCAAGTTCTCGGGCTCCAACAGCAGTTCTGTCAGGAACAGACAGCCAGTGTCATCCTGAGCGCTGAGGTAAGCTTTCCACGGCTGAGCCCCAGCCCTGTTCATCGCGATGGTCTGGATGTTCACAACTTGCAGGGCCATCTGAAGGGTGTCGGGATGGACTGCTCCCTGCCACGGGAACACCTGCTGATGAGCAACTTTGAGGCTCAGCCAAGTTTTCTCAAAACACTCAGCAGTAAGCTGGTGATTGGGGACTAGCATGAGGGCTCTGGAATCAGGGAGTTCTTGGACCCTCTCCTTGTTCTCTTCAGGAATCAGGGGTCCTACAAGAGTCAGAAAGCTTGTGTAAGAGATGTTTTTAATCTGTAGAACTACATTTTTAAATCTAGATTTCCAGTAGTACACAATGTGACTCTCATCTTCAGAGAAATGGCTTAAATAACCAATGATGAACTTCCTTCTTGCTCACAGAGACAAAATTCGGGCAACAGTCTGATGTTTAGCTAGGGTACTCTACTCTCTACCAGTCATTGCAAAAGATAAAGATTTTTCATGACAAGGTATAAAGTAAGGACTATTTTTACCTGATGTGGCAAAAGATGCAGTGTTAGGGAGCTCTGGGCCATGACGTTCTACTCCCTGGCATTTAGAGATGGTTGCCCAGCGGGCTTTGCCATATACTGGCACCAGTGTGTTGAAGTCCGAGGCCCAGCTGTTCACAGGTCTTTCTGCCTGATCCTCCAAAAGTCTGAGAGAAGGGTCAGATTGAGGGCTCCGTAGGATCCGCTTCACTTCATCAATGCCAGCTAAGAGGAGGCGATAGTAGAAGAGACCTCGGTCCCGTACTGCCATATCCTTTTCTTCCTCTGAGGTAAGACAACAGACTAAGTTAATTAAAAACAAAAACGAAAACACTCTTTCTACCCCTGTGCCCACCAGAATAGGAGAACAAAATGAAGGAGGGAGGAAACCCTAGAAAACGTTGACATTTTCTTCTTCGGCCCCAGATGGCTCACCAAACAATGAAAGCTGTGAGAACCTCTATGACTGGTCATGGCAAGTACCATTTCCTTCTTCTTTTTTTTTTAAATTTGATTTTATTTATTTTTTTATACAGCAGGTCCTGTCCTCATTAGTTATCCATTTTATACTTATTAGTGTATACATGTCAATCCCAATCTCCCAATTCAACCATTTCCTTCTGAGGAGCCTACCTATGCAGTAGTACAATAAACGGCCCAGCATGTCCTGGCACTCGGCGGGTCGGGACAGGAAAAGGCGCAGCAGAGCCGTGAGCAGCTCCATCTTGACAGCTGGAGATGTCTCCGACTTCACATTCTCTACGAAGTCTTCCAACACATAAGGAGCGTTGGGGATTCTCTTCCCGTGGACACCGAGTAGCCAAATAAGTGCCTGCTTCCCCTAGGTAATAAGGGAGTAAGAACAGGTGCTCAACATTTGGCTGTCCAGAACACAGGCCAGAGCAGGCAGTAGATAGCAGCAGGTTTTGCTTTTCCCCTAGAGTCAGTAGAAAAGGTATAACATTTTATTTACTCCCACTTGCATTTATTAATTCACCCCCTACTAAACTCTCTACAACAAATAGGAATGAAATTCTACCACACAAAAGGAGACTTAAGACTCTCACAGCTTATGTTGCTTAAGCAATAAGGCTTCCTCACCTTTGAGGCTTCTTCCCCAATTTGGGGTTTAATGCTTCAGTGGAAGCTATTGGAAGATTCCCCTAAGTTAGGGGAACCTAGTGCGCACATCAGAGTCACCTGCAAAGTTTCTTAAAACTCTGTGTGTCTAGGGCTTCTACTCTTGAATATTTGAGTAGATACTGGAAGCCCAAATATTTGTAAAAATTCCACAGGCGATTCTGATTTTCATGCCAGCTGAAAACCCTATGGTCTAAATCTCTGACTCAAAACTGTTCACAAGAACAATGGTATCAAAATATTTGTAAGAAAACCATAGCTAAATCCTAATGTTTTTATAATTTATATCCCACCTACACCCAAAACAGAATCTGAGGTGGCAATCAATTCTAAGAATTCCACTTCAGACACTGGGTGGAAAGAATAATTAGATTCCATTTCACAGAGCAGGGTCCCAAGCACTCCCCCTCTGCCTAGAAGTAAAGGAGAATTACAGCGTACCTCGCTATCTTGAATGCTCTCCTCACAGCCGGGCAGGGCCTGACACACAGCTTCTGTACACTGAGGACACAACCAAACCAGGTCTCGGAAAGTCTGCACAACCACTAGAGCACAGCTCAGGACACAAGAGCACAGGATTAGAGCCTCCGCACGGGAAAGAATCTTATGAAAAGTCACATATTCAGGCTAGATTACTGGGGCAATTTCTGTAAAATGGGTGTTTGGTGGGGTGGTCAATAATTATCTGAGAAATGTCTGACATGGGCAACAATTTCTTAATAAGTGTTGCTCATCAGATTGCCATGAGGATAAATGAGTTAATGTATGTGAAAGCACTTGACAAACCAGAAAGCATATACAAATGTGGGGGAGTCCTGCTGTCGAATGATGCTCTGAGGACAGTAGAAATGGAGCCACCAGGGCTGGAGCTACGGTGAAGCAAGCAAGGTGCCAGGGTGTAAAATTTAAGAAGACTCACAGAGTTAGCATTTGCACAAACTTGAGAGCGAGTGCCCCTTTATATATATTCTTTTTTTAAAATATATATTCTTTTCCATTCTGGTTTATCACAGGATATTGAATATAGCTCCCTGTGCTATGCAGTAGCACACTGTTGTTTATCCATTCTCTATATAAAAGTGAGTGCCTCTTTAAATGTTTGCATCCTAGGCGATTTGCTTGCCTCACCCTAGTCCCAGCCTTGGAAGTCACTGCTTACAGTATGCTGCCATAAAGCAAAAAGAGGGGTAAAGGTGGGGAAAAAACAAGCAAGGTCACCCTCGCGCCCTTCATGATCTATACAACAGCCTTGTAGACTCATGGCAACCTGAAGACTCCCTACTCTGTTAGATCTATATGTTTCTCTGATGGCAACAGATGATGATGCAAAGAAGAGTTTAAACCTCTGTTACTGAACAACAAATATGTTTTGAGCAAATACTATAGGTCAGGAAATTGACAAAAAAAAAAAAAGATACTAGAAAGGTAGCCATTACCTGTGGTAATGTGCTCTTGTCGAAGCCCCAGCAGCTCTGTTAGAATCTGCACACACTGATCCGTGTAGGTCCTGGCGATGCTACCTACAGAGGAAGGGAAAGCAGAAAAATGTGTTAAGTCAAATACTAGCACCTCATTCTAAAATAATTTCCCACCAGCCAAAGAAAGACCAAGAGGACCAGAAATATCTAAGAAAAAGAAAAAGAAAATCACCCCTTGCTTGATGAAATAAGAATCTAAGTTTACTACAAAGGGAACTTTGGTAAAATGAATTTCCCATTGAACAAGGTTGAAAACTTTTAGTCACAAAGGTATTTATGTGGCAACCAGTTTGTTGCAGCACACCTGTACAGGAATATTCCTGCTGGGAACCCTGTGCAACAGCCTCCAGACTGCAGGATTTCTACTTCCCTCTTTGTGCCCTCTTCTCTGCCTCTAAAAATAACTATACTTTATTCTACATCCCAGGGTTCCTTCTCCTCCTCTACTTGAAGTCCTCCAAAACTTAGCTCCCCAGCTGCTTGCATTTGACTCACTCTAGCCCTTTAAATTCCAGACAGAGTAGCATGAAAAGGTCTGTAAGTCTTATGTTTTACTCTGTGCTGGTCCACTCATCATAATGCATAGCCCGCAGCAGAAGCTTGATAAAAGATTGCTAAATTTTCAAAGGACTTTGAGGCAGGAAGGCTGGGTTCCAGTCCCAGTTCAGGAACTATATGACCTTTGGGCAATTTAAGAAACTTTTTGTGCCTGAGTTTCTTCATCTTTGAAACAAAGTTAATAATAACACTTGTCCACTCTTCTTGACTGCCTCACAAGGCTGTGGGAAGATGATATACAGAAAAGCATTTTGGATAACAGACGACAAAAGGCAATATAAATTGTGTTACAGTTTGCATCACCTATAGTCTATATCCTAGAAGATATGGAAACACCAGTGTTGACCAAAAAAACCTTTCTCCCCACCTTGTTTGTAGTCACTGACCCAACTGTTTGGTGCAAGATACTTTGCCTCTGAAGCAAGATTCACTCCCTTTCCTCTCTGTGGTTCCACAGCTTTCTAGCTGGTTGGTCTAGGCTCTCACAAAGGAAAAGCAACAGATACCTACCTATGGCAAAGATGGCAGCCTGCGCAAAGTCGGCGGACACATCAGTGCAGTACCCGCGAAGCTCCTCCAGCACCTGCTGCACGTTCTCGTCGTTCACCAGCTCACACAGCACCTCCACCTTCTGGAGCTTGATGTAGTGGGGCTCCGAGTAGGAGCAAAAAAACTTTTTGTAGTGGCTGCTAAAGTGACCCGGCAAACTGTGCAGGACCTGGCGCACATGGCAGAGGGCAGCAAAACAGAGCTCGCGGCTCTCTGAAGAACAGGCAGCCAGCAAAGTTCCCTTGACTTGCATGAGCACGTCAGTTTGCACATGGGGGAAGTTTTTTGCCAAGATCAGAAAGAGTTTGGTGGCTCCCATCACCACACCTGGGCTACTGCTCTTGAGAAAACTGTCCAACAGGTTGAGAATGTCAAACAGCTCCTCCTCACTGCGGGGTTGGTAGCGTAGCAGAAAGTTCAATACTTCAGCCTGGCCCCACTGGTCCAGTTTTGACATTCTATTCAAAAAAGAAAACGAAAGTGCTATCCTAGCAACAAAATCAGGACCACCTCCATGCTACTGCCATGTCACCAGTCATCTGTTCATCACAACAAGGGGAGAATTCTTGAAAATAGGTTGTGCCATAATCAAATTATTCTTCTGATGTACTAAAGTTTACACAAAATAAGGCTTTAAATTCCAAGATGAGTTTACGGTACAAATGCACACTCATCGAAGGCCAAAGACATGATCACCATATCCTAGATCCAGATTCTCTACATTTTAAGATAGTATGAATGGCTTAGTTTGGAGGACATAATGACTGCAGAGGACAGAACCCTGAAGGATCCTTCTGCCATCTCTCTATATCACCAAAAGAAACTAAGACAAATTAAAAAAAAATTCTCTCAATGAAACATGAGGAAGTTAATAGTTACAGTTAACTTTCTTTACTACGCTACAGAAGTTGTTCAAGACCTCTCCTTCATTCAATACATCAACAAGATCCCATTAGGATGTAGATTTGATCATGATAAAAGAGCACAGAGGCATCCAAACCGATTTAAGAGATGGTGGGCGATGGGCTTATTGATGACAACACCTCCTTCCTGTTTCAAAATTTCCTCCAGAGACCTCAGGCAGTTCACAACCACAATTGGATCCTGGTCACGCAGCAAACTATATAATTCGTTTACCAGGGCACCATCTATAAAACGGAACAAACATCTCACATAAAGAAAAGTTTCAGAGTCAAGGTGATAGAGCCAGAATAACACTTCCAGGCAGACAAAGCTGAACTTCTCTGCCACAAAAATAACAAAGGCAGTAACAAAGTGCAAGGCCAAAACAATGGCCATTTCCAGACTGTTCTAAGCAGCTAAGGCACAGGATCTCACGTGGGCCCCAAAGAAAGGACTTCTCTAATCTCAGAAAATACCAAGCCCTGCATCCTACATAAAAGAGACATACAGGGCTTCCCTGGTGGCGCAGTGGTTGAGAGTCCACCCGCCGATGCAGGGGACACGGGTTCGTGCCCCGGCCCAGGAAGATCTCACATGCCGCGGAGCGGCTGGGCCTATGAGCCATGGCCGCTGAGCCTGCACATCCGGAGCCTGTGCTCCACAACGGGAGAGACCACAACAGTGAGAGGCCTGCGTACCGCAAAAAAAAAAAAAAAAGCGACATGCAGAAGTAGGGTCACATTATTATTTTCTACCAAAGCTACATACTCTTCTACAAAGTCATATAATGGAAGTACAAATAAATACTGATCATGGTAGATTACACTGAAACTTACCCACTTCAGAGTCTCCATGAAGAGTATGCATCTTGGCACAGCCAAGGACTGCTACCCTCCTGACATATGAAGCCTTATCATGCAGACCGTTGAGAACTGGCTGTTGGATATATTCCTGCACACCAGGCAACCTAAGCAACACATCCTAGAGTCAGTCAGATCCTAAGGTACTAGTTTTGACATAATTTAGCCCCTCTTCACTTAACAGAGGGTTTAGTAGATGTTTGAATACGCATTGGTCAGATTCTTCTCCAACAAAGTGGAGAAAGCTGCTGCCAAACTTAAAAAGCCTCACTTGACTTTTCACGTGGAATGCCACATAGGCAGGTTAAAAAAAATACACACACACACACACAAACACACACACACATTTAGAAATCTTTAACTATTTCAGGGACTTCCCTGGTGGTCCAGCAGTTAAGACTCCGTGCTCCTAATGCAGAGGGCCTGGGTTTGATCCCTGGTCAGGGAACTAGATCCCATGTGCCGCAACTAAGACCCAGAGCAGCCAAATAAATGAATAAATAAATATTTAACTATTTCACTGAGAGTAAGGATAGAAAAATTCCTTAATGAAATCACATATATAGTTTTTTTAAACCAAAGCAATGGCCAAAAACCTGAGTTCAGGTTACAACAGTGTCTTCCCCATTATTAAGGAGCTCAAATAAATTGTCGTCATTAAAAACCTGCCCCATGACCACATGAACTTATCAACCACTGAGATACAGGAAGGGAGGAGAGTGCTCACCTGAGGCTACACATGCTCCGTAGTGCCAACCCTCGCACCATCGGGTTGGGGTCCGAACAGTCTTTGCACAGTGTATTGATGGCCAGGAGAGCCAGATCTGGTTTCAGGGGGGCATAGGTACACATGTAGAGATAAACCAACTTCTTCTGAACAATATCTATAGTGGCACTGGCCTTCACCATTTCCATGAAAACACCAGACATGTCTGAGCCCTGAGTCATGTGCCTGAAACCAACACACACAGCAGGAAAAAAGTAAAATACATAATCCCCAACCTACAACAGAAAGCCTTTTACTTATACATGCCCTGGATATCCAACTAGATTGTGATCTCTTAGAGCGGAGCAACCAGGTCTACTTTGTCTATCATATCACACAATACTTCACAACGGGCCTGCAATAAACGTTCTTCTATTCATTCAAACTAGTACATTCCAGTCACATTCAGATTTTACATTCCAGGGATATGTTCTGGGGAATAATCTTGAAGAAGGCATGGTCTCAGATCTCAAGGAACTCAAAAGTCTACCAAGGAGGCAGACAAGAACACCGCTAATTACAGAATGATAGATTGGTATTATAACAGAAGTAACAGACAAGGTGCAGTGGGGATCAGGAGGTCTAACACTGCCAAAGAGTCATAAAATGTTTCCACAGAGGAAGAAATACTTGAGCGGAATGAGCAGGAGCTCCAGGCAGGTGTAGTAGATAGGTAACGATATACACTGTGATGCATGTGGGCATGAGCAAGAAGGGTACATTCTTTTCAGAGTATGCAGGTAGTTAACTGGGTGTTCCTTGGGTGCTATGATAAGAAATTTGGACTTTATTCTGTAGATCACTTTTTCTCAAACTGTGATCTCCTATAGCAATTAGAGGGGATGTCTGTTTAAAATGCAGATTCCTGGGTTCCATCCTACCCTACTGAAATCAGAATTACTGGATTGGATGAAAAATTTACATTTTCTAAAAAAGCACCCCAAGGGGGCTTCCCTGGTGGCACAGTGGTTGAGAGTCTGCCTGCTGATGCAGGGGACGCGGGTTCGTGCCCCGGTCTGGGAGGATCCCACATGCCGCGGAGCGGCTGGGCCCGTGAGCCATGGCTGCTGAGCCTGCGCGTCTGGAGCCTGTGCTCCACAACGGGAGAGGCCACAACAGTGAGAGGCCCGCGTACCGCAAAAACAAACAAACAAACAAACAAAAAAAGCACCCCAAGGGACTTTTGTGCATACTGAAGTTTGTGATCCACAGCTATACACAAGAGTTATATTGTCAAATTCATATGCTGGAAAATCAATCTGGCTGAAATGAGGGCCTAAGGTGACCTACTACTAAGCTACTGCAATTGCTTTAAAAAGGGAACCAGAACAGCAGTGCCAATCAAAAAAAAAAGAGGATGGAGCACAATATTCATTGCAGCTCTATTTACAATAGCCAGGACATGGAAGCAACCTAAGTGTCCATCCACAGATGAATGGATAAAGAAGATGTGGCACATATATACAATGGAATATTACTCAGCCATAAAAAGAAACGAAATTGAGTTATTTGTAGTGAGGTGGATGGACCTAGTGTCTGTCACACACAGTGAAGTAAGTCAGAAAAAGAAAAACAAATACCGTATGCTAACACATATATATGGAATCTAAAAAAAAAATGGTTCTGAAGAACCTAGGGGTAGGACAGGAATAAAGACGCAGACATAGAGAATGGACTTGAGGAGACGGGGAGGGGGAAGGGTAAGCTGGGACGAAGTGAGAGAGTGCCATGGACATATATACACTACCAAACGTAAAATAGATAGCTAGTGGGAAGCAGCCACATAGCACAGGAAGATCAGGTCAGTGCTTTGTGACCACCTAGAGGGGTGGGATAGGGAGGGTGGGAAGGAGATGCAAGAGGGAAGAGATATGGGAACATATGTATATGTATAACTGATTCACTTTGTTATAAAGCAGAAACTAACACACCATTGTAAAGCAATTATACTCCAATAAAGATGCTAAAAAAAGAAAAAGAGGATGGATACTTAGAACCATGAATCCATACCATCTGACTTGAACAGTGAAAATCAGGTGTCACCAAGACTGACTCCCACATTTGCTCAGCTGGGTGAAGACGTTCATCAACACAAATACAAGTGGAAGAGCGGGTTTGGGGAGGGCGGAAGGATGTAGGTACTATTTTGCATGTCTTTGAAGAAATATCCAGGTGGAAATGCCAAGCAGGCAGTAGGATCTGTGGGTCTGACGATATAAAAAAGGAGGTCTGTGCTAGACATAGATCTGGAAGTCAGCAGTACAAGATCAAGACATGGATGAAACCACCCAGCTGAGTAAAAGAAGCAAAATATGTCCCACAAGGGAGACTTAGACGGCAGTCCAGAGAAGCAGGAAGACCAAATCATACAACTGCCATGGGTGCAAGTTCACTTAATCTTTCTAAGCGGCCAGGGGTAGAGAGCCCTGATGGGGATGGCAATGGGGGAGTTAGAGCGTTAGGTGATACCTAATCACTCGCTGGATGACATTCCGATAGCGCAGCCTATCAGCCTGAATGTGAGGGTTACACAGAGCCTTCTTCAGGTCCTTCACCTCGTCCTCGGAGCCCAGGTACGGCATCTTCTCGAACAGTCACGGGGCGGTTCCCAGAGATCCCTAGGTAACTCGTGGGCTCCTTCTAGCCCTGATGTGGGGACCTGGGTAAAGGAAACGTCAGTCAGTGAAGAGACGACAGGCGCTATCAGGCCCAGCCTTGGCTTCCCCCAGGGCCGGCATCCGGGCCCTACCACACTCGAACTTCAACCCTCTCGCTCCCTGGCGAGGCCCACCCTAGGCTCTGCGGACCCTTCCGGGGACGTGCAGGCTCGTTCGCTCCGCCCACAGAGCTCTCCCGCAACCTCTAGGCCCTCGGCCCGACTTCCAGCCCGGCAGCCAACAGTCCGTGGACCCCTCCCTCTCCAGTTCCAGCCTTTCTTTCGCCTCCACGCGGTTGCCGTCACCAAGAGGCCCAATCAACCTTTCTGCGGAAGTCCCGCCTCCTCCAGGGGGACCACGCAGAGCAGCTGCCAATCACCCTCTCCCAGTGAGCGCCGAGCGCAGCCTGGATCACGACCTTAGGGTGCCCTTCCCCCAACCTCTCACCTCCCGGCGCCGCCGCGCGGCTACCTCAGGCAGAGCGGTGGCGGGCAATCGGAAATCGGCTACTTCCGCCTGTCTCCGCCCAGTAGCGCGCGCTTTGAGACCAGGGCCTCGGCGCCTGGTCCCGCGCGCCGGGTACCGCGCGCCTGGGGGAGTGGCGCTCCGTTGGGCGCCTTCTGTGGTTTGCGATTCCACCCCCAGACTCTCACAGCACGGTCACTTCCTTCTTTCTGCCCAGTCTAGTCACTCATTCCCCACTGAGCTGGCTTTCCTTACGGCCTCTGGCCCTGTTCTTGCCCCAGCATGACTTTTTTCAGGGCGCCGTTGTAGGAGCCTCCCGCAGGAGCTCTGTTCCCATGAAGATCCCACTGGTGACTCTCCAACCCCGCCACCATGAACGGGGTCTTGATCCCTCAAACGCCCATCGCTGTGGACTTTTGGAGCCTGCGCCGGGCTGGCTCCGCCCGGCTCTTCTTCTTGTCCCACATGCACTCGGACCACACCGTGGGTCTCTCTAGCACCTGGACCCGGCCCCTCTACTGCTCCCCAGTCACCGCTTACCTCTTGCACCGTCACCGACAGGTATGGGCGGCTGGAGTCGGCCTCCGAGAGTTGGTCCCGGCAGCTGGGTGGGGACTTCCGATCTGTCACAGCCTTGGAGTCATAGAGTTGGGGCCAGGGAGACTGATTTTTACAAAAGCGAGAACCCAGAATGCATCTTTAGCCCAGAATAGGAGTGTGGTTTCTAACTGGCTGGCTTGGGATGTTTCAGTGATAAATTGGGGAGGACTTTTAGTCCAGCCAAGGAGATTGTTCCTACCTCTTCACAGAAGCTAGGCCAGTGTTTCCCAAACTTGCCTCATCATAAGAATCCACCCAATGTGCTGAGTAAAATACAGATTCTCCAATGCCTCCCTTCTCCCCCATCTGATTCAGTAGACACAGATAGCACAGGTCGTGGAAATCTGGTTGGAATTTTTTTTAACAGGTGCCCCCCAAAGGATTATTATGATTTGGAAAGTTTGAGAATCGCTGACTAGACTTGTTTTCTGCACTCTTAATTTAAACTTGTACGAAGGGTGAGGTAGAGGGTGGGAAGAGGAAGGGAGGATTGTTTGGGAATCCCCATCACAGCTTCTGATCCAGGGAGGTATCAGGGAGGGGAGTCTGTGTTCCCTGGGATGACCAACTGTTTCCTCAGGTATCTAAGCAGTGGATCCGAGCCCTGGAGGTTGGTGAGAGCCATGTCCTGCCTCTAGATGAAGTTGGGCGAGAGACCATGACTGTAACCCTCATCGATGCCAATCACTGCCCTGGCTCTGTCATGTTTCTGTTTGAAGGATACTTTGGAACCATCCTCTACACAGGTGGGCTTCCGGAGGGGTCCTTTCTACTTTCCCAGCCTAGACACTACTTTTTTTTGTGTGTGGGGGCAAGCCCCGCGGTTTGCGGGATCTTAGTTCCCCAACCAGGGTGGAACCTGCCCCCTCAGCAGTGAAAGCGCAGGGTCCTAACCACTGGACCGCCAGGGAATTCCCAACACGACTTTTCTTGAGCATCTTTGACTTATAGTAGAAGTCTGGAGACCTCCTAGCTTCATGCCACATGAGCACAGTGACCCTTTCTCAACTGATTTCCCACTCTTTAAGGGTATGAACTTTGCAGAGAATCATGAAAAAACAGGAGCACGATGGAGACGTTTCCACAAAGAAGCTGTACTACATTCATCATTGCTAGACTCCAGTTTTTTCCAACAGGCCAGTAGGCAAATGCCCATTGTTGGAATTGGGAGAGGCTTGTCTTCTATACTTTTGTCTCTGACTGTCTGCCTCCCGTATATTCTTCTTCCAGGGGATTTTCGGTATACACCGTCCATGCTGAAGGAGCCAGCCCTGAGACTGGGGAAACAGATCCATACCTTATACCTAGACAACACCAATTGCAACCCAGCCCTGGTTCTTCCTTCCCAAGAAGAAGCTGCCCGCCAGATTGTTGAGCTCATTCGAAAGCACCCACAACATAACATAAAGATTGGTGAGGGCTTTCCTTTCCTTTTTTTCTCACTCATGGAGCCAGTGAATCTAGGTTCTTTGGAGTGTCTCACATCTTTCAGGTCTTTGTGCAGATGTCCTTTTCTCCATGAAATCTACCCTGACCTTTTTATTTAAAATTACAATCTGCACTCCCACATTCCCAACTCCTGATCTCCTAAACCGATTCAACTTTTTTGTTTTTTCATAGCACTCATCAACTTCCCATATACTCCATATGTTTTAATATACTGTTGCTTATTGTTGATTGTCTATCTCCACTTTCTCTGACACACACACACCCACACACACACACACACACACACACACATTCCTTGAGGGTGTGGATGGAGGTGGGAAGAAGTCTTATGTGTTTGTGGAACAGAGAAACAGCAGTATGACAGGTGCCCAGTGGTTGAGGAGGCTGTAAAGGCTGGAGGGGCTGAAGTGCCTGTAAGCCATTTTGAACTTGATCCTAAATGCAACCACTGCTCTTAGGACAAAGAGCTATTGAAAGGTTTTAAGTGGAGAGGGACACTATTGCCCTTATCACCTTACAGTGTATTCCATAATTTACGTATTTATTGTATTTAGCTTTTATTATCTGTCTCCCTGTGCTAGAATGTAAATTTCACAATAGACAGGCTCTTTGTTTCACTTATGGATATATCCCAGATGCCTAGGTTAATGTCTGATAGAGGCATCCGGTAAATATTTGTTAGCAAGTGAATGAAGTTTATCAGAATGTAGATATTCAGGTGAGTGTTGTTCTTGCAGTTAGATACATTGAAAACCCAGCTGTCTGCTTGTTCTAGTGACTCCACAACAGTACAAAACATTTTGGGCTTCTTGGAATTGCCTTTTGGGATAGTTTATGAAAATCCATTTTTATTTTTTAAAATGTAATAGATTTAGTTCCAAATGATTTTTTTTGATTGTTTCCAAAATTGTAGTAAATCCACAAAAGGAAAAAAATTTGCCACCATGATGAACATTTTAAAAGGATATGCCCCAACTCTGAAAGGAGTTTCAAAATAGGTTTAAACAAAGGCATTGAAAAAAAAAATTATGTACCTTCCAGAGTGACTACCAAGTTGATGGAGAGATTTTCCCTCTCAGGATTGCTTGACTACTCATGAAGAAATATCAGTGCTAACTATTCTTGGAGTTTTCAATGCAGAGTTTTCCCAGAGAAGCACAGCTGGCTAGTAGGGTACTGTAGTAGGGCTTGATTAATTTTGCAGATATACAATAATCCCCTACTGTGTGCCAAGTATTCTGATAGGCAGTGGGAATAGAAAAAAATGAATAAAATATGAGGGCTTACAGTCTAGTACTAAAGGGCCTAGAAGAGGTAAAATAAAAGGCGGAAGGATAGGGAGAGAGAAAAGAAAATCAGCTACCTTTGTGCCCAAAGAGTGAGATTTTGAACCATGATGAGGAATAAGGTGGATATAAAGGAAATATAGATTCTTTAAAGGCGTTCACAGTCTGGTTGTAGACTTGAAATACACCTTCAGAAAAGGTCTGAGAACAACTACTTAAACAACATCTCCCATATCTGTTACCATAACCATTACCCAAATTCAGGCCTCCATTTCTTTCTCTATACGTACTGTTTGGGCCTTCTAACTGGTACTTCCGCTTTCAGTATATTCTCATGTAGGTCTTTGAATAATGCCGCTGCCACTTTTTTTTCTAAAGCCCTGCTCTGATCCTATGAATCCTATAATTAGAATTAGCCATTTTCCTGCTTGCAACTCCTTAATGACTCACCTTCACTTACAGAATTAAAAACAAGCTCCCTAGCAGTACATACAAAGCCCCCTATTATATGGCCCTTGCTCACCTCTCTAGTGTCATTTCTTACCAGTTTCTTTGTACCTTAGTAACACTGAAACGACCTCTCTTAAAATGCTCTCTACCATCCCCTTCCCTTGCCAGATTAACTTGTACCCATCATTTAGGACTTATCTAACTTGTCATTTTCAGGAAGCTGTCCCTAACTCTATCAACTGGTAGATGTTTTTCTGTGCCCTCATAATGCTGTGTGCATGTCTGTAGCATGCATTGTTTCTGGGTCCCCAAATAGATTACACTCCTTGAGGACTGAGATTTTTGTTTGTTTTCACGGTGCCTAACACCTGATAGATGCTTTCCTTTGTTGAACTGAATGAATGAGTGGATTCTGTGCTAAACTTCTCCCCACCCCATCCTCCATATACCTCAGCTCAAATGCCACCTCCTTGGGCTTCCCTGGTGGCGCAGTGGTTGAGAGTCCGCCTGCCGATGCAGGGGACACGGGTTCGTGCCCCGGTCTGGGAGGATCCCACATGCCGCGGAGCGGCTGGGCCCGTGAGCCATGGCCTCTGAGCCTGCGCGTCCGGAGCCTGTCCTCCGCAACGGGAGAGGCCACAACAGTGAGAGGCCCGCGTAACGCATAAAAAAAAAAAAAAAAAAAAAAAAAAAAAAAATGCCACCTCCTTCCCAATAGACAGTCAGGGGGTAGTCCCATTAATTTTGTGTATTTCTATTAAACATTTGGTTGACTTATTAGCTTCATCCTCTTCCTTCTCTTACTTTCCCCAATCCCTTGAACATTATTCAGGACTCTATAGCCTGGGGAAAGAGTCACTGCTGGAGCAGCTGGCCCTGGAGTTTCGGACCTGGGTGGTATTGAGTCCTCGGCGCCTGGAGTTGGTGCAGCTGCTGGGCCTGGCAGATGTGTTCACAGTGGAGGAGAAGGCTGGCCGCATCCATGCCGTGGACCACATGGAGATCTGCCATTCGGCTATGCTGCGTTGGAACCAGACCCACCCTACCATTGCTATCCTCCCCACCAGCCGGAAAATCTACCGTTCCCACCCCGATATCCACATCATCCCTTACTCTGACCATTCCTCCTACCCTGAGCTCCGTGCCTTTGTCGAAGCACTGAGGCCTTGCCAGGTGGTGCCCATTGTCAGGCGACAACCCTGTAGGGACTACTTTCAGGACAGCCTGAGCCCCAGGCTCTCTGTGCCTCTGATTCCAGACTCTGTACAGCAATACATGAGTTCCTCCTCTAGAAATCCAAGTTTTCTCTGGCTATTGTTAGAAAGGAAGCTAAAGAGACTGAGAACCCAGGGTGTCGTGTTTGAATCCCTTGAGGAAAATGCTGATCACTCTCAAGCTGACAGGGACTTGAAGAAGACCAAGAATGAGAACCTTTCTGGGGAGCTTGAGAAGCAGCCCTCCCACCATCCTTTGAAGATCAAGAAGCAGCCGTTCCCGGACATCCGCAACAAAGAATGGGAGGGTGCAGTCCCTTCCTCCGAGTCCCAGAAGATGGTAACTGTATTGACTGCCCCTTCGGGTTTTTCAGTGCACTTAGGGTCTACAGATAAAGAATTTTCCTCTCCGGAAACTGGGGAGGAAATCAGTGTAGGGCCCTACTTGGTACCCAGGGGAGACAATGCGGGCTCAGCAGCCACAGGGAACCCGAGAGCCTGGATGGGCCAGGATTCTCCCCAGTCTCACAGCAGCAAGGCTGCCCCTCTTCTGGCTCCTGAGTACAGGGGCCTGGCAGTCAAATACCTTCTGACTCCAGTGAACTTTCTCCAGGTAGGGTTCTCTTCCAGGGGCTTTGACCAGCAAGCGGAAAAATACCATCAACTCTTGCTCAAGTACAGACAGGAGAGTACAGAATGACAACCTTGTTTGATCCAACATTGCACTTTTTTTTTAAATTCATCAAGAGTTGTTTATTTGCAAAGTTAGCACTCTTTGTATTTCTACCACTAACAAATGGGCAGTGCCACATCAACACTTCACTTTTTTTTTTTTTTTTTTTTTTTTGCGGTACGCGGGCTTCTCACTGTTGTGGCCTCTCCCGTTGCGGAGCACAGGCTCCGGACGCGCAGGCTCAACGGCCATGGCTCATGGGCCCAGCCGTTCCGCGGCATGTGGGATCTTCCTGGACCGGGCACGAACCCATGTCCCCTACTTTGGCAGGCAGACTCTCAACCACTGCGCCACCAGGGAAGCCCAACACTGCACTTTTGAAGATAGTGGCTGATGGCTTACTTGGGGCCTTACTTTTCTGTAGTACATGCCCACCCTGTAACAAGACTTCTCAAAGCGTGTTCATTGGAATCCTAGTGTCTATGGAATCCTTAGTTCTATAATTGACTTGTGTTTAAGAAACACTTTACATTATAACCCCTTTACAGTATATGTGAGCACATTAAATGTTCTGGGAAGTCCTGCAGTAATGTAATCTGTTTAACTTTGTTTAACCCAGTATTTCTCCAAACTTTTTTTTTTTTTTTGGCTGTGTGGCATGCGGGATCTTAGTTCCCTGATCAGGGATCGAACCCGCGCCCCCTGCAGTGGAAGCAGAGTCCTAACCACTCTGCAGACTTTGTGAACATGCAGTCCTCTTGTGTGGCTGCAGAAAGAGATAGAGTCTGATCAAAAAGGACCAGTTTATTCCCAATGTTTTGTGTGTCATGTGTCATTCCCCATGTCCCCTTCTGTCTCTTCCTAGATAAAAGTCCCTAGGTAGTTCTGTTTTTTAATTTAGGAACTGTGGTGCAGGAGGATAAAGTGACCCAGGCAGCATGTTCCAATCCTGAAGGTCACTGATTTGCTGTGACCCCATCCAAGTCACTTCCTGTCTCTGCCTCTGGGAGGGAACAGGAAGTGATGAAGATCCTTGAAAAACTGGAGAAAATTTCCACCTCTGCCTCCGTGAGAGTTTGCAGTTAGTGTCCCTGAGGACCTACCTGGAAGACAGCCAGCTTGGGGACTGGGCACCCCTCACCAAGGCAGTATCTGGAACCCAGCCAAACATTAGGCTTAGGGTAAGATGGGCCTCCCAGCTGCCTAGAGGCCCTGACTATTTGGCTGAAATAAGGTTACAAAATATCAAATGTGCTGCCAGATAGTCTTGATTGTTCACACAGCTGGGATATTTGCTGCCCCCCTCCACCCAGTATCCCCCCCTTCCATCCTTGGGTTGAGTAGGGAGCTGGAGGACATAGCCTGTTTGTTTCAGTAACCAGGGCAGAGACGAAGGAGCCAGCTGGTGGAAGGGGTGAGGGTGTGCAGTTCTGCCCTGACCTTCTGCTCACAGCCTGACAAAATGCCAAACCAATAAGCAGGACAGCAGATACCACAGTCACAGGGGGCACAGGCATGTGGAGCTGGGCACATGGATAAAAACTGTTTCACAATGGAGCTTCAAGCCTTCACAATGAAGAAGCCTCTGATTCTTGTCCAGGGGGCCGGAAATTGTCTACTTCTGGAGGAAGATATGAAGAGTTTAGAAAGCAAAATAAGGCCTTTCTCTTGGGCAAGCTGTATACAGCTCTGTTTTGTCAGTGACCTTTACTGTAAGCCTCCCATGGGCCCACTAGGAGCCATAGCAGGTGAGGCATGTGGGGTAGCAGGGGACATGGGCACTGTCCTGGGCTTGAATCCAGGGTTCCTGGGCAAATAGAGATATCAGGCTTCCATAGCAGAGCCTCAGTTTCTCATCTGTAAACCAGGGACTCTCCTGATTGCTTTGGAGGTTAGAGAATTGGTAAAATTCCTAGCTCAGTGCCTATCACATGATGGATATTTTAAATATTGGTTCTCTCAGCCTCTGGTTCTTTAAAAAAAAATTATTCCCTATATGAAATAAGAAACTTTGGAAGTCATACAAAATATAAAGAAAAAATCAGAATTCCTCCATGTAGATCAATTGTTTTCTTCTAGTCTTTTTCTGTGCATGTAAATATATTAAATATATAATTTTTTTTCCAAATTGGGGTAATACTGTATATAGTTTTATATCCTGCATTTTACTCTTAATATTTTAAGCATTTTCTCATATCATTAAATATTATTCAAAATGTCTTTTTAATAGTTGTATAATACCCTATCATATGGGTATAACTTAATTAAAACTATTTGTTTTATTCAACATTTTGTGTGCTCTTTTTTTCACAATTACACATATTACAATGGACATTCTTATGCATATATCATGGCATTTGTGTTTATTTTCTTGGAGTAAATTACTGGAAGTGGGATAACAGTTTTAAGTTTTTAAAATTTATTTTATTGAAGTATAGTTGATTTCCAGTGTTGTGTTAATCTCTACTGTACAGCAGAGTGATTCCATTATACATACATATACATTCTTCTCCATACTCTTTTCCATTATGGTTGAATATAGTCCCCTGTGCTATATAGTAGGACCTTGTTTATCCATTCTCTATATAATAGTTTGTATCTGCTAATCCCAACAGTCTTAAGTTCTTGATGCAAATTGTGCCCAGTGCCCTCCAGAAAGGTTTCCTTACTATCCTTTCTGCAGAAGAGGATAGCATTAAAATACCTTGAAGACTCATTAAGTTCAAATGGTGTCATTAGAATGGTACGTAGAAAATCATCTTGTGTGCTACATTAATATTTACTAAGCTGTGTGGGCAAGGCTTAGCCTGACTTCATCTGGGAGCCTCTAGCTGTCTCACTTCTGTGCTACTTGAAGGTGGCTGGGAGAGATAAGGTAGTCTTCAGTACAAGGGCCCCCAGATGGGAGTTATCTTCTAGCAACAAGGAAACCTGTCAACTCTTGGCACGTGCTGTGTCACACGTATTCCTATAGAATACCTTCCATATAGAAGCGGGATCTATATGAATTCAGATGGGGGGGGGTGGGAGGTAGAAGCAAAGGGCTTTGAGGAATTTAGTTGTTGGTGGCATGTTTCTGTATTAATAATGGGAAGGGACTTCCCTGGTGGCGCAGTGGTTAAGAATCCGCCTGCCAATGCAGCGGACATGGGTTCGAGCCCTTGTCCGGGAAGATCCCACATGCCGCCGAGGATCCCACATGCCGCGGAGCAACTAAACCCGTGCGCCACAACTACTGAGCCTGCGCTCTAGAGCCCACGAGCCATAACTACTGAGCCCGCATGCCACAACTACTGAAGCCCACACTCCGAGAGCCCGTGCTCTGCAACGAGAAGCCACTGCAATGAGAAGCCTGCACACCACGACGAAGAGTAGCCCCCACTCATCGCAACTAGAGAAAGCCCATGCATAGCAACGAAGACCCAATGCAGCCATAAATAAATAAATAAATAAATTTTTAAAAAAAAGAAATAATGGGAAGATTTCATACTATTCTAAATTAAATTTGTCTGGCTTATAATAGAGATTGGCAGTTGTCTTATTTGTTTCATTTCTCAACACTCCCTCGTATAAACATGGTGCTTTGCTACATCTTTAAGAAGCCAATTTAATTTATTTTTAGAATTTAAGGATGACCCCATAGATCTATGAAGATCTTGCAATGAAGCTTGAAGTTACTGGGAGACAAGAAGTTCCCTAGAGATCAATTAGTTATTTGCTTCATGATCTGTGGGAAAACTTGTACTTTTCCACAAGGAGACTGAAAGTGATTTAAGTCCCTTTAGGGAGGAAAATCTGCCTGACTGGCCTTGGGGAACCATCTCTTACTCCTGACCCAGACTACCCTTTGTGGTAGGAAATAGAAGATAAGTGAGTCCACTTGTTCAAGAAAAGGGATTTAGACCTGGGTTCTCTATCTCAAGTCCACCCCCAGGGAGACAGTTCTCTCTGCATTCTTGGAGTGGTTCATAAGCAGGAGAAATTCCATCTGGAGGTCCATTTAAAAGAAAAATTATTTTACTGAACTATAACTGATTTTCAATGTTGTGTGAATTTCTACTGTAGAGCAAAGTGGTTCAGTTATACATATATATATACGTATATATACATATATATGTACATATATGTGTGTATATATATATACACACATATATATATATACACATTCTTTTTCATATTCTTTTCCATTATGGTTTATCACAGGATACTGAATATAGTTCCCTGTATGTGCACATATTTCTGATGCTATCACTAGTGAGTAACTGTCAGTCCGTAACCTGTTCCCACCTCTCACCCTCTCTAACCACCACCACCACAAGCTGTTTTGTCTTGGGTTCATGGCACTTCTCCCTTTCTCTTCTGTAAGATATCCCACCTACATCACTACAGAATGATTCTGCTTGCCCTTATTAGTATCCATATCTACAGCTGCTCGTGGGGGATTCTCATCCTCAGAATGGTTAAGCTTGTCTTTATTTTGGCCACAATGCTTTTATTTAGATACACCCTTCCACCTTGACTATCTCATTCCTGGGTAACTTCCTCTTCTTTGACCACATCCTGGACCCACCAGATCACAGAAAGCTCCCAGATTCTTGGGCTTGGTTCTTTCCCTAAACGGATAGCTTATTGAATCATTTTTCAATCACACAAAACTTCTGGTTAGCCTTGGGTTAGTGTTTCCCTTGCAGTATCCACATATTTAAACCACTATTGTATTAGGGCTATCTAACCAGTCCTAACTCCTCCCACCAATTTATAATAACTTTGGGGAGTGGAGGATGAAGTCTGTCTCCAGTGCTACAACCCCATCCTTAATGTGCTCACTGAAAGGTGTACTTCTAAGAAGCCGAGAAAATTGGGTCAGGCTCACTCACCCTACTAACCAGGCTCTGTAGAAACAAAGCATGAGGGTGAGACCAGACGCCTGGTGCTTAGGAAGTTGGGAATATAAGGTTTGGAGAAAACCTGCTAATAGGTCTGAGCACCCAAAATTCCAAAATTGCAAGCAGGGGTTCCCCTGCCAGCCAACAATGCTCTAACACCAGTTGGGTGTCCTATAATTCAACTCAGTTATGACACTATCTACTCGGAGAGGACATCAGATCTCACAGACTAAGGCTTCAGTCTCACAAGCCTGCCCCCGCCACCACTTGAGATGCCCATCACAAGTCCAGGTTATCATCTGTGCTTCTGACTGATCACTATAGATTGGAGGTTTCAATGACCCCCTCTTTGGGTTTGATTAATTTGCTAGAGCAACTCACAGAACTCAGAGAAACATTTTACTCACTAGATCATCAGTTTATTATAAAAGGATGTAACTCAGGAACAGCCAGATGGAAGTGATGCATAGGGCAAAGGATGTGGGAAAGGGCCAGGAGTTTCCAACCTCTCTGAGTGCCACTCTCCCCATATCTCCACCTGTTCACTTCCTCCTTCAGAACTCTGTCTTCATCCTGGATGACTTCAACATTCTGGCCTCTCAGTTTCTTTGACCTCCTCATCTCCAAAGACCTTATTTCCCTCTCTCTACCTTACCACCCTGTCATTATCATAAGTTGTACTACATCTGAAATCTCAAATTTAAACCCTCTTTTCTCCCAGCTTATCTGCTCAAGTACCCTCATTGCCAATGTTTTACTGTTCATAAGCTCTCTCTGAGCTTCACTTCCTACCTTGACTGGACTGTATGCTACAATCCATCAATATAATATCACTCCCTTGCTCTCTTTCACTCAAACTTACCTCGAAAAACTTCAATTCTGGATAAATCATAATATCTATCTACTCTTTGCCTGCACTAGAGCAGCTAGATGTTGCTGGAGAAATCATTCAACCAGGCTGACTGGTTTCATTTTAAAGTCATGATCTCATACACCAGCATGGCGTTCCATACTGCTGAGTAACCCTATTATGTGTCTCTAGTAAGCTTGGTTTCCTATTCTCCCTTTCCTGTTTCTTTCCCCTCCTACCCACACTACCATCTGTCAGTGTATCCTGTTGACTGTACCTTGAAACATATCCTGAATCTTATTTCTTTTCACCATCTTCACCGCTATCACCCTTGTCCAAGCAACCTTTGTCTCTTGTCCGAGTTCTTCAGTAGCCTCTTAAATGTTCTCCCTGCTTCCAACACTGCCCCCCTCCTCTCCAAATACACAAGTAGAGTCCCCACAGCAGCCATGACATAAATCATAGCATGTTACTTCTCTGCTCAAATCCTCCGATGGTTTTCCAGCTCACTCAGAATAAAAACCAAAGTTCTCCTGGTGGTCTGAATGGTGCCCACCATCTGCCAGTTCCTCTCCTCCTCGTCTCCCACACTTCATTGACTCTGCTCCAGGCACACTGACCTCCTTGCAGTTACTGCGATGTGCCCGGTAAGCACTCACCTCACTTCTTCCCTCTCCCTACCATCTTTTCCACCCAGGATACCCACATGGCTCCCTCACCTCCTTCAAGGTTTTGCTCAGCGAGGCTATTCCTGGTCATCGTATTTAAAATTACAACCACCTTGCCTGCCACTCCCTCTTTCCCTGCCCTGCTTTTTCTCCATAGAGCACTTCACATATGATATCATTTACCTATTGAGGTTAGTGTGTGCCTCACTGTACTAGGATGTAAACTCCAGGACTCTTTTTTTTTTTGTCTGTTTTGTTCACTATTTCATCCCTACTGTCTAGAACACACAACACGTTCTTAATGATAAACATCAGGTGAATGAATAAATGAATCAATCTGAAGGAATGGATGGATTGGATTGCACATCCTTTAGGCAATCTTTCCTCAATAAATACTATTTCTCTCCAAGAGGGAATAAAGCAGAGTTCATAGCCCTCAAGGGGCTGACAACCATTGAATGCTTAGTTCAGCAGATACTGTATAAATATTATCTCTATAACTGGCAACTACCCTATGTGAAAACTAGTGTCCATAAATCCCTTCATTCATTTGTTCATTCAACAAATATTTATTGAAGGCCTACTATGTGCCAGGCATGTGTTCCAGACATTGAGGATATAAAACAGTGAACAAGACAGAAAATGTCCTGCCCACATGGAACTTAAATTCTAAAAGAGAGAGAGAGGCAGTATACATGAATAAATATCAGATAGTGATACGTGTTAAGAAGAAAATAAGACTGGCTAATGGGGGTAAAGTGCAATTCAGATAAAGGTCAAGGAAGTGTCCCTGTGGAATAGAACAGAAACAGACTCACAGACATAGAAAACAAACATGTTTAACAAAGGGGAAATAGAGAGGGGGAAGGGATAAATTAGGAGTATGGAATTAACAGATATAAACTACTATACATAAAATAGATAAGCATCAAGGATTTACCGTATATCACAGGGAACTATATTCAATATCTTGTAACAACCTATAATAGAAGATAATCTGAAAAAATATATATATATAACCTAATCACTTTGCTGTACACCTGAAAACTAGCACGGTATTGTAAATCAACTACACTTCAATTAAAAAAAATATTATCACCCAATGCGGGACAGAGACATTCATCTAACTTTGGGTGTGATACCCTGAGAAGAACGCAGTGTCATTATTCTGGCCGGAAATGGATAACTTGAACCTAGTAATGAAGAAACATGAGATAAACATAAATGACAAAACTAAAATGAGGAGCATTGTGTTATTTTAAAGAAGGATTCTGTATTCTTCAAAAATATCAAAGACAAAGAAAGGCTAAGGATCTCTTTCAGATTAACAGACTGAAGAGACTGACAATTAAGTGGAATATTTGATTCTAAACTGGATCTTGTGCTGGAAGAGGAAGAGATGGTAAGAAAGACATTATTGGATTGACAAATTTGGAATACAGATGGTAGATGAGATAAAAGTATTTTATCAATGTTAAGTTTCCTGGAATTGATAATTGTATGGATTGTGTCTGTAAAAGAATGTATTTATTCTTAGGACATTGAAATATTAAGCGATAAAGGGGCATGACGTATGCGATTTACTTGCAAATGGTCAGATAAAAACGTGTGTGTAATCTATTTGGCTGAGAATGCAAATGTTAAAGCAACAGGCTCAAAATGTTAATAAGTAAATCTGAGTAAAGGGTATATGGGTGCTCCTTTTACTATTCTTGCAACTTTTCTATGAGTGTGAAATCTTTTCCAAATAAAAAGTTTCCTGGAGTCTAGATTTGAAAAATCAGTGAGGATTCTCTCTTGTTGATTCAAAGGATTTGCCCACGTTCTGCCTCCTATTCTTTACTTCAGGCCTTCACTCTCATCTGGTTTTCCCAGTTTTAGAACTGTTGGCTTCTACTTGAATTCTCTTTCGCTTCTGGGTCCCTTGGATTTACTACTTGTTTGGATAGTTTGCCTAGCTTTCGGACTCAATTTCTCTCAAGACACAGCCTTTTGGTCAGCTTCTCCTACTTGGCCTTAAACACTGCAGCTCCTCAGTGACTTCTAGTCTACAACGCTGAATCTAGGCCCTAGAGGGATATCACACCCTAGATGACACATCAATGCTTCCAACTGGCAACAGCTCCATCTCCCTCTCCAGCTGCCCCGACTTTGGGAGGAAATAGTTCACATATCTTCTCCCCTCTCTCCATGCTCCCTGCTTGATCAAACCCTCATCACAGTTTTCTAATTAGACTCTCTTTGTCCAGTCTTTGCCCACTCCAGCCTGCCATCCTCCTCACTGCTACCAGTTCTCTCTTTAAAGCACAGATTCCTTCATATTACCTGTCTGATTAAACCTCCACTAGCTCCGCATTGCCTTTCAAAATCTGACTCGGCCTACCTTACTGTTTCCATATTCTGCCACTTCTCTGCTGAACTGTATGCTCCTTCAGGGCACAGACCATACCCTTTGCTTCTTTGTTATCTTTAATTCTAACACAGTATCTGGCATACAGAAGATACTCAATAGATACTTGCTGAATTGACAAATGAACTCTAGTTACACTAAACTCTGAAATTTCTTTGAGCGTACCATGTTTAAACATCACCTTCTCTGAAGATCTTCCCTGACTCTGTCATTCAAATCTTAGATATATGTCCCCATGCATTTTTTTTTCCTCACTAGACTGTACTGTATGCTTTCTGAGGGAAAAGATCATGACTTATTGATCTTGCATCTGACTCAATGTGTAGGAGAGTACCTGGCATCAAGCAGGGAGAGTTTGTTGGATGGATATACGAATACTGGAGAGAGGAAAATACTAGATTTTAAGAAGGTCTCAATGTAGTGAGACAGACTGAGGAAATGACCAAAGAACAATGAAAATAGAGATCAACAAGTATAAATAAATAAGGTACAAGAAGTAAATGAAGTAGTCAAATGATGATGCAGAACTGAATAACCAGAATCAAGTGGGAGTCAAAGAGGAAAGTCTTCCTAAAGGCAAATTTTTTTTTTTTTTTTTTTTTTTTTTTTTGCGGTATGCGGGCCTCTCACTGTTGTGGCCTCTCCCGTTGCAGAGCACAGGCTCCAGACGCGCAGGCTCAGCAGCCATGGCTCACGGGCCCAGCCGCTCCACGGCATGTGGGATCTTCCTGGACCGGGGCACGAACCCATGTCCCCTGCATCGGCAGGCGGACTCTCAACCACTGCGCCACCAGGGAAGCCCAAGGCAAATTTTGAGATGCGTTTGAAAAGAGGAAAGGGACATAATGTGGGAGAGTAGGAGCTTAGAGGCCTGTCATGGAGTTGGGTTGAACCAAGGCATGGTAAGCAATTAATGTTTTGGAAGCCTGCTTTTCAAGCAGGATCTGTTCTACCCCAGAGCTCAAGTTCTGACTTTCCTGGCTCCCCAAGCAGGCATGTTCACCAACTCTCCATGTCTTGAGGTTTCCCAGGTCAGTCCATCGTAGGACTTTATGTTCTCTAAGTTTCTGTGAAAATAAGCAAACAAACCTGCCCTGTGGGATTGAATACTCTTGCTAACCCTGGTCTTCTAGGGAAATAAAGTTCCCTGTTCCCAACAAAAGAGAACTGCTCCCAGTGCTGTTAAGCCAGGAGAGAAACCCAAAGGTAGCATAACCACTTTAGCACATCTTCACAAAAATTATCTCTTCCATCCAAAGAGGTCAAGGATGTATAATGAATGACATCTGAGAAATATAACCTGATAGCAGAATCTTGTCTTAGCCACATCTGCCCTCTCCCTAAAGCGTATATGCAAATAAATACCCATGGTGCTGCACAGCCACTTTCTAGGGCACAGATTCTTGTCGCCTCCAGCACTTGTGGGATGGAAAAAAATATACTACCATCTCCCTACAAATGTCCCACACTTTAGGAATCAGCAAGAGGTATATCTGAAGTTTTCCAGAATTTCTTGGCCCAGGGAGATGGCAACTGTCTTTCTATTAGGATAACCTAGTTTTCACGCAGTGTTTATTTTTCCAGAATGTTGTGTGCCCAACGCATTCCGTTTCCTGAATACCCGGTTTTGCTATCTCGTGGTAGAGGAGAGAAAATTATGTATTAGCTCACTGCAGGTTTTGAGGGGGTTGCGTTCAGAGCACAGCTATTCTTTCTCACCTCCTAATGCAAACCCAGGTTCCCAAGGAGGCAAGGGAAGAGCCCGCTCAGGGGCTCCTCATGTGTGTGGAGGCTACGGATCCTATACACCGCTGTCAAGCAGCTAGAACGTCCCTAGGTTGCAACGATACATCAAACCTAAACTGAGGTAATTCCTCACCAGCAGGGGGCTTCCTCGGTAAGCACTGCCTCCCCGCGCGCTGTCCAATCTCTGGGGGTGTCACGCTAGGCGGTGGTGATGTCACACTGGCGGGGATGACATTTTAAAGCTGGACCGCCACACCGCCACCAAGCACCTTTAAATCACCGCGAAGTCGGCCGTGAGGAGGGGGCGGGGAGCCGATCCCCGCACTCGATCCACGCTGGCTCCCCACGGAGGCCCACCCACTCCCACTCCCACTCCCCTCCCCCTCCCACCAGTACTATGAAGTCATCCTAACCCGCCAGCTCTCCGACACTTCCGCCTCAGTAGGTGTCATGGCGCGAGGCTGGGGACTAGTTCCCGCGAGGAGGGGCCGGCCGGATGGGGGCGGCCGCTCGGCGCTCAGCTCGTCGAGTCTGGCGACAACGGCGGCTGCGGAGCCAGGGGCCCGGCGGTGGCCCCGGACGGCAGCGGGAGGCTGAGGCGGGAGCGCGCGGTGCAGAGGCGGCGGCGGCGGCGAGAGGCCGGGCGGCGGCGCTGGGGGGAGGCTGAGGGGGCTCCCCCCGTGGGACGGGCGCGGGGACGGCTCCGGGGGGCGGGGGCCGGGGCCCGGGCCGGCTCGCGCGGGGGGTATGATGACCCGGCGGCGGGGCCCCGGATCTCGTCTCCTCCGCCGCCTCCTCACTGCAGCCCCAGCTCGCGGCTGAGAACCAGACACACCGGCGGTGAGTCGAGGCGGGGGGGGCAGTGGCCTTGGCAGGGAGCGATCTCCCATCGGCTTCCCGTGGCGGGGCCGGGCCGGCCACGGGCTCTCCGGGGCGCCCGGCCTGCGGGGGGAGCCTCCCTCAGCGGCCCCCACCCGGGACCAGGCGCCGAGCCCTGCGACCCGGCCGGTGACGGCCGCGGAGAGGATAGCGTTCCCAGGAATGTGGGGAGGCTGCGGGCTTGTTTTCGGGGCAACTCCCCCGTGTCCTGCCACTTCTCTCCTGGGCGTGTTGTTGTCCTCAGATGACAGGGGACCGCCTGGCGTTTTCTCACCCGGCCGGTTTTTTCTCGGCTGTCGTGGCCGGTTCCCAGTGTGTGGCTTGTGCGTTTGAATTTCACAGCTTTGCTTAGTGCCGTGTTTGGGGTTATTTGTGCTGTTGGGGACCAGGAAGCGGTGTCTGGAACGGACGGCCGCGGAGATGTGGGTGTGGGAGTCCTCCTATCCTCTCCACTGCTGTTATTTAATCGTTAGGTTGGTAAATTGTAATGATGGTGGAGACTGCGTGGGACCGGCCCACCTAATGTATATCTATGCAAGGCAGATCTAGATGTCTGGCTCAAAGGGAAACTTCTGCTGTTTGACGCCACTTTCCCAAAGCTTTCGTTTAAAAAAAAAAAGGGAGGGGGGCGGGGAAACAACCAAAACTCTTGGTAAGGCCCCCCGCTGTTCACAGGTCTGTGGGAAAGAGGCCGTTTTTTGTGCCTAGCAACCAAGACCTGGGGCTCGGTCTCCAAGAGCGCTGTTCTAACCTCCAATTTGTTGTGGTGACAAACCGTGAGCTCTGGCCTGTGTTTACGCTCGGCGCGCTTTCTTTCCTGTTTAGGTGGGGGAAGGGAGGAGGGGCTAGAGGAGGGAAAAAAAAACCACCCCAAACTCCAGTGTCTTTCCTCCACTTAACCCCCTGACTCAGTTGTAGATACTCTTTGAGGCAGCCCTAGATGCTTTTTCTTAGTGACACTTTGGGAATTTTCAGTCATTGCATCAAAATATTAATTTCAGCTGTAGACTCTTCTGCCCAATCTGTCCTTTATCTTATTTGTTTCCTGGTAACTGATGAAAACAGCAGCATGGCTTCCTTCTTCCGATGAAGTGGGGTTTAAATTAAGTGGCTGATGCCCTCAGTAGAACCTACAGTTTTGCCCTTGTTTGTGTAAAGCTATTTTTGATTCCTGGTCTGTAGTGGGTTCTTTTTTTTTTTTTTTTAAGATTATAGAGAATGCAAATCTTTACCAGCTCTTTTTCATATGTAGGTCTAAAGCTTTCTGTAAAACATCTAAAAATCTACTAACAAGTCATATAATAGTTGTTAATTCAGCTGGTGATTTTGGAGATACCTGTAATCATCTCAGGGTCCTGTGTTATAAAACTTGTACGATGGTATGATGAAAGGTATCACTGACTTTAAGATACTGTTCCAGGCTTGAAGGATATTTTGGTAAAGTACTTGTGGCTGGAACTGGAGGCAGCCACGCCAGTAAAACATCTTACTAGTAGAATGGTGAATGAGATGTTGTAAACATACTGAGTCTGATTAGTAAGTAGGACTTTTGCTGGCGATATCTTCATGAATAGTTTATTCTATCTTTGGCATTGTAGTTTTTTGGATTGCAGAGCAAGTTGATTGGTAATTTGAGATTGAAAACCAAGCCAGAACTCTCTCCTAAAAGAAAAAAAGATAATCTCAACATTCACAATTCTCTGCAAAATAGACTTCTTTTATTCTCTGGTTTTGTTTTCATAAGCACAGCTTAGTCAGTGGTTGTGTTGGTAGAAATCAGTGAGCCAAAACTGCCTTATAAACTTCTTACAGTTGGAACTTGTGCAGCTTGTTGTTAGTTATATATCGTAACTGGTTCTTTTGTAATTTGAAGTAATTTTGCAAACATGAACTTCCTGATTGGCCCTTTTATTTTCATTTTCATGACTATATAAAGCAATCCATTTTTTAAAAAGTTACAGTTATTAATTTTTCCCCAGTTTCTTCCCTTAAATGTTATGCCATTCTGAACACAAGTCATCAAAATAAATTTTCTCTCAAGTACCACTTCAACAATCACTGATTTGCTTTTCGCTTCCTTTTTTGTTTTTTAGTTTTTGTTCCTAATCTCCCATCTCCCTAAATGCCTTACGTATTTTTGTAGAGCATAATTTGGCACTTAAAAAATTTTACATCCTGTTTTTATATATATATTTTTTGTGTCATATCACCTAAGCAACATTTTAAGTTCTTTGAAGATAGGGAAACTTAGGTGTATTTCTTTTGGATTCTTTAAGAGCGCCTTGTACAGTGCTTTCCCACCATACTTAATGAAAAAGAATCAGAAAACCTGAATTCTTTGCCAGCATTACTACTCATTAGCTCTGTGTAAAACTTGTTTGGCTTTCTTGGGTCTACTTTTTCTCATCTTGGAATTACAGGGTTTTAGAAAGTCTTTTAAGGTCCATTTTAGCTGTAAGAATCCCTGTACTTTTTTTGCCAGTGTCTTCTGCTCCAATCAAATGCATTACTCTAAATGGTTTTTCATTTTTCCATATCCCCTGGCATACTGGCAAAAGTTATCTCATTCATCTAAGACCTTCTACCTTCCCTCTGCCAAACTGTCGTTACCTTAGTTGAGTCCTGTTTTCCTTAGGCCTTTTCTGGCTGATCTAAACAGGGTTCTATCTTAGTGTTTATGTTTCATATTGATTTGCTAATTTGTCATTTTTGTTAATTTGTCATTTTTCTTATGATTGAAACTCCGAGGTATAGTTTTCTTTGTTCTAAACTTCATAGACCTTATAGACTGTCCTGTGCATATACTAAGATAGTGCCATTTTACCAAATACAAAAAACACTTTTCTTTTGTTCTGTTGCTATAGATTCTTCATTCCAAATAAATCTAAGAGAGCAATTGAAATTTAGGAAAAAATATCCTGCCTAGAAGGAAAACACCACTCAGCCAGTTTACCAAAATATTACAGAATTGGTTTAAATGGCTGTAAATTACATAGAATTGTAGAGTTCCTTCTTTGTCAGCTACCACCACCTATTTCACACCCTATTTTTGCATACTAGTTGAGGAACTGGCTCTTTCACATGGTTCCATGTGAAGGAAGTGTTACAGGAAAGGGGGTGGGGAACTTTGATTCAAATGCCGTCCTCAGGGTTTCAAGCTTATTTTTTCCTTCTGTATCACTATACTTAGAATAAGTATTCTCTTGTAGACAACAGACTATAATTTCTATCTCATGTGAGTATTTCTCTAATTTAGTCAGAATGACTTCTGAGATCCCCTTACATTTATATATGGAGCAGTAATGTGATCTCTTTATAGTCATTCATTCTAGCAAAAATTTGACACACGCTGTGTGCCAGCCATTGTGATTGATGCCGGTGATACAAAAGAAGAAGATATCTATTCTGCTGTTAGGAATTGCCGTCATGGAACTTGCAGTTTAGAAGAGAAGTCAACTTTTAAATAAGTATTTATTTATTTATTCTAAGTATGACTACAAATAGTCATACTTAGAATAAAAATCCAGAGTGACCGCAAGTCAGTATGTATTCTGGCCCTTGTCTGCCTTTTTGGGTTCTGCTTCTACTATTTTTTCCCTTGTTCCGTTCCATCCATTCTGGTCTCTTCTTCAGATAGACCAAGAATGTATCTTGGCACTAACTGTTCTCTCACTGGGATGGCTTCTTCTTGTCAATTAGGTCTCAGCTTTAAGTGCCACCATCCTACAGTGCCTTCCCTGACCACCAAAGAGTATCTCTCCCCCTCCCACCATCTCTATCATGTCATTGTGTTTGTTTTCATCATAACATTTATCACTAGCTGCCATTTTCTTGGAGAAGAGGTGTTTATCTCCCCAGTGGAAAGTAAACTCCAGGAGATAAGGGATCTTGTCCATCTGGAACCACTGTTATCCCTGGATCTAGAACAGTGCCAGCAGACATACTAGATGCTCAGAATACGTTTGTTCAATGAATAAATGAAATAAATAAGTACAAGTGTGGTAAGTGCTACTACTTCTGTAGTAGAGGATCCTGTGGGAGCCTTTATCAGGAAATCTAACCTAGTGGTCTGGAGAAGGCTTTCCTGAATGTATTTGTCAGCGTAGGGCTGGCTAAACAGTCTTGCTGAAGGAAAATTGTTTTTCTCTCATGTAACAGCCTAAAGTAAATGTTCCAGGTTGAAGTGAGCATTCCTGCTGGGCAGGTTACTCTGCTCTACATGATCATTCAGGTACCCATGTTCTTTCCATTTTGCTGCTCTGCCAACCCTTGAGTGTTGTCTCAGGGCAGAAACTGGATCTCCATGGGTTCCTCCTGGTGGAAAGGGAGTGGAACACTAAAGGCTCATACGTCACTTTTTATTGGAGGGAGGGACTGGTAAAATGTTGTCTAGCCTTGTGCCTGGGATGAAGGAGAATGTAGATTGTGGTCCAGACCAACAGCCTATGCCACATTGAAAAAGTGAGCTTTAAGTGAAGGCTAAAAGGATAAGTAGTAGTTAAAAGAAGAGAAGACAGGGTAAAATGAAGTTCAGAGAGAGAATGTTATGTATGAAGGAACTGGGGCAGGAGAAACATTTCGAATTACTAGAAAAGAGAGTGCCTGGGGGAAAGAGTCAGTGAAACGAGGCTACAAAAATAATCAGGGTCCAGATCTTATAAAGCCTGACAATCCAAGTTAGAGATTTTGGACTTTATCTTAAAGTTTTTATTTTATTTTGTTATTTTATTTAGTTATTTATTTTTGGCTGCGTCGGGTCTTCATTGCTGCACGTAGGCTTTCTCTAGTTGCTGTGAGCGAGGGCTACTGTTTGTTGTGGTGCACGGGCTTCTCATCACGGTGGCTTCTTGTTGTGGAGCACAGGCTCTAGGTGTGCGGGCTTCAGTAGTTGTGACTCGTGGGCTCTAGAGCGCAGGCTCAGTAGTTGTGGTGCAGGGGCTTAGTTGCTCTGTGGAATGTGGGATCTTTCTGGACCAGGGCTTGAACCCGTGTCCCCTGCATTGGCAGGCGGATTCTTAACCACTGGGCCACCAGGGAAGTCCCTATCCTAAAGTTTTAAATGAGGGATAGATATGCATTTTTAAAAGCTTCAGTTGTAAGGTGAAGAATGAATTGAGAAGGGCTAGAGAGTACCATTTGGGGAAAGTTAGGCTGTTGAACTAAGTAGTGCAGGATTGTGCAGTAGGTGGGAGATATTTGGTGTTCCAGTGAGAGTTTTCTTCCCAATCTTATCTTTTGCCAGAATGTGTATTCTTATTTACCCACTTTAATGATATGAATACTCTTTATATATCAGTGTGCTGGAGAATACGTACATGTGTGTACATGTCAGCTGAGGACAAGTGCTAGAGTAAGAAATCAATATGCAGTACTGATGGTAGGTTATTTAGATCACCAATTGTTAAATGGTATCAAAAAGTCAAAGATGATTCCAAGCAAAAGCATTAGGAATTTATTATTGGTATGTCCGGGAAAAGATGGAAGTTAGTCAAGACTAAGGGCAAAACACTGATAAATGATTACCTCCATTGTCATACTCAAGTATTTCATTCATAGTTATAATATTTGAATTCTTTATGGTAAGATTATCTAACTGTAGTGCCCAGAGGATGGGGCACCCAGTAAATGTTGTTAAATAGATGTGCCCATGGCAGGGAGTGGAGAAGCTGTTAATTTGACTGTTTTTGAAAGCCTTCGAGTCTAGGAAGACTCAATTCTCTTTTTACCAACATGTACAAGTACCAGTAGCCTTTTGCCTTTTGTTCTAGTTTGGGATTAATGCAGTGGGAAAGTTTGTCATTATATTTAGACGGTTAAATCCTTGGAAAGTCAGGTTTGAAATGAAAAGACTAGTTTATTGCTAGAGTCAAGAGGGGAAACATTTTCAGGAAGTTAGCTTTTAATTTATTGGGAGCTGTTCTCATGTGAATTGAAAATAGTGTAATGTACTTAACGGAGTGTGATACATTTTAAATTTCCCACAGATGTTAATTCTATTCCATGGTTTTGTTTGGGAAGTCTCAGCCTAGGGAGAAAACTGTCTTTCACCCCCCCACCACACCCCCTGCAAAAAAAAAAAAGGAAAGAAAAAATTTTGGGGGGACATAGTATCTTTATTTCGTGTTTAGAAATGGCTGTTTTTAGCTGAATTTCAGAGTGTTATATAAATAAGAGTATAGATTTCTAGGCAATTTTGATTCTGTATTTTCTTCTCACCTAGTGCTTGTTGAGGTCAGGCTGAGTCTCAGCCACACTGTAAGAGTCCTGGTGGCATGACATTGACTTCAGTACCATACACCCTTGCTGGGGGGAAGGCCAGTGAAATTCTGGGTTGTTATTTCCCTATGGGTGGACTTAAGTTTGTCTTACTGAGTAAGAATTATTATATTTATTTATATACTTAAACTTTTGGAGCAGTTTCCTAGAACTTGTGCTTTTTGCAGTACTCAGTGTGAATTTGAAGCCATCAGTATCTGTTATTTTGTTCACTGGGTGAAAGGTTGTCATTAACATTCCTCTGGTAAACAGAATACTTTTGAAAAGTGTCCAGTTATGATCATCATACTTCTAAAAACTTGGAGCTACATTTCATGAATTCTTTTCAGTATAAGCCCCCATATTCCTATACATAGCTACAAACTGCAAATTTTGTATAGTATTCAAATTTTTTACTAAATACTTTTAGGTACATGAAGGTTGTGCTTATGTATTTTGATAGATTGTTAAAAGTAGTAACTCAACAAATATACGATGGAAAACAAATTTCAAAAATTTGCTTCCTTTTTGTTGTTCAGAAATTGGTTTGATACTATGACAAGAAATATTTTTGCATATATTAATAGGTAAATTTTGTAAAGGCACTACTTGATTGCAGTTTTTCTCTTATTATAGTTTGGTATTATGTCAGTGATATAGGTAGAATAAGATGATTTGTAAATCTGTAACCTAGGAGTTAAATTGCAATAACATTTTAAAAAAATATTTATTTATTTATTTTGGTTGCTCCAGGTCTTAGTTGTGGCTCCAGAGCCCCTTAGTTGCGGCATGTGGGCTCCTTACTTGTGGCATGTGAACTCTTAGTTGTGGCATGCATGTAGGATCTAGTTCCCTGACCAGGGATCGAACCTGGGCCCCCTGCATTAGGAGCGCTTAGTCTTATCCACTGCGCCACCAGGGAAGTCCCGCAATAACATTCTTTTAATTTATACTTTTTTTTCTCTTCAAGGTTCATATAAATTATAGAAACTCTTGTTTAAAGTAAATCCAGACAGCATTTTAGAAATTGAAGGTTGAGGGTTTGTTCTTCCTTCTAGCTGTCTGGTCCAGTGCAGATAGTTTTTAGTTGCATTCAAGCACAAAGAAATGTATACTTTGTTTTTTTATGTTCTGTAACATCCCTTGTCATGTTTCCTTCCTTTCTAGTTGTGTGTGTTTATTCTTTTATGACTAATAAAATTACACTGTGTGTACTAGAGTGGAGACTTCCCCCATATCTCAAGGACTGCACAGATAAAAGAGAGGAACGTCAAAAAACCAAAACAAAAGAAGCATTTGAGAATCCTGCAGTTTAACATGAGTAGTAGGAAGTAGAAATGAAGTTGGTAGGCAGTGGTCAAATCACCCAGGAAATACTGAGTGTCTGTATATTGTCAGAGTCTGTGGTAGGTTCTGGTGATAAAAGCAAAAGAACAAGACAGATATGGTACCTGCTCTCATGGAACTTTTACAGTATCTGGGGATGTAACATTAAATAATGTTATAGGTACAGGGTGTTGTGGGAATGCAGTGGTGGTGATGATTGTGGGGAGTGTGTGTGTGTGTGTGTGTGTGTGTGTGTGTGAGAGAGGGAGAGAGAGAGAAAGGGAGGGAGGAGGGAGGGAGGGAAGGAGGGTGGGAAGAAACAGTTTTCCTAGCAGAGAGTCTCCAAAATAGAGGGCCTCCCAAGAACTGAAAGAAGGGGCAGTATGGCTGGAGTGGTGGAAGAATCGAGGTGGGGAGATTTTGGAAGACAGCAACTAGATTTGGGGGGAGCTTTTTAAGGCAAGTTGAGGATTTTGGATTTTATCCCTAAAGCAATGAAAGACCCTGGAGGCAGAAGGAGGGAGATGGTTAACAAAGAGCAGTCCTCCAATATATAATACATAGTTTAAAAGCAAAGGTCCCCTGAGTGCATTCAGGATGAGTTTGGAGGCTCCTGGCAGTTTGAACTAGAAAGGTTCCAATAAGGGTAGAGAAAAAATGGCTGATTTGAAATATGCTTAGGAAGTAGATAAGATTTGTTATAGGTTAGATATGGGGATTAAGGGAGGGAAACAAGGGAGGGGAATGAGTCAGGATAATAATATTAAGTGAGTTTTTGGCACTAAGCACGTCATGTGTATTAAATCATTTAATTCACCATTTTATAGATGAGGAAACTGAGACTCATTGACTCCCTGATATTTTAGCTTGAGGTGTTAGATGCACGATGGTGTCTCATAATTGAGGTAAAAAACTGGGCGTGGGGTGGAGGCTCAGGAGTTTAATTCTGGACATCTTGAATTTGAGATGTCTCTGAGATATCCAAGTTGAAGTGTGGAGTGGTTATTTGAAAATAAGGATTTGGAGTTCAAGAGAGAAGTCTGGGTTAGAGAGGGAAATTTGTTAACTTTTTCGCAGATGACTAATGCTGGGAAGTAGTGAAAAGAGGGAACATGTGGAGCAAGAGAAGAGGGATTAGTGTGGAGCCCCGAGGCACCTGAGGGTTATGTGATTCAGAAGGAAGAAGATAAATATGAAATGGCTTGTATGCTAGGTCAAATGTTTGGACTTTATTCTGAAAATATTAGCTTTGGGATTAGTCTTTGGGCTTATTGAGCTTGAGGTGTCTGTGGGACATTCAGGGACAGAAAGGTGGTTAGTTCTTATTACTTTTCCCCATATTTTTCTAAGGATGACTTCCTGAGGTTCTTCAGAAGATCCCGTCTGGGCTTTGCCTCATCCTGATTACTTTCTTCTGGTCAGTTTATCAATGGCCCTTTTACAACATAGTGGGCAGAGCTAGACACTATTTTATTTGTGATCTGAGCAGAGTGGGTTGCCTTCACTTTGCTACATTCTGGACACTACTTTTTCTGTGAATATAGTTTAAGATTGAATTAGCTTTTGAGGGGAGGGGAACGTTATTACATAATGTTTCTCTTGCCAACAAAGTGTTTTTCATATATGATCCTGTGAAACCTTGTATCTCTTATCCTTGTGCTTTGTGCTAGCCAGATTTTGGACCTAAGTAGGAAGTCAATATTTGTGTTAAATGTCATCAGCTAGATTTACCTTATGGTTTCTGCTCTTTGTGATCTTTTTGGACCTGTTACTTAGCAATATTGAGTATCCTGCCCAAATTTGGTTCATCTATGAATTTTATAAGCATGTCATCTATGTCTACATTTAAATAATTGATTTAAAAGCTAAGCAGGGCAGGAATGAAGGCAGCTGTGGAATGAACTCTGGGGCCAAAGAGCTTGGGTTTGAATTCTAGTGCTGCCACTTAAGAACTGTTATTTTGGGCAAATTCTTTTAACCAGTCTGTGTCTTAGTTTCCTCATCTGTAGAATGGAAATAATGATAGTATGTTTTTCCAAAGGTTGTGGTGAGAATTAAATGAGTTGTGTGTATGAAGTGCTTAGACTACCACTTGACACATACTAAGTGATCAATCATCTAAGCTATTGTTGTTGTTGTTTTTATCTTATAAACCATCTTAGATGTTCATACTCTTTTAACAGTATGTCCTATTATTGGTGAGTCTCAAAAAAGTGATTCAGGATGTGTAATTAGACCAAAAAATTTATCCTTCTATAATAGGAAACATGTTTTGGAAAATGTATAAAATAAAACCTCAGCCAGATACACGTTTACTTGTTTTTTTCTAAACTGAAAGTTTTCTGATATACTAATTGAGGGGTTGTATAAAATTGAGGGCCTAATTCTTCCTCTTTCTTGGTGTAGGTATGGCATCACAGCTGCAGGTGTTTTCCCCCCCATCAGTGTCGTCGAGTGCCTTCTGCAGTGCAAAGAAACTGAAAATAGAGCCTTCTGGTTGGGATGTTTCTGGACAGAGCAGCAACGACAAATACTATACCCACAGCAAAACCCTCCCAGCCACACAAGGGCAAGCCAACTCTTCTCACCAGGTAGCAAATTTCAACATCCCTGCTTACGACCAGGGCCTCCTCCTCCCAGCTCCTGCAGTGGAGCATATTGTTGTAACAGCTGCTGATAGCTCTGCCAGTGCTGCTACATCAACCTTCCAAAGCAGCCAGACCCTGACTCACAGAAGCAACGTTTCTTTGCTTGAGCCATATCAAAAATGTGGATTGAAAAGAAAAAGTGAGGAAGTTGACAGCAACGGTAGCGTGCAAATCATAGAAGAACATCCCCCTCTCATGCTGCAAAACAGGACTGTGGTGGGTGCCGCTGCCACGACCACCACTGTGACCACAAAGAGTAGCAGTTCCAGTGGAGAAGGGGATTACCAGCTGGTCCAGCATGAGATCCTTTGCTCTATGACAAACAGCTATGAAGTCTTGGAGTTCTTAGGCCGGGGAACATTTGGACAGGTGGCTAAGTGCTGGAAGCGGAGCACCAAGGAAATTGTGGCTATTAAAATCTTGAAGAACCACCCCTCCTATGCCAGACAAGGACAGATTGAAGTGAGCATCCTTTCCCGCCTAAGCAGTGAAAATGCCGATGAGTATAATTTTGTCCGTTCTTATGAGTGCTTTCAGCATAAGAATCATACCTGCCTTGTGTTCGAGATGCTGGAGCAGAACTTATATGATTTTCTAAAGCAGAACAAGTTTAGCCCACTGCCACTCAAGTACATCAGACCAATCTTGCAGCAGGTGGCCACAGCCCTGATGAAGCTCAAGAGCCTTGGTCTAATTCACGCTGACCTTAAGCCTGAAAACATAATGCTGGTCGATCCAGTGCGCCAACCCTACCGAGTGAAGGTCATTGACTTTGGTTCCGCTAGTCACGTTTCCAAAGCTGTGTGCTCAACCTACTTACAGTCACGTTACTACAGGCAAGTGGCAAATGCTAAAGAGCATGTCTTCAACTAGAGATCTGTCTTTATATTTAACATATATTACAAAGGGCTACATATAACAGTGAATTTATTTACACATTTCAACACAGAATAGGATAATATATTTTAGTATTATCCTAAATATATTTAGTATTTAATATTCCATGTGTGTGGCATTCCTATATGTAACATTATTTTATTTCTGAAATTTTAACTCTAGAAAAATTAATTCAGTCTGATTCTGAAGGTTGTTCTAGTTGAATTATAGTAGCATCTGGTTCCTTCTTTACTACCGTTACACCTAATTTTCCCATTTTAAAGTATCTTTAAATATATAAGATGTTTACTTATATGTGATGAATTTGGGCATATGCTGCTATTTTTCCCAGGTTCCTCTCTTGGCAGGTAAGATGCCTTGGGAATAATTCCAAGTTTAACTCTAGCAACGTTTTATTATTTTACATTTTCTTTCTTGCATAATAGAGAGAATTGGATTAGATGATTGCTAAGGTCTCTTCTCGTTTTAATATTCTCCATAGTCCTTTGAACTTATTTGCATATGAACTTATTTGGTTCCATAGTCCTTTGAACTTATTTGCATATGAACTTATTTGGTTATCCTAAAATGGCCTTGACCCAAACACCTTATACTTTAGTGATTTATATTTCCATACTGATACTTCTAATAAAGCTACCTTTTCAATATATAATAATTATTGGGACAGAACTTAAATGCTGATATATAGAATTTTGTCTGTACTGTAATCAAGGAGCATTACTGAAAGAGAGAAGACGGGAAAGTCTTTAAATGAGCTTTCATTTCTCAGTACATCATTTATATGTCTAGTTATTAATTTTAAAGAATCTGATATTTATTTTAATGGTCATGCATTAAACACAGATTGTACACTCACCCAATCACGAAGTGAAACAATAACAAAAGATAACCCACAAAATAAGTTTTATCAAGAGATATGTCCAACATGCCAAATGCCTATAATAAATTTTGAGGAAATAGAAATTCTGAACTAAGAATTTTATATTATGTGTGAAAATAATGTAAGGACATTTTAACCTGTATAGGGACTCAGAAAATATGCCATCTACATATTTTTGTTTTTCTAATTGTGATAAAACCTACCTAACATGAAGTTTACCATTAACATGTACCATTCAGTGTTGTGAAGTATCTTCATAGTGTTGTATAGCCTTCACCACTATTTCCAAATGTTTTTTATCACCCAAAACAGAAACTCTGTAACCATTAAGCAGTAACTACTCCACCGTCCTACCCCCTACCCCTGTTACCTCTATTTGACTTTCTGTCTCTGAAATTGCCTATTCTAGATATTGCATATAAGTGGAATCATACAGTAGTTCTCCTTTTGGGTCTGACTTACTTCACTTAGCATAATGTTTTCAAGGTTAATCTCTGAAATTCTGTAGCATGTATCAGAATTTCATTCCTTTTCAGGACTGAATAATATTCTATTGCATGTATATACCACATTTTATTTATCTATTCATCTGTTGATGGGCACTTGGGTTGTTTCCACATTTTTGGCTATTGTGAATAATGATGTAATATGAATATTGGCATTCAAGTGTTTGAGTCCCTGTTTTCAATTCTTTTGGGTATAAAACTAGAAGTAGAGTTGCTGGGTCATATGGTAATTCTTTAACTTTTTGAGGAACCACCAAACTGTTTTTCTCAGCCATTGCATGATCTTATATTCCCACCAGCAATACATGAGGATTCCAGTTTCTCCATATCCTCACCAATACACCAGCACCTGTTATTTTCTTTCTCTCTCTTTCTCTCTCTCTTTTTTTTTTTGTTTTTTTTGGATAATAGCCATCCTTATGTATGTGAAATAATATCCCATATAGTTTTGATTTGCAGTTCCCTAATGTTTAGTGATGGTGAGCATCATTTCATGTGCTTATTGGCCATCTGTATGTCTTCTCTGGAGAAATGTCTTAAGTCCTTTGTCCATCTTTGAATTGGATTGTTTTTTGTTGTTGCTGAGTTGTAGGAGTTCTTTATATATTCTGAGTATTAATCCCTGGTCAGATATATGATTTGCAGATATTTTCTCCCATTCCATGGGGTTGCCTTTTCACTATATTGATAGTGTTGTTAGCACAAAAGTTTTAAATTTTGATGAAGTCCTATTTGTCTTTTTTGTTGTTGCTTATACTTTTGGTATATTCAAGAAATCGTTGTCAAACACATGTCATGAAGCTTTTCCCCATGTTTTCTTCAAATAGCTTTAGCTCTTATATTTAGGTTTTTGATCCATTTTGAATTAATTTTTGTATGGTATAAAGTATGGATCCAATTTCATTCTTTTGCATGTGGATATTCAGTTTTCCCAGCACCATTTGCTGAAAAGACTGTCCTTTCTCCATTGAATGGTCTTGACACTCTTGTCAGAATCCTTTGGCCATATATATGAGGGTTCATTTCTGGGCTCTCCCTTCTGTTCCATTGTTCTAAATGTCTGTCTTTATGCCAGTACCATGCTTTTTTGATTACTGTAGCTTTGTAATAAGTTTTGAAATCAGGAAGTGTGAGACCTCTAGTTTTATTTTCTTTCAAGATTGTTTTGGCTGTTTTGGAGTCTCCTGAAATTCTATATGAGTTTTAGGATGGACTTTTCTATTTCTGAAAAAAACATCATTGGTGTTTATAGCGATTGCACTGAGTCTGCAAATCACTTTGCGCAGTATTGACGGCTTAACAACATTGTCTTCCAATCCACCCTAATCTGTTTTTATCTATTCTTTTTATAGTTTTCTAAAACTCTATCACAGTAATACTTGATGATGAGCCTAAGGCAAGTGGAATAGCAGCTCAGGCATTCCTTCTTTATATAAATTTTATCCACAGTGGTCCTGTGCATGTTGCATTGTTGCTTTATTAGAGTCCATTAAATCCTCACCCTCTTGTCTTTCAGAAAACCTCTCTGAAATCCTTTTGACCATTGAAGCATTCTGGCTCCAGAGCCAGCCTTCCTCTTACCCTCCTTTTTACATTGCATTGTTTACATTCCTTCATCTTGCTGATAACATGCCAAAGTACTATCAGTTGACGTAAATTTTTGCCACCATGCTGTCTCTGTTGGCCGTGGGCACAGCTAAATGATTCAAGCAGTTAAAGTAAAGTACTTTATTTCCTAGCCCACTGTAAATGTAAATGTAGACTAATTCCAAGAAAAGTTGCTGTCTTTGGGGCTTGAGTTTTAGGCACAAAGGTTTGTCATGCTTATAAGCTCAATGCTTTTCCATTCTGAACAGGCTAGCTGGCCTTAAAGCTGAGATCACTTTGTTATGTACGGAAGGACAAGATCTAGATAAGGAAAACATATTTTCAGTTTATCCTAGACAAACAAACAATCCAGTTTCATCTGACACTGAAACCACAGTTAACACCTAAGCCACAGATGTAGGAAGTTAGACTTTATGTAACATCTCTTATTTGGTTTGATGCCTCTGAGATGGGTGGGAAGAAACAAGAGTGTTCATGAAGATGAGCAGAGAATGATTTGTGCTGTTAAGTGATTCCAACCTTAGCTTGCTCTGGGTTCCAGTGAAATAGAGCTTTATGACTTAGGTGGAAGTTTTCAATTTAAAGGAGTTTGAAGTTGGGAAATCGAAACGCAAGCATTGCTATTTCTGCCTCCTGGTTATAGCAGTGAGAGCCTGTTTAGTATTTGTTCTCAAAGGATGGGATGTATCTTCAAAGAGGAGAGTCACCATGTCCAAAGTACAATTAATGCCATTTTCCTACTAAAGGGAAGACTGCTAGTTTTGTTTTCCTTTTTCCTGTGCTTTAATACGTAATCTTTTTTACTGCCCAGTTGTTAGGATGTCAGAGCTGGAAAGGGACCTAGAAGAGTAATTAACTTATTATATAGATGAAGTAGAACAAGAATTTCAGTTTATAGTTTATATTGAGGGATTGAGAAATATTGGAGGCCAAGGGGAAAGATGATATAGTAATGAAAATATTATCAAGAATTTGATCTGAATTCAGAGGTTAAAACATTCAGTCTTTAGAGGTGAACCTGCTCTAAATGATGTTCAGTAAAAGAAGATAACTTAAGTCTTTTTGCTTCCTGGAGTTTACATAAGTCTAACATTTTTAGGCTCTAATGAAAGTGAAAAGTCCTCAATAGACTGAGCAGCCTTATTTTATTTTACTTTATTTTTACTGCTTTCCCTGTTTTTCTTTTGACACTTACCTTTTTGCATGGTAGATGTGGTAGAGTTAACTGTTTTGAGTGAGCTTTTACTTGAAATACTTAGCTGCTTTTGTTACTTCAGAAGCAGAGCAAGACCAAATGGAAAAACTGATTCCAGTCAGTCTTCAGGGTTTTTTTGTTTAATGGGCTTGGGAGATGGAATTAGTGTTTTTCTTAATTTCCCTTAAACTTTAAGCCTTAGAAGCCTAACAGTTACCACATCTTATGGCTACCTTTTTAAAGAAGTAAGTTATTGGGTGGCCTGGCCCCTCCCTGTGACCTGCCTTTTGGATTTTAAAATGTCTTCCTGGTATAGTAGGAATGGCAAAATCAATCTGCTGCTCTTCAGTTGATGTTTAGGAATGTTCTAAGCCCAGTTTTTATTTTGGCACAGAGCCATTTGCATTCTCCCTGCCAGCTATTTTTGGCACTGTCATGAACTTAGAAATTAATGAGTCTGCTCAGTGAAAGTAAAAATTGTGTTCCTTTTCAATTTTAGAAAGGCTTTTACGTTTCTGGGTACTCTTACCCTCTAGTTTATTAAAGCTATCAAACATGCCACAGTGGTTGTATTTAATTGAACTCTGAAATTCCATCAGTAATATGGGGCTCTAGCCACCTGCAATAGGAATATCACTTTTTTGTTTTCTTTGGCTAACAGAACCACAGTTCACATCAAATAGCCCCAAAACTGATGGTATTAGTGGTTCCACCCTTAGCTGTCAAATAGTGTAAGTCCCAGCAGGCCTGGATCTTCTGCTGTTTCTATGCAAGGATCAGGAAAGTTTTTAGACCCTTTGGAGTCCTCTAATTTACCATTTTCTAGGGGCTACTTAGAAAATTACTCTGGGAGGATATTCTTATTTAGGGAAATATCTTTATACCCTCCCCACTCAGTCTTTGTCTGCCCCCCTCCCCCATACATACAACACAACAGTAAGCACATACTACTTAAGAATAAAATTTGGAAAACCTAGGCACTTCATGAGGAGACATGGCCAGTGGTTCCTAATGGAGAGATCTGCTTTTCCATTTAGCTCCTGATTAATGAGGGATCTGGATCTGGAGTGTCCTTACAGATTCAAATTCTGTGACTTGTAAGAAGGAAAGGAAATTATTTGGAGATGATAAAGTGTTTCAGAGCTCAGACCTTGGATCCAGACTACCTGGGCTCCAGCCTTGGGCAAGTTACTTAACCTGCCAGTGCCCAGTTTCTACATCTGTAAAATGGAAATAATACTTTCTTACATAGAATCTAAGGTGTCATTGATTATAAGATGAAATATAATATTATTTATGTACCAATAAGAAAGTAAAGGCACTGCCATTAAACTAAAATATATCATCATTTGCAGGAATCTTCTTAATTTCAGAGATGTTAAAATGTGAAAAATGTGTACCTTATAATTGATGACTTAACAGTGATAAGATCTACTTTCATAGGATTGTAAGAATTAAGTGAACCCCACATTATAAAGAACTTAGTGCGTGGCACATACTAAGTACTATATAAATGTCATCTATTGTTATTAATATAACCTATTATTATCATCCCCCTTTTGAATCCATTTATCTCTTAATTTTAGTTACAATTTGAAAAATACCATGTATACCACCATGCCAAATAGATGAGTATAGATGGGTATGTATTTAACTTTTACTTATTTAGAGACAGTATAATGTACTCAACTTCAGAGCTAGGCTACCAGGATTCAAATTCTAGCTCTGCCACTTATTAACTGTGATTTTGGGCAAATTACTTAATCTATTTGCCTCTGTTTCCTCCTCTATAAGTATAACATAGAGGGGCTAATAATTTTGCCTTGGATATATTCATAAAGAGAGAGCTCTTAGTTTATGGTATTACCATAGTTTTCTCTTTAATGTTTCGTAGGGTTGGGTTTCTCACATGGAGCGTTAGTGGAAATGAATATTTCTGAAGGCACACAGTTCAAAGTTTTAAAAGAATGATGGTATAATAATAATAGTCATTGTTTTATCTAACACTTACATAATGCTAACCATGTGCCAGGCGCTGGTCAAGAGCTTTAATATTTGAACTACATCATTATTTTTTACTTATTTATTTTAACCTTACCACAACCTGATGCAGTAAGAGGTACTCATCTCCATTTTATGAATGAGGAACCTGAGGCTTATAGTGGGAATCAGCCGCATAGCACAGGGAGATCAGCTCAGTGCTTTGTGACCACCTAGAGGGGTGGGATAGGGAGGGTGGGAGGGAGATGCAAGAGGGAGGAGATATGGGGATATATGTATATGTATAGCTGATTCACTTTGTTATACAGCAGAAACTAGCACACCATTGTAAAGCAATTATACTCCAATAAAGTTAAAAAAAAAAAAGAACCTGAGGCTCAGAAAGATTAATTGCCTACAGCTGTTAAATAATGGAATTAGGATTTGAACCACTGTGTCTCTACAGAAGGCATTTCTGTCATAAAGGGGTATTTATTGATCAGGCCATTTAATTGATTTTTCTGTAATTAAAAAGTTTCTAAGAATAAAAAGAATAAGTCCATAATCCCTTATCTGTAATTTCTAAATTCAGAAAGCTTTCAAAGCTAAAAATCTTTTTCTAAGTTTGGTATAAACTTATTTTTTGGCAAGACCTGGCTTGAATCAATGTAAGGCTGTTTAAAGTATTTGTCTGGTTTAGTGTGATTGCTCATATGTTTTGTTGCAGAAGTATTAATGTGTTTGATTATGGGATGCTTCCCTAAACTCCATTGGGATTATTATGAAGTATGTAGTTTATGCATGGGTAATACCTTTCTGAAATTCAAAAAGCTCTGAATTTCAAAACACATCTGGGGCCAAGAGTTTCGAATTATGGATTTTATACCAAAGATTGTTTTCATTTTCATTAAATCAATGTACCTTTACGTGATACTAAAACAAGACTTAATCAACATAGTTAGTTTCCCAAAATAATGTGTAATTTTTTTAATTTGCTATTTTTGTTTTTGCTAGAGCCCCTGAAATTATTCTTGGATTACCATTTTGTGAAGCTATTGATATGTGGTCATTGGGCTGTGTGATAGCTGAGCTGTTCCTGGGGTGGCCTCTTTATCCTGGTGCTTCAGAATATGATCAGGTAAGAGTGTTTATTTGGATGGCAATAGAAAGCAAGTAGTTACTGATGAAAGATTCTAGAGGAATAGAAGTACTAGTGAAGTATTTATTTAGGTTGTAGGGAAAGAATAGTCCAATTAAAAATAATTTTTTAAAGAATAGAATTTTCTCTACCTGCTTCTTGGTCTGAAGTTATATTTGCAATTCTAAACTTTAAAAAGGATTTTATTTTATATTACTTTAGGTTGCTACTTTTCCAGGTCTGTAATGATTTATTAGAGACTTAACTTGTCAGCCAATGTGTCTTGTGAATTAGGATATGAAAGTAGAGTAAGGATGTGAAGTTGGAATTTTAAGAGCAAACTTTGGCTCATTCAGTGCTATTTATTCCTTTTTATACATGACACACACTGAAGTAATTACTCTCTGCATACTGAAACACATTGGACCCTAGAAGTTGTGATGTGTATTAGGTCTCTGTAACATAGGACTTAGGAGGGAAATCTTATGAGTTGAAAAGTATTGTAACAAATTATCTATGTTTCAAAACAGACAAGCTTCAGAAGATATGCTACAACTTCCTAAGAAACTGGTCCTAAGGAAAAAAGTTTTGCCATGGAAGTAAATTGTGAATTCTCATTTATTGTTCTTTAAAAAAAATGGTTCTGTGGTTATTTCGAACCATTAAAAGAGAAAAGAGCAAAATAGTGGTTTTCCCTATTCAACCTGGCATTTTGACTCCTCAGTCCATTTTACAGTAGATGTAACATTTACCAACTTCCAAAAATTTGACTCTTTGGATTTGTCTCTGAGTGAGACATAAAAAATGAGTTGTTCATATGATAAGTAACCAGTTACATTGAGCTTTGTAATTTTTCAGTCTTTCATCCACCTTGTGAGACGTGGACCACCTTCCTTATTTTAACAACAACAACAAAGAAGTGTGAGGGAGATTAAATGATGCAAAACCACAGTTACTTGAACCAGTCCATTGATTCTCCTCTTTCGGTTTTAGACTCTTGAGAATATGATAAAGCTATGGATCTTCTCAGAAAAATATGCTCACAATGTTTTATATACAAAGTTAGGGAATTTGTGGACCCCCCGATTAAGAAACCTTGCTCCGAGCAATTATAGCCTCTAAAGTGCCATTCCTAGGCCAAATGTTTTGTGGCATCTCTTCAACCTTAGTAAACAGATTGCATTGTAAATATTCCTAGGAAGTGGAACCAAATAAAATTAGATTTAGAAGCTAAGGTACAATGCGGGGGTTACCTTGTAAAGAAATGATATAGTAGTTTTGAGAATTTTTGCCTCGTGCACAGATGTGAAAATGGGTTGTAGGAGAAAGTTGTTTTTTTCCCATGCTTAATAATGAATAAATAGGGTGTTGCTGTTGTAGAGCAGGATTGGGAATACTTTATCTTGATGCATCTTTGCTTATACAGAAAGGTTCCTGTGGCAGGATCCTTGTTCTTACAGCTGAGTTTTTTTAAAAACAACTTTATTGAGATATAATTCACATACCGTATAATTCAGCCATTTAAAGTGTGCAACTCAGTGGTCTTTAGTATGTTCACAGGGTTGTGAACCATAGCCACAATCAGTTTAGAACATTTTCATGACTCTAAAACGAAACCCAGTACTTACTAGCAGTCGGTACCCATTCTTCCCTAACCACCCAAGCACCACACTGGGAGCCAGTAATCTACTTTCTGTCTGTATAGATTTGCCTATTCTAGCATAGCATATTCATCACATACAATATGTGGTCTTTTGTGCTGGGCTTCTTTTACTTAGCATGATGTTTTTCATCCATGCTGTTGCCTGTATCAGAACTTCATTACTTTTTATGGCTGATCAGTGTTTCATTGTGTATATGTCTATGTGTGTGTGTGTGTGTGTGTGTGTGTGTGTGTGTGTATGTATATGTATATATGCCACGTTTTTTTATGTGCTCATCTGTTGATGGAAACTTGGGGTGTTACCACCTTTTGGCTGTTGTGAATAATGGTGCTATGAATATTGGTGTACCAGGGTTTAAGTCCCTGTTTTCTGTTTCTTTGGGTATAGAGCTAGAAGTAGAACCGCTGAGTGTCTTGCTAATTCTATGAGTGTCTGAGAAAGTATATGAATAGATTATAGTTGAAAACTTCCCTAACATGGGAAAGGAAATAGTCAAGCAGGTGCAGGAAGCACAGAGAGTCCCATACAGGATAAATCCAAGGAGAAACACTCCAAGACACATATTAATCAAACTGTCAAAAATTAAACACAAAGAAAAAACGTTAAAAGCAGCAAGGGAGGGCTTCCCTGGTGGCACAGTGGTTGAGAGTCCGCCTGCCGATGCAGGGGACATGGGTTCGTGCCCTGGTCTGGGAAGATCCCACATGCCGCAGAGCGGCTAGGCCCGTGAGCCATGGCCGCTGAGCCTGCGTGTCCGGAGCCTGTGCTCTGCAACGGGAGAGGCCACAACAGTGAGAGGCCCGTGTACCGCAAAGAAAAAAACCAAAAAACAATGACAATAATACTTTCTATTTGCATAAAGGTGGGGCCTTTGTTGTTGCTTTATTTTAAGCTATGTGAAAAGCAGTATCTGTATGATAGTTCCCATTCTACTTTCACAGTTTAACTCTTTTCATTCTATAATATTAAACATTTTTAATGTTTTAATATTGTAAGTACATTATTGTAGAGAAATTAGAAAAGATGCAGTAAGCCAAGAGACAAAAATTTCAACCTTTAGTGGTTCTATCCCTCAAAGGTAACCTGTTAACATTTTGGTATATTTTGTATTTATTTATATATTTAATTTGTTAATTTTCTTTATGTATTTATTGACTACTGTCATAGGTACTCTGGTTACTGGGGATACAGTGCTGAATAAAACATTGTCCTTGCCCTCATGGAGGCTATAGTTTGGTGGTGGGAAATAGACATTAAGTAAATAATCACACAAATAATAATATAGTACAATTGAGATAAATTCTATGACGGGAAATGTAGTTTTGCAGTTTGTGTGTGTGTGTGTGTGAGAGAGTGTGTGAGAGAGAGAGAGAGAGAGCGGACATGCGCTCACACACGTGCATATGCATGTATGGACATGCATGTATCTCCTGACCATGTATATCCTAATGCCTCTTGATTATACTCATGTTTTCCTATTGCTATTACCCTCGTCCAGGCTGTCTTTATCACTTACATGGGCTACTAGACAACCTCCCTTTTATCTACTCTGGCATCCCTCTAGTCTTTTTTCCAGAGTGATTTTTTTTTTTCAGAACACAAATTTGATCGTGCCACTCCCCTGCTCTTTAATGGTTTCCCATGATTTAGAATTAAGGGCTAAATCCTTAATATGGCCTCTGAGCCTCTACCTGGGTTGTTCTCCTCTTCCTCTCTTCCTTTCAAGATTTGGTCTTATACCATTTCTTCTTGCTTTTCTTGCACTAGCCCCACTGGCATCATTTCAGCACTGGTTAAGAATATTTCCTTCTAGCACAGGCCCTCACACATACTGTTCTCTTAGTCTGGAATGCTTCTCCACCACCCATTCATTTCGTTTAGTCAGTCCCTACTCATTTATTAGCTAACGTGTCACTTCTTCAAGGATGTTTTCCTCACCAGTCCCCAGTCTAGGTCAGGTTCCTTTGTTATGTATTTTTATAGAAGCCTGTTTATTTTCTTCAGGATGCCAATTCAGTTTGAATTATGCATTCAGTGTCTGTTTCCCTCACTTGACTACAAAGTCTATGAGAGCAAGAACCATGTCTATTTTAACAATCACCACTGCCTGGCTCTATAAGTACTTACTGAAAGAATGAATATGTGCTACATATAGTTATGTTTCATATATAAACTTATGGACATAGAGGAATACATATACTATGTTTCATCAAATCTAAGACACCGTTGATTGAGAGATGAACTACTTTTCTGTACCTCTAAGAAAGAATGCTTCCAATTAAACCATGATTTATCATGGCTATCGGCTTTAAGACGTATCCTAATTTCAAAGATGTTAATGTGAAAAAATGTGCCTCTTAGAATCAGTGAAGTGTATTTTTTTTTAAGTGAGGTCATATTTAATTTGTAATCTGCTTTTTCAGTTAGTATATTATGAAATATCTTTCTTTACAATGTCAATAAATATACTTTTATCCTATCATTTAAAATGTCTGCATAGTATTTCATTGTACAGATTTTATCCTGGATTTTAAATTCCCTTTTTGTATGGAAAAGAAGTTCACATTTTAAATGTTCTCATCCACATTAATTTTTTTTTTTCTATTTCGCCAATGCTGTATTTTGGCTTCCAGTTAGGTACCTCTCACAGATTCAGAGTAATATCCTGCTGTTTTCTAAAATTGTCTTGTGACGGCCGGTCAGATTTGGCCTGTAGGCCATAGTTTTCTGACCTCTGCTTTATACTCTTAAAAAATTGTTGAGGACCCCAAAGAGCCCTGTTTATATAGCTTATATCTATTAATATATATTGCATTAGAAATTAAAACTGAAATTTTTGGGGAGGAGAAGTGAGAAGTAAGATTTCCTTGCTTAAAAGTTTCTTTCTAATTTCGTCATTAAATATAGCCATTCTTATGTGAAGGGGGGGATGGTTAAAAAAATTACCTCTTGTTTTACTTTCAGTAGGTCAGGAAAGAAGCAGATTGCTTTTTTGGATAGGGAGAATTGTGAAAGCAAACAGAAATGTGAACAATAAAACTGGGAAACTTTTATTTTTAAAAATATTTATTTGGTTGTACTGGGTCTTAGCTGCGGGAGGTGGGCTCCTTAGTTGTGGCACGTGGGCTCCTTAGTTGCAGCAGGCGGGCTCCTTAGTTGTGGCACACAGGCTCCTTAGTTGCGGGAGGTGGGCTCCTTAGTTGTGGTATGCAAACTCTGAGTTGTGGCATGCATGTTGGATCTAGTTCCCTGACCAGGGGTCAGACCTGGGCCCCTTGCATTGGGAGCGCAGAGTATTATCCACTGTGCCACGAGGGAAGTCCCAAAACTGGGAAACTTTTAAAACATAAGAATATACAGGCACATGTCTCATTAGCCATCAGAGCAATGACATCATCACACATCACCTCTGGAAATCTCTATACCCATGAGAAAGAAATGAAAAAGGCAAATAACTTCTTAGTATTATTATGAAAATAGTTTATATTTCATAGACTCCCTAAAAGGATCTTGGGGACCCCTCAGTGTTCCCCAGACCGCACTTTGAGAACTGCTGGTCTAGTTCAAAGTAGGTGTTCAATAAATATTGAATGGGGACTTCCCTGGTGGCACAGTGGTTAAGAATCGCCTGCCAATACAGGGGACACGAGTTCGATCCCTGGTCTGGGAAGGTCCCACATTTCTCTAGGCCACGGAGAGGGTAAGCCCGCGAGCCACAACTACTGAGCCTGCGTGCTACAGCTAGTGAAGTCTGTGCGCCTAGAGCCTGTGCTCCACAACAAGAGAAACCACCGCAATGAGAAGCCCGTGCACTGCAGCAAAGAGTAGCCCCTGCTCGCCACAACTAGAGAAAGCCCATGCACAGCAATGAAGACCTAATGCAACTAAAAATAAAAATTGAATGAATGAACATAGTACCTGCCCTTTATTGATGTGGGGATAGAGAAACTAAATTGTTTAATTTTATGGTATGAGCAATTTAGAGTGGGGACAATTGACAAGAGCTAGAGTAGCCAAGGAAGGAAGAGATTTATGGAAATTTTTTCCTAATCTCTTAAATTTGATAATGTATGAACAAACAAACAAAACTTTGGTAATCCATGAAATAGTTTGTTGGAAACTATTCTGTTCTGTCCTAGAAATTTCTTAAAGTTTTTTGAACTCTGTATCAGAAATCTACAAAAAAAAAGGTCACACAGAAAATTTTCAAAACTGAGTTTTCCTTGTAAATAACAGGTATAGTAACAAGGAAGTTACTGAATAAATATTTGGGAATTATCTGTGAGTGGGTTAGCATATATATCTACAGATAAATTTCATTTGTATTGATCAAATAGTTAATTTCTTTGCAGTACCTTTCTTTTTTTTTGACTAGAGCTAATATTTATAATATTTTAGTGTAAAAGTTTTTAGTAATTTACCTTTTCACTCCAAATCAATGTTTTGATGGTTTTGACATTTCAGATTCGTTACATTTCACAAACACAAGGCCTGCCAGCTGAATATCTTCTCAGTGCCGGAACAAAAACAACCAGGTTTTTCAACAGAGATCCTAATTTGGGGTACCCACTGTGGAGGCTTAAGGTCTGACTCCCTTGCTATACTATACTATTCATTCCTGTACTCCTTAATTCCAATTTGAATTCAAAGTTTAGTTATTAAATTCTTGAGGTGGAGGGGGGCAAAAGGGGGGACAGTGGGAATTTTCGTTTGCAGGAGCAAATACTTTGAGAAATTATATCATTGTACCCGTATGGCCTTATCCTTAGTTAAAAAAACAAAACATTAAATGCCAGTTCAGTTGGCTGAGGTTATTTTATATATTTGAATCAGCAGCTAAGAAGGGGGTATGGAGAGTAGTGCTTATCATTAAGTGATAGGAAGAACTAGAGTAATTTAGTAGTGGCTGTTTTTTAGAGAATTCTCAATAAATATGACAAAACAACACAATTTTATAACTGCCCATATTAAGACCTTACATATTTTCTGAAAACAAATAGATGTCTGAGTAATTTGATTAACCCAGTGACTCTGTCTCTGAGCCTATTGAATAGTTAGTATTTGAAATATTGTTTCATTTGAAAGTAGCTTTTAGAGAAAAATGGTAATGTCTCTTCTTAACTGACATTCTTCAGGAACTGTGCTACATCATTGCTTGCACATTTATTTTAGCATTGTTGAAAGGGTGGCCAGGTATCAAGGTCCCATCTCTCTACCAGAAGATTTTCTTGTTGTAAATTACTTTCACGTTTGTGATCTCTGGTTGGCAAGGTGACAACGCTTGTATCTCTGTATTCTGACTTTAATTTAGAATAAGAGGTGAAAACATACAGATGGAATTTTTAAAAAATCTGTATTTTGTAGACACCTGAAGAACATGAATTGGAGACTGGGATCAAATCAAAAGAAGCTCGAAAGTACATTTTTAATTGTTTAGATGATATGGCTCAGGTAAGTATGGAATGTTTCAGAAAGCCAGACATTTATGTATCTCTTTAATCAGAGATACACTTCCATTGGTTATACGAAAGATAGATTCAATTTGTTATCGTCTAATATATGTTTTCATTTTTTACATAAATACATTAGTATTCTTCCACATATTAAAAGAATGTTTGAATCCTAGCAAAGGATATTTTTAGAATTATATATTTCTCCTTTGCTTTTGCTTAACTAGTCTTTTGCATGTCAGTATTTTGAAATATTATTTACGAAGTTTCCCTTCTTGTCCATTTTTTCTACTAAATAAACACTTACATAAGAGCTAACATTTATTTAGTGCTTTTGTTCCAAACTCTGTTTAAACACATACTATGTCATTTAATCTTTTCAGCAACAGAAACTATATTTAAGTAATAACAATCATTTTTACTTAACTTCTTTGATTTGGATTTTGAATGAAAAGAGCTTATTCAGCTTTATTCTACCAACAAACTGTACCAAATTGAAGATTTTAATTAGACAGTATAAGAAGAACTTCCATTTGTGAAAAAATTTCCTCAGGTTTTTCTCTTGAGATATATATATATATATATATATATATATATATATATATATATACACACACACACACACACACACACACACACACACAAACATACACACATATATATTATACATATGAATATTATATATATAAATATGTATACATAGTGCACATGTTAAATGTCAGCATTAAAGGCTGAGTGATGAAGTATAATATTTCTGAATTTTCCTTGTAAGGTGAACATGTCCACAGACTTAGAGGGAACAGATATGTTGGCAGAGAAGGCGGATCGAAGAGAATACATAGATCTGTTAAAAAAAATGCTAACAATTGATGCGGATAAGAGAATTACTCCTCTGAAAACTCTTAACCATCAGTTTGTGACAATGACTCACCTTCTGGATTTTCCACATAGCAATCAGTGAGTATAGTATGGTCTGGGGCATTTTGCCATGATGTGGTTTTCTGTTGAGTTACCATCTTACAGCTAAATGGAAGTATCACAAGAGTAGTGGCTTTGATACTTGCATATTTGGCTTACTGATGCTTTTCCTTCTCATTGAAAAATCATGAAATTAAAAATTAGATGTGTAAAAAAAAATTAGATGTGTATTTTTCCTTTTTATGGTTATAAAAACTCTTGGTTCATTTTCTCTGAAAGTACTCGGGTAAAAAACCATTAATCTGTATTTATCTTGAGTTATTTGCTATCTGTTTAAATCTCGGCATTTATTTCATTGAATTTTTAATCTCTTTTTTCAGTGTTAAGTCTTGTTTTCAGAACATGGAGATCTGCAAACGGAGGGTTCACATGTATGATACAGTGAGTCAGATCAAGAGTCCCTTCACCACGCATGTTGCCCCAAATACAAGCACAAATCTAACCATGAGCTTCAGCAACCAACTCAATACAGTGCACAATCAGGTATTCAGTAAATGATTTTGGGAACTCAGACCTAAGTGGGATAAAAACTAGTAAGAGTACAGGGTGAGCTAGAGAAACCAGTCTTTGCTTTGGTGGTCTTGTAGCTTCGTAAGAATTTTCAGACTGATAATACCTACACATCATGTGCTGACAAAAATTAAAAACAAAGGCCTAATCCATGCCCTCATAGTCTTAGCATAGCCAAATAAGTGGAACCTGGCTTCTATACGACTTACTGCTGTTGATTGTACTGACTTCAGCCAAATGACTCTCTTTTTGTTAGATAGCTCTCATTACATGTATCGAAAGGTGTTCCCAATCATTTTTTTCTATGCTGTATATTAGGTCCTCAGAACTTACTCATCTGATAACTGGAAGTTTGTACTCTTTGACCACCTCTCCAGCCATCTCCTACCCTGCCCCACCAACTACCGATCTACTCTTTGTTTCTATGAATTCCAATAATTAACTTTAAGAGTGGTTTTGCATTTGTTTGCCAAACAGTGATATTTACATTGAAGTTTGTTTCTGAAGATGTAAGTTTCCTAATTTCTTAGCTAGGTCTACTTTCTAAATGGAAGATCATATGAGATTTGGTGGGATCTCACATCCAGTAACTTTTTGCAAAGAAAGAAGAAGTAGGGGTTTATTTATATAGCCTCAACCAGAGCAGGACTGTTTTTTTTATTCTTTGTTTTCTTTTTCAGCTTTATAATCTACCTTAAATTTAACAGATAGGGAGAATTTCTTAAGCAGAGAGTTATTTCAAAGACAGTTAACATTACATTTTAAAACTTCATTGTTAGTTTTTCTGGATAGAATCTATGTATGTAAAAATGTTTATACCAGTATCCTTTTGTTTTTAGGCCAGTGTTCTAGCTTCCAGTTCTACTGCAGCAGCTGCTACTCTTTCTCTGGCTAATTCAGATGTCTCACTGCTAAACTACCAGTCGGCTTTGTACCCATCATCTGCAGCACCAGTTCCTGGAGTTGCCCAGCAGGGTGTTTCCTTGCAGCCTGGAACCACCCAGATTTGCACTCAGACAGATCCATTCCAACAAACATTTATAGTATGTCCACCTGCTTTTCAAAGTAAGTGGGGAAACTCCTATATCATATGGTATATATCAGACCTACCTGCTTTAGGCAGATCCTAAGTAAGTATCTAGTTGTTTAGTTTTGATCTTTGACAAGTTTAAACTCAGTCTTTGATTATGAAGATAAATGAAGTAGGTTGATCTTTTTTACGTTGGTTATTTGTCTAATTGTGATGCTATCTGACACATAGGCATTCAATTAATGTTTCCTTATTTGAACTGCCTGATAACCAGTTTTCTTGCCCATTGAGACCTTGTACTGATGTCCTATATCTAGCATAAACACGTATCTCTCAATGTGCAGAGTATATACATCTTGAAAAAACTTGTTGGAAATAGAACTGCTGTATATTGAATCTTATTCCCTGTATCATTCCATTATAAAATAAAATTAGTATTCCAAATAAAAGGTAATTCTATTAAAAAATGTAAAAATCATGTTTAAGAATGTAGAAACCTCTTAAGTTACATTCAGAAGTAAAGATCATTATTGAACTGAAAAATTCTACAAGCTGAGGTATTTGTGTGGGTAAGGCATTAAGATTATCTGCTTCAGCTTATGAATTATATTGTTCCTGCAAACTCCTATCAGTAGAGGAACAGAATAGCTGAAGAAGGGGGCTCTCACCTGATGTGTTGCAATAAGATTTTAATTTTTACATTTCCATCCTTCCTCATTTTCTCATTGTTGTTCCATGTTTATTGATCTGGTGAGCTATTTAAAAGGTTAAATAAATTATTTTAAGGATATATTCTGATGACATCTTGACTTTCCCAATAGAAAGTCAATGTCATGCCCTCTGGGAATAAACCAGGATTCAGGCTTCTCATAGCAGTTCACACAGAAGCAGTTAGCATTTTTATCTTTTTACTTCAGCTACTTATTGACTGTGACTCTTGTTTGTTTGGTTTCTGACAGAGTCAGAGCAAACAGAAGGAAAAGAGGGGCTAGGGGAGATTGAGAGATTACCGGGAGTACTGGAGAGCTATAGCAATGTAAATCAGGGAGAAACCACAGGGAGAGAGGAGGAGCAGATTCAAAACCTGTAAATGCAAATTTAGCCTAATTTACCCAATTATTTTTTTCGTATGCTTCATAATAGTAAATTCTGTACTTTGGGTTGTCATATGTTGAGTGATTCTTCTACTGAACTTAGCAAATAGCCACCCCTCTCCCCTTCACCTTTTCCAAAGTGAGTTTCATTGGAACAGTTTTCAGATGTGCAACTGAAGTTTTCTGCTTCTTCTCAGATGATATTTAAGAGATGAGGCAGAAGAACTTTTAGTTCCTTTAACAAAACAAAATGTAAGGAGAAGAGGTAGAGGGGAAAAGTGGTTTAACCCCTTTTGGTATAATTAGGGAAGTATAAGCTTTGGAAATTTTTTTCCTATTTAGGAAGTCTAAATAACCTGAGGAGCTAGATAGAGCAAATTTTAAAATTTACAAATGAAAGGGAGTTTTAAAATGAAAGTGATGACAGTAATGAAAACTGATATGTATTAGTTACTACATGCCAGATAATGTTCTAAGTGCTTTTACATGTATGTATTCATACTCACAAACAACCCTGGGAAGTGGATAATGTCATTATGCCCAATTTATAGGTGAGAAAACTGATCGTGATTCCCTCATTTGCCCAGTTTTTATGCCCAGTCAGCGGTAGGGCCATGATTTTGAACCTAGGCAGTGGGCCCATAGCTTATACATCTTGAAGTGTTATACTCTGTACTGCCTTTCAGTGTCTAAACTCAAAGAGCTGTAGGGAGTTGTCAGTTCATTTGCCAACCACAGCCATATGCTGGTTTCTGCCCAGCAGGCCTCTGTACCAGGTTGCCTACTTTTCTTTCACCATCTGCTCTTTCACAAGATGCCTACACTTAGAGGAGAATAGACCCTCATCCATTTGACAGCTTTACTCTTCTTGCCATACTTTCTTGTTTTTTTTTAATTTAAAGGGCTATGTTCAACAAAAACAAAAAACAAATAATAAAAACAAAACTTTAATCCAAGTTCAGGGTTCAGGGAGAACCTTCCCAAAGGGTTGCCTTTTGTTAATTCTTTGTTTCCACTTGGGGTTCCCTGCAAAAGCTAGTTTTAAACTAGCTTGACTGCTGTGGCTTAGCCTAAATTACTATAGCAATCTAATACTTATTTAGAGTCACATTTGTGGGTCAGTATATAAATACTACTTTCTGTAGTATTCCAGTTGACCAAAATAGACATTTTGCTCAGTGGAAACTATAATTCTGTAATTTTGTCCTCTTTTATTTCATCATCCTGGGACACAAAGATGAGCTTCTATAGTGAACATTTCTTCCTAAATTTTGCCGTAGGAGGCTATTGCAATAATGTTGTCTTGTAGTTAGCCGTGGAAATATAGACAAGAATCCTTGATGTTACTTAGCTTTCTGATTAGATAGCATTGCCTTAGGAAGAATGGCTGGCATTTTTTTTTTTTAATCTGGATACCTGGATTTGTTTCCATTTCTTTTTATGTAAGTAGCACTTTTAAAAAAGTTATTATTAGAGTGTTGTAATTCTGATTTTACTAGTCTCTTTTACTTTGTACATTTCTGGATTATGTTTTCCTATGTGACAATTAGTTACTAAATTAAATTACTGAAATGCAAAATTGGAAGACTTAAGTTGCTGAAAACAACAATATTAGAGTTTATGAGTTATGTTCATTTGATACCTCCATAGTAATATTCAGAGAAATTAGTTGGTGATAGCCTAGAAAGTGTCACTGAAGGAATATTCTAATTAAAATGGCTGTATCCTCACTTAACAAAATGCAAGCATCAGTGAATCAAGAGGCATTATAGAAACTTAAATTCTTTACGTTGAAAGCTTTGATAGGGTAGGTTTAAAAGAAAGTTTTGAAGGTTCTCTTCTCAAGTCTTGGCAAAAGGGAGAACTATCTTGAGCCCCTCTTTTCCCCAGAATGAGATACTCCTGATTGCAGGAAACATTTATTCAACATTTGTGCCTAGAGGATAATGAATAAAATGATAAAGAGACATGGTCACTGTTCTAAAGGCAGCAAAAAGTTCTTAATTTTCCTAGCTTTCCATTAGCTAGAGAAGAGCTTTAGAAAGCTGTCAGTGACGAGAGCAGATTTCTAAAATAAGTACAAAAAAGTGTTTCTGTAAACCACAATGTCTGCTTTTAAAATATTTTTATCCTAGGCATAATTCCTTCAGTTCACATACTGGTTATAGATAAAATATATGACTAAATTGTGAACTAGGTTACATATTTTTGAGGAGTTGGGTAAAAACATCCCCTTAAAATAGTCTAAATAAAAGGGTAACTAAGATAATAAATTATTGAGCTTTTCATAATGTTTCTTATCTAATTAACCAGAAGTTATAAAGTCTTTGCTTTTAATAGATTACACTTTTTAAATGCTTAAGGTTTTTTTTTCCCTCTAGGATTAAAAGCTGAACATAACTTACTAAGTGAAGGTTTTTTGTTTGTTTTTGCCTCTACTGTTAATGGGAGTGGGATGAGTGTTGTGTTTTAAGCTTTGTTGGATAAAAAAAAAAAGTTTTGAATTTCCTGAAGCCAGCCCTCCCTCTGTCAGGCATCTTTCCATTAATCCAACCTGAAGGGAGTCAAGTCTCCCTTTTCTTAACTTCCCAGACTTTGGTGAAACGCCTTTGTCTTAAGTGTCTAGAACTAAAACCTGGGTGGTAGATTTTTCGAACCAAAAAGCTAAAAACAAACCCAAAAACCCCCAAACAAGCAGTACCCCCAGACCTAGCAAAGCAATATAACTGTGATGTTACTTTTTACAGCTGGACTACAAGCAACAACAAAGCATTCTGGATTCCCTGTGAGGATGGATAATGCTGTGCCAATTGTACCCCAGGCACCAGCTGCTCAGCCACTACAGATACAGTCGGGAGTTCTTACACAGGTAAAAGACAGAGCAGCTTGGATACTCAATAGTGCTGAAGTTCTCTGAAGCACTGTTGAGAATCAGATATTTTGTCCTAGAAAATGGTATTTGCTTTGACTGTAAGATCTTTCTTGGTCACGATTCAGTGGACTTAAAATGAAACATCTATAATGGAATGACATACTCATTCCTAACACTATTGCAGCTCTGCCAGTGACTTCCTTAGACTTGGAGACATAAATATCCAGACTTTGAGAAATTGTCTACTGAGTAAATTTAATTTTGTGGGATGAAGTTAATTTTTTATCTTGATGCTCTTAAAGGTATAGAACACATGTAACAACACTTTGATTCTAAAAGTAAAAGGTTCCGCTTTTGCTCTCTTAGTGTCCCCATTACTCACTCTTTGAGAATTTCATCACAGTTGAGAGGCTGGATTATATCAGGATGCCTCTTCGAGTATTACATTCCTTCATTCCTTGTGTTTAACTAGGCTGTAGAAAGGTTTAAAACTTTATCCCTGCCATGCAAAACGCAGCTAAGATGGTCAAGAAACTCATGAAATATTCATATAAGCAACAAATACTATATTTTTAATTCTGTGTATAAATGTTTGTGGCCCGTGACACATAGCAAATCTGAAATCCAAAACCCTGATTTTGTGAGTAGGAAGAGGAAGAGTTCTTAATACATGCCTTTGTTAACTGAGTTTTTTAGAACTGATCCTCTGAATCCAGCCCAAGAAGGATTCCCATACTTTTTTGCTTTAGGCCATTGACGTTTGACCTAGTGGTCCAATGCTGTGCGGAGTTGAAGGGGAAAGTTGTGTTTGGTACATGCATTTTAAGTGATACGAAATTACTGCTTATTGTTGGTAATAACTTGGGGGGAATGAAAACCCTTCTGAATCCAGATAACCTGCCTCCGTGTTTGTTTCACTCACCTGCCTAATCTACATTTCAGGGAAGCTGTACACCACTAATGGTAGCAACTCTCCACCCTCAAGTAGCCACCATCACACCGCAGTATGCGGTGCCCTTTACTCTGAGCTGCGCAGCCGGCCGGCCGGCGCTGGTTGAACAGACTGCCGCTGTACTGGTAATTCCCCTCACTTGATTGTGTTACTAACGGAGTTTCTTTGGTTTCTTTCTTTTTTTTTTTACTTTTTCCTGTTTGTTTTTGTTCTGTTTTCTTCTGGTTTTCTCATTTTTCCAAAAAAATTTTTTTAACTTAGTCTTTGCAGAGGGCATGGAAGCATGTGCCATCTTGTGGCTGTGTTCTTGCTACATCTTTAATGTCTCATTGTTTTCCTCCCCAACATTTGCTGAAGCACTGTTTGACTCTGATGTTCAGTGTGGCTCTGAAAGGGGTCAGACCCCTTGATTCTTCTTTGCCAGCCTAGTGTGATAAAAGCTCTTGGTGTAGCCTCAGAAGAGCTTCAACACTGTTATCTGTTTCTCTGCCCTTTTACCCTCTGAACCTTGAGAATGAAGGAAATGGCCTTTAGTTTGACTCTGCTACAGGTACCTGATGGCCAAAATTGGAACTCCTTGGCAAGTTAGCTTCCTTCTTTATTGACTGTTTTAAGCTTCTAAAACTTTTGTGTATGTAGAAATGTTTAAGATGCTCTTACTTTATTTCCTTATTAGTTGACATTAACTTTCCATCTCTGAACACATGAAGATAACTTTGCCACTTATGATCAGTGATAGCTAATATCTTCCATTTAAACATCTTCCCTTTAGAGCCTTTTTAGATCATATTTCATTTGTTGGTTGAAATCAAAGGTGAACTCGTTTATAGGGGTTTTGGAGAAATTAATTATTTTACAAATAGGTCTTTACACAAAAGACCTATTTATACTGAAAAACCTTATGTAAGAATATCTTTGTTATCAAAAGTCATGGGGAAAATTTATTAAATATAGCAGCAAATGTAGTGTGGGTTTTAGAGATAGGAAAACAAACAAATAGGACTTTGAGGTATATTTCAGCATTTGTAACCTTAATAGTGATTTTTGGATGTGTTTGGTTTATTTGGGGGAGTTAGAATTATTTATTTGACATCTGGCATTTTATCATTTAAAATTTAAAATTAGATAAGCATTTGAAAACCTAATTGATACTGTTGACCCCTGATATTTGTTCATCTTTCAGAGTGGCTTTAAATTTCTTTTGTTGTTTCTCAAGGACTCGTGTGAGTGAAAAACACTTTCAGAATACATACTTTAGTTGCTGGAATTTCTTTGGTTTTCAATTTAAGAGTCTTTGTCACTGCTAAATTAATTACATCATAAGCATAAGCCCTGAGTGTGAGGGAGTCAGATATATTTCCAACTTGATTGATCCAAGCCACTGGTTTTAACTTGCACACCTATAGTTTTGAGGTTGGGAATGTTAGTTGACACTTCTCCTTTGCTGCTTCTCTTAAGTTTGCACTAGCCATTTGCTAAGCTTTGCATATTTTTGTTCTTCCTCTGTCAAAACAGTTCGTCGCTTGGAACGCCAGATTTCTGCCTCACGTTGAAATGTTATTTCTTGCTTTGTATTAAACTACATGCTTTGTCTTGTGCAGGTGTTGGCTTATGGAAAGACGCATGGTGTGACTTAACATACTTCTCTTATTTTTTGTTTGTTTTGTTTTGTTTTGAATTCTGCTTATGGTAGCAGACATGTTTGCAGTTTCTCTGATTTGAAGGCTTCTTGTTTGGAACCGGTATTTGTAACAAGTGGATCTGTTACTTGCAGAAATATTTTTAAAACAGTGTGTTGATGGCCTTGCAGTTTGGAATTCCAGAAACAGAACCATATGTACCCAAGCATTGTAGGTGATTGTACTGTGGAATTCAGGTTTAAAAAGCAGACTTTCAAATCTGTTCCCATTTTTCTAGGAAATGCCACAATTTCCGTAAGAAGTACAGAAAACATATTTGTTGCTATTTATTGCAAGTGGCATGGCTTGTTAAGAACTACAAACAATGTATTTTCCTTTAGTGATTAGTTTTTATGTCGAGTTATGTTTCTACAAATGATGCATATTTAGGAAACTACTAAAAACAAAATATGGTACTCTCCGCATCTATTTCCTAAATATTTTTCTTATTGCATTTTAAAAAAAATGCTATCACATGGCTGTAAATGATGAAGTTAGCTTTCTCTTGCTGGCATTAAGCTTGTTTGCCAAAGGATTTTGGCCTTTGGTCATCCACATCTGGCTCCATTTTCCAAGGACTACCCTTTTAAAAAGGAACAATTCTCCTCTTTGTTTTATGGGTTGAATTGACCTGATGTCTTTTATCTGATTGGCACTCAAGTTTTTAAATTCCTATTTTTAATCTCAAGGGAGTTGTCTTAACTCTTTCTTGGGATGTTTTTAGACTCTTTGCAAAAATGTTACTCCAGCATTTAACTAGAGCTTACTTCTGAACTTTCAGATTCCTTTACTCTGCAGTATAATAGAAACTCTTAACCACAGGGATCTTCTTTTCTTTAATACCCTGGTGGTCAGGTTATGGAGGTGGCCAAGAGAAGGCAGCGTGTTCTTTTTCCCTGTTCATAAGACTTGTAACCTTGAGCCCCTCTGACCTTCCTTTTTTAAATCTCTGCAAGTTAACAATCTACAAGAAACTTCTTTTAAGCTATGAATTTTTCTTTCATCTAAAAAACAGAAGAAAAAGCCAAGAGTGAGTCAAGTCTGGATCTTTTTGTGTTTGTTTCCTTACAGCAGGCTTGGCCTGGAGGAACCCAACAAATTCTCCTGCCTTCAACTTGGCAACAGTTGCCTGGGGTAGCTCTACACAACTCAGTCCAGCCCACTGCAGTGATTCCAGAGGCCATGGGCAGTGGCCAGCAGCTCACAGATTGGAGGCAAGTGCCCTGTGTTCCTCTCTGGGAGAATTTGCAAGGGCAGATCCCTTAGGGAAGGACCACTTGACGATTTGGTGAGACAGGAAGAAGGTAAAGGAGAGGAGAGATTTATCTCTGTGAAATCCTTGAAGAAAAGAATCCACATCAGGCTAGGAGACGGAGTTACAAGAAAACTTTGAATGCAGGAAAACAGTAGGTTCTAAGTTCAGAAATTATTTACTTCAGATTTAAAGAAAGTGTTATGCAATAAACCATACAGTGAAAACCCCTAAAGCCTTATAATCCAGGTGCCCAACTATAAAAATAAAACACAGCTTTATTTGGTTGTTTTAATTGCTTTTAGTACCTATTTGGTCCTGACTTCTCAGTGTTTTCAGTATTCATACTTCTCTTTCTGATGATACAGGAATGCCCACTCTCATGGCAACCAGTACAGCACTATTATGCAGCAGCCATCCTTGCTGACTAACCATGTGACATTGGCCACTGCTCAGCCCCTTAATGTTGGCGTTGCCCATGTTGTCAGACAACAACAATCCAGTTCGCTCCCTTCAAAGAAGAATAAGCAGTCTGCTCCAGTCTCTTCTAAGTAAGTCTCTGTTAGGGCTGATAGTTAAAATTGCCAGTTTGAAAGATATGTCGCCTGGCATTTAGAGTGTTGGAGTATAGACACTTTTGGTATGAAGCAGCAAGAAGCTGCCAAGTTGAAAAGAGCTAACCTTCGGGCATGCACACAGAGGTGTTCTGGTTATGCTAATCCTTTCTCTGCTGCCACTTTGAATCCAGCCTTCTTTTGGCTGATGTTTTTAGTTTTCTGCCCACTTCACAGAGTGAAATTTAACCATGGGGTAAAGGGCATACAAAAATAAAATCTATATTCTAATTTTGGTGTTCTTGTCCTGGAAACCCTGGCTAGAGTGGTTAGTTTATTTTTTTATTGGGACTTTTATAGTTAAGTGTATTGATTTAATGATTTGGTAAGAAGGAATCAAAGAGCAAATTGGAAAGAGGTCTGGGGAAAAGATATCTAGTTTGGGGGACCAAGCACTGAATGATCTTTCTTGTGACCTTTTCCTACAGGTCCTCTCTGGATGTTCTGCCTTCTCAAGTCTATTCTCTGGTTGGGAGCAGCCCCCTCCGTACCACATCTTCTTATAATTCCCTAGTCCCTGTACAAGATCAGCATCAGCCAATCATCATTCCAGATACTCCCAGCCCTCCTGTGAGTGTCATCACTATCCGCAGTGACACTGATGAGGAAGAGGACAACAAATACAAGCCCAATAGGTAAGACAGGTGAATGGTTCCCTAGCTCTGTGGCTCCTGCCCTTGGTCTTAGTCTGTTGGCTTCACACAAGTGGCTCAATTTTGGCTATGAAAGGAAGGACTAAAAAGGGGTATTTAGGAAGCATGGCGATGGATGAGTGAGCCAGAACACTCAAGATTCCATAACTGAGCATTGTCAAGTTTTCTGTAATATTATACATGTTCATCAGTTAAATCAGTCGTTCAGATACATTAGATGGAAGGTATAGATTACGTTGTCAGGCTGTTCTGGCTTGGAATGCACATTATGTACTACAGACATGATCCCCTGCCTTTAAGGAACTTTGGAGTCTGAAAACAGATACTATAACAGAAGCATGTAAAAAAACAATTAATTGGAACAAGTTGGTAGATATGAGATTATATGAAATTCGTGTAATTTTTTAATCTGAACAGACCTCTTTGGAAGAGGTAGAACTTTAAGTAGGGCTACCTTCTTTTCCCCCCTCTGCTATATGGTCATTCAGTTTAAGAATTTAAGTACCAGATTATTTCCTCTTATCCCGGCACCTTAATCTAAGTCCTTAATTGGGCAGTTAACTAAGAGAGATAGGATACATTTAAGAACTGTGATACACACCTCTCTTGGTGTGAACATAGTTGCCTTGATTGTTCTGTGTTCTTCTTCATTGTGTTTTTGGTGTTAGGCATATAGAAGAAGCAATAACTCTACTTTTACCTGAGGAGGAAGGATTCACGCATGAAAGTAACTTAGGAGACTTAACAGAGTCACGTGTAAATGAAGTTTAAATGAACTTGAAAGAGTAAATTTAGAATGAAATACTTCAAAAGGGCTATTTACAAATGGTATTTACAAATGGCTATTTACAAATGGTAAATAGACTTGAAACTAAGTTTTGAAAGTGGTTATTGAACTGATTTGGGGAAGAAAAAAGTTAACTTTCCAGTGAAGAAAAGGGGCCTAGTACTGGCAAAAATTATATAACCAGCAGGATTGCTTTGACCGGAGGCAAGCCTATTAAAAATTAAGGAAAAGGTAAAGTTAGTAAGGTAGGGATCATTTTGTGAAGAAACTTTTTTTAAAAACACCTATAGTGAGAAGTTTGATTAGATACGGTAAAGAACCATTTATAGTCTAGCAGGGTGATATGAAAATAAAGTGGTGTTTGAAGAATACTGTTGAAATAACTGCGAATGGGAATGGCTAAGAGGCAACATAGAATAGTTGCTAGAGGTGTGTACTTTGGAGTCATTCTGTCCTGGATCTGAATCCTGTCTTCACAACTTATCACTTGTGTGACCTTGGTCAAGTTTCTTAATCTCCATCTGCCTCTGCCTCAGTTGCCTTATCTGCAAAACAGGGATAAAGTACCTACTTCATGGAAGTGTTGTGAGGATTCAGTGAGATATGTGTAGAGTGTAAGAATAGTGCCTGGTGCATAATAAGCACTCAGAAATTTGTTGCTGCTACTGTTGTTATTATTACTATCATCATGATTATCATCATTTTTATTATGGGAAGACCAGAGACCAGCAAAGAAACATTGCTAAAAGGGGGTTGAATTTTCATGTATTTTCTTCTCCTCAGCTCTGGCCTGAAGGCAAGGTCTAATGTCATCAGTTATGTCACTGTCAATGATTCTCCAGACTCTGACTCTTCCTTGAGCAGCCCATATTCCACTGATACCCTGAGTGCTCTCCGGGGCAATAGTGGACCCCTTCCGGAGGGTCCCGGCAGAGTCGCGGGGGATGGCACTGGCACCCGCACCATCATAGTACCTCCACTGAAAACTCAGCTTGGTGACTGCACTGTAGCAACCCAGGCCTCAGGTGAGTTTGTTCACAGCTGGAGTTGAATGCTCCTTTGATGTGTGTATCTTTAGTATTTTGCTATAATCTACTTTTGCCAATGGTGCAGACCAGTGGTGTAGATTTTCCTTAAAATTGCCTAGTTCAGAAATCAGTTCCTTGTGATATGAAATTGTTTTTGGCCATCAGTTTATCTTCCTGTGTTTATTTTGCTTGGATCAATATAAAAGTGAGTTTGTAGACTCAGTAATACACTCACTGTTGATGGGAGAAGGTAGATATGACTTTTGTTAGATGGCAGGGAGAATTAACAGGCAGGTTTTTTTTGCCACAGGTGATTCAGATTTGACAATCCAGAAATGAATGGGAACTGATAATATTAAAAGTGATTGCAAAAGTTTTTTTGGAAAACAATATGTACTTTAGATCTTTTCTCGCCCAGTGGCATAGCAGTGATGCTTTTGTGGGTTGTATTATCAACCAAATTACCTCCATCTGTTTTGCTCTGTGAGCTGCTGGGTTTAGGTTCCCGGGTTCAGTTATTGGGTAATGAAATGCTAACTGCAGTAACAAGCCCCAGTTTTCGTGGCTTAACATAATAGAAATTTATTTCTTAGTCACGTGAGTTCCCAGTGCAAGTGCTCCTGGTTGGTAGGCCTGGCAGCGAGTTAAGGATCAGAGCCTTGGAATCCTCGGCATCCAATCAGAAGGAGAAGGAAAGTATGGAGGAGGCACACACAGATTTTAACCTCTTTAGCCCCGGAAATAGTGAAAACTCATCACATGGCCCCACCTAGAGGCAAGGGGGCCCAGAAAAATGTAGTCCTTGTCTAGGCAGCTCTTTTCCAGTGGCAACTCTATACACCAAAGGCGAGGACTGTGAAATTTTGGCATCGATATAGCCATCTCTTCGTACTTTTATGAATTAGTGTTTTACCATGAATTATAATACTGCCGAAGACATAAACAGTGTTCTAGTTTTAGGGTGACGTGTGGTTCTCCTCCTGAGAAGTAGACAACTGTCCATTGCAGACAGGGCAAAACTTCCTGATGCCAGGCTACTGAGAAACATTATTAGGAGCTCTGTCCACTATTGGGTCCAAAGAAAATAGGTTGCTCCACAAGTTACTGAATAAATGCTCCAGTTTTCCTAGTGGGACCACAGAAGGGAGCAAAATTTTGAAAATTGATCGTGCTTATATTCAGCTGCACTTTCTGCAGTTTCTTAGAATTTGAAGACAGTGAATTCCCAATGAGATATAATCTTGTCTTCCTTTAAGCCCCTTTGACACCTGAATGTTCCTAAATATTACCAATATCTTACTCAGCTTCACATTGTCATTTCTGTACTTGTTTAATCCCTTCCTACATAAACTCTAGGCTCCTTGAGAGCAGGGACCATGTCTTACTTGTGTTTATATTTCTAATAGTACCTTTCA